>NC_090440.1:1666952797-1668202797 GCF_031143425.1 Pleurodeles waltl
TATCCCTACATGAAGCTTATATAAAGAGCGATTGTGTTGGTTGCAGGGGGTGAAAAGCCCTATTTGTGGTCGATTTTGCAGAAAGAGTAAAAAAAAAATGATAAAAGTTAAAGACACAAATAGAATAGTCACAAGTAGGCCTTTGCCAGATATGCAGAGGTAAATCATTCTAGATCTTTGTAGCATTTAGTCCTTGCTACAGGTGAGGAAAGGTTATAAAATCGGGTGGCCGAGAACTGCGTGGTGAATCCTGATAGAGTTATATTTTTTTTCACATAGCTAGCTGACTCTATAAAATATTTTCTTGCTAGGTTGAACTAATATAAGACATTTTAATGAAATAGCTCTGTGAACTAGAAACAACACTTGCAAAGCTACAGTAATTAAATATACATCTCAAATCTAAAACACATTCTGAACTTTCTGAATATTAATGTTTTTTGTGTACCTTTCCTCTAGTGACATCAGTGTTCACGTCATACCAGTCTTGTGACATCAACGTTACTTCAATGCTTGGCATCAGAGATCATCAGAGATCATTCTGTCACTCCATATTCCTACCAGTACCTTGACACAGCCCTATCTCATCACACCTCTTGTGACGTCAGAAATCAATCTATCACCCTGTAGAGTGCTTGAAATGGTAATGCAGAAGTGCAGGAACTCAGTAGACCAGAGTACCTGTTTGTTACCGAGAAGTGACAATACGCTACCAATTAACAATTGTTAGTACCCTGCTGAGAAGTGGTGGTACTCAGTATCTGACAGTCTCTGCCCATTTGAAGTACTGAGTTCTATCTCTTATAGCTTCAATATCAACTCCTTGCTGGCTCTAGCAAAGGCAGGGCATTTACCCCCACCTACCTTTTTTAAATAAATACCCTAACCCACTGGTATTTTAAGAATATTTTTTGTCTACAATAATTTTAACATAATATCCGACCTTAACAGAAATATTGAAACAAGAACATGACAGACATGAGTACCTTTGACTGTGTAGTGTATTTTATGCTGACAAATATTACATGTCTTTGGAAGTCTTCGCATGAGAAAATATAACAAGAACAAGTAGAGAATACTTAAATTGCAACGGGAGGGGGAATAGCAAAATTACTCATTAGCACACACTGTGTCTTTAGGAAAGTGAAGGATTTAAAGAATAATGAGTACAAAGATAATTAATCTACTCTACTCTTTCCCTTGCAGTGCTGTACACTATTTTCATTCCACAGAGATAACCCAGTCTCTTGAAGAATACGATGTGACCATAGGCAGAATTTATGAGTATACTGTAGAAAGCAGGTTTATCTCTTACAGTATATTGCAATTTGACAAAAACACCTAGAGCCAAATTTATGAACATTTGGAGCAGGGCAGCACAGCAAGTCACCTTGCTGTGCTGCCCTGCATCAAATGGAAAGGGCAGGAATGTGCCATATTTAAGCAAGAATACAGCATACATAAACAAGCATTTGCAATGCAACGGGTCTAGCATTTCTCTGAGTTAGAGCTATTAGCAGTTGTAAACTCTCAACCAGACTTTTCTTGACTCATTAAATGGAAGAAAATGTGCGCGATCGCGCTGCTAGAAAACGGAAATGGATATGGAAACTTTCTCGCGTTTTCTTGAGCTCGAGCAATTACCATTGTAAACTCCTAACCGGACTTTTCTTGCCACATAAATTGAAAATGAAAATAAACAGTTTCACATAACTAACTGGACTTTTCTTGCCATATAAACTGAAAAGTAAAACTTCCACATAAGCGAGTTGATAGCCATCAGTGTAAAGCAGACACACAAATGGAAATAACAGTTCACTCGTAGTGAAACCTATCAGCAAAAGTTTCAATTATCTACGTAACCGGCAAAAGTGCAATTAACTATGTAACAGGGTCGATGTCATGCAAAGCACTCGACTTCTGCCAATCTAGATCGCGCTGCGAAAAAAGAGAAAAAGTAGTCCACAAACCGGATGAAAACAGCGAGCCTCGTATGTTTTCAGTACTTGGTCGCTGCGCTCGAGGAGGGCTAACCACCGGAAAAGGCATGACGTATGTATGCCTTCCACTAATGAAAGCAAGCAGATTTTAAAAGGCAAGTCCACGAACTAATGAAAGACATTGACGTGACATTGGCGGGGCTCCGAGCCCTTTTCTAACTACTAAGCATCTCGCCAGCGATACGCATGCACTAGCGCATGCTATCGCAGGCTCGACACTAAAAAAGCAAAAAAAAAGAGAAATAAAGATATTTCTCCTTGCTGCGTCTCACCTGGGGAGTCATAGGATATAGGGGATGCATCAAAATCCATGGGTGTTGCTTGGAAACCCACACAACAATGAGCATAGAATGACTCCCTTGCGTAGAGTAAGGTAACTCACCAATTTGCGTTGCCTTACCTTACTCCATATCTATGAAGCCATTCAAAAGTGGCTTTGCGTGGCCTCATAGATATGGTTGCAAGGTTTGGGCCGCTGTTGTGTCAAAAAATGTGATGCTACAGCAGTGCAAGGGGCTCATAAATATGTCCCCAGGAATCAAAAATCTGATTAGTAGGTGTGATTTGGATGGGGTGAGAGGGTGGAATGAAGAAAAATATTCTACCTATTGACCAGTAAGTAGCCAGTCATTTTTACTAGTATTGCAGAAATACAACAAAATATTTGATTGTCTTCTGGGATATTTGTAGCATTATAGCCTAAAAGCAGGTAGTGATGGCAATTAAATGAATCACTGATAGCCTTATTACGCAAATGGGTAGCCCTTTCTGGTCAGTGGTAGGTGAGGTTAGCAGCTCCTTCTATAATGAGGACCTGAGTTTTAAAACAGGAGCCAGGGCTTACTATTGTAGCTCTGCCAACTCAAAAATCACATTTGCTAAGTTTATTTTTCTCCCCCGGAAGTGGTGAGTTCCGGCCTGGTAAAGCAGTGTTGTATGACCAATGGGTCTCTCTACGGAAACTTCAACAATGTAAAAATCTCCCTTGTACAGATTTATTGTTGTAGGTCTACATGATCAGGCTTTCAACTATACATGCAGATGTTCAATGAGTCTTATCTCTCATGAACAACCTCTTTAACAGCCCTGATGGGTGAAGCTGTAAACTGTACTACGTACTGTAATTGTCCAATAAGTCGACCCTCCACCTTATTTATTCGCCTTGCTTTCTCTTTGTTTGCCCAACCCTATCACATGTTTATTGTACCTACCTATGCATCATTGTTTCACATTTCTGTCTGATTAGTTACCAATAAAACAACAAATTGACATAATTATTCAAACTACTAAACAACGTAGAATGTTAGGTAATTTTTCAACGTATGCATCCTCAGAGTTGTCATGTATAAGTAATGAATAACTATTCTGTGTTTAGTTGTTTCTATAGCACATTACATCACTTGTTGTTAGAAATGGGGTTTGTGGTTGGCTAGGGTAAGCACGTAAGCCAGACAGAGCCCACCCACTCTAGTCAGGGCAAGGGAGTTACACGTCCAAGATAACCCCTGCTCACCCCCTTGGTAGCTTGGCACAAGCAGCCAGGCCTATCCCAGAGGCAATGTGTAAAGTGTTTGCACAACATAGACAACACGTTACGCACTATCCCCACCACAAAGGAAACACAACACCAAGTTATATGAAAAAAAACGGTATTGTACACAACATAATTAGAACAAACACAACATGTCAGTAATACCCTGCTACCCAAGCAGTAGTTGTCAGAATGTTACATAATAGTTACTCTGCAGAAACCAACAGTAGTCACACATAACACACAGGTTACTTATTATTCTGCAACATAAGCAGTAGTCAGGAATCACATTACTAACAAAATGCACTTGTCATAAAAATATCATAAATGCCCATGCCAGGAACATTAGAAAACATATGGCAAGTCATAAAAACATATCAGCATGTTATGCCCATAAAAGAAACATCAGCAAATATATGGCACATCCTAAAAAGAGACAGGTTAACATATCAGTCTCATCATGCCCATAAAAGGAACAGGGGCAAAGCATATGTCCATTGAAAGTACCTGTATTTCTGTGTGGCAGGCACCCACAGTGCCACGAAGATCAACAAGGAGGCAATCGGTGCTCCTCTGTGCACAACGGGGGCCTTGTGGTGATGTTGGGGGGAGGGGATGGCACGCATTCCCTCTGTTTTTTATATCAGGGCCCCTCCTGGGACCCACGACCTCTGGGGCCCCCCCTCGGACCACAACTGGCCCTCCACAGAGAAGAGGGACAATGCTAAACAAACAATAAGGGGCCACGAGGGGGCTTTGTGGTGGGGGGCCTCCGGCAAGGCTTCCACCCCATCCGCGGTCTCCAGAACACAAATCAGGGGCTTCAGTGGGGCAGTGAGCCTCCGATGAGGCTTTCTGCCCCTCTCGAACTCCCAAAGCACAAACAAGGGGCCTAGTGGGGCGGGGAGCCTCCGATGAGGCTTCCTCCGCTGCCCATCCTTCAGTGATGGAAAAGACTCACCGCGGCCGCAGCAGTGATCGGCCCCAAGTTAGGGCTACTGGTGCCCTGGGGGTGCTCCTCAGAGCGTGCTTCACCCCGGGGGCACCCCTAGGAGCGTAGTCACTCCAGATATCCAATCTTCATGCCCCGGGGGCACAGGACAGCGCGGTCCACTAAGACTTGTCCTTAGATACCTCCAAAAAAGATAAGAGACAGCTAAAGCCGAAGACTGCTAGGATCTTGACTATAATTAAGCAGGTTATGGCACTAGCAGATCCGTGGCGGCTTAAACATCCGAATTCACTCAATATACATGTTATTTTGCCAGGTTTCGACCAGCCTTCCGTATAGACTTATCTTATTGTCAAGGTGGTTGAGAAGTGTGAAGATCGAGACTCATGCAAACTCTTTCTCGGACCATTCAATGGTTCAGCTGGAGGTTATTGGGGAAGGTGGGAGGTGAAGAGGCCACAATGACAATTTGATAGTTCTTTACTTTCTGATAGAACTTGGTTAAATACAACACACCAGTTTATCCGGGAATTATTTTAGATAAATCTTAACACCGCCCTAATCTTTGTGGTCAGGGAGGTATTTAAGGCTGTATTTAAAGGACGGGTAATAGCTTATAAAGTAAATTTAGCTAGGGCAATAGAGTCAGAATCTACAGGCAGCTCTAAAGACTGTGATGAGAGAAGTCTCGTAGCCGATGGACGCATTGGCCAGGCTGGCAGTGCAAGATTGGCTTATTGGAGCAAAACAAGAGCTTAGGGATTTTTTAATTTTAGAGGTTATTGCTGGGAGTAAAGCTTTTCAACAGAAGCTCTACGAAGAGAGCCAGCATGTGGGAAAGTACTTCACATGGTCAACAAAAAGTCAACAAAGTAGGCAGCTAATTAATACGATTGAAGACCCAGCCATAGGGGTGACTGAGAACAGTACTACAAGACTAATGGAGATATTTCTCAATAATTATAGGCAGATCTGTAAAGTAGATCAGGCGGTATCGCAGGAACAAATGTCTGACTACTTATCCTCATTTCACACACTTCAAGTCTTTAGTAATCAAAAGGATATTCTGCTGAAGCCAATAGTGGCTGAAGAGATAACTTCTACTCTGAAAAGTCTGGCAAACGCTAAAGCCAGTGGGAGCGATGGTATTGCCACCGAAGTATATAAGGCCTTTGTCGCAGAACTTCTTTAATTTCTAATGATAATTTTTTATGATATAGCAAAGTCTGAATCTATTCCAAAGACTTTTAAAGAGTCTGTAGTAGTAAGCTTTCGGAAAAAAAGATAAAAACCTCTCTGACCCTAATTCCTATTTTCCCATAAGCCTCCTAAACGTTGATTATAAATTATTTATGAAAATAAGGGTGGAACGCCTTACGCCTTGTGCTCAGTGGGTTAGCCATGAGGACCACAATGTTTTTTTGCCCATGGCTGCCAATACCCATTTTCTGATTCAAGCTATACATTATTATACAGTTAATAAGGAAAAGGAAGCAATTCTAATGATGAATGCTGAAAAAGCATTTGATCTAGTAAATTGGCAGGCGCTTTTCTTCATCTTGGGGAAATTTAGGTTCCCGTCCTCATTGATCACCATGTTTGAACAACTTTATAATGTCGCAGAGGCCAAAATTATTATAAATGCTAAAGAATCGGGTTCTAAGGTTTAAGCATGGCCCGAGACGGGATGTCATTGACCCATTGCATTTTGTTCTTTTTATTGAACCCTTAGTGGTTAGGATATGTGCTAACCCCCTGATTACACTTCCTTAAGTTGGGATGGGGAAGATTAAGTTGTTTGCTGATGACGCAATTCTATATTTAAAGGTCAACTGGCAAAATGTTCAGAGTGCCATGGATGAAATTTCACGCTTCACACAGATAGACAGGTACAAAGTAAATCAAGCAAAAACAGAACTTCTTTTATTGAATACAGCCCATTTCATGCTCCCCATCAGCCTGCAGTTGATTCTGAATCAACCAATTAGGTACTTAGGAATGTATGTGTCAAATAACTATTCTCAATTATTCCAGCTAAACCATGGAGTTATGCTGATGAAAGTCAAACATTTGTTGCAGAGGTGGGCTCTTCTACTTTTGTCGTTGATTGGCAGAGTTGCTTTAATCAAGATGTCTATTCTCCCTTTATTTTTGTTTCTATTCTCCAATGTCCCCCTAAGAATCTTTAGTTCATATTTCAATGAGGTCGACAGTGTTTTTAGAACTTTTACATAGACAAGCAAACAGCCTAGAGTTAGATTCTCAGTACTCCAGTTAGATGTAGCCCAGTGAGGACTAGCGTAAATGCATCTTCAGACGCATTATCAGGCAACATTAGTTGATTATATAGTTCAATTGGCATCAGGCTCCTTAGTCTATGATAATTGTTTGTTGAAATTAATGATCAACGAAAGGCAAATAAAGCTACCAGCCTTTACACATACTGCCAAACTCCCAAACGAAGACTAGATATAAGACAGTTGCAGTCTTGTTGTGCTGGATATCGGCTTTCTTTATATCATGCTGTATCCCCTTCTGTCATGCTTTTATCCCACTACAAGACTTCAAGGTTTTTGGGTCTGTTATTATCTAAAAATGTTTTAGAAGTTTGGAAGGCTCTCAGATTTAGGACGCTCATTGATTACTACAATGGGGCAAATTTGATAATATGGGATAGTGTGGCACAGCAATTTGCTAATCCAGCCACCTTAATTGGTTTTAGCTTCAATCAAATTAGTAACTTCCTAAAGAAAAATTATATAGTAATGAAGAAGCTGCAAGGCTGATAGCATATTGCATATATGTAACCAAATTGACAGGCATGGGGAACTGGAGTCATTTGTTGGGCCACCATGCCAATTAGAAGCTACTTTCTGAACTACTGCAGAAAAACTTCCAGGACACTAATTGCAGATTTAGTAGTCAGGAATGGGAATTACTTAGTTAGGTGGGACACAGATCTTTATGGCTTTTCTATCAAGATGGTTGACAGAATATACACCACTTAGGCTTCATAAGATGTAATCTCAAGTGCCCGACCAGTGCTTTAGGTGCTCTGCTTTGGGTGTGGGGGTGGCGCATGGATCCATGTGGTTTTTTTAGTGCCCCAACCTTCAGCAATTCTGGTGCAAAGTTTTCAATGCAACAGGTACAGTGCCCACTTTGAGATTTCCTCAACCTGATGTGGGTGCTTTTTGGGGTTTCGAATGAGCTGTGGAGTTTGCGAAAATGCCAACAGTACTTTATATCAATTGCTGTCGCAGTAGCCTGCTCCCTGATTTTACAGGACTGGAAAACATTTGCAGCCCCATCATTTCAGCAATGGCTCACTAAAATGAAGAGGACCCAAGCTTTCGAGGGGGCCTTCACCAAAAGGGAAGGGGGTGTCAGAAAATATGAGACAACCTGGGCAGCTTTTTCATGTTTTAGTTCCGGCAGCTTAGGGGAGGTTACATAGGCTAAGCAGCTGTTAGAATTAGTTTCTATTTTGGGCATTTTTTGCACTTTAATATTGACAAGGTCCGCACTTTAATAGTCAGCGATAGGGTCTCCTCGATGGGGGCTATAGCACTGTTTGCACTTTAATGTTGATACTGCTTGCATTTTAACATCAGTATTTATTATTGTATAAGTGCTGGATCCAGGGCGAGATACATTGTTTGTAATTGAGGGGATGTCATTCAGCCAGAATTTTAGATTCTCTATGGCCGGTAATGATCCATTAATTTTGCTATATAATGATGCAACTGTTTGTTTCTCATATGGATTATAATGTTGATATTCATGTAATTGCTTATACTATTGGATATATCCGTAAAAAAACAATTTTGAGTATACTAAGGCATCGTACTATTTTATTGTATCATGAACTTACAATTCTTTTCCCATAAGTGTTATGAATATATTACTGCTGCTCTCTCTTGCTCAGCAATAGAAAAGAAAAAAACATGATAAATTCTGAACCCCATGGAGTATGATTTTGTTGGGTGTGGTAAATAGCACTTCCTTCTTGGTCATTCATAATCAGGGCCTAAATAAAGTAATTGGATTGTATTAATCTCAGCAGCACTTTATTTACAATGAGCCCCCTTGTCAAAGTTTAGGGTGCACCTTATTTCTGCAAGTTGATTGCTTAGTCTCCTATTACTTAGCCCTCTACTTTCAACCCCTATGAACCTCTCATCTGACTTCCCTCCTTTGTGAGTGAGATGTGACTATGGTGGAAATTTTGAAGGATTTTTGATTCAGGGGGTAATTGCTAGGAAACTTGAGAGAAAGCCTGTATCTTCTGGCCCTGTCAGAAGACTGGCATCTTGGATCCTGGTCAGGTTGACAAATGTAAGCTGTAAGACCCTTAGCTGTACCCTCACAGGTTATCTTTGCCTCTCTTTCTTGCCCAATATATTGATTCACTTGATTCAGCGAAGGCTCCAATGGAGCTTTTAGGCATGCAGCACATCCCTATTTGTGTTTCCATGTATGATGATTTGGCACCAAAATGCTGCTTATTTAGAAGAATCTGGAGTTTTCCCCTGAAGGTACAATGATTGGCTTTGTTGTGTTGCACTGTATATTATGCTTAAGAAGGTGGAATGTTACTGGATTCATCATCAAAGGTCTCTTGAGAAATAAAGCTTTTTAAGGTATGAATCCAGGCTCAGATCTGAAGACTGTTCCATGTCACCTCTCAGGCAAGCATTGTTAACATTAAGTAGTTGTTCATGTGTGACTTAGTGGTTTGTCTGAAGAGTACACAAATCAATGACTTAGAATGTGAAATAGTGAAAACCTTTAGCTTGGGGATGGGCTGTCGTAGGTTGAGTTAGGTTGGTCAGCACAATGGGTGCGACTGCTTAATGTAGGCTTGTTCTTGCACGGTGACCCAACCGAGTGTCTTTGGAGCTCAGATATATGCTACTTTCATGTATTTCATCCATGTGTGATAAAAAGGTCAGCACCATCCCTGACCTTAAGACCCTCAAAAGTATGCATAGGAGTCTTTTAGTCAGGTAGGTAATTTTAGGTAACAGTGAGGAGATGTAGGTCAGCTAGTTAGATTATGACCATACATCAGTAACACAGAGCCAAGATTGTCATAAGATACTTTCTATACAGTTCTAACATAGCCATGTGATGTGGTATGGACTTACTAACCTCCACATATGTGCACCTTAACTATATATATATATATATATATATATATATATATATATATATATATATATATATATATATATATATATTGGATGCTAGATGGCAACTGCCAATGTTGTTTGTATATATGTATATAAATGCATACTTTCTGTCACACCCACTCCCACCCTCATGACTACACAAAGAATACAAATCCTGACTTATCTTTACCCTTACTTTCTCACTCTTCACAAAGATTTACCACAAGCACCCAACACAGCAATATTCATTCACCTGCCTCTCATCCATTGCACAATTTAGAGCCTTACATTATGATCCACATGCTCCTCCGCCACCCCTAGCTCATACTCCTTCCACACTAAACAAATGCAAACAATATAAACAACATGCCATTCTTAACAACTTTGCATCCCCTTGTCTATTACATAATAAGGCTAACCTACAAAAAAATGTACACTCTTCATGTCTCTCTCAGCCACCAAGTCCACCACCGAAACACACAGACCCAACAAAATGCCTCCTGAGCATGCTGGAAGAGGAACACTAAACTGAAAAACAGGACTATTGTAACCCTCACACAGTTATCACAACTGACAACTCACCTGCTACAAGCTCAAGATATACTGCTCACCCTCTTCCTAAACAAAACAACACTGCCACTAGCACACTTTTTCTAAACTGCCAGCTTATAAATGCTCGATCACTCTAAAAAAAACAAGCACCACATCTACGACCTGCTCACAGACACACAACCTTACTTACCATTCATAATAGAATCATAGTTGGGAGATCACATGGCCCCAGAAATGCATGAAGCCGTTCCTCCAGGCAATCAAACCATCACACAAAACCGTATAGGCAAGAGAGGAGGTGGACTAGCAATAATAATCAAAGAAGCAATAAATCTCAGTAAAACAGACAACATTTCCATAAAAGGATGTGAAGCCCTCTTCTCCAGATGCCACCCTACTCCAACTTCCTCCTGTAACTTTCTCCACCTTTACAGACCTCTACCTAACAACTCAACATCCCCAGATGCTTTTCTAGATACATTATCAAACCTTATTACATTATACTCAAACCTATGCATTCTTGGGGACCTAAATGTTTGGTTTGACAAACCCAATATGCCCCATCTAAAAGCTATCATGACTGGCCTAGTCGCATTGAACCTACATCAAATTGTACACAATCCCACACACATCGCTGGGTACATCCTAGATGTCAGTTTTGCTAAGCCTGAACTGGTTACCGTTCATAGCATCACGCCAATCACATGGTCAGCCCACCATCTGATAACTTTCCGACATAAAACACCACCAATCAGCACACCCCATAACTACTTACATACATGCACCTATCGACCATGGAACAAACTCAATTTTGATGAGTTACAAACACAACTGACAGCCAACACAAATCTAGATATAATGAGTTCTGTTCCAAAACCTTATGAGTGGCTACAGGAAGCTTTTGTTATCCTAATACCACTCAGAAAAACTAAACAGGACAAAAGAAAACCAACACCTTGGAGAAACACAGAACTTAAAAAGATAAAGCAGCAAATCAGAAGGTTGCAGCAGACCTGGCTCAAAACAAACTACATTCAAGACAAACTGCAGCTACACAAACTTAACAGAAGATACAAATCATCAATAAAAAAGCTAAAACACCTGCTACTCAGACAGAATACAAAATGCTAAATCTGCAACCAAAGAATTTTATAAATTTCTCAATGAATTTCAAAAACCTAAATGCACAGAAGGAAGTCATCCCACTACTGGCAACTCTTTACACAACCAAGGCAGACATAAAGCAGAAGAAAACCATCAGCGCCAAACCCTATCCTAAAATTCCCTTTAAGAATAAACCAAGACAGCCTCCAAAGTCCTTCAAACAAATATCACAAGGTGAATTTGTGGATTTAGTCAAAGAAACCAGGCCTTCCGGTTGCCCTTCTGACCCTTGTCCACCACACATCTTCAAGATCATTTTTTTATCTACTTCTGCTGCCACACCTGTAAGGAGAATCATTAAACAACTCTTTAACTACAGGAACTTTTCCTGAAGACCTGAAAAAGGCAGACATATGTCCGTTATTAAAGAAAAAAAACCTAGACCCACAGGACCCCAACAACTACAGACCAATCAAAAATGGATCTTTCCTGGGCAAACTGATAGAAAGAGCAGCCTTCGCCCAGATGTCACAATTCTTTGAAAACAATTCCATACCTTCAGACTACCAAACTGGATTCTGCCCAGGAAAAGGCACTGAATCAACACTCATAGCAATCTGGGATTATCTTAAAAACACAGTCTACTGCAATGGAGTTGCTGCACTTCTTCTCTTGGACCTCTCGGCTGCATTGATACAGTTGACCATGACACCCTACTACAAAGACTCCACGAAGCCGGCATAGAAGGGATTGCTTTCGACTGGATTACATCCTACCTTCAAAACAGAACTAATATTATCTATTCTTCCTCCTTCCCATCCAAACCCTATCTCACAAAAGCAGGGGTCCCCCAAGGATCAATCATCTCACCTTTGCTTTTCAACATCTACATGATATCATTACCAGAACTGATAAATGATTTTCTACTCGCATGCTACAACTATTCAGATGACACACAAATACTACTTAAATTGGAATGCCCCAAAGACATTGAAAACTCACAAATCTTCAGTTGCCTCAGAGCTTCTTGATCACTGGATGACTTAGAGCCATCTCAAACTAAATGCTTCCAAAACGGAAATATATGTGGTGACTGGAACAATTATGACCTACTGTGCACCTGGCCTGATGATCTTGGACCAACTCCTCAATTATCCAAGGAAGTTATAAACCTCAGAATTACCATGGACTCCAAGTTAACTATGAATTCCCAAGTGGACAAATTAGCATGAACAAGTTTCATCACCTTCAAGACTCTGCGACGCATCTTCCCCCACCTCGGATTTCCACACAAGGTGCAGGCTACTATCACTCTTGTACTATGCAAACTGGATTATGCCAATGACATGACCTCTACCATGGATCATCTCTATCTATTATGAAAAAATTACAACGTATTCAAAACTTTGCTGCCAGGCTACTATTGCATGTAAAGCCACAAGCCCACATCTCCCCAGCCTTGAGAGCACTACACTGGTTACCTGTTGCCAGAAGATCTACCTTCAAGATGCTTTGTATCACCTACAAAGCTATACATGGAACGGGACCACTTTTTATCAGAAACAAAATAACCAAATACATTCAACAAAGAAACCTCCGCTCAAGATTGGCACCCTGCCTTAGAACACCACCATGCAAGAAAAAGACTATAGGTGGTACATCCTCCTCTGTTCAAGCAGCCAAACTATAAAATTCATTACCCCCAAATATAAGATCCACGGATAACTATCTTGCCTTCAGAAGACTACTCAAGAGTTGGCTCTTTCCTTCATAACCACCTTATTCAAACAGCAATGGACTGCGTATGCCGTTGTTGATAAATATTTTTTATCTGAATATGTCTATATTCTAGATATGTATAGTTCTTTAGGAAATATGTATCGCTACTATATCATAACAATAAATTACACACCTACTCTTTAAACCTGTTTAACAAATGTATATTTACTCACGATTAAATATGTATATGTATGTGAATATATATATATACATATATATATATATATATGTGTGTGTGTATAATAAAAAAATAATAAAAATAAATAAAATCTATAAATAAAACTCAAATTATAAATAATTAAATTAAAGTTAAAAAAAATCAATAAATAAATAATAATAATTAATAAATCAAAGGAAAATAAAATAATAATTAAAAAAGTATATATATATACATATATATATAAAATCATAAATAAATAAACATAATATAAGTTTACTCTCTTGTAAGCTTTACTGTGTCTACCCATCACCACATGTCATGTCCCTATCAATCTATCCTCCATTCCCACTCTGACTCATCCCAAACCCATTCTACTACTTTCATCTCCAAAATACCCTGACTAAGCTCTTCCCTCCTCTTTCACATCTACCTCACCCAAACATCACTTTATTACCATGATCCCCCAACCAACCCTAATAAATTATCCCTTATTTATTTTACCATGACTCATCAAAAACCCCTCCTGCTACTATGATCTCCTTAACCCTTTCCACAGACTCTTCCCTCCTCCATCTCTCCTTTATGCATCCCAAGCTTCATCCTATTACTATAAACTCCCAATTAACACTTCTGGATTCTTCCCTCCTCTATCCCTCCATTACTCTATATATATATAAATATATATATATATATATATATATATATGTAATGGCAGAGGTGCCGCTATATTGGTGCGACTGCCGGCAACACCTGCAAATCCACACATCTTTTACCCAATCCAAGTAAAGAGCAGAACACAAACAGCAGTGCATGATCAATTTATTAGGACTTAATGGGTCTGGCTCTTAAAAAATGTTTTTTGAGAGCAGACCCAATAGGTTTTACAAACATACTGCCATGCATTTAAAAAAAAATATATTAAATGGTGCTTTACCAAAAGCATCCATCATCTTCTTTAATAATGAAGTGTTTGAACAACAGCGAGGGATGGCGATTGTTACCTGCTTTTCTCCCATTTATGCAAATTTGCATATGGGCTGGTGGGAGGAGCAGGTGCTCAATAGACCACCCTTGGAAAAATGGACCAACAATATTGTTTTGTGTGTCTGTTTCAACTATGACATTTTTGTGATCTGGAAAGGAAGCCTTGCTTTCACTAAAATATTTGTATCTGAGATCACCACTAATGACCTAAACCTAAGTTTCACAAGTAACATCAGTGAGACAGAGTTCTTGGATGTAAAGCTGTCGGTGAGAAACGATCAACTTATAACCATGCTACTTAGAAAACTCCTGTTCTGGGAAGAGTACTTAACATGGCAATAGTTTTCACTTCACTTCAGTATCCCTTATGGGGAGCTCATGAGGGCCAAAATAATATGTAGCACCAGGAGAAATATGGAAAACTGGAAGGTTAGATGATCAGGAGGTTTTAAACCAAAGGCTACAGTAAAAAGATCTTAGATACATCAGTAAATAAAGTGACAAAGTGATAAAGTGATGAAATGTAACTTGCGGAAATGTTATCGAAAACTAAACAGAAGACAACCTCACAAGGCGGCAGTGGCAGATTTAGCACCATCTTTCACACAGACCATACTAAAGTGAAAGCCCGATTGGGGAGATATTTTCACATAATCAGAAGCGATCCTATAATTGGAGATGAAATACCCCCAAAAAAACGAATTACTTTGAGGAAGATGAGATTGATATGAGACCAATTGGTTCAGAGTGATTTGAAAATGTAGAAGCAATCATGGTTGAAACCAAAGGATGGCTTTTTAAAGATGCAGTAAGTGTAAAGCCTGCAGGAAAGTGAGAGTGCATGCCATGCAAAGTTTTCTCATCAATAATTTTATTGCAAATGTTGCAGTGATATAGTCAGTGATGTCATACAAGATGTCATGACTGATGTAAAATGTGGGGTAAATAGCAGTGCATTGTAAGGGCACAGGTTATAGTTACCTTACTGCACAAACTATAGTTTCTTGAGATAAGTATAACTATAACTGCCGAATTTCTATGGCTTTTGTGTGTAAAATCTTAACCTACCTATAATGTTTTTTCAGTGAATTTCTAAGGTTTTGTTTAAAAAAGTATTATTTTATTACCACAAGTTAATTCAGCCAAAGGCTGTGCGCGTCAGGGGGTTTGCCACAAGGTGTGGCTTTCGGCCAGGCCCTGCAACCAACCTCCTGCATTCAGCCAATCCCATGCTGTGTATGGGTGTGCGAGTGGTTTTGGGCTTTGTGGGTCTGTGAGTGGGTGGGTGTGTCTGTATGGGTTTGTGAGTGGGTCTGTGATTGGGTGTATTTTTTTTTTATTGGGGTCTGGATCCATCGCAGATTCACATGAGGGCTGTGCTGAGTGTTGTGAGGAACCATGGATGCTCACACACCCCACAAAATACATTTTTGGGCAATTTTGTGTTCATGGGGAGTCCCTCACAGGTCATTCCATTAGTCCCCCAGGGCCTGTGTACCTCTACCCTGGCCTTTTCTATCACTTTTAGCTTTTATTTTCCACCTAAGAACAAGTCTTTATACACATAATGGCAGCCAAAACGTTTCTTTCACATTGTGGCCAGCCAATCACGGCAATGCTGTTGCTGCGTGAATCTGCGGATCTGTAGCTGTGGATCCACGTTTAATCCATGTCTCGAGATAGACATAAATCTTTTTTTCTTTAATAACTCCAAAACTACTGAACAGATTTACACCAAAATACAAAAGGTATTCTTTCTGAACCAAGATCTAGCTTTCTGCTAAATTTAGTGTAATTCGGCCTAATGGTTCAGGCTGTAGTCTTCTCTAAAATCCTTATGGGAAACTATAAGGGGAAAGCACATTCTTGGGACCCCCCCCCTTGCTCTCAGCCCTCACTTGATGAATCACCCCAAAACTTTCAAAACAGCAGCGGAAGTGAATGGCAAACTACTTTTGCAAATTTGGTGACAACTCACCAAATGGTGCCAAAGTTATTAGCAAACAAAAACACTTTTCCTATGAAAAAAAGGTCATAACTATATACATATATATTTCTTTTTTATTATTATTATTATTATTATTATTTATTTATATATTATATATAGTTAAGGATGGTACATCTATTCTTTCAAATATCTAGCACATAGGTGTGTCCATCTGCGGTGTTCACCACTCATCGTACCAGGTATTTTCAACTTCGTCCATCTCATCTTGGGAATCTTCTTCTTGCACCATTGCTGTTCCTTTCATATGCCTTTCTGGGAATAGGTCCAACTCCTCCGCATCTGGATTGCATGTCTCCTCGCTCATAGCTGTGCTTTCCTTCTTCGTCTCACCTCTCACTCCTTCCTGTGGTAAGATATTTCTTCTTTTGTTACATTTCCTGTTCAGGATCTCTCTTGTCTCCTCCCCATTCCTTCTTAGTCCTTTCTCCATTTCCCCTACTTTCTCTTCTTCACTTTTTCCTTTTTTTCACCTCAGTACGTTTGCTCTGGGAGCCCCAGGGTGTGTGAATCAGTTCATTCTGGTGAGTGCGTTTTCCTGCTCTCTTCACAGGAACCAGTATATTTTCTTTCCAAACATGACCATTAATGGTTGAAACAGGGTTAAGCGGGAATCTGAAAATTTTCTATTTTTTACAGAATATTTCTCACAGCCCTTGAGAGCATTATGTAAAAACAACTAAGCACTTTTGACAACACCAGATTTCAAAATGGAGCTATGCCTTTTTAATATATATAAACATACATTTCTAAGATAGAATTGTGTGTGTGATTGACAACCGGCAGCCACTAAGATTTCCTCTTCTCTAGCAAGTACAAGTTCCCCTTCTCTCATGCAGCTCGGTAGCCAGACAGATGTCTTTCTCTAAAGAGCCCTTAGGAACAAAATGGACGATTTGTAGCAGCCGTGATTCCACAGCGGGAGAGCTTTACGTTAATCATTAGAATATGGCTTGAATTTTCCTACTGCAGAGATGCCGGCGGGAACAATTCATCTAACGAGCTGACCCTCACTTTTGCATGATATGTTCTGTTCAAACCATTCACCTTCTGATAAATGTACGATACATTCTTACACGTGCGTTTGACAGTACTCCATAACATGTCTTCACCGTTATTTTCATTGAAGACCCGGATGTTGCTTCTTTCCTCCGTAAACTGGGGATTGCAGGTGTGTGTACACTTTGCAGCATTCAGCGCTATGCAGAAGAGGATGGGTGGACGTTTCCTCGAAACAGGAACGTTGACTTTTGCAAAAACAACAGCACATTTGCCATCTGACTAACGCGTTCAGCATTCCTCCGTCAGAAAAAAAGACAATCCGTGGAATGTCTGTGGCCGGGGAGCATATGGGAAACATTTACGTCTGAAATTCCATGGCTGCCGCGGCTCATGTGAAGGGAAGAGGGGTGGGCTTGCAGCCTTACAGTAGCCCGGCGCGAGGCGCAGCGGTGAGGCAGCAAGCCCCGTGCAGGCCAGGCAAGCCTGCCAGGAGCATGCGGCCTGTATCGCATTCACCAGAGAGCGGGCCTGTCAGGTGCAGAGATGTATGAGGATTGCATTGAATGCTATGCAGGTCTGACCCAGCCATAGTTAATAAAAAGCAATGCCCGATGTGCTAAAACATATCTGTCAAAACATTTGCAAGGAATGCTTGTTTAATGCCCAGATACATCACGCTCCCGCACATTATGTCTAGTTAAGACACGAGGTGACCCAACCTGACACAGTGTCTGAGAGTTTAAATATACTTTCTTCTGGCTCTCTCATTTTTTTATATATCATTTTGAACGGTGACCAAATATCTATTCTGATTTTTCCCACTGCCACAAGGGAAAAAGGATGGTTTAAAAGGACCTATCTATCAATAGCTTCCGCCAGAGACAGGTAGTGGGAAGGCAGCCTTGATGAAGACTGATTTTTATTGGTCATACCGACCTACTGTACTCGCACAGCAGAAGACGTATGCATTCAGGATGTGATGCACTTCTACAAAATGCAGTGTGGAACCCCTAAATGTTTTCTTATGCTGAATGCCTCACACTTATACCAAGGTCTTAATCCTGTTGACGTCCTAAGTGGAAGGGCGATCCCGCTTCCTGTAAAGAAAAGGGGCTTGTGCCTCTGAGCATATGGTAGAAGTCTGTGTGACCAGAGGCGAGGCAAGGAAAGCGCTACCAAGCCAGCAACATATCACTGGAAGGAACTGACCCATTTCTTTTCACCATGTCCATAACTGTGGTACACTAGACCCCTCATACACATGGGCTGTGGTGTCACTGTACTTATTCCTGCATTGATAGCTATACCCCTGATTACTCTAACAGCTGCACCCATGCATTCCTTGACCTCTCTGCTAAAATGCAAACAACACTCAAAATTCAAGGAGCGACTTGACCTGTGATCCACACTACAAACAAAAAGAAACCTGAAGCTCTGTGACACGTTATGATACCGGCTTTTATGGTTTGTGTTGGAGATATCTGAAATAACTCAGTGCTTCATTTTACTTCTCGAATCTTGGTGGCCTCTGGTCTGTTATTCTTTTAATCTATCTATCAGTCAGGGGTGGCTGGTGACCTTTAAAAGTGGTGGGGTGAAATCTTTGGCTTCAATTCCAGTGAGTGAGCCTGACTTCTTGGAAGGTTTGTTTGGGGGTGGGTGAGGGTGGGGGGTGTTCTAGGTGGGCTGGGCACACTCTCTGTCCAACTCTCCCTTACTAAATCTCACTCGTTCTCATGTTCTAATTATCACTCTGACTCACTCATTTGGCCTCACTTGTTCTCAGTCGGTGTAACTTAGTCACACTTAATCTCATTCATTCCCACTTAGCCCCACTCATTCTCACTCAATCAGTCTCACTCCAACTCACCTATCACACAGTCTCGCCCTGTCACCGCTAGTCTCACTCGTTTTCACTTAGTCCCATTCATTTCTACTTACTCATTCACTGACTCACTCAGTCTCACACATTCTCTGACTCACTCAGTCTCACTTATTCTCTGACTCATACAGACTGTGACTTAGTCTCACTCACTAACTCAGGCTCACTCACTCTCAGTCACTCTCACTCAGTTCTATCATTTTCACTCATTCCCAGTGAATCAATATGACTCTGATTCATTCAATCTCACTGACTGACCTAACTCAAACATTCTCACCCATTCCTACTCAGTCCCACACATTCAAACTCACTCTGACAAATTATCTCACTGATTCTCTCTCTCTCACTCATTCTGACTCAGTCAGACTGTCTCACTCAGTCTTACATACAGTAACACTCAGTTACACTCACTGTCATTCTCCCTCCTTCACTATTATTTATTCTCACTTATACTCTACCTATCACTCATTCTCACTCAATGAGTCCCTCCAATTATTTTCTCCTTTTCACTCACACACACACAGACACACATGCACACTCCTACATGCACACACTGTTCCTCAAAAACACAATCTTACTCACAAACACGCACCTTTACCCATATGCACAGTACACAACATTTAAAAGATTTACACTTTTTTACTTAGTTTGCTACAGGTCCCATTTGGACTTTTGTTTCTTTCAGCTCCTGGAGCTGGGGCATGAAACTGCAATCTCCAACCTGTGCAGCTGTAGAGCCCAGGTTTCAGGCTCTGCTTTTTTGCCCTGTGGTTTCCCAACTCTGTGACAAGTTGGGCAAGGGTCGGGTGACAGGCTGATTGGTGTGTATCCATGGGCAGTGCAGGGATTAAGCCTTCAGTGCCCATTTCTACCCTTAGTTGTGACACATAGGCATGCCAGAGCCTTATGGCCAGGGATGGGATTTCTCTTGCACTAGTAATCTCTCTCTGAGGGCTGGTGCAGACACCTTTTTCTGCCTGCCAGCCACAACCTATATAACATTACAACAGAGGTCCAGCTAAAAGAACTACTACAGGATGGATAGGAAAAAGGATTTTCCTGTTAGAAAAACCCTCACCCACCAAGGTTGCCCATTGGTAGCATGCTTCCTCATTGTGTTTCTTCCCGCTATGGAGCGGGCGTGCTACGGCCTAAGGGATGCGTGGGAGCACTGAAGTAGTCTCGTCACTGTGAATCACAGGAGGGATGGGAGTGGTGGGGTTTTGGGTGAGTTAAAAATACCTGTCTCCTCCTAATTCCAATGATTTAATACATCTCTTGGAGGCGGTATGATTAAAAAGGGGGCTGCGGAAGTGGAGAATGTAATGTACCTGACTCCCTAGTCTACATGTTTCAGAAGGTGTTCGGCATATTTTTATACCACCAGCGTGAACATTATTATTCCCTCTTGGCATAATAACAATGAACTTGGCAGAAAACAAGGGTGCAAATTCCCTGAGCCCATTAAGAGGAGCATTCTGCTATCAGAAATAAGCATGAAAGTAAAGCTAATGACTCTGCATCTGGATCACGGTTACCACTAAGTCAAATTGTTGTCTATTGTGAGTTGTGGTGAACTGGAAACTGGATTGTAGATATCAGCAATATAGTATGATATTTGAGTCTCTGTCCTGGTTCCTTTGGCACAGGTCTGTACCACTCTCAGGGTCATTCAGAATTCTTCAGTAACCTGAATGAACAGGAAACTGTTTTGTAGCTCGATTTCCACACATTTGTGTACATTTACCGAATGATTCACAAAAAGGTAGTAAATCTGCACTTGTAGGAAACTCTTATGATCTAGTGGACAACTGCTACTTTTTATGTCTCGCCTACCAGACAGCGAAAGCTGTCTGTTGGAAAAAATAACTATTGTCAGCTTACAGTAGGCTTAGAGCACACAAATTGCTTACAACTTGTCAGCTTTACTGTCACTCTCATTTGCTTGCCTTTTATTTGTTAGCTTGTGAGGACTTTCCCTACTTTTTTTCCTTTGGGTTAAGCACTCCATGAGAATGCATGTGTTTTCCAGCAGTTTTCTGTCTGTACTTCTCTCCCCCGGTCACACTCTATGTTGTTCTTGTCACCTGTGGGCTTTTCCCCGGAACACTCCCTGTTGCTCTCACCCATATGTACTTTCCCTGCAATGTTTTCATGCCCGTGTGTTTCTCTCCCAGACACTCTATATTACTCTCTCTTGCTTATCCCGAACCCTCCTCCATGTTGCTTTCAACCACCTCCACCCTTTGTGTTGTTTTCTCCACTGAGCCCTCCAATTTCTTGTTTCTCCACCTGCGTCATTTGTTAAAGCTTCCCCCACTGACTCCTCTGTGTTGGTCTCCCACCCATGCTTTACAAATGCTCTTGCACTACTTATTCTTTTTTATGTACTGACCCAACTCAGTAAATAAAAAAAAAAAACTAGCATAATTTTCTTGTAGTGCACATGCGTGGTCTGTACTCCTACAAAATGATGCAGCTGCTGCATTATAACAACTTTTTTGCTTTTTTTAGCCATGTTGCGGAGTGTTGTGGATGTTGTACAGCACATCTAAAAACTGTTTGTAAAGCCAATAGGTCCCAAAGATGAGGCCTGTTGGCTTTACCAATGCTTGTCTCAATTTGCAAACCTTGCTTTTGGTACACATGGAAAGATGTACCAGTCATACTGTTCCAGTCGTACTGCTGGTAATACCATGTAACATTTCTACACATTGCTATTTCCCAATACAGAATTGTTCATGCAATACAATTCCACAATAGGTAAAGATAGCCCACTGTGCAACTGCATGTTTTTAATCTCCACTTGGAAAACCACATTCCCCTTGGAGAACCCTTTTTCTTCTACCCCCAAGAAGACTGGCTTAATTTTTTCCATTTTCATCACGAAAGGGAACTACTATATTCCTTTGTTGCAGCAAATCTCCAATCATATCATGGGAGGAGAGGGTTCTAGAGGAGTTTGTGAATGCCCAGAAACCCACATTTGTGGTGTTGAAAAACTCACAAGGGAAACCATGCAGTTGTGGCTAATATGCAGTCGTAATTGTGAATACACCTATCTGAAAGATATTAATCAAGACTTTTTCAACTGTAAACTTGGATTTATAGCTGAAAATGACTTTACAAATCTAGAATTCACTGGTAATATGGCTATGGCTGACGTGGTTTTGCAGCTTCAGCAGCCCAGTACAACTGCATCAAGCATATCAAAAGTATTTGCCATTGAAAGGTGGCTTGTTTATTATCTTTTGGGGATTGCCTCCCCCACATATTTCCCCTGTTAGAGTAAGAGGCTGAAGTTGGGCAAGACAGAGTGATGATACAAAAATAATACACAAACTCCACCTGTCTGTTTGGGAAGGCACAGTGGTCGTGGCAGATATATGCAGCTTTCATATTTATAACAGTAACAGACAACACTCTTCTTGAGTAGAGGTGGGCCTTCAAGTTGGCCTTATAGCTTTTTAACAGAGTGCTCTCTGTCAAAGCCTTTATCAATTGCACAGCCCAGCATCACATATGTGATGTGATGGACAGTGACAGGCTTAATGAGCCTGCCAATCACACTCTGTTTGTGATGCCTTGAAATGTAAAAAGTATATAAAAAAGATGGATGGAATGCTTGAATTAATCTCAGCCACTATAATCACTCGAGCCGCATCCCAATCCATCATTATTTTGCACAACAGGCCACCTCGGTTTGGATCCAGCTATCACTGGCTGATGAGCCCGTAATAAGGGTGAAATCTGTCTTGGGTTGCTGTAGTCTGGCTCAGGGAGGTACTGCGCTGGCAGTTTGGGCTGGACTGTCCCCATTGGTGTAGTGGCAGGGCTGATTTGCATTTGACTGGGTTGAAACTGAGGGGGCATGTTGGGCAAAAAACAGCAATGTTTTGGGATGCGGCCCTGTGTGATTGCCAGCGGTTGAGATTAATTCAAGCATTCCATCCATTACTTTGTTTTCTGTTGCTCTAAGCGCAGGACCACTGAAATTATCTGTCATGGAAGGACCAACCTCCGCAGCAACTGTGATTAAATTACGTGGGAAGAAAAGGGCAATTATGCATGCAGCACATTTTGTGATAGTATTACTTAATTATTTTGTAATTTGGACACTTGTAAAAACTGCTTGGGCACAGATTGCACCCCATTAGTACCAGTTTAACACCCAAAGAGAGCAATAAACAACAGGAAGGTACCAGTCAGTTTCTGCCAAAGTTATCCCACTGTGCAACAACACAAGTTGCATCGTTTTAAGCAATGTTCGAACCATTTGAGCTAGAAACAGAGTGCTCTTCTGTTAAAAACTGCTAATTATTTAGCAGATGATGGATTTTGTGGCAAATCCTTAATGGTATGATATACACTGCAGCTGCACAAATTTGCATCGTTCCAGTGGCCTAAACGAAGTGCGGCAGATATACCCAGGCATGGACCCCGTGCTCACTGTGCTATTGGAATCAAGCTAGACCTGGCCCTGGGTTGCTTGTGTTCCAGTCTGGCAGTTCCAGCTGGAAAGTTTCCATTGGAGCAGATTCAAGGCTGATTTTCATATGGCTGGGTACAAACTGAAGTGGCATGGTGGATGAGAAACTATGGCTTGGGACGTGGCCCTGAGCGATCACCAGTGGCTGAGATTAATTCATGCATTCCATCCAGCACTTTGATTTTATGTTGCCCTAAGTGTGACAAGTGTGCCCACATGTGGGTCCTTTCCTCACTGTGCCTGACCGATGAGCCCATCATAAGGGCAAAACCAGTCCCAGATTGCTTGTGTTCTGATTCAGGGAAGACCTGGCCTGGCAGTTCAGTCTGGACTGTTCCCCTTGGAGCAGGGTAAAGTCTGGTTTATATATGGCTGGGTCTAAACTGATATGGCATGGTGGAAGAAAAACAATGGATTGGGATGCGGCCCGAGCGATCGTCAGTGGCTGAGATTAATTCAAGCATTCCATCCAATTTGTTTTTTGTTGGAATGGGAAAAGTGAGCAGCAATGGAGAGTGGCACTTCAAGAATCAATCAGCCAAAACAAGAACCTTCTAGGCAGCCTGCTACAGTATGAAAAACAAGCTTTGGCAAAGCCAATAGGTCTGGTGTTGGCCACCACACTTCTGACAATTCTTGCTTCACATTGTTTTTTGTAAAACATTATTGTTCTTGAAGCTGCCAGGCCCTAGCCAATCTAAAAAGAAATTGTCCAAAGGCAAAAACGGTTGTGGTCTTAAAAAAGCAGACATTTCTATTTTTACTCCCTGTCACTTGAGGGAACTACTTTGTGTGTAGATGTGCTTTTTGTGAAAGTGCCATATGTCATAGTTAAGTGAGCCAGTGGTTTAAATAGGCTGATACATTACCCTTTAATTCATGCTGGAGTGGGTAAAAGAAAGATATGAATGATGTAACAACAGACTAATGGATGATGTCTGTCTGGAAACTCCTATATTAAGTATGTTATACGCATACTTTTAGTGAAATCAAAAGGTATTGGCTAACAAAGACCTAAAAAGCCATTTGGTCTGGTATTGGCCGCTAGCCTCTTGCCTTTGAGTAAGAGCGTAAGAAAAAAAAGATTCAAACCAAGAAAGAAAGACATAAAGAAGCAGCAAAGAAGGAAAAAAGAAGGAAAGACAGAAGGAAGGGTAAAAAGAAGGAAAAGGGAAAAAGGAGCAGAGGGAAAGAAGAAAGGAAAGATGGTAGTAAAGAAAAAAGAAGGTAGAATAGAAGGAAGCAGGAATGTAAGAGAGTAGGAAAGAAGAAACTAAAGGAAAAGAAAGGAAGAAGGATGAAGCAAAGAAAGAAGAAAATAAAGAAAGGAAAAAAGAAGGAAAGAGGGAGCAAAAAGTAAAGAAAGAGGAGAATGAAAAAGGAAAAAGAAAAGAAGGAAGAAAGAAGAAAAAGCAAAGAACAAAAGAAGGTCAGAAATCAAAAAAGGAAAGAATGAACATAGGAAAAAAGAAAGAAGAAAAGAAAGAAGACAGGACAGAAATAAAGAAGGTAGCAAAGAAGGTAGACAGGAAAGAAAGAACAAGAAGGAAAGAATGAAAAAGAGAATTTTAGAGGAAAAAGGCAAGAATGACGTATTGCAGGAAAGAAAGAAACAAACATAGAAAGTCAGTGTTGCAAAGATAGAGTACACTTATTAGCTGATATTCAGATTCATGTGAGCTGATGTGAAGTAGTAGCAGTCAGATAAACAAGACCACTTAAAGGAATTTACAACAGCATTAGCAGCAGAGGGGATCTGATAAAGCTGGAATGCACCCTTTGAACACATCAAAAGCTTCCCGCTTTCACATTAGACCCTAAACACAAAGTGAACACTGAAATAAGTATAAACTAAAAACAAAAACACTGACACTGAAAGGAACTACATTGTGCACAGATGTGCTCCTTGTGAAAAAAAACATAAATGCAGTCACTCAAATTGAAATTAGCCAGTGGCTTAAGTAGGCTGGCCCATTACCCCATGCTGTATGCTATAGTGGACAGAAGCAAAATGTGAATGACAGAAAAACAGACCAATGGATGAAGGGAGGTGGCTGAAATTTCCTTTAAGATATGGGCTTTCTGGTTCAGGGCAGTGCAGCAGGTCACCTTGTTGTGCTGCCCAGTGTCACAGAGAAAGGGCAGGAATGTGCCACATTTATCCAATATTGCATATTCCAGGTCTTTCACCTGCTCTGGTGCCCTTTTCGCAGCCTAGCACCAAGGCAGGCATCCTTGTAACATGGTGCAAGGGTGCCTCTATTGCATGCAAGATTTTCCTTGTGCAGGAAGGGACACTTTCCTGTACAAAAACAATCCTGAGAGGCTTTTTCCTATTTCTATGTGTGCTGCATCTTGCAGCACACATAGAAAGAGGAAACCACAAGGAGAATTAAGCATATTTCTCCTTGTTATGCATCTCTTGGGAGGTGTATCTTTTTGGAGCATTTCCAGGTTTGCAGGTCCTGTGAATGCATCAAAATCCATGGATGTTGTATTGGAACACCCATGCACCACCCATGGAAAGGCCTACCTGGCACAGAGTAATGTTACACAGCGGTTTGCGCCTCATTACATTACTAAAGATTTATGAAGCCATGCAGGGCCAACAAGGTGGCCTTGTGTGGCTTCATAAATCTCACTTAAGGTTTGTGTTGCTCTTGCACCACTTATCTTGTGTAAAGCAGCAAAGAAAGAGGACGTTGATTTGGCAACAGTGCAGTTTATATGAGCAGCGACATTGGGATTGGTGCAGGAGACGTGATGTCATGCTATGCTTTATGGGGAATGTGGTTTATTAAAAAGTTTGTTTTGATTGTTGTCAAAATTGTACTAATAAACAGCAAAGAAGGAGAAGAATGACCCAAAGCCTCTGGTCCTGACATAGACTACTCTGTGAAGCCTCAATCTGCTGTCTGAACCTAGAAAGTATCCATAACCTGAACATCAGGTTGGTAATGAGCTAATGCATTTTCCTTCTGGATAAATGCTAACCTGCCATTTTCCCTATAATATGTGTATAAAACACCAGGGCACTACATTCCAACAGTACACAGTAAAATAATGGAAGAGGGGGAAAGGAAAGGGAGAAAACACTAGTAGTTCAGAAGTTACTTCAGAAAATAACTGTCTGGATATCTCAAGGTACAGGTGACCTTAAAGAAACATCCTTGAAATCAGAAATAAACTCACTCACAATACACATATATACTATGTTAGATTAATTTACACCTTTCACTTGTCCCTCAAACAACAATTAACTAGGTTTGCCATTTAGGATGCAAAAGAAGGTGGTGAAACTAGACTATGTAGCAGACTTGCCAGGAGAGGCAACTGCAAAGAGGACCCGGGGTACTGATGGAACACAGTCCAATGAAGACTCTGGAGACAATAAGAGCAAATCTCAAGCAGTAGCAAAAAGCTCCCACCCATGCAGAAAGACAAATAGTAGGGAAACAAGAAAAGTGATTGACACTAGGCCGAGAGGGCCAAATACTAATAGGCAAGAAAGAGCCAAAAGAATTAAAGGATGGGTAACCTGCCAGAATCTAGTTCCTAAAGGTGTTTTTTTAATCTTTGGTGACTAGCACAATCTGGGAGGCTTCCACCACCCTCAACAACTCTGAAGGACCCTGCCCACTAGAGATGTCAATGCCACAGCCATCACTCACCCAGACACCAATGTCACCATTATCCGATAGGAGAGCACTGAATACAATGTGATACTCTCCTGACACTAAGAAACAGAACTGCTGTATAAAAGATCTGCCTAGCATTTCTACATTCTGCCTGAAATTGTAAGCTTTGTGTAATGTCTTAATTTTTTTACTCTACCCATTTAAGGAGATTCACAATCCTATCACTTAACTATGAATCTACTTTCAAGGGAACGGATAGCAAATTGAAAGGAAATTAAATGTAAGTTGATGGTCAAGTTATTGATGGACAACATGAAATTGCACTTCCTTAACTGCTTGTGTCAACTAGATGTTTTAGGGATATTGGCCAGATGTATCAAACTATTTTGCATTCCCAAAATTTCACCATTTGTGAATGCAAAATAGCCATACAGAATGCATGAATGGCACTCGAAGTGCAATTTTAAAGAATCGCTAAAATAGTGATGCCCTAAAATTGCGACTTCGATTAGGGAAATGCAAATTTGCGATTCCCTAAATAGGAAATCGCATATAAGGAATTCCTATTTGCAATTCTCTATGCGCATGTATCAAGCATTTCCTAACTGTAAACTGGGCATTTAGGAAATGTAATTACCACAACTCCAAGTTGGTGGTAACCATGTGCAATTTTTTTAAATGCATTAAAAATAATTTTTTAAAGTGCCATGTAGCTCACACATGTCTCTAGGGCATGTGTGCACATCACATTTGTACAATTACGTTTTAGGGTGCCTCAAAGGGGGCCTTAGGCCCTCAGCACTCTTGGTTTTGCATTTCCTAATTTGCGAATCCCTAATAAGAAATCGCAAATTAGGAAATGCAAAAACATTTGCAACTATTGATCTGAAGGCCCACAGGCACGAATGAAGTTGCATTTCTTAATAGCGATTCCCTAATATGCGATTGCGACTCTGTGGGAATCGCTCTTAGGGAATTGCTATATTCTTACATACCATTTTGCATTTCTTAAATAGCGATTTTAAGATATTCTCTATTTAAGAAATGCAAAACAGTACTTTGATACATCTGGCCCCTAGTGCACTAAATACACAATCTTGCAACTATTTTGTTAAAATGTTCTTAGGGTAGACAAACTTGCTACGATATGCTACCGTGAAATAGCATACCAGCAACACTCTTAGGTGGGTCTGGGTTTGTTGACAACCCATGACCTTACTGGAATATGTAATGATCCTTTTCAGAGCCTATTTTATTTGTTAGAAAATTTACCCGGAACTCCTGTAAAATGTGCTATTAGACCAAGGCCCTGATTTATACTTTTTGGTGCAAAACTGCACTAACGTAGTTTTGCACCAAAACGTTTAGCACCGGCTTGCACCATTTCTGTGCACTAGCCGGGCACCACATTTATGGAATGGTGCAAGCCGGTGCAAAGGGTAGGCTAGCGTAAAAAAAATGACGTTAGTTGGGTGGGGCTGGCGGTATGGAAGAAGGGGGTTTTGCACCAAAAAATTATGTTAGGCAGGTTAGAGTAAACAAAATGACTCCAACCTGCCTAGAATCATTTTCTGGTGCAAAACCATCCATACCACATGACTCCTGTCTTAGAAAAGACAGGGGTCATGCCCACCACCCCAGTGGCCAGCACAGGGGACCAGGGTCCCCTGGGCATGGCCACTGCACCCAGTGCCATGTAGGTGGCCCCATTTCAGGGCCCCCAATGGCACTTAAAAAAACAATTCTTACCTGTACTTACCTATACTTACCTGGAATGGGGTCCCCCATCCTCCGCTGTCCCTCTGGTGTGGGTGGGGATGTCCCTGGGGCCTGGGGAGGACACCTGTGGGCTTATTCCATGGTGTTCCACCATGGAAATAGGCCCACAGGTCCCCTAACGCCAGCCCTGACCTAGGCATTAAAAAATGGTGCAAAGCAAGCTTTGCTCCATTTTTTTACCCCTCCTCCCTCCCGTGTGTGATTGTAGCACGGGGGGGGGGGATAAATATGGCAGTAAGGCCGTAGAGTCCTTTTTTGCATGGGAACGCCTACTTTGCATCTCATTGACACAAAGTAGCTTTCCACATCCCAAAAATGACTTTAACTCATACATTTGGCACTAAACGGGTCTAGATCCAAAGTATAAATATGGAGTTAGCTTTGCACCGAATTTGCGTAAAACAAAATGATGCAAATTTGGCGCAAAACAAGTATAAATATGCCCACAAATGTTTTTCAAAATAGTCCTGGTGGGGAACCTCCCCAAACTTGACAAGAGAAAGATGCAGATGATATGGACAAGTTAGAGAAACTGCTGTATCTGTTAGGGAGAAAGTAATACCCAGCTATAAAATAAGTATCACTTCATGGTATTGCTTACGGAGCTAGCTAGCCACAAGCTCTGTGTGAGCATGTCAGTGGGAAATGCCTCTCTACTTATATTATAACTATAGTCTACACCTCTATGTAGAGAGCCTTTCTAGCAAAATTTGACCTCATTTACGAGGCGCTTGAACCACTGGAGCGTCACTTTTAGTAAAGCTCCGATTCTGCAATACCCTGCACCACATTTAGAAGGCAGAGTTAAGCCACTTTTTACTGATTGTTTATGTGAACAAAGGGACACCTTCCTGCACATAAACAATCATTCCCCGCAACTCAGGCATCCTTGCACTATGGTGGAAGGGTGCCTGCATTGGTGTTAGACAGCTAATTTTAGTGCCAGTGCTAGGAGAAACACAGGGGTGTGGTGTATTTTCATCATTAGAGAAAGACCCACTTGGGATGCCTCCTGGTGGCCGCCCACGCTGGGAGCCGCACCAACACCCACCAACCACGCCCACAACCTGGGTTTCATCCTTGACTCATCGCTCTCCATGACCCAACAAGTCAACGCCGTCTCATCCTCCTGCTTCAACACCCTCCGCATGCTCCGCAAAATCTACACGTGGATCCCTACTGAGACCAGAAGGACGGTTACCCAGGCCCTCTTCGGCAGCAGGCTGGACTACTGCAACGCTCTCTACGCGGGAACCACAGCAGCTCTCCAGAAAAGACTGCAATGGATACAGAACGCCTCTGCACGCCTCATCCTCAACATCCCCTGCCACAGCCACATCACTGTGCTTCCCGTCAACAAAAGGATCACATTCAAACTCCTAACCCACGCCCACAAAGCACTCGACAACGCCAGACCACCATACCTCAACGATCGTCTCACCTTCTACACCCCAAACCGGCAGCTCTGCTCCGCTGACCTCGCCCTCGCCACCATCCCAAGCATCCACAGGACAACAACCGGTGGCAGATCCTTCTCCTACCTCGAGGCCAAGACCTGGAACACCCTCCCCATCCATCTACAGACCAAGGAACTACTGACCTTCAGGGGACTCCTCAAGACCTGGCTGTTCAAGCAGTAGCAGCCCCCCCCCCTCCTCAAGCGCCTTGAGACCCCCATGGGTGAGAAGCGCGCTCTACAAATGCATTGATTGATTGATCCCTGCATTTCTGAAGTGACGCAGCAAAGCACTGCCAATTTTGGGCCACGTCGCGCTGCACCACTTTCTTGTAAATGAGGCCTATTTTGTCTTGGCACTTGTGAATCAGCTAAGTTGTACTTTTTTTCTGTAACGTAACGTTCAGGTTATAAAACTCTGTCAAAAATGTATACAGGTTGAAATAGTTAAATTCAGTACAACTAATCATACAGAAATTAATATAGGGAGAAAAACAAAACCGTACACTTCCTCAGAGGAATAAAGATAAAAAAATAAGGATTTACTAAGTTTCAGTGTTCAGAAGCTGAGCGGGCTTACTGTTGATTTCTTATGACATGTCAAGTGCAAGAAGGCATAACATGCATGTCTTCCTTGCGCAGCAGGTTTCAGTATAGTTTTCCCTTGCATAGGGAACTTTGTAGCACTTTCAGTTGTGATAGAATCCCCCCTGCCATTTCAGACCCACAGCCAACCCACAAGGTAAATAAGAATAACTACATTCACACTCCTGCTGGACACCACGTCTCCCAATCATAAGGGAGCAAAAACAAAATCAAAGCAATATACAACAGAGCATACTGGTGGAAAATGTGGCACACGCAATCACAAAACGTTACTTTTCCATAGGAGTTCTTGAGTGTTCTTGATAAACTCAACCCAAGAAAAAATAATAGTCTAACGATAAATGGGTAAAAATGCAGTCCTCTCTCAAGCAAATATTGTAACCAAAAGACATTAGAAAACAAAAACCCAGTCTGTCTCCATTGCTAAAATATCAAATAGCTTTCGAGAGAAAACAAGAGATCAAAATGTCTCCCTGCAGCACGTTCATAAGGAGAAATTCACATTTGACATTGACTCTTCAAAAGAGCCAATGCTCTTGTGTTCTTTTTGAACCCCGCCAAGGGAATAAGGCACATGGTCATACCAGGACTGTGCAATAAAATGTCATTGTTACCGTTTCCATATGGCAAACACCAGTCCTTCTCTTCTGTTTAAAGGACTGTACAATCTTTATAATAAAAAAGTATGCTAATACGTATTTCTAAGCAGTGAGCTAGTGCTTTGTCATTGTTCCTAAAAGGATACAGGGGGTCATTACGACCCTGGCGGTCTGAGACCACCAGGGCTAAAGTGGCGTCCGTACCGCCAACAGGCTGGCGGTACGGAGACCCGTATTTCGACCGCGGCGGTAGCGCCGCGGTCGCACCGCCGGGGCCGGCGGTTTCCCGCCGTTTTAGCCCCGGCGGTGATAATCCGCCAGGGCAGCGCTGCAAGTAGCGCTGCCCTGGGGATTATGACTTCCCTACCGCCAGCCTGTTTCTGGCGGTTTGCACCACCAGGAACAGGCTGGCGGTAAGGGAAGTCCTGGGGCCCCTGTGGGCCCCTGCACTGCCCATGCCACTGGAATGGGCAGTGCAGGGGCCCCCTAAGAGGGCCCGTGCAGCTTTTCACTGTCTGCGTAGCAGACAGTGAAAAGCGCGACGGGTGCAACTGCACCCGTCGCACGGCCGCAACACCGCCGGCTCCATTAGGAGCCGGCTCCTATGTTGCGGCCGCATCCCCGCTGGGCCGGCCCAGCGGGGATGTTGTAATGGGCACCGCGGGAGTGCGGCCACATTGGCGGCCGCATGGCGGTTACAGCTTGGCGGGCAATGTTGTAATGACCCCCACAGTCTTGGTGAAGAAAGAAAAGCATTGAAAATGGATGAACTGTTTAACCCCCTCAAGAGATTGTACTTTAATTGAATGAAGATGCATAAATCATACATTATCATCATCGACCCAAAAAATGATTACTGCTAGGACTCCCTGCGCAGATCTTGATCCCACATTTAAAACAATTTGTTAATATGAGCACCCAAACCAAAAAATATCAAAATATGGTAACCCAACTCTGTAAATTTGATCAAATCCATAGATTACATGTACAGCAGGTACATCGGATGAAATTCAAATCATTCATTATGTCCTCTTTGAGATCAATAGAGAACAAGGTACTTGTGAAATAATCTTTCATATCAAACATTATATTCACATGAAATGAAGAACATAGTATTGGATCTCCAAAGGTTCATGATCATGCTTAATCCTGACGTGTTGTCATTTTTGGCTTTTGCTTGTAGAATTTGTTTTAAAGCCACATGCATTTATGCAACTTGATTGATCATCTGTATAGATCCAAGCTAATTTGAATGCATGGCTGCTTGCAGACCAAAGAAATACCTCTCACAATGTCAACCTACACCTTGATCCTCGGGTAAAATCCCTACCAGAATTTCACCCCAGAATCAAAAATGACTAATCCGTCCACCAAGGACAAGGGACATATTTGCAGCTCCTGTGTGTGAAATGGCACTCTATGGCACCCTCAGCTCATGCAGCCAACTGACGGCTGCTTGCCTGCCTTTCTCTATCTCATCAACGCTCTTGTCCTGGTCCCTTGATAAAGTGCAACGGAGGTGCTCCACAAAATGACAATGTTACTGGGAGTATTGATTTTTACCACTACTACAGTATTTGTTTTCATTTATATCTCATTCTTCATACTGTTGAGGGTACCTTTGGGCCATTTTGCAACTTCTTTGAGATTTTTGACTTTTTAATTTTTGTTTCTATGAGATTTGTTAAACATCTATCCCTTCTGGCGTTCTGTATTGTAAACGTCGGAGTCAGCAAGTTTGTTAATAAATTAAGGTCAGTTTATTGAGTTCAGGAAAAATCGATGTGTGTCTTCAAGGGAGGAACCAGGGCTTTCAGAATGTAGACTGCCTATCGTGTACCCCTGTGCTGTAGCATTAGGACATATGAATCTTTTAAGGTAAAAATGTCTCTCATGCTCCAGCTACCTTAACTTTTAGTGGTCTCAAATAACTCCTTATCCGTCTACGTGTGCACATTAATACAAACCATGCCAAAGCTCTTCATGCAGTGGGTTCAATGGTTTTGTTCAAGAAACTAGAGCAATGCACACGTCATTGCACTCATTTGTCATGCCACATTCATATTTACCTTGAAGTGTTGTGTTTGATCATCAGGGGCACGGGGCTGCAAGCAATGTCAACAGGCAGTCCTCAAAGGTTTCTGTTGTGTGATAAACTACTTTTGAAAGACAGACTTGTCTATGGGGTAATGTGTTGCCTTCCAGACAGGTGAGTGCCTTTGAAAAGGTCGGCAGGGGTGGGCTAGCCAAGCTTGACACATGCTGACCTTTATTCAGGACTATTGCCCCTTTAGAGTCACCTGAGGTCACGGAAAGGGCAAGGAGTGGAAACTTAAAGTAAACATGGCTCTTAGAGACCTGTTTACTGTCTGTTCCTGCCACTACCTTCGTGACCTTTGAGTGAAGGGGTATTGTGGGCAGTGTCAGGAATAGCAAAGAGCAAACCATATGTAAAAGCTGCTACCCTGATGTCTTAACAGATGACTCTGCTCATCTTCTTAAAGGGTCAGCCCACAACGATTAGGGCCTAATGTACAAGGCAATTTGGTATTCGCAAGCATTTGATTCACCTAGTTTCTGGCCGCAAAATAGCTATTTATGTTCTAAACACATTTTATAATTTGGTAACAGGTTGCCAAATTGACAAAAGGGCTTAGAAACCCATAACAAATCACGATTTTGAAGGCAAGTGGGTGCTGCTTCCAAATAGCAATTGGTTAAGAGAACAATGAATGTTTTGCAATTGCAATCCAGTTGCAAACCACTGAGATTTTACTGACACCTCAAAGGTGAAGTAAAATAGCATCTTTTTATTTGGAGGGCATAGTTAGGAAAGAACAAGGATTGCAAGTCAGATATGCCAAGTTTATGTCAATGCCGTGGGGCTAATATTTGCTACTATTTGCAGGCACCCTTTCTAAAATAGCCAGCACTGTACTGCCTAAATAATTGCCCACATAATTGACTACAGTTTTTGATCTTCACAAAACATTAATTCCATCCCAACAGTCTTCATTAAACAATTTTCAATCGTCTGCTTTCATTAAATTATGACCTAATTAGCAGTTTTTTCTATTGCAATTAGTGATCCTTCACTGAGGTTCTATAGTGATCATGCCACAACAGCCAGTAAAATCTTTTGAAACACATTATACTATACGGTATGATTCGAAGCAACAAACTATTTCACTTTCCACAAGAAACATAGGGTCAGATGTACAAAGCAGTTTTGCCTTCGCAAAAAGTTCAATTTGTATTATAAGGCCATTTGGGACTGCAAAAAGATTGTTTTGAATGTATGAAAGACACACTATCATCTAGTAATATGTGACAGAATTGCAATTTGTGTTTGCAACCAACCACCAAATTGATATTTGGAAGGGGCACGTTTAGGCCATCCCTTCCAAATATCGGCTCGGTATGGTATGTATTAATGTTTCATCACCTCCTCAAAGAAGGTGGTAAGCCATCTGCAAACTGTAAAGGGTTCCGTTGGGACCCCTTCCCCTTTGTGAATGTTAAAAAAAAATGTTATTTCAATTTTACATTTCTTTGTAAACGCATCCTGTTTTCTTTTAAGGTTGCATTAAAAAATTAGCTTTATTTAAAGTAATCACAGACATGTTGACCTGCTGACCTCAGCAGGCCACCATCCTTGTGATGGCTGTGAATCGTCGTGGGTCATGTTTTGCATCCTACCTCATTAATATTCATGAAGTAGGTTGAATGTGACCCATTATGAATCAGGGGGCATATTTATGAGATTGTCAAGCAGTGCTGCTCAGCAAGTCACCTTGCTGTGCTGCACTGCATGACAGAGAAAGGGCAGGAATGCACTGTATTTATTTCAGTACGACTTATTTCTGCCTGCACCCTTGGCTGTTGCTCTTTTGGCAGCATAGCACCAATGCAGGCGCCCTTGCACCATGGTGCAAGGGTGCCTCCATTGCATGCAGGATTGTTTTTGTGCAGGAAGGTCACCTTCCGCACAAAAACAATCCCCTGTGGCGTTTTCCTCTTTCTATGTGTGCTGTAAAATGCATCACACATAGAGGAAAAAACGAGGAGAACTAAAGATATTTCTCCTCGTTACCCCACACCTGGGAAGCATAGGCATTTGGCACATCTCAGGTCTACCATTTCTGGTAAATCTGGGAATGCGTCAAAACCACAGGCAGGCTGAATCTGTTTTGTTCTGTCAGGGCAACAACCTTCCAAGTGCTTCCTATCTCACTCTTCATATGTAGAGTGCTGGTCTGGCTAGGGTCTGAGCTATGACTAAGGCTAGCTGGATTGGAGCGCATCTGCCTTTGTGAGCATTTGAGAACACAGCAAGTGTTTGTGGGGTGAACCCCTGCTCTCAGTGTGACCTCTTTTTACCATCTTAGCTCTATAGTTACAGATTAACATAGAGCCTGCTACCACTTGTAGTTCATTGTGGGATGAATTTGTGAGCATGTTTGTAACTTTGGAACTTGAGAGTTATTACTGGTCCTGCCCTTTGCATGGTGTAATCATAAGCAGTACATTTAATTGTTTAAGATCCAATATCTTGTGAACCACATTTCCCTTACAGAAGCTCCATAGACAAGGTCTCCCCAGGCCCAGGAAACTGAAAGAACAAAGCTGAAGAATATGGACCTTTTGAGGTCAGGACTGAAGGTATAACTCAGGACCGCTTGGGATAGAAATATTCACTCAGTAGTTCTGGACTTTAGGCTCAGTGTGATCTCCTCCAGATATCGGCTAGCTATGTTCAATGAATGGGTCTAAATTCAGGGTGATCTCCTGCCATAATAGCTACTGCAGATCCTCTTCAATTAGCAGGACTCTTGACCACACTTTCAAGTGGTACTTTACCTGAAGGAGCAGTTTTGAGTCTTCTCCCCAGGCAACAGTATCTTCATGCACAGGACGATTGCACCGCTACTCTCTCAACATCATTCCTTTCAGCTACTCTTGTGTGCAGCTTCACCATAAATGTTGATAAAGTCGTGGATCAAGGTGATGTAAAAGGACCCAGAACATGTGTTCTTTTGTGACCAATGAAGCATTTGCAATCTTTGAAATGGGAAGGGAGGGTCCTCTAGTTATAATGGGTGTAAATTTACAATTAAGTCATGCAGGGGCCATGTTCAACGGGGGCTGCTTTCAACAGGTCAAAGTAGATTCTCCAGGAATAAGGCCTGATTTCTCAATTGCGGGTTTTGGTAGGAAGGGTGGAAAGGGCCCTTTGGCTTATTCACTGGCCAGAGAGGCCATCTCTCATACATACAGGAACAACTGTAGTAGGGGGCACAAGAGAAAGGAATGTAAATACTTGGGTTTCCAAGTCAGCAGAGAGCTGGGCAGCCTGCGCACAAGACCAGCCACCATTTTGAAAGGCACATATACAAGGAGTCTAGAGCACTCTACAATGCAATCAGCTAGATTTGTTCTGTGACCTCACTGTCAACCACAGCTGCACAACCAAATGCATGCAGCTACAATCACCATCCATGCGTGTCTTGCACATGACAGTGGTAAATGTCCCCAGCTAAAAGAAACTGAATGGATCTTTTACACATAGGCAGGCCAGAAAGCTTCTCCCCAGCAGGGTACATACACAAAAGCCTACCCCTGCGCTTCTAACTATGCCTACACCTGTCTCACAGCCTCAGTGTAGAGAGCAGCAGCCATTTTCTAAAAGAAATGTGTACTGGTACTGCCCCATCGACCACAGAGCACAGCTGTGGTATCTCAGGTCGTTCATCACAAGAGCCCTTAAAGAGCTCGGATCACTGTCCAGCCCACTGAAGAAACTAGAGGCCGCAGAAAGACGAAAACAGAATTGGTTGCCATAACTCTAAAGTCCATGAAGGGGCTTTCCTTCCCACCAGCACAACAGGAATCCTGTATATTTGTAGGTTCTGAGAAAGTAATGCATGGTGCAACTCCTTGTAGACGTAGCATGAAAACAATGGGAATGCATCAATACTGGAATAACATTTTATGTTTTTTATTTATTTTTGTGACTTAATATAGTGCAAACACGTCCCAGAGCCATCAGAGCACTTTACAAGAGAACCGTTACCAAACAATCACAAGGAGTACACAGATCTAACCTAGGATGAATTAAAAGCTGATAATCGAGAGTAAGTTGAAAAAAAGCTGCACAGAAGTACAGTTCCCAATCAGTGTGCACAAGAGTACATTTGAGATACAACATTGGAAAAATTAAAGCAGATTCAAGAGCTAGTGGGAGCAAAAAGAAATGAACCTAAGTATCTTTGCAAGAGAAGAGCATTGAGATCTGCACATTGTAAGCTAAATCAGAGAGGTATTGTGAGATTCCCGCTAGTGTCTCAGTGTGGAGATTCTAATGCATAGATAGTTGCATCGTGAGAGCTTTACTCAAAGACCAGTGCACAGTGAAGCTCAAATAAGAAGTGCACTGTAATAGCTATATGGATATGGCAGCCCTAAGTGCAGTAAATGAGAGAGAAACTGGATTGTGTACACTGTCTATGACCAGACTTTTGAAACCAGTAACTGAGACATGACATAGAAACAGAACATGCACCTAGGCACTGATAATGGAGCACAGAATTGTAATTACAGTATTCATCAGCGTAAAAATAATGCAGGGGAAAAAGAAATGTGTATCTGATACTTGACCAGTCACCTGTGTAGCCGACATTGCTTAGTAATATGGCATGTCTCTCTATACCTTGCTTAGACATCGTAGTGCACCTTGACCTGCTGTGTTCTTAACTCGCTGAGGGCTTGAGCTAGTCATGAGAGAGAGGGGTCGATGGATAAACAGGTTGCTAATATACTTCTTATATCCTGCAGGAAATTAATCAAACCTTCCTTAAGAAAAGGTGCAACATCCAAAAATAAGTTTAAGTGCATACAAATCCAGGCCATCTGGTCGCCCTTCCTATCACAAGGGCAATTGGTGAAAGATTATTTTCAAGTTTGCCTACATACAACTTTGGCCGTCTCACTAGCCTCATTTAATCAAAACAATTCAGAAATTATACTTATGTACAAATATAGATGGGATGTGAGTTAGCGCCATTCGTCCATTGGTATGTTCAACAGTTATTCTTATTTTGCCTTTGCCCACCACAGTAAACAGTATGTGGCAATAGGTCAGTCCCTATTGGCTCTCTTGCTCTGTGAGTGATGGCATTTTGGTAGATCACATGTGTGCATGGATGTGTGCACGAACTAAAAAGTAGTCCACATCAGTGCCATGGCTGGTTTGACAATACTTTGCTTAATCCATACTTTTTCGTTACAGTCTTTAGCTTGTTTTTTGTCATCCTTATATGTTTAATCTCTTTTGTCAAATTATAGTAAATCAAATTAAAAGTACATTTTATTTGCTGCAATAAAAATCATATTTTCCAATGGTGTGCCTTAAACAAAAAAGGACCTCTTTGCCTGTTCTAAGTACCCCTGCCTGCCCACATTGATCTATAAAAATTATAGGCAATGGTTAATTTTTAAATTACATTTTTTACTGTAGAATTACGGCTACAACATCTAGGTGACAAAATGATTTCTTTGTTTTCTTTTTTTTCTTTTTTGTGGCATATACTTGCAATAAAAAACTAACCATCACAATGCTTGCTCTGGCAAAATATTTTGGCTTTGCCAGTGCTTATTCAAACTTGCACTTGTGAAAACGAAGATACATTCCACAATGCACCAGAACTGACGATTGGTCCTATTGATGAGTAATAGGGAACAGGCATTGTGCATGGCTAAAGTGGTAATCAATACAAAATTAATTTCAAGACGAAACTTAACCAGTTTATGTGTCGTTAGTTGTAGTAAATGAGAACAATAAAGCTGTGGGGTACATTAGAAAGTGCTCATCTTTGTGCTGACGCTTTAGTTTCCCATGTATTGAAGAGTGTTGCTCACACACCTATTAGGTCATTTGAATCAACTGAGACACCCACCCCCTACATGTAAAAAATGTAAATTAGCACTTGTATAGCGCACTACTCACCCGTTAGGGTCTCAAGGCGCTGTACTCATACCGCTATGGAACCCCTCCTGGCTTTTCCCTGTGAGGCACCCACTCCTGAGCACCCCCAGGGTGAAGCCAGGCATCCAAGCGCTGTTGGGGCCGTTGTGGAGATTAAGCAAGCTATTGCCCAGAGTTGCAGAGTGGGACCCATGAATTAGATTAGGCACCGAGGCGAGAATTATCTGGTCAAGGGGAATTGAGCCCAAGACCTGCCGAAGCGGGACTTGAACCCTGGTCTTGAGCCAGATCTCTGCTTTAGGGTCTGCCGCTCTAACCATTGAGCCACACTTCTCCATACATAACTATGCTCAAGTCAGTCACTCAATTTATAAGCTTTTTTTGAAAAGCCTTTTAGGTACCTACACGTGATGTGCACTAAGCGATCGTAGTCTTGGTGATGCATCTCGTCAGATTGTTGAGAACCGCTATCAGTACTCAAGGTACTGACCTCAGAAGGATGGAAGACTGAGGTAAGATTTCAGGTTTCAAACTTGCGTCCTGCAGATCACCACATAGGTCAGTAGCAAGTGTTCAATTCAGTGAGCCATACAGTTTACATTGTATTATATCCACATCCTATTTCTCACCAGGACTCCAACAGAAGATGTCCAAATGTAACAAGCATTTGCAAAGCCAATAGTTACCGAGCTGGCTGCCAGCCTTCTGGCTTTTTCTAAGATTTTTTTTATTTTGTCATGATTTCTGTAAAGAGTTATTGGTGATGGAGCCAAGGTAAACAGGCCCTGGCAGGTTGGTGCAATGATTAAAGGTTTTTTGGCAAGTTAATGGCACAACAATTAGAAGGAAAAAACAAGCTGCCACCGACACATGAACCCCATAAACATGCAATAGCATTTGGAAATCTAAAAAAGGTTCACTGATGTGGCCAACTACTTGAGATGTTTTTAAATACAAAGGCTTTAAGTTGAGTGTTACATTTCATTATTATTATTTGAGGATACCAAGATAAAAAATAAAACACAAGAGCAACCACCAAATCACTGGTAGCTACAGTTTCATTATGTCATTTAAACACTTTATAACAGCAACTTATAAAAGGAACTTACAAAAAATCACCATCTCACTGGGCACCTGATGTGCATGTAAAATAAATAGGTTATTAAGTTGTGAATAAAAAAATAAAACCCACCTTAATAACTGAAGGGAAAGGCGCTATCTTTAATTGGATGCGAACATTGTGCACAGGCTTTATGTAGTCACTGAAAGTGAAGGGAGCCAATGGGTAAAGTGGCCTAACCCATTGCCCCATGCTGTATGCTCATGGTGGGAAAAGTTAAGAGACAATTAATAAAGATTGTTGACGGAAAGGCCCTCTGTATATATATTATATGTGATTTATTTGGAAAAACACTAAAAGCTAAAATATTTTTTCAAGCTCAAAAAGTACACAGCAATTGTTGTCTGGCACTTAATAGAGCTCCTTCGTGTTCAGAAATGCTCCTTCTGAAACAACAGAATGCTTCAAAAAGAATTGAGACTATCACTACCTCCATCAAGTCTGACCAAGCTCAGATCAAAGAGTAGAAATTGCAAATACCTTACTTTCAGAACCACGCCTTCTCACACTAAGTCCTTCCTGAATCCTTCCAATGATAGACCAAAACTCCTATTTAAAGTCATTAATCTGTCCAGGAACCAAACTTAAAACCAGCTCTAAGGCTCCGCATGCTAGGTGCCAAGGCTTTGCAGTTTTTTTCAATGAAAGTGAAGTTAATTGACCATCTCTTCTTCGAAGCTCAGGCAGTGTAGTCAATGACTAGCTAACACAAAGCACAGTGGTCCTGACCACATTTTGACCCAGTCTTGGAAACAGTGGTACTGGACATCATAGCCAGAGTTAAACCATCTGTCTGATCCTTTACCTGGCTCTTTCAGCAACGATCTCACCAAACAGCTTCTACCTTACAGGCCCACCTTGGCCAGTGCCTCTCCTGAGCAAGGCATCTTCCCTGACTGTTTAAAAACTGGTAAAACTTTCCACTTCTAAATAAAATACGGAATCCACATGACTTGAAAAACTTCTGAGGTGTCTGTACCCTTCCCTTCTTAGTAAAGGTGGTAGAAATCTATGTAGCTGCCCGGCTCTTATTTTATATCCATACAAGCAACCTCCTGTCAACCATCACTCCCTCATCAATGTGAAAGAATGAATGGGTATTGAAGTAGTGGTCCTTGACTGGTTCCCCTACTACTTGACAAACCACCCACAAGTAGGGAAAATAAGGAACTCTTTCTCCAATAAAATCAATTTATAAAAAGGAGTCTCTCAGGGTTTAATACTTTCACCAACACTATTCAAGCTATATTTAGAGTCATTAGCAGGTGTGGCTTGCAGTTGTAACAGGGGGCGGGGCGGTGCGCATGGGGGTGTTTTTATTTTTATTTTTAAGTACCTTAATCGTCGCTGCCGCTGCCATCAGGACCACGCTGCTCTTCTCCTCGTCTCTGCCGACAGCCTGCAGGCACAGGCTCCCAGCCTCCCCTGCGGCCAATACTGGCGCTGCTTTGAGCAACATCAGGATTGTCTGGGAGTGCCCAGCCAGGGTGCTCCCAGGCAGACTGGGTGCCTGTGCAGGCTGTCTCCAGCCCAGCAATTGTGTTGCTGGGCTGGACAGAGCCTACTGCGCACGCATGTTTGGCCGGCCCGGGCCGGCCGGCCAAACATACATGCGCAGTTTGGTGGAGTGCTGTGCACTCCCCCTCAAGGCTCGTACCAGCCTGTGGCACCGCCCCTTTTACTAAAAACAATAATAAACATAGTTTAACATAGTTTATTATTGTTTTAAGTAAAAGGTTTTGCAGCAGCTGCTGCTGGCAAGGGGCGGGGGGTTGGGAGACAACACTCCTCCGCCCTAGTGGAGGAGCCGCGCCTGGCCATTAGGTGAGATCCTCAGTAGTTTGGGAATTCTCTACCACATGTATAAATAAGATACACAGATCTAGCTGAAGCTCTCATCTCTAGACAACATCATGATTCTCTCCCACATCCTGGTGGCAAGGATTCAAGAGTGGGCATCAACCCACCATCTCAAACTTAGATCTTCTAAAACAGTACTCTTATTCATCTCTCAGTAAAGATCCAACCTTTCAGCAGAGGAATGGATGGACTCCATCTCTGTCCTGGATTGCAAACTGGCCATTGTAGCGAAGGCCAAATTTCTCCGCTTTAACCGTGCAATGTGAGGAACCTTTTAGGAATGCTGGAGTAAAATAACAGATTAGAAATCGAAAGGCTTAATTTCACGCCCACCCCAAAACACGTGTTATTTTGAAATATCTAACAACATTTCAGAAGTGCTTTTAAAGTGGCGCATACGTCTGTATTTGTCCCACGTTGTAATTAGTTTGATGTAAGGCAGTTTTTGAAATTTGAGGACCAGTGTGTGTGCACCCAAATTAGCATAATTGGCACAAATGAGTAATTTTGCGACGCTGTATTTGCTTTTTTCCGGTATATTCTTTGAATGCCGCCATGTCTCGTGGTGTGTGCACGCACAATGGTGCCTTTATGAAAGCCTCGCATGGCATGTAAGCCTTTATAGCGCCCATAAACGGCCTATAACGACTCTTAGTCCTTTTATAGTACCGATCATGCACTCAACCTCGTCTGTCTTCTCTCTTCCAACGGTTCCCTCTTTTGTCCTACCTATCAGAAGCACGTTTACAAATGCAGCTCGTTTTACAGAACTGAACAAATAACCAGAGGCAAGAAATTCTTTCGCTGCTATTGGGCGCCAACTAGTGGCACCTTTTGTTAATGACAGCTGAACAATGTTGATCAGCAATCACGAAGAACGCTAACAATGTCGCGTCTGCACCAACAAATACCACTGTTGAGTTGTGTAGTACTGTTTTGTGTCTTTCCAATCTTTTAATACTCATTTAATATGTTGGCATTTACAATGCGTGCTGCATACTTTTTAAAATGTTGTTAAATATGTTCATTAGAAAATAAACACCCATCCCCCACTACTAAAAACGTACAACACAGCCCTATGGCCCGTATTTATACTTTTTTTGCGCCGCATTTGCGTCGTTTTTTTACGCAAAAACGGCGCAAACTTGCAAAATGCCATTGTATTTTGTAGGTTTGCGCCGTTTTGCGTCAAAAAGCGGCGCAAATGCGGCGCTAAAAAAAGTATAAATACGGGCCTATGTGCCTTCGTGCAGGAGAAAACGGCAGAACCAGATTCGAGTCTCGGCATTGGCTCAACACTTTGTGACTCTGGGCAAATAACTTAGGGCCTGATTCACAAAGAACCTCTGCGCTCGTGTTGAATGTCCTGCAGTTGTGGGGGAGTCTCTGCACTCCGGGAGGAATTACCAAAATGAGATTGCGCTCCCCCACCCCCCCCAAGGGCAAAGACTCTCCCCATGACAGTGGGACCTTAGCCACAAGTGCAGAAGACCTTTGTGAATCAGTTCCTTAATCTACTGGTGTCTAAAAAAAATGTGACCTTGTGTAATGTAATTTGTGCTCAAATTAAACACCTTTGTGTTGAGTTTGCGCTATAAAAAACTGCAAAAAAATTAATAACGCGCAGAAGCAGTTAGTATGCACATTGAATTGTGCTGATGACATCTTTGGTTCTGAAAGTTGCTGATAAATCTTTCACTTTCGACCCAAAGACGTTCTTTATGTGTACATTGTATCTTAAAGAAAGCTCCAACTAGTAGAAGTCGAAGCTCTTAAAGAAAGCTATTCGCCTATTAAATGAACTATCAACACAGCGGCACCAAGCTCGATAAAAGGGAGTATTGTATTTACTAAGCAGACACAGTGGTCCTCTGTTTCCCCTTACAATTGGTTATTAATGTGAGGGCTTTATTGTTTGGATGCATTGATGTGAGTTTAATTTCCGAACTGCAATGACAATTGTCCAGCAATTTGAGCCCGCTGTGCCCAACGTACGCAGCAGCGATAAAGAGGGTGGAGGGCACTGAGCAGTGTAGGATAGCAGGGGAGCTTCTTGATAGGGACCATATACTTGACTGTTCATGTGTCCTATTGGCCTAGAGAGGGCTCGGAGTTTCCCTTCTTTGGCTCTGATTACGAGTTTAGGTTCTATTTATTGCACCTGATACATAACAATACCATGGGTGCGATAAATAACACCTGTTACATTAGAGGAGAATAACATGCTGGTTTTGGTGTTTAAAGCACCAAAACCCACATGACACAGTAAATACTGTATGCTTTTCCCCTGTTAAATTATGCCAGGTTTGAGCTGCCGAAATTAACGAAGGTTGAGCTATTTAATGCATGCAATAATTATCGAATGGTTCATTACTTACTAACTTGTAATTCCAAACCATGCGTAAACAGGAGTTTATGTACAGGGGGCGAAATATACCTATCAACTTGTAATCAGGGCCTCTATGTGTGCTTTATGATTCTGTCCATCTTAAGCACCTGCAGGCATAAATAAAGGTGCTGGTTTTGTGGATATCAGTTTGATGTGCACCCCCCACACGGTTGTCTTAGGGTCTTTTGCCTTTGCAACTATATTGAGCTTAATGCTTGCTTACCACGGGCTCCCACAGACTCCCACATAACACACTGGCAACGCAGCTGAATCTCCACCACAGGAAGCAGTAACATCCAACGCATGGAAGGCTTTGATGTGCATCCTGCCATACCGAACTGCTGAGCCCCAGATGCAGATTTGAGCACTGCACAACGTCAAAGTTGAGGTATCAGCAACTGAAGATAGATTTGTACTGAGGGGTTGACAACTACTGATAACTTAAATCCTAGAACCGCAAGTGCTAGACCCAACCGGTCGAGGATACCAAGGTATCACAAAAACAAAAATGCACGTCTGAAATAACTATGATTTCATGTGGTCAATTTTTAATTCAACAACACAATTGCGATTGTCTCTCCTGCCAAGTCACCGGACTCCCTGATCCTCAAGCACCCCTTGTTTCTGAAGAACTGCTGACCACCATGTGCTAGACGCTAAGCACAGATTTTGAGAGCCTGCAAGATAGAAGACCTTGGTTGGTGGTAGTCGATCACTACAGGAAGGACCCAGAACTAGAGGTAGTAGTAATAAGAAAACGTATTTTGGCTGAAGGCCAATAAAGTACAAGAAAAAAAAATGATGCACAGTTAAAACAACATACAGAAGAAGGTCAAAAAGAAAATGCACCTTAAGAACACACAATATGGTGGCAATGAAATACAGCCGGCACAGGACATTATAGTGCATTTAGAAGGCAGCACGGTAAGTAATCAGATAGAAACCAAACAGTAAAACCCCCTGATCGATTTAAATTGGTCATCAAGTCTAAAAGTATGGCATATAAGCAAACAATTATACGTTCGGGAGACCTTACAAGGGGCCTTGGGCAGTTAAGCATTTGAGGTATAAACTTTAAATAACATGTGTAAAGTAAGAGTAACCGTAAAAGAAAACCTAAGGTGGACGGAGACAACAGTAAATAGCTTTACAAAACGTATTTAAAAAAATACAGCATTCAGTCAGAGTAAATGACCAAATGCTAACAATATACGAATAGAGTATAACAAGAGATGGTGGTGAGAACAAAGTTTTCAGAGGGAATATAAGATCTGCAGGGAAAGGAGTCTAGGGCGAATAATTCAAGCTTCAAGCAGGGATCTGCTGATCGTTAGAGCTACATTTCTGGAAGGGTCCGTGATGAGAATCCTCTGTGCTACCAGGTAGCAGTCTAAGCCCAAATTAAGACATAAAGGACAAACAAGAGAGAGATCTTCCAGTCCAATGTGTAGCTGGAGGCGTTACTAAAGATAGATGAAATGGTAGCCAGACATGGCCTCCAACAAGAGATCAAAACAGGTATCGGGTTGCCATTTGAAGAACAGGAGTTTGCTCAATACTTAAGGTCAATACAAATCAAATACATTGGGTAAGGTGATTCAGATCTCAGAGGTAAAGACAAATATCTACCAGGGATGCTTCTTCCACTAGTGCTGTTTGGTCGCTCTCCCACCGAGGCAATTCCTTGTCATCCACTAATTTCTTGTCATTTCCTTCATTTCTCTCTATCAACTTCCTAGTTATCATCATCTTTACAGAAACTCCTAATCTCTTTCCTTTCATTACTTTGGCCTTCATCCTTTTTTACTGTCTTTTTTCACTGTCACTGCTTAACTCTCATTTGTCTCCTCTAGAGCTCTTTTGACTTTTCTTTCTCATTTTTTCTCTGTAAAAACATTTTTCTATCTTTTCACTGCCAACCTCCATATAAACAAACTCTTAAATGTTTGCACACCTCTTCCTCACTTTGCAAGTTTTTCAGTGGCTGCCTAGGGCCATGTCTGACTCTCTCTCAATGAGAGTCTTCCCCAGCCCCTCCAGAAATAGTCAATATAGCCAAGGTAAAGGGTGGCAGTAGCAATGAAAAAACATTTTGCATGGATGGAACATATGTAAACACAATTATAAAAAATATCAGCTCCCACATCACAGGCAAAACACACCGCCTCATCTCCAGCTCTCATTGTATTTCCTGCCACAACTCATAACTTCTAGCTTGAACTGACCAGATTGTATTTCCATCATAATCCGTTCACTTAAAACCAATTCACAAAGACCAAGCAATCACTCATCAAACAGCCTACTTATATTAATGGGTACATTTAATGCAAAGTTATACCCAAAATAGAAGATTGACAATAATGGGAAGTTATGTCAGCATATAATATTCCCCAAGCTGAATTTTTCAATTGCTCAATGACAGCATTTGATAGGAACTTGAAGGCAGCATTAAGTAACTTGGGGTTTGTGTGTTTGAATGGTAATTTTGTATTTGATGCTCCAGCCTCCCAAACTTTTAAATATGGAATGCAACATTGCCCTAGCAGCTATGTATTCCTACCGTTCTGAAATGTTAGATTTGTAGCTCGATTCAGAGTCTTAGATGGATGTGGAAGTGACCATTTTCCAATAACTATGTAACTACATCTAGAATTAATGAGTGACATAAGGGAACTGTTTCCATTACGGATTGAATGCACCAACATTTTGTATAATGAAATTGTACACAGCTTTGTGAAATGCTTGTAGGTAGAGCTGAGGAATTAAAATTAAAATATGTAAGTAAAGCAAACTGGAAGAGGGAAAGTTACAGAATGGTTTTGCCACCAATGTCAAGGATTGAAGAGAAAAGCTAGGAAGTTGAAGAATTGGAACAATCGGTCAGCAGAAGGTAATGTAGAAGAAGAAATTGCATGAGTTAATCAGGAATTTAAATCTGTGGTCAACAAAAAAAGGACGGAGTACCATAAGGCAAATTAGGAAACAAACGTTAGCGGTCATTCAGTCAAAAGACACTAGGATATTTTGGAAGTTAACCTAATTTAATATTGTGGAGGATATAACACAATAAATTGCATCATACTAAAACACCAGTGGGTAAGTTATCTGGAAGAGACCTACAGTAAAGAGTACACCTATTTCCCATGAATTATGAGTCTGATGAAGAATTTCTGAACGCTTTCGCCCTGAAATCAATGAAGAGAGTAAATATGGTCTGAGACTCTTAAAAGAAGCAGGACCAAATAACCTACTATCAGTTATGATTAAGACAAATAGTAGCTGCTGAGCATGGTTCTTTGCAAACTAGTTATAGCAACAGTGGTAATTCCAGATAGCTGGAAAGGGGCCATAATTAAGCCTATATTTCAGAAGAGTAACTCTTAAAATTTGAAGAACTAAAGATTTATGTTGGCTCAAAGGTGTTCTCTAACTTTTTACTCACTAGATTACATGGCTAGGTAAATACTAATGAATTAATCCCAGTGAAACACGATGGTTTTAAAAGAAGACATTCTACATTAAATCATTGTTTATGAAGGTATGTTATCAAAACATCTCAATTAAGAACTGTGTACACCAGGGTTACACACTGGCCTGTCTCTGTTTGCCTCAATCTTATGGATGTTACATGGGGGGAGACGTGTGCCTTGTTTTTTCTATGCTAGCGACCTGGTAATCATGAATATGACACAAATAGGTCTACAAAGGAAATTGGATGCTTTCTTTAACTATTGTGAAGAATAAAAATAAATATGAAAACAACTAGACAATGGTATTTGGTTGAAGAAGTGAAAAGCACCAGTGGTTTATAAATAAAACAAGAGTAGAGGAAATGACTTTCTACAGATACATTGGTACACATTGTACTATGAACAGAGACTGAAAAATGCACTTGACTGTGATAAAATCCTGCACGTTACTGAGCATAGCAGGGTTAAAGAAGTTTAGCAGAGATTATGGAGACCTAACCTGTTACCAGTCTTAAAAGCATTTAAGGCCTTTGTTCACCAAAATATTTATATGGCCCTGAAATATTGTATATGAATGGATTTTAGAACTGGAAAGGTTGGTGGGACAATGCATATACAACCATTATTGTATGGTCACAAGTCTTCTATGCTACAAGCAATAAGGATGGAGACAAGATTGGTTTCCCGGCTTTACACACTGATGAAATTAATGTTTATATTTTGGAAAAGATTACAAACACCCAGGGAAGACAAAATTGCTTTCTATTGTCAAAACAAGAATGTCTGTGTAATGATCTGAAGTGGCTGTGAGTCTGAGGGGGCAGATCAAAGCAATTCTAGATATGCTTTCTTTAGATTCTCCCCCATTGGGATCCTTTTTGAAAATCTCCAGATCAGCTTTGAATGTGAAAATTGAGATGATGTTCAGAGTATATGATTTTAAATATTTACAAATGAAGGTTTCCCTGGCTCATCTGCTAGGGTTTTGGAGTAAAAACCTTGCATTTCCATATAGATCGTTGCAACCAGATCAAGGTATTAGACATAGAATTTTAAAGATTCGGATTGGGGTAAACCCAATATTTGACAGTACTACTATTGCTAACAGAAATCTGGGGGTATTGTAAATGTGGCTTAAATATAAAATATTCAATAGCCACAAGCCCACATCTCCCCTGCCTTGACAGCACTACACTGGTTACCCATTGCCAGAAGATGCACTTTCAAGCTGCTATGTATCACCCACAAAGCCATACATGGAACAGGACCACTTTTTATCGGAAACAAAACAACCAATTACATCAAACAAAGAAACCTCTGCTCAAGATTGGCACCTCGCCCTAGAACACCACCATACAAGAAAAAGACTATAGGTGGTACATCCTTCTTCATTCAAGCAGCCAAACTATGGAATTCATTACCCCCAACTATAAGAGCCACAGATAACTTTCTTGTATTTAGAAAACTACTCAAGAGTTGGCTCTTTCCTTCATAACCACCATATTCAAACAACTATGGACTGCATATGCCTATGTTGATAAATATTTTTTCTGATTATGTGTATATTTCTAGTTATGTATAGTTCTTTAGAAAATATGTATCGCTACTATGTCATACCAATAAAACACAAACACACTCTTTAAACCTGTTTAACTAAGTATATTTACCCATGGTTCTAAATATGTATTGTATGTACATATATGTGTGCATATGTGTGTGTATTCATGTGTGTATGTATGTGTGTGTGTGTGTATATATATATATATATGTATGTGTGTATGTTGTTCTGTGCTTGGGATTTTCGTGGGTCATTGCATGGCTCCTGGGTGGGTTGTTATACTAGATATCTATGAATCCCTGCTCTCATCTTATATCACACTTATCTACCCATCATCATATGTCATGTCTCTATCAATCTATCCTCCATTCCCACTCTGACTCATCCCAAATCCATTCTACTACTTTCATCTCCTAAATAACTCTGCCTAAGCTCTTCCCTCCGCTTCCACATTTAACTCACCAAACCTCACTTTACTACCATGACCTCCCAAACAACCCTACTAAATTCACCCTCATTTATCTCACCCTGGTATTATGATCTCCCTAACCCCTTCCACAGACTCTTCCCTCCTCCATCCCCTTAAAGCCTAAATCCTATTACTATAAACTCCCAATTAACACTTCTGGATTCTTTCCTCCTCCACCCCTCCATTACTCCAGTCAATCTAACTAACAAACTCTATCTGCGGCTCAAATTAACTCATAATAATACTAAAACTGTACTCCTATTTCCTGATACTAATCCATCACTAATTCTTGTTGGGTTCCGGAGTAGCGTGCTACTCGCCGAAAAGCGCTTCGACGCCTCGTCAGGGGTAGTAAGCGCTATATAAATACTATTACAATACAATACAATACAATACAATATTCATATTTTATTAGAATCTCATTTTTTTAGAATGGAAGGGCATAAATTCCTAAAAACAATGATGATTAAGTATATGATAAGACCAGGCAAGGAGCTCTGAGATTTTTATTTGCTATACGGTTTCTAGATGTAATACGTGCTTTTGGGAAGTCTCTGCAAATTATGAAATTTGATTAAATTCTTTTGATTTAGATTTTTAAAGTTTTTATTACAGAACAATGATTATTTATGCAGAATTTTATGAATGTAAAGTAGTTTTTTATATTTAATAAGTGTAGTGGATGAATTGACATATGTATTAAAGAGTGCAATTTTTTAAAATAAATTATGTATTTAGAAATATACAATAATTTAATGCACCATGGTCGCAATAAATTGGATTTTGACTACCTGACAATCCACAAAGACCAAGCAAGATGAGCAAAAATCGTAATGAGTTACTGATACCTAACAGTGTAAGGCAGTTTGCATCTTAACATAAAGAACTTGTTGAAGAACTGGAATGTGTTACTTGAGACAAGAGATATTACCAGTACAACATATAGACAACGCTTTCATATTTACATATTTTTGATGGTGAATTTAGTAATGAAGAAGTAGAAGAAATGGTGTGTGTTGTGAGCATCTTAGCTTTGTTTTCCTTTAGGGTTTGGTAACGAGACACGTGAGTAAGAAACTTCGAAATCTTAGTGGGTAGTGAATGGCTTTCAGCTCAGATCTGTGTATTCCAGTGCAGATGGTTAAGTAGCTAGAGTGATAACAGAAGATACCATTGAATTGGGATTACAAGATAATGGGAAAATGTAACCCCCAATGTTTTGCAGTGGGCATTTCACTAGCAAAACGTTGGTGAAATGTGCTGGTGGAAAATGTTCCAACAACTAATAATTACTGTGGTAATCGAATGCAAATACACTAGTACTTACAGTCATTCCTGATTTCTGAGAGTAGAAGCCTGACTGTCACATTCATCATTTCTGACCCATAGTAATGGTGACCCTAGGTGCAAACCATGCCACATATTGGTAATCCCACTGCATTAGGGATGTGGGCCTCATTTTCCAATGTGTAGCACTGAAATGGCTTTTCTAACAGTGTAACACAGACAGATAATTGGAGAATCAGAGGTTTCTGTAATGGGTTTTATTACTAAGTAGAAAAGATTTGAAGGCAGTTAGGATGCACTACTCTGGTCTGCACCATGACATGCCTTTAACTGGGTGTGCAGGGTGCAGACCTGTCAGTGTGCAGTACTACTAATAAAAACGTGTTGTCTCCTGGGCAGTCTCAAACTTGCACCTGCCCGCGGGGCAGCACAATAGTGAAAGTCAGAACGGCTGTTGAAAGCAGCCAGCCCATCTTTCATATTGCAGGTGGCACCTGGCCTGTGACGCAGAGATTCACTGCAGATGTGTGCAGAAGCTGCCTGCCCTGCCAGCAGTGTGATGTCTTGGGGGGATTCAAAGGACCCTCTTTTCCACCTTTCAAGGGTTTTTCTTGGTGGGAGCATTGACTGTGTACCACCTCTTTGTGGCGTACAGTCAGTGCACCCCCTTATGAGACATAAGGGGGTGCACTGACTGTACGCCACAAAGAGGCGTACTTTGCCTCTTTTCCCACATCTAGAATACAGCACCGACACAGAGGCAAAGTATTCCCTCATTTACAGAAACCCCCATACAAATTAACTGAATGAGCCCTGTATACTGCATCGGAGCCCCTTGAGATGTTTTCGAAGGCCTCCTTTCTTCACCACCAGGAGCCACTATCAGTCTGTACATATCTTTAAGAGTTTTGCTTATATTATTAGTTCCCATGCAGATGAAAGGGAATTGCTTCTTCCTTACCAATGTTAATGAGGCATAAAGGCCCTTATTGAGAGTACAGACATACATATTGCAGCTGTTACAATCTACTACCCTGGCATTTTAACAGTTGTGATAATTGTCTCCTATTACAAGATCACCCATGTAAAATGGGGCATAACAAGTGGATTTTGTACTGTCAGCACCAAGATCCGGTATTTGTTGGGCATTTTTCCCACTGTAAATTTTGGTAGGTTTGAGGCGCTGAAATTCAGCTTGGAAATATTGGGGGTGGGCGCAGGGTTTTCAGCAAAACTCAGAATTCCTGTACGTGTGGTGAAAGGAGTCAAGTACATACTAGAATTTTGCAATTTGTAATGAGGGCAAGGGACCCCACTTGATGGGCCTTTCTCCCAGGTGAGTGACTAATGAGCAGTGCAGTGGTATTCTGCACATCTCGTAGCTGCAGGTTTGAACGGGGCAGAATCCTCGCTATTCGGGTACATCACCTTGCACTTTTGATATGACATCTCCTCTGCAAATGTGAACATGCCTATCCATCCAAGTCCTGCTGTTAAAAGCTTAATTGTTGTTTTAATGTTGCACAGCAAGGCTTCCACACAACTAGGCGCAATCTTCTGGTATGCTTGGATTACAGCATGTAGGTTAGGAGTAGGAATAGACTTTACAGTCGGTTTTTGACCCACGCACCTGGGACTGCTGTCCTATTTTCTCAGCATGAAGAAATCAGCTCCATGTTACAGAGAGCCAGCCAGGCCTGTCCCCAGTGACCTAGTGCTAGGCGGTCACCTTAACCATGAGCAGCATCAATCACCTACCTTAACCTAATGGCACCTGTGGTCACAGCGAAGCACAGTAGCACACGCACTGCTTCAAACTGTCCTTACTACTCTCAGCACCTCATGACCTCATCCTGCCTTTCAGATCCCGAAACATACTAAGACAGGGGAATTCATGAAGCCAGAATTAAAGCTATTGCCATGTGATACATCATACAGTCGCCAAGGGTTTTTCGTCGCTCATCCAAACCACAGATAACTCTCAATCTAGAAGCCCAAGGCCCTTATTAACAATGATTTTTGTCACACTGAATATGGCCAAAATGGCAAGTGCCAGTTGCCTCGTTCATCATACATCGTGCTGGCGGAACACACTGCCACTTCAAAGAAAGCTGTGGCCTAGTTCTGAGAGCATCAGGCCTTGGTGCTCTCAGCACCAATAGCTTTGCCCTTGTGTGTGAGCCATTGTAATATCATAGTTATATCCGCAACCAAAACACCTGAGCAGAGGTAACCAGATGACTCCATGTAAATGAGGACATTATTTTCCAGGCCAGCTTCATCTTTAAAAACCCACTACTTTCTAGAGATTTGGTCCAATTACTTCAATTGATGGGAGCCATGCCTTCAACTCCCAGAATGCACAGGACTGTTAAATGAAAGTCCATGATTGGACTATTCAGTCCCTCGTGAGCTGGATCAGTCACCTAGTAACCATATATCAGAAGCCCAGGCTTTTCTCTCATTGGTACATATTTCCACTTTCAATCTGGTGTAGATATGTTAGTAAATGTAGGCCCAAATTTACTGTTCTTTGACGCAAACCAGTGCTGCACCAAGTTTGCTGCATTGCGTTGTGTGGAAGGAAGAGAGAAAATTACACCATATCTACTAGGATATTTTGCACTTTTTCTCTCCCCAGAGCTGGTGCACTTTTGCCAGCCATGTGCACAAACCCTTACACCATAGTGCATTAGCATGAGCATTGTTTGAAGCATAGATGTGATACTGGAAGGAGTCTGTTCCTGTACAAAAACTATGCTTTAAGGCTTTTCCCACTTTGTATGTTTGCTTTGCAATGCAGCACATACGCAAAGCTGGAAAAAATAGGAGAAAGGGAAACATTTCTCCTCGTTGCACCTGCTTGAGTAGGCATAATATTTTGGTACAAATCCCTGTCTACAACTGCTTGTCAGTGGTGTAAAATTAGCTCCTGTATCCCATGTGGTGCAGGGGGTCCCTAAGCTCCATGGGGCCCCTTCAGCACAGTACCCTGACCTGAGAGGTTGGAGGTGGGGGCCTTCATGTACTCTGAAGAGAGCCCCCTCAAATTTTGTTACAGCACTGCAGTTTGTAGATAGGGATTTGCATCAAAACCCATGGGTAGTGGCATGGAAATACCCATGCACCATCCATGGAATGCCACCATGAAGTAAAGTAATCCAAATAGTGCCTAGTTCAACTTTGCCTTACTTTGAGATACTATCAGCACAAATCCTGATTTGAGTTTGACAGTAAAACTCGTCCTTTGACTTTTAGTTTTGCATAAACGTTAGTAAATCTGTGCCCCAATGCCTAGATGAATGGATTGTTGGTGAGTGCCTCATTGGAAAGCTATTTTACTGGAACAACCATTGAGACTAGTATATGCTTGAGATATGTTATGTTATGTGTATTTGTAAAGAGACCATCACCCGTGAGGTATCCTGACACTGTGCATGCCTGGCCTTGTCTAGGGAATTCGTTTTTTTAAAAAAAAGCTAAGTCTTCAGCTTCTTGTGGAGCTCAAGAGACGAGAAGGCATTGAAGTGCAATGGGTTTCATTCTATGCTTTAGGTGTGATGTACGATAAGACCCGGTCTCCAGATCTATTTCTGCATATACCTGGTATGTGAGGAAATAGGAGTCTGGCAGAGCGGAGGTGTTTGGGGGGGTTGCAAGGTGATGCTATTGTGTAGGTGGGACTTGTATGGTGTAGAGTCCTAAATATGTGAATGAGGAATTTGAACTGTGCTCGTTTGTGTATCAGGAGCCAGTAAAATTCTCCGAAGTGTGTCTTCTGTGTGGGAGGTTGAAGATGAGACTGCCTGCTGAGTTCTAGACAATTTGCAGTCTTCTGGTGAGCTGCTGGGTGATTCCAACTTGGAGGGTGTTCTACTAGTCCAGCTTGTTAGTGAGGAGGGTGTGAGTGATGGTTTTCATGGAGGTATAGAAGCAGCCTATGACATACAAGCTCAACTTCTATTCCTTGGCCTCTGTGTTTGAGTGGTTCATTGATAGGGAGACTGGACAAGGGTTTTTTCCTCTGACCCCTCAGGTGTGTGTTATACAAGCCCAACACCATAACAATCCCCACACATAGGCCACAATGCACTGACACACTTCCTTTGTGCTCACTGGCAACTAATGCTGTGCTCACTCCTCTTTGCTTCAAATAATCACATATGTGCAGCAACAAAAACAAGATGAGAGCACAACTCTGGTCCTCACACACAATAACTATCACACACTACACATGTAGCAAACAAGACAAATACAGGCCCTTATTATGACTTTGGCGGCCTTTTTCAGAGACCGCCGAAGCTGCTGCAGCCAGCATACTGCCAGTGCTGGCGGTATTCCATTTATGGGCGTAAGTCCAACTTCAGTTGCATCGCCAGCACCGCCACACCAGCAAGACTCCACCTGCCATATTACAAGCCGTAATAGGGCTTGGTGGAGTCTTGCTGGCGTGGTGGTGCTGGCGGTGCAAAACCACCAGGACCCATCCCCTCTCGGACGACCAGCTTGCCGGAAAAGTTATGTTGATTGTTCAAAAGGTGGGGGGGGAGGCGAGGGAGTGTTGGGTGCATGGGTGTGGTGTGTGCGTGTATGTATGCAAATGGGGGGTGAGTGTGTGTATGCATGCAAATGGGGGTGTCTAAGTGCATGTTTGTGAGCGAGCGAGTGGGGGTGTCCCGATGTATGTGTGCAGTTGTGGGGGCTGTCTGCATGTATGCGGAGGGGTGAGGGGTGTGTCGGTGTGAGTGAATAGGTGTGTGTATTAGGATGCATGCGAGTGGGGGTGCATGTGTGCAAGTGTTTAAGTGAGTGGGGATGCATGTGTGCAAATCTTGAAGTGAGTGGAGGTGCTTGTGTGAATGTATGGGTATGTATGTGAATGTATGTGTTCGTGAACGGGCTGGGGTGTGGATGATTTCAGATGGGGGTGGGGGTGTGAATGTTTGTGGAGGGGGTGCGTATGTGTGAGTGGGTGTGTGTGTATGTCAGTGTGAGAACGGGTGGGGGTGTTAGAATGGATGTGCACGGTTCGGGGGTGTTTGTAAGTATGTGGACTGGTGGGGGGTGTTTGTAAGTGTGTGGATGGGTAGGGGGGTGTCTGCATGTGTCTGGGTGTGTGGTAGTGCGTGTGCCGGTGACAGGAATGGGGATTCCTGTCGCTGGGTGCGTAACCGCCAGGGTTTTCGTGGTGGGGTGACTGCCACGGAAAGCCTGGCGGTCTGCAGCATTGTAATCTGGCCGGCAGGCAGAGGCCTGCCACAGGGCTGGAGGAGCTCACCGCCGGCCGAAGTTGGTGAGACCGCACAGGTGGGTCATGCAGCGTTGTGGCGATTTGGTCCGCGGTGGTAAGACCGCCACAGCATTATGAGGGCCACAGTATCTTCAATGTGGAACATTCCCCAAGAGTAGCGTGCTACCATTTGAAAAATGTGCTTGGGTACCTCTTGATTGGTATGAAGCACTATATAAATGCAATTTTATTACAATAAGCACGGAACAGGCTATTGAAGAAAACCATAGGCACAGCAGAGGCGAGATGACAGCGAGCTGTGCCAGCCAGAGAGCAGGCAGAGCTCAAGGCGGCCAGAAGACATTCATCAAGCCGCTGAGAGTTATGAAGCTGTAGGCCTTCCTGTCTCACAAGCCACCGATGAACAGACACGTCAAGAGCTCGACTCCGTATCTAGGGCCTTTATCATCATCGGCTTTAGGGAGCCTTCAAGTGAAAGCGAGAGGTAGAACGTAGGCCCATCTGCAGCCGATGGAAATCAAAGATAAATGGCAGAAACATGCGAAGGATTCACTCTTCAGCAACAAAGGAGACACGAGCAATTTCGGCTTCACGTGGGACCCCGAGCGCGGAGATACCCATCTACTCTCCAGGCATTAATATTTATTAAACCCCTGCAGAAAAGCCCTGGCCCTGGCCTCCGACGAAAGCGGTTCATTGAAAAATGTAATATTTGTATTTATTTATCAGCCCTGTGAAGAGACACCAAGGGGGGATAACAGGAGGGGGGCAGGCAGGGGGAGGGTAATGGTGCCAAAGAACACGAAGGGGTTGAAGCAATTATTTCTGTGAACCGCTCTCCCTATCTCGGAGCTCCGTGCAGCGTACCACGGAGGGTAACAATAGTATGTCGACGACACAGCGATAAGGCAGGCCAGTCGCAGGGGCGTAGCGTGGTCAGTAAGAATGGGGGAGGGTGAGAGCTCCAGATTTCCCAACAATCACACTGGCATATAATGTCCAAATACATTCTACTACAAGCAGGGCACGAGCGGGATAAAGGGGCAGTGGAATGGGAGACAAATGCGGATTCGCTAAGTGAGAGAAAAAACAATATTTCGCGAAACTACCAACAATTTTTGAAGACTCTTGAAAGCGGAGAGGGAGAGCCTTTGTGTGTGTTTTTTGTTGGTGTTTATGTAAAAACAAAATCCTCGTGAAATCTGACAGCCACCTCACCATACTAGCCTGAAATCTCCTGTATCCAAAGATTTTCCAGAAAATACATCTATTTGGTGGTGTGTGTGTGTGTGGTGGGGGGGTTGACACCCCAAGCCCTCCTACCCCCCCCCCCCCCAAGCTACGCCCCTGTCCAGACGTGAAAATAAGCACTGAAATGCGCACAAAGGGCTCTTCGCGTCAGGTTTGCGTACAAAGGCGTTTCCTCTTTCCTCGTACATCGACCTTAATACACCATTCGCTTCAACTGCAGAAAGGGGGCAGTGCCGTGTGGCCCTCACCGAGACAGGGGTGTCCTTTCTCCGCATCGTGTGCACAGCCTACTTTCAGACGTAGTGCTCTAGGTAACTGATAACTGATGAGAGCAAGTGACGAATTGCACTTGCTGCAGCCAGGCATGGTGTGTTAGGCGCGGACATGTATCTGCGAGATCACCGCACACAGACGACCAGCCGTCTCACCCTTGGGGTGTATTATATTTCTGTAGAATAGGCTCATTCCAATGTCCCGCTGCTTGGCAGGAGATTACTGGCTCATGTGTTGGGTGGCATGCACGCGAGGGATACCACAACAATCTCAGATGGATTATGGCTAAAAGACTCCTGCTGCACATATCTGTGTTTCACCACTGGGTCACGAGTTCAAGTCCTGGCTGTAATGCGCCTGTTTCAGAGGCCTGTGTGTAAGTACCAGGTCACACAATTATTCCATTAGCGGACAAACAGGCTTTTTATCCTTCCGAGGATAAATCGAGGAGTATACATCTACAGCATAATTTCTACCTGCAGGGCTGTTTCATCAGACTAAAATATCTGTTGGCTGAAATGAAAAGGATAACTTTAGGATTTATGTGGGACAGTTTTTGGGGAGGAGGGACTCAGAACAAGTAATCATACATTTTTGTAAATTTTGAAAAGGGCCTGTTGTTTTCAGTTATGGGTGTGGGAATAAAAGTAGATGCTCTACCTTTCAACGGCGCTTCCCTGCACCAACTGTAAAGCATACTAAACAATTCCAAATATTGTGAATATCCAGCAATTACACATTCTCAAAAGTTTCTGCATTTTTCTGAATTGGTTTTCCCTAGCTAGTCCTCTTTCTACACTTTCATGTAGCCTAAATGAGCATGCACATAAAATGTCACCTGTCATATTTCTTCAACTAAAATGACAGCATGTGTGCTTCACATAACAATTTTTCCATCCAATGTTTGACACTACAAATGAGGTGGGCGTATCCATTCATAAATGTTCAGACTGTTCATAGCATATTTTTGAAAGATCATCTGATCTCCTGAAGGAAAGTTTCCGTTGCCAGCACATAGATGGTGGACCACTCAGATACACCACGTGAAAAACCATCAGGCGACTGTGCTGTATAATAGCTTCTACAATGTTGAACTATCGAAAATCATATGTTTATCATATGATGATGCAATATCTTCAGACAAGCTTGATGATGTAGATTGAACTCTTGCAGATACACATTAATCAGAAACATAGACTCACGAAAAGAGGAGATCAGCAACGTTACAGGCTGAGAATAACTCATCAATGCAGAACACAGGCACCCTCAAGCAATCCCCCACATATGTGCCTTGCCACTCAACATTCACTCCATAGCTTGTATGCCATCCATTTGAGTGGATCCTATCCTTTCACTGATTACATTGAAGAACTACTATTTTCTTTTGCCTTTAGTTCTGCAGGAGAGCGCATGTGTTTTCATACTCTCCTCCTCCTGCGTGTCTTAACCCTCACCTTCACCGTGTACCAACCGCCTTGCTCTCCTACTCCACTCCATCTGTTAACTCCCCAACTCTTTTCAATCTCAATCTTTTTTTATAACCCTCCCACTTCACCACTGTTGCTTGTTAGCAGAGTTTGGTTGCTACTCCAATCTCCCACTCATTCTCATCCCCTTGTTTACATTTCCTTTATTAAAAACTTTGTAGTGGGCCCACAGCACAGCAAGTGCTACGACACCACTTCTTTTTGCAAAGCACTATGCAGGCATTTTTTTCCTCTTTATCACTGAAAGATAGGTGTCCACCATCATGGAATAGTAAATGTTAAAAATAAAAAGGTTGCCATATCATAATGTATTTGTGCTAATGCGTAATGAAGCATGAGCATGCATATGCCATCGTGCAGAGGACAATTTTGGTGTACTGATGCCATTCAGCTTCAGCAACAAGCGTTTTTTTCCACTTTTACCAATGGTGAAAAGCTTTGAAAACAAGCACTGGAAAAGCCAAATAGATGGCTAACTCATTTGAAAGGCCAGAATTCTTAGCTTAGCCAATACCTGTTTAAAGATGTGACAGCATTCTGTACAGAAATATCCTACATAAAAAATATGTTATGGTGCATAGAACAAGTGTGCAATGTTGGAGGTTACACCGATGATTAGGTAAGGTGTTGATGGGTGATCGATTGAACAAAAGAGAATATGAAGATATCATATGTGAGTTACTGTCATATTTGTTTCTTGTTGTATTTATCAGTTTTCAAGGTTATAGAAAGGGGTTGCCATCATATCCCATAACTCATTACTCAAACGTGATGTCACATTCTGCATATATTAACTGTTTTAGTATCATACAGGCCTGGTGAAGTGGGAACGGTCTGTGTCAAGGTTGATAGGTGTCTAGATTGAGAAGATGGGATCTGAGAGCAATTGTGACTACAGGCTGCACTAGAATAGTGCTTAGGACACATACAAGAACATCTCTGTGCAAGGTGCAAAAGAGGTTGAGTGACTGAAGGTTGAAGGGTAAGGGGGGAGGAGCAAGAAGGTTGGAAACAGATAGAATGTGATTGAACAGAGCACCCTGTAAAAGCACTCTATTGCAGGCAAAAAGGAAAAGCTTTAGATATTAATAATCTGATAGATATTTCAAGGAGAGAGAGGGAGTACTCGAGGAAGCTCACAGGAAGCCTATTATAGTACCCACAAAATGCTTACTGTAAGTTTGCTCATAAGTGCCTTATGGCGTGGAATGGAAAATGAGGACGTATGCTGATAAGGAATAGCTGACATCGTGCTGCTCAGGCATGGATGAAGATAAACATTCTAGATGCATCCTTGAATCAAGGGTTGGACAAAACTGGAAAAATGATTTCAGTTTTAGATAGGTTAAGAATAAGAGAATGTCGGACTATCCACAGATGTGTTGCCAGGTAACTGGAGAATTTAGTGTAGAGCTGAGTAATAGGTCATTAGAAAGAGACCAAAATCTGAATGCCCGCTTCATAAAAATGACAACAGAATTTCAAGAAGAAGTTAGTGGCATTGAGGGAGGTGGTTTGGAGTGAGAAAAGTAAAGTGCCCGGGACTGAGTAGTGACACTTTCACAATATGAAGGTCCGATTGGAGATTGTACCAAGGTCCAGGATACTTAGAAGAACTATGAGGAGTACGTTGTCACACAAAACAAGAGCAGTTGAACCAACATTCTATGTCATATTCTAAAGTTATATTTAATAAAGTTGGCAATGAATGTGGTTCTTTGCAAAACGTTTTTTTAAAAGTACATAAAATCTAGTGGGTCTTGGCTGTAGGGTATGATCAATTATTTAGCCAGACACTTGCATAGATATTACACTCAGCATCTTCCTGGTGTGGCTAAGCACAACTAGATAGTGTGTCCTTCATCCATTGCTTCCTTGTGGGTATCACTTTCTTCTGAGATTAGAGGCATCTCAGGTGCTCTTGATAACAATCCTGGTGCCACCAAGCCCCATGTACTAGCTGGCTGCTGATATTCCCTTGTAGAGAGGATGTGGCATAACTGTTTGAGCTGCACACTCCATGTTGGAGAGGGCCAAGACTGACTTGCATATGGTAGGTCCATGTCTGTATGGGAACAATGAGGAAAAATACAACGTATTAGACTGCACCCTTAGTAATTACCTGAGGCTGACATTAAATCAACATTTAATCAATATATTTTCTGTTTTTTTCTGTTGGGTCATTTGTATGCCCTGCTGTTGCCCCCCTTCCTTCCATTGCTAAGGTTCACAGAGTACACAGATGGTAGGACCTCTGAACTGAGGGTAAGTTAGTTCATGACCTTTAAAGTCAGGTTGCCCTAGCAGTCTTCGAAGCGTTGATCTGCTGGTCCCATATGCCTTCATGAAAACAGGAGGCATTCCACCCTGCAGTGGGCATTACACTCGCTGCCTCATGCAGAGTGTTGAGTTAGTTATACATGCTGCTGGGTAAGAGGATAGGGTAAGAGCTATGGTGGGTTGTGTATCTGCATCTGAATGTACAAGAACAAAGTAAGGAATCTGATGCATTCACAGATTAACAAGTCTGATTCCTATGTCAGGTCCTTACCTGCACAAAAACAATCATCCCCACAATGCAGGCATCCTTGCACATTGGAGCAAGGGTGCCTGCATCGGAGCTAGGCAGCAATTTGTGCACAAGTGCAGAGGGAGAGAACAGAAACCCGTTGTATCTTGTAGATACAGCACATTTCTGCCCTTTCCTGGTGGCACTGGGCTTGTACTAAGCCCATAAATTATTTTCCAAGGACAACCCTAGAATCTCCTATCCCACAATTATCTAATGGAATGGAGGGATGTTCTAGATCCAAAATCTAACTTCAACCACATTCAAGATGAAAAGAGAAGTTTGGGTCCGCAGTGCTGTAGATGTAGATTTTATGTTTGCTAATTTTTGATTGTAAATCTAGAAGAGGTGAACTGTGACTAAGTATCCTATCAAAATGTATACAATATTTTAACACTATTTCGTTTGTAGAATGTCTGTTTTTAATGTGTGATGTTTTATGATGTGAGACAAATGAAGAGTGTATGTATGGATAACATTCCACAATACCTGATCATGTTACTCAGCATGGGAGTTTGCACCCAAATTATGTTTTTTGCACAATAGAGTTGTACGTAGATATGTAGAAAGCTTTAGAGGGGCATCAAGGAAAAAAGTGTTGTTTTACCAATTCAGTGGGAATAAAGCTTGCCTTTATACCCAATCTTAAATCCTCAACTATAAGCGTTGCACAGTGTTATGAAGTGTTATAAAAGATAGAGTGACATCATCCACTGGATGCCCACTTGAAGAGCAGGGCCTTTAGTTCCGAAATCCAATGGTACATTATTCATTGAGGCTTTGAGCTATATGCTGTACATTTCTCTTTCCTTGGAGCTTCAAACTTATTGGTGTTATGTTAAATGACGTGGTGTGCATTGTGAAATGTATGGAAAAAATCCAAGAGATGCCACCAGTCATACTGTGGCAGTCCATCCCTATTGACAGCCCTTAACATTCATTCAGTTAGATACATAAATACACTTGGTCTAGCGAGGCTCCACTTGACTATTGGGGGTTTCCTGACCGATAGGAGCCTCAGAAGCTAACAACATATTCTGCCCTTTCTTCATTCTTGCCAACCCCTGTTCTTTGGAACATAAAGCATACAGAAAAGGCTTTCAGTATGACTCTTTCAAAAATTCTTCTTTAAATACTAGTTAACATTTTACCTGCGACTAGATATCAGAGTGCTTTTTTGTCTTTCTTGCTGTCAGCTTTTAGCTTCTAAATGTTGATACCCTATTAAAGGATGTTCAATAAATATGTAAATTAACAAATTAAGTGCCAACATGGAGGTGTTGCAGAATTGCAGTTGATGAGATAAAGAAGGAGGTTAATGGAGAGTCCTAGCGCATGTTGAAAACCAAAGGATAGTGTTGAATCAGGTAAGATGCACCTCCGGGTGTTGGAAGGTGGTTTGTAAAATTTTCTGCATGCAAAATGTACCTTTTTACGCAGTAACATCTTTGAATTAATGAGTCCACTACTTGATATTGACACCAACAATATTGTGGTACAAGAGTATCGAGCACAGAATTGCGAAGGAAAAATATTGAAATAAGTGCCTATTGAGAAGTATAGATTTACTATTCCTAACTCCATATCTATGTGCCTTGAAGAAATATGTACCATGTAGGTACATAGATGTGGATTTAGGTATTGAAAATCTAGACTTACTTACATGTAGACATTTCTTTTCGATATTTGTTCCCTAACATTTTGTCCAACAGATATTGTGGGTTCCATATTCAGGGCACACCAAATTAATCAATTAGCCCTTTTTAGGTCAATCGTGCAAGCGCTTTGACCTGTTGTAAGTATTGTGGGCTTTTAAGCATGCCCATCTCATGCCCATCACTTTAATTTGTTCCTAGACTTGCCTTTCAAAAATCACTTGATGCCATTGGTAAATGCTTTACGTTTCTCTCGCCTTGAGGCTGCTTTCTCACGCCTCGCAGACTGTCCCTGTTGCATGGATTGTAGCATGATTGCTGATATACTTTAGCGTGGGCGAACACATTTTTTCTTTTGTCTCTCTCCTTCATGCTGCATGGCAGCCATGGCACTCAAAGTACGAACAGGCACAACAGCATGAACCTGATCGACAGTATTGGGGCACTGGTCACATTGTTTACAGTTACCTAATCAGCGTAATTTCTTGTGGCTCTCCCCTTAAAACACTTGAAATTGGTAAATGCTTTACGCAAAACAGAAATCCTCAAAGTGAAAGCAGGTCTCCCGGCAAAGCGGAAGAGCTGATACTACAATATTCACTGCTCTTGGGAAACTCACCCCATAATGCTTTGCAGGGCATTACTTTTACAAAACATTTTTGCTCATAACGCAGACTGTGGTGGTCCTAGGACAATGGGATCACCTACAAAACATTAACCTTGACATGCTCATTTCTGTATCCCCACAATAGGTTAGTGGGGACTCCAAAATAATAACCCCTCCCACCATTCAGTGTCTTTTTAAGCACTTTCATGGTTGGAACTTTTGTTGTGCTGTTGCGAGTAGGGCCTTGTTTGTAACATCATTGCTGTAGGCCTGCTACCCCTGAAAATGTGTAATGCACTTTGATCTCTAGGTGCTAAATAAATGACTACACTGCATTCACTATTGCCATTTTCTTTTTGTGTGGTCATGCCCTCTAGAGGCTAACTATATAATTACGTGACCATGTTTCTTACAAATAATTTTCATTGTGGTGTTTTCTAGGGGCTATTCTAAGCATTACAGTCATGGCATGACATCATACTAAAAAATTCATGGCATGGAAACTTGCCGCATAATGCTTTTGCAGAGCATTACTTTTACAAAACATTTTTGCTCATAACACAGCCTGTGGTGGTCCTAGGACAGTGGAAACACCTTCAAAACATTGACCACAATGTGCTCTTTCTGTCTATATCATCTCAGGGTCCCCACACTAGGTTAGTGGGGACTGCAAAATAATAATCCCTATGAACATTCATTATTTTTTCCAGTTCTTTCATGGCTGGAACTTTTGTTTTGCGGCTCGAAGTTATGTTTAATTCGCCTTGTTTGTAATATTAATGCAATAGGCTTGCTTGTCTTGACATTCTCAAAGTGAAAGCAGGTCTCCCGCAAAGCAGAAGAGTCGATACTACCATATTCACTGCACTTGGGAAATTCGCACCATAATGCTTTGCAGAGCATTACTTTTACAAAACATTTTTGCTCATAACACAGCCTGTGGTGGTCCTAGGACATAGGGACCACCTTCAAAACATTGACCTTGACATGCTCATTTCTGTGTCCCCACACTAGGTTACTGGGGACTCCAAAATAATAACCCCTCACACCATTCAGTGTCTTTTTAATCACTCTCATGGTTGGAACTTTTGTTGTACTGCTGCGAGTAGGGCCTTGTTTGTAACATAATTGCTGTAGGTCTGCTACCCCTGAAAATGTGTAATGCACTTTGATCTTTAGGTGCTAAATAAATGACTACACTACATTCACTATTGCCATTTTCTTTTTGTGTGGTCATGCCCTCTAGGGGCTAACTATATAATTACGTGACCATGTTTCTAACAAATAATTTTCATTGTGGTGTTCTCTAGGGGCTGTTCTAAGCATTACAGTCATGGCATGTCATTATACTAAAATATTCCTGGCATGGAAACTTGCCACATAATGCTTTGCAGAGCATTACTTTTACAAAACATTTTTGGTGTTCCTGAGGTGGTCCGAGGACAGTGGGACCACCTTCAAAACATTGACCACAATGCGCTCTTTCTGTCTATATCATCTCAGGGTCCCCACACTAGGTTAGTGGGGACTGCAAAATAATGACCCCTATTAACAGTCATTATCTTTTTTAGTTCTCTCATGGCTGGAACTTTTGTTTTGTGGCTGAAAGTTATGTTTTATTCACCTTGTTTGTAACATTAATGCAATAGGCCTGCTTGTCTTGAAACTGTGTATGCACTACATTCTCTCAGGGCTCAATATATGGTTATGCTATATTACTTTCTTCCATATTTTATCATGTGGTTACTTTCTATAAGAGCTGACTGTATGATTACATGACTATGTTTCTCCCAAATGCTATTTTTTATAGTGCCCTAGGGCTGTTCTGAGTATTGCAGTCAACTACTATAATATTCACAGCACAGAAACTCACCCTTGTACATTACTTAAACAAAATGTTTTTGCTCATAATTCAGCTGGTGGTCCTAGGACAATGGGACCACCTTTAAAAAGCTATTTCTGTCTACATCGTCTTTGGGTGGGGACCCCAAAATAATAACCCGTCCCACCATTCAGTGTCTTTTAAGCTCTATTGTGTCTAGAACTTTTGTTTAATAGCTGGGAGAAGCTTTGTTTTAAAGGCCTTGTTTGTAATATCATTGTAGTAGGCCTGCTAGCCCTTAAAAAGCCCTCTAGGGACTAAGTATATGGTTACACTGCATTACTTTCTTCTGTTATTTTATGGGGATATTTCTTTTGGGCCAAACAATACGGTTACATGAAGATGTTTCTTATGAATTATGTTTTTGTTATGTTGCCCTCTAGGGGCTGTTTTGAGTATTCCAGCCTAATGCCAAAAGTTCATTTCTGATAAAATATGAAAAGTGTACATGTTTTAATTATCTCTCTGTATTACAATTATGACCATAATTCAGGCCAACTCAATGTCCTTATTACACTATGCCTGATTTAACACTCTTGATCTGTTTGGGTGACCCTTCGAGTTTATTTCTTCTCTATGGCTGTCTTGTGTCTTTTTTGGGTGAATTGTGTTAGCCAGCCAGCAACTCTGATGTTGGGGTGGTGAAAGTGGTATTCTATTGGAATTAGCATGGCAGATTTAAATTAGGATGCTAAATAGGAACATTTTCATTTTTATGTAGCAGATAGAGGAAGAAGGTAAATGGAAGTGCTTTGGTTATATGCAGGCCCACTGGAATTATATGGCAGGAACAGACAAAATTATGAGGCAAGGTTGGCCTATTTATGTGGCAAGAAAAGTCCAGTTATGAATTTACAATGCCAATACCTCTAACTCAAGCAAATGCAAAACAGATTGCATTGCAAATGCTTGTGTCTGTATGTTGGCACATTTATATCCTTGCCCTTACGTGAAACAAAACATACCACCCCAAGAGTAATTTGATGTTTGGTACATTTAGAACACCATCCTTTTTCAGAAACACACTCCTGGGAGAGGAGCATCCTGTGTGTGCGCCGCTCTCTCACCTCTTCCCAGAGGTTGCCTTGTAAGAAGAACCGATGGTAATGTGCAAAGGACAAAGAACTGTTTATCTTTCTCATGGCAGAAGACAGAGGGTGGATTACGAGAATGCTGAGTAGGCCGTTCGCACTAGTATTTATCATGTTGTGCGGCGCGCGCTGCTCCGTAATGAGATTCAGTAATGGGAGCAGGAGTTTCTGTGTTAGTCACTGAACATGCAGCTCCTAAAAGATATTCAAACTATATTACGCATTGATGCCACAGTTTTTTTCTTCAAATGTTATCTCATTCCTTGAGGTAGAAATATTTCTGTCTGTCGCTATTACATAAGCAACATCCACCTCTTTGGACGTAAATAATTCCTGAGTGAATAGGGTATTATTATTTTTAAAACAGTATCTTTATTGAAATAGCCAATTGAACCCATTGTGTATGTGTGCTAGTGATTGAGCTAGAAACGGGACACTGAATCACGACTCTTGAGCGTATATAATACATACACCCAGTGAATGTTTATAACAGACCCATGATGATTCAATAACGTTTTATTATTTACCTATAAAAACCCTAATTATGCAATAACTTATTTTATCCGCATAATGATATGATGTATGATCTGCAGAATAGTCACAGAGAAATATGCACAGACAGCATTTCTATACCTCTATGACAGAATAGGAATGTGCCAAAACATAAAAATTACAATGCTGCTTAGGTACAGGCTATTATTAGCACAGGAATAATACTATGCGAAAAGAATACTTATAATATTAATGATGGTGAGTAATCCCAAAGTGCAGAGCCTGATGTTTAATGGGATGTATGTGTGTGCGCGTGTGCATGTCCAGGTGTCAGTCAAGCGCTGTTTCTTTGGATATTATCTCCTTGGCAACAAGCATCTGTGAGTTACTGCCTGGCAGCCTGCTCATCTGATAATGATTCTACAGTGCACAGCCGCCCTAGCCCAAGCCAACTTCATCCCCTGATAGTACGATTTTATTTCATACTAAAAAAACCTGAAAGGTGAGCCTTTTCTTCGGCGTCTTCTGCAGCTGAAAAAAGCTGCCTCTACCAGCAACGAAGTTATATTTGGTCGGAAAATATTTTGTAGAAAGCAGATGACTTTGAATAAGTTGGCTTGATGTTTGCTTTTCAATAAAGGCAAAAGAGAAAACGTCTTTATCTCACCTTGTTTCAATTAGATTTGATCAATAACATACACGATCAGTGAAATAATTAATACAAGGAGGGTGGGGATTCCTTCAACAGTCCACGACTTGAAACCATTGGTTCAAGGGTCGGGACCCATGTGATATGCGGAGAAACAAACCAGCTCAAAAGATGTGGGGAGACAGGAGAGTGGGTCAGAATCATTATTTGAATCTGTGAAAAAGTGTCCACAATGCACAAAAACAGTACTCTACAGTTCAACACCTCAGTTCAGTGTCTGCCCGGATGAGGGTGGCAGCCATCGAACTTAATTGTCCATGTGACATGTTGAGGCTTATTTAGGGTCTATGTTGAATGCGACGCTGCCTTGTTGCCATCTGTTGATGTTAGTGTCTGGAGCTTACCAAAAATGTGTCAGGTGCACTTCCCACCTCTGTGTGTGTTCGTGCTTGTATCACACACAAAGAGAGTTCTGGGAGTGTCTCATCCCCATACAGTGTCCCTTACACAAGAATCAATAACACAACATGTATGGGGAATGCTGTGAACAGGCTACTCTGGTCCGTTCCACTGGTCAACAGGTCACCAACTTGGTGATCTAATTATCGCCATGGGATGTGGTTGTGGTGGCCAGGTGTTCAATGAAGGGTGCCGGTGTTACCCTTACAGACTAGGTGGTCTCATACACATTATAGTGTCATGCTTCATTATTTGACCACCTACCCTCACCCAGGTAAGATGATACCACCTGGGCAGAATCAACCTTGTTGTTAAAAGAACTCTGAGGGAGTGCTGAAATTAATCTTTCTGGATAGAGCGGGGTCCAGTTGAAAGGCAATACAGGCTAAAATTACCTCACAAATCATCTGTTTAACTTTATCCTTTAATAACGGTGTTTGTTGGTAAGATTAAAAACTATTAAGACAATCTTCAATGTAATGGTTGAAGGTGTCATCCAAATCTGTTCGTGCTTGCCCATCTCCTTGAGTTTATCTCTGCAAAATGACGCTAATTCAATGTCAGCCCAGTATTGCACTGGTTCACTTTATATTTGGCCTATTGTGCCTATAGGTCTACAGTCAATGTGCCATAAAACGTTCCAAGGTACGAGCAGGGCAGGGCTAAGAGGTGGGGGTCAAATGCTGTTAAGTGAGCCCCAGGAAAAGAAAATGAAATGCTATATGCATTTAAAAAGAACGGATAGAGAAGAATTTAGAGTTACATGGGCATGAAAGACAATGTGAGAACATACGAGAAATTACAAATTATGATAGAATTTGAAAACATAGGAGAAAGGAAGGGAGGTCGAAAACAACTAAAGAAGGGTGCAAGAATGAAGGGTTGGAAGGATAAAAGTTAAAAGAATGAATTAATAAAAGGTTGGAAGGAAGAGTGTGATGCTATTAATTGTGTTTGACCAATGACTTTGTGTTTCACCACTGCGCATATTAGTTGCTTAATGTTCACCAGTAGTACATTATATGTCTTGTTCAGTTTAGCTGCCTATTGGCTTTGACATGGCATTAGCCATTACATTCTGTATTCAGTTTAGCTGCCTATTGGCTTTGACATGGCATTAGCCATTACATTCTGTATTCAGTTTAGCTGCCTATTGGCTTTGACATGACATTAGACATTACATTTGATATTTAGGTTAGCTGCCTATTGGCTTTAACGTGGGGTTAGACATTGCAGTTGAGACATTGCAGATGAGCTGTGTTTTTCCAAGCGGTGTTTTTCCACAAGATGGACCAAGCTGTTTTCTTCACACCAGACCTTAGCTGGTAAGAGCACGTAGATTTTGTGTTTACCTCGCAATCCAGTCTGAGAGCGAGGGAGCTCGGGAGACTTGGCCACTCTCCCGGGTTCTTCGGTTCTCACACTGAGTTTGCCTTTAAGGATGACTCTGGGCTACAGCAGGGGTAGATGGAATCTGCTTGACTTCAGACAGGAACGTAGACGTCAGTTGCCTGTCTCCCGTTTGGGTAGAAACTCTCTTTCTCGCAGATGACCAGAGTCATCAACTTGCAGACCCCAGAAAGATGAAGCTGAATATAGGCCCTACAGCCTTGCCCATACGGTGATGAATTTTGACTTTTATGCTTTGCTTTGAAGTTATGCTATAATATAATCACATATATTTGCTGTGTACATTGCAACTGAGAAGTACTTTGATATATTTCGCTTTCATTGCTGCGACTACTTTTGAACATGTGCTTCCAATCTACTAATTTCGTCTCTCAGGAACCTTGCGGTGAAGAAATAATAACAATAAATGTCTTCTTTAAACGCAGAAGTGCATTCCAGAGAGGTTCTGTAAGCTTGGTTATGAGATAAGGGCAGGAAAGCAGAACAAAGATGAAGGGGTGTAAGGACAAATGGATGGAGGTGTGAAAAGATGGATTAATGTCTGAAGGAAATGGTCACTGGTTGGATAGAATGATGAATGAATCTATGTATAGATGGATGGAAAGGTGAAAAGGTGGGGTTATAAGTGAAAAGGTACATAAATGAATCAGTGAACTGATGGGTAGAATGTCAATGAATTGTTGGAACAACAAAAGGATTGGGTGAAGACTAAAGAATTGATGAATGTAAGTGTGGGACAACGAAAGGATAGATAGGAAGGTGTACAGGTGAAGTGATCAATTCTATGAAGTGTCAGGCTCACTTGCTTCTCACATTCAGTGTCATTAAATATTTGTTTCATAGTTGGGGGTATTTTAATTTTCTGGCTACTTCCTACACTCTCCCAGTAAGTCATGTAGGATCAAACCATATGGTATGAACCTGCATCCCCTTCCCTCATCTGTAGCTTGTGGTGTTTGTATGGTGGTAGATTAGGCCTCGCTTCAGAGTGAATTTAAAAACACTTGAGCATCACTTAAAAATGCATGTGTTCTGGAGAGACAGAGTTAAATCTCTCAAAATACAACCACTAAGAATAGCACAAATAAGCAAATCTAGCCACAAAATTGTAGAATTAAAGAACAAGAGCGGTGTGTCCAAGTCACTGGTAGCAATGTATACTAGGGTGAACCCCTCTTTTTAAGAATACCTAAGCATTCTTTTCAAATTCTGTACATTCCGTTTTTTTACATTTTCCCTGCAGGTTCTTTACGCATTCCCAGACAGTTATTTGATGTTTGTGATTACTTAGATGTGGTTTCCTTTCCTAATGTGAGCCAAAGTTACTACTCACAAGTTGACCAGCACAGTTGTCACAAAAAGAATTTGAAGGCAAAGTCCCATGTGCAGGCTGCTCGAGCATTCCTGAGAAATATTTGCATCTCTAGAAAGTGGGCAGGACTTTCAGTTGAACAGTAGTTTAGAACAAGGTTCAATTTAAAGAAATAAAAGTAGGGAGATTACCGCTTTGCATCTTTCTTTTAACTCAATTTTATAGCTGTAAATTTTACAGTGAAGTTGTGACCCTATCATTTCCAGGAAGCTTTACATGCCTAGGCCTGCATCCCTCAGAAGGAGTGGTCACTGTGCGAGCTGGTTGGTTGATGGTTGTGTTGGTTTTGGCTGTTTACTATGTGTGTTTTTGTGCATTTGCAAACATGCTTCCTTGTCTTGGTAGTGAACAAGGATATAGGGCTTAATGTAGAGCTTGGTGGAGTGGATTACTCCATCACTAAAGTGACGGATATCCCTTCTGCTGTATTACGATTCCATTATAGGCTATGAAGATCATGATATGGAAGACTGGATATCTCACGTTTGTGATGGAGTAACCTCCACAGCCAAACTCTAAATCAGGCCCATAATCTTCACTACTCAAAGGATATGCTTGCATTTTGGTAACTGTTAGTATCTGTAAGGATATGCAAGTATCCACGGAAAATCTGTATCTACTATTCTTTAAAAAATTGTGGGACCTGCAGTACAAATTCATAAATCATAGACTTACTGAGTATCCAAATTGAACCTCAAACTAGTGGTAGAGTTGGGGACCATCTGCCAGATTTGGCTTGTTTGAATGTTTTTGAAGCCACTCGGGATAGGACAAACGCAGAGGGGGAACTAAGGATTTATTTTGTTCAAATGTCCTGCATGTAATGGTAGACCCTTCCAAGGCAGAGGTTCATGAAAAGAAAGTTTGTCTTACTATCTAACCGAAGAGGAATGGCATTCAAATCACTTTCTAAGACTGATGTCTGCTATGCTGCAAATAGCCAACAGCAGTTTTATTACTAGGCCCAAATCCCTGTAGACATAGAAAAGAGTCTGCCATCTCTTATATGCCAGGTAGCCAATCATAGTATATTATAATTACGGGCACGTGGACATAGAAGATACCAAAAGTTGCTATATTGCTTATTGCTAGCTATGCCAACAGCCTTCCATCTATGAGGTATAGCAGGCGCAGTCCTTTAAGAGTGCATGAAGCGTGCACTTCTCAGGCTTAATAAGCACTGGCAAAACCAATAGGTCTCACCTAAAAGGCGATAACTGAGGTACTGAGTTCACTATTGCTTGTTTGCTTTGGTAAAACCAAAAACAAAAATCTAAAACAGGCTCTCTATAGGGATGGAAAAGCCTATATGGTGACAGCCATGCACCCCTGCCTTGAGTGCTTCAACTGCATGGATACCTGAAACCCTAACACTGATTGCTAGTCATGGGCAAACACAGATCATGCATGTGTGCCATGACCGAGGACTGTCTTATGGTGTTCTGGTTTGATTAGACAGGGAGGGGTGCCCCAGCTGGTACCCTCATAGTGGTAGAGGGTTACAACCCTTGCAACAAGTTAAGTGACATGAGTGCTGTGGTGCCAGCATACTCATTTTTTGTTTTATATGATCAGCCATGTGAACAGTCCTTGTTACTTTTGTAATGGACATGTTCACTATTGGCCCACTCATGTCCAATAGCCTACATGATGCCTGTAAGTAGCGCCGAAGAGTGGGTGCTGTTTGTGTGTGCATGCTGGGTTGTATGTGTGCCTGTCAATGGTAAATGCCATTGGGGCCTGTGGATTCCACTTTGAAAGCCCAGAGTCTGGACAGGGTAGTTGAAGTGATGACAGGAAATGTGGTTGGCTGACATTTCTAAGGGCTGACATCAGAACACACAAGAGGAAGGGGGCAGAGCTTCCTCTGTGCACATCAAAGGTGTGTTGATTCAAGGAAGAGTTACTGGTCAGAGGGTCTATTTTTTGGCAAGGTGGTGGCTATAATAAGGTTAACACTGTAGGACCAGGGAATCATAATAGAGGGAAGGCCTCAGAATTTTGAAGCATTGTGAGGCATGTTTCAGTGGAGGTTGACAGCTAGATGTGCTCCCCAGTTACTCCCTCAGCCTGTATGGTAGGTTTGTTGGAACTGAAGACCTTCTTGCTGTGGCAGACTGACCCTTCAACAAAGGACAGAACACTTCAATGGAGTTGACACCCACATTACAAATGTCAAAGGCCTAGACACTAAGTCACATCTGTGTCTGGATATGGACTATATAGGTGGGAGTGGAGTCCCACAGTTTGTTGAACAGTATTGTGCACCATCATGGAATGAAGATCACCAAGACTTCAAGCTGCTATATCCAGGACTAGTGACCAAAATCTGCTAGTGTCCCTGCTGATGAAGGGGCCATCACCAAGGAAGTCCACTTGCCCTGAGCCTGGAACACCAGCCTTCTGCCTGCCTGTTAAGACCAGTGGAGCCTTTGAGAAGGAGAAGGCCTCCTGAAGGGAGTGAGGCCCAGCTGGGATCCTGTTGAGTGGATCATGGTGGGTGAAGTGTGATATATCCAGTCCAGTCTGGACCATTATGATAGTGCAGGCTATTTGCCCCATCTTGTGGAAGTTGGCGACCCTCGTATGCCAGGTGGGGAGCACTGCGAAGTTAAGACCGTCATCATGGTGTGAAAATTCAGCAACCCCCATATGCCAAATGGGCCACTGTGCAGTTATGGGCGTTACTCTTGCTGTGTAAAGTCGGCGACAACCAGATGGTAGGTGGGGGCCACCATGAAGTCAGAGCTGTTGCCCTGGAATGTCATGTGAGGATATTAGCCAGGGGATCTCCCATGAGGGACCTGCCCTAGAAGACCACTGCTGTTGTACCATTTACTGACAGTCAAGGGAGCTACAGAGAAGATGCCCAACACAGATATGGGCTACCTCCTGTGATGGCCCAAATGCACCACCAAGAACGTCCTCCAGCATTGAGGGGTGGGAGCCTGCAAATATGCACCCCAGTCCTCCTGCATTTGCAAGCTGTCATTGTGCTGGGTTAGACTGTTCTAAGCTGCCAGGCATCTTAGGGACGTACACAAACTAAGCATATAGCACTGATGAAGTTGACTCTTCAAACCAAACACAGTCTTTGTTGCATGGTGACTAGCATAAGCCACATCTGAAAGTCACCTTGATTATCAAGTGGGGGATAGCCAACCCTACTAAAAGGGAAAGACAGACTCCGGGATACCACCCAGGTTGACACTATTGTGATGATCTTGAGAGACTGTAAATATCATTTAATCTGTGTTTTTTATGCTTTGTGTGTTTATATTAAATACTACTTTTTTCACAAAATCCAGTATTTGACAGGACAATCAGTTATTGAGATTACTATGTGTAATTTGAGTCTGATGACTCTGTACGCCTTACACCTACCTCACCGAAGAGCCTTGGACTGCTTGACCCCCGCTACCACTGAAAGGTATGGGCTGAAGAGATAGTGCTTGACCCAGTTACTCAGGATACATAGTAGGTTAGGTCCTGGGACATCAGTAGTGAAAGCCAGAACTCCCACGGTTGGGCCCAGGATCCCCTGCTTGCTACATGGCCTTCTGAAATGTGTTCTGACTGCATTGGGGTGTGATGATGCATACACACACATGTCTATGCAAGTGCATACATAGGCAGCCATGTTGGAGTGTTTTTCTTTGTGAGAAAAAACATTCCAAGATGACCACTGGTGCATTAAGATATATGTGTGTTCATGGACAACCATCTTAGATTATTTTTCTACTAAAGAAAGAGCATTTCAAGATGACCACTGATGTGTGCATCGTAACTCGTTGGCAGCAATCTAGCTTATTTTTTATCTTTAATTTACCAAGTAGGCTGACCACCATTTTAGAATAGTAAACAATGCAATAAAAAAATCAAAAACGTGGTAAAGGAAGGGTGGAGAGGCTGAGGATGAAAAGCAAAAGGGGCAATAAGCAGACAAGAGAGAAAGCAAAAAAAGTCACTTAATACCATGGAGTGCTAAAAGTAAAAATGGAAAAAAGTTCCCCAATGATAGTGGTAGAGGAAGACAACTCATCAAATCAAAAGGATGGTAAGGAAGACAAAAACAAGAATAGGGAAGAATGCCATGAAATCAAGAGCAAGGAACTGATAGAGATAAGAAAGCCAATCAATCATGAGCAAGGGATGACCCAAGGTCCACTCTGTGATTTGCATCTTTCACAAAAGGTCTTGAACAACAGATAGCTAAAGCCAAGGTGTAAAAATGAATAAACCCCACTAATGTGTGAGAACAATTATTGTATTTTCAATTTTGAAGTATGATTTTTTAAGCTGATGTAAATTATATTACAAGCTTGTCGCCATCACCAGCAGAGCGCAACTAAGGGAATGCAGGTACAAATCATTTATTTGTGAGCCACAAATCCACATTTTTAGCTATCTTTAAATTGTAGGACTTTCTAGAATAACACTGAGATAGATTGCATAAACTGTCTTTTATTCTATTTTCCAATGAGATCATGTGGTTTGAATCAATGTTTGTTAATGTATTTGAATTAGAATTGAAAATGCATTGTGTATTACTCAGCATGATTTTAGTGTTATGAACCAATGTTACTTTAGGGTACGAGTTATAGCTACTTGCGATAACTATAACTGGTGAATTTCTGTGGTTTTGTTTATTTATAACAATATGTTTTAACTGACACTTTCACCTAATTATAACGTCCTAGTAACATTTGAATTCTTCAGTGAATTTCTACATTTTTAAAAATTCTAAAGTAAGATATTATGATTCCTAACTTTAATGTCACTTTAACCTTTGATTTCTTCAGTGAACTTCTATATTTTTTTTTAAGGTTAAATGAGTGTTGATCACAGTGCGCAGTTGGGTTTGGGCACCCAAACCTCCACCATGCATGGGGTTCCTATAGGATGCAAAACCCACGACTGTGTTCTGCAGTAGACGTGGTGAAGCTACACAGTTAGGTTAATTCATTAAAATCACGGACCCAAATATGCTACTTTACTTTTACAGATGCTGTGAACCACTGCTCTGACATGACAGAGAAAAAGATTGTCTTAGAGATAGCCCACGGAGTGAATGAAGGGCGACAAACTACCTACTCAAAAGACGCACAAAAGCGCTTAGCCGACTGACTGCATATCTCTATAGCGATAATATGTGTACATTATTCCTCACTAGTCAGTGACTTAATAAATCTGGTTTGTACTCAGACTGCACCACAGAGTCAAACCCCGACCAAGTGGGAGGTAGAGAGACATCCTCTCTGTGTGCCTGATCACTGTAAAATATCACCTGTGTTCACTCTTCATACGGTCATTTTTAATAAATCCCAAGGGTGTGGGCCCCTCGCAAGGTGCCCGTTTGTCACAGTACGTGCTTTTCAACAGAATACAGCAAGTATTTTTTGAATCATTAATTAAAAGAGAGGGCTGAACCTCTTCACCTGCAGGTCTGTCAGAGTTTTATTTAAGCTTTTGTACGTGAAAATTGTCTATGATGGCTATCCTGTATAGGCTAACTTACCTTGCAGTCTAACAATATTCACTTGTCCAGGACAATGTCTGTTTGTGTGTGGGTAGGTGTGTGTGTTGCATGTACCAGTAGGTGAGTGTGTGTGGTTATGCACAACTGCGCACCGTTGTTTGCGTGGCAGCAAGTGTATGCTTTGGCGGGGGTGCTGACTCAGTTTCGTTGAAAAAAATCTTTTTGTATACTTTCTAATTGACAATAATATTCAATATAGCATCTTTGAGAAAAAACAGAGAGATCTGTTGCAATGCATATGAAAATTAATAGAACAGATGATAAACTGTCGGTTAATTTATGAGAATGAAGGGAATACAATAGAGAGTCAATAAACCCACCGGAAGTTCGTTCCTTTTGACAAAAAAGTCAGTGAAGTACATTGTAAGTATAGTAAAGTGTACAGAATAATTAAATAGGCACAATGTACAAATATCAAGAGGAAGATTTATAAGACGTTCATGTAGCGCAATGCAGCAAGCCACCTTGCTGTGCTGCTGTGTGTGTGCCGTATTTAATATTACACAGCACATTCACAGTGGCAGAGTAACGCAACACAGCAATTTGTGCTGTCTTGTGTTACTATAAAGATGTCAAGCCATGCAGGGCATTGCGAGGTGCCTTGTGTGGCTTGATAAATTTGACTTAGTAGTTGCATCGCCCTTGTGCCCCCTTGCGTGGCACAAGAGCGACGCAATTCAATGAAATATGCCCCCAGTTGTCTATGCATATACTAAGAACCAACCAATAGGAGATAAAATTCCATAAACATAAAATGTGGTTATTTGGACTTTTTCTTGCCCTTCTTATGATGTAATTTTAAATGTAATATTTAAGGGAAAAATAATACATAACTTATTTAAAGAATTGAGTATCCTTAAGGGGACCCCAGTGATATGAGCTTATGATGGCTGTTTTTAATTTTTCTAACTTCCACAAGGCATTTTGTACCTCCAATGTAGGGGTGAACTTAGTTTCCTTTATGGCATGTGCTTCTTTACATTTCACCCGTCCTGAATAACTTGCACGTTCCATACAAATATCAGAAAAACCTGCCCTCACTTTACTCTCTTGACCATGAAATCCCTCTTCGGTGCCGTAGTAATGACTAATTTGAACTACTTTAGGTCTCTCCTTGTCACACTCAAAAAGTCACCTTTCCCGTTCCACAAAGTCTGCAACTGTGTCAAAAACACAATAATTTATCTCTCACACTCTAGGTATCACTATTGGTTTTTAGCCTGCTGTCTATTTGATAAGCATAAGGTATAGCCCAAACTCCAAAGCCTGTGATAAAGACACTCTATTGCACTCCCCTCACTATCTCTCTTAACAATCCCCATGATGCTCCCCACTGTCCCCAAACCATGCTGCACCCCACCTGGTTCAGATACTTCTATTTTCATTGACCTCCTCATTTGAAGAACCTTGATGGAAAACCAGCATCAAAATCCTTCCTTTTAACCTTGAAGGCAGCTATACAAGCTAATCTTATCCGGCAAAAAGAGCTTCATTGTCAAATGTCCTCTACTGTTCTATGTCCAGACCACCATTAGTGGCCTCAAGAGACTAGACATCCCAGTACTAACGTGTAAACTCTGCCATTCCATAGTTGTAATGTTTTGACAATGTCTATTTTCCAATTAAACTTAAATTTGAATGTTCACACGTATCTATGTTTTGCTCTGGTCAGCGTATACATAAGGGGTCCTATTTTCAGTGTTTTTGTTTGTGGATTTCAATGGTGTTTACTCAGTGTTTTCTAAGCCCGATGAAATCATTGCTTATGATTATTTACTCACCTGCTTAACTCCCAAAATAGAAAAATTTGCTTTCCAGTTTTTGTAAAACATGTTTTTGCAGAGCTTGTTTTAGAGAACATATTTAATTTAAAGGAGAGGTAATGCAGAGAAGAGGTAATGCAGGATATGTAATGTCTTCCCTATGTGTAGTGTGCCCAATGGATTTATGCTATGTTGTTTTAAGCATAGAAAGTAGGTGTATTGCATCCTCACTCACGTCTCATTACACTCTCTCAGATCTCATTAACTCTGACACTCCCTCTGTCAGCACACAATTTAGTGTACATGACTATTAATGGATTAAAAGCCAGAGTGCTATATTCAAATGTTTTAATAACCAAAATTCCTGGACACGGTTGGGAGTCGTTCACCTACTCCCTACTTAATATTATGATATTGTAGGGACGTTCAATCCTGCCAACAGTCTAGTATCTTGAGAAAGCTTTAAAACGTTATATTATATCAGATTCATTTGCAGCCCTGCATTCTAGGGTACCTTAAACTTGGTGTTTTAAACATGATTACCACTGCTTTTCTGCACTCTTAGCCTGACTACATTATGGTGGTAGTGCTGCTGTTTGGACATTTGTGGCTGCCAAGAGTCCTTATGGCAAATGTCTCACTTTAAGTCAGTTCTCACCTTTTAACAGAATTCTGAGACTTTCGATTTAGCTGTTAACATTGTAAATATGCGCTCAAATACTCCAGCAGTAAAGTGTAGTTTGGTTAAAATCCAGGATTAGCTGAAGGCATCACACATATCAGAGGGACACCTTACAGCTATGGATCGTGTTGGTATATGGTTATTTAGAAAAGGGGGCTGGTGTATCGAAGGGTATTATCCATTCGGTGTCTGTGGGTAAATGTGATAGTACATATTGGCCAAGATGTTTATGAGCCAACCAGTTCACCAGTCAATGAAAGAAAGAAACACTGGCAAAAGAGCAAATAGAATTTTAATATGCCCAGATTCTCAACAGTGTATTCAATGATTTGATCACACCTAAAACATACTTTGAAACCCCATACCTTTAATCCAAGGACATAAAACTGGAGGTAATAAAACAAAGTATTTTAGTGGCACCCCTAAACAACAAAGTTCAAGCAGAGTAATCTTAGACCATTCTTACTTTCTGCTATCTTGTATCACAAAGTTACATTGTGTTGTCCCATTCAGGAAGAAACATAGATGACTAATTCTCTCTCAGTTTCTTTTGTTTAAATGGCATGTTTGTGGTTGAGCAGGTGTTCATAGGTGGTTTTACATTATGGGGGTTAATACTCAAACTATGTCCAATTTCTGAAAAACGTGCTCACGCCTTCATAGGAATCAGTCTTTGGATTATTTTCTTACCTATGGGTTGGTGCGCACTAACCTGAGGAAAAAGTACTTAGCCTTGTCTAGTACTTTAACTAGAATCCGAAGACAACAGGAGCCTCAGTGTTAAAAACTGAAGAGGAGGCTAAACCGTGGCTTACGAAGGAAGACACTAGAAGAGTTGCAGAAGACAGGATCATCAGGAAGGCTTGAAAAACTACAGCGCTGGAAGTTCTGGGCTACACAGGAGGTGAGTGCAGGGACGATGCTTGCGCAGAACTGCAACAAACGAGGCCAAGCACCAATACAGGTCCAGAGGGAGTATTTATGCTGGAAGAACAGAGTGTTCCAAAAGGCACGAGTCCCTCATGGAAGAGTGGAATAGTCCAATGAACCTGGGTGACATCATGTGTTACATACAACAAATATGGGGCCTTGCAGGTGGCAAGTACAAACGGTAATTGGAAACAATTAACAAATATATAGAACCCCAAGTGCATGGTAATACAGTTCAATGGGTTGCAGTGGATATTGTAACTTGTCCTAAAAGACATGTGATAATCTGGAAGTCCAAACCAGACTAAACTTGCCTAGCAACAGAACAGGAGGGTCAATGGTTCAAGCTTCCTGAGAGGGGGACCATGGAGTGCTTGAGACAGGACAGGGGAATAAAATCCACAGCACTTAGGGCACAAGATGGAGTTGTGATACATTGTCCATGGCTACAGACTCTAACGCACCACCTGCATTTACTGGAAAGATTTGCTCTGCAAGAAAAATGCCCGAATGGTTATTTGCATACTATACATATGACCCTGTGGGTACTGCTTGTACGATGGCTTGTCGCTGAGATATGTAGGAGTCATGTCTCAAGTTCAAATCCTGGCAAGGCCATCCTTAAATAAAGTACCATTAAACTGCTTAATAGCGACGTGTGGCTCTAGTTTAGAATGTCAAGAAGAGTGAGCTGCCAGAATATTGTAGGCAAAACATCAAGTACCAACATATTGTCAGGTAAAATATTCTTATAACTCAATATTTCCTACTCAGTATTCTACAGTCGCAGCTGACGGGGATTACTGGGGGAGGAGCAGCACGCAGCTGGGGGAAAGATGAGCCGGGGGAATTTATAACACTAAAAACTTTTTTTTTTAAACTTACCTCCGTGCTGCACGCCGCCAATTCTGAGTTGTCTTCGGGCCAAGCAGGCACAGGCTCCAATCCTGCCCTGCAGCCAATCCTGACGCTGCTCAGAGAAGCATCAGGATTGGCTGGGAGCGCCTAACCTGGGCGCTCTGTGGCAGACTGGGAGCCTGTGCAGACTCTCTCCAGCCCGGCAACTGTGTTGCTGGGCTGAAGAGAGCCTACTACGCATGTGTGTTTGGCTGGCTCTAGCCGGCCAGCTAAACACACATGCGCTAGTGCACTCCCCTCTGCTCGTCACCCCCAATGCCCTGCCCCTTTTTCCTTGTGAAAAGATTTGCAGCGGTTGCTGCTGGCACAGGGTGGGGGGCGGCGCTCCTCCACCATAGCGGAGGAGCCGCCACTGGATACCACTACCATAACACCTGGTATTTACAACACTTAGAAGTGGGCCACATGGAGTTTGAACTCATATATGAAAAAATATATATATTACATTGTAAAAGTAAGAGAGGCACATGGTGGCCATAACTAAGTGGTATAGACAACTCTGGGGAGTGATGGTGGTGGTGTCCCAACAATTCACACACATTTTCACAATCTCCCGCCTTCACAAGCAATGGAGGTTTAATTTTCAATATTGTATATTTGGACGATGAAAGACAAACACAACAGACACCTAATAAAGCATTAGACAGAGACCCGCGCTGCCCTGTGAATTTTATGCAATTCGGATACATGGAGTTATGATTTAGAAATATTCAATGTACAGCAGGAGTGACTGTAGCCAAACAGGTGGGGTTGAACTTTTAATACTAGCCTTTGATGTAGTAGTACGTCACTTCCTTTAATGTTCGAGGAAGCCCCTCCATGCAGCCTGATCCTCCAATGATCTTGACTAGCGCTTAAAAATAAGCTTGGTTTTCAATACAAAATGAAGCAATATGAAAAAATGAGCGTATGTTGTTAGTTAGATATTCTTTGGTGGTACATATCCATCCAGAGCTGTGCACTAAAAGCAAGAAAAATACTGTACAAATCAACATTAAATGCATCCAACACATTAATACCGGTTCAAATACAGTTATTTATTAATCAAAGTTATACGTGTCCAGTATATTATTTCAGATTTAGCACCTCAAACATCTAGGGCCCAGTGCCACTGCACTTGCTGCAGTATTGCTAACTACGTCTTCAAGGGTTGCTCCGGTTTTTTCAGATAATTTTGATGACGATAGTTTTAGTCTCCGAAGCAAGTGCTTAATTTGTGCTTGTTGTTTACGGTGCTGAGCACCGGCACTTATTTTTTAGGGCGGGGGCTTATTCTTCAGCCTCAAGCATTTTCTGCGAGCAAAAGACACATATAGGACAGACGGGGGAAGGGAAAAACGAAAAAGCGTCACAGAAGGAGAAAGTAGAAAGCGACTAGAGTGAGCTGAAGGGGCAGGGAGTGGCTTTCTATGGATTGAAGAGGCCCCAGATGGCCTTATAATTACGCTGCCTCAGTATTCCGTGTTCACACATTTAATTGCAGCAGCCCCGTGTTTAAAAGGAGAGCTTTGGGCACCGGCATCTTTTTATTTACAAATTAAGCACTGCTCCAAAGTTACGAGCGCAGGTAAACGTAAATGCACTTTTAACAATTCAATGCTACACATATTTGAACGTTCAGTTTTCTGCTTCATTTCTGAACACGCAAGAGTTCCTTTTTTTTGGGAATGATATATTTCTCAGGCCTATCCAATGTAATACATGTGAATTAAAACCTCACCTCCCTTCATTGTTCACGGGTTCAAAGTTAGGCCTACTGAATTTCCTATTTCGAAACTGTATATACTGCTAATAGGGCTCGCCCTGCTGGTGACTCGTGGTACTACGGACCTTACCTTTAAAACTGCTGAGGCAGGGATTTTGAGTTCTTTCTACGTCCAACCTCTCTTGTGTATGTAGGCCACTCGTAAGTAGCAGAAACCCTATGCTTCCTCAAAAACTCGGAGGTGAGGCGTAAAAACACGTCCAAATATTTGAGGAGACAATAATCTGAAGTGTTCCAATATTTGGAGAAAGTGTGAGTCTTGACCTTCTTTCGGAAAACGCAGCGAGAACATTCGCATGCGTGGAATGATCTTGCAACAAACGACCACATACTTGCCAACCGACCCAATTCAGGCGGGAGACTCATTTTTATGAAGCGAAATAAATGGCTTTATTTTAGCTGCTCCCCCTTAAAATTGCCTCTGCTTTAATAAAAGTCAACGGGGAAAATACATCTCCACGATTCTATTTTAGAATCTCTCACTTTCTTGTTCTAAAATTTTGCCATGTATGGACACCTTACAGCCTGACACTTCATGCATGAAAAATGATACATGTTCCACTGTTTAATGAAAATGCTACTAACTGCACATTAAAGGGCTAAGTGACTACAGGCTTTCTGCAATAATGGCACACATTAACAGAAAGTTCCAAGGACCTGTGTGGCTTGACTTCTGTTATGTACAAACCCACACACGTACAGGCCTCGTGTAGGCCTCACCAGGCACACCCAGTTGTATACATAAAGACACCAGTTTAGTGATTACGTGCACTGCCCTCGAGCAGCGCAGGCATCTTTATTTATGCCTTCTGGCCACGCCCGGCCCTACGGATGAATGCGGGGTACATTGTATGGTAGTGAAAGGGTGGTTCACTACATCCCTTTCAACCTTTAATCAAAAACAACATAAAAGAAAAGAACTGAGAGATCAATACCAGCAGTATTAGATGTACTTCTGTTTTCAACACATAGGCGGTCATTCCTACCGCGGCGGGCGGCGGTCGCCGCCCGCCTGGCGGGAACCGCCAGAAGACCGTACCGCGGTCAAAAGACCGCGGCGGTCATTCTGTCTTTCCCGCTGGGCTGGCCGCCCGCCTGGCGGGAACCGCCAGAAGACCGTACCGCGGTCAAAAGACCGCGGCGGTCATTCTGTCTTTCCCGCTGGGCTGGCGGGCGACCGCCAAAAGGCTGCCCGCCCGCCCAGCGGGAAAGCACCAGCAATGAGGAAGCCAGCTCCGAATGGAGCCGGCGGAGTTGCTGGTGTGCGACGGGTGCAGTTGCACCCGTCGCGATTTTCAGTGTCTGCCAAGCAGACACTGAAAATCAATGTGGGGCCCTGTTAGGGGGCCCCTGCAGTGCCCATGCCAGTGGCCCCCTGGGGGCCCCACAGGGGCCCCCAGGGGCCCCACGACACCCGTTCCCGCCAGCCAGGTTCTGGCGGTGAAAACCGCCAGAACCAGGCTGGCGGGAAGGGGGTCGGAATCCCCATGGCGGCGCTGCTTGCAGCGCCGCCGTGGAGGATTCAAAGGGGCAGCGGGAAGCCGGCGGGAAACCGCTGGCTTCCCTTTTCTGACCGCGGCTTTACCGCCGCGGTCAGAATAGCCCAAGAAGCACCGCCAGCCTGTTGGCGGTACTTCCTCCGTCCCCTACCCTGGCGGTCTCAGACCGCCAGGGTAGGAATGACCCCCATATTGTCTTTCAGTCCTGGGTTAGGCCGTGGGTTGAATCGTAGCTGATAGGGATGTCCCCGACTGATAGTTTCACCAGGGTTGTCAGGTTCTCTGGTTGAGACAGCTGGAATTGTAAGTGCTTCCCTCTGGCTGCAGGACCGGTTCCTTCACTCGGTCTGGGAGAATTTGGAGTGACGGAGTCACCTGGCTAATAGGTTGTTTGTTCATCCGCTGCCTAGGACCATTTATCAAAAATGTTTACAAACAACACATTCCTCGAGACCTCTGTGATTCCTCTCTGGGCAGTGATCATGGTGCTGCAGACTCTTAACACCACCCTGATTTCTTTTAATAAGGCGTGCAAAATTTCCACCCAGGGTGGTGGTCCTGGATAACCACCCTGTTATATATCCAAAGAGTGGATTCCATGGCCTTATGCACTTGGCTTGCCTTATCGTTATTTGTCCTTCTCTTCTCCTGGGTCACCCTCACAGCAATGTCCGCTGGAACCCACAGGGGGATCCTACCGGGAGCACATCTTGTGTCGCCCTTTGTATTAATAGATCGCTTAGTGCACTGCCTGTTGTGCTGTGTGGAATTTGGTGATACTCCTTTATAAACTAAGTCCCATAGTTATAGTTTTTGCCACAAAACTGCGCTAATGCAGTTTTGTGGCAAAAAGTTTAGTGCCGGCCTGCGTCATTTAACAACGCCAGTAGGGCCCCGGATTTATTGAATGGCGCAAGCTGGTGCTAAACTTGGGCTAGCGTCTTCAAGAAAGACGCTAGCCTGGTGGGGGTGGCGGTAGGGAAGGAGGGCGCTGTGCATCAGAAAATTACGCTGGCCTAGTTAGAGGCAAAAAAATGCCTCTAACCAGACTAGTGCCATTATCTGGTGCACAACCACCAAAAACATGACTCTTGTCTTCGGAAAGACAGGAGTCATGCCTACCACCCCAATGGCCAGCACAGGGGTCAAGTGTCCCCTGGGCATGGCCATTGCACCCTGTGCCATGCAGGGGGGCCAAAGTTAGGGCCCCCGATGGCACTTTAAAATAAAATAAAACACTTACCAATACTTACCCTACTTACCTGGGTTGGGGTCCCCCATCCTCTGGTGTCCCTCAGGTGTGTGGGAGGTATTCCTGGAGCTTATGGAGGGCACCTGTGGACCCATTCCATGGTTTTTAACCATGGAAATGGGTCCACAGATCCCCTAACGCCTGGTCTGACCCAGGTGTTAAATAATGGTGCATAGCAAGCTTTGCACCATTATTTAGCCCTTCCTCCCACCTGTGCGTCATTTTAGCACGGGGGATAGATATAGGGCTATGGGGATAGCACCAATCTTTGGATGGGAACACCTTCCTTGCATCTCCTTGACACAAGGTAGGTTCACACATCCAAAAAATTGTGCAAACTCCAATATTTTGACACTAGACATTTCTAACAATAAAATATAAATATGGAGTTAGATTTGTGCTGAATTTGTGTAAAAAGATGCAAATGTGGTGCAAAAAGAGTATAAAAATGCCCCGAAGTCCTTGCACTTTTTCACTCTGATGAGGAGAGCTCTGTTGAGTGTCCTCATGAATCTTTCCCCCTCTCCATTTGCCTGTGGACATTGAGGGGTTATTTTTCCGTGTCGTGCATTAAAATGATGCAAATACTCTTAAAATTCTTGGCCTTAGAAGGGTGGCCCATTGTCTGTTTTGATTTCCTGGGGCAGTCCCAGTAATGCAAAGATCTTTTCAGGTGCCAGTTTACACACTCAAAAGCTATGGACCAGACAAGCTCCACAGCTGGAAACTTCATGAGACTGTCCGGTACCACCAACGTGAGCCTGTTATCAGAAAAACTCCCAAGGTCCATCCTCAGGGATTACCAGGGTCTGGTAATAGCCTGCTCTGTACTCAGTGAAGCTGGGGCAGTTCCCTGCTCATGAGAGTGCAGGACTGACAGTTTTTCACTCTTTCCTTGACCATCTGATCCATCACTGGAAACCAAACCTTGCTTCGGAGATGAGCTTTCAATTTGGCAAGGCCCTGATGCCCCTGATGAGTCTGTTCCAATGTGCGGGCCCACAGACTGCAAGCTATGACTAGTTGGTGGCCCTTGAGGACGAGACCTTCTTCACCTTTGCTAATCTCATCACAGCATTGCCAGAGTTGTGTCTTGGCTTCTTGCTCTATTTCGGTTAGAATTCGAAGTCTATTGAGCAAGTTCCTCCTCTGCTATCCCAACAGCGCACTCATGACACGGGTCAGGCAGGCACCTGACCTGTTGAGTGACATTGCTTCACCCATTCTGGCTGTAATGGACAGTGAAGCCCATGCCTTTATTTACTTCTGTGGCATTATGAAGCGCTTAGAAGGGAACTTCCACATGAATGGAGAAATTATGGCAATTAAGTTCTCACATTTGAAACTCCTGCTTCAGTACTCTGACCCATAATTCTACAGCTACCTATTGTCCTTGACCTGACCTGACCTGGTAGCCTCCACAATCTATTCAACTGAGAGAGCTATAGGGCATGCCATCTTTGTGATCATCATCACAAACCCTTCTACTCCAGTTTCATCATCCCTGTGCTCACTGGAATCCATTGAGAGAGGGCAGTGTGACAAGCAGTCAGCAGGGTTGTTCACACTGGGTCAATCAGCTACGTCAAAGGAGTATTGTTGAAGTTGGACTCCCCACCTTTCAATCCTCGGGGGTCTTTTTCAGGCATTGCCTGCAAACAACAGTACCAGTGGCTTGTGACCGGTGAGCACTAGAAATTTTGTTCCACATAGGTAGAGGTGGAAATGTTTGCATGCCAATCTTATGGCTAGTGCTTCTCTTTCTATTTGGGCATAATGCGTCACTACAGCAGTCAGTGCTCTGCTCGCATATGCAATGGGGACCCATTCCCCAACGTCCTTCATTTGAAGTAGTACTGCACCCAGAAAAACTGGACTCGCATCCACGATCAGTTCTGTTGAGCATCTTGGGCTGAAGTACCCCATAGTGGCATCATGTAGAGAGCTTTCTTTACTTTGCTGAATGCCTGTCCAGCCTTAGCTGTCCATTGCCAGGGCACATCCATCTGGGTCAAATCTGAAAGAGGATCTGAGAGGGTTGCTAGGCTGGGTATTAATTGGCAACAGTAATTAGCCATACCCAAAACTGCAAATCTCTGACTGGTTCCTGGACAGAGCAGCAGTCCTGATTGTCTTCACCTCCTTGGGGTCCACTTGTAGACCACCTGGGAAAACTTGTGTCTGAAAAATTCCACTTAGTTGCTGTAGAACAAACACTTTCAGTGATAGAGGGTTAGTACTCATTCCACCAACCATTAAAGGGTGGCTCTTAATTGTGCATGAAGTTGCTCAAGAGTGTATGAATAAATGAATATGTCATCACTGACATTAAAGACTCCCACCAGTCTAGACAGCACCTCACGTATGGTGTCCTAAAAGACTTCGGCAGCCAACAAGATGCCAAAGCTGAGGTGCCTAAATGTTCTTAGCCCCAAATGTGTGGAGAAGGTTGTTATTTAGTGATTAGACTCCTCCAGCATCAGTTGGTGGTAGCCCGAGTTCAAGTCGATCTTTAGAAACCATCTTGCGCCATTAATGCCAGCTAAAATCTCATTGATTGTTGGGATGATATGCCTTTCTCTATTAATGGCCTGGTTGGGTAATCTCATGTCCACACACAGGGGGTCATTCTGACCCTGGCGGTCATGGACCGCCAGGGCCAACGACCGCGGAAGCACCGCCAACAGGCTGGCGGTGCTTCCATGGGCATTCTGACCGCGGCGGTACAGCCGCGGTCAGAAACGGGAAACCGGCAGTGTCCCGCCGGTTTCCCGCTGCCCCAGGGAATCCTCCACGGCGGCGCTGCTTGCAGCGCCGCCATGGGGATTCCGACCCCCTTACCGCCATCCTGTCCCTGGCGGTTTTCACCGCCGGGAACAGGATGGCGGTAACGGGTGTCGTGGGGCCCCTGGGGGCCCCTGCAGTGCCCATGCCAATGGCATGGGCACTGCAGGGGCCCCCTAACAGGGCCCCACATTGATTTTCAGTGTCTGCCAAGCAGACACTGAAAATCGCGACGGGTGCCACTGCACCCGTCGCGCGCCTTCAACTCCGCCGGCTCCATTCGGAGCCGGCTTCCTCGTTGAAGGCGCTTTCCCGCTGGGCCGGCGGGCGGCCTTCTGGAGGTCACCCGCCAGCCCAGCGGGAAAGCCGGAATGGCCGCCGCGGTCATTTGACCGCGGTGCGGTCATTCAGTGGCTCCCGCCGGGCGTGCGGTTACCGCCGCCGGCGGGAGTCAGAATGACCCCCACAGTCTTATAGCCCCAGGCTGTCTGGGTTTTGGGGCAATTACCAACAGCAATACCCACGGCATGGGACCCTTTACTTTGTTGATCACCCCAGCTTGCTCCAACTGCTTCAACTCATTTTCAGCTAGGGGTCAAAGTTGGAAGGGCACCCTTTGGTGATGCAGTGCTACAGATCTAACAGAGTTGTCTATATGGAGCTTAACCTGTACCCCTTTCAAACATCCCAATCCCTTGAACAGTTCTGTAAATTCAGCGAGGATGTCGTCGGCATTGGACCAGCGGATTTGCTTGGCAAAGAGCACTAGCCCGAGGTCCTCCTCAGTATGACAACCAAGGAGGGTGCCATTGTTGCCTTTTGTCACATGAAACTTGGCTCTGGTTTTGGTGTCCCCATGTGCTACTTTGACTTCAGTAATGCCCTCTAACCGGAGGGGTTCTGTTCCTCCATAGGTATATATTTTAGCCTTCATTGGGAGTATTTTCGGCTGTGGGTTCAGTCTTTGAAACTTTCCTGAGTCATTGACGTTCAGCGAGGCCCCTGTGTCAATGAGAGCTGTTATCTCCATGCCACTGACATCTACTTGGCACCTGGTTGGGGGTCTCTGCCGCTGATTGTCTCTTCCAATTAAAAATATGGTGAATATCACTTCATCATCCTACTTCTCCTTTGGTCGGTTGGTTTGAGTGCTGTTTGCCTGTGTCTAGTCATCCCCTTCATCCACCAGTGACAGCTGCCTGATGTTCAACGTTTACCATCCTCTCATGGCTGGGGTTCCCATAACAGTGGAGTTGCAACATGCCTTTGCAGAGTGATTCAAACTACCACATTTCAGGCTCAGCTTTCCTTGTGCCAGACACCCTCTTGGAGGGTGGCAGCCTATTCCACAATTTCCACACCCCTTTTAATTGAGCATGGTGTTGGGAGTCCCTGGTGGCCTTGCAGGGCAATGCTGGATCACTTCTATGCTTTCTTTGATTTTCACCGCCTTGGAACGTGCCGGAACGTTGGAGCTGCGGGCAAGAGCGGACTCCATCACCCCGCTCAACTGTCTGCAAACTCATAAGACTGGGCCAGAATTAAGATGTCATCTAGTTGATTCCCAGTTGCTTCAATATCAACCTCCTAAGATTGGGCGAAAGGCAGCCTTGAATCAACTGTGCCCATGCTAGCCAGATTACGCAGGCGTGCAAAGAACGTGTTCAATGACTCTCCTTCTTACTGATGTCCTTGGCGGAGTTTGAATCTTTCATAGTCTGGAGTAATTTGGGGGTCAAAATCTCTATTCAGAGCCACCAAGGCGGCGTCAAAATCATCATCAGCCCCTGTATTTGGTAGATCCTTAAACAGTTCATAGAGTTTGTCTCCTCACATGTGTAACATCATTGACCTCATGACGGCACCATCCGTCTCACGCATGGCACAAAAATAATGCTGCAGCCTTCCGATTCACATGCGCCATCGCAGAGCGACCGTTGCAGGATCATCGGTTTAGTGATTACGTACACTGCCCTGGAGTGGAGCAGGCACTTATATTTATTACTTTAGAGTGCGGCCGCCCCTACGGATGAATGCAGGATACGCTGTATGGTAGTGGTCGGGTAGCTCACTACAACCTCTAAGGTTCTGCAGCATCTCCCGAGTGCACATGACTTTGCTAAGTGCAATTTTCAAAAAGTTATCTGTAATACATATGTGATAAACAACATCTGTATTCTTTAGTTTGTTTTATGCTAGTCATTTTAACTCTGCTGACATAATATTTGAAAGCCAGTTTCAGGCACACGCAGGATGCCAACACATCAACAGTAGACCACAGTGCCAGTTCAGCTTAAGGCCCGCTGAAAGAGGACAGTTTTTAAATACTTTCTGAACAGGAAGCACTGTTGTGCTGTTTTCAGCATGTGGCTGGGATGAAGGTGCAGCTTTTGCAGGCACCTTGCTTCTCACTGTAGCTCGCCTTGCAGGGTCCACATTCAGTGTTTTTTTTAGTAAAGGAATTCAACACACTATCTCTGCCATTTATCTCAGTCTTGCAGGTTCTTTTTCATCCCTTTCTTCTTCTTTTGTCACGGTTTTTCCACTTCTTTTTCTCCCATTTTCACCTGCCTTTCTTTTCCTTGTTCTAGGTCATAGTCTGACGGTTAGAAATGAGTCCAGGTTCCCACTAGCACCATCAGCTCAAATTAAGCACTGTCCTAAATTCCACAGAAGCCTGCTGAGAACTTTCAATGCTGGTTTGATCTGGTTACGATTTTCCAGAACTGAAGATCAGTCTGACAGCCTAATTTGCATTTGCTGTAGGAATACCAGTCTTTCAGATGATAACATGTTTCTGAAGGCTGAAAACTGAATAAGCTGCCTCAAAGATAGAGTTGCCATAAATATCGCTTTAACGAGTAATACAAATTCCTAGCAGTCGTCCCTGAAGTAAAGCTGATTCATAGTTGGTGCGAAAACACAATGCAAAGAAGGAAATTACTTTTCCTTGATGCATTCAATCCTAAACTGTTCAAAATCGACTTTTCTAGGTCATTTGAGGTGAACTCCACACAGGATTAGTTTCAAACTTAGGCTCATACAGTGATATAACAACACTAGGCGTCATTATCTTAACTTCATTACACACATTTTTAAGAAGGGCTCTCGGCTTTAGACTGTTTTTAACGCTCATTAATGCAGCACCAACGTGAAACTTTTGCGACCTCAGTATACCAGTGGTGTAACGTAAAATGATGGGGAACCGCTGCAGATTGTGGTGCAAAGCCCCCGAGTCTCACATATCTTACAAATGTACATTGGTCTTAGGCTGAATGGCGGAACCTTGAAGGTTTGAGGGGCATTTGAAGTGCGCAGGGATTCCCTGCACCACAGGGGCAGTAGGGAACTGCATTACGTCCATGCAGTATGCCCGAACAGAACAGAGGGTGAAAATGACATAGAGCTGCCAAAGGCCTACCAAGGGTGACATCTGACTGAATCAAGAGATAGGTTTTCAGCAGTTTGTGGAATTGAGAGCCTTCCTCCACTCTGTCAGTGTCTGAGAGAAGTGCATACACACTTCAAAAGCTTTGACCTGAAGAGCTCTGCTTGTATAACAGGATTATTGTGATAAAAAGAAAACTATAATCAAACATGTGAACAACTTCTGTTGTTAGGCCATTTTTCTCTTCCAGTTAATTTAATTTGACTCAAACACCTGCACGTGTTTGTTCCCAAACTTGACACATTACATTGCACCTTAATTTGGAAAAAGTTGATATCATCATCAAATTGTACCTTTATCTTTTTATTGGAGGTCGGAAAACGTTCTCACACATTCTAAGCAAATTTAACACCATTGGATTGCCCTGATAGAAGAAATCATAAAATATAGGGGCAACTTTGAATATATTGCACATAACAACAATGCTTTAGCAATTGTCATAATAGTTAATACATTCTAAGCATACTCTGAAATGCCTTTCTGTGCCCAGCTAGTAGTCAGGAAACCCAACTGTCAATGATGCATTAAGCAGTATTTGTGTCTCTCAAGCTGTACAGCTAAAAGTACTACTTTAAAAAGAGTCCCTACCCTTCTTTAGATTACACAGTTCTGAGTAATACCTAGGAGAACACAACCACCCTTAGAGTTACACAACACTGTTACCTCTGAAACAGCATAGCTAACCCAAAAGTTAGCTACCCCACATGTTCAACATTGTTCAGTCACAGAGATAATCTTGATTTAGGCCCTAGACAGACGAGTTATCCCTCAGATTGCACAGTTTACAATGACGTCCATAGCAGCATATCTATAGAAAGCTAACATCAGGATACGCATCTCACAGTAATGCTTTTGATAACTAAGCTAGTTGTTGTGCTATGGAGTTATGGGTGAAGCTTTAGACAGATGAGCTGGAAACATATCTCCATTATTACCTGGGAGTGAATATATATCTCTCTGGATATACAACTGCCAATAAAAGTATCAGAATGATTAAAGCAGACTTTTAGATTACTCTGTTAACTTCAGCAATAACTAACACTGCAGAGTAATCCCTTGGATTCTGAAACTATAAGTAATGCCTAAGCCAGGCAACTATCTTTAGGTTGAAAGGCTCCCAGACAGCAAAGTCACCTCTTGGATTGCACAGATTTCAGTAACATCTTGGACATAATTGGTATCATTCAGTATACACAACCTTGCAATGAAGTCATGGATAACAAAGAATTCCTTTAGGTCACTAAGATTCTACAAATGCCTGAGACAGCAAATGTGTCCTTGAAGTTAGATACTTCTCAGCAACTCCTGCAACTGATGAGTTCCCCCTAAGGTTATCTAGCCTCTTGCTTAAAGCAAAAACGCCCGCCAGGCTGGTCAGAGTCCAGTAATGACTTAGGAGGGACTTACAAAAGCCCTCAGTAACAGACAAGGCATAATGCTATTGTACATCTAACACAGCCTCTTTTAAACAGGTCCTAAGAAAGTAGAACTGTCCCTCAGGGTACATATCTGAAACGATAGTTCTCAAACAGCAGTGCTGTCAGATTATGCACACACTAAAGAGACAGGGCCCAGATAGCAATGGCTGGGACAAATGGTTTCATAATTGAATCCAGAAAAAGGATTCTGGCAATTCATTTCTGCATATTACATGCTACAGAAGACATTTCCTCAGTTTATAGAGCTCTCAGTAATTCTCCTACAACACAGCAATCTTACGGGTTACACAGCAGGTCTGTCAATCAACTTGCACAATTGCCAGAAATGCCTTGGAGCTGTCACTGAGGTCACACAGCTTTCAGTAACAGCCCAGACAACACATTTATGGGCCTGACTTAGAGTTTGACGGACGGGATACTCTGCCACAAACCTGATGGGTATGACGTCCACCGTATTACAAGTGCCATAAAATAAAGTGCATCTGTAATATGACAGGCGGGATATTCTCCACTTTTTGATGGATTACCTGCCCACCAGTCTCCAAAATCAGGCCACAAACGTCAGAATAAGGCCTTACAACGAATTTACATTCAGACTACACATCTACCAGAAAGTCCTGGGGAGCAGAGTGAGCCTTCAGGTAAACAGTTAAACAAATTGCATTTATTATTGGTTCAGTCCTCATGCAAAAAGAGACATGTTACACACATCTTTCAGATGTAAGATTCTACATTAGATCTGTACCTCAAGAAACACAGCTTATACTAGTGTAGAGACCTCTGAGCCAGCATTCAGGATACGAAGGTCTTGGTATGTCTGGTGCTGCAGTGATATCCCTTACCATAGAGGTAACACTATAACGGCGTTAAGACCGAAGCTTCTCCACCGGATGTGCAGCTATTAGTCACGCTTTTAACAGCAGAAACACCCCGGAAGTGATTACGCTTTCAGTAATGGCTGTGACAGCGCGATATCCCCGTGCTTATCCAAACTCTCAGGAATCTGCATAAACCGGCCAAGCACTGTTTTCTCTCGGTTGTAAGATTATCCCAAAACTCAAAACGAGGGCATACTTTGCTATTTTTCTTATTGACAACCGAACAAAGGCATTCGCTTTTCCAGACTGAGATGTTCCTAGCAGTGGACTTTGTGACATCCACTTATACGATTCTACAATGTGTGTTACCTAAACCCTAATTATATACCATGCACCTTGATCTCCACTTAAAGGAGGGCAAATAAACCCACTGTGCTTTTTTGCCATGTAAGACTTTGGAGTTTATACCCAGCCCACGCTGTGAAATAGCACCCTAATCCCAGTTTGAAGGCTTGCTGAGAGGTCTGCTTTCGTTTATGACCCGCACGGAATCCCGACCTCCGAGAGAATGTTTTTACAACCTTGAGTAATGCGCCCTTTGACCTCTCCAGCCCCGGGTGTCTGGCAAAAGGTAGTAAATGCCAATGTTACTTGAGCTTCATCTACAGACAGTGTTATACCGCTTTATTCAGACTGGTCTCTCCGGCCTGCTTTCCACTTAAATTTACATCCCCGGAGCAACTCAGCAAAAGAAACCAAATACATCGTGCATTTTATTGTCTCTTTGCAAAGTTGAATGTGTCACCAATAAATCGTATCTTAGTAGCTGTCTAGTTTACACCCCTACCAAAGTGACCTTGAATTGCTCAGTTCGCCAAATGTCAGATTCCAGCCTCACCTGAAAGATGCACCAGTTTTCCCAAGTCCCCGTTCTCCGTTTTATCAACAGACACAACATGGCAAGCAACAGGCGTAGCACAGGGATGTGTGACCAAGCATTCCACACTGCTATACGTAGGGTGAGACTGAATATGGAACACATTCAGCCTGTCATCAAAAACATGCCCCAATCAGTCTTTTGTCCGCCAGTGAGCCCAGGGGTTGGAAACCCTTTTTTAGAGCACCTGATCCATATGCTAGACTGTATTACATTGTATTATAGGCCCGGGCATCAAGTTCGAGAGAACGGTTCAGGAGGAAAGCTATGCCAACAATGGCAAAGGGGCAAAGAACCCAATAAAACAGGAGCCCGTCACAAAAAGGAGTTTGTGGCATGAGGGACATGGTGGTGGCCCAACTGGTCAGTGGCTTTCAAATCTCCCAGCTCAGTTAAGGCCATTTAAATTGCCCAACCAACTACCACCGCATCAAGCATCAAGCATGCCAACAGGATGCAAGACCCGCACACACGTTGTCAAAGGAGTGAAGGAGCAATGGGAAGCAAGCAGTCTAGTCACAGTAGGTTTTGTAAGACTGGCACAAGTAACGTATTTGGCAGCTGTGAGTAGGGACTTCCTGTCCCAAATGACTTCGGGGTGAGGAAGTAGGAGCCCCCCTTACCAGCTACATAGCGCCATAACCTACCCCGCTCTGTGGGACGTGCCCGGGAAAAGCCCAGGCCTAGGGCAGTCCTGTCCTGCACCAGTCAGCGCCAGACAGAGGCAGGACAGGGCCACCCCTCCTTGGCTCTGCATTTTGGTAAGAAATACAATCCACTTTGGAGTTGCTTGGTATTATCCTCCCTGGTACGGTGGAAAGCTGACTGCGCCTAGGAGGGCATATGTGATTAAGGTAAACTTTGATGCATGGTTAAATAGGGTATTCTGAAGTCTGAAATTCGACCCTTTGATTACCATGTGTAAAAGAAAGCACAATACACTGGCCACATGGGGAGCTGGCTGTTTGGAAACATTATTGTCAGGGGAAATAGGATCTCTAAATAAGGAGATTAGCAGCACAGAGGCTAAACTTTGGGCAACCATTAAATCGGTCTCAACATTTGTTGAGTCACCATCCATATCCCTGACTCACCATGCCAATGACGCAGCACTGGACTTTTTACCGAAGGACTTGGAGGTTAGTGGGGGTTTGCCCAATACCAATGGAGCTGAGGCTCCTGGTTTGCATCACATAAGTCAGATCTCCCCCACACAGGTCTTGGGGCCACGTCCCAAAAAAACTTAAACAAAGGGCACTACGTGCTCATTTGACCAATAGGACTATATTAATGGGGGATGGGGCGGCTGCATACCTGCGTGCAACCGGTAGCAAGCTTGGAGAGTCTTGCATCTAAGGATATGGTGCTGAATCAATGTAAAGCCCTTTTCTCTGCCCTGGAACAACGTATAGTGACCCTCTTGAATGCCATTTCAATTAGACTTACAATGGTTGAGACACTTGTGGAATCATGCCTTGGGTCTCTGGGGCAACTAATTAAGGCAGGGACTCACATGACCAGCAATGGAGACAGTCATGGCAATAGCAATGGTTTAGTCTCAACCATGATGCAAACCGAAGATGTGGCTAGAGGAGAGGGAGGTAATACAGTATACCAGGATGCTCCTTTGTTGCGAGGTTTGGGGGACCCACAGCAGCGAGGGGATAATTTAACACTGGCCACTGATACCTCTACAAACAGGTAGAAGATTGCAATAATGTGTTCCTGTCCAACCTGGATCTCCCTCCTGTATCTGCCCCATATGTTGTTGTGATGGTTGCCATTCCACCTCTACCAGAAAATAAACAGGAAACCTGGGGGGAGTTAAAGAATACATTTGTACAATGGTGGGGTTCAAGGTTTAGCAAGACCAATATCTTGTCCAAACCATAATAATGATGAAGACAGTGGGCTGGGTGGGCAATGAACCTAAGTCTACTGTCGGGGGTTGTATTGTAATTAATTTCTGTGAGTCAGGACTATTAAAAAGGATCCCTCAAACCTGTTCAATCAATCCCCACGAAAAGCCATTAGGTTGGTCTCATTAGAGTTCTTCTATAGGCTATCTATGAGGGTCTTTCCAATAGTCAAGTACCAGCTAGTTCAGAGTAAGGCTAACCCGGGCTTTACAGCAGAGAACCATATTTTCAGTTTGATCTCTGAAGGGCCACCCACAACACTGAACTTTGACTGGAGGAGGGGAAATCGTTTGGAGTGCCTGAGTGACCTGAATGAGCAAGAGTGACTCCTCGAACATAGTATGCAGCTTGAATTAAACCCCTCACACATAGCCCTATTGGAACCATCTCCAGAAACCCTTGATGCTCAGCACTTACGACTCCCTAATTAGATTAATACTTGTGGTAGTAGTAGCAATGGTATCAATGTGGGGCTCCTTTCATGGAACATTGCAGGGCTAAGGAAAATGCTGGCCTTAGACGACTGGAGGGCATTCACCGCAAGATATCATATTATATGCTTGCAGGAAACATGGGAGGTTAGGGAATGGTTTAGTGATGGATTTATGACATATTGCACAATGGCCCTATCATCATGTTCAGGAAGGGCAAAGGACGGATTAGCCACCTATATTAGCACCGGGTATAGTCATCATGTGGCCCATACAGTAAAGGTGAGGCTAGAGGGTGTGTTTAAATCCCGCTCTAAGGTAAGGTTTCATTCAAATATTAGCTAGGAAAATGGTTTTCCTGTTAAATGGGAATAAGTGGATCACTCTAAGTTCCTCCCCTCTATTTTCCAACACAAGTATGCAGAGGTAGCAATATCTCTAGATACCTAAGCAGAAGCCTCAACGATTAGATCAGCCTTCTCTGCCATTACAGCATTAATTAAGCAGCCATGAGACTGTGATAGCTGCTCGAGTGCACAGAATAAAAGTGGATGGTTTGACAATGCTTGCACCAAAGCCTTAAGGATCTACATAAGGTCCTCCATGTTAAACCTAGAGCTTTGGCACCAATAAGAGAGGGACAGGAATGTTACAACGCGGCCCTGGCAGCCAGGAAAGTCCAGTTAAGGGAGGAGGGTTGGCAGGCACTGCAGATGACGAGCCTCAAAAAAGATAGTGCCTTTAGAATATATTTTATAGGGATTCCTCAGTCCTTACTACTGAAACCCATACAAAAAAACCAAGGTAGATAGAACACTTTTCTGATATTTACTCCAATCAGTTGGACTCAGACAATGAAGGACAAAGAAAGTCTGTAGAGCGCTCAGACCCTCTGATGTTTTAGCTAGCTGAGGTCCAAAGGGCCTTGACGGAAAATAGTAGGGATAAGGCCCCAGGCCCTGATGGGGTTCCTGTAGATGTGTTTTTAGATTGTCTGGATCTTTGGGCCCCTTTGCTTGTTAATGTTTTTAATGCAATCCCCAGGAGTGGCACACCGGAAACCTGAAACTCCTCTGTAATTGTACCGATTTATAAAAAGTGAGATAAATCCCAGCTTAAGAATTACATGCCTATCCCCCTGTTAAATTCAACAGTCAAGGTCATGGGGTGTATCTTGCTGCAAAGATTGGAAGAGTAGGCGACCGTGAATAATATTCTAACTGATACCCAATGAGGTTTTAAAAAGGGTTGGGCATGGTGTACCAGTGCCTCAATCTAAGCCTATTAATTGGCAAATATACGGTTGCTGAGTGGGGCACTATTTTCCTTGTGTTTATGGACCTTACAGCAGCATTCAAATGCGTATCACATTCCAAGCTGTAGTCCATTATGAAGGATTTAGGAGTGGATGGGGGCATCATTACCTTCATCAGTCATCTCTATGCTGATGCTACTGCATCTGTCAGCTTTGGCAAGGAGGGCAAATGCACTGAACATTTTAGGGTAAGCAGGGGCGTAAGACAAGGTTGTGTTCTCACACCTTTTTTGTTCTCCTGTATATGAACAGAGTGGATAAAGTTTTAAGGACTACTGCAAAGGATATACCATATGTAGGGACTCTCCCCCTTCCAATTATTTTACATGCCGACAATGCAGTTTTAGTGACCAGAATGGGAAGAGGGCTACAGGGCCTCATTGATGATTACATTGCTTCCATGTCAGACTTAGACTTAAGGGTTAATGAGAGCAAAACATTCACCATGATCTTGGAACCAGACCCACGAAAAGACCCTCCCATTTTATTAAGAGCATTAAGGTCTCAGAGGTAGCTTCTTTCTCCTATCTGACAGCAAGTATATTTGGAAAGCTCTGCTACTAAACAGGATAGTAGCTTATTAGAAATCTATTATGGGCCTATATGATTTTTGTAAATACCTAGGCTCCAAACCTGTGAAAGAGCTACTATCCATCAATGCAAGCAGGAGGGTGGCTTTTGCCACTTATGGAGCGGGTGTTTGGGGCATGGTGGATGTGCATGAGATTCAACTGGTTGAACACATCTTTATGAAAAAAAGATTGGCTGTACTGTGTAGTTGCCCCTGTGTGATTTGTCGTGCTGAACTGGGGATGCATTTTATAAGGGACAGAATTAAACTTGCACCCCTGCAACGTTGGCATTCCATTTGGACTAGAGATGAAGCAGGCCTTAACAAATTGGTTGTAAAAGGCTGCCTGAGATTAGATGCTGCACTTGATATTCCATGGTTTGTTTATCTGAAATCTATACGTGAGGAGATAGGGCACGTGTACTTATTTAGTTCTCCTGACCTCTCCTCTCTTCGTATTAAAAAACTAGGCTAAAACAAATATTTTTGAATAAGGCAAAGTCAAAAAGTTGGGTGGTGCATAAGCTTAAAACAACAGTGATAATATTCAACCTGGTCCGCATGCACAAGGGTCTTCAATGTTATTTATTCCTCATTCAGAATACACAACATCGCTTTGTACTCACAAGATTTAATTTGAATGTATTACCCTTCATGATGGGATGCCCAGCTAACTGTTACAATTTAACAGATTTGACCCCTCGTCCCTGTGATGGAATATTCACCCAGACAACCATACATATAACGCTTTTTATCAGATTCCTAGGAGGAAATTTTTAATACCACTATTTAAAGTTTTGAAGTTCTAACAGTGCAGATCTGCTCTGTTGTTTTTGCAACAGCTACATATCCCCTTGATATGCTGTTCTGTGGCTTCCTTTATTTGGCAGATTTTAAAAATAAGGGAAAGTGCAATATCATAAAGTTGTTCTGTTCAAGGAAAGGACTATAGTTATCACAGATTTATTTGCTGAATGGGCTGTTACATGCCTCATTTTCATCTGATATGAATTTGTACCTGTATTTCCCACCAGACTAGATGGGTGAGATGGTTCAGTGTGTCAATTTATATGCTTTTAAGCTGTATTTGTACTGACTGGCACAAAGATGTCTACAAAGGCACTAATTAGGAGATGGTGCTATAGCAATATTATACCGTTGGTCTTCAGGATGGTACGGTGGATGGCATGTGTAAGGAACCTAAACAGCAGGGCCAAATAAGGGGGCAAATGAATGGGAAATCCCACGAGACAGCCATGGCACCTGCAGCCCACATGTGGTGTGGCAGGCTATGCGTAGCAATTGTAGAGGGTTGTCCGAAAGATGTCCCGACAATGTAAACACCACTCACAGTGATTAATTCAGTTGTCCATGATTGTACTATGCCTGTTTTGATGAATCATTCATTGCATCCTGTGCTTAGTTCGTAAAAGAATAAGTGCCAAGGCCGCAGATTTTGCTTAGAATCCTCTGAACAGCACTATTGAAGTCAATGTGGCGAATACGAAGGTGCACAGTCTTAATTTCACCTCATGCGTCCCCGCCCCTTTATTTCACTCTTGCAAGTTCCTGTTTTCCCCTTTTGTCAGTTTTTCTGTATTTTTCTTCCTCCATGTTTATCCCTTGTATGTTCTTATTTTTATGCTCTGGGTCAAAATCTGATAAGGAAAAATAAGTGGTGGTAACCAAAAATGAGTGCTGGTGGGCCTCATCTCCAACCACCCGCTCAATTCAAGTGCTGATTTTGTCGTATCAGCCACGTGTGAGTATCATGTTGCAATTGTTAATAAACTGTGGGCGTATACCTCCGAAAAATGACTACTTGTCTGGGTATTTGAATGGAAGGGGTTTGGGTTCAGAGATGAGTGGCCTGATTGTGAAGATTTATATCACTATTTTTAACTGCCCAAATCTGAGGTTCCATACTTGAGAGTAGTGACAGAAGAAAGTAAGATGGCCTCTCTTTTCAACAACTGAGCTCAAACTATCCCACCAGTATAAAAAAACACACACACACACAGTTCTTCCACACAACTATGAACCAAAAGCTGACAGGCAGTGAAATATAACACTCCTTATTAAAGAACTAACCAAATAAGTAAATACATTAATTTCACTTCTTTGTCTAGGAGCATTCTCTTGGGTCTCTGGTAAGAGGCTATGCCATCTGTTGAGGTGATTGTATGTCCCTATTGTGGCGTATGTAGCAAACATCATGCGTGAGAATGAAAGTGGCACCCCAGTTCTACTTCTGTGATCTTGTTGCCTCACCTTAGCAGAAACTGCAGCAGAAGGGTGTTAGGCAAATAGGGCAGCCAACATTTACTACTGCTGGTGCACTGTAGCTCTGAAAAAATGTAGTGCCCGCTATGCAAATAAAAAGTCTTAAGTGCAAAGTTTATAAGGTGTCAAAGGTGGGATAGGATTGCTCTCTGTGACAGAATTCAAAGACTCAAAGACAAAATGATTCACAAGTTGTACACATCAGTTATTGTGATAAATAGCATTTGTCTTATCAAAGACCTGGGCTCCACACCCAGGATAGTTATACCAGACAGAGTGGCTAGCCTTGGTGGGTGCTTCAGGTAATGCTCTGAATATTTTGCTTCAGGAAATATATTTGTAACAGTTTGATAAATTCCAAACATTTATTTTTACGGGGTCAGTTTAAATTATATAGAGGAGCCAGACACTTTTTCCCTTGAAAACCTGTTTATACAGAAATTCCATGATTTCCTGTAGATGGACGTCGTATAAATTATCACTAAATGCAGCCCCCTTTAAGGTTTAACAAGTGTTTTACACCCCGATCCAGAGGTTTGTAAACCCTTGTAGACTATGATGAGTCCTTCCCATGGACAGTAGACCTATGTAGGAAACTCCTGCTATCCCCCCATAATGTTTTTGGCAGGCAAAGGGGCTGCTTAGGCCCAAATAAGATACAAGCCCACAGCAGGTGTTATTATAGGGTAATCAGCTAAATGGAATGTGAGTGCAAGGACAATTGTGTTTCACTGAGATAAGAAAACACGCAAAAACGGCGAGCACTATGTTTTTTAGTTCTGTGGAAAACGGAGCAATAGGATTTTTGGTTCACAGCTGCATTGGACATGGTGACGCAGGAGTTTTGGGGAGTGAGTAAGCGGGTGGGGGCAGCAGTGGTTGGAGGTGGCAGCAGCCAAGCCTCAAGGCCCAACTGAGCCCATATAGCATATTCTTGGGGCATTTAGTACGCCTGTGCACCTGCAAAATCTGGGCTGGTTGGTCTGCGGCTGAGGAGCGCCAAGCAATGCCTCTGAGATGAGCGCTGCAGAGTGCTGAACGCACCCTTTTCACCCTTTTCATCCCTTCTGCTGCTGGGCCGCTCAGGAGTGCTTCCGCTGCCAGTACTGCCGGTTTTGGCGGTCTCAGTGGCAACAGCGGCCTTTAGGATGGCCCTAAGAGGAGGCAGAGGATTAGGCGGCCACCAAATCCCTAAGTGTGGTGCCAACAGGAGCTTTATCCTTTGTGATGAATAATGCTGAAAAATGCTAACATTTTACGGGAGCTCCTTGAGTGCGGCGCCAGTGTGGGAGTGAGGTAAGGCCATAGGGCCATGGACCATTGTCAGGAGGAACGGAAACAGACGGTATTAGGCCGGTGTGCCTTGGGCCTCACTGTTGTACGGTTGCACACCCCTCTGGCGCTGGGGCAGCACTCTCAGCATAGTTTGAAGAGACTGCATGCAGGGCAAACCGGCAACCAGTGCAAATAAGCCGTGGGGTGGGCCCCCATACTGCAGTTTCCCTTTTGGATCTCTCTCCTGATTCTACTCACTTGCTTAACGACCCACATAATGACTGTAGCGACACCTTCTTAACTGCGTAAGATCCCGTAGGAGTGCAATTAAAGGGGTGGCTGGGAAAACTTGCAACCGTGTTTTGCTAGTGTGCTGAGCAAGCTCCTGCCGAAGCGGCCTGTCTAGGATCAGGCGCAGCTTGCGGGGCGCTGGGTGTTATCACCCTATGTGATCTTCTTTGGCCTAATTCCTCCCTTACAGTCCTGAGCCCCTAAAATTGTTAAAAAGACTGCAATAAGACTGAAATCAGAATGCATATTGACCTCAAAATTGTGCAAAAAGACTAAAGCTAACCCATTGAGAAAAATAACCCCCCCATTTGAGAATGCTCAAAGGTTGTGGCAAAACACTAGTGTTCTTTCAAAAATGATCTGAAGAAAACCCCAGTAGTAGTGAAACAGCACATACAATGTGATTGGGGTAGCTGAAGGTAGAGGATACCCCTTTGACTGAGCATGCAGAGGATTAGCGGGGTGTTCCCGCTCTAAAATGTATTCATATTCGAGTGCTACTTTCTTCTAAAGAAGCTATAGGATCATCAGGGAAGCGGTCCTTATCATGCATATCACGGGGCAGTAAAGGTATTGAGGCTTTATCAGCTCCCTTGACTTCACAGCCTTCGCTAGTTCTGGACTATACTTTACCTGAGATCTCACTGCCTAAACCAGTGTTTCTAGTCACGGACAGGAGTGTAGAGGCATAGACTGAAACTCCTAAGGAGCAGAGAGAATCCAAGGCTCTGTTTTCAAGTACACATAGCCTTATAACCTTTGTTGACTCAAATCGCTCAGCTTTTCCTGATTCCCTGCTAAATCCTTCAGCTAATATCTCAGCCGATTATGAATGCTTCTCCAGATCCTTGCAGAGGCTTGATCGTATTTTGTCATCCATTCTAGCTCTATTGGAGAAGACCACTGACTGCTTTGACCATATTTTAGATACCTTATCGGTTATACTGACAGAACTACCCATAAAACATAATAGGGATGAAAATCCGCCCAGTGAAAAAAGCTGAGCTGCTAGCATGGCGGATGTAAGTATTTAAGTGGGTGATCTAAGGATTCATCTGCATAGAGAGGATAATAGATGTGACCAATCATTAGATCTAAACCATCCAGAAGTTCTGTTCAAGGAAGGAGAAATCTCAGCCCCGAGGACAAAAAAAATGGTCTGGCTCCCTCAAGTCACGTCCCAGCCTTAGGCAAATCATGTGAAGTTTTCTCCATTTTTAATAAATCTAAAAGGAGTAATTTGAGAGTGACTATTCAGGAACGGGGCCCTCAGCCTGGTAAGAGAAACAACAACAAAAAGGCAAAAAGGAAACTGTGAAGGATAACTAAGAGAAGAACAAGACAAGTTAAATTCCAGGTGGGAGATCTGACAACTGAGAAGTCTGTTGTGCCTCCTTCTACAACTAATTAAACAGCCTCTGTACTCCAGTGGATATATTCCCTTTGAGTGATTTCAACACCAACAGTGCCTGTGGGCAGATAAAGGTGTTGTACCTAAGACCACTCAGGCTGATTATGGTACATTAATGGTGGCCGGGGCGGGGTGGTGGGGCACCTATTATAGCAGCTGGAGCGGAAAATCCCAGAGGTGGTTGTAAAAGATTCACTGCCAATCCCTCTGAGGAAAATAACTGGGTTCTTTAATTGGTGGATTTTTTGCTGACTCTGAGTAAGACGGCGTGTTAAATAGATCATGCATCTTATCTGTGTTAAAGTCTAACCCCCAGTTGGCTAAAATACCCTCTAAAACATCTCTTTGGTAGTTCTACCCAAAACTAGTCTAACGTCTCCTTCCTGGCTATTTGTATGGGTTCATTTTTATTCCAGGATAGTAGCCGAAGAAGTCCTGAATTCATTGGATGAACTTAGGCAGTCAGGCTTTGATGTTTATGACACTTTTATTCAACAGCGGTATTCTCTTTGGACTGCCCATCGTATGATAAGAGCAGTGGGGACTGAAAGGAGGTACAACCTTATAATTGCAATCAAGATCTCTCACTAATGGGTAAGGAGGGCCTGGTGGGTGTTGGTTTTGAAAGATCTTTGCTGTGAAAATGGACAAGGGCAGGCAAATCTTCATTAACCATGAGGAACCATCATAAAAGAACAAAACTATCTGGAATTGGATTGCAGGTACAATCAACTAAAAAAATGTGCTATCAAAACCCCTCTTTTGTTGACCCTGACAACCTCAGGGTTACATTCCTGTGTTAGAACATTGCAGGCCTGAAAAGGAACTTTGAATCTCTCATGTCGGTTATTGAGGACTGTTATTATCCCTACTTTAAAAGAAACCTGGGAAACGTAGGATTTGGCGTTGAGTAACTGTATTGTTTTTGGTATTAATGCAGTCAAATGGCAATCTGGGCACTCTGTGGGGTCTTAGGTGTTATGCTATCTGTAAAAAATGATGTTGCAGTGTGTACTCTATAGAGGGAATATACTACTTTCTTGACTTTATCTGTATCTGGTCTGCCAAGAAGAATAAAAGGGGACAAAAAGGTTGCCCAGGCTTGAGACCAATTCACATGTTTTCCTCTTAAAAAAAAGTAAAGAAAAACAACTTAATGAGTTGGCATTGTTATTGGATAAGACTCAGTTGTCTTTCCCTAATGTACCAATTCTACTGATGGGAGACTTTAATGCAAAGTTTCCTCTTAATCAGTTGAGGGATGGTCTCCAAAGAGAGAAAGAATATGCTTTGAAGATTCCCTGTCAGATCTTGTGCTGCCATCAGGGGGAGGGGGCTGGCAGACAATTAGGTACCCTACTAAATAGCATAAACATGTCTATAATAAACGGTAGGTGTGAGGGTGATCAGTTTGCACATCCAACGTTTGATAACAGGAGGGTGACTTAATTGACTGATTATGCTATAACTTCCTCTGAGAATTTTGAGTTGGTGAAGCATTTAGTGGTAGGTGATCCAGCTGGTAGTGAGCATAAGCCACTCATACTCTTGCTGTCCAGAGTAGCTTACCAAAGAGAACTTTGGTTCAATAGTCAGCCAATGTACTGCAGAAATGAGTATAGATTAGTGTGGTCTGCTAAATTAAAACTCTACACTATAAACGGTATGATGGAGTTGTTGAATTCCCAGCTTAACCTTCCTTCACATCACACAGTGCAGGATTTTGAAAAGTTCAATGCCTCTATAAGGGATATGGCATCCGTAGTCCTAGATAGGGGTCGGGTTAGAACAGACTTATTTAGTTTAGATAAGGCATGGTTGAAGTCAGCTTTAAACATGCAAATAAGAGAGGCGTACAAAACAGGTGGGGCACTGAGGGAGTGCCTAATAAGAAAGCACACAAAAGTCTTTAGGAAAGAAATGCAGCAAGAAATTACGCAAATGCAGCGCTAAAAATAGTATAAATATGGGCTTAAATCCCTGCCTGAAGGCCAGATCTTGGCATTGTTGTTTGGAACAATAATCAGTGATCAGGATATGCCGGAATCCTGGAAAGGTAGCATCAGGGTGCCGCTGTTTGAAAAGAGTAACCAGGCCCTGTCATTGAATTATCATATGATCATTTTATTGGACATTTCTAGTAAAATTTATGTGAGGCATCCACTGGGCTTACGAGAAGTTTGGTTAAGCATGGCCAGAACTCTACCTTTGGACCAAATGGGCTTTCGCAAAGGTTATTCAACCACGGATGGTTGCTTGATATTAAACCTGTTGGCTGAAGAATACTCCCTGAAAAGGAGAGAGTCCCTTTATGTGTCTTACATCGATTTGTAAACAGCGTTCAACACTGTAAACAGGACTTTACTCTGGGAAAAGGTGGCCAGATGGTACTGACCACCTGGACTATTGAAGTTGATAATTCAATTGCATGAGGGCTTGTGGACTAGAGTGGAACTTGGGGGCAAGAGGCACTTGTCCAAAAAGATCTGTAACCCTAATGGTCTTAGGCAGATGCGCCTCCTGGCACTGCTCCTATTTTCAATCTATATAGCAGATGCCATGGTAGGCCTAAAGCCGGTCCGGTTCTTTCCTCTTAAACTGGGAATGGAGGCTATATCTGATCTGTTTTGTGTGGATGACACGTTGTTATTAGATCTGATGATAGTGGGTCTGCAGAGGCAATTGGATGCATTCTCACAACATTGTAAATTAACTGACTTGAAGATGAACACAGCCAAAACTAAGGTCATTGTACTTTCGAAAGGAAGGAGGCAGCCCATAAGGTTTAAGTGGTGGTTGAGAGGTGTTCAAGGGGAGGTAGTAAACAAGTAGAGATACTTAGTCTTTCTTTTTAGTTTTACTCTACATTTTAAAGCTTATATTGACCTCCAGGAAATGCGTGCCAAGTCCATTGCTGGTGCTTTACAAAGACTGGATTTATCTCTGCTCCATAAGTCTGTTGAAGTCTCAAGCGAGACGTACAATGTGAACATTGTAAATAATGGGTGTGAGGTTATGATAGCTTAGAATATCAAGTGTTTGTAAAAAATTGAAACCAATACTTGGAAAAGATGGCTTGGATTACGCAGAGGCTGTCAATAGTGCCTTGAGGCTAGAGTTGGGCCTCACTAACATTTTATTTAAATATAAACAGTGCATGCTTAATTATTAAGCCTCTGATAAAAAAGTGCTCTAGGAATAGAAATCTAGCCGATGTGAGTAACAGAACTAATATGCAGTACTATTGGAGGAAGATTATAGTGGGCTAATCCAGCTTTATCTGTGCGACATAAAAAGTAGATAGTTAGGAGGTCGGCCTTGAAGGTAAGGCTGGGTCAGGTAAACTTTGTACTTGTATAGCACACTACTCACCCGTTAGGGTCTCAAGGCACTGTACACATACCACTGTGGAACCCCTCCTGGCTTTTCCCTGTGAGGTGCCCACTCCTGGGCAACCTTCAAGGTGAAGCCAGGCATCCCAGCGCTGTTGTGGAGATTAAGCAAGCTATTGCCCAGAGTTACAGAGTGGGACCCATGAATTAGATTAGACACTGATGCGAGAATTATCAGGTCTGAGGAAATTGAGCCCAAGACCCACCAAGGAAGGAATTGAACCCTGGTCCCAGGCCAGATTTCTGCATCAGGGTCTGCCGCTGTAACCATTGAGCCACACTTATCCTTTCCTTCATCAGGTGGAAAGAGGTCAGACAGGCTGGGACAGAAAATGATCCTTGCCCCTTTTGCCAAATCGCTATATTATCTCTCTCACATATACCTGTTTCCTGTGTACATTTTGAAAAAAATAAGACAAAGCCTGTTGATGGTGGTTTTGAGAAATTTGCAGGTATGCTGCATCAACATTTTAATGAAGATAGTCTTAAAGTGCAATTATATGACTGTATTCTGTGCTATATGAAAATTCTGGCCTGTGGTGCCGAAAGGTTATCTGTCTTGACTATTTTGTGGTATATGATTTTGTGATACTTATGAATCCCATTTTACTTATCTGTGGCTTAGGTTTCTCATAGCTGGAAATATTGCATGCATGCATTTGGCTAAGCTTTCTTTTTTTCCGTTCTTTGGTCCGTATCAGCTTTTCATGTTTTATAATTGAATAATGTGAATCTTTTATGTGATACTTTTTTTGCACTAAATGTTTACCCTTTTGGCTTACATGAATTATGTCAGGGTTTCATCTTCCAAAACTGAGCAAGGTATGCCTTGTAGGAAATATTTGATATTTGTACAAAAGGATTGCCCTCTCGTTTACATGGATTATAATGTTATTATAACTGCCTATAAAAAAACTCTGAATATCTGCACAATCTCCATCTATAGTGCGTTAACTGGGATAATCCTAGGACATGGCTTGTGATCGCTAAAATAGCCTTTTGTCTTAGATTGGTGTCTTGATTTATATTGTATTTACCTTTTTAGATCTTACTTGTTCAATTTTATGTCAAGAACGGAGGCTCCTATTATGCTTCTCTAACTTGCTTTATTTTAAATAGCAGCAGTCAAGAAACTACAACTCCCATGGGGCTTAAAAAACAGAAAAGCCAATGGGAGAACAACAGAAGAAACAGATGTACCAATCATAATACACGGCTATACGTGACCACTAAGCTTGACTGCGACCAGCCCTCTTTCTTGCTGCTCGCAGTCAAAATAAGTGGTGTTTTTATTCCTCTCTCATATTATTCCATTGTTTTGTTCTGACACGTCTATTTATTTATTTACATGTTATTGTTTCCTCGATATTACATTTAAGCGCATGATTGTTTCGCTTTATTCCGCTTAAACTCGTCGCAGCGTTCCTTCCAGCCCGTAGGCTTCGGAAGCTGCGCTCGCGCGTGTTCTCACTGAGGCATTTCGCTGCCTCTTTTCCGAACGTTCTAATCGAACGCTCCTTACCGCTGCTTGCCGTTGTTTCCTCACATGCGTCTTGCACCGTTGTGGAGCCCCGACTGCTCTTGTTTATCGTTGTCGCTCCTCTGCCTACGCAACTATTTCCTCCTCAGGCAATCTCTTCTCGGTCAGACACGCCTTAGGGGCGTGTACTTATTTTTTAACTTAGTATTTCCTGGTTTTACTTAACCCTTTCAGTAAGGGCTTTTTTCTCCCTGCCACAATTGTATCTGTTTCTTTACCTTTAACTATTCTTTAACCATACTTTTCAGTATTATGGATCCTCTGGATTCTTCATCATCCAATATGAATGATTTTGGAACCCTCATTAATGAGGCTGTGGCTAAAGCTGTTTCAGCTTCCATGTCAAAAATGTCTAAGAATTTTGAGACCACTGTTCAAAACATGGTCCACAAATCCTTCCTGGCCCATTCTGCGGGGGATAGCAGAAAAAGAAAATCAAAGGATTTGTACATTCAAAAACCATCCGATGGCGCTTTTTCGGCTGGTGAAGTTTCTTCACCCAGGGATGAGGACGAGTTTCCTCCCAGGCCTCCTTCTCAGGAGGGGAATAGTAATGTTTTTAGTAAATGTAAATCCAAGTCAAAGCATTCTGTTATAGCGCCAAAACAAATTGTGATCTCCCACATTTCAGATACCGATGAGGATGTCGGTGATGCAGATGAGGCGGATGACGCCTCAGATATATGGGGTTCACAGTCTCAGGCTTCCCCTGCTAAAAAGCCTAAATTAAATGTTTCGGACCCGTTCTTTGCCAAGACTGATTTAGATGCGGATGGTAACCCCATGTTCGATCCCTCACTCCTTCACCACCCTAACTCCACAGAGTGGTCTCCTTCCTCTCACGTGGGCAAATACATTGCTTCCAGGTTAAGAGTTCCTCTGGATAAACAGACAAGGGCCAAATTGAGATCTGAGTGCCCCAGACCATCACTTTTTTCCCATATTACAGCGACTCCTTCTATTGACGAATCAATCTTGACCTTTTTCTCCAAATTCGGAAAGGACCTCCGTAAGGGGGTAGACAAGGCCTGGTCAAACTGCCAGGACAAACTTCTGGATGTAGTGGGTCCTCTGGCTCGTATTTTAGACCTGGCAGAATCAGCAAAAATGGACGAAGCAGACATCGATCCTGCTGAGCTATCTTTATGGACTCAGAGAGCCTTTTGTCTTCTTGGCAACGCTAATGCCTCCATGATTCACGAAAGGAGGAAAGGGTTACTCCTAAAGTTGGACCCCAAATTGTCAAACCTAGCCAACATGGATCCCGGTATTAAAGCCGATGGTCGTCTTTTTGGTGATACTTTCATTAAAGACTTGGGAAAATTAGTTTCTACTTTTTCCTCTATTGACAAGGTTCAACAAAACATCAAAAAGGTTTTCAATCAACGTGTTTTTGCCAGGGCCGGTACAGGCAGGAGCCGCTCTACCGGCCGGTCCTTCCAGGGAAACAGAGGCTCCTCTTACTCCTCTCATTCCACCTATGCATCTCAAGCCTACAAGCCCCAGTTCTACCCACAACGTGGCAGAGGCTACAGGGGTCGTGGTCAACGTGGATTCCGATCCAACAATAACCAAGGTAAGCCCTGTTTCTGGCCTTCCTCCAATCGGGGGCGACTTCGCTATTTCACCCAAAAATGGCGCACACTGACTTCAGATCCTTGGGTTCTCAATGCAATTCTAGGTTACCAAATAGAGTTCTTTGCCACTCCCTTCCAAAGTTACTTTCCCCCGCCCCCTCGTTTTTCCACAGAGATGACCACCCTCATTTCAGAAGAAATAGCATCTCTTCTGTCAAATCGAGCCATCCAAAAAGCTCCCCTAGATCCCTCCGGTTTCCTCAGTTCTCTCTTTTTGGTGCAAAAGAAGAACAAGAAGTTCAGACCTGTGATAAATCTCAGAGATTTCAACCAGTTTGTCGTTTATCGACATTTCAAAATGGAGACCATTATACATCTCAGGGACATTCTCCTTCCCTTAGATTTCATGGTCCGTCTAGACCTTCAGGATGCTTATCTTTCAGTTCCCATTCATCCGAGTCACAGAAAATATCTTCAATTTCAATGGCTAGGCTAGTCGTATCAGTTTTCCTCCCTCCCATTCGGCCTATCTTCCGCACCTTGGTGCTTCACCAAGTTAATGAAGCCGGTCACGGCTCATCTCAGGTCGTTAGGCATCAGACTTTTAATTTATCTCGACGACATTCTCTTACTACATCAAGATCGTTCCAATCTCTTATCTCAGTTGCAAATAACTTGCTCCCTTCTCTCCCAACTCGGTTTTCTTCTCAACGAAGCAAAGTCAAATAGTCTCCCATCTCAAAGAATAGACTTCTTAGGGTTTGAGATAGACTCCTCTTCCTCTACTCTCCATCTCCCGTCACAAAAAGTACATACCATAAAGTCAGAAATCCGGAAAACACTCAGCAGATCTCAAATTTTCTCTCAGAACTCTGGCCAGGATTGCGGGTCTTCTGTCTGCTTCAATTCAGGCCATATTTCCTGGCCCTCTCCATTATAGGGCTCTTCAGAGGCTCAAAATCCGTCATCTCAGAAGAGGTCTTGCCTATTCAGAGATGGTAGCTCTCGATCACGAGTCTCGTTTAGAACTCCAATGGTGGATAGACCATTTAGACGCCTGGAACGGCAGGGCTATTTTTCCACCAGCCCCCGATCTTGTGTTAGAGTCCGATGCAAGCCTGACAGGTTGGGGTGCCCGCTGTGGCTCAATCTCGACTGGGGGTACATGGTCACTCGAGGAGTCCAGATTGCACATCAATTATTTAGAGATGCTTGCGGGGTCCTTTGCAATCAAAAGTCTAGCAAAGGACAGAGTGCAGTGTACCATCCTCCTCCGCATGGACAATGTTTCGGCTGTCCGATACATAAACCATCTCGGAGGAACCAGATCGAAGCCCCTTGGAGACCTCGCAAAAAGTCTTTGGGAGTATTGCCTCCTCAACGAAATTTCCCTCTCAGCAGAATATCTCCCAGGCTTCCTCAACCAAACAGCGGACTGGCACTCACGCTTCCTCAAAGACTACAGCGATTGGAAACTTCATCCCTCAGTTTCCGTTCTATACTTCACAAATGGGGCCCTTTTGCCATAGACCTTTTCGCTTCCCGTCTCAACTCTCAGTTACCCCTCTTTTTCAGTTGGCGTCCAGACCCTTCCGCTTTGGCCTCGAACGCTTTTCTACAAGACTGGTCTCAAACGACCAATTATGCGTTTCCTCCTTTCTTAATGATCACCAGGGTATTGGCCCAGATCAGACGCCAGAAGGCCACATCAGTGCTGGTAGTCCCTTTCTGGCAGTCGCAAATGTGGTTTCCCCCTCTCTTGGAATTGGCAATCGACTCCCCCCTCCTTCTCCCTTCATTCCCTTCTCTTCTTCTGGACCCGCGTGGGAATCCTCATCCCCTTGTCATCAACAACACTCTTCAGCTTTCGGCATGGAAGGTGTCGGGACTTCCCGACCTTCCATCCCAATTTCGGATGAAGCTGCGGACCTCATCAGCAAGGCCTGGGCCCCAGGTACCAGAAAGGCATATAACTCCGCCTGGTCGCTTTGGTCTAGCTGGTGTATGGGAAGGGACCTCGATCCAGTTTCAGCAGATATAAATTATGTCATAAATTTTTTGGCTGCACAGGCCGGCTTAGGTAAGTCATACAGGACGATTAATCTATATCGATCAGCAATTTCCATGCACCATGACCACATCAATGGAAAACCTGTGGGGGAACATCCCCTTCTTTGCCGCTTGTTAAAGGGAGTAAAATTTTCTTTTCCTCCTTTACCTAAATACTCAAAGTTGTGGGATGTGAATTTAGTTCTGAATTTGTTTTTATCTTGGCAAGATAATTATGAGTTGTCTTTAAAAATGCTTTCTGCCAAACTCACTATGTTACTCTGCCTAGTTTCCATCAAACGTTTATCGGATGTTCGAGCTCTAGATGTTTCTTCTCGACAGTTTGCCCCTACAGGGGTATTATTTTCTGTTCACAAACGCACCAAATCTAATTTGCATACAGTTTTTTACCCATATTTTCCCAATCAACCCAAGTTATGTGTTGGACAATGTCTTAAATGTTACGAAGAACGCACAGCTAATCTCAGAACGTCTTCCTTTTCCCAGTTGCTCATTTCTTTTCGCAAACCCCACAGACCCGTTTCCTCGGCAACTCTTGCCAGATGGGTTCGCTGGGTTATGTCCCTGGTGGGTATAGATACCTCTGTTTTTGGGGCTCATTCCACTAGAGGTGCTATGGCCTCCAAGGGCTTTTGGGTTGGTTCTAGCTTGGAAGACATTCTGAGATCAGCCGATTGGTCTAATGATAATGTTTTCAGAACATTCTATTGTAAACCTGTACATACTGCAACTTCTGTAGTGATTAATATGCTTTAAAAAAGCATAATAGGAGCCTCCGTTCTTGACATAAAATGTAGATTTTTCTAGTAATTTATGACGGAAAGTCTTAATTTTATTAAAGACACGGAGGCGAGTATTATCCCGCCTCAAGTAGGACAATTTCCTGATTTTGTCTTCTTTTCCCTCCCTCACAGCAACATCCTCGACATCTCAACCAGCTACCTGATCGGACCCTGGTTATACCGAGCTCGTACGCTCCTTCTGAAGCTCCGACTTCGTTCCAGTGGAGTCTCCCGAATTTCTCCTCGTCTCTCCTTTTGCTTGAACTTTGTTCAGGAACTTCTCTTTAACAAGGATTTGAGGCTTGTCATCGCCTTGGTTTATCTGTTTTTAGCATTAGGTTGATTGTATTTCGCACAAGGGCCCAGGGATAGTGCCTTACAAATGTCCAACTTTGCCGGTATATGTATGTATGTAAATAATGTCTGTTCTGATTGGTGATTTTATGAATTTTGCTGTATTTTAATTTTTGTGTATATGTTGAGACATTCTTGTATTGCCTTATTGGCATGATATCAAACTAAATAAAATAAATACAGAAAATAGTATTAGTAAAAGTTCCATTCTGGACCCAGTTCTCAATGGGTGAGGTTCACTGTGAAAAATCATGTGACAACTATTTAATTGAAGGGGAACATCATATGACAACTATTTAATTGAAGGTGGAGAATAGGCAAAGTTGACCATTAATATATCACAATACTCCTCTGAAAGATCAATATTTTTGGCCACGGTCAGGGTCCAATAGCCACCTGGAAGAGAAATAGCGCTGCACTCTTGAATACCTAGATTATCCCTCATATTTATAGATGTTATTTTAGGACAGAACAAGTATTAAAATATACATACTGGTAATGTTTTGTTTTAAATATTTGCCCGTTAGTTATTTTCAAATAAGTATTGCTATGTATAAAACACTCGCATGTGCTTGCTTTCATGACATTTTCCTCGTATTAATAACCGATGAATAGGTATTTAAGGACACAATATTTCAACAACAAAGTCAAGCTCCTGTGCTGTGGAAAATGCTGGCTGGGGAGATTGCAGAGGTGAAAGCAAAAAGCATCTTCACTGGTCCCTTTGCTTCCCCACTGAGAGATTTATACGCCAGCGGGAGCCTCGGCTCCAAAGGTTGCAGCTCTCCTAGCCTTCAGCCTTCTGAGGACGGAATGAAAAATCATGAGAAATTGCTTAAACTGAATTTTACAACAGTCATGGATTTTTTTTAGGTCATCCTATACACTGTGGCGCATGACCGAAACTGAACACCTCCAAACGAGAGAGGAAGAAATTGACTTTATTTGTGTGCTACAGTCCTGCTATCCCATTCGGGAAATTTCACCTCATTAAGGTGTCAGATAATTTCGGAGGCCTGGGGACAGGGTGGCCAGATAGTGAAGGTCAAACAAATACACAGAAGTAGGACTACAACTTTGAATCGGCAGCAGATCGCAGATACACTTAATTGCCAATGTTCACCAAAACAGAAAACACAGACAACGAGGCATTAAGGGAATTAAATGTAACGTTTACCTACAGTGTCATTTGTGTTACCTACATTGATTTTACTAGGAACTGCTCACTGATGCCAAGTGTAAATAGATCTGCTGAATTCTGTTCATGCCATGGCTCCCATGCCCCGCCCCATAAACGAATTACACCCTACTCCTGAGTGTGACATATGTTTGGCAGTCCAGTGGTGATTTGTTTTGTTTTTCTGTGAGAGTTTTATTTTATACACAGGATCAGGGGCGGCTCCTTCATTAGGGCGGAAAAGCGTGCCTCTGCACCCAGAGCAGCAGAAGCTGCAAGGCTTCCACCACAAAGGAATAATAAACCACATTTATTATTCCTTTGTGGTAAAAGGGGCTGGGCATAGGGGATGACAGCCTTGGGAGGGAGTGCACAGAGCACTCCCCTCAGAGCTCATGGGTGTTTGGCCAGCCGTCTCAGGCCGGCCAAACACACATGCGCTGTAGGCTCTCTCCAGCCGAGCAACCCAGTTGCTGGGCTGGAGAGAGCCTGCACAGGCTCCCAGTCTGCCTGGGAGCGCCCAGCCAGGGTGCTCCTAGCCAATGCTGACGCTGCTCAGAGCAGCGTCAGGACTGACGCATGGCAGGCTGGGAGCCTGTGCCTGCAGTGCCATCGAGACGCAGGAGAGAAGCGGCGTAGCAAGGAGCGAGGTAAATTTTTATTTTATATTATTTTTTTAAACCCGCTCCCGCGCGCTGCCCCCCAGCGTGCCGACCCCGCCCCCTCCTTATTAACAGTGCGAGCCGCAACTGCACAGGATAAAAGCTCAGTTTTGTTCTTCAATATATTAAGGAAAACAGTTTTTCCACCAAAGGAGCATTTTCCAGGCAGGTATCCTAAGTTGCATTAAAAAAATATTTTAGCGTATTATTTTTACAAACATAAAAAATGAGTAAGATTTGAAATAAAGTATGTTTAGAACAATGAAGGCAACAAATCGCACTGAAGACGTATTGAACATTCAGCTGGTAGCACTGGAAGAACATTACAAACTAGAAATCTGATGTTTCATAATAAGTGTCTATAACACATAACGAAAACACACTTAAGTTAAGATTATATGGGTCATTTTACATCTTGGAAGCAGGGGAACATCAGTATAAAGTGGTGGGTACTGCTTGCTGCCCTACAAAAATCAAGATTCCCCATCTCTGTTTAGTAGGATGAAGCACTGTGTTTTGAAGCTGGCTCTGCTTAGATGACCTGAAAGCTTGTTGGACCCAAGGTGACCATGTTACAGTGACCTCGCTCTGAATAGGACGAATGTAAATTGTTATCCCAATCTTAGTCTGTCAAGCAAGGTATGACAGCCCTTAGTAGAGAAAATGTACAGTGGCACCACATGAATTGTGAAAACTTCCTGGTCGTTATTTTGGTGTTCTGAAAACAAATTCATGTTTTTAGAGTTTGGTTTCAGAGAACCAAAACTTTGTCATACAGGCGCATCAAATATCTTGCCTCCTTGGCACAGGGCCAGTGCCTTTAATTGAATTTCTGCAGCCGTGGGCCATCTGCGAGGTTCTAAATGAGTCCATATGTATTTCCAAGAATACAGATCTACCTGTCATTGAGCAGAGGTATTGTCTACCTCTGGAGTTCATGTACTGCATCACATTTTTATGCAGAACTTAGTTCCACTTCAGAGGCCTCTCTGTTGATGTCCTACTGGCATTCCTGGGGTTGGGAAACAAATCATGAATAAATTCCGGTTGAAATAATGCATTCCCCAGAACATAGAAATAGTTAAGGGAAGCTTTCCTAGTACTGCTCTCTTGGGAAAGCCTCCCATTCAAAGCAAGAGAGGCCCTAAAGTGGGATGGCTATCCACCTTACAGAAAATACTACCTGTAGGAAAATGCCACTGTTGGCATGGTTACCCCCTAATGTTTTGCCTTTTGCTGATGCTAGTTATGATTGAACGTGTGCTGGGCCCTGCAAACCAGGCACCAGCACCAGTGTTCTTTCCCTAAACTGTACCTTTGTCTCCACAATTGGCACAGCCCTGGCACACAGATAAGTCCTTTGTAAATGGTACCCCTGGTACCAAGGGCCCTGTGCCAGGGAAGGTCTCTAAGGGATGCAGCATGTATTATGCCACCATGGGGACCCCTCACTCAGCACATGCACACTGCCTCATAGCTTGTGTGTGCTGGTGGGGAGAAAAAGACTAAGTCGACATGGCACTCTTCTCAGGGTGACATGCTTACAACCCACTGCCTGTGGCATAGGCAAATCACCCCTCTAGAAGGCCTTACAGCCCTAGGACAGGGTGCACTATACCACAGGTGAGGGCATAGCTGCATGAGCACCATGCCCCTACAGTGTCTAAGCCAATTCTTAGACATTATAAGTGCAGGATAGCCATAAAGAGTATATGGTCAAAAACTCCACAGTTCCATAATGGCTACACTGAATACTGGGAAGTTTGGTATCAAACTTCTCAGCACAATAAATGTGTGGGATTTATTGAGAAATGCACACAGAGGGCATCTTAGAGATGTCCCCTGTATACCAGCCCAACTATTAGTGGTAGGCTGACCATTTTCTGCCAGCCTGCCACATCCAGACGGGTTTCTGGCCACATGGGGTGAGTGCCTTTGTGCACTCTGTGGCCAGGAACAAAGCCTGAACTGGGTGGAGGTGCTTCACACCTCCTCCTGCAGGAATTGTAACACCTGGTGGTGAGCCTCAAAGGCTTAAGCATGGTGTTACAGCGCCCCAGGGCACTCCAGCTAGCGGAGATGCCCGCCCCCAGACACAGCCCCCACTTTTGGCGCACGTCTGGAGGAAATAATGAGAAAAACAAGGAGGAGTCACCCTCGAGCTTGGACAGACCTTAAAGTGTCCTGAGCTGAGGTGACCCCTGCCTTAGGAAATCCTCCATCTTGTTTTGGAGGATTCCCCCCAATAAGATTAGGGATGTGCCCCCCCTAAAGGGAGGAGGCACAATGAGGGTGTAACCACTCTCAGGGACAGTAGCCATTGGCAACTGCCATCCAGCCCTAAACACACCCCTAAATTGAGTATTTAGGGGTGACCCTAAACCCAGGAAACCAGATTCCTGATGACCTGAAACAAGAAGAAGGACTGCTGACCTTAAAGCCCTGCAAAGACGACGGAAACAACAACTGACTTGGCCCCAGCCCTACCGGCCTGTCTCCAGAATCAAAGAACCTGCAACAGCGACGCATCCAGCGGGACCAGTGACCTCTGCTGACTCAGAGGGCTGCCCTGCACCCAAAGGACCAAGAAACTCCCAAGGACAGTGGCTCTGTTCAACCAACAAAGAAACAATCAACTTTAAAGGGACTGCAGCCTCACTCCGGAAGCGTGAGTCCCCAACACTCTGCACCCGACGCTCGTGTCTAGAGAAACCAACACTGCAGAGAGGACCCCCAGGTGACTCTGATGATGTGGACACCCTGAGAAGACCTCCCTGCACCCCCACAGCGAAACCTGCAGACAGAATCCAGAGGCTCCCCCTGACTGCGACTGCCCAATAACAAAGAACCCGACGCCTGGAAGAAGCACTGCACCGGCAGCCCCCAGGCCTGAGAGAAACCAACTACCAGTGCAGAAGTGACCAGAGAGCGACCCTCATCGTTGCCCAGTCAGTGGCTGGCCCGAGAAGCCCCCCTGTGCCCTGCCTGCATCGCCAGAGTGAGCCCCAGGTCACTTCATTGATTCCTATCTAAAATCCGACACCTACATCACACACTGCACCCAGGGCCCCTGTGCTGCTGAGGGTGTATTTTGTGTGCCTGTTTGTGACCCCCCGTGCTTTGCAAAACTCCCTAGTCTGCTCCCTGGGACGCAGGTACTTACCTGCCAGCAGACTGGAACTCGAGCACCCCTAGTCTCCATAGGCGCCTATGTTATTTGGGCCCTACTTTGATCTCTGCACCTGACTGGCCCTGTGTTGCTGGTGCTGGGTGTTTGGGGTTGACTTAAACGCCCAACGGTGGGCTGCCTATGTGCCAGAGACTGAACTTGTAAGTGCTTTACTTACCTGATAAACTAACTTGTACTTACCTCCCCCAGGAACCGTGAATTTTTAGTGTCCACTTTTAAAATAGCTTATTGACATTTTTGACAAAACTGTGTACATTACTTTTTTAATTCAAAGTTCCATAATTACCTATGCCATGTACCTTACAATTTATGTACTTACTTGAATTCTGAATCTTGTGGTTCTAAAATAAATTAAGAAAATAATATTTTCCTATACAAAACCTATTGGCCTGGAGTTAAGTCTTTGAGTGTGTGTTCTCATTTATTGCCTGTGTGTGTACAACAAATGCTTAACACTACCCTCTGATAAGTCTATTGCTCGACTACACTACCACAAAATAGAGCATTATTATTATTTATTATTGCCACTATCAACCTCTAAGGGGAACCCTTAGACTCTGTGCACACTATCTCTCACTTTGAAATAGTGTATACAGAGCCAACTTCCTACACTACCTCTCAGCTACTTAGAGCTCACGGGAATTTCAGTTGATGATTAATAGAAAGTAAACCAGAGAGCTATCCACCTCTTGGCACTGCATGCTGAAATGACGTTTACAGAAAAGGTAACCACTCTGCACTTCCAACTGCTTGGAAAAATCACCTTAATTTTTTGTTATGTAGAGCTCAGTGTGTAAAGGTCAAGAAATAAAGTAGATACTAAAAGCTCCTGGATGTTCTGGATGCTCAATAGCCTCAAAGTCAATCCCAAGTCTATTATACTAGGGTTCCTCCACACTGCCATTTGATTGTTAGCTTTCTCTTGTTTTCAGTTTCGTTGCAAACCGTAATGCATGCAAAGTGAAAAGTGTCATGCCATTTGATGTCTCTGAATATCTCTGCCATCACATGGATAAGTGTGTTCTTGGTTTCACAAACGGTAATGTTCATTCTGTTTTCAGGGCCTTAATTTGCTTAAAGGAAAATCCCTGAAAAGTGATGCATTTAAAGCACATTGAGCAGTTAATATTGGTGGAAACCAAAAGGAATGTATTAATAATTTTATAGATGCAGTAGAAAATGCTATTTGTACTTGAATTTATCTTTGTAAAGCGCTTTATCACCCTTACTAAGGTATCATGGTGCCAAAAAACCATAGATTCCTAAAAAGTGCACAACCCCACCCAAGAGCCCAAAGGCTACTAGGCTTGTGGGAATAGCCGGCTGCCGGCTTTTTGATAGCCTTCTGAACGTCAGTAACATGGATTCCGAACAGAGATAAAGAGTCAGTATATTTGATCTTGCAGCTGCTTGGATTGAAATGTTCTGTCTCCTATATATTCTAGATGGGAATTTTGTATTGTGAGAATGTAGACATTTACAGATCTTAGTGTACGGGACCTGTGACATCGCCCAACATGATGGGCAAGTGGTGAGCAGTTGGGAGAGTAAAAGGCTTTCTGAACTAGATAGAGCTAGTTAAAGAGAGTATCCTCCTTAATCAAGAGCCAAAGAAGAGAAGCCATAACAGAGGAAATATACTCACTACAGACTGGCTGCATAATTCTGGGTCAACTACAATTTGATAATCAAACAGGAGGGCAAACCCAGGTGGTAGCGTTCCACTAATCTAAATGAGAAGACACAAAAGCATTCAGAGTTTGATTAGTTTCAGCCAGGCTGAAAACATAAAGCCCACGCCTCAGGTTGTGGAGTTGGAAAACACAAGATTTCACCACCTCGGATAACTGTGCTGCTAGATTTATAACTGGTCACATTTTACTCTGAAACTTTTCAACACTTCCACTGGAATGAGGGCTGAATCCATTGAGAAAGACCAGTATGAAAAACTCAGAAAATCAGGCTCTAGTGAGCATAAAATCTCAGTCTTTCTAATGTAGTAAGTATGTCTCGAGACCCCCCGAGGAGTGGCATTGTTTGTATTAACCCTCGTGCATGGAGCGGACAATGGCAAGGATTCGAGCGGCAACCTCGCCAAATGGACGCGGCATGCCACGGGTGATGTTAACCTAAACTAAAGAAGCTATCTTTGTTGCTATTTCATGGAGTCCTGATATTCATTGCAGTCTTGTTTCCATTCAGTTTGAGACCATTTCTGCTCATCCGTCATCCTTCAAGGAATATTCATGCAAATTGGCTGCCACATTCAAAGGGTCAACTTCAAGTATGACAATAATTTGAGTATGGTATGGATATAGAAATTTGAAACCGGAAGACTCTATAAGGTGCACAAAAGAGATAAAATAAATGTTAAAAAAAAGTGGAAATAAGGTGAAACTTAGAGGCACTCCAGAGGGACATGGTGTTTCTTTTGATTCGCGGAAGATCTGGCCACCCTGAATGATTCCTGGGATAAATTGCTTGCAAAAAGGAGTGACACCTGGGCAGTAATGCTCAGTTAGTTCGGAAATTCTGCCCGAAGAATGCCATGCGTGACCATTCGGAGGGGGCTAAAAAGATCAAGGTAGTAGGAATACCAACATTAGCAGCTTGACACTGATCATCCTGCACTGAAATGATGGTCAGGTCTGTGCTGTAGCCTGTTCATAAGAATATCTGAAAGGGATAAAGTAGTCCGCAACTAGTCACAAAGTTAGAAGATTGTTGATAGATTGCCCTTTCCATGAATTTACTGTTGCAAAATAGGTCTATAACTTGAGAAGTTTTTGGGATTCAGGTGGGTTTCTTCGAAGGCGAGTTGCATAAGCCTTTTCACATATCCACAACTCTAAGCCCAAATCTAGCCTCAAGGCACTATTGACAGCCTCTGCGTAATCCAAGCCATCTTTTCCAATATTGGTTTAAATTTTGTACAAACACTTGATAGTCTAACATATCCACAACATGACCCACTCTAAAAGAGGAGTAAATGATGGTTTTCGCCTAGCTGCCATCATCGATGGGATAAGCCTTATGCAGGGCTGCTGGAACAGAGCCAAGAGGCGATCCCAAAGGTTTGTTTTGTGCAACCAACCTAACATGTTAGTTGTTGTTTAGAGGAGAAAAGGCCACTAAAGAAGAACGATCAGGATGACACAAAACCATTATGGTATATCACAATTCCATAGGGTATAATTGATATTTAAATAGAGGCAGTTTGCTGGTGCTCAAAGGAATTTTTTCAGAAATAGTCTGGTAAATGGTACTGCCTTACATTCTCTTAAAAAAACAATATTGTTTACCTTTTCACTGGGTGGTTAATCTCATAAGCAATAATATGTTCAAAGCAACAACCTTGACAAAAAACAAAATGCCAAACTACATATCCTAATCCTCATTTGTGACCAGAATTTTAGACCAATGCAGGATTGATATCTCCATCTTACAAATTCTTCTCGACCACTGTATGGTTAATCATAGTATTGACTGCTCAAAGTAGAGATGGAGGCCTCCTTACCTCAATGCTCACAATAGCAGAAAGGGAATACTCTGCCACACTAAATAAGTAGTATTAAGATGGTAGCCAAGCATGTACATCTACGGTGCTACCACAGAGTAACTCAATATGCATGATGATTTATATTATCTTAATAATGTACAAAGCAGATGTAGGAAAATGTAAGGAGGAGACTTACTCATAGGATTAAAGAGACAGTTCATGCCGTCAGTGTGCACTTGGCATGTGATGGTTATGATATAACCTCAAGAGAACTAGCACAGTACCAAGAAGGATGTTGTCAGTTTCCATTTGAAGACACAAAACTAGGAAATATTAAGGCCTACTCAATGCAAACTGAAAACGTAAAAGTAATGAAGAAATCACATGTGATGTTAAACAAATCATCCTAACACGAGTAACAAATGTTAAAAGGGTAGTTGCTTCTGCATCATACTACCTTAAGTTGGTTGTGGGAAGTAGATGCCCGCCCCCCAGACACAGCCCCCACTTTTGGCACACGTCTGGAGGAAATAATGAGAAAAACAAGGAGGACATTTAGCCCTGGAAGGCAAAGTGATAGTCAATACTAAACATGATTATTGTATTTTGAGGCTAGATATCTTTCATATGCTGCTGCCTGTGAGAGAGCAAGGCAAGGCCATCCAAATAGTCAAGGCACTCCAGTGTGGAGAATTAGATCCAACTAATGCCTCTGGCTTGGTCTTCAGTTGTGCGTTGCATCGCCCAGTCAATGACTAAGTTCAAGAGCAATGCTGACATCACGCATCCTTGTCTCACACCGGTCTTGACTTCGGAGCTATGCTCATTATCTTCCACCTTTTAGGTAAAGTTGTCATAGAGGCGCTTGATGATGAGATCTATTTTCTGCGGTATGCCACAGATTCTCAGTATATGCCAGAGGCTGTCACAGTGGATACTGTCAAAGGCTTTCTCAAAATCAATGAAGTTGTTGTATAGTTGTCTTTGCAACTCTGTTCCCTGCTGCATGATGTTGCGTAGAGCAAGGATCTGATTAACACACCTTCTGTTGTTGCGGAAACAGCCTGTTCTTTCCTTCACTGCTTGACCATCAGAAATGTGCTGTGTAATGATTTTCATTGGGAGTTTTCTTGAGATTTACAGATGGGCTGATCAACGCCAGTTATTACAGTCAGGTGATGCTCCCTTCTTTGGAATCTTGATAATGATGCCTTGGTTCAAGTCGTCTGGTACTTTATTCCCTCCTAAAGTGACTGGAGGATCCTGGCTAATGTTTCAGGGTGTGCCTTGAACATTTCTGCATTCAGGATATCTTGGCCAGGAGTTGTTTCATTCTTGAGAGATCAGATTGCAGTGATAATTTGTCTTTTCTTTGGTGGGGCCGTGTTCATAAATGAATGACCAAACTTTAAAGGTGAGCATTCGAATTCATCCACTCCAGCATTTGCTGAATCTCAGTTTCCCTATTTGCATTACTTACACCATAAAATCTCTCATGTTGCTTTGATCATCAGGTTAATGTGCCTTTGCATGCAGCCTAAACCACTCAATGTTTCCTTATATATGCATCAAGCAATTAGAATACACTTCCAGCCCTCGATTTGATCAGCTGCTCTTGTAAAAGTGGTTATCTAACAGAAGCCTTTTGCGGTTAGACTGTTCACCAGATTCTAGTGCTTATCAAAAGTATCTAATATGTAAATAATGTTTTCTTTTACAGTTTTGCATCCTCAGATTGTAAGCAATGTCTAAAACCTCCTCTAAATTTCTAAGAAAATTTACTTTGTCTTAAAACTTTCAATTGTTGTGCCTCTCCTTTTCCTACAAATAAACATATCCTTACATTCCATCCTCTGCACGCCTCCTCTCTCTGAGCAAAGGCTACTCTAAGGGCCAGATGTACCAAAGGGTTTTTCCCATTCTGTGTCAATGGAAAAATGTGTTTGTACATATGGCCCTAAGTCACATGCATGTTTCCTTTCATCTCTAGCACAGTATTTCTGCCAATTGTGCACACCTTAAGTCAAAGATCACAACCTCTCCTTTAAAAGTCAAAGGCATGCAACCTAACAATTCCTAATCGTACGTAGCTCACATATTAATACCACCAACCACTGACATGAAATCACATGTCCCTTTTCCACTAAAGATCACACAAAACTCCTATTATTTAATCTATCACACAAATACTGGAGTAAATGCATGGAATCATTTCTTTAAGAGCACAGGACTAATGACAATAACCACAAAATAACTACTGGAAAAACAGTGACCTTAGAATCCAGAGCATCCTGCTGCCCAACATAAAGCACATCAGTGTTTGCTCATGGGTAGTAAGCGCTACAAAAATGCAATTACAATTCAATGCAAAATGTACTTATGAAGCACTCATGTTTTCTGAGATTAAGTACAAACGGTCTCCCACAATAGACAGGCTAAGACAACTTAGTTATCAGGGATAAAGGGAGGTGGCACTTCTCCCCACTGAAAGCAAAGCAGTGGTGATTGGAATAATACATGGTAAACACAGCTGTTCAGAAAACGGTGTGATATCTAATATTCTTAATTAGGTACTGAGCAGAGCAACTCCTGAAGGTCCAGATCTCGTTTGCCCTGCTTGTCTGAGTTGCACACGATATTAAGGCAGTATTAAGGCTGTATTTGATGGGGAACATGCCTTTTGTTCAGGGCTTGTTTGTTGGAGTAAAGGGAAACGGCTAACTTTATAGTTTAAGCAGTACTTGTCTACTTAAGGAAATGTGATCTAATGGCAATTCATATACCATAACACTCAGCGGTTGATAGCCAAATGTAGTCCTTAGCAAATTAACTCCTTTATACTGGTGAATTCTCTTACACTCACATAAGGCCTATCTGCTATGGGTTCTGTCCATCATCTTTTAATGTATCAGTGTCACCAGCAGAACACGCATAGAATGAATGAATAGGATATGCTATATACTGCTGTCCAATTGGAGGAATCTGATTAGTTTACCACTGCAGGTCCCAACTAACTACAAACTATGACTGCTTCTTTATATCTTACAGTGACAATTTGATGTGAGAAGATAGTAACAAACTCCCTCCTGGCAGATCTCCCCACCATTTCTCAGGACCATAATCCATAAACAACATATCTTAGAATGGACAACCCTATACAGTAGCCAGCGAAGTGGCCCATGATCATAAAAATAAAACTAATGGACTTGCAGAATTGTTCACAGCTTCCAGCTTACCGAAAACCATAAAATGCATGCCTATCTTTAACACCTCTTCATCCACCAAACCTCAAAGTGCTGCATCCCATCTCGATAACCACACCATTGTAGTTATTATGCACGTCATGGAAACACTTTCCGCATAGGATAAAGAAACAAACACAGCACCCTTTGCAATCACTCACTCTACAAGGCATAGCTTTCTGCTCATGCTAGGTAAGAGTTTCAGTACCTCTCTTAGGGGTAGGAAGAACTATATAAATGTTGCAATACAATACAATAACATAATTCCCATGAATTATGATGTTTGAAAGCACTGGTATTTCTGCAGCAATGCTCGCCAAACACGCAGTGTTTTATAGTGGCTTACATATATAGAAGTGTGAAGAAGGAGAATGTTGGATTGGCCCATAGTAAATGTTTAACTTACTGTGAAACAATTTATTGTTGCATAGGAAGGAATTAGCAGACTAGAACTGCGCAGTACATTTCACAGGTTTAGATGTGACAAGTCACACTATCAGAAAAACAAACTTCCAGACAATTTGTCAGCCTGAGTAAAGCATTGCTAATCATTAACTTAAATAATTAGTTTATGAACAATGTGCATGTTATAACACCATTGTACATTAGATTTGTACCTTGTTAAAAGTCAGATGATTAATGTTAAAATGGTTTTCTTTGTCAATTGACTAGAAAATAGAGGGTGTTCACTTAAACTGTTTGATGTTGGTCTAAATTTATAATTGAAAGTAGCTAAGTTATTTTGTCAAATATAAATATTTGACCTTTTTTAGAATAATTTACAACTATCAGAACAATAAAAATATTTATAAAAAAAATCCATCTGCATGTCTATTTACAAAAGTGTTTGTAAAACACATATGCAATCTAATCTTAGATCGTGCACTTTGGACTAGTGCCAGTCTAACTTCAGAGTTTTGTAAGATGTTGGTCCTACTTTCTTTGTCTGGCGTTGCCCTCTCCAGTAAGCAGCGTCTGCAATAGGGCAGACCATTCCAAACACTTGCCAACTGCACTATGAGTGATGGCATTCTGCCCTTCACAAGGAGCACACCCACACACAAAGTAGTTCACTATACTCCCAGGTGCTACTATGGCAATGTGTGCTTTTTTAGAACAAAAATTATTTTTGCTTTCAGCCATTATTTTGTATTAGATTAGTATTAGGGCCTTGCAGCTTTCCAAGCATATAGTTTTGCAATACCATAACAAAACAACAATGGTCTTTGTTCTACTCATGCAGAGAAAGATCTCCTTCATCCAGTAGAACACATTGTCCAAGCACAAGGGAATTATCAGTACTTAATTTATGCCGGTGGTTGCAGGTGGGGTCCACTAGTACTTAATTTTGGGGACCGGCACTCATTTTTCAGCACCAGACATTTCCTGAGAGCAAAAGAGGGAAAAACACAAACACCTGACAGACGGAGGAAGGAAAAGATTGAAAAACTATCAAAAAGGGAGAAAGGAGGATCCTGCTGGGGTGAGATAAAGGGTCAGTGAGTGTGTGTATTAAAGAGGCATGAGGTGCATTTAAGACTATGCAGCCTCAGGATTTGGTGTAACCCTTTAAGTGCATCTGCTGCTGGCTTCTGAGCAGAGCTTTGGGCGCTGGCACTCTTTCTTTTACAAATTAAACCCTGGGAATGTTTTGGATTTTTATGTCTGTTATGCTGTTGGAAATCAATTTTTATGTCATCTGTGTATGTTTGAAAGTTCACCTGGTACTACACATAAAGCAGTGTCTGAGGGTGTATTTAGATACCTGACAAAGAAAAAGATAGAGCTGATCCTTGGGAAGCGACCCAAAATACTAGGGGCCTAATTCACAAAGGGCCTTCACCATCATGATGGAGGTCTTGCAGCTGTGGAGACTCTCCGCACTCAGGCAAAACCTCTGCATTGAGAATTCTCATTAAGTGCAGAGACTCACCCACGACTGCAGGGCCTCTGGGACAAGTTTGGAGGCTGTTTGTGAATTAGGCCATAGATGTGTGGAAAGCTTAACTGCCCCAATTGTTGTTTGGCTGTGATTGGGGGAAATGATTTGATCCAAAGCAGAGCATGACCAGAAATGTATGCCAATTATTCCTGCCTTTTAAACAGTACTGTGTGGTCCACAATCTCAAAGGCAGCAGAGACGGGGATATGGGAGGATAAGTGTTACTTTCTTCATACAGAGAGATAATGATCCCTTCCCTAATGTCCCCTTGGGCAGATTTAGGAATCTGATATAGAGTTTGGTGGACAGGGTATTCTATCACAAATGTACCCTATCCACCAAACTCTCTGTCTGCCAATCTCATCTAGAGCAAAGCAGACCATAAGGTTTGTGTCCACGCAGCCTCTGTTGGCTCCTCCAATGGAAATCTTGCTCCAAATTCATGAAGTGATTTGCCAAAGTGTGTGTGTATAGCAGTGCCTACTTACTCCTTGGTTCTCTCATAATTGTGCACCCGCAAATAATCATAATTTACAATGTAATCATGAGCTATCACCGGTATGTTGAAGCCTCAAAAATGTATGTGTGACCTGAATAGCCACTGCATCTGATGTACCACAGGTAGGTTACCACAGGTAACAGAATGAGGGTTACAGTATCCTTGTGAAGGCATTTTAAAAGTAAGCTTCCTTTAAAAAAGAATATGATTTTGAGAGTAAACTATCCTCTCTATCACTACTAGTCAGGTTTCAGGCCTGCAAAGGGACACTAAGGGCCTGGTTGAGATCATGACGGTGTTATTGCCAAGCTGCATCAGCGGTGGACCTGAGAAACACTGTGAAGTCAATGGTGTTTCGCCCACCGTATTTAGGTGTTACATCTCTGCAATCAGTGGACTTGCAATGGTTGTATGCCAGAACCGCCCAGGCATTTAGCAGGCATACCTTAACAGCGAGGTTTGAACCAAGAATTACCACGTAAGTCGATACAGCAGCTTGCTCTAGGGAAAGAGCTGGATTTGGAATAGCATAATTCACTATTAACTCCAGTCTGCACAACAGTATGGAAAATGTTGGACTTAAAGTCCAACATCAGTCCAACAACGCTTTCCTTAAGGCAAGTTGTCATAACAACTTGCGTGGTAAAGCAATGCATTGTAAAGACGCATTTGTGGCTCAGACCGTGTTGTAAATGTAGAGTGGTTTGAGCTGCCATGTAAAGGCTATTTCCCCTTGCAACCGATGGCCGATGGAGGGAGACAGCGATGGGACCTAATGAACTTCATACAAAGGCAGGGGCTATGGAATAGAGGTAAGTGTCACATCCACACTGTACCGTATTATAGGTGTGCCACTGCACTACACACTACACTTGTATTTTCAGTGCCAGCCTGTGGTTGGAGGAAAACTCTTGGCCACTTCCTAATCTACAGGGTAAAAGTTCCCAGGGATGACCCTAACCACTTTTGCATCACTTCTTGTGTGTTTTCCTGATCCTGCATTGTCCCTCTCTTCTTAAAACTAACATGGCAGAAACTTTCTTCCCCTGTGCAGAGCTCTGTATTACCACCCAGAGGCGTGGCTATGATAATGAACAAATATTCCTTTATGGTCACTCAAAACAAGTTTTGACACCAACCCCTCTCTTTCCCACTGGGATTGGTGCCTGGCTGTCTAGCAGGATGACAGATGGGGCAGACCCAGGTGTGAGGTAAACCTGCCTTTGACGTGGTAGGCACCCATTAAGTTAATCAAGTTCCAGGGCATAGCCCAGGTGGTCTGGGAGAAAAATATCTCCCCACAACCAAGCCCTCTGTCCATTGTCTTGGAGCAATACAGATTACAGGTGAGCCATAAAAAATTCAAGTGACACGAAACACTGGCAGAAAGTCACATTTGGTGTGGGCAGATAAATGACAACATTTTAAAAGTGTCATTTTTAAAATAATTATCTAAAATCCGACTTGAATATTCAGTTGGATTTTAAATTACCATTAAAATGAGTCATTTTCTGGCTATTCTCAAGCTGAAATTAAAAACTATAAGATGTTCTCATCTAATCTAGTGTTTGTCTTTAGGCCTTACCACAAGACAACTTTGCAGATGTTTCGCTTCTAGGGCATGTAAAACATAACATGAACCCTACCCTATGGGCCTGTAGGACCTACATTACTTCTAAGCATTAATAAAAAGGGAGGTTTAGACCTGGCAAAAAGCATTTTTACTAAGTCGAACCAGGAGTTTTAAAACTGGCCAGCAGACATGCTTTGCATGGTCACCAGTACTGTAATACAGTCCACTAGTGACATTTAACTTACATGCCCTGGGTATACTTTTGTGTCTTGTACTATTGACATCTAGTTAAGTTAAATATGAGTGTATCCAATTTCAACATGTTTTATGGATGAGAGCACATGCACTGGTTCTTGGTTAGCAGTATGTTAGTGCCCAGAGTAAACAAACACAGCAGCATCAGCCCAGAAACAATGGGGGTAACCATATAAGACAAGGCAGTTTCCTATAATGGGCATCAAGGGCCATATGTATCAAACATTTTTACGATCGCAAAAATGCATTTTGGGATGTATCAAGTCCAATTTGCGGTTCGGTAACTTGTTACCGAATAGCAAACTGGATTTGTCACTGCATACCGATTCGGTAATAGGAAGGGGCGTGTCAAGGGCGTCCCTTCGTAATACTGAATCGGAGAGGTATGTATGATTGTTTTGTGATCGTGAATGCAGTCTCAAAACAATCGCAGTTAACACCAATTCAAATTGGTGTTAACCCATTCACAAAAGGGGAAGGGGTCCCTCAGGGACCCCTTCCCCTTTGTGAATGTATGCAAAAATATTTTTTAAGAACAGCAAGTGGTCCCACGGACCACTGCCTACTCTTAAAAAATGAAAAGATAACTTTTCATTTATCTTTTTTAAATACATCCTGCTTTCCTTTAAGGAAAACTGGCTGCATTTAAAAAAGAAAAAGATTTAATAGCAATCACAGACATGGTGGTCTGCTGAGCCCAGCAGGCCACCATCCTTGTAATTTTAGCCACTCGCAATGGGTCGCAAATTGCGACCTACCTCATGAATAATAATGAGGTTGGGCCATTTGCAAGCCCTTGCAAATCGCTATATGATACTCCTAGAGTTTCATACATTCCAAGATCGATTACTTAATTGTGATTCCCAAAACATCACAATTTGGTAATCTCTTTTGAAATTAATGATACATCTGGCCCCAAGTGTCTACTACCAAAATGTGGTACTGCCAAAAGGAAGTGATTTATTTGGGACATCAAATTCAGAAGGGAGTGAGGAAGGTGTCCAAAGAATTCATTTCAGCAATTCTGAGATTTAACCCGCCAACTAAACTGAGAGAAGTGAGGATGTTTCTAGGAATGATTGGCTAATGTCAGTGGATTCCAAAGTTTTTCTTGCTCATGAAGCCTCTACAGAGACTGACACACAATGATGTAAATGATCGATACCCTGGAATGAAGAATGCATACAAGCCCTTCTGGATCTCAGATACTCATTGTGTACCACACCCACTAAAGGAATGCCTATTTAGAATAAAGATTTGTATTTATTTTGCCATGAAAAAGAAAATGCACATTTTCTGTTCCCATTTCAGAGCATGGGTCAGCAAAGAGACCAATTGCATATTTTTCTACTCCACTAGCTCCAATAGTTGTAGCTGTGCAGGGGTGCAAGAAAAAACATTGCTGCTACTCCTTTGGCAAATGTTCAGAGTGAGACAACAGTGATGGGGTAATTTAACACGTATTGTGTTGGTTACACATTCACTTGAATCATTATCAGCTCTACACACACTGTGCACCTCACAAATAGCCGCTTCACAAGGTATGAGCAAATTATCTTGGTGCCTAGGAATATTTCAATAAAGCATTGCAGTAGCCTGAATCTTGCCACATTCTTGCCTTTGCTAAATAAAGAAGAAGAGGAATATGCTGATGGAACTGATGTTTAGGACCATGATTGTATTGATGTGACAGAATTATGCACCACACCAATACTGGATATATTGGATATTCAAGATGTACCACTTGAATTGGTTGGTTTAATTTTTAATTTTGGATGGTTCTTGTTTGAGGGATCATGATGGAATCCCTAGAGGAGCGTATGCAGTTTTTATATTGACATACATTGTGGAGGCATCATACTTGTGTAATATAACTTCAGCATAAGGTGCAGAATGATTACCATTACAGAGCGTGCTATGTTGCCAATCAATTGAGTGTTACAGTTTACACTGACAGTCAATGTGGTAGAAGCAGGGTTTCATGAATTTCTCTAGCACTCCAGTAAAGAATGTCCAAAAATGTTGGATTTACTCAATGCATTAAAATTGCCAAAGAAAATTGCTCTTTGTAAAATGTGTTAAACATAGTTTGCAGACAAACTTTCAAAATGCTGTGCACATATGTCTAGTACATTACCATCAAATCAGAATTCTGAAACAAAAGTTGAAAATGTTAATAATTTTCTGTCAGTGTGTTAGACTTGTCAGCCTTAGGGTGGTCTTCATCCAAACCTTTTTTGCCCTTACCTTTCCATTTTTCAAAATTTGTTTTTGCAGGCCTTGGGAGATTGTTACCACTGCTAGCCAGTGCTAAAGCACTTGTGCCCACTCCGTAAAACATCATAACATTGGCTTAAAACTGATTGGCATATTTAATTTACATATAAGTCCCTAGTAAAGTGGTATATCATATACCTCGGGCCTGTAAATTAAATACTACTAGTGGGCATGTAGCACTTATTGTGCCGGCCACTTTGAGTAGCCACTTAAGACATACCCCAGGTCTGCCATTATAGCCTGAATGCAGTTTTGATCTGCCAAATTGACTTGGCTAAATAACCCCTTGCCAAGCCTTAAACTCCCATTTCATTGCATAGTAATCACCCCTAAATTAGTCTCTAGGAACCCCATAGGGTGGGGTGCTTTGTAAATAAAAGGTTAGACATATGCTTTCAGGTTTTACATGTCCTGGTAGTTAAAAACCCCTAAATTTGTTTTCCACTACTGAGAGGCCTATGCCTCCCAAAGGATAACTTTGGGTTGCCTTATTATATTTAATAAGAGCTAACGCTTGATTGGAAGCCAGTAGGATATTCATGTTTGTGGTCTAAGAAATTATAATTTAAAAGCTGCTTTTATGGTAAATTTGGATTGCTAGTTACAATTTTGAAAATACCACTTTTAGAAAGTTGGTATTTAACTGCTCCAGCTGTTTTGCACCTGCAGCCTGTTCCTGGATCCCATGAATGGGTGTAATTGGCAGTTGGATTTAGTTTATTCCTCCCAGACAACCACCCCACAGAGAGATTAGGTGTGCCTGGATGGGCCATCAATGGCAGGATGGGGACAGAGCTTGGTGTAGCCCCACTTACAAGTCAATAAGCTGTGTCCTGCCTTCACACAAAGGACTTCACACTACCTCTTTGTTCATGCAGTTAGTCTCAAGTCACGGCAAGGGAGGCAGCAAACATCAAGTACTTCAAAGGGAATCCTCCAGAAACCTCTACTTCAAAGAGGGCACCAGATATAAAAATTAGACTCTTAGACCCACTCTTCAATTTACTTTCTGGCCTATGGAGGGACTGTCAGAGAACTGCCTGCTGCTGTGGCATACTTTGCATTTCAGAAGACTGATTTGGAAGGGCTTCTCCACTCCTTAATGTATGCCTTGAACCCTCAGAGACTGGCCCTGCTGCTTGAACCCTGTCCCGATACATTAACTTAGCATTACCACAGTGGCTCCAAGGGTTAGTTGGCTGGCCTCCTGATCAAACACAGGAACAGAAAAAGCACCAATTACCTTTAACCCACACCTGGGCCTCAGTGAGGCCTAACCCTGCAAATGGTGCCTCTCCAGCCCTCAACCCTTGGAAGTGGTGCAAAAGATGGCCAGACATCCAAAACCCAAAACTTAAAACTTACAAAAAGTTTGGCTAAAAAGTGACCTGAGAACTGAAAGAAGACTGGAACTAACCTGCTTGACCATCCACTCAAGGTGCATCTCTTAACGATCCTTCACAGAAGGGGCATTCAGCCTCGTGAAACCCTCGTCAGTTACAACTTGCACCATCATCCTTCTGGGGCTTTTCTGCTTCTAAAAAGAGACTACTTCTGAACGTGGAAATCTTTATTCTGACTTTGTCCAGTGGCTCCTCGATGGCAACGCCCCCCCTCAGACACCACCTGCAGAATTTCCTCGCTTAAATTTACATCCTCAGGCAATTTTTTCTAAAATTTATTTTAAGTCTGAAGGTAAGCATCCACTGGGAACAATCCACTTTTTGTTTCCCACCCACGCTCTATTGTGGTTGGCCATATTTATTTACTTTGACCTGGTCTTGCACGACTAGATGTCAGCAGTGGGTGCTTTGATCTTTTAACCTTCAGTTTTTATGTAAAATTTAAAAATTCATAACTCAGGTTCTATTAATTACAAATTTAATTTACTCAATTGTTTCTAAATTGGTGTGGGATTTTTCTTGTGTTGTGCTTTCACTTTATTACTGTTTGTGTGCTGCAAAGATACTTTACACACTGCCTCAAAGTTAAGCCTGACTAGTCAAGATACCAGAGGGTTAAGCACAGCTAATTTAGTGACTTTTGTGCTCACTCTGAAATGGATGTGGCTTTTGCTTGAGCAGGGTTCACACCCTACTCAACCCACAACTCAACTCCTCACACAATATCCGTTCAAACTCTTGAAGAACGTTGGGATTTCCAAATGAAACATCACTGAATGAAAAGAAAAGTTGGGGAAAAAGCAGAATTCACACAAGACAAAAATGACTTGTGGCAATCAACTGATGGGAGGTATATTTTGCCAGACTCAATGCTACTGCAGAATGTAAGATACATGCACAGACCTACATATGTTCAACGTGAAGGCATGATAAATACATTTTAAAATTATTGGCTTAATCCACATTTTCAAAATATTGTAGAAAATGTGTGTCAAAGGTGTGGAATATGCCAGCAGATATATGTGGGCAGAAGGCCACCAGTGACTTTGAGCTACCTGGGTAAATCAGGAGGTCATTTCACTAGGCTGCAAGTGGATTTCGTAGGAATGCCACCCTGCAATGGCTTTAAATCTATTTTATTAATCATTTGTTCATTTTCAAACTGGTTCAACACATATCCAACAAAGAAATATGACTCTTTGCCTGTAGCCAAGCTACTATTGAGGAAGTTAATCACAACATTTGGTTTGCCAACTTCTATAAAGTTAGATAAGGAAACTCATTTTAAGAATGTGATAGTGAGGGCCCTATTCATAGTGCCGAACATTGATCAAAAGCTCTATTGTAGCTATCATTGCGAAGCAACAGGTCTAATGGAAAGGGATAATGGTATGCTGAAAGCAAAGTTGGCTAGTGTGTTCTTCAACAACATTGTAATGACCAGAAGCACTTCCTTTAGTCCTACCTACTCAACATGAGAGGTACTCCATACAGAACAACAGAGTTATCATCAGATTAAATATGGATGAAGAGTGTCACGAGGATTTCTAGTAATTCATCTACTGTGCTTTTGAATATTTCCGATGATCTAGTTCAGGAGTACTGCAAAACATTGCTGGGTATGGTATGCTCTATCTCTCACCAGTTGAACCGTGTTACACCTTCAGCAAGCAATGAACCCTGTCATGACTTACAACCTGGGGAATGTATCATGCTGAAGAAGCACATTGGGAAGTCCTGTCTTGGGCCCAGGTGGAATGGGCCTTACCAAGACATATTGGTAATGAACACTGCTGTGAAGTGTGGAGGTTTGCCATTTTGGATTGATGCATCTCACATGAAAATAGTGTGTGAAGCAGATGAAGACGCTGCTGATTCACAAAGTCAAGCTCACGTTCACTCTGTGGATCCAGAGATGGGAGAACAAAGAGTTCGTGAAATACAGGAAGAACAACAACAAAATTAAAACAATTAAAACTGAAAAAAATTGAAGTCTAAAACCCCAAGGGCAAATCAAAGTATTCCATTTGCAATATTTGTTATTTGCAAGACACAAATGAACATGAAAATCAAACAGGGAAGAAAATGAACCAGAAGATGAAAGTAGATTCAAGTTGAATGGTTTGAATTTGTGAGAGAAAGGAGGAGAGCATTACAAAGACTTAACCGACTGAAGAGAAATGAAGAAAAAACTACTGAAGCAGTAACATATTTAAATGACAAATTGACTGATAAATCAGCAATGAAAACATCAAGGAGAATAAGGGTGCCAAACAAGAAATAGGCAGCTCTTGAATGGGCATATCGCACATTAATTCACCAGACGAAAGAGACATTGATCTGAGAGTTTTGATTTCTGCTTCAAGAACCTCTGTCAATTGGCACATGAAATAAGTCTGAAGATGAGCAACATTGACTAATTTCCTGTTGAAGAAAGAGAACTGAATTTTTAAAACTTTTTTGAAGAGCTTTACAAATCTGAGTTTTTCAGAGTTTAGTGTGTGCCCCCATAATTCTCTTAGTTTAGGAAATTATATTTTTGCCTGCATTTTTAGAAATATGCATGCATCTTAAGAAGACTATTTTTTGCATCAACCCCGTATTAGAGTCGATTTTTATGCCCACATAGTTGAATAGTATCTTACATGCACAGATTTGGAGAAATGTTAGGCGTAGATTATTGGGAAACAATTTTTTTAATCAAAAAGATTTTCCTTGACTCTTAAAATAATTTAAAAACATTTTTATGAAAGTTATTTCAATAATGCTAATTGGACTCTTATTGAGTCTATAATTTCTTAGTGGATAAGTTTCAAGTCAAACAAATGACACACTGCATAATAGTATCACTAAAGATATTAGGTTAGATGATAGAGATATTTTTAATGACAGAGAAAATACTTGTGCTCATTTTTAGTGCTTACACAAAGATTATGAATGTTTCAAATTTCTATATCTGCATGCATCTACCAGCTTCTGTTTCAGAAGGTGTCACACACATACAGCTTCCTCTGTTGCATGGGTTATAATGTTCTGTTTATTTTAGTATATTGATGAATCAAGACTTTTTAGAAGAATATGAGGTGGTTTTTGATGTTTCTATAGATACTTTCCTGAAGTTGTAAGACTAGATTTCTCTATTAAGTATATTTGTCCAATTATGTTTTAGAAAGTTAATAATGCAACACATGTAAGTTAAATGTAAATTTAATAATGAATATAATGAAAGAAGAGTGAAATTTAGGGTGCAATTTAGTAGGAGTGGTGTTGATGGAATGGAGATTCATTTGAATAATGAGACCCTGAGTATGAATTCACAGATGGATCCTAAATGTAGGCTTTTGAAAGAGAAGAAAGGATTTGTGTGCATGATGCAATCAAAGTGTGAGAGATGGATACTTAAACTATGATTGCAATTCAAAGCGTGTGGTTATAATTCTATAGTTGGTAAAAAAATGTATGCTTGGTCAAGAATCTATATGTAGAGGGATTTATCACATTTGTAGCAAGACAGCTTATTTTACTGTTCCAATTCATTGAATAGGTTCTTGTTATTTAGCACTGGTATTCTCCATATTAATAGGTTGTATGAAATTAGAGAAGTGTTTTATAAATAAAGTTCCTGGTTTTATGGTATTTAGCTTTTTTTACATTTACATCATATTTACCCATATTAATTTTACATTAATTCTATCTGTATTTATCCATATTTATTTTGGGGTTTATGAATACAATGGAGCTGAAACTAGTATGTTTCCTTATTTATTTAGCCAATAAATGTGCACTCACACTTGAATGCCTGACAGATGATAAATCAATGCACTTACATGAAATCATGTAAATTTTAGTATTGACCTTGTGAATATCTACTGTTGATTAAGGCTGATTACCAAAATTGCTTTCTTTTTAACCCCTTTACCTGTCAATAAGCACAGTTATTGACCCAGCAATCATGACTGACAGCATTTAGAATTACTCAAACAACAACCAAATTGGTGTTTTCATCCATATTTACAAATAAATACAGACAGGAAAGTACATGGTTTTCTGTCAGTATTTATCTGTAAAGCAAGACTGCAAAAATGGAAACCAGGGAGCCTTAATTATGAAAGAATGAAACGTGGAATGGGTCAAGCTAATTTAGATGCATTTGGAGTGTTGATTCCCCCTAATGGAGTGGTTATGAATGATGTTAAGATGAAATAGTTGTCTACTTTGGTAGGACGTTTGGTTACTAATATTGTAAAGACACTAACTTAAATTAATGACAAATAGTTCGCCATTGGTCAATGGCAATCCAGAATATGCTTGCTTTGCTCATGTTTTTGGCAAAAGAAGGTGGTGTATGTTGTGTAATTAAGGTTCAGCAATGTTGTACATTTGTGTAGATAATTGCATGAACATTAAAGGTGCATTGATAATATAACAAAAGGTTTAAATTAAGTTCTTTCTTTTGGATATATTGCTGTGTGGGGAAATAGTTGGTGAATGGTTCACTGAAATTAGTAAAAGATTTAGTAAGATAGGTAAACAGATTAGTGAGATTGGTGGTGGTTTACTAAAAAGAATATTAACTATATGAATTTAAAAAAATAGGTTTAATCATAATGGAGCTTGCATTAGTATTTAGGCCTATGGAAGTTATTTTCTTTAAAGCAGATTCAAATGTGGTTGTGAAAACAAGAAAATATAACCAGATGAGGGAAGAAAGAAGAGATCAGATGTAATGATATTAAATATGCACTATATGATGATTTGAAGGTTTACAGAAATCAGAGGAGCTAATAAGGATGAATGAAGTACTATAGTGTAGTATGGTGCAGTGTAGTGTGATAATTTCAGGAATTATCAAACGGGGGAATGTTAGAGTGCTTTTGTAATTAGAAAAGGAATGTCTAATTCAGATACGTTTAAATTAGCATGATTAGGCCCCCTGATAACGTAAATTGATATATATTCATATTTGCAGCAAGAAATGTGTACTTTTATTTTATGTGAATAAGCTTTTCCATGTGAGTGTGCTTCTCTGTGTGTTTTTTCCATTTCAGAAAATCAGCTAAATAGAAGCCTAATCCATTGTCTCTGTATTAATAAAATGTATTAATTTGTGTTCCTGGAAAGGGAGCCACTTCCATGAAGTCATGTAACTTTCAAGGTCTTTTACTTTAATCTAGGGACTATCATCAGTTCAACTGCCTATTGTATTTCTGTACTACGTAAACATTGTTGTGTAAATGAGACTTTGGCTCAGCTCTACAAGGTTTGTTTTCACATCCACAAGTGACCTTAGTTCAATGCACTAACACTTGGATGTGAAATACAAGTTATTGTAGCCCTGTAGAACCTAGTACATGGTTGAAGTGGAGTCAATTCTTTTGGGTTACTAATGGTCCCTAAAGAGGGAACCAGGGACACCATGGTGACCGGAATCAAACCTATTTTGCTCTCCTCAAAACCACAAACACAAACGCACAAAAAAAAATAAATACACTTTAACTAAAGAAGGTTTATTTCAATAGGCTCACCCTGGTGCTCAGTATAAGACAACCACACAGAATATAATTAGAATAACACAAATACATCTTGCAAACTTTTCTACCATAGTTAAAATGTCATCTAAAATCCTAACACCCTAAAACCTAATTCTATGTGCAACACTAGGAAAGCATGGAGTGCTTTAGCTTGCATCTAGAGTTTCTTAGAGAGAATCAGTGCACTGCTTACCTGCTTACAACAAAGCGCTCTAGTTGTCAAAAGTCGTGGAGGCAGCGTTCCCAACGAAGGGTAAACACACATTGCATCAGTTCCTCTCCTCGCAGACTTAAACTCAATATCAGTTTTCAGTAGAAAGTGTGATGCAGCAACATCTCTGGGAGTCAAAATCCCAGACAGTATCTTGTGTGATAACCTGGGGAGAAGGACCTCTCCTGATAAGTGGTTAGTTGTCAGGCTTTATATTTTGTATATTTTGTAAGATAGGAATTGCTGACATCATTTTATGAATGTCTAATATAACCTATGCGCATCAAGATGCTCGTCTGAGATGCATTCTTATAAACAAATAAGGTGGAAACAAGTCTATTTAGAGTACACAGTTTTGGCTACTGCTCTTGTCTAACCTGAAATAGAGATAACAAGGCATTTATTCCAGGCTGAAGTTGCATCAGATGTCTTATCAATATCATTTTACGAGTGACTTGACACTTTCACTGGGTTCTTAGAAGGATAATGAAAGACAATACCTGTGTCAAAGGAGAGATGTTGATGATTCCGCAAACATTATAGAAAATAGACTCTCGTCCTGCTCATAACGACTTCATGTCTTTTACGTCAATGTGATGTAATTTCCTTCATTTGCTATACACACCCCATTCAGTAATATGCAGCAGAAGCAAGTGTTTCTACATGTATCTTATTGAATGTATCAGAATATTAATTGGCTTTCTAGAATAATGTTATGTTATGTGTATTTGTAAAGCACACTATCACCTGTAAGGGTATCCTGGCTCTTGGTTTATAGGATTCCCATGAGGTTATAAGTATAGAAGGACAAGGGGGTGGCCTTTTATATTGCTATTTAAACCAGGTTATGTCACATCAAACCACTGAATGTGAGTGGCTTTTCTGTCTAAAACCCTATAAAAATAATGTGCTTGGGATATGTACATTGACTTTCATTGACTTTTTTGACTTTCTAACTATGCAGACTCTACGCGAGTCTGTCATTTTATTTATACTTACGGCCTCATTATAAGTTTGGCAGTCTGACCTTCTGACCGCCATGGTGGTGGTCCTGGCACCTGGCTAATGGGCCTAGGACCACCATATTACGAGTTCCACACAGGGCTAGAGTGACTGGCAGGTGGAGGCTTGGGGCAGTGCAATAGAGCTACTGCCGGCCATGCCCTCTTACCTGTCAGCACGATAGGCAGCCTGTTACCATGCACCATGCTGTACATGGGGCAAAGTGCATACCCAAACCTCAGAGTTTTAGTTACCACCTTTTTGCCTACTGTAATGACATTAATATTAAATAAACCTATATGTTTTCACTTGGTACTGTTTCGCATAAGTTTTTTTTAATTGGTTTGGACTCAGTTTTTTGATGACTCAGATATTCTTGATCCCATGCATCAAACTTCTTAATTATTTGAATTAGAACATTAACATTAGCATCTCCTCTTGCTACATGCTTCCTCTTGCTTCTCTGACCCTTTCACTTAAATAATCCTTCAGACCATTTGACACCGTCTCCTTGCCTCCTTCAAGCATCAATGTAGTGGCACATCAGTGCCCTACTCATTTCTAAATCTAACATCATTAGGATTTTATGGCAGCACCCACATCCAGAGTTACATCAGCCCTTTCCATCAGGAGATCAAGTGGGAACTTGTTCACTTGAGGGACCAGACTCACTTGCACCAGTGCACTCTAGGAAACCAACACTAAGGGTACATGACTTCCCTGTACCTGCCACTTTCTGCCTCCTCTTTCTGAGGATTTTAGTACGCTACCATATCCATATAAAGGCAGGTGGCTCCATAAGCCAGCATGGTCCTGCAACACTGTGGGGAGTTGCTATGAATTGATTGCGTGCATTTTTTAATGTGCATTATCTTGTGTTTTACTAATACATCATCTAGCGTTCCCCATGCCTGTTGCATTGTGAGGTGCCCTTTGACTGTTGCTTACACTAAACAACACCCTTCCAACCACACAACCTACATGCTGTAATTTGATATCCATGTTGGTAAGTGCTTCTTCTCCCTACATAGGGGTAGTGAGCTATACAGTACAATGCCTGATACCTGACCAACCCTTTGTTAGAATATTTTGTCCACCTCTTTTGTGAGCTCCAAGATTCCAGAATTCCCAGTGCATTTCTGCAAAAGCAACTACAGCACCACAGATATAAATATAGCTCTACAGCACCACAGATATGAATCTACCGCTCCAGTTGTGCCTTGGTGAGCATCCTAGGGAACAGCAGGTAACATTTCATGATACTGATCTTCTGTCCACGGCCACTTGCAAAACTGTTGCACCAGCTGCAGGGAAGTGCAGCTACTCTTCTACCCAGTATTTCATGACCTTTAACACAGAGTAGACAATGTTGACCTATGGACAAATCTGGTGGCTGGGCCATTGCTGTCTTTCTTGGTTGTCAACTTCAACATGCTAGCAAATTCCGCCAGTAGGCAGAAACGGGAGGCTTGAATGACTGTTATTGGGATATGCTATTAAGGGTTAATGGCTAAAGTGTCTGACTAACAGTTCTGCACTGGTAAGCGCTGTTAACAGATAATTGTTCAGTAGTTAAAGTGTTGGCATCAACATAGGTAAGTGCTCACAACTCCCAACAGGTGGTCATGGTGGTTTTAAATGATACTAACATGCAGTTTACAATACTTGGCACCTTATTTACTAAAGGTTGCACACAATATAGCTGTACATGGGTTAATATGGTAAGTAAATTGATGCAGTATTTTGGATTGCATTTTGGCTCTAGAACATCTATGTGAAACTATAGTAACTTAGGGCTCTGATATGGTCGTGTCTGTCCTTTTAGCAATATGCACTTTTGTTTATTGGTTTCAGAATTTGGCAGTCGGCCCAAACAACTACTGTAACAGGCGCTATAGTTTGTGGTCTTTTCTAAACCACTATAATGTGACTGGAGTTTGTGACAGTAGGAAAGTCCTCCTTTTTGCCCAGGTCATCCCCAAACTTTTTGGACAGATACTAGTGGTTACTGACTCTTGGCTGTGCCTTGGGTACTGCTTACCATTTCCAGTGCCAGTGCTCGGTGTAAAGTGGATATGCAAATTAGGCTAATTATAATTAGCTGTAACAACCTACCTATAATTCCCTAGTATATGGTAGGGCATGCAGGTTTAGGGACCCCAGCATAGGTAGTTCACGCATAGGTGCGCTGCTGAGTTGCCCAGTGTCATTTTAAAGGCAGGCCTGCCTTGCTGGCTGCTTTTAAACTAAAGTTATATGCACATTCAACTTTGGAATTAAAAGTGCTTCCAAAGACTTAAACTACCTTATTTTTACATGTAAGGCACCCCTAAGGTGTGCCCTATTTACCCCTAGGGTTGAGTGTCATGTAATTATAAGCAGGGACCTTATAAAAAAAAATTATAAGCCCAGGTGAGGTAAAATAGCCAAATTTGTTTTCCCTCACTGTAGTGAATGACCTCTATAGGCTAAAATGGGGAGACTTTATTTTAATGAACAAAGTCCCCTTAAGTGTGAGATACATCGAGTTTGGTATCAACTTAATTTTTGTAATAAATCCCACAACTTACAATTGTTGGATTTAATATAACTGGAGTTGTAAACTCTACTTGAAAAGTTGTCAACTTCAGCACTGTAGTGCCCTTCTTTGATTGGCCAGCCTCTAGCAACCTGGCCAAGCTGCCTTGATGAGGTGTGACGAGGCCTGTGCTGAACACAAAGGATATGCGTGGGGGAGGAGATCTGCCTTAGCAGATGGGTAAGCAGGAAGGGGGAGGGCTGCCAAACAGGTCTTTAAAGGCAGGGAAGGACAGTTGGAGCAACCCAGCACCTCCCTCACACCCTGCAACCCCAGACAACCCCCAGCCAATTAGGTGCCCTCTTGATTTGATTAGGAGAGAGCAGTAGAGGGGGGTGTTTAGGATTTTTAGCCACACCAGTGGGTGGGCTCAGCCAGATCTAACCTCCAAAAATAATTTTCAGGAATTTTGGATTTTTGAAGAGTGTTGCTCCCTGGGATTGATTTTCACCACACTTCCCAGGAAGTGGTCATCACAGAGGGAAGAACCATGCCTCTGACTGGACACCTAGGGCCCCTGTATTTTTCACCCAGGAGCAAGGATAAATATGTCAGAGCTGCACCCACACCTCAGATCCCTACAAGGAAGAACAACAGAAGAAGAAGGACTTCCCAGCTGGACCCCTGACCTGCACCTGGACAGTGCACTCTGAAGGACTGCACCAGCTGCACACTTGGGCTTCACCACAAGAAGGAATTTGCCTGGCTTTAACTGGATCAAGGAGGGACTCTCTGTTTGCTACAGGTGAAAAATTACTAACCAGAGTCCCCTGTCTCAGATCCTGAAGAAACTGACCAGCTGACCACTGTCCAGTGGCCGTTATGGTGTTTGAGCCAGTTGCATTCTAGGAGTTGTAGTCTGCACCCTCAAGGGGCAACTCAGAGCTTCTGGAACCTTGGAGTGAGCTGTGGACTCCTAAAGGACCTTAAAAGACCTTCTGGAAGAAGATCCAGAAGTCTGGAGAAGATTGGAGGACTTTTTGGAAACAGCTCCATAGAAGGACTGTCCCACTGCGGTGATCCTAGCCGGCTTGCCTCAACCGCGACCCGGCCTGACTTGCAGGTTCTTCCCGCTGAAGAAAATCTGAGAAAAAGTAACTAAGTTCGGACATAGAAAGGTGACCGGGACCTCCAGCGCAGTGTATCAGAAGAGGGCTCCAGGGATGTCGGATCAAGATTCAGGTTTGGCCTGGTCAAAGGATTTTCATCTTGAAAAATCATCTAAATCTTCACTGAGGTCTCCTGCGACGTGTGTCTTAGGAAGGGCTCCTGGGAGGTCGGATCGGACTGGCGACTTCGTCCCGCTGAAGAAAATCTTCAAGAAAAGAACTAAGACTGAGGTAAACTTTTGACCGACGCCTCCCTCTTGCTGTAGCCGAGCAGGGCACCATTGTGGTCAACTTTATACTTTGACTTTGCCCCGGTCGAAGTGCGACCAGATGACCGGATTGGCGCTATTCGTTTCTAAGCAGTAATTCTTTTAAAATGTATATCTCTGGTTCCGCTTATCAGATTTTATTTGTTTTGGTGTCAAATTAAAGATAAAAATATTTCCTATGTTTATAAAATGGTTTTGGATTTTCTAACTATTTCCTGTGTTTTATTTAATTACTGTTTTGTGATACTTGATTGCTTTACCCACTTTGGAGGTTATTTTGACCCTGCTGGTATTCTGAACACCAGGGTGAATGTGGTGGTAATGACCGCCAAATTATGAACATGGCAGTTAACCCTCTCATAGACAGCCAATGTACCACACCAACCGCCAGTGCGGTACAAATACCGAACACAGTGGTAGCCACCAACAGGCAGGCGGAACACAAGGATCCACCCACCATATCATGAAATAGTACAGTGCCACGATTTCTGTGGCTGTAGCAATGACACCAAAAGCCTGTCCGAAACACATTATTTAAAAGGAGCCACTCACCTCCAAGGACACACAGGAGTCCGCGGCTGCCATGGAACCTGAACTGCAAGTATTCCCGATGCTGTACCACGCCATGGCTGTCCTGGAGCACCAACACCGACGAAGACAATGACGGTGAGTACCGCCGCGTAGCACACAAGAGTGGGAGGGAGAGTAACAGACACACACACACACACACTCAAAACACACACCATACACAAAACACACACCCAGAAACACATGCACAGGAATATAACAGTGACAGAACCCCAGAGTAAATAAAAGCAGGACACATACACAGTTCCAACCACTGGATTCCTTTTGTATGAACATGTAAAATGCAAAAACATGCACAAATGCATAAATAAATAAATGCAGGACCAAAGGCCAGTTCAAAATCACTGATGCCCACACAGCAAAATCCAAGCCTCTATTTGACTCCTGACAACATCGGGGCTCCACTGTTCAGTGGCATCATGTTGGAAATGGGAAGGCACCTCAGGGGGTGAGGTGGTGAGGTGGGTGGTAGTTGTGACTCATTGTGAGAGGGCTGGCTCAGGAGGGGGCTGGCTGCCCCCTGGTTCTGGAGGGGGCTTCTTGCCCATAGGATGAGGAGGGGGATGGCTGCCCACTGGTTCTGTGGGGGGGCTTCCTGCCCACAGGATGAGGAGAGGGCTGGCTGCCCTCTGGTTATTGATGGTGCCCCTTGGCCTCTGATTCCGGATGCTGCTCCTTGGCCTCTGGTTTCAGATGCTGCTCCAAGGCCACTATATTGTGGGCCTCGTGGTCCTGGGATTTCTGGGTGGCCTTTTTGTTCAGGAACTTCTGGGTGGCCGTCTGGTCCTGGGATTTCTGGGAGGCCTCTTTGTCTGCGGATTTCTGGGTGGCCTGTTTGTAGAGGGATTTCTGGGTGGCCTCCTGGTCCTGAGATTTCTGAGTGGCCTCCTGGTCCATGGATTACTGGTGGGCCTCTTTGGCCTTTGATTTATGGGGGTCCTCCTTGGCCTTGGATGTCTGGGGGCCTCCTTGGTCTTTGGTTTCTGGAGGGCCTCTTTGGCCTTGGATGTCTGGGGGGTCTCTTTGGCTTTTGATTTCAGGAGTGCCTCCTTGGCCTTGGATGTCTGGGGGGCCTCCTTGGTCTTGGATTTCTGGGGGGCCTCCTTGGCCTTTGACTTCTGGGGTGCCTCTTTGGCCTTTGATTTCTGGGGGGCCCCCTTGGGTAGGGACTTCGTTGGGGCCTCCTTGGCCCTGGGTTTTGGAGGTGGTCCCATGGTCTTGCCAGTCTGTTTGGGAGGGGGTGGCACTTTAGCCCTCCATTGGGGGGGAGTGTCCATGTTGCGGGGGTCCTGCTTCTCATTCATGTGCCCCTTAGTGCAGCTGGAGACTTTGGGGGGTGGAGCTGTGTCGGACTGGGTTCTTGAAGTACTGGCGTGGGGTGGTGAGACCTTCCTCTTACGGGCAGGAGGGATAGAGGGGGAGGGAAGAGGTCAAGGCAGGTAAGGAAAAGCTTCTTAGGGATAATGGGGCGGGATGTGCGAGGAGGGATGGGAGTGGAGGTAGAGGGAGTGGTTGTTGGAGGAGGCGATGTGCTGGACTTGGGTGCAGGTGCATGGACAATGTGCATGTGTGAGGTGGATGGCTGTTTGGGGTCTGAATGCAAACAAGTGTTTGTTACTGGAGGGGGGCAGACAGGGTGGGGAGGACAAACATGAGGTGTGGATGGATGTTGTGGTAACTGGGAATGTGATGTGTGGGGTGCATGTATGCAGGTCTGCTGTTGTGGTGACTGTGGGCAAGGCTGTGCAGGTGGTAGGACCTGCGACTGTTGATGCAGTGCATGCAGGTGTGAGTGAGTATGTGACTGTGAGGGAGGAGGAGGAGGGGTAGACAGTGGAGGCAGTGGATGATTTTGTGTATGCATCTGTTGGCTGTGTGAGTACTTGTGGACTGAAGTGTGCTGCTTGTGTGTATGTGTGCGAGTGTTGTGTGTTGTTTTGGGTGCATGCTTGTCTGAATGTATGTGTGGGATGGGTTGTGGGTGAGGAGGCTTGGATTGGGTAGTGGTAGTTGGAGGGGGGCGGATGACTAAGGGACACTGGCTGCCATCAGTGAAGAGGCCAGAGCCTGGAATGATCTCTGTAGGGCTGCCAACCACCATGGATGCCCTCCAGGAAGGCAATGCATTGTTGCATCTGGCATGCCAGCCCCTAGGATGCATTCGCTATGGTTGACTGACCTACAGAGATGGATCTCAGGAGGTCAACAGCCTCCTCATTGAGGGCAGCAGGGCTGACTGGGGCAGGGCCTGAGGTGCCTGAGGCAAAGGAGATTCCATCCTCCTGTGTGAGCTGGCACAAGCAACTTGTGGGGGTTACTGGGAGGACAGTGCTGGTATGAGGTGGTGGTAGAACCTGTAGCTGGGGTGGTCCCAGAGGGGTCCGCCACCACCAGTGAGCTCCCACTGAAGGAAGATTCGGAGTCAGTGGTGTCACCTCCTGTCCCAGTCGTGGTGCTCCCCTCACCTTCCATCCCACTGGTCCCCTTGGCGTTGGTGGACTTTGCCTCCTGGGTCCCGTGGGATGCAGCTTCCTCACTCGCCGGTGCCCCTGCTCCTTCGCCAGATGATGCTAATGCACACATGGACAGGATGACTAAAGGAGGGAGAGGGGGTTGGAGAGAAAGGGATCACAGTGTCAGTCTCAGCACCAATAGCACAGATGGCAGACACACAACTGTCACACACTGAGACTGCGAATGGGCAGTATGGACCACACTGGCATACCATTGGCTAATACCACAGCAGGGAGGAGCCAAACACTGCCAGCTACACACCAATTGGGACCAGCTAAGCCCTGCCTTACATGGGATGCCACCTTCCTAGCTATCCAATACATGCTTTACACCCTATGATCCTGATCTGGACCATGCAGCAAAGTCTGAACTGGCATATTGGGGCATCCACTGACCAGTACCATGCACCCAAATCCCATGCCAGGCAACAGAGATAGTTGACATACACACTGTACTCCCCCCCTTGTGGCTGCTGTAATGCCCTCAAGCACCTATCCAGCTCTGGGTAGGACAAGGCCAGTATGCGGGCCATCGGGGGGGGTCAGGTTCTGACAGGCACTCCTCCCTTGTTTGGAGGCCATCCCCAGCTGGGCCTCTGTGGTCTTCCGGGCCCAGTGTCTCAGGTCCTCCCACTGTTTTCTGCAGTGCAGTGGGTGCTCCGCCTGCTATAGACCCCTAGGGTCTGCACGTCCTTGCCGATGGCACGCCATAATCCCCTCTTCTGATGGGGGCTGACTTGCAGAGGAAACACAGAAGCCTGTCACACATAAGGCCCACAAAAAGCATTTCCCCTCATCAGGCACGCACATGACCCGTACTCCTGCATTGAAGCTGCCACCAGCCATACCCCCCCCCCACCTGACACACTGCCAGCACACACACACATCTACATGCAGTTATGTTGCATGCAAAGTACCTGTGGTGTATTCACCTGCTGGTCTGGAGGCCCATACAACTGGCCATATTGGGGTAGTACCCAGTCCACGAGGCACTCCAACTCATCCGACGGGAAGGCTGGGGCCCTTTCCCCTGTAGCACGAGCCATGACAGATACCAGACACAGGTCACAGCAGCACATGCAGTGGAGATGTCGTTCTGTGGAAAGTCAGGAATCAAGTGAAGTGTTAGAAAGGAAATGGCAGTCACGTCCGCAGCGTGAACACCGTCACCACCGGCGTTGATCATCATTGGTTCCCATACTCCATAGAGGGCTATGTTTGCCAATGAGGAATTGCACGGCGGTGTGGACGCCTTCTGCCATGACACCAAAGCCAGTGGTGTGAGGTCAATTACACCTCGCCCTGAATACAGGACAGGCCGGTGCCATTTTCTAATGCTGGTACACATGTACAGATTAATAAGTGTGTCATTGTAGTCGAATGTATTCACCTACACAGTTCCAGTGTCCAACATACAAACATGCTCTGTGTACACTACTGTAGTGTGTTCATGGTTCCTGTTGTCACTCCTTTTCTACATTTGGGTCCCTTAGGTACCAACCACTGCGTAGGAATAGGAGGAGGCAAGCACCCATGTACAGACCCTTTGTGGACTTGGCTACACTGGAGGACTGGCACATCCGCAGCTACATCGCATTCCCCCAAGTAGATGATTTACCCACTGTGAAGGCTGGATTCTATGCAATGGGACACATACCTCATTTTATTGGGGCCATTGATGGGACCCATATTGGCATAGCTCCCCTACCCTCCCCCCCCAGGGCCAATGAACAAGTGTACAGGAATCGGAAGACTTTCCACCCACTCAATGTCCAGATGGTGTGCCTGGCTGACCAGTACATCTCTCACGTCACTGCCAAGTGTCCAGGGTCGTGCATGATGCCTTTGTCCGGAGGAATAGCAGTGTCCCACAGCTGATGGCACAACTACAGAGGCACAGAGTGTGGGTAATAGGTGACCCTGTGTCCCCACCCAATATTTGTGAGTGTATGCTTTCAGGAGTCATGACCCATGCCATTGGGCAGGGCTAATACAGTGCTTAAATTGTGCTTGTGGTTTCCGGGGCAGGGCACCAACACTTAATTTCGAGGGCCGGCACTTATTTTTCTGCCTCAAGCATTTACTATGAGTAAAAGGCACATATGGGAAGATGGAGGAAGAGAAAAATGAAAGAGTCACAATGGGAGAAAGCAGAAAGTTGCAAGAGTGAGCTAAAGGGGCAGGGAGTGGCTTTAAATAAATTGATGAGGCCTGAGATGGCTTCAGGATTACGCTGCCTTAGTATTTCGTGCTCGCCCATTTAATTGCAGCAGCCGTGTGTTTAAGAGGAGGGCTTTGGACACAGGCACGGTTTTATTCACAAATTAAGCACTGGGCTAATGGTTGTCCCTTACTTCTTGCAGGTGATTCCGGCTACCCAAACCTGTCCTGCCTCATGACCCCAGTTAGGAGTCTGAGAACAGGGGCTGAAGATAAGTACAGTGATGCCCATGGGCATACCAGGAGGATTGTAGAAAGGACCTTCGGTCTCCTGAAGGCTAGGTTCAGGTGCCTCCATCTGACAGGTGGATCCCTATGTTACTCCCCTGAGAAGGTCTGCAGAATCGTTGTTGTGTGCTGCATGTTGCACAATTTGGTCCTCAGGCTGCATGTACCCTATCTGGAGGAGGAGGGGGATGACAATGCAGCTGTGGCAGCAGTGGACACTGAGGACAGTGAGGAGGAGAAAGAGGAGGAGGATGCGGACAACAGGTCACATTTGATCCAGCAGTACTTCCAATGACACTCGGGAAAGACTGTTGAACTATGCATTACTACATTTTAGTGTTGTACTGTGTTGTGTGACCGCAGCATGATGCCAGTCATTCCCTTTGCATCCCACCTCTCTGTCACCTATATCTTCCATTATTGCAGATGTTGGTGTTGTTCCAACAGTGTACTGCTGTGATGTGTACAGACTGCTGAGACACATTTGTTGGATGGATCAACATGTTACTGGACATTTTCACAGGATCATGCAGTTCATTATACTTCATTACATTGTACATTACCTGTAAATAAAGCACTATTACTTAAGTTGTGTCCAAAGGTGTTTATTGAAAATGGAGCTTGATCTGGCTAGCCTACACACAGTGACAGTAGTTCAGCTTAGGGGGTTGTGTACTGAGAGGGGGTTGCCTCCAGCCACTAACCTCAGGAAGAATGTTGTGATTAAATACCTAACAGCCTGGCCTGAGGCCCAAGAAGTAGGCACAGAGGAAGCTCCAGGGGAGGAAGAGGAAGGGGGATGCCAGCTCCAACCACTCAGGGGAGGGAGGGCATCTGAGCCTGAGTGAGCATGAGGAAGACCAGTCCAAACTGTAAACAGTTGCCAGGGCCATACCCAAAGCTAGCTGGGAGAAGGGGCCCCTTTAGGAGATAGCCTGTCCTTTAGAGAAAGAGAGCTTGAGGACCAGCTAGCATATATAGCTTTGGAGGCAGAGAAGCTGGCCCTGGAAAAGGAAATGTGGGCAAGGGAAGAGAAAAGAGATGGTGGAAGCAACAGAGAAGATGAGATGTCCATGGGTGGGATTTTTGCTCCAGATTGCACAAGGGGGTGTTTCCCACCTATGTAGAGGGGGGTGATATAGACAAATAGCTGGAGGCCTTTGAGAGGTCCCTCCAGATGAGAAGAGTTAAGCCTCAGTACTGGGGTTCACTTCTATGGGAGTTGGCCCCCAACTCTGGGAGGGATATGCTTCTAACCCTAAGTGAGGAGAAAGCAGATTCATACCCTAGTATGAAGAGATGCTTAACTAAAAGGTTTGGTCTGACCCCCAGAACAGTATAGGCTTAAGTTTACGGACACCCAGAAGACAAGTACTGAGTCCTGGGTTGATTTTGTGGACATCTCAGTTAAGGCACTAGAGGGCTGGATACAGGGCAACAAGGTAAGTGCCTTTGAGGGGCTTTACAGTTTGATTACCAGGGAGCATCTTCTAACTAATTGTGCCCAAGAGAAGCTCCACCAGTATCTAGTTGACTTTAAGTTGACCAACCCAAGAGAGCTGGGGGAGGCAACAGATTACTGGTCAAGAACTAGGGTTAACCAGAAACCCCTAAGGGGGGACCAGAAAAAGGGAGGACATGGTTCTTCTCAGGGGAAGAATCAAGGGAAGGATGATAAAAAGTCTAAAGAGTCCTCACAAAAGTCCCCAAAACCTTCTCAGGGTGGGGAAGCCCCGAGCCATGCTACTTCTAAGGGAAGGGGGTACTAGGGGAAGTATTATGATTCTGTTAAGGCAGGAAAGTTTCAGGGGCTTGCTAAGGCCGGAAAGTGTTTTGAGGGTCATCAACCTGGACACAAAAGAGGGGATGCAATTTGCTCCAAGGATCCCCCCACTGGTGGGCAGTCCCACGGGATTGCTAGTGTAGATGTGGGGGTGGAAGTTGGCCTATGGCAGGGATCAGGGTACACAGAGGTCACCTTAGTGTCTGTGGGTGGGGTGGACATTGCAACTATGGTCATCTCATCTCCCAGTATGGAGAGGTATAGACAGAGACATAAAGGTAATGGGACTGAGTTGGAAGCTCGGAGAGATACATAAGCCAGGGTGACAATGGTCACAGAGAAGCTGGTTCCTCCAGAGCAGGTCTTACCTGGTGTCTTCGACTAAGTAACATATGCAGATAGCAGAACCAAACTCCATCCCATAGCCACGGTGAGCCTGGAATGGGGATGTGTGACTGGCCCTAAGGTGGTAGCTGTAGCCCCTGTCCTCCCAGTGGATTGTCTGCTGGGAAATGATCTGGAAGCATCTGGATGGTCAGAGGTGGAAAGAAGGGTCCATGCACAGATGCTGGACCTCCCTGAATTGGTGTTTGCTGTGACCAGGTCACAGTCAGCACAACAGGGAAGTGATGGACACTTGGACCCTAGAACAATGGACTAAGCCTCCAAAAAAAGATAAATTGGGTCTGTCTTGCCAGCCCCACAAAGTACAGAGAGTCAGGAGGAATCCAAACCTGAGGGGGAGAATCTGACGTCTGAGGGAGGGCCCATTTCCCTGCAAGCTCTGCCTGACTTGGCAGAACTGCAAGGGGCAGGTGGGCCCACCAGAGAAGAATTGTGCCAGGGACAAAGAGAGTGTCCCACTCTTGAGGGCCTAAGGCAGACTGCTGCCAGGCAAGAACAAGGGGATACCAGTGGGACCCACAAGGTTTATTGGGAGGATGAAGTTCTCTACACTGAGGCAAGGGACCCCAAACCAGGGGCAACCAGGAGAGTTGTGGTTCTCCAGAAGTATAGAGAGTTCCTCCTGACATTAAGCTATGATATTCCCTTAGTTGGACATTTGGGACAGACCAACACCTGGAACAGGCTGGTCAACCATTTCTATTGGCCCCAAATGTCAGAGAAAGTCAAGGAGTTTGGCAGCTTCTGTGTCACCGGCCAGGCCAACTGCAGGGCAGGGGCAAGCCAAAGGTTCCCTTGATACCACTGCCAGGGGTTGGGACTCCCTTTGAGAGGGTGGGGATTGACATTGTTGGTCCCCTAGACCCACCAACTGCCTCAGGCAATAGGTACATTTTGGTGGTTGTGGACCATGCCACCAGGTACTCTGAGGCAATACCCTTCAGGACAGTCACTGCTCCCACAGTGGCTAGGGCCATACTTGGTGTGTTCACCAGAGTGTGATTCACAAAGGAGGTGGTCTCAGATAGGGGCACACATTTTATGTCAGCCTATCTGAAGGGGATGTGGAATGAGTGTGGTGTTACATATAAGTTCACCACCTCCTATCATCCCCAGACCAGTGGTCTGGTAGAAAGATTTAATAAGACCCTGAAGGGCATGATCATGGCTTTGTCTAACAAACTCAGGAGGAGATGGGATGTTCTCTTCCCATGTCTGCTGTTTGTATACGGGGAGGTGCCACAAAAAGGGGTTGGATTCAGCCCCTTTGAGTTACTGTTTGGGCACCCTGTAAGGGACCCATTGTGCTTGGTAACAGAGCCTTGGGAGAAGCCTCTCAAAAAATCCAAGGAGAATGTGCTAGACTATGTGCTGGACCTATGGTCACGCATGGCTGAGTACATCAAAAAAGCAAGCAGCAACCTGGAGGCCAGCCAAGAGCTCATGAAGCTTGGGCATGATCAGAAGGCTACCATGCCTGAATATCACCCTCGTCAGCTGGTGTGGGTTTTGGCCAAATGGACTGGGCCCTATCCAATTTTGGAGAATAAGGGGGTGGTCACCTACCTGGTAGACCTTGGCACCCCCAGGAATTCTCATAGGATCCTGCATGTCAACAGACTGAAACCCCACCAGGACAGGGCAGACATGACCATGCTTATGGTCAATGATAAAGGGAAGGGAGTGAACCTCTGCCAGACCTCCTTTCCATAAATGCACAAGATGGGTCAATGGAGGTAGTGGTACTCTCCCCCAAGTTGACAGCCCAGCAGCAAAAAGACTGCAGACAAGTTTTGGAGGAGTTTACTGCCCTGTTCTCTCTGACCCCTGGACACACCAAATGGTGTGTCCATGATGTTGACACTGGTGACAGCTTACCTGTCAAAAACAAGCTGTACAGACTGTCTGACCAGGTCAAGGCCAACATCAAGGCTGAGGTAGCTAAGATGTTGGATCTCGAGGTAATTGAGCCCTCTGTTAGTCCTTGGTCCAGTCCATTGGTACTGGTACCCAAAACTAATCCCCAGGGTGTGAAAAAGGAATTAGGATTCTGTGTGGACTACAGAGGTCTAAATGCAGTCACTGAGACTGATGCTCACCCCATACCTAGAGCTGATGAGCTAATTGATAGGTTGGGGACTGCCAAATTCTTGAGTACATTTAACCTGACCTCAGGATACTGGCAGATTGCCTTAAGTCCAAGAGCTAAGGAGAGGTCAGCATTTTCCACACATCCCTGTTTTTCACTCAAGAGCAAGGATAAATATGACAGAGCTGCACCCACACCTCAGATCCCTACAACACCAGAAGAAGAAGGACTTCCCTGCTGGACCCCTGACCTCCACCTGAACACTGCAATCTGAAGGACTGCACCAGCTGCACACTTGGACTTCACCACAAGAAGGACTTTGCCTGGCTTCAACTGGTTCAAGGAGGGACTCCCTGTTTGCTACAGATAATAAATTGCTACCCAGAGTCCTCTGTCTCAGATCCTGAAGAAAGTAACCAGCTGACCACTGTCCAGTGGCTATTTTGGAGTTTGTGTCAGGTGCATTCTGGGAATTGTAGTCTGCACACTCAAAGAGCAACTCAAAGCTTCTGGAACCTTGGGGTGAGTTGGACTCCGAAAGGACCTTAAAAGACCTTCTGGAGGAACATCCAGAAATTTGGAGAAGATTGGAGAACTTTTTGGAAAAAGCTCCATAGAGGGACCGACCCACTGCGGTGATCCTACCTGGCTTGCCTCAACCGTGACTTGGCCTGACTTGCAGGTTCGTCCCACTGAAGAAAATCTCTGAAAAAGTGATTAAGTCCGAATGTAGAAAGTTGACCGGGACCTCCCGCGCAGCGTATCCATAGAGGGCTCCAGGGACGTCAGATCAAGATTCAGGTTTGGCCCAGTGAAGGATTTTTATCTTGAAAAATCATCTAAGTCCAAACGTAGAAATCTTCACCGAGGTCTCCTGCGATGCGCATCCAAGGAAGGGCTCCAGGGAGGTCAAATTGGACTGGCGACTTTGTCCGGCTGAAGAAAATCTTCAAGAAAATGACTAAGTCCAAGGGTTTTGACCGAGGCCTCCTGCTTGCTGTAGCCGAGCAGGGCTCCATCGCGGTCGGCCTTAACCTTTGAATTTGCCCCGGTCGAGGCGCAACCAAATGACCAGATTGGTGCTATTCGTTTCTAAGCACTAAAAAACATTAATTCTTTAAAAAATCATATCTCCGGTTCCTCTTATCCGATGTTATTCGTTTTGGTGTCAAATTAAAGATAAAAATATTTCTTATGTTTATAAATTGGTTTGGGATTTTTAAACTGTTTCCTGTATTTTATTTAATTACTGTTTTGTGATACTAAATGCTTTACACACTTTGGCTCTCATTACGAGGCTGGCGATCTTAAGAACGCCAGCCTCGCGATGGCCATTGGACCGCCGCAGACAGGGCAGTCCGACCGTCCCATTATGGCCCTGGCTGATCTGCCACGGTCATACCGCTGACATCACCAGGCTACCACCTGGCAGTCCCGGTGGTTGTAATCTGCCAGGGAAGTGCTGCAAGCAGTGCTGCCCTGGGGATTATGAGTCCCCATCCGCCAGCCTTTCCATGGCAGTGTGGGGCTGTCGGGGGGCCCCTCCTGCACTGCCCATGCACTTGGCATCATGCTGCAGGTACCCGACGCAATTAGAACAAATTGGCCACAGCACACAGAGTATATTGTCCAATCATGTAGTGAGGATAAAAAATCCCTGGTAGTGTGTTGAAGGTCTAGAAGAAGTATTGGGTAAAGAGAAATCTTGAGTCTTGTTAGTAGATGGCGTCTTTATTTGTAGAGATTAGAAATCTTAATATCATCATAGATATACAGCCAACACGTGTTTCGTCACACAAGTGACTTCATCAAGGCTGGGCCGTCCGGCCAGAGTAGTATATAGTAATCAGCTAAGTAAGCTGAAATACGAAAAAAGAAGATCTTATTGTAATAATGAAACTAAGAGTAGTATAGCTGCCCGAGCAGCAGCAGGTGAATTGGGTGTTGAGCACGTCGGTTGTAACAGGTATAGGAGGCCCTAATAAGCCTTAAGTCAAACCTGATCAGTGTCGGGTGTAGAAGCGCGGTGAATCGTCTTCGGAACGTCTAGAGATAGAGAGGTACCCGACGCACTTCAACATTGCCACCGGCTTGATTACGAGACGGCTTCAATGTTATGGTGAGTTTTCCGCTGGGCCAGCGGGTGGAAATGCTGTTTTTGTCCGCTGGGCCAGTGGTAAACTCCTAATAGGGTGGCAAGCATACCGCCAACACTGCCAGTATGATGGCGCCTGCGGCTTCAGTGGTCTTTGGAAAAGACTGCCAAAGTCATAATGAGGGCCCAAGTCTCCTAAGTTAAGCCTGGTTGCTCTTTGCCAAGCTACCAAGGGTTGAGCTGTGGGTTAATTTTCTGAGACCTAACTGAGCCTATTGGGGGTTAGCGTCCTATTGCTATGTGTAGGTATTTACCTGCTCTTACCAGTAATCCCCTTTCCAACAGTGACACATTTTGTTTTTCTGTCAGGGCATGTTTTTACATTAGGGCCAGAAAATCTTTCGTTTTTTTTTTTTATTGAGCGAGGCCCGTGGCCTTTATTGCATTCACTGGACATGCCTGTCATAGGCAAGAGGCTGTCATCTAAGAAGCAGTCCGTCAAGTAACAATACTTAGCTAATTCTAATTCTCTCAAAGTTAATCAGGATCTGTGTTTGACTCCCTGTTGTCATATGCTGTATCCTATTTACCAAAGTCTATGCCTTCTGTTATTTACAGTGTATTGAATGAACTGCACTGGACAATGTGATATAAAAAATCAAGTATTAATATGCTGACCTTCTGTCTTGGAGTTTATGCCTTGAGGTTCTCCATTGTGTCATCTTTTGGCTACTGATTCTGTAAAGTTTGAGCACCCTTCTTGTGTCATTTAGCAGAAAGGGTACAGGACTGGCTAAGGTCAGTATTAGTTGACTTCTGTCCATCTTTGCATTGTTTGTGGCTGGGACTGTCTTGTCTAGTTTTGATCCCTATGATATCTCAGAACCAGGAAACTGGACATATGCAATGCAAAGGAATGATGTCCTGTCAGCTCCATTTGGGACCCAGACCTTATACCTATGTGCCAGAGCACCTAGGCCCATATTTATACTTGTTTGCGCTAAAATAGCGCCTTTTTAATGCTAATTCAGCACAAACCGAACTCCATATTTATACTATATCTACACGTCTAACGCCAAAGTTATGGAGTTTACGTCATTTTCTGGAGGGGAAAACCTACCTTGCGTCAATGAGATGCAAGGTGGGCGTTCCCGGCCAGAAAAGGCCGATGTGGCCTTTGCGCCATATTTATCCCCCCATGCTAAAATCCAGCACAGGGGGATGGGGCCTTAAATAATGGCGCTAAGCTTGCTAAACGCCATTATTTAACTCCTGCCTCTGGGCAGGTGTAAGGGGACCTGTAGGCAGATTTCCATGGTCAGAGATCATGGAAATTGCCACACGTGCCCTTCCCTGTCCCCAGGGACACCACCACCCACCCATACCCACACCAGGAGGTCATCCAAGGTGAGTCCGGGTGAGTATATATATTTTTTTGTCCACCGCCGCTCAGGGGCCCTGACTTGGGCCCCCCTGCACGGTGCTGGCCCCAATGGCCATGCCCAGGGGACATCTGTCCCCTGAGCATGGCCATTGGTGTGGTGGGCATGGCTCCTGTCTTTACTAAGACAGGAGCCATGTGCATGGGGCTTGTGCACCAGAAAATGGTGCTACACCTCCTAGAGGCAATTTTGTTGCCTCTAATCAGTGCTGCGCCACTATTTGACGCACAAGCCCCGGTTCCCCCTACGCCTCCCTGGCCTTGTTAGCGTCCTTTTGAAGGAAAATATGGCGCTTGGCCAGCGTCTTGTAATGGCGCTAACCAGAGCTATACTTTTTGGTGCAAACCTGTGTTAGCGCAGGTTTGCACCAAAAAGTATAAATATGGGCCCTACTCTCAGTGTTTCTCTCAGGAAGAATGCTCACAGTTATCTTAAGCAAACATTCATCCAGTTCAGCTGCTCTCATTCTTTGGATGTTACTTTGTGACATAGGCAGGCTAAATATTGCTCATTGCCTCTTGGGTTCCTGGTTCGCCATTCTAGTGGTCAATTACCAACGAATTTCTAGTCCTATAGTCCTTGCAGCACTCTTTCAGTTTGTATATTGTGTGTTTGGATTGCGGGTCACTTTCTGAAGACCTTACCTAAAGCTTGCACCATGACTCGGTATCCTGTAGATTTGGCAAGGGCAGAAGGGCAGTTATTTCGTATTGCCAAAGAGTTTGCAGTTTGACTTCATCTTGTGCTACCTCATTCAAAGTCTTCAGCTAGAGAATCGTCTCTTATTTTACTGTCCTCTTCAAACAAACTTGCTGTGGTTGTGGACATTGCTGGTATAGGTTCATCACACCGGGGATTCTTGAGGTTCTTTTACCACAGAAGCAAGGTGCAAGCAGCTGGCTCAATGTTCTAGGTTAAGGGGACCCGATTTTGAAAGCGAAAAACTGGGGCATTGCGCAAAAAGCAGAAGCACTAATTCAACATGATCTGGGAGGCACAGAATGACAGCTCCAATTAACATAGAAACTCAGATGAGGCACCAGGGGAATAAATAAAAAGTCTTTTGTAATACCCAGTATCATACATGCTATTTAAATAGCTTTCTAATAAGAGCTGCTAGTTAGTACTGCTTTGGAACACATAAGAACATGCCTTCACTGTTTGCAGTCGACCGTCGCTGAAAACCGGGACCTGGCCCAAAATTGCTAAAATCTGCTGGGACAGCAGACAAACAACCGGGACTGTCCTGCAAAATCGTAATGCCTGGTCATCCTACTATAGGTCCATCAGTGTGGGGCAGAAGGGTCCACTCTGCAGCTTTTCAATCAAGCGGGGACAGTCACCTAATACCAGACATCTATGCTTGAATGTGACTAGGCTAAATATTCATTGTTTGGTTGAGCCACGGTGGATGGCAAGGCTTAGTGCAGTCTGGCTTCTGCCTGACTCCTGGAGGTGTATTCTTAGACAATACTGCTTTTGTCCCCTGTATCACATTTGAGGAGCACTTTCTACATGCCTGTCCCATGGATCTCAGTAACACACTATTTTTATATTGACTAGACCACCCTAGGCAGCAGGCTCTGCTGTGACAGTTAAAGGCTTGAAATGCAACCGTAAATGTGTGCTGTTGTAGTACCTACTACATAGTGAAAGCTTCTACATGATATAATTTACTCGAGTTTTGGTGAATTTGACTACTGCTATTGGCAAAAAACAATTGCAGAACTCTCTTCAGTGGTCTAGAGTGTTTCAGCTTCCTCGACAGTCTGTATGCTGCTAACTCAAAGGCTGGGCTTAAGGTGTGTATGACGTCTGAAGCCCTATGGTTTCTCTCCCTAATTGTGGTAGGTGCTACAATAGTGTGGGAACAGGCAGCATGCACTGCAGGATCCCAACCAACCAATTGCAGGAGTTGATAATAAAGAACTGTCAACTATATTCATTGGATTCACTGGCATGTGTGGAACTTTCATTGAAGAATTAGACACAATAGGAGGAATTACATGTTTTAAGGTAATCTTGAGTAAAGAGATCGTCATAACCAGGGGCATATCTTGTTTTCATGATTCCATTCAGTGAACAGAAGCCTGTTTCATGAACACGTTGGATATAATTGTGGCCATGCCATGAAGAGTACCCCGTCTAAAATGTTGGTCATTGATCAGTGAACAATCATCTTAGAAATTACCTACAAGAGACATTTGTGGTTGAGGTTGTGTCAGCTGTTCCTAATTTCTGTATTACTCTCTAGGGTTTCTAGAGTACCCACGTAATTCATATATTAGAAATAAAATGTATCTGATAATAACCGAATAACATGAATTAATGGAAAAATTAAAACTGAGAAAGCACACTCGGGGAAACCAAATCATGCAAACCTCATTTTAAGGAAAGACAATACATCAACAATGAAAGAAATCCTACAGGAATAATTAAACAATATTTATTTTTATACTTAGAAGTTAGAGCTCAGTACATTTGCAACTGAGTACACAAGCACGAAAAATTAATATTTGACAAAGAGCCATAACCCTTCAGACTCGTAGTTTATGATGTCATCTGAACCTCTCAATGGTCCACAGTACACACTAACAAGTTATCTATGTATCTAACTATCTAATAATTTCGAAAGGGTCTAATAAATAGTAGAGGAAAATGGCTGTTCAGTTATTGTATTGTTCGAAATTACTTATCTATAAAACCACATACAACCAATAACTTATAGTGAGCCTAACAGATAAGACATAGAAGACACACACAAATCTGTCTGAGGTAGGTGCAAGTTCCCATGCCAGTGTTGCTGCAGTAACACCACATCTTTAAGGTGCAACTCATTCGCTTTTTTGTTGTTTGAATATACGGTGTAAACTCTTCCTGCTGTACTAATACAATGCACCTAGATAAGCATAACGAAGCTCAATGGTCAAGAAAGGCCTGCTCCTCAACAACTTTTCAGGCTACACCTTTTTATCCTGATCCCATATCTGATGCTAAAAGTAGCAGGGGCGTAATGCAGGCCCCTGCAGTCTATGGTGCAGGGAGGCCCCCAACCCCTCAGGGGTCCCATTCAGCCCACTGCTGATGAATATCTATGAGATATGGAAGACATAGAGGCCCGTCTTTACATCCTGCAGGGGGACCCCCTCATTCTGGATTACGGCTATGAAACGCAGCCAAAATCTGTGTGTGAAAGACAGGGGAAGACATTTGGGAAATATCGCAGAAACACCAATTGCTGCATGTTACCCCTCAAAAATTCATAATTCCCATAATTTCTGCAACCTTGGAATTATGAGGCCACTTGATAGCAGTTATTTCGGGACAGGGTTTTTTCGGACCGTGAAAAATCGAGCCCGAAGTCTAGTTTAGAAAGCCCTTTTCATTTAAAACATGCACTGTCACAGGAAGAGCGTATTTCTCCACCCCTTCCCCTCCAACTACTAAGCCTGAAATGCAGATGTATGGGGAACTCTCTTCTGACAGCCTGGGCATGTCTTAAGCCTGGAATGATGAGTCCACAAGCGGATCTACCTTACTTGTTACTGTAATGAAATTAAATATTTTATTTGTCAATACATTTTATTAGTTAACGAATTATGAAAAGCTCTAGCTTGTGAACCTCAAAGATCGAGAATTATTAGTACATCCGTATAATTTGTTTCAATTCCTGGTCTCTGTCGATATCATAATGTTCCTGGCACTAAATGTAGAAAAGTGCAGAGGTGTGGTTAGTGGGTGTGGCCAGAGTTGTGTGTTGTGCAGAGTCCTGTCTGAAAATGAAGCCGATTCCTTTTTGACCTTCTTATGTCACAGATTTTTTTATGCAGCTTAATATACCGAACTAAGGGGGTATTCCGACCCTGGCGGGCGGCGAGCCCCGCCCGCCGGACGGAGCCTGCCAGAAGACTGCACTGCGGTCAAATGACCGCAGCAGTCATTCTGACTTTCCCGCTGGGCGGGCAGGCGACCGCCAAAAGGCCACCTGCCCGCCCAGCGGGAAAGCCCCAGCAACGATGAAGCCGGCTCCGAATGGAGCCGGCAGAGTTGCTGGTGTGCGACGGGTGCAGTGGCAAATCTGCGAAATCTGAATGGGGCCCTGTTAGGGGGCTCCAGCAGTGCCCATGCCAGTGGCATGGGCACTGCAGGGGCCCCCAGGGGCCCCATGACACCCGTTCCCGCCAGCCTCTTCCTGGCGGTTTATGCTGGCGGGAAGGGGGTCGGAATCCCCATGGCGGCGCTGCTTGCAGCGCCGCCGTGGAGGATTCCCTGGGGCAGGGGAAAACCGGCGGGAAACCGCCGGTTCCCCTTTTCTGACCGCGGCTTTACCGCCGCGGTCAGAATTGCCCCAGAAGCACCGCCAGCCTGTTGGCAGTGCTTCCTCCGTCCCCGGCCCTGGCGGTCCATGACCGCCAGGGTCGGAATGAGGCCCTAAGACTTGTAACTCTTCGGGTGAAGTCCGGACTGAGCTTTTTAGGGCAATTTCAGTTTCCCCTGAGCACCTACAGAAAGAGAGTAGTACAGTCTATATGAATGGTTATGAACAAGCACAACTGCATCACAAAACACGTGAGAAATGAAGTAGAGAACATCACACGTGCTGCAACAAAGAAGTTGTCAGGTAGAAAGTAACTATGTCACAATCAACACTACAAGGAGAATGCTCACTGTGCATACCCTGGAACCAGCATTGATAGAATGAGTGCTGAAGTAAAGCAAGGAAAAGGCAGCCAAAACTGAAGCCTTGTTTCCAAAAGAAGATGAGGAGCTGAGGGGATGCGTAGTGAGTATGTTCAATATACAATCCACCTTAGATGAAGTGGGAGACATAACTAACGATTTCAAGAAAAGCCGCAGTAGCCACAAATTCACAACACTATTTCTTGCCAGGTTGCTGTGTGCTACATGTGTTTTTGCAAGTCAGTTTTGCCAGGAAATGCAGAATACGCAGGCAGAATCACTTGGCCAGCTGTTTTTGAAATCCTATGTGGTTCATCTAAATGTACAGTAACAAATGCATCTCACTAATATTAGATGTCGAGTTCTTATCGAGAGTTCGGAACCTTTAGTAAGTGCACTAGCCCCAGGCACGTAGAGTGGTAGACTCTAAAGCTATCTATATATAAAATATGTATGTAAACATGTACAAGATATAGTCATGTGATCTAATAAGTACATCATTCACGGGGAAAGGTGATAAATTGAGATGTCATGGTGCACCCAGATGGTGCATGGTGCACTCACATGGTGTATGTAGCCATGAGCGTTTATAGTTACCTGCAACCGCATTTATATTTTTGGTGACCATGTGCTATATAAATCTGTTAAAATAAATAAGCATTGGCAAAGCCAATAGGTCTCGCTTATACAAGAGCTATTGGCTTTGGTAGTTTGTCATGTTGTACACCAGTGTGGCTGTTGTTCAGCATGGCTAAAAGTTAGTGGCCTGTAGTATCACAGTAGAGTGGGGGAGTAGAGTAGGTTTGTGGGAAGGTTGTAGAGTGGAGTAAGAGGAGTATAGTGTTGTGGAGTTGAGTAGAGGGAAGTAGAGTTCAGTGGTTCAGTGGCAGAGAGTGTCATGGAAAGGAGTGGGGTGGGATGGGGAAGTGGGTTGGAGGTAGTGGGGTGGAGTGGTTGGGTTGGCGTACAGTGGGGTGGATTGAGTGGAGTGTTGTGGGTTGGTGTGGAGTGGAGTGGAGAGGGGCAGATTGAAATGGGGTGAAGTGGATGGGATTGGGGTAGATTCAAGTGGGGTGGATTAGATTTGATTTGAGAGGGTGATCTGGAATGGAATAGAAGGGGTGGGGTGGATTGGAGTACTGTGGAGTGGGGTAGATTAGATTAGACTGTAGTGGGGTGGATTGAATTGGGGTGGGGGATTGTATTAGAGTGAGGTGGATTGGAGTGGAATGGATTGGATTGGAGTGGTCTGGATCGACTGGAGTGGGGTGGGGTGGACTGCAGTGGGGTGGGGTGGTTTGGATCGGGATAGAGTGGGTGGACTGGAGTAGAGTGTGGTGGATTGAGTGAGTGTGGTGGATTGGAGTGGGGTGGAGTGGATTATAGTGGGGTGGATTGAAATGTGTTGGGGTGTATTGGATTGGGACATGGTTGGCTGGATTGGATTGGAGTGGGGTGGAGTGGATTGGATTGAGGTGGGGTGTGTTGGATTGGATTGAGGTGGATTGGTTTGGGGTGGATTGGATTGGGGTGGATTGAAGTGGGGTGGATTGCATTGAGGTGGGGTGGATTAGAGTGGGGTGGATGGATTGGATTAGAGTGCGGTGGACTGTTGTGGGATTGGGTGGGGTGGATTGGGGTGGGGTGGATTGGAATGGAGTGGGGTGGTTTGGGGTGGTGTGGGCTGGATGGATTGGATTGGAGGGCATTGAACAGAACTAGGATCGGGTGGGGTGGATTGGGGCAGAGTAGGATGGATTGGAGTGGTTGGGTTGCATTGGGATAGAGTGGGGTGGATTGGACTGGAGTGGGGTGGATTGGATTTGTGTTGGGTGGATTGGATTGGTGTAGGGTGGATTGGATTGGTGTGAGGTAGATTGCTTGGAGAGGGGTGTACTGGAGTGAGCTGTGATAGATTACAGTGGTTTGGAGTGGGTTGGATTGCACTGGAGTAGGGTTTATTAATGTGGCTTGGGTTGGACTGGAGTGGGGTGGATTAAAGTGGATTGTATTTGAGTGGGTGGATTTGAGTGAGGTGGACTGGGTAGTGGTGGACTTGCTTGGAGTGGGGTGAATTGATTAGATTTGAATGGGTGGGCTGGCTTGGAGTAGGGTGGGTTGGACTGGAGTGGGATGGAATGGATTGGAGTTGGGTGGGTTGGATTGGATTGGAGTGGGTTGGATTTGAGTAGGGTGGGGTTGATCAGACTGAAGTGGGGTGGATTGGACTGAAGTGGATTGGGGTGTTGGGTGGATTGGATTGGAGTGAGATGTGCTGGATTGGGGTTTCATTGGATTTGTGTGGAGTGGATTGGTGTGGCGTTGACTTAATTGTAGTGGGGTGGATTGTAGTGGATTAGAGTGGGGTAAATTGGGATGAAATGGGTGGATTGAATTGGGGTGAGGTGAGATGAATTGGATTAGAGTGGGGCAGAGTGTTTTGGATTGAAGTGGTGCAGGTTGGAGTGGGGAAGGTTGTTTGGATTACAGCAGGGCAGATTGGAGTGGGATATATTGTTTTGGATTAAAGTGGGGCAGATTGTTCTGGAGTGGAGTGGGCAGATTATTGTGGATTGGAGTGGGGTTGATTGGAGTGGGACAGATTGTTTTGGAATGGAGTGGGGCAGATTGAATGGGGCAGATTGTTTTGGATTGAGGTGGGGCAGATTGTTTTGGATTGGAGTGCGGTGGATTGGGACAATTTGTTTTGGATTGGAGTGGGGCACACTGGAGTGGGGTAGATTGTTTGGATTGGAATGGGGCAGATTGTATTAGGCTGCATTGGGTTGGTATGGGGTGCATTGGATGGGAGTGGGCTGGATTGGAGTGGGGTGAATTGAGATGGAGTGGGGTGGATTGGATTGGGGTGCGGTGGATTCGATTGAAGTGGGCACATTGTTTTGGATTGGAGTGGGCAGATTGGAGTGGGGGGCCTGGAGTGAGGCAGATTGTTTTGGATGGGAGTGGGGCAGACTGGAGTGGAGTGGACTGGAATGGGTAGATTGCTTTGGAAGGGAGTGGCACAGATTGGAATGGGGCAGATTTGAGTGGGACAGATTATTTTGGACTGAAGTGGGGCAGATGGTAGTATGGCAGATTGGAGTAGGGCAGATTGTTTTGGATTAAAGTGAGGCAGATAGGAGTGAGCTGGACTGAAGTGTGGCAGATTGTTTTGGATTAGAGTGAGACAGATTGTTTTGGATTGGTGCAGATTGTTTTTTAGAAGAGTGGGGAGAATTGCAGTGGGGGCAGATTAAACTGTGGTGGGTTAGGAGGATTGGAGTGGGGTGGTCTGGAGTAGATTGGGTTGGGTGAGTGGTTTGGATTGGAGTGGTGTGAATTAGTGCAGGATAAAGTGGGGTGAATTGCAGTGGATTATAGTGGGGCATATTGTAGTGGGTAGATTGGGGTGTACTGCAAGATTATGTGTTAAAACATTGTTTCAGAAATTACACATAATAGAGAAACAATGCAATATTCCAAACACTTTAATTGACATCTTTTCAGAAGAGCACCAACAAAAGAAAACATGAGAGTGGAAAGTGAGAAACGAAGACTTGGCAAACTAAAAAAAGTTAGCTTAAAAAATATAAAACTTTGCAATTTTGTTCGGCTTGCTGGTCATGGTTTTGCCAGTCCCAAGCCTTCTGTTTGAGGGGCACTAGAGGTGAAAAAGAACAACATAGTACTGGAATCACATTGAGAGCAGCGGACCTGGCACTAATTAATTTGAATCAATCAGTGCTTGATCCCTGCTCCACATTAAGGAATGGAAGTGATGCCAGGCCTGTCTTGAAAAATTATGTGGCTGTAAAGAAGAGGGCCATGCAGCGTGCGCCATGCCATTTACTGTGCACAACAGAGTCTTACAAGCAAGACCAGGCGCTAGTGAATGCACCCCTCAGACTTGATTTTAATAAATACATTCTCTTCTGAATCACATAACATAGACCACATTCAAATGTACATAATAATAATATACATTTGACATTGCAGAACATGCTGAAAAGACAAAACGTAGAGCTGTAAAGTGAACCAAGCCATATAGTAAACTTGTGGGGTTGAAAGGTTGGCAAATCTGAAGAACCCACTGACATTAAGTCCTGTCCACATTCATCACCTATATTAAGTATATCACATATGCAGGTATGATTTAAATCTCATTTTGTTAGTAATCCACATTTTTGTGATTAATATTATAGAAATTCCGAATGGTTGGCAGCAAACTAAATAATCTGGAGCTTTCAAATAATTCCTGTTCTAAAATATGTTTGCATATAAAGACCAAATCAGTGTAAAATGAAGATTTAACGAAAGCTAGCATGGGCACATGGACAGTGGGAAGGTGTAGCATGTTTTAAATTCTCCGTTTTCTAAGCATTCAAGGCTAACAGTTTTAATTGTGCTCTTTGTGTGCATTATGTTTTCCTTGGAAAATCAATAAATTATTTGGAAAGAAAATAAAAAAAATTGTTTGTATCCTTTATCGTCACACATACTACACCAATGAAAAGTAAAATGCACATATCTGAATTGTAAATCAGTTGATTCCAAATGTTCTAAAGATTTTGATCATGCTATTAGGAACAACCATTGGCAAAGCCAGTAGGTCTCTCTTAGGCAAGAGCTATTGACTTTGCTAATGTGTTTTAGCTATGTTGTGCACCAGCGTGTCTGCTGTTCAGCATGGCCAAAAGTTAGTGGTGTAGAGGAGAGTGACGTGGAGTGTCGTAGGGCGAAATGGCGAAGAGTGGAGTAGAGTGTTGTACAGTGGAGTGACAAAGAATGTCATGTGTTGGAGTGGCACAGAGTAGATTCATGTAGCGTAGAGTGGATTGGAATAGAGTAAAGTGGACTGGTGTAGAGTGCATTGGCATAGAGTGTTGCAGAGTATAGTGGTGTAGAGTGCAACAGCATAAAATTCAGCATCATACAATGGAAGCATTGTAGAATGCAGAGGCATATATTATAGGGTTGCAAAGTAGAGTGCAGTGGTGTAGAGCGCAGTGATGCAGAGTGGAATGGTGTAGAGTACAGTAGAGTGGCATAGTGTACAGTGTTATAGAGTGCAGGGATGCAGAGTAGAGTGGCACAAAGTTGCCTACAGTGGTGCAGAGTAGAATGTTGTAGAGTGCTGCAGGGTGGTATATAGTACGTTCAAGTGCAGTGGCATAGAGTGCAATGGCAAAGAGCTGAGTGCTTCAGAGTGCAATGGCATAGAGTGGAGGGATGCAGAGTAGAGCAGCATACAGTACAGTGGCATGGACTGCATTGGCATAGACTACAGTATTACAGATAAAAGTGGTATACAGTTCAGTGGTGTAGTGCACTGTGTTGCAGAGTAGTGTCATAGAATTCAGCGATAAAGAGTGACTTGGAGTGCAGTGGCATATAGTGAAGTTGAGTAGAGTGTCATAGAGTGCGGTGGGGTTGAGTGCAGTGGTGCAGAGTAGAATGCTGTGGCATAGTGTGTAGTGTGGCAGAGTAGAGTGCAGTGGCATGGAGTGGTGCAGAAGAGTGGACTGGTGTAGAGTGCATTGACAAAAAGTGATGCAGAGTATAGTGATGTAGAGTGCAGTAGGGTAGAGTACAGAGGCATAGAATTAAGCAGTGTATAATGCAGCATCATAGAATGCAGTGGCTTAGATTAGAGTTGTGCATAGTAGAGTGCAATGGTGCAGATTGGAGTGGTGGAGAGTAGAATGACATAGAGTGCAGTGGCATAGACTGCAGTGGCATAGAGTGTAGTGGCTCAGAGTGCAGTGGTGTAAAGTAGTACAGTGTGGCATAGTGTGCATTGGCATAGAATGTCATAGTGCAGCTTAGAGTGCCATAGAATGAAGTGGTGAAGTGGTGTAGAGTGGCATAGAGTAGAGTGGTGTAGAGAGCAGGGTGTAGAGTACAGTGTGCAGAGTAGAGTGCAGTGACATAGAGTGCTGTTGCATAGAGTTCATTCTCGTAAACTGCAGTGGTTTAATGTAGAGTGTGTACAGTGCAGTTGTGTAGAGTGGGGTTGTGCAGAGTTGAGTATAGTGGTATAGAGTGCATTGGCATAGAGTGCAGTGGCATAGAATAGATTGTTTCAGAACAGAGTTATGTGGCATTGAGTGGAGTGGTTGTTATGCTATTAATTGTGTTTGACCAATGACTTTGTGTTTCACCACTGCGCATATTAGTTGCTCAATGTTCACCAGTAGCACATTCTGCCTATTGGCTTTAACGTAGCATTAGACATTACATTTGGTATTTAGGTTAGCTGCCTATTGGCTTTAACGTGGAGTTAGACATTGCAGTTGAGACATTGCAGATGAGCTGTGTTTTTCCAAGTTGTGTTTTTCCACATGATAGACCAAGCTGTGTTTTTCAAATTGAATTCACACCAAACCCTAGCTGATAAGAGAGCGTACATTTGGTGTTTTCCTTTCTGCTCAGCCTTGGGAAGAGGAAGGGTCTAGGAGATCTGGCCAGTCTCCAAAGGCTTGCTTTCCTTTCCCGAGCCTGAGAGGAGGGGGCACGTTTTTGGAACGATAGCCCTGGGCAGCAGCGAGGGAGAGAAAGATCTTGATTTCAGACAGGAACGGACGTCAGTTGCCTGTCTCCCGTTTGGGTAGAAAATCTCTTTCTCGCAGTTGAACCCGAGTCATCAACTTGCAGACCTTGGAAAGATGAAGCGGAGTGATAGGCCCTACAGTGATGCAATTTTGACTTTTATGCTTTGCTTTGAAGTTATGCTATAATATAATCACATGTATTTGCTGTGTACATTGCAACTGATAAGTACTTTGATATATTTTGCTTTCATTGCTGCGACTACTTTTAAGCGTGTGCTTCCAACCTACTAATTTCGTCTTTCAGGAACCTCGTGGAAAGTAATAATAATAATAAATGTCTTCTTTAAACTAAGAAGTGCATTCCAGAGAAGTTTTGTAAGCTCGGTCATAAGATAAGAGAAGGAAAGCAAAACAGTGGTGCAGGGTAGAGTGCAGTGACATAGAGTACAGAGGTATAGAATGTGATGGATTAGAGTAGAGTGGTATAGAGCGAAGTAGACATAGAGTGCAATGGTTTAGAGTAGATTAGAATGGTGCACAGTAAATTGGCATAATGTGCAGGGGTAGAGTATAGTGTTAGAGAGTAAAGTGCATTAGCATAGAGTGTATTGGCATAGCGGGCAGTGGTTTAGAGTGCAGTGCTGCAGAGTGGCGTAGAGTAGAGGGGCATAGAGTGTAGATGTGCAGAGTAAATTGGAGTGACCTAGACAGGAGTGGTGGTTAGTAGGGTGGTATAGAGTGTATTAGCATGGAATAGAGTGGTACAGAATTGAGTGGAGAGGTACAGAGAAATGTGGAATACAGTGCAGTGACGTAGATTGGAGTGGTGCAGAGTGGAGTAGAGTGCAGTGGTGCAGCGTGCAGTGGTGTGGAGTGGTGTAAAGTGGGGTGGTACAGAGTAGAGTGATGCGGTGTGGAGTGGTGCAGAGTAGATTGGAGTGACATAGAGATGAGTATGCATGATGTGTTATAATACTGCGATTACAGACAACACATTTTCAATTGAATTACATTTGCACAGACATACAGTTTTGCTAATAAAACAGTGCAAAAAACATAATGGGGGTCATTCAGACCCCGGCGGGCGGCGGGAGCTGCCCGCCTGGAGGGAACCGCCATATGGCCGCTCTGCGGTCGAAAGACCGCGGAGGCCATTCTGGCTTTCCCGCTGGGCTGGCGGGCGACCGCCAGCAGGCCGCCCGCCAGCCCAGCGGGAAACCCCTTCCCATTCGGAGCCGGCGGAGTGGGAAGGTGCGACGGGTGCAGTTGCACCCGTCGCGAATTCCAGTGTCTGCTGAGCAGACACTGGAATTCAAAGTGGGGCCCTCTTACGGGGGCCCCTGCAGTGCCCATGCCAATGGCATGGGCACTGCAGGGCCCCCCAGGGGCCCCACGACACCCCTCACCGCCATCCTGTTCCTGGCGGTCGGAACCGCCAGGAACAGGATGGCGGTGAGGGGGTCGGAATCCCCCATGGCGGCGCAGCAAGCTGCGCCGCCATGGGGGATTCCCAGGGCAGCGGAAAACCGGCGGGAGACCGCCGGTTTTCCTGGTCTGACCGCGGCCAAACCGCTGCGGTCAGAATGCCCTGCGGGGCACCGCCAGCCTGTTGGCGGTGCTCCCGCATCCCCGGCCCCAGCGGTCCTTGACCGCCGGGGTCGGAATGAGCCCCAATGTGTGGAAATGGTATTACCAAGTATAGTGATTTTTTTGATCATATTAAACTATTTGTTTCCAACACACTTCAGAATTAACAAAAATTTGCTTAACTTGTGTTCCTAATTCTGATATATTTTGAAAAACACTTGCACAGTTTATTTGAATTTTGTTGTGCGCTAGCAAAACCCTTTGCTACCCCTAGTATCCAGCAAGATTGTCACATATATCCCCTCATTTTGAAATCGGAGAATGAAGTAAACACCAAACTCCCTTGGAAGACAGAGCCTGACATTAGACCTCGGTCTTTGAACGCACAGGAAATGTGACAAGATAAGAACAAGACTTACATGCTTTTTATAGAAAGGAGCACTCAAAGAAGAACACAAGGGAAGCTGATGTGAGAAGGACTTTCTCCTTGGGAGGGACAAACTCACCATAGGCAGCCTAAAATAAATAAAGCCAGTGAATAGAAAGCCAGAAAATGTCAGTTACAAACTGCAGAGCCAATAGTAAGCAATGGTCAGATTGTATTCCCAGGGAAGCTTTTGGAATGTCCCCAACAGTGGCGTCATGAATCTTGAGGGGCCCCCCTGCGAAGTGCATGGAGGGGCCACTCTCCAAACTCACTCAGGAGTTCTCATTCTCGGGCCAGGGTACAGGCCAAGGGGACCCCTTGGAGTTTTGCCCCTGTGCAATGCGGGGGCTGCAAGGGTCTTTTGTTATACCACTGGCCCCTAAGATGTCTTTAGCAAACCAGACAGCTGTGTTGTCTGGTAGTCTTGGACCCAAAATTGGATTACAGGTATTGAGAATAACCTTAATAATTTCTATGTCAGAAAAATCAGTTGAAAGTGACATATAGTTACCTAAGGTGCTACAGCAGATATGAGACAAAGATTCACAGCATACTAAGGCAAGTGCTAATGGTTCGTTAGCCTGTTTACAAAAAATGACATAGAAAATGTCCATATACTGATTTTAAGTACAGCGAGGATGTGGCCAAATCAGATGCTTGAATGCATACATGTTTCTGCGGTTGAGCAGCTTTTCATACATCAAGACCAAAGACAGTGATTCTTTCATTTCTATATAGAAAGAGTAAAAAAATGTGTGGTAAGCTATCCAAGTTCACAGTTTTTAACCTCTCTGATAAAACATAGGCTAACTTAGTTTGCAGTGTTGCAAGCTAATTGCTGTAATTTTGCCATCTGGATTGTATGCTTCCCTAAGGTATGTCAATGTAAATTGTTCACCTCAAGGACAAGGAAGTCCGAGGAGAAGGAGGCAACACCACAAACTTGTCTAACTACACTACACAACGGGGTGAATGTCTTATGTTGAACTTTATGTCATTGTTCTGTCAACGCAAATTTGAAGCAGCAAAGGTTTGTAGAAAATAAAGGAACATAGAACTGAAATTTAATATATGTAAATTATAGTTTTACATGTTTTAAAATGTTTAATGATGTAAAAGACTGTGGATTTACACTTATTAGATCAGGTCTAGATCTGGTCTAGAGGCTGTTTAGCCAGTCTTGTTCTTTCAGAAAAAATATAAGCAAAATACACATAGATAGATAGATAGATAGATAGATAGATAGATAGATAGATAGATAGATAGATAGATAGATTGAATTTCGGTTAGCCCTCATCAATCGGTCTGTTCAAATGTCATTCACTTTTTGCTTCCACACACCATAGCCTAAAGCATGGGGCATTGGGTCACCTTACATGCCATTGGCTCACTTCACTTTGAGTATCAAAATATTTCTCTCGTACGCATGCACCTACATCTAGAAAGTGGACCACATCAGTGACAGAACTGGTAGGCTTTTCTCTGAGTTAATTTCCGCTATTATTTCGTATTTGTTTTTAATTATTTATGAGATGTCATATATGCACACAAGCTTTTGTGCCGCAGTTTCAAACTGAATTACTTTTATACTTACAACGTATATTGCATATATTTGCAAACAAAATAATATATAACAAATCACAGGCTTGTTCAGGTCAGACCATTGGCTTTGTCAATGCTTTTTGTATCACAGATTTGCAAAGCTAAAAATCCTAAAGACGCTACATAAAAACTAAGTCAATGGTTAACTTGAATGCTGCAAATCACTTGGCACATTGATCATCAGATTCTACACTTTCTGTTTCTCCCAAATTGTGAGTTTTAGGGGGTTATTCCAACTTTGGAAGAAGTGGTAATCCGTCCCAAAAGTGACGGTAAAGTGACGGATATACCACCAGCCGTATTACGAGTCCATTATATCCTATGGAACTCGTAATACGGCTGGTGGTAAATCCGTCACATTTGGGACGGATTACCACCTCCTCCAAAGTTGGAATAACCCCCTTAGTCTTTATACCTAGCTCCAGACCTTCCTCACGTTTTATTGGGGACCCTTGTGAATATTACACCATGTAACGTTATGTAATGAAAAACAACGTCATGAAGTGTTTTCATTGGACTTAGACCGATTAAGTTAAGATCCTGATTGCTAAAAGAAATATATGAATAACACAATAGCAGGGGATATGAAGCATATGTAGGTGTCTCTGTGTGTAGAGACGAGTTTTTGTATTCATATTGTGAGGTTGCACTCGGTGTTATATTGTTTTGTGTACTTTGTCTTTTTTGCTGCACATGGGTATTCTATGCATTATGATTTACATTGTGGCCCTGATTATGAGCTACATATAGTGGTAGTAACCACACTCTAGGGTCAATAGCACATGAATATACAAACTCATCTGATCACGAGTTAAAAATCACATGCAACATTTATTACATGTGCTAAATACTGCATGTTTGTGGTCCACATGCACTATTTACCATACGTGCTATTTACAGCATGTGATGTTTACCACATGCAACACATAATGCATGTGGTATAGAAAACCCAATTACAAGTATGAGTGGTCACTGAGATGCAGTGGAAAATGCCAGCTTGAAATTCTCCAGTCAAAACCACGTGATAAAAGTTTAGGGAAATTGTAGAAAATGAAATAGGAGCTGTAAAACAATGCAAAAAAATAAATAAGACCAGCACAACAACATAGTACATGCATTGTTTGAGCTGAATAGAAAAGATCATGAACACACCTGCACACAGGGCCAGAACTTCATAAACAGCCGTGAACAGGTGAATCATTAACCAGTTGATTGCAGCAGCTCACACTTCCACTCTGTAGTACACAACCATGGGTGCAGCCTCCTAGGGGACTAGATCATGCTATGCAGATCCATGTTCTACAGCAAAAAAACATGCAGCTTGAAGATGGAAACTAGGCCAATAATGAATGACCTCAAATGGTGCAGCAATGCATGATGAGAGCCAGGATTGACAGGGTAAAACCAGGACCGGTAAGCATGAGTCAGCTTGAGATCCGGAAGATATACAAGCTTGATATGGGCATCATAGAAAACAGGATTTCATCATCATGGATACCATATAACCTAGCACAGGGATCCGCTGCCACTTCCCATTCTTGAAACGGCTAGCAGCATTAGAATTCCATTTCAACAAACACCACATAAGGATCATTAGGGTTGGTATGTGGAATGTCTCTGCCAATTTTCAGCAGAATACTCTGCTAGGTGATGGGCGGTTTCAGAGAGTGAGTGAGCAGCATATGCAGTCCCCCATGGACACCTACACATTCAGTGCCAGCACAGAAAACCTCTAGGATACAGCAAGGTTTACTGACATCATATGGTCAATTGAATGCCCTCATATGCACCTGGTGGCCTCATGTAGACATGAACAAGTGTGGTACCACCATAAAATGAAGCACTGTATTAATGTGCAAAAGCAAAGTGATGCAGATCTGTGTATGCTGAGCTGCTGTGTGAGGTGCTTTGGATGAAACCACAATGCTATGATCCTAAGCAGAAGTAATATTAGTCATACTGTGGGAACACACCACCCTCAACATACTGGGCAGACAAGTAAACCCTTCATCATCAAGAATACAATACATTATGATTTTAGTAGTCTAATTTCAGTACATGGCATCAGTTTAAAAGTGTATTGTCCGCACAAAATAGATAGTTGCATATAGGAAGGAGATGTTGGTTTCCTGTGGTTCTTCTGTCTGTGCCTATGACGTTTTATGTTCTCTAGAGATTCATGTTCTTACGCCAGGAATTTCTAATGCCTGAAAATGGGTACTTCTTGATGGGTTGTTCATGTGATATTTACCAGTGTGACCTTTACCATGCCTGGTAAATAGCACACATTTGGGCCTAGAATTACTCATGCGAAGCCATCTTGGAGGTTGTTCTACAAAAATATCAGAGCCAGAATACTAACTCCCAAAACTACTGTGAAGGGACATATATACAGGTAAATACATAATTACTGTTATTAACTCCATATCTATCATAAATATATATATATACATACATACATATATATATAGACACACACACACACATATATACATCATATACACACACACACACACATATATATATATATATATATATATATATATATATATATATATATATATATATACATCTATTTACCTATATACAGTTACCTATATGGTACTGTTGCTAGTTGATATTAAGGAGTTAAAAGGTTTGTAGGTGGCTATTCATATTCTTGTGCTATGCTGGAAGTAATGTTAATAATCAGCACCAGGATTTCTCAGAGAAACTACTAGACAGCTGTCAGTGTGGTTTCTACCACAATCGCAGGGTGAAGACTATGTTGTTGACAGTCTGGCATGACATGAAAACACTTGCTGAACAGGAGATCACTCCTTGCTAATGATTTTATGGTTGTTGACAGCTTTTAACATTATGGAGCGTGTAGTACTATCACATCTCCTTAAGCCTTTGACCTAGTTTGTGGAAGTTGCTCTTGAATTGTTCAGGCCATGTCCTGTAAAATTGTACAGCATGTTAGAATAAGGAGATTAATCTGCTTCTTGGTTCTGTTCACCTGTGGTGTTTCGCAAAGCTTGTTGCTGACCTCCTCTTTCTTTAATACCTATCATTAGCCATTCATGAATATGCTGAGACACCTGAACCAAGCCTTACACTCAACGTCTGATAACAAGCAGGTGATTCACAACTATACTTGAAATTCTGTCAGCTTTAGACATCCAACGTCTCAAACACTGCATGCACATTATCCGGAGCTGAAAGTCCAAAAACTGCTTGACGCTCAACCAAACCAAGAGAGACTTGCTGCTATCTAAAAGTGAAATGCAGTAGCTATGTATAATGCTAGGAAGGTTGTGGAGAGAGGGGAGGTATGACCCACATTTTTTACTCTGTGGAATTCCGCGGAGTTACAGAAAAGCTCTGCGAGATTCTGTGGAATCCCGCCAATGGGCAGAAAATATGCATGTTGCACTGCTCGCACTGTTATATGATTCCCACTGAAAGGTAGGACTGTGTATTAGGGTGGTAGAACTTCAGAATGAAGAGACCGAGTCCATCTACGCCATCAGTAACTACTGACCCGATTCCTAGCTAGCTCAGAGTGCCTCACCTGAACCCCCAACCTTCCCAGGATAACCGATGATTACAGTAACCTCAAAGATGACACTCTGACACCCAAGGAAGTCATGGTTCTTAACCCTTTCCTTGTTTACTCATGCATGCCGAGGGTGAACACACAAAAGACACAAATAAAGGTTGTCAAACATTTATTGAAATAATTGCATTCTTGCATAAAGAGAATGAGCTGTGATAATTAGGAGGATGAAAAAAATCATTGTAACCAGCATAACTAACATGGTGAAAAGAATAACAGTCCAACCGTGGTGATCTTAGATCTATATATTCCTACTTAGCTCTATCTGCAATCTGAGAGACTTGCAGATGTACCCGTTGCCTGTGCCTGAACAAATAGGATAGCCTGAGACCCCCATACCTGGAAAGCTGAGTGGCAGTAAATCTACTCGAGAAGCATCTCTCTAACCGCGATGTCTTATGACCGCCTGGGTTAGAAAATGGCACTAGGGTACACCACATCTTGCTTGCACTCTCATTTCTGGAACCTCGTAGGCAAACATTCCACCAGGGGGCATTTGGCAGATTTTGGCCAGAACTCTGCATTACAAGAGTAACACGAAGTCACCAAATATGGCTAATTTCACTGCTGAAATGAAAATTTCTGCTCACCCCTAATGATGATCCCAAATATAGAGATAATCAGCTTCCTCTAGATTCTACCATACTAAAATTAAGGGTCCAGGGAACGAGAGTTCCATGCAACCCATAATGACAGTATCTGGCAAACATCTCTCAAATTTGCTCTTAGTGGTTAGATTATCACTGACCCAGATTGTAAACAAGGGCTCACTCCTCCCTACATATCTAATGGGCAAATCTTTGACAGGTTAAGCAGATAAACAATTGGCTGCTCTGACATATGACCACATGGCCAAATTCTAAAAAGTATATACCCCTTTCACAACAGATCTGAAAAGAGATAGAAGATATAGAAGAGCCCTAATTGGCCGACATAATGTTCCCTAACAATCAGGCACAGATGAGATGTCCTCAAACTAAATGTCATCTTCTGATGAATAAGCAATTCCTAGTTATATTGCCAGGGCCACTGAGCTGTTGGTTGTGTCAAAGAAGGATATATCTATCGAAACAAGTGTAAATCATGAGGTGATTACAGATTAATGTACTTACAATGTGAATCTTGACGGCTTTGAACCCCACCTTCCACCAAACACCAAGCCACTTCGATTCATTCTGGACACTAGCCTCATCCTCAAGGAAAACATTGCCAAAACACAACAAATGCCTGGTACTAGCTCTCTTCTAAAGAAAGTCAAACAATTTCTTCCGGAGAGTGACTTCAGAATTGCTGTTCAAGCCATCATGCTCTTGCATCTGCATGGTGGTAATGCCCTACTCCATGGTTTCTAAGATTCCACTCTGACACCTCTTACAGCATCTTATATGCTGCAACATGACTCATCCAAGGCCTGAAGAAATATGACCAAATCACCCCCATTATGATGGAAAATCACTAGCTCTCATTGACAGCCTACACCATGTTCAAAACCAGCTGCATAATTTACAAAGATATCAGGTCCAGCAACCTTGCTCATTTTGGAGACAAGCTCACTTGCAGAACACTTGCAGCTAGAAAACTATCAGACTCCAGACTAAGAAGTGTAAAAAAGTAAAAACTAGATGGCAGACCTTTTCCATCAATGCACCCAAGATCTGAAACAACCTCCCCGTATCCATCAGGACCGCTGTAATGCTACTTGAGTTTGGGAAAGAGTTGAAGATTCACCTCTTTAAAGAACACCACATCACAATGTATTAAACATCTGCAACACTCCTTCCTCTCCTCTTACTCATGCCTTTATGCTTGTCTTTGATCATGTGTAGCACTTCTCAGGCTTTTGGCTAGGTTTATGATATAGAAATACTATACATACATACATGCATATGTGACAATCAGTGGTGGATTGACATGGTGCTGCAGGGCTGCCAGACCTTACAAGAAAGATAAGCACACATCATTGGCCAGAAGTTAAATTTGATAAAAATGGCGCCTATGCTACTCAGTCCTTCATACCTGTTTGTCTGTTTGATTCTGTGTCCACCCCCTCCCACTCCATTCAGATGCTGTACATTGTAGACAACAAATTTAAAGAATGTGAGCTTTTTTGGGGACTGGGTCTGAGTTTGAACTCGCAAATTAGTGTTAACTCTGTAAACTGTGCCAGCTCAGGAATGTCCTCTCTTTTGCACCTAGAGTGCTACGACATATGGTAGTAGGAGCTTATTTAAATTTCAAACTCATTTAGTGTAACAGCCACCAAAGTGGATGCCGAGCTTACCAGCTACAGTACGCGGGACGTAGTTTGAGAAAGAGAGGCTAATTTTACAGCCTCAGTTGCACTTACCCTGGGTAACATTTGACAGCCAAGTCTCCTTAAATTCACTCTGCATTGCTTTCATAGGACTTGGTGGAATGGCTTCCTGTCACTTTGGGGGTCTGCCGCCGGCCTGGCTGGGACCGCCAGAACACCGTACCGCCGTCAAAAGGCCGCCAGCCAGCCCAGTGGGAAACACCCTTCCACGATGAAGCCGGCTCCGAATGGAGCCGGCGGAGTGGAAGGTGTGCGACGGGTGCAGTAGCACCTGTCGCGAATTTCAGTGTCTGCTGAGCAGACACTGAAATTCAAAGTGGGGCCCTCTTACGGGGGCCCCTGCAGTGCCCATGCCATGGGCACTGCAGGGGCCCCCAGGGGCCCCACGACACCCCTCACCGCCATCCTGTTCCTGGCGGTCGAAACCGCCAGGAACAGGATGGCGGTGAGGGGGTCGTAATCCCCATGGCGGCGCAGCAAGCTGCGCCGCCATGGAGGATTCCCATGGGCAGCGGAAAGTCGGCGGTACACCGCCGACTTTCCGTTTCTGGCCGCGGCTGTACCGCCGCGGTCAGAATGCCCTGCGGAGCACCGCCAGCCTGTTGGCGGTGCTCCCGCCGACCCCGGCCCCGGCGGTCCTTGACCGCCGGGGTCAGAATCACCCCCTTAGTGTTAAATATATGGCTACATGTCACCGCTGATAATATCAAGTGACCTTTCAATCATGTGCTGGTGGTGATGTCTTCTGCCAAATGTATGTCCATAGGTATCAGTAGATTTATGGTCCTTGCAACCAACCTTTGAATTTACTTCCCCTAACATCCAGCACATCCTTACACAATTCACCCTTAGATGGATACTCAACACCAACCTATTCATAGACTGCTTTGTACTCTTGGTGCCTGTGGATGGATTGTTCTCCATTCATGTCCAGATACAATTCAGTTTGTGTTGTTCCTGTTATAAACAATAAAAAAGTAATAAATAAGGTAGCCCTTCAAGAATTTAATCACATTATTCTTCATTAGTCTAGAATTTCTTCTGAGGCACCACACCTAGAAGTGAGATTTTTAAAAGAGTACAAAATATGGACATAATTTGTTTCTCGCCTCCTATTTGTGGATTCAGTTTGGCTTTAGGTAGCCATAAGAAAGTCTAAAGAGTCCTCAAATGAATCACTGACCCAGATACTTGGAGACTAGGCTCTCCAGGCCCTGAGGAACAGACAGATTAACTCCACAGGTTCATGGCCCCATTGCTTGTGTTTGGCAAAAGCTATCTGTAATTTAAAAGCCCCTGCACAGCTGCAATTGTTATAAGACAAAGAGCAACACAGATTCGTATGTATTTATTTATTTTCAAATCATTATTGGATATGCCTTGACATGCCCCCTGCTACTTGGCAGAGCCAGACTTGATGCCTCATCACAACTGTAAAGGAAAATGAAGTCAGTTGTTGTGAAGCTCACTCTTGGCGACCTTCAGTCGATTGCTTCCTTCCTGGCTCGCCATCCTCCTTGATGAGAGCGGGCGAGGGGACTTGTTCCGTGATGTCAAGGTATTACGTTTATTAAAAGGCAAATACATTTCACCATCAACCCTCCATCTCCCCCCTGCCGTCCCTGTCTACTCTTGAAAATGCAGATAGTGCTCTGGTTCCAACTTTACTCTGCCAGAGTGAACCGACATTAGGACATACAGCAGGGGCGTATTTAACCCCCATGGAGATGGAGAGAAGGAGGGAAAATTTAAAATTTCATGGTGGGCAATCTCCTAAAAAGCAGGCAGGTTCCCTTCCTCTACTCAGAGCTCAAACTGGTTCAAAGTGGGTGTATTTTGTGTATTTTATGTTTCTTAGTGATTTCTTTGGTCTAGATTCTTCAACCTCATATGGAGTGAGAGCTGGCACAATGCCACATAACAGTGTTAAGGATTCAAGCTGGAACCAGCATTAACAAAATGAAATGATGTTTTTGATAAAGAGCGGTTATTTTCTGGCAATTCGCAGACATACACTTGCGTGCACACATACAAACTTTTACGCACACACATGGGCGTAGGAAGTGTGGGGTATGTGGGGGATGTATCCCCTCCCAGAATTTGGAGGGTGGGGGACAAAGGGGATGAGTGTGGGGGGAGACAAGGGGACAAAATAATTTCCCCCTCACTTCTTTTATTCAAAGGGCCATTAGCGCGCAAAAGCTCTACTTATAATAGCCGTGCACTGACCTGCCTCCAATCTGATGGTCACAGAATGAAGGTGAGTCAGGTGCTCCCTACGCCATCTGCACTTTTGTTTGTCCTGTTTACAGCTGTGGGCATTAAGGGCACATGAGAACAAAGGGAGCGAGGAGGAGTAAATAGTTTTTGATGATTGCTGTCTGCATCACCTACTGCATTGAAGACGAGTGCTGCAGGATGCCTTGAAGAGGAGCACTGCAGGACAGTGAGGAAGATCTAAAGAGGAAACAGAGTCCCACTCAGCCTGACGCCTGCAGACTAGAAAGAAGGCTCTGTGAAACCCAATATTTGTATTTGCCTAAGATCTCACCAGTTGGTGAAACAGGTAAGTCGAGATTGAGCCCAGATTTTACCTTTTAACACTACACAATTTAGCTATTAGAAGGGTATCTTTTTTCTAAAATCTATGCCTAATGTTTTTTTAACTCAGTAATAAAGGGTTTGATTACAGCATGGCTAACAGGGAGAAGCCATATTCATTTTGGTCCATTTTGCCTCACGTTATTATTTACATTGATGTTATTGTAACATACTTAAGCATATTGAATTATATTGGGGGTCATTCTGACCCTGGCGGTAATTACCGCCATGGCGGAGGTCGGCGGTAGCACCGCCAACAGGCTGGCGGTGCACCGCTGGGCATTCTGACCGCGGCGGTTCAGCCGCGGCCAGAAACGGAAAGTCGGCGGTGTACCGCCGACTTCCCGCTGCCCTTGAGAATCCTCCATGGCGGCGGAGCGCGCTCCGCCGCCATGGGGATTCTGACACCCCCTACCGCCATCCGGTTCCTGGCGGTTCTCCCGCCAGGAACAGGATGCGGTAGGGGGTGCCGCGGGGCCCATGGGGCCCCCTGCAGTGCCCATGCCAATGGCATGGGCACTGCAGGGGCCCCCGTAAGAGGGCCCCACGAAGGATTTCAGTGTCTGCTTTGCAGACACTGAAATTCGCGACGGGTGCAACTGCACCCGTCGCACCTTCCCACTCCGCCGGCTCCATTCTGAGCCGGCGTCCTCGTGGGAAGGGTGTTTCCCGCTGGGCTGGCGGGCGGACTTTCGGCGGTCGCCCGCCGGCCCAGTGGGAAAGCCAGAATGACCGCCGCGGTCTTTTGACCGCAGAGCGGTCTTTCGGCGGGAACCGCTTGGCGGGCGGCGACCGCCGTCCGCCGCGGTCAGAATCACCCCCATTATCTTTTCTCTATCTTTTCTTAACTCTGCTCTGAGACTATCTATCCTATGCCATTGCACCCTACACCACTTTTCTCCACTCTGTGCTACTCTACCCCACTGCAGTCTATGCTGTAGCACTCCACACCACTCTACACTGCAGAACTCTACGCTACGCCACTGCAATCTATGGTATTCAACTCTAAACAATGTACACTACACCCCTGCACTCTACGTCAGGGCACTCTTAACCACTTTACTCAAAACCAATGCACTGCATGTCACTGCACTCTATGCCAATCTACTCTGCACCACATCACTCTATGCCACTGCTTTCTGCCACTGTGCTCTGCACCACAACACTCTATGCCAATGCACTTTACGCCACTCTACAATACACCACTGTACTCTAGTACCCTCTAATCTGCAACAGTGCACTCTCTGCCACTGAATTCTACGCCTCTCTACTCTGCACCACTGCACTCAATGCCACTGTACTCTGCACCACTGCACTCTAATCTACTCTACACCACTCCACTCTAGGGCACTTCACTCTATTTTGAAACCATCTACTCTATGCCACTGCAATCTCCTCAACTCCACTCTATGCTATGCCAGTCTAATCTACCCTGCACGACTCCAATGTACCCTGCGCCACTCCAATCTGTTCTGCACCACTCTATGCCATTGCACTCTGCATCACTGTGCTCTACTCTGCAACACTCTACTCTTCACCACTGTACTCTACTCTGCAGCAATCTACTCTATGCCACTGCACTCTTTGCCACTCTATTCTACTCTGCACCCCTGTACTCTACGCCATGCTTGTCTACTCTGCACCACTGTACGTCACTGCACTCTATGCCAATGCATTCTATGCCACTCTACTCTACACTACTGCCTTTTATGACACTCTACAATGCAACACTGTTCTCTGCCACTGAACTATACTCCTCTCTACTCTGCACTACAGCACTCTACTCTGCACCGCTCAACTTTTTGCCACTCTACTGCACTTTACACCAAGGTACTCTATGCCAATACACTCTACGCCACTCTTCTCTGCACCACTGCACTCTACACCAATCTACTCTACCTTGCACCACTCCACTCCACCATGCATGGCATCACTCTGACACAGCAGCCTGCACCACTGCACTCTGCACCACTGCAAACTATGCTGTGCCACTCACTCTGCACTCCACTACTCTTCACCACTCTACGCTACTGCACTCTACTCTAAACCAGTGCACTCTACACCAATGCACTCTAAACCACTTTACTCAAAACCAATGCACTCTACACCACTTCACTCAACGCCAATCTACTTTACACCACTGTACTCTATGCCACTTCCCTCTAGACCACTCAACTCCACTCTATGACACTTCACTCTGACATTACACTGCATGATACTAGATTCTGACACTCTATTTTATTAAACTCAAACACTTTTTCCACTCTGTAGCTCCCTACGCAGCTCCCTATATGCCACTCCATTCCACTTTACTCCACTCTATGCCACTCCATGCCGGAGATCTTCAATCTACGATACTCTACTCCAAGCCACAACACTTTATGCCACTCCACTATACAGCAATGTACTATGCTCAACAGCACTCTACCCAACTCTCTCTATGCCACTTCATGTTACTTTACTTCACTCTATGCCACTTCACTCTTCTTTATGCCTTTCCACTCTATGACACTCTACTACACTCTGGCACTACTCCACTCTACTACTACTTCATGGTATTGGCGCTTGATTAGAGATTCAGATCTCCATTGATTGCCTTCTCACTCATGTGAGATGTGAGTCAGATTTATCTTGGCCTTTTTGGTTACAAGCACTCAGTAACCCTTTTATTGCAGGCTTAATTAAAGCTGAGGATGATCCTGATACTTGTCTAGGGGACTGAAACGTCGTCGGCCAAAGTACCTTGACTTGAATTTGTGATATTGTATATACGTTGGCATAAGCATAGGTACTATGAGCTAATGACTTCTTGATTCACTATTTGAATCATTCATGTAAAAGCCGGTGTATGAAAGTTTGTAAATCATTATTGTGGATGCTAACCACTGTGCCATACGGGATACTTTTTACATTTTTCTTGTAATTGGTCACATTGGGTCATCCAGATAACTTATGTAATGCCCGAATACCAAAATCTTTCTCAATTTCCCCTGTTGATGTTTTCCCACTACATTTGATTTTTTATATTTTGATTGAATACAATTCCGAAACCTTCATTTGGATACTACTTTAAAATCATTGTTTATTGGTGTGGTGTTGCATTTTACTCAAGGGGCCCTGTTCCTTTTGAGTGAGTTTACTATTCCATTCTAGGACACTCCACTTACTCCATGACACTACGCCACACCAATCGATGACACATCGTTCTCCTTCAGCCATTAACTTATAGCCATGCTGATTAGTAGTTTTACTAGTGTACAGCATGGCTAAAACACATTGGCAAAGGCAATAGATCTTACACAGGCCTATTGGCTTTGCCAATGCTTGTTTATAAGGTATGAACTTTGAGGTGACTTGCAATATCCTTATGTACGCAGGGGGTATTTTACCCCATATAATACATGGTCATTCCATCAACTTTCCCACAAACCACTTAAAACCTGAGTGCATAGCTTCTGTCATTGCAAGCTATTAAAATAGAGCAGAAGAAAGAGAAGCAAAATTCAATTTCTTGCTTTTAACAGCTGCATTAATTATGCTATTTGACTTGATGTGGCTTTCACCTTGGCTGCTAGCTCTGGCAGAAGGCATTGTAATGTCAGAACTTGACAGGTAATAACCTTGTAATGGTCATTTTATGATGTCTTTTCTCTATAATCAGTGAATATCTTTTCTTCATACTCAGTGACTTGGTGCATCACAAATAGCTGATTCTAAAGAAATTAGTGACTGCAGTTTATACAGAGATTAAGGAATCCATGATTATATAGCCTGTAACTCCAAGAGCTTCTTCAGTTGAAATGCTTCCAGTTATGAATGATGTGGAACTGAGCTGCCCAAGATCACACATAGGAGTAGAGGTGTTATTAGAACTATGGCTTCATAGCACAGTTTACAATTGTTGTACCTGATTGCTTTTTGATATCTCCAGTGCGGTTCCAATTGGCATGAGGTGAGGGGTATGGTGGGGGTGGGTCGCAAACTGTATGTTCTTCCTTTTTACCCTCCTACCTTTATTTGCTTGGTTCACGAAGATGCAAGGTTAATCAACGTGTTATTTTCACATTTGAGCTACTTTGTGAATGTAAATAACAATAAAATATATTTTCAAACTGTGACAACATGCCTTCCTTTCTCCCTATTTCATGTCCATACTATATGATTGTTCATATTTATCAGAGCCTGCGGTTCGCAAACAAGTAGCAATTTGTATGGGGTCAATTGAAAAGTCCCCAAAGCTGTCCCTGTCCCCCCCAGAAATTGATTGTCTCCTACGCCCCTGCCCATACACTCTCTAAAGTATTAGTAATAATGTATGTGAAAGATACAATGTATGAAATTCTGATTTTGAGAATTATATTGTCTGGGAGAGAAACACCATGAAAGAAATATGGCATGTGAGTTGTAGAATGAGATAGAAATATATGATCAACGAGAACTGCATTATTAGAAACCATATGGATCTCAGATATTGTTTGATTACGAGGTAAACTGTTGAGAAGGAAGCAAAATTGTCTTTCATCACACAGTATTTTCCACCCTGTACCTTAGAGGGTGGGAATAACTTCCATTTGTACAACAAGGGCCCACTGAACCCTGACTACTGCTGTTTTTAACGATTCAAACAGCAGCTAGGGGCCATTTCCTTCCTGCACTAGGGCTCATGGCACACTGGCTTCGCCATTGGGTGAGCGATGTGCACGAAGCCATCCTCCCACATTTCCAGTCAGCCTGGGGTCTGTAGTCAAGCTGTGCTCTTCTATTAACTGGTTTGGATAGTTTTGGAGCGACGGATGTGTTGTCTACAGGTCTGATGGCGCTCCTTTTTATATTTTCTTATGATTTGGTGCAAGGACTTTACTTTTTCAGAAGCCCCCACCTGCCAGTAACTACACAGAAGGAAGCAGCAGGAAGACACCGCATGGGGTGGCACTTAAATGCCACATACGTGTCCTCTTTCTGCCTTCCAGTGCTTTTCCTCTGAAGAATAGAAGAGCAGGCATCAAAAACATGCTTTCAAGCAAGTCGAAATAGCTTAGACCATAGCAATCGCACAATCCACTGATTTGTGAAACAAGAGCTAAGGTCGGCAGCGAGTGCTTCAGCAGAAAATCCAACACCTTACAAAACATATGGTGGAAGAACTTCCACTAAAAGATTTCCTACTTTTAACATTTCCCTACAAAGAGGAGAATTTTACTATGTCACCAAATAAGAAACCCGGTACTAAAGTAATAATTCCCCTATGGGCTCTTGTGTACCAGTGCAGCCAAAACAGAGGAAAGCAACCTTCACAGCTGCGCTATTTTGAAAGATCATGTAAACATTTGCATGTGGAGTAGCCTACTGGTTCTCGGCTGTTTCTACATGTGTTTAAGATATAAAGTTTAGTGACGATAATAATTTTTTGAATGGGGTCAGTAAGTAGCATGTTAAGAACAAATTCTATATGAGAAGTAATACCGGGAACACTCAACTTTGCAGTGCATTTTGCTTTGGATTAAAAACGCTAAAATAGGTGTACAGTGACAATTGTAAATCGGTGAAATAGCAGGACCATTAATCTATTTCCACAGACCAGAGAGCCTCTTTATCTTGCAAACAGACATAGTTATCAAATGACACCGCTGTGGTTTTGCTATTTGCACCCGTAGCATATAGCAGAGTGTACTGTTTGTGAATGTCACATGTGTCAATGGTGATGTCACAAACACAAACAAAGGGAAGCGAGAGAAATGCCATCCAGACAGGTGCAGTGCTGGTGCTCCGCAGGGCAGAAGGAAACAAAAACATCCTGATGCCAAAAGTGCAAAGTATGGTAGCAAGACCCAGCACTTCCAGGGGCAGCATACGTCAAAGGAAGCATAATTCACACAGGATGGACAGCGCCTGAAAAGTATCTGTGATAACAGTTGTTAGGACCAGGTGTTGACATAAATGATGGGAAAATGTAGTGAGCACTCTCTCTCTCTCTCTCTCTCTCGCCCCCTCTTTCTCTCTCTCTCTCAATCTCTCCCTCTCTCTTTCACAGACTTTTTCTCTCTATGCATACCCCTTTCTGTCTATGAGTCTCTCTCTCTCTCACACACACACACATAAAAACACACGTATAAGCATGCCCACACACAAATACACATATCAATATGGCCACCTGTCCACACACACACATCCTCCTTTCTCTGATTGCCAAGCAAGCTTGAGTTTATCTTTGTAACCTATGAGGGAAAAGCAGACTGGTGTCTACTGGAACAGGGCCAACCAAAGGTATGATCTTGGTGAAAGAGGTTATGCTGGGCCCTTCAAATCAAGACTGTAAGAAATGAGGGTGACCTAGTCACAGTAGTATCGATAACTCTCTTCCTTTAATCTATCCAATTTCGTTTGGAAATCTTCCTGCTTTAACCTGTCCGTCGAAAAAAGCCACCTGCAATCTGGTGTAGTTTGATGCTGACCGATAATTATTTAACATGTGTTTCAGTTCAGAACACCAATCACACAAAAGCTGATGGGAGAAATGCTTGGAAATAGTTTAACCACTGGCAATTGTTTGGGTTAACATTACTTGTCTCACTCTATTACCACATAGTTATGGTGGGAACCATTGTATTCTAGTTAGTACAAGGTGCAATATCCAGTTTGGACAAGACAGAAGCAGCTATAAGAATACATATGTCAATGGCAGAGTCTGACCCCCAATAATAGAAACAATTCAATGATAACAAATATGGGTATCACTAAAGAAGTAGAGAATAGTATGATCTAACTGCAATAATTGAGTGATTGTGAATCAGTATTACACAAACGTACACAAATTTACACTCTGCAAGAACATTGCATGCCTAATCTGAATAATAGTCTACAAGCCACCTGCATTGAACATGCATCACACACTGACTAGCTACATAGATGATTGTTCTCCTACTTAAAACAACAATGTTTCTCAGACTAATTACCAATGATGAGACTTTTCCATTAATGTATCCAGTCCCACAACTAATGGTGTGAAGAATTGCTCATGAATAGCCTTGCAATTAATGGAAAAGCAGCATGACATGAGTAACACTGATATGTATGTCAAAGTCAAGGGTGTGAAGCATGCCACAGAACTCCAATTAAGTAATGATTGTTAACATTCACAATAAAATTGCATGACATGAGCATTGCAAAAGCATAACGCCGAAGCAAAACAGGATGACAAATTGTAACCTTATGCAGTACGATACTAAAATTGGACTCTCAAAGATCTGTGAGCTACCTGTCTAAAGTTTTGCCACATCGTTTGGGGTAGTAAGCACTATAAAATGCTCATAACATACTGTACATATGTAGAAATTGCGAAATTATGGTTCCTATGTGTATTCCAACTTTCATATATGTGGGTGTGATATGGTAAACTGTAGTACATATACCTGTATACCTGTATTACTGGAGTAATGTTTATGTCAATTTATTTTTAACCCTTTTTTGATGATGTCATGTACCATATGCAACAATACAAAGACATGAGAGAAGCCATAGTCAGTTGCCTTGTACAAATGTGACAAGTGATAAACATTACCACTGCATCTCCTGCATTTATATTGTTAGTTCCTCAAGGGTTACTGTTGGACCCTGCCCTTTTACAGGGTCATTCCCCAAACTTTTTGCCTTTTTCCTCCGTATTTTTCTAACCCTTGTTGGCTGACGTTATGACTCAGCACTTTTTCACTGCTAATCAGTGCTAAAGTGCATGTGCTCTCTCTTGTAAACTTGGTATGATTGGCTTATACCTAATTGGCATACTTAATTTACCTATAAGTCCCTTGTAAAGTACATTAAATTCTACTAGTGGGCCTGCAGCGCTGCTTGCGCCACCCACTGAAGTAGCATTTCAAACCTATCTCAGGCCTGCTAGCACAGGGCCTGTGTGCGTAGTTTTCTGCCACTGGGACCTGGCATCTAAATTTACTTGCCAGGCCCAGAACTCCCCTTTTACTACATGTAAGTCACCCCTAAGGAAGGCCCAAGCTAGCCCTATGGGCAGGGTGCCATGTATGTAGAAGGCAGGACATGTGCCTAGTAATGTGGCCTGTCCAGGTAGTGACAAACAGCCTGTTTGGTTTCTCACTGCTATGAGTGCTGTCTTCTCATAGGATTGCATTCGAAATGCCCTTATGTGTAGGGGGTATTGTCTGATTTATGAGGGGTAGCGTAGGCATGTTTGGTAGGGTTGTAATGGTAGTGAGAAATGCTGCTTACTGGTGTAAGTGGATTTTTGTATTATCATTACAGAAATGCCACTTCTACAAAGTGAGGATTTCTCTGTGCTTATGACTGGTGTTTTTGCAGCTTGACTCCAATCCACATCTGGGCAGAGTGACAGTTGGGCTTTTGTGCATACTTTTCGGACAGCCTGTACACGAGGAGGGTGGAGGTGTTGCAGAGGTGCATCTACATACTGAATAGTCTTCCTGGGCTGAGAGAAGGGAGAGGCGGGGCACACCTGCATATGTAAAGGCTGTGCCCTGACCTCACACAATAGGGTTGTTTACCCCCAACTGATGTTTGGAGCCTGTGCTGGAGGAGAGAGGGGACACTCCTAGAACCAGTTGTAACTGGTTGAAACCCCCTCTCCTCCTGCTTGAAAATGCTTTGCAGAACTGAGTATAAGTACAGGGGAATATTCCCCACAATTTGGAGACACTTTGGGACTTACCTGTAACTGGACACCGAATGCTGCCGGAACTCCCCGGGAACAGCCTTGGACTGCTGCTGCTGTGCTGACCTGTGATCTGCCTGGTCACTTAGGGAAACTGACTGGATCCACCTTGTGCTGGCCTGCTGCTGGGTCCTGCCGGCCTGTGCTCCATCCTGCTGTTGTTCCCCCAGGGGCTGGGTACTGTGGCCCCTTACCCCTGCCGTCATCTGCTAAAAACGCCTGGAAAGCATTTCTCTTCTGATGAGTTATCTTGCGATCTGAAAGCGCGTTGCTTGTCAAGAATTGCCCCTTTGCGCTGGGTACACACTTTGCTGCGCGGCCCACACTGCCCTCCTGCCATACCGCCAGGAGGAGAGTTAGCTCCGGAGCATTCACCGGGGAGGGCCCAAGAGGATCAGGGCCCCCTGGCTCACCCTGCCAGCAGATTGTCCCTGAAAGGAAGCCGCCGTGCTGCTGTCAGAACGGCGGCCCCAGGAGAGTACGAAGAGCCAGATACGGCTTGCAGGTTGGAAGGGAAACCTCACCAAGGTCTCCTTCCCCGCCGAGCGTCTCTCTTTGTTGGCCACCTTACAGTGGGAGGGAAGCATCATCAGAGGTTCCCATCCACCACCGGAGCCCCTGATTGTTGTCTGGCATTGCCCTCCCCTTGTTGGAGGGCCAGTGAAGGCTTGGGGGGTCCCCCAGAGATCACGGGCCTGTTATAAACACCACAGAGCGACCTCTGACCTGTTTTTGGTCTAGAGCTCGCCCCCACCACCTTGCTGTCTCGTGCCCCTGACCCCCGCCCACGCTGCTGCTAGCGTGTTCGATGCCCTCCTCCACCCGCAGGCATCCTCCTGCGCCTCATCCCTGGTGTCTAGTGGGCTCTGGTAAGCTTCGCTAGACCCGTGTGCTCTCTGCCGCTTTTCGCCATTTCTGTAAGTGTTTTTCTACTTTTCAGCGCCTTGCCTCCTTGCGCTCTTGCCCCCATTTGTGCCCCTTCTGATTGCTGTATTCCGATTGTATTTTGTGCCATTTATCGTATTTTGTGACTGTTTTTGACTTGTGCCTTACTTTTGTCATTTTGTGCCTTGTTTATCCTGGTTTTCGCCCCTTGTGCGCTCCCCCTTGCCGTTTTCTCCCTGCGGTCCCGCCCCCCTCGTGCCCCCATTCGCCGCTCCCTTCCGCCTCCCCCCTCCCAGCTGCTCCTCCGTCCCCCCTCCCTTCTTAATAGCTGGAGCTGCGCGTCGCGAGTGAGCGACCTCTGACCTGTTTTTGGTCTAGAGCTCGCCCACCACATCCGCAGCACCACCTTGCTGTCTCGTGACCCTGACCCCCACCCACGCTGCTGCTAGTGTGTTCGAGGCCCTCCTTCACCCGCAGGCATCCTCCTGCGCCTTATCCCTGGTGTCTAGTGGGCTCTGGTAAGCTTTGCTAGACCCGTGTGCTCTCTGCCGCTTTTCGCCGTATCTGTAAGTGTTTTTCTACTTTTCAGCGCCTTGCCTCCTTGCGCTCTTGCCCCCATTTGTGCCCCTTCTGATTGCTGTATTCCGATTGTATTTTGTGCCATTTATCGTATTTTGTGACTGTTTTTGACTTGTGCCTTACTTTTGTCATTTTGTGCCTTGTTTATCCTGGTTTTCGCCCCTTGTGCGCTCCCCCTTGCCGTTTTCTCCCTGCCGCTGCCTCCCTGCGGCCCCGCCCCCCTCGCGCCCCCATTCGCCGCTCCCTCCCGCCTCCCGCCTCCCAGCTGCTCCTCCCTCCCCCCTCCCTTCTTAATGGCTGGCGCTGCGCGTTGCGAGTGAGCGACCTCTGACCTGTTTTTGGTCTAGAGCTCGCCCCACACGTCCGCAGCACCACCTTGCTGTCTCGTGCCCCTGACCCCCGCCCACGCTGCTGTTAGCGTGTTCGATGCCCTCCTCCACCCGCAGGCATCCTCCTGCGCCTCATCCCTGGTGTCTAGTGGGCTCTGGTAAGCTTCGCTAGACCCATGTGCTCTCTGCCGCTTTTTGCCGTATCTGTAAGTGTTTTTCTACTTTTCAGTGCCACTTTTCGCTGTATCTGTAAGTGTTTTTCTACTTTTCAGTGCCTTGCCTCCTTGCGCTCTTGCCCCCATTTGTGCCCCTTCTGATTGCTGTATTCCGATTGTATTTTGTGCCATTTATCGTATTTTGTGACTGTTTTTGACTTGTGCCTTACTTTTGTCATTTTGTGCCTTGTTTATCCTGGTTTTCGCCCCTTGTGCGCTCCCCCTTGCCGTTTTCTCCCTGCCGCTGCCTCCCTGCGGCCCCGCCCCCCCTCGTGCCCCCATTCGCCGCTCCCTTCCCCCTCCCCCCTCCCAGCTGCTCCTCCCTCCCCCCTCCCTTCTTAATGGCTGGAGCTGCGCGTCGCGAGTGAGCGACCTCTGACCTGTTTTTGGTCTAGAGCTCGCCCGTCACATCCGCAGCACCACCTTGCTGTCTCGTGCCCCTGACCCCCACCCACGCTGCTGCTAGTGTGTTCGAGGCCCTCCTCCACCCGCAGGCATCCTCCTGCGCCTCATCCCTGGTGTCTAGTGGGCTCTGGTAAGCTTCGCTAGACCCGTGTGCTCTCTGCCGCTTTTCGCCGTATCTGTAAGTGTTTTTCTACTTTTCAGCGCCTTGCCTCCTTGCGCTCTTGCCCCCATTTGTGCCCCTTCTGATTGCTGTATTCCGATTGTATTTTGTGCCATTTATCGTATTTTGTGACTGTTTTTGACTTGTGCCTTACTTTTGTCATTTTGTGCCTTGTTTATCCTGGTTTTCACCCCTTGTGCGCTCCCCCTTGCCGTTTTCTCCCTGCCGCTGCCTCCCTGCGGCCCGCCCCCCCTCGCGCCCCCATTCACCGCTCTCTCCCGCCTCCCAGCTGCTCCTCCCTCCCCCCTCCCTTCTTAATGGCAGGCGCTGCGCGTTGCGAGTGAGCGACCTCTGACCTGTTTTTGGTCTAGAGCTCGCCCCACACGTCTGCAGCACCACCTTGCTGTCTCGTGCCCCTGACCCCCGCCCACGCTGCTGCTAGCGTGTTCGAGGCCCTCCTCCACCTGCAGGCATCCTCCTGCGCCTCATCCCTGGTGTCTAGTGGGCTCTGGTAAGCTTCGCTAGACCCGTGTGCTCTCTGCCGCTTTTCGCCGTATCTGTAAGTGTTTTTCTACTTTTCAGCTCCTTGCCTCCTTGCGCTCTTGCCCCCATTTGTGCCCCTTCTGATTGCTGTATTACGATTGTATTTTGTGCCATTTATCGTATTTTGTGACTGTTTTTGACTTGTGCCTTACTTTTGTCATTTTGTGCCTTGTTTATCCTGGTTTTCGCCCCTTGTGCGCTCCCCCTTGCCGTTTTCTCCCTCTCCCTTACTAAAGATCCACACACCGCCAAAGCCAACCTCCACGAGGGACTGAAATCCATCGCCGAATGGATGAGAAACAGCCGTCTGAAATTAAACTCCGATAAGACGCAAGTTCTCATCCTCGGACTCTCCCCCTCTGCCTGGGACGACTCCTGGTGGCCCACCGCGCTGGGACCCCCACCTGCTCCAGCCAACCACGCACGCAACCTCAGCTTCATCCTCGACTCCGCTCTCACCATGTCCAAACAGGTCAACGCAGTCTCCTCCTCCTGCTTCAACACCCTCCGCATGCTCCGTAGAATCTACAAGTGGATCCCGACGGAAACCAGAAAAACAGTGACCCAGGCCCTCGTCAGTAGCAGACTTGACTACGGCAACGCACTCTACACAGGCATCCCAGCAAAAGACATCCAACGACTCCAACGCATCCAGAACGCATCCGCCCGCCTGATCCTCGACATACCCCGCCGATGCCACATCTCCCACCACCTGAAGGACCTCCACTGGCTCCCCGTGGACAAGAGGATCACCTTTAAACTTCTCACCCACGTGCACAAAGCACTACACGACGCCGGACCCGCCTACCTGAACAACAGACTCAACTTCTACGTACCCTCACGCCAACTCCGCTCTGCCAACCTCTCCCTCGCCATCGTTCCCCGAATTCAACGCAAGACCTCCGGCGGCAGATCCTTCTCCTACCTCGCCGCCAAGACCTGGAACTCACTCCCGACCTCCCTGCGCCAGACCCAGGACCTCCTCACCTTCAGGAGACTCCTCAAGACATGGCTCTTCGACCGATAGCAGCTGCCCTCCCCCCCCCCCCCTCAGCGCCTTGAATCCCTAACGGGTACATAGCGCGCTTTATAAATTTAATGATTGATTGACAGAGGGTGCAGACCACCCCGCTCCCCCAGGAGCAACACATGGCCCCCGTTTCGCGCATAGGAGCGCCAGGGGCCCCACATTCATCTTCCTGGAACTAGGAGTGCCTTTTCCTCAGGATACAGGTACTTTTGAGACATATTAGTGTCTTATGATTCAGATGGGGACACTAGGGGGGTTATATGTTTCCTGCCTATTTTTCTAATGCCATATATGTTTGCTAAATGTTCCTTTTATGGGAATAACAGGCTCATATGTGTCTTGGGACTTGCCATAGGTTTTTATAATGCTCTTAATATAGGCATTTAGTATATTTCCATGACAAGTGCATTTCTTTTATAATGTGATACCTGACTACTGCTTATGTAGCAGAATATTAGTAACCTGTGTAACGTACTGACAACTACTAAGGTAGCGGGATATTACTGACATGTAATGTTTGGTCTAATTATGTTTTGTGCAATACAGTTTATTTTTACATAGCTCAGTGTTGTGTTTACTTGGTGGAGTATATATTGTGTCACGTGTGTTGTGTGTGTTGTGCAAACGCTTTACAAATTGCCTCTGGGTTAGGCCTGACTGCTCGTGCAATGGCTACCAAGGGGGTAAGCAGTTCTTCATATTCTTTCAGGATCCTATGTTATGAACTAGTGTGGGTTAAAGTCAGTGCTTAATTTGAGCTGGTGGTATTGGTGCACACTACTGACACTTGACTGTCAACACTGGCATTTATGACTGTCTGGCACATGGTGGCGCTGTCTGACAAATTTAGAGATGAGGAAAACAACAGTTATTTATTAATTCAGTAATACATAACATTATCACCTGCCGCCCAAACCTTTCTTACAGCGTTAAGGGCGTGGAATAGTCTGAAATGTCACCCTTTCAGGGATGTAAAGGTTAGTAGTGGTGTTGGTGCTGTCATTGGTCAAACTGGCAGGGGCAATGGATGGAACAAGCTGCAGTGGCATCCTGACGAGGGCCAAGGCACTTATTATTATTTATTTTCTTTACACATTAAGCACTGGTGAAAGTTTCCAACCACATGCATTCCATAAAATACCTCCATAATTCTATGAGTACACGCAGACCCATCTCAGGGTCGAGGCAAACTATTGACCTAGGTGCCAAAATCCACATGTCTCCTTACCAATGTGCACATGACTTCTGATATAGTGGGTAACTTAAGTGCACGTGTCTTGGTGTAAAAAGAAGGACCATTGTAGCACTGTGCCTTCTGAGTCCTATGGCACAAGGTGTCTGCACACAGTCTGTTGAGGAAGCAATGCATGCGTCGTGCACATCATTGACTCTTCCACTTTTCTACCCTTCTTTCCTTCATTGAAGACAATAATTCCACACACAGACACTGAGTGATCACTGCTAGTACCCGCAGGATCCATAGTCTCAGTCACCACTTCAAGTTTTGTAAGTGAATTTTATGTACAATATAACGCACACTTAAATAAAATCCAGCCTTGATCCATAGTAATCGACGTGTCTGTAAATTAAAAAACTTACTTGGTATTCAAAGTTTTAAACATGCAGTACCAATAGCCATACATGACTGGAACATATCCCTGATACTGAAATATATAACTTTCCTGCAGTAAATATTAAATTACTGCCCGACCTCTCCCTCTGGGGTATCTTTGTCAACCTACTTTAGAGCCAGCGTTGTGCTACCGTCATAACTAATACAATTTACTGTCTGATTACATTGGCTAAATTTGGTGACCAACCTTGAAAACAATATTTTCCTAAGAAACAAAAAGTAGTCGCAAATACCCTCCAGCTGTTAAAAGATAATAGATATGTAGATAAATGAGGACAATAACAAATGTCTTGGCAGAATCCTTATTTCCTCAGCACCGAGGACGTGGTTTATTTTGCTTTTGTTTCTCTTCACACAATAATTTAGGAGATGAGCATAAATCACATCTCATTTTATAATCCTCCAAACTGAAGCGTGAGCTCACGTGCTTACGAATATAGCAGAATGTCCCAGCTAATGTAAAGTCCCATTTTCTGTTGACCACACCAATCACCAAAGGTTTAGTTAGCTGTTTCAATATCAGAAGATAGTGCAATTGCATGCAGCTTTACTCAAATACCCTGGGACTGGTTTATAGTTCGATGGACAGCTTACTTCTTCACAAATGCAACTGAACACCCTGTCTGCTGTATGATCACTCAATTTAAAGTCGAGCAGACTATGACCCTCATTATGACATTGGCAGTAAATACCACTTACCGCCACATTGACTGCCGCCAACTTACCGCGGCGGCGGCGGATATCCGTTTACCATATTATGACACACACACCAATCTGTCAGTATTCAGCCACATACACAACTCTGCCAGCCCAAAGGTCAGTGATAAAGTGGAGGTATCAAAACCCACACCGTTAGGCCAACAGAATTACGCCCACCACATTATGACCCATGAATCACCATGGCGGACATTCAACGGCGGTAAACCATTGACGGTACATACCGCCGTGCTAAAAATGGACACCCACATACAGAACAACACCACATTGGACAATTCAAACAACACACTCCTGACACCCATACACACACAACACCCACACACCCACACACCCATACCACCATAAAACACACACCCACAGTACCCACAACCCTTTACGACTACAAAGCATTGCCACCAGAGAGACATCAACACCACAAACACAACCAGAGCCACACACTATACAAACCTATACACCACTCATGCACCCCACATCACACACCCCATTACATTACCCAACACACCCTCACCTACACACCTCACACAACACCCATGGCACCACAAAAACACCCCCGTTTCACAGAAGAAGAGCTAAGGGTCATGTTAGAGAAAATCATCAGGGTAGAGCCACAGCTATTTGGAGCACAGGTGCAGCAGATATCAATAGCTAGGAAGATGGAGCTATGGCAGAGAATTGTGGAGAATTGTGGACAGGGTCAACGCCGTGGGACAGCACCCAAGAATAAGGGATGACATCAGGCAGATGTGGATTGACTTACGGGGCAAGGTACGTTCCATTGTAGCAAGACACCAGCTCCTGATCCAGAGGACTGGCAGTGGACCCCTATCTCCTCCCCCACAACTCACAGCATGGGAGGAGCAAGTCTTGGCAATCCTGCATCCTGAAGGCCTGGCCGGAGTCGGAGGAGGACTGGACTCTGGTAAGTCAACTCTCTACTTCTATCACCCCCCTACCTGCATGCCATCACATACCCCCACCCTCACTTCCATCACTCCACCACTTCCCACACACCCCACCATCACATCTCACTCATCCCAATGCCAAGCCCTGCATGCTCTAGAAAATCCATGGACACTTCTCACAGCCCTGCATGGACACTAATCACCAAAGCATGCACCGTATAGAGAACTAATCATCCCACCATACACCAACGTACACAAGTGAAAGCTGCCAGGGCAAATACAACCAAAGAGGGCAAGCCACGGATGCACAATATGTCAGGCACAGAAACCTTAACACATCATTTACATCCCCACAGGTACCCCAGCCAATGTCAGCAGAAAGGAGGTGCCAGCAATATCCAGACCCCCAACAGAAGAGGCCCACAGTGATGACAGCAACTCTGGTCTTTGGGATCTGGGTGACCTACCTGGCCCATCAGGGACCTCTGGACAGCCGGTTAACCCAGGCCCAGTCACACACCACCACAGAGCCCCCCCCCCATCTGGAAACACCACCACAGCACCAACCCAGCATACCCATACCTGTGTCCCCAGGACACATCAATCAGCAGTGTGTCCACCTCTACAGGGACCCCAGGCCACACCTCATACCCAAGACCATAAGGCACCTGGGAAACTGGGAGGAGTGCTGTGCACCAGGGGGCGGAGAGGCCCAGGGAACCGACTCTCCAGGAGGCACTTGCAGAGATCCTGGGAGCCTATCAACATTCCCAGATCACGATGGGCCAGATCCTGGACAATATGCAGGAGAACAGGCGGCTGCAGGAGGGACAGTACCAGGGGATCAGGGAGGACTTGCAGGCCCTCAACAACACCCTGATCTCCATAGCAGGGATGCTGGCAGACATGGCCAATATCATGAGGGAGGCAGTCACACAACAGCGGGCCCCTGCCACTAGCCAGACGTCAGAACAGCCTTCCACCTCCGCTACCGCTAGTGGACAGGAGGCCCTGCCACAGAACTCAAAGGCCACCAGCACCCCTCCCCCAGCACAAAGAGAACCATCCCGCAAACATTCCCTTCAATCCAGACAGAAGCCAGAGACACTTGCCAAGACCCCGCCAGGAAATCAGTCTCTCCTGATTGTCACCCTTGTGTCCCACTCAGTCACCCTGTCCACCTTGAACTGCCATTGCTCCCCTTCCTATGTCCCCTTGAACAATGCACCTGTGCTACAAACAGACTGGAACAATACCCTGGACTTTCCTCCATCATCACCCCATCCCATTGCACTTGCCCCTCTATCTTTTAAAACTTCAATAAACACCCTTGGGAAAAAGAAAAAAAAATTCGGAGTATGTCATGTATATCAATTATGTATTCATTGAAGCAGGTACAAACATTGCAATTCGACTGTACAGAAAATGAGAAGAGATTCATGACCTGTAGCTGGCTGCAGTGATCACAGCAGGAGTATATGTGAGGTTACCAACATCTGCAAAATGAATTGCCAGAGGGAACAGTAAGTGGGCATAGAGGTGGGAAATATCAGCATGCCAGTGCCACAGAAATGCAAACAAATTTAAATGAAATGTGAAGTAACACTGTCCTACCTGTGTGTCATTGGAAGTATTGTCTGATCACTGATGTTCTGTTGTCCTCATCCTCATCCTCTGCTTCCTCATCCTCACTATCCACAGGGTCCAGTGCTGGCACACAGGCATCTCCTCCTCCTGCAGGAATGGGACATGGCGTCTGAGGGCCAGGTTATGCAACATGCAGCATGGCACCACTAGCTGGCAGACCTTCTTGGGTGAGTAGCATAGGGATCCACCTGTCAGATGGAGGCACCGGAACCTGGCCTTCAGGAGGCAAAAGGTCCTTTCAATTATCCTTCTGGTTCACCCATGGGCCTCATTATAACGTTCTTCTGCCCTTGTCCTGGCATTCCTCATGGGGATCAGCAGCCATGAAAAGTTGGGGTAACCAGAGTCACCTGCAAATATTGAGGGACAACATTTAGCCACACACTATTCCATATGGTCCACACCATACCCATACACCAACATCTACTGGGAGGAAACCAGGGCTCACCTATTAGCCACACCCTGTGCCTCCATAGTTGGCCCATCACATTTGGGATGCTGCTATTCCTCAGGACAAAGGCATCATGCACTGACCCAGGATAATTAGCATTGACGTGGGAGATGTACTGTTCTGCCAAGCACACCATCTGTACATTCATAGAGTGGAAACACTTCGGATTCCTGAACACCTGTTAATTCTGGTGGGGGGGAGCAAATGCAATATGTGTTTAATCAATCTCCCCAATTGTCACTGTGGCCAAATCTTCAACCTGGCGGAAAACACTGTAGCTGTACATGTGTTTAATCAGGGCAGACAACACTCTTGTCAGCACTATTGAGAACACTGGCTGTGACATTCCTGCTGCCAAGCCCACTGTCACTTGGAAAGAACCAGTTGCCAGGAAATGGAACACTGATAGAACTTGCACAAGAGGGGGGATCCCAGTGGGGTGACGGATAGCAGATATCAGATCAGGCTCCAATTGGGCACACAGCTCAGTGATTGTGGCCCCGTCAAGTCTAAAGGTGAGTATTATGTGCCTGTCCTCCAGTGTTGCCAAGTCCACCAGGGGTCTGTACAGGGGGGTATGTCTCCATCTCCTATTCATCCACAGTGGTAGGAATCTATGGGGCAAAAGAGTGAGGAGCTGGTCACAAACTGAACAATGGCGCTACAACAGAACTTTGCATGCTGTTAACTTGTAATGGGTCAGTGTGATTTGTCCAGTATGTCCTCATACTAACTCCACCAGTGACACAGCAATTTTTCAGGGCCTGCCCCCCCCCGAAATGGAGGCTGCCTGTCCTATGTGGAGGGACAGGTGGAAGTGAGGTAATTCCGCTTTTGTTGGGCGCCTTTGCAGAGGCGGTCGGAAAGCTCTGTTCAACTCTTCATTGGTTAACATTGGGCCCTATGGGTTACAGTGGCGAATGGTGATCTATGCCGGCAGTGACGGTATGCACCGCTGCGGACGTGACCGCCATTTTCTATCTGATCCCTTACTTGCTACCTGATCTTTCACAGGAGAGGACCTACACTGCATGTGCTGCTGTGACCTGTGTCTGGAACCTACCATGGCCAGTGTGACCGGGGAAAGGACCCCAGCCTTCACTTCGGAGGAGTTGGGGAGACTGGCGGATGGGGTCCTACCCCAGTATGGACTGCTGTATGGGCCTCTAGATCAACAGGTGAGTACACTGTGGGCACGATGCATGTGGCTTGAATGCATGGAGTGGTGTGTGTGAAGGCCTCATGTAAGGGGGTGGGTGGATGTCCTCTCGGCGGGGTATAGGTTGTGTACTGGGCCATGTCTGTGCCAATGGTGATGGAAATGGGTATGGTGGGCCATTTGTGGAACAGGCAGGACTGTTTGTGTAATTCAATTATCCTGTGTATATTGCCTCTGCAGGTCAGCGCCCATCAAAGGAAGGGTATATGGCGTGCCATCGCCGAGGAAGTGCGGACCCTGGGGGTCTATGGCAGGCGGAGCACCCCCTGTCACAAATGGTGGGAGGACCTGAGACGCTGGGCATGGAAGATGGCAGAGGCCCAGCTGGGGATTGCCTCCCAATGAGGAAGGGGTGCCCATCAAACCCTGACCCCCCTTATGGCCCCCATACTGCGGTGGCCCATCCTGAGCTGGATGGGTGCTTGAGGGCATCACAGCAGCCACAAGGGAGTGCCTACAGTGCCCATCATTACTACTTACGCATGGTAGGATGGTATCGTGGTGGGGGATGTGTGTGAGTGGGTGCCCCTAGGCCAGGCCTGACATTACAGCATAGGTCCCCCGGTGGCTAGGGTTCAGAAGGGAAAACCTTGCTACCTAGCTCGTAGGCATCCACAACTTGTCAGGGCTGCATGGGTCCCAGGTGTGCTGCATTTGGTGGTGCCCCTCACCATGCCTTGACTGCTAACTATTTCTCTGCTAGTGCTATGGCATATTGCGTAGGCCTGTTCCCTGTGTGTGAGGGTGCTGTGTACGCCAATGGTGGTGTTGGTGCAGCCATTCACCCATTGTATCCTTTGTCATTTTCCCCCCTTTTTGTTTTGTCATTCTGTCCTTATGTGCATTAGCATCATCTGGCGGAGGAGCAGAGGCACCGGCGATGGAGGGAGCTGCATCCCACAGGACCCAGGTGGCAGAGTCCACTGACGCTAAGGGCACCAGTGGGATGGAGGGAGAGGGGAGCACCATGGCGGAGACTGGAGGGGACAGTTCTGACACAGATACCTCCTCCGATGGAAGCTTCCTGGTGGTAGCGGGCACTTCTGTGACCACCCCAGCTACAGGTACAGCTGCCACCCCCGTACCAGCACCTCCCTCCCAGCAGCCCCTCAGCGAGTTGCCCGTGCCCGCTCACCCAGGAGGGTGGGCATCTCCTTCACTCCAGGCATCTCAGGCCCTGCCCCAGTTAGCCCTGCTGCCCTAAATGAGGAGGCTATTGACCCCCTGAGATCCATCTCTGTAGGGCAGTTAACCATTGTGAATGCCATCCAGGGGTTGGCAGTCCAGATACAACAGACTAATGCATACCAGGAGGACATTCACACTGGATCGGCGGCCCAACAGAGATCGATCCAGGCTCTGGCCTCCTCTCTGATGGCAGCCATTGTCCCTGTTTCTACCCTCCCCCCTCCAACTTCCACTTCCCAGTCCCATTCTCCTTAACCCCAACCCATCCCCAGCACACAGCCAGACGAGCATGCACACACAACAACACACAAGAGTGGTACAGGCAAACACAAAAACCACACTTCATCCCACAGCAACACACATAAACACCATCCAGATGCAGACACACCAAAAGCCCCTATTTCCACTGTCTTCCCCTCCTCCTCCTCCACCACTCCCTCCCAGTTTCATCCACACTCACACCTGCATGCACCACATCATCATCCACTACCAGCATCATCACCACACCAAGCAGAACACACACCTCACTGGCAGACACCTCCACAACAGCCATGCACACGTCCCCTGTGTCCTCTCCCACTGTGTCTGTCCCCCTTCCTAAGGTACACAAATGCAAGCACTCAGACACCCAACAGCCATCCACCTCACAACAGCATACAGGCCATGCAACTGCACCCAAAAACAGGAGACAGACACCTCCAACAACCACTCCCTCTTCCTCCACTCCCATTCCTTCTCCCTCTTACTGCCCCAATGTCCCAAAAAACTGTTCCTATCCACCATTAACCTCTTCCCTACCCCTCCCCCCTGGCCTGCACATATGGGCAGGGTAGGAAGAACCCAGCCAAGCACCTCAGCCACACAGTCCACTGGCCCAGTCGTCACCACACTCACTCGTGGTGGAAAATGATTCAGGCCACATGTCCTGAAGGTGAAGGAGCCTGCATCAGACAGGCAAGAAGGGAAAGGAGCCTGCCTCAGCTGTCAGGAAGACAAAGGAGCCTGCACCAGCAGGCAAGAAGGGAAAGGAACCTGCCCCAGCTGCCAGGAAGACCAAGGAGCCTGCACAAGCAGGCAAGAAGGTAAAGGAGCCTGCCCCAGCTGCCAGGAAGACAAAGGAGCCTGCCCCACCTGCCAGGAAGACAAAGGAATCTGCACCAGCAAGCAAGAAGGGAAAGGAGCCTGCCCGCGCTGCCAGGAAGAACCAGGGCCCTGGAGCAGGAACTGTGACGGAGCCCAACCATCAACCATTGTTGTGCAACAGTCCGAGGTTGCAGGGGATGGGTGGGAGCCTCACCCCCCAGCAGCAGCACCACCACTGAGCAGCTGTCTGAGGTTGCAGGGGATGGGCAGGTGCCCCCCCCCACCAGCAGCAGCACCTCCACTCAGCAGCCATTCGAGGTTGCAGGCGATGGGCAGGAGCCTCCCCCCACCAGCAGCACCACCACCACTGTGCAGCCGTCACGGCGCGGACGGTCTGTAATCCTGCCTTCATGGGCTGCTGTGCGGCCTGCCCCCTGCAAATCCAGTGGGTATGACACCCACCTGAGGGTCTGTGACCTTTCACTCCCCAGGATCAATTGTACAGGGCAGGTTGCCCCCTGTAGAACCAGTGGGTGAGACATCCACATACCCAACACTCCCCAGGATCAAGAGCACAGGGCACGATGCCTCCTCCAGAACCAGTGGGTAAGACACCCACATGCCCAACACTCCCCAGGTTCAAGAGCACAGGGTACGATGCCCCCTCCAGAACCATTGGGTGAGACACCCACATGCCCAACACTCCCCAGGATCAAGAGCACAGGGAACAATGCCCCCTCCAGAACCAGTGAGTAAGACACCCAAATGCCCAACACTCCCCAGGATCAAGAGCACAGGGCATGATGCCCCCTCCAGAACCAGTGGGTAAGACACCCACTCGAGAGACTGTGGCCCATAACTAACCAGGACCAAGAGCACAGGGCATGTTGCCCCCTCCAGAACCAGTGGGTGAGACACCCACATGCCCAACACTCTCCAGGATCAGGAGCACAGGGCACGATGCCCCCTCCAGAACCAGTGGGTAAGACACCCACTCGAGAGACTGTGGCCCATTACTCCCCAGGAACAAGAGCACAGGGCATGTTGCCCCCTCCAGAACCAGTGGGTGAGACACCCACACACCAAGCACTCCCCAGGGTCAAGAGCACAGGGCACGATGCCCCCTCCAGAACCAGTGGGTGAGACACCCACATGGCCAACACTCCCCAGGATCAAGAGCACAGGGCACAATGCCCCCTCCAGAACCAGTGGGTAAGACACCCACATGCCCACCACTCCCCAGGATTAGGAGCACAGAGCACGATGCCCCCTCCAGAACCAGTGGGTAAGACACCCACTCAAGAGACTGTGGCCCATCACTCCCCAGCACCAAGAGCACAGGGCAGGTTGCCCACTCTAGAACCAGTGGGTGAGACAGCTACATGCCCAACACTCCCCAGGATCAAGAGCACAGGGCACAATGCCTCCTCCAGAATCAGTGGGTAAGACACCCACTCAAGAGACTGTGGCCCATCACTCCCCAGGAACAAGAGCACAGGGCATGTTGCCCCCTCCAGGAACAAGAGCACAGGGCATGTTGCCCCCTCCAGAACCAGTGGGTCAGACACCCACATGTCCAACACTCCCCAGGATCAAGAGCACAGGGCATGATGCCCCCTCCAGAACCAGTGGGTAAGATACCCACTTGAGAGACTGTGGCCCATCACTCCACATGACCAAGAGCACAGGGCATATTGCCCCCTCCAGAACCAGTGGTCTTGTTTAATCTTCCAGCTGAGGTTCTCCCCATCCCCTGTCCCCCTGAGGTGCCTGCCTATTTACCCACTGATGCCTCTGCAGTGTTCTCTTTGTGTTGAAGCAGGTGACATGTGTGGCCTTGGACTTTGGCCTGTGATCATGTGGACTACACAAATAGTGGACTGGGATATATCCCTTTTTCTGTACATATGCATATAGCTATTATCTTGCCTAACTTATTTTTCATGCTGTGTTGATCTCATTACATTCACTTTTGCTAAATTGTTTTGTCCTTGCATTGTTCATCCGAGTTACGGGGTAAAATTGTTTTTGTAATTAAGATGATTGTGTGTATGGTGTGGGGGGGGGTGTTGTGCATGTGTGTGTCACTCTCGTTTTCCTCCCTCCTTCCCTTGTGTGCTAGGCGGCTGCACTCACCTTTGTCTTCGCCTGCATTGGTGTTCGTGGTGGAGCAGAATGTAGAAGATCATGGGGAAGACATGCAGTTCAGGCACCATGGCGGCGTGGTTTTTCCCTTTGTCTCCAATGGTGAGTTCTTTCCCTTCTGAGCTCAGTTTTCGCAAGGCTTTTGATGTCATTGGGACCGCTCTGGAAAAAATGGTGGTTTGCAGGGTCATAATATGGTGGGCGGAACATTGACTTCCGCCTGCCTGTAGACGGCTACCGCCATGGTGGCTGTTGTTTCTGCCCTGGCGGTTGGTGTGGTACAATGGCTGTCTTTCGGAGATCTTTCCGCCATGGTCATAATTTGGTGGTAGTTACCACTGACCTGTTGGCGGTATGACTGCCACTTTAACACCAACCAACAGGGTCGTAATGAGGGCCTATATGTTTTCCGTGGACTGAACCTTTGTTGGCTTCGATGATGGAATATTTCCTCCGACAAAGCACATAACACCACCCATCCTATTTAGGGTGGGTGGCATTATGTGTTTTTAACCTGGCAGTGAGGGACAGGAAAAAATAATAATGTCCCCACACCATGAGAGAGAATGTCCACGGTCTGGGGGAAATTAGTTTCTTTTTTACTATTTGAAAACAACTTTCTGCTTTGGGAGTTTGTATATGAACAATGTAAAGTATTCTTTTGCCCTGATGGACCTAAAAACATATTTGCCAAGCTCTAAATCAGGCCCCCTGTTATGATTCACATTTTCAGAAGACAAATTGGTGGTTGACCATCTCATAGTTCACCCATGTTTGATTTGGGGCAACATGTGTGAATTCACACTTACTTTAAAGGGCTGCACATTTTGAAATGCAGGTCCACGTTTGTGGTGCTGAAGGAGTACGGTCATTTGATGGGCATGTTTTCATTTAATATTCTTCATGGGGTAGCACAAGTTCAGTGGTGTAGTGAAAAGTAGTAAGAATGACTTAAAGTTGGATTTTGCTCTCAAGGTCGCGTTTAGGGGGTTAATTTTTGGTCTCTTGAATTTTTGTTAGCTCGTGGGATGTGCCACAGCTGACTGGTAGTTATCAGTGAGTGGGCAAGATTTTGCAAGTACTCCTGAAGTTTCATCAAAGAAGCTTTAGTAACCGTACAGAGAACATTAAACTCATTTCTCTATTCTGTTGGCAATGTGTGAAGGGATTCTGTATGCTTTGCCTTTGTTTGGTCAGTCTTTTTCAAAGTCCAAGTGGAGGATTTTTTTTTAGCAATAATAGTTGCAAGTTGATGCCCTTGAACAGAGCTTTGATTTCAGAAGAGAAAAAGGTATCAACGTCAAAGAGAACTTCCCCCTTTTTTTGCCTTTGTCGTTGTAGTTTGTGGGCTTCCCAGATTCTGTGGCCATTCAGAGTGTATGAATTTCTGGTCTGTTCTGTCAAACAGTATCTCATTCTTTGTTTCATTCACACAAATATAGTTGATGATTGTACTCCAGTTTTCTTCTGATTTATTCAACTAAATGTGCTTTTGAGGGTCACCGTCGTACATTTTAAAGCCCACAATGTTGTCATCGATCTGGGTAAAAAAGCCGTTGGTAGAGGTTACACAAATAATGATGGGATAGCTTAGCCTTGTTACATAGGATACTGCCTGAACAGACGATATAGCAACCTCGATTTCTTCATGCTGGCTACAATTGCAGAAGAAGGACCAAATCATCTCTAGAGCTTGTACATGATCACTGTTCAGCCCTGAAACCTATTCAATAGAAGTGTATGATCAAATGTGTCAGCTGAGAGGTTACATAGCACCAGACCTGATTGCTGATAATCATTTAGTAAAGTGAAGATATCCTCTCTAATGTTGACCTCTGTGGTTTTGGTACATATTAAGGTCGCCCTGACTGGTGATTGAATAGTAAGTGGACTTGTTACATGCAGTTTTGTAGATTTTTGTAATTTCTTTCTCAGGGATTTTGATTGGGAAAGCAGGTTGAATACTGAGTGGTAAATGGCCAATATCTACGGGTCTTCTGAGATTGGTGACTTTATCTGATTAATCATAACACCTTGCTTGTGTGATTTAGGGACAAACATTTGAGGCAAGACGTATGATAAATTGTTTAAAGCAGTCATATCGCACACTTCTGATCTCATATCTGCCATTTTGGACGTCGATGCTGGTCTCAATAACTCGTTCTGTTCCACAGGTGAAACCACAGTGAGCAAAACCTGTGGTTTACGTTAGGAAATAGAGGTGATGGGGTAGGATAGTACATATGCGAATTGGCCCTCTTTGTGACTTTGTTGGATCACCCCACCCATTTACCTCACAACTTACTGTGCCTGCAATAGTTAGGGGGTCATTCCGACCCTGGCGGCCGGGGACGGAGGAAGCACCGCCAACAGGCTGGCGGTGCTTCAGGGGCAATTCTGACCGCGTCGGTAAAGCCGCAGTCAGAAAAGGGGAACCGGCGGTTTCCCGCCGGTTTTCCCCATGCCCCAGAGAATCCTCCACGGAGGCGCTACAAGCAGCGCCGCCATGGGGATTCCGACCCCCTTCCCGCCATCCTGGTGGTAAAAACCGCCAGGAACAGGATGGCGGGAACGGGTGTCGTGGGGCCCCTGGGGACCCCTGCACTGCCCATACCACAGGCATGGGCAGTGCAGGGGACCCCTAAAAGGGCCCCATTAAGATTTTCAGTGTCTGCAAAGCAGACACTGAAAATCACGACGGGTGCCACTGCACCCGTCGCACACCAGCAACTCCGCCGGCTCCATTCGGAGCCGGCTTCATCGTTGCTGGGGCTTTCCCGCTGGGCGGGCGGGCGGCCTTTTGGCGGTCGCCCGCCTGCCCAGCGGGAAAGTCAAAATGACCGCCGCGGTCATTTGACCGCGGTACGGTCTTTTGGCGGTCTCCGCCCGGCGGGCGGCTCCTGCCGCCCGCCGGGGTCGGAATGACCCCCTTAATGTCTTACACCATTTTTTTTCCAGTAGTCTGCTTCTTACTTTTAGGTTGGTCAAATTTGTGTTTAACCACTTATTGGTTAATTTTTTAGAGGGACCAGCTTGCTGAGTGAGGTGGTTTTGATGTAGAATATTTTTAGTTTGGTATCTGGGTCTGGGTCATTGGGCATCTTCTTTCTGTTCAGTTTGCAGAGCTTGTCAACATCGTACATCAATTTTTAGTGTGTCTCATTTGAGATGGCTCTGTGTTCAACTAGACGGAAGGTGAGATTGTTTTTTAGATGAAAGGACTTCGCTGCCAGGCCTTTTCCCCTCAGGTGCTGAGCCTTTTTTTGGCCATTTGGGGTAGTTTGTGCTTAGGCCCTCAAAACTTTTTGTCCACACAAGCTACCCATGCCAAAATTTGTGTCCCTTTTTTCCAACTTCCTAGGGATTTTAGAGGTACCCAGAGTTTGTGGTTTCCCCTGGAGGAGACCAAGAAATTAGCCAAAGTACAGCTAAAATTTAGTTTTAAAAAAAAAATGGGAAAAAGGGCTGCAGAAGAAAGCATGTGTTTTTTCCTGATAATGGCATCAGCGAAGCCTTTGCAGTGCTAAAATCACCATCTTCCCAGCTTTAAGGAACAGGCAGACGTGAATAAGAAAACCACATTTTTCAACACAATTTTGGCATTTTACTGGGAGATACCCCATTTTTACTATTTTTGGTGTTTTCAGCCTCCTTCCAAATAGTGACAGAAATAGATGTGAAGCCAATGCTGGATCCAAGACAGGTAAACATTTCTGAAAAGTAGAAAAATGTCTGAATTGTGCAAGGGATCATTTGTGTAGATCCTTCAAGGTTTTCCTGCAAAAAGTAACAGCTAAAATAAAAATAAATATTGAATTTGAGGTGAAGAATGCCATATCTGTCCACGTTTTCTTCTATAACCTTTTTTTTAAAGCAATATATTGTTACGTCTGCTGGTCTCTTCTGGTTGTGGGGATATAAAGGGCTTGTAGGTTCATCACGAATCTTAGGTACCCAGGGCCAATAAATGAGCTGCACATTGCAATTGGTTTTCATTGTACACTGCGTATACAGCAATTCATTTGGAGAAACATAAAGAGTGAAAAATAGGTATCAAGGAAATCTTGTAGTTCCAAAATGGGCACAAGATAAGGTGTTGAGAAGCAGTGGTTATTTACATATCTCTGAATTCGGGGGTGCCCATACTAGCATGTGAATTACATGGCATTTCTCAAATAGTCTTATTTTTTACACAATGTCTTACAATTGGAAGGAAAAAATGTAGAGAAAGACAAGGGGCAATAACACTTGTTTTGTTATTCTGTGTTTCCCCAAGTCTCCCAATAAAAATGGTACCTCTCTTGCGTGGGTAGGCCTTCTGCTCGTGACAGGAAACACAACATGGACACATCACATTTTTACATTGAAATCTGCCGTGTTTTGTGCAAAGTGCCGTGTGGTAGGAATTTTGTGGATTCCTGCAGATTCCGAAAGGTTCCATCACAAAAATATGGGGAAAATGTGTGATTTCAAGCAAAGTTGGAGGTTTGCTGAGCATTGTGGGTAAGAAAATGGTGCGGAGTGCATGTGAAGAACACCACCATGGACTCATCCAGATGTTTAGTTTTCAGATCTGTCTAGGTCTCGTAAATTTTTCTACATGGCAGTGTCCGAAAGTCCAAAAAGTGCAGTCCTCCGCATTCCAAGTGGGGCGGTTTTGAGAGTTAGCCAAGCTCTCATGGCCCAAATGTAAAATCAAAACCCAAAATAATCAAATGTCCTCTTGTGCAAGGGGAGAGCTGAAAGACTGTTACCCCCTTCAGTTGGGGTGGGGGCATAACCATGCCCATACTGGTTGGTAGCCACCACCCCACTATTTTTTTTAAAATTCCCTGGCATCTAGTAGGCTTTCTGCACCCCTGGGGAGTGAATCGGGGGTAATTGCCCCATCTTCCCACTGGTGGGCAGAACAACTGTGTCCCCATTTATTTGGGGTCAGGGTATGGTCATACCCCCACCCTCTTTTTTTGAAAAAATAATCTTCTGTGATGTCTAGTGGGCTTTGGCCTTACAAAAATAGGCCAATCTGCCCCAAGGGGTGCAGAAATGGGCAACAGTAATGTGCCCCCATGGGGAGCGACCCTTGCCCAAGGGGCTGTCCCCTAAATAAAACACACATACACATCAATCCCTGGTGCCTAAGTGGTTTCTGCCCACCTTGGAGGCAGATGGGCCTAATAGAAATAGGCTGAAATGGCCTAAAATAAATTTGACCCCCACAATATCGACCCTTTCCTAAGGGGTCGCTCCCCATCTGTGAAAAATAAAAACAATAAAAATTCCTAGTGGTTTGTCTAAGAAAAACAGTCCGACCTGCCCCGAAAGGAGACAGAAATGGTCTAAAATAAATTTAACCTCCCCCCCCCCCCCGGGAAGCGACCCTTGCCTAAGAGGTCGCTCCACACCTATTAAAAAATAAAAAAGATTCCTGGTGCCTATTGGCATCTGCCCCCCTTGAGGCAGAAATGGTCTCAATATAGATTTCCCCCCTTGGGAAGTGACCCTTGTCCAAGGGGCCACTGCCCTTCTTTGTTTACCTAAGGTAAACAAAATTCCTAGGCCCATATCAATACTTTTTAGCGCCACATTTGTGCCTCTTTTTGACGCAAAAGCACACAAACTTACAAAATACAATTGTATTTTGTAAGTTTGCACCGCTTTTGCGCAAAAAATGAGGCAAATGCGGTGCTAAAAAAGTATAAATATGGGCCCTAGTGTCTAGTGGGCATTCCTGCAGCCCAATTACTATGCAATCGTACTGCAGGAATGCTCAGGGAGACATTAAAAGGAATGGAAAAGCCTTTCCTTTCCTTTTCATGCCTCCCTGACCCCATGGCCCCATTAGTTCTCCTCTGATCATGCTGAAGCCATGCCTCCAGTGCGATGGAGACTACCTCTGATGAGGTCAGCGAGTGATCACGTGCTGACATCATCAGACGTCACTGGGGGGGGGGAGTGGGTGGAAGGGGAAGTGATTCCCTTTCCATCCCTGCCCAGGGGAGGGGGGTGGGAGGCCCAAGGAGGGAGCGCTAGCGCTCCCCTCATGGGCCGGGTGCAGGTCGTAATGGTAACGTCCTTGGCACCCGATTGGTGCAGCCGAGGACGTAACCGTTACGTCCTGTGCACCCCAGGGGTTAAGGAATAGTGAGACATATTCTGAGGTTGTGCTATGTAGTGTGTGGCCTGCTGTATTGGTTGGGCTATTCACAATTTAAATGAAGCCGAAAGCACACATATTTTCCAGCATCCTGGGAACACATTTCAGGGCAGATTTAAAATACCCTAGTGCCACCGGAGCGTCACTTTTCATGATGCTCCAGTGGCGCTAATCACTGATCTATATTTACAAGGAGGTGTAACGCAATTTGTTTGTGGCATTACTCCTCCTGGTAAATGTAGGCCCCTCTGACGCAGTTTTCAGCATCAGAGGGGTGTGCAATGGGTTTTGCGGTGGACGTTACACCGCAAGACCCATTGCTTTTCACACTGCCTCAGATTTACGAGTTACCCAGGGGTGGCGTCACCCTGGCAAAACGAGGAGGAATGCTTTTATTCCTCCTCATTTTTTGCTTTTTCTATGTGTGAAAAAGCATTCTGCAGCACACATAGAAGAAGCAAAATGCCATTGATGATTGTTTACTTGCTGGAAGGGACACCTTCCTGCACATAAACAATCATTCAAAATGACGCTTTTGTAATTCTATGTGTGCTACTTTTTGCAGCACACATAGAAGTGCCAAATCACCATTATAGACTGTTTATGTGCAGGAAGGGATATCTTCCTGCACATAAATAGTCTATCCCCTCAACGCAGACACCCTTGCACTATGGTGCAAGGATGCCTGCGTTGGCGCTAGGCAGCTTAATTCAGCACCAGCGCAGGGGGAAATGCAGGGGTGCACCATATTCCTCTAAATACAACACGTCTGTGTTTCTAAAGCGGCAAAGCACTGCGCTGCGATTTGTGGTGCAGCACCGCGCTGAGCCACTTTAACATACATCTGGGCCTTAGTTTTGAGTTTGTCTAGTCACACGTTATAGTTCCCCATTACCAGGATTTTCTGTCTTAAATATTTCAGATCTGAGGCCCGTGCTATCAACAGACTCAGAAAAAGTCAACAAATCTTGATGGATGATGTATCGCTACATTTACAGGCAAACTGCTTCAGTTATTGTGTCAGCAATCCACTACATTTCCAAAGGAGGCACATATTGTATCTGGTATCTTCATGCAGGCTCATTAATTCAGACTCATATATGCAAGCTACTCCTCCCCAAATTTTAGTTCTTTGTACCAGTGAAGCATTATAAAGTAACAACTCATTGAAGAATGTGATAGAACTATCACCAAATCATGATTCTGTTAAAATAATAACTGAATATTTTCTGAGCAGAACAAGTGTTAACAAAGCCCACATTTATGTTTGAATTGCAAGCCTGTTGGGGTGTGGAAACTATTGTGTGTGCTAGGTCTTTTTAGGTATCACCTACAGACTGCATTTTATGTCTCTGCTTGAGACAGTGCATGAGCTGTCTCAAAGAGACATGTTGTATATGTTTTGTGGGTTTCAGCCTGCCCATAAGCTTCCCATTTGGAGGCTCCATCATCACTCTCGGAATCTTTCTCCCCATTTGTCCATGGCATGTATGCGTCATGTCTCTTCCTGTGTTTATCCCTCCCCAAGAGCATGGACCAAGTACTAGTATCCATCTCCAACTGCCATTTTAAGACTGAACCTACTTTTTTCTTTCATTTGGAGCACTTTACTCGAGCGCTGTTTTTTTTCCACTCGCTCCGAGCTTTGTTGTACCGTTCTGTGAACAGGGCTGTAAATCTTGTTCTTATCTTGTCACAAGCATTTTTTCTTTTCCCATTGTTGTTGCTTGGTGTTTTCAAGGAGGCTGCTCCTCCCTCTGTAGCACTTATGAAGACACCATATGGGTGGAAAAACTATAACTTTCTTGAAGTATGTTATGCCCTGTCCACAGATCACCCCTCCCTGTTTTCCCCATCATTGCTGCTCAGTGTTTTCAATGAGGCTGCTGCCCCTTCCATAGTGGATACTCAGACGCCATATGGGGGGAAAAACAATGACTTCCTTGAAGTATATGCTACAAAATGGACAATTCAGATGACAGTGATAATTGTAAAATATGATACATGTTGAATGATTATCACATTCCTTGTATTAAGAAATGTGCTGAAATTAAGAACTTTTTCTAAAGAGAGTGTGAAAAGTGAAGGGGGCTCAGGTTGACAGTGTAATTACTCCCTCCCTCACATGGAGTTGGACACTGTCCTTACCTCCATAATTCTTAAAAATGGCTACTATATTTAGACACAACAAAGAGGGATATTCCTTAACACCTTCTGTTCCTACTGTTTCTATTACCTCGTATGTTTTGGAATCATCACGGTGCTTCCCCTACATCCTCTTACCTTCTAAATGTGCTGCTGCCTAGTGCTTGTTTCCTCGGTTATTATGGTGCTGCTTTCCACTACTGTGCTGCTAGCATGTCGAGTCCACTTAGGAGAGGAAAGCCTTGCAATGCCCCACCTCCCCACCAATTCCGTGGGAGTGGTATCCGCCTCAGAGATACTCTTGAGAGTGGCGATCGAGGGCTGTCACAAAGACATTAACATTGACAACACATATAGCGCTCACATACCTGACCCATACTTTCTGCATTACTCCTTCCAGTACTCCATTTGTGCTGCTTCCCCATCCTGCCTCTGCACTCTTTGCATTGCTTTCACTTAATTGTGCACTGCAACCCCTGCCCAATCCTGTCCTGCTCAAAGAAAGAATGAACTCATCTAATTGACAGCGCTTTTATTTTTTGACTTGCATTTTAACTTGGAGAAAATCTGATGCTCCAAAGAGAGAAAGGATGGGTGTGTTAGTGACAGGGCAGAGGTGGCGTTCTGACCGCCATTGGCTTGGCAGTCAGACCACTGTATTATGACCCTGGTGGGCCTATGGAGAAAAAACACTGCAATTTCGCCGGCACTGCGAGTCAGCGTAGACTGCGGTGGTGACAAGGCAGGACAAACAGTTCAGCGGAGCAAGTGTTTCCTCCGGACACCTTATGATGTTGCACACTGCCAATGTGACTGTGGTTGTCGAAACACCACATCCTAGCAGGTGGAAATGGAGTGTATAAAGGGAGCAACTCCTGCAGGCAGCGTTACACATCCTGGGACGTCATGGAGCCCATCACACATGTCCTGCTGCTGCTGCTCATCGATGGAGCCCAAAATCCACACCACTGTGGACTCATCCGATGGTAAGTACACCTACCTCCCTGTGCCATCAACCTTAACAACAGATTGTCACGCAGTCGTCCACATGATATGGGACTAACGCTATGTACACCAAGTACATGTGTCATTGTGTACACAGTCAGAGTCATTAACAAAGAAGGACACATTGATGGCCGTTAAATGCCCCCCTTGGGCAGGTCACTCACACTGCACTGCCACATTACACAAAACCTCATGTCTGCACATCTAAGGCTCAGGGAAGTGTACACAGCCTTGTGTTACACAACATCAACACCACAGCGATATCACATCTACCAATACAACTGACACCCTCACATTGAACACATGCCATGGACTGTCATCAGATTCAGCACACATATGTATGTATGTGTTATAGAACACAAACAACCCTCCCATTAAACATCCCTTTAATGGACCCACTCATCTCCCACATTGCAACACAATGGAAAGACAATGGGATGCACAATAGTCAGAGACACAAATATCCAAAGCTCACTATGCAAACAATACCTGCTCAATAGGGATGGGGGCAACAACAGCACTCATGTAAAGACACTGACCTGGGATACACACCACTTTGCACATGCCCCTAAAACAACATTTGCACAGGAACTGAGCTCTTTAGGTATCTCAGGGACAAAGAATACTAGAGTCAAGTGACATGCCTATCTGCATAATGTGGAAGTTCAATTCAAGAAAGCACTTATAATAGCAACAACATGTGCCATACATCTAGATGAAGTAGCTGCAAGGTGCACACAGACAAACTGACACATGTGCAGCCAAATGCAAAGGAAGTTAGCACAATGGAACACCCTCCATGTTTGGACAAACAAAACTCAAGCTGCCACACATGAGACAAATCTACAATCCATTTCAGTGGACAAGTCTAACACCATACATGTAGACATTGGACCACATAAGATGAAATACTTACCATACCAAACAGAACACAGTGCAATGAAACCCCATTTGGAGTAGCATCTACATAATCATACAGTCAATCTCTACCTTTGTCGTGAGTAGTACCAGCACTGCCCACAAAGTCAGATATTGCAAACAACAGCAAAAGGATCAGCAAGCAGGCTGAAACACACACACTATAGGCATTCAACACAAGTTACTCAGGAACAACATAAAGGTAGAAATGAAATTGCAGCACAAATGTGTACTCAAAAAACAACATCTTGGGTTTGGAGTGAAAATGCATATTAGCAAAAGTCATTGACCAGTCCATTTTAAAGTCTCTGCATAGCACTGTGCCCACATTTGACTCCTATTACTGCCAGGGAACCTCCAAAGGAATGGGCATCAAGTGGGCAGGCAGGCACCTCAGGGATCATCGTTTGAGGGGGTTGCATTTGGGATGGATGGGTTTGGGGGGGACTATTCCTTAGAAGATGTGGGCTCCTTCATGATTGGATGGGTATGGCTGCTTGCAGGGGGGCAGGTGTGACAGGGTAGGACGTGGCTGCGGAAGGGAAAGTTTGGGATACGGGTAGGGGCTTCTTGGGTTTGTGAGGCGTTTGGAGGTAACAGGGGAAAGGGCAAGGTGGAAAAGGAAACTCTCCTTCAGAACACGGGGATGGTCATCTGAGGGGTTTGGGGATTTGGAGGTTGAGGGAGTGGATTTCTGGTATGTGGGTGTAGATGTATTGCGTGTGTAATTGTGTGAGGTATGCTTTTGTTTGGGTGGTGTCTGTTGTGTGTGTGAATGTGGGCGTTTGCATGTCTTTGGGGGCTGGGATGTGGAGGTGCTTGGTGATGAGGGAGTGGTGGATATGTGTGTGTCTGTTGGGGTGGTGTCGGTGGGTATGCTGGATGTGGTGGATGTTTGTGTGTCTGTTGGGGTGATGGTTGTGGGTCTGGTGGATGTGTAGGACGTCTGTGTGTCTGTTGGTGGGGTGTCTGCAGGAATGGTGGATGTTGTGGATGTTTCTGTGTCTGTTGGGGTTGTATCTGTGGGTATGGTGGGTGTGGTGGATGTGTCACTGGCTGTTGTGGTTGTGCATGTGGGTATGCTGAACATGGTGTGTGGGTCAATGGGAGTGGTGGGAGTGTCTGGGGAAGTGGTGGCTGATGTTGTGTTTGTGAGTTTTGTTGAGTGTCTACGTGCTGGGGTGTCTTGTGGTGTTTGTGTTTTTGTGTGCTACTTGAGTATGTAGAGGTGGGTGTTTGCAGATGTGTCTGTGTGCTTGGGATAGGTAGGAGAATGGATAATTTGAATTGGGAAGAGGGAGTTGGAAGGGGGAGGAACATGGGGGGTCACTGGCTGCCTTCAGTGAGGAGGCCAGAGCCTGAAAATATTTCTGTAGGCCAGGCATGGCACAATGAATGACTTACAGGAAAGCAGTGGTCTGCTGAAGTTGGCTGGCCTCCTCACTCAAGGCAGCAGGGGTAACAGGGACTGGAAAGGAGGTGCCTGCAAGAAAGGAGACGCCACCCTATTGGGTGAGCGGGCACGTCAAACTGTGTGGGTAGCAACAGGGAGGGTGGCGATAGAAGTGGGGGTGGCAGACAAAGATGGTACAGGAGTAGGTCTTGATGGGTCTGCCACCACTAGGGAGTGGCCACTGGAGGTTGAATCCGATGATGAGGATGTAGATCTGGTCTCCTCCATGGCACTCCCCTCACCCTCTGGGACACTGAGTCCCTCTGTGTCAGTGGTGTCTTGACCGGAGGTACCATGGCCAGATGCTTCCCCACTTGGTTCTGCCCTGTCTCCCTTGCTTGCCTGGGATGATGCTGCAAATACAAAGAGAAAAAGGGTCGCCACATGTTCCTAAACACACTTGAACAACAGCTGTAATTAGCAAACATTACCGTGATGTCACGTAAGCTCCAACAATAAACTACATCAAAGTGCCTCTAACATGTACCATACCATATGCATGCATGCCATTAGAACTGTCAGCAGTTGCCCACGGGAAAATCAGGATCTCAGACTAATACAATTGCATGGCTGAAGTTGTGCAATCACAGTAACCATTGAACAAGTTTGAGACCTCATGACCTTCAAGGCTTTGCCTCATGGAGCATACCTCAGTTACCTATTGTCATACAATAGTAGCCCAATGCCTAGTTCATTCCCACAGATCCCACTGAAGGTCATGCAGATATCTATTTGTCACATACACAATAACACAACCATAAGAAATGTTGCTCCCAGAGCATGCCATGTTGCTGACAACAGTACAGTAGCCTAGAGAAGGCGACATGGAAATACTCATGTCACACTGGAAACATATTAACAATGCACACTTTCCAGTGAACTTTGTCCCAGTGGAGTCATGGAGATAGTACTAATGTTGCTCAGATATGCCACACATTTAGCAATGAAATGTACACTGTTGTAAAAATGTACAAATTGACAGGGAGATATGTTTCTAAAATCCACAAAACAATGAATCAGCAAGCTCCAGGAAAATCACCACTAATTTCTGGCACCCCTTACAATGACATACTCTCATTGCATCATCAGATACCATTAGTCCTTTCTATGTTGGAGAGGCACAGAGATTTGCAAGTACTTGTAGAAGGCCCTCAATGTGTTTTGCCTATGGGAAGCTAAGTCACTGTCCCCATTTGGTCTTCAAAACCAAGATGCCTGTAGATGAATGGTTGTATCCAAACACATATGATCCCAATATAACTGCAAGTCACTCTATGATGTATGACAACAGTCATGCTACAAAGTGCAAGAAAAAGTGAACAGGATCAAGGCACTCCACAAACAATACTGCGTCAAAAGTAGAATGAAGTTGCTGAAAATGTTTTATTCCTTTAGAAGATGAAGATAGAAAGTGTTCAGTGAGTATAAATGTCCATAAATGATACAACAGAAATCAGCCAACACGTGTTTCGTCCTATCGGACTTTTTCAAGGCTCAGAGACTATGATAGGGACCAACAATTGTCCGTGAAAAGCTTCTGTCAAATTTTCAGCCAAGTCGTCACTAAAATCAAAGGAAGTAAAGTGTTCCAGTGAGAGCGAAAAATGATGTTAAATAGAATGATGATTTTTCCAAATTGTAGAAAGATACGTTCAGTTTTAACCTCATAACTGAGAAGGAAAAAACACTATAGGATTGTAACTGGACACATATCTGAATGTAAACCCGTCCTATACTCCGGAGCGGGAAGTGGCTAGAAGGTCCGGTCGCGTGGAGCGCATAATAACGCTGCCGAAATGTAAGCTACAAAGCTTCCCCATTACACATGAGAACTAATATAAGAAAATAAAAATAAAAACCATTACACATCAGAACTAAAGAATTTCGGGTCCATCTCACCCATCTTGTTACTTCCCTACCCCGCCAAAGTACTGGAGAAAGCAATCAAAGCACAACTACGGAATTTCATCGAGGCCAACAACTTCCCTGGAAAGCTCCCAGCCCGGCTTCCACAGCAACCACAGCACAAGAGACAGCCCTCCTGGCAGCCACCGACAACATCTGATTACTCCTAGACCGTGGCCACACCACAGCGCTCATACTCCTCTACCTGTCAATAGCCTTCAACCCGGTCTCCCACAGCACTCTATGCACCAGACTCCACTATATAGGAATCCACGGAAGGACCCTAGAATAGATCCACTCCTTCCTCTCCGGGAAGATGCAAAGGGTCAGGCTCCTGCCCTGCACATCCAGACCCACAGGAGTCAACTGCGGAGTCCTCCAAGGATACTCACTGAGTCCAACACTGTTCAACATATACATGGCCCCTCTCGCAGCCATCGTCAGCAGCCACAGTATGAACATTGTGTCATATGCCGATGACACACAACTTAATATTTCCCTCCCCGAAGACCCAGACACGGCCAAAAGTAACTTCTACTCAGGAATGGAAGCCGTCGCCACCTTGATGAGAGAAAGCTACCTCAAGCTCAACTTCGACAAGACTGAGCTCCTCATCTTTGGAAACGCCACCTCAGCTTGGGACGACTCCTGGTGGCCCACATCCGTTAACACCCTCCCTGCACTGACTGAGCATGCCCGCAACCTCAGCATTGTCTTTGACTCCTCCCTATCCGTGACATGCCAGGTAACCTCAGTCACCTGCTCCTGATGGCACACACTCTGCAAACATCAGAAGATCTTCTGATGGATCCCAGAAAACTGGCACAGCACAGTCACTCACACCTTAGTCACAAGCAAGCTTGACTACGGCAACGCCCTCTACACCGGCACCTCAACTAGAAACATCAAGAAACTACAACTCTTCCTCTCCTTCTCCAACGAACCCGACAAAGCCAGACACAACTTCCACGAAGGCATAGAAGCAGTCGCCAACTGGATGAGAAACAGCTGCCTCCAATTCAACACTAACAAGACAGAAGTACTCATCATGGGCCCTCAACCCAACGCGTGGAATGACTCCTGATGGCCACCCAGCCTCAGAAACCCACCCACCCCCACCAGCCACGCCCGTAACCCGGATCATCCTGGACTCCAACCTCAGCATGAACCAGCAAATCAACTCAGTCACTTCCACCTGCTTCCGCACCCTCTGCCTCCTATGCAAGTCCTTCAAGTAGATACCCCTCAAACATAGAAAGACTGTCACACACACCGTGATCACTAGCAGACTGGACTACGGCAATGCACTCTATGCCGGAATCAACAAGAAACTCACCCGCGAGCTATAAAACATTCAGAACACCGCAGCCAGACTGATTCTCGACCTACCTCGACACTGCCACATCTTGCAACACCTGTGTACACTGCACTGGCTTCCCATAGAAAAAAGAATCACCTTCAAAATCCTCACCCACACACAAAAAACCCTCCCCAACACCCGACCAGCATACCTGAACCAGCGACTCAACCTCCACGTATCCCACAGGGCCTTTCGCTCAGCCGAGCTCTCTGTCGCAGAAGTACCCCACATCAGGAAAACCAGAACAGGAGGATGATCTTTTTCCTACCTTGCAGCCACTGCCTGGAACACCCTTCCTCTCCACATCAGATAAACCACCTCCCTCCTCAGCTTCACGAAGGAACTGAAGACATGACTTTTTTAATAACCACCTCACCGGTATACGCTACTCCTTCCCCCCCAGCACCCTGAGACCCTAATGGGTGAGTAGTTGCACTTTACAAGCACTAATTGATTGAACGCTGCCTCCAGACTCATTCTGGACCTCCCACACTGAGAACATATCTCCCAACACCTGAGGACCCTCCACTGGCTCCTGGTCGAGAAACAAATCACCTTCAGGCTACTCAACCACACGTACAAGGCCATACACAACACAGGGCCAGCCTATCTGAACCACATGTCTTCTTCCACATACCTGCCAGATGCCTCCGCTCCACCCAGATGGCCCTGGCCACCATCCCATGCAGCCGCAGAACCAGTGCTGGAGGACGATCCTTCACGTACATTGCAGCAAACAGCTGGAACAACCTCCCTCTGCACCTCAGACAAAACCCATCGCTCACTATCTTCAGGAAAAACCTCAAGACGTAGCTCTTCAGATGATGCTCCACCCCACCACCCCGTACCTTGAGACCCTCACAGGTGAGTAGCTCCATGTAGGAGGCTGGACTGGCTTGTAGTGAGTACCAAGGGGTACTTGCACCTTGCACCAGGCCCAGTTATTCCTTATTAGTGTATAGGGTGTCTAGCAGCTTAGGCTGATAGATAATGGTAGCTTAGCAGAGCAGCTTAGGCTGAACTAGGAGACGTGTGAAGCTACTACAGTACCACCTAGTGTCATATGCACAATATCATAAGAAAACACAATACACAGTTATACTAAAAATAAAGGTACTTTATTTTTATGACAATATGCCAAAGTATCTTAGAGTGTACCCTCAGTGAGAGGATAGGAAATATACACAAGATATATATACACAATAGCAAAAATATGCAGTATAGTCTTAGAAAACAGTGCAAACAATGTATAGTTACAATAGGATGCAATGGGGAAACATAGGGATAGGGGCAACACAAACCATATACTCCAAAAGTGGAATGTGAACCACGAATGGACCCCAAACCTATGTGACCTTGTAGAGGGTCGCTGGGACTATTAGAAAATAGTGAGAGTTAGAAAAATAACCCTCCCCAAGACCCTGAAAAGTGAGTGCAAAGTGCACTAAAGTTCCCCTAAGGACAAAGCAGTCGTGTTAGAGGATTAATGCAGGAAAGACACAAACCAACAATGCAACAACTGTGGATTTCCAATCTAGGGTACCTGTGGAACAAGGGGACCAAGTCCAAAAGTCACAAGCAAGTCGGAGATGGGCAGATGCCCAGGAAATGCCAGCTGCGGGTGCAAAGAAGCTTAAACTGGACAGAAGAAGCTGCGGTTTCTGCAGGAACAAAAAGGGCTTGAGACTTCCCCTTTGGTGGACGGATCCCTCTCGCCGTGGAGAGTCGTGCAGAAGTGCTTTCCCGCCGAAAGAACGCCAACAAGCCTTGCTAGCTGCAAATAGTGCGGTTAGCGTTTTTGGACGCTGCTGTGGTCCTGGATGGACCAGGAGGTCGCAAATTGGACCAGGAGAGAGAGGGGACGTCGAGCAAGACAAGGAGCCCTCTCAGCAGCAGGTAGCACCCGGAGAAGTGCCCGAAACAGGCAATACGAGGATGTGTGAAACGGTGCTCACCCGAAGTCGCACAAAGAAGCCCCACGTCGCCGGAGAACAACTTAGGAGGTCGTGCAATGCAGGTTAGAGTGCCGTGGACCCAGGCTGGACTGTGCACAAAGGATTTCCGCCGGAAGTGCACGGAGGCCGGAGTAGCTGCAAAAGTCACGGTTCCCAGCAATGCAGCCCAGCGAGGTGAGGCAAGGACTTACCTCCACCAAACTTGGACTGAAGAGTCACTGGACTGTGGGGGTCACTTGGACAGAGTTGCTGGATTCAAGGGACCTCGCTCGTTGTGCTGAGAGGAGACCCAAGGGACCGGTAATGCAGCTTTTTGGTGCCTGCGGTTGCAGGGGGAAGATTCCGTCGACCCACTGGAGATTTCTTCGGAGCAGAGAGGAGGCAGACTACCCCCACAGCATGCACAAGCAGGAAAACAGTCGAGAAGGCGGCAGGATCAGCGTTACAGAGTTGCAGTAGTCGTCTTAGCTACTTTGTTGCAGTTTTGCAGGCTTCCAGCGCGGTCAGCAGTCGATTCCTTATCAGAAGGTGAAGAGAGAGATGCAGAGGAACTCGGCTGAGCTCTTGCATTCGTTATCTAAGGAATCCCAAGAGACAGAGACCCTAAATAGCCAGAAAAGAGGGTTTGGCTACCTAGGAGAGAGGATAGGCTAGCAACACCTGAAGGAGCCTATCACCAGGAGTCTCTGACGTCACCTGGTGGCACTGGCCACTCAGAGCAGTCCAGTGTGCCAGCAGCACCTCTGTTTCCAAGATGGCAGAGGTCTGGAGCACACTGGAGGAGCTCTGGGCACCTCCCAGGGGAGGTACAGGTCAGGGGAGTGGTCACTCCCCTTTCCTTTGTCCAGTTTCGCGCCAGAGCAGGGCTAAGGGGTCCCTGAACCGGTGTAGACTGGCTTATGCAGATTGGGCACCTCTGTGCCCAACAAAGCATTTCCAGAGGCTGGGGGAGGCTACTCCTCCCCTGCCTTCACACCATTTTCCAAAGGGAGAGGGTGTAACACCCTCTCTCAGAGGAAGTCCTTTGTTCTGCCATCCTGGGCCAGGCCTGGCTGGACCCCAGGAGGGCAGCTGCCTGTCTGAGGGGCTGGCAGCAGCAGCAGCTGCAGTGAAACCCCAGGAAGGGCAGTTTGGCAGTACCAGGGTCTGTGCTACAGACCACTGGGATCATGGGATTGTGCCAACTATGCCAGGATGGTATAGAGGGGGCAATTCCATGATCATAGACATGTTACATGGCCATATTCGGAGTTACCATTGTGAAGCTACATATAGGTAGTGACCTATATGTAGTGCACGCGTGTAATGGTGTCCCCGCACTCACAAAGTTCAGGGAATTGGCTCTGAACAATGTGGGGGCACCTTGGCTAGTGCCAGGGTGCCCTCACAATAAGTAACTTTGCACCTAACCTTTACCAGGTAAAGGTTAGACATATAGGTGACTTATAAGTTACTTAAGTGCAGTGTAAAATGGCTGTGAAATAACGTGGACGTTATTTCACTCAGGCTGCAGTGGCAGGCCTGTGTAAGAATTGTCAGAGCTCCCTATGGGTGGCAAAAGAAATGCTGCAGCCCATAGGGATCTCCTGGAACCCCAATACCCTGGGTACCTCAGTACCATATACTAGGGAATTATAAGGGTGTTCCAGTAAGCCAATGTAAATTGGTAAAATTGGTCACTAGCCTGTTAGTGACAATTTGTAAGAGAGAGAGCATAACCACTGAGGTTCTGGTTAGCAGAGCCTCAGTGAGACAGTTAGGCACTACACAGGGAACACATACATATAGGCCACAAACTTATGAGCACTGGGGTCCTGACTAGCAGGGTCCCAGTGACACATAACAAACATACTGAAAACATAGGGTTTTCACTATGAGCACTGGGCCCTGGCTAGCAGGATCCCAGTGAGACAGTGAAAACACCCTGACATACACTCACAAACAGGCCAAAAGTGGGGGTAACAAGGCTAGAAAGAGGCTACTTTCTCACACAACCCCCCCCCAAACGAAGGACAATAAGGCTAACCTTGGCCAGTTGAGACTTTATTGTCTAAGTGGTGATAAGTAGAGAGTAGCTCTGCAATAGACTGGTTACTCCCTTTATCATCCACTATATGGTTACTTCCCTGTGGGGATGTAAACCACCCTGTTTGAAGTTTTTTAGCTAAGCAACAATGTGAAGATGTATTTTCAGAGTTTCTATCAGTAAGTTTTAGTTTAGAGCAGTGGGAATTGTCCACTGAACCTATTTGTAGTGATGGAAATGCCAGACAGGGATGCTGTCTCAGAAAAGCCATAGCTGGGCAAAAACTTTGTCCATATGGCTGGAAGAGAGAACAGGGATGCTGTTTCTCTTGAGTTGGAGCAGGGCAGGGATGCTGTCCTTTGAGCTCCACACTAGGGCAGGGATGCTGTCCTAAGTGTTGTGAGGCAGTGCAGGGTTTCTGCACTAAAGTTTCTCTGGGAGGGTTGGAGGGATGCTCCATGTTAACTAAAATGGTGCTCTTTTTCTCACCAATGTTAGTTATCCCACAGAGAGGTACTTCCACCTCAGGGAGTACAGTTTTGCCAACTGATGATTCCCTTGGAACAGGTGCCACCCCAGGGGAGGTTTCTCCCACCACAGGAATGGTATCCTGAATGGTAGGGTGGTTAGGGGATACTGTGATACCCTTTTTACCTGTTGATGGAGAGGGATCCTGAGTTTTCAGGCCTTCTCTCCTTTGCTTTTTCATTTCAGTAGAAATGAGAGGGAACAATTCCTCAGGGATGCCCAGCATGGCTGCATGGGCATAAAACTCTACATCAGCCCAACCTGAGGCCTCTAGGTCATTACCTAAGAGACAGTCTACAGGTAAGCTAGGTGATACCACCACTTGCTTAGGGCCAGTAAGTCCACCCCAACTAAACTGAATTATAGCTAAGGGAAGAAACTTAGTGGAGTTATGGACATCAATAATCTTATACTGTTGTCCAATGATGTGTTGATCAGGGTGCACTAGGTTTTCAGTCACCAAAGTGATACTGGCACCTGTGTCCCTGTAGGCCAAGGCCTCAACACCATTTATTGAAACTGTCTGCCTGTACTTATCCATTGTAAGGGGACAAGCAGCCAGTGTGGCAAGGCCAATGCCACTAGGTGTGACAGAAACTGTCTTGGGACTGACTACCCCAGTTTCTATTATGGACCCATAAGTGAACCCAACTACACCCTTAACTTGACTGTTGCCAGCAGTCCCACCACTAGTACCACTACTGCTAGGGGCACTAGAGCTTGATGTATTAGTGGTGGTAGGCTCAGGGGGTTTACCTGGACAGGACTTATCCCCTGGCCTATGGCCTCTGTTTTTACACACAAAGCACCAAGGCTTTTTAATGTGTGCAGGTTGAGAAGAAGAGGAAGAATTAGTTTTATCCCCACCCTCTGAAGAGTGTTTAAGATTTGAAGTGGGATCTTTGGTTTTACCCTTATCCCCATGCTTATCTTGAGATTTTTCACCATCTTTCTTCTTATTGCCATCTTTGTCACCCCCTGTATGAACTTTTCTGTTCACCCTTGTTCTGACCCATTTGTCTGCCTTCTTTCCCAATTCTTGGGGAGAGGTCAGATCAGAGTCTACCAGGTACTGGTGCAACAAATCAGACACACAATTATTAAGAATATGCTCTCTCAGGATCAAGTTATACAGGCTGTCATAATCAGTAACTTTACTGCCATGTAACCACCCCTCCAAGGCCTTCACTGAATGGTCAATGAAATCAACCCAGTCTTGTGAAGACTCCTTTTTGGTCTCTCTGAACTTTATCCTGTATTGTTCAGTGGTTAAGCCATAACCATCCAGGAGTGCATTCTTAAGAACTGTAAAATTATTGGCATCACTTTCTTTCACAGTAAGGAGCCTATCCCTACCTTTTCCACTAAATGATAGCCATAGGATAGCAGCCCACTGCCTTTGGGGGACATCCTGTACAACACAGGCCCTCTCAAGTGCAGCAAACCACTTGTTAATGTCATCCCCCTCCTTATAAGGGGGAACTATCTTGTGCAGATTCCTGGAATCATGCTCTTTTACAGGATGACTATGGGGAATACTGCTGCTGCCACCATGGGTTTCTAAACCCAACTTCTGTCTTTCCTTCTCTAATTCTAAAGACTGTCTATCCAAATCCAGCTGTTGCTTCTTAAGCTTCAGTCTGGTTTGTTCCACCCTCAACTTATTGAGTTCCCTTTCTAACAATCTGTCATCAGGGTTGGTGGGAGGGACATTTCTAGATACAGAGGTATGATGGGAATGAACAGAAGGAGACCTGTCCCTTACAGAGGGCACCCTAACAGCTTGGCTGACAGTGTAATGTGAGAGCACATCATCTGGATGATGTGACTCCACCTCAGTACCAACTATGCTAGACTGTCTTGTAATGGGAAGGCTAAGAAGTTTCTTTCCTGAACCTTTACCTGGGGGAGTCCCTGGATCAGATTGAGAACCATTAGCTACTTTTTCAACAGATGGGGCACTTTTAGCCTTATCCTGTTCTCTAAGCATATTAAGTAACAGTTCCAAGGAAGGATTCTTCCCTACACTCAAACCTCTCTCTATGCAGAGACTCCTTGCTCCTTTCCAGCTAAGGTGATCATATGCAAGTTTGGACAGATCAACATTTTGGCCTGTGCCAGACATTTTTAGAGAGAGTTAAAGTGATAGAAAAAGAGAAAAAGTTTGTCAGAGCTTTTAGAAAGACTGAGAAAAAAAACTTTTAAAACTTTTTAGAACTTTTTAGAAAGTTAGAAGTACTTTTCAGCACTTAGAAAAGAGTGAAAAGAGGAAATGCAAAACTTTTTGGCAATGTGTATATACACTGAACTTGTTTTGTATATTTTTCTCTTATGAAAAGTACAATGACAAGAGTGGTAAGTAGTCTCAAAGCACTTATCCCACCGCTGCACAACCAATGTAGGAGGCTGGACTGGCTTGTAGTGAGTACCAAGGGGTACTTGCACCTTGCACCAGGCCCAGTTATCCCTTATTAGTGTATAGGGTGTCTAGCTGCTTAGGCTGATAGATAATGGTAGCTTAGCAGAGCAGCTTAGGCTGAACTAGGAGACGTGTGAAGCTACTACAGTACCACCTAGTGTCATATGCACAATATCATAAGAAAACACAATACACAGTTATACTAAAAATAAAGGTACTTTATTTTTATGACAATATGCCAAAGTATCTTAGAGTGTACCCTCAGTGAGAGGATAGGAAATATACACAAGATATATATACACAATAGCAAAAATATGCAGTATAGTCTTAGAAAACAGTGCAAACAATGTATAGTTACAATAGGATGCAATGGGGAAACATAGGGATAGGGGCAACACAAACCATATACTCCAAAAGTGGAATGTGAACCACGAATGGACCCCAAACCTATGTGACCTTGTAGAGCATGGGTACTCACAAACTTTTTCTCGGGGGCCAAAATTGCAGTATGGTTTGCGGCCGAGGGCCGCACTGAAGTGACAGCGGGGGCGGGGCTTAGAGGGGGCGGGGCTTAGAGGGGGAACAACCACCCCACCCCCTTTTTCAAAACAATGCCCCTACCCCAGTAACACACACAGCGCGCACACATACAGCGCCATCTGCTCTCACCCCTACCCCAGTAACACACACAGCGCGCACACATACAGCGCCATCTGCTCTCACCCCTACCCCAGTAACACACACAGCGCGCACACACACAGCGCCATCTGCTCTCACCCCTACCCCAGTAACACACACAGCGCCATCTGCTCTCACCCCTACCCCAGTAACACACACTGCGCCATCTGCACACAGCGCCATCTGCTCCCACCCCTACCCCAGTAACACACACAGCGCCATCTGCTCTCACCCCTACCCCAGTAACACACACTGCGCCATCTGCACACAGCGCCATCTGCTCCCACCCCTACCCCAGTAACACACACAGCGCCATCTGCTCTCACCCCTACCCCAGTAAAACACACTGCGCCATCTGCACACAGCGCCATCTGCTCCCACCCCTACCCCAGTAACACACACAGCGCCATCTGCACACAGCGCCATCTGCTCTCACCCCTACCCCAGTAACACACACTGTGCCATCTGCACACAGCGCCATCTGCTCCCACCCCTACCCCAGTAACACACACAGCGCCATCTGCACACAGCGCCATCTGCTCTCACTCCTACCCCAGTAACACACACAGCGCCATCTGCTCTCACCCCTACCCCAGTAACACACACTGCGCCATCTGCTCTCACCCCACCCCAGTAACACACACACACAGCGCACACACACAGCGCCATCTGCTCTCACCCCTACCCCAGTAACACACACAGCGCGCACACACACAGCGCCATCTGCTCTCACCCCTACCCCAGTAACACACACAGCGCGCACACATACAGCGCCATCTGCTCTCACCCCTACCCCAGTAACACACACAGCGCGCACACACACAGCGCCATCTGCTCTCACCCCTACCCCAGTAACACACACACACAGCGCACACACACAGCGCAATCTGCTCTCACGCCTACCCCAGTAACACACACTACATTAAAAACAAATAAAGAAAAAACCAAAGAGCCTTACCTGACTCAAAGCACTGTAAAGATGCCACAAATGTGGAACAGCAGGCAGGCGGGCAGCAGACGTGGAGCCGCTGACAGGAAGCAGACGACCAAAGCCCCATAAAAGTTAGCTGCAAGCGCTGACTTTTATGGGGCTTTGGCTTCCAGGATCGTCAGGGCAACGCCATAAACAATGGCCGCCGTATGTAAACATAGAGGAGGGCCGCGGGAGCATGCTCCCGCGGCCCTCTTCTATGTTTACATACTGCTGCCATTATGATGTGGCGTTTGGTGTGCGTCTCGCGGGCCGCCAAGCTAGGTCCGTGGGGCCGCTGGCGGCCTGTACTTTGAGTACCGTTGTTGTAGAGGGTCGCTGGGACTATTAGAAAATAGTGAGAGTTAGAAAAATAACCCTCCCCAAGACCCTGAAAAGTGAGTGCAAAGTGCACTAAAGTTCCCCTAAGGACAAAGCAGTCGTGTTAGAGGAATAATGCAGGAAAGACACAAACCAACAATGCAACAACTGTGGATTTCCAATCTAGGGTACCTGTGGAACAAGGGGACCAAGTCCAAAAGTCACAAGCAAGTCGGAGATGGGCAGATGCCCAGGAAATGCCAGCTGCGGGCGCAAAGAAGCTTCGACTGGACAGAACAGAAGAAGCTGCGGTTTCTGCAGGAACGAAAAGGGCTAGAGACTTCCCCTTTGGTGGACGGATCCCTCTTGCCGTGGAGAGTCGTGCAGAAGTGTTTTCCCGCCGAAAGAACGCCAACAAGCCTTGCTAGCTGCAAATCGTGCAGTTAGCGTTTTTGGACGCTGCTGTGGTCCTGGATGGACCAGGAGGTCGCAAATTGGACCAGGAGAGAGAGGGGACGTCGAGCAAGACAAGGAGCCCTCTCAGCAGCAGGTAGCACCCGGAGAAGTGCCCGAAACAGGCACTACGAGGATGCGTGAAACGGTGCTCACCCGAAGTCGCACAAAGAAGTCCCACGTCGCCGGAGAACAACTTAGGAGGTCGTGCAATGCAGGTTAGAGTGCCGTGGACCCAGGCTGGACTGTGCACAAAGGATTTCCGCCCGAAGTGCACGGAGGCCGGAGTAGCTGCAAAAGTCGCGGTTCCCAGCAATGCAGCCCAGCGAGGTGAGGCAAGGACTTACCTCCACCAAACTTGGACTGAAGAGTCACTGGACTGTGGGGGTCACTTGGACTGAGTTGCTGGATTCGAAGAACCTCGCTCGTCGTGCTGAGAGGAGACCCAAGGGACCGGTAATGCAGCTTTTTGGTGCCTGCGGTTGCAGGGGGAAGATTCCGTCGACCCACGGGAGATTTCTTCGGAGCTTCTGGTGCAGAGAGGAGGCAGACTACCCCCACAGCATGCACAAGCAGGAAAACAGTCGAGAAGGCGGCAGGATCAGCGTTACAGAGTTGCAGTAGTCGTCTTAGCTACTTTGTTGCAGTTTTGCAGGCTTCCAGCGCGGTCAGCAGTCGATTCCTTATCAGAAGGTGAAGAGAGAGATGCAGAGGAACTCGGCTGAGCTCTTGCATTCGTTATCTAAGGAATCCCAAGAGACAGAGACCCTAAATAGCCAGAAAAGAGGGTTTGGCTACCTAGGAGAGAGGATAGGCTAGCAACACCTGAAGGAGCCTATCACAAGGAGTCTCTGACGTCACCTGGTGGCACTGGCCACTCAGAGCAGTCCAGTGTGCCAGCAGCACCTCTGTTTCCAAGATGGCAGAGGTCTGGAGCACACTGGAGGAGCTCTGGGCACCTCCCAGGGGAGGTACAGGTCAGGGGAGTGGTCACTCCCCTTTCCTTTGTCCACTTTCGCGCCAGAGCAGGGCTAAGGGGTCCCTGAACCGGTGTAGACTGGCTTATGCAGAATTGGGCACCTCTGTGCCCAACAAAGCATTTCCAGAGGCTGGGGGAGGCTACTCCTCCCCTGCCTTCACACCATTTTCCAAAGGGAGAGGGTGTAACACCCTCTCTCAGAGGAAGTCCTTTGTTCTGCCATCCTGGGCCAGGCCTGGCTGGACCCCAGGAGGGCAGCTGTCTGTCTGAGGGGCTGGCAGCAGCAGCAGCTGCAGTGAAACCCCAGGAAGGGCAGTTTGGCAGTACCAGGGTCTGTGCTACAGACCACTGGGATCATGGGATTGTGCCAACTATGTCAGGATGGTATAGAGGGAGCAATTCCATGATCATAGACATGTTACATGGCCATATTCGGAGTTACCATTGTGAAGCTACATATAGGTAGTGACCTATATGTAGTGCACGCGTGTAATGGTGTCCCCGCACTCACAAAGTTCAGGGAATTGGCTCTGAACAATGTGGGGGCACCTTGGCTAATGCCAGGGTGCCCTAACACTAAGTAACTTTGCACCTAACCTTTACCAGGTAAAGGTTAGACATATAGGTGACTTATAAGTTACTTAAGTGCAGTGTAAAATGGCTGTGAAATAACGTGGACGTTATTTCACTCAGGCTGCAGTGGCAGGCCTGTGTAAGAATTGTCAGAGCTCCCTATGGGTGGCAAAAGAAATGCTGCAGCCCATAGGGATCTCCTGGAACCCCAATACCCTGGGTACCTCAGTACCATATACTAGGGAATTATAAGGGTGTTCCAGTAAGCCAATGTAAATTGGTAAAATTGGTCACTAGCCTGTTAGTGACAATTTGTAAGAGAGAGAGCATAACCACTGAGGTTCTGGTTAGCAGAGCCTCAGTGAGACAGTTAGGCACTACACAGGGAACACATACATATAGGCCACAAACTTATGAGCACTGGGGTCCTGACTAGCAGGGTCCCAGTGACACATAACAAACATACTGAAAACATAGGGTTTTCACTATGAGCACTGGGCCCTGGCTAGCAGGATCCCAGTGAGACAGTGAAAACACCCTGACATACACTCACAAACAGGCCAAAAGTGGGGGTAACAAGGCTAGAAAGAGGCTACTTTCTGACACTCCACTTTACAAAAACTGATTGATTGACACATGTGCAGTCCACTTTCTCACATGATGCCACATCCATGGCATGGAAGTGCACATTGTGGCTAAAGAAATCTAGTCATACACGTCATGCCCCTCATTGCTACTGCATTTGTACAAGTCAAATGACATGCTATGATGGTTGAGGATATGTGTCAGCCAACAATCAATGGTGAGACACTCCTCTCTGTGGCACCACATGAAATGTAGCTCCGGGGGCATGGTCAGGCCACGGCAAAAATGGCCACCTGAAACTGGTGCTCCGTGAGGCGGGCTGTGCCGGGGGAGGATTGTGGAGGCGGTGGACTGACCAGAGGGCTCTCCCGTCCTCTACACGCCTCGCTGACTTGCCGGACTGGGCCGGTTCCTCCTCTGAGGCTGGGGGCGGCCCTGGGGACCCGGAGAGATCTGAGGCCTACCGTCCTGAGGGGGTCCACAGGCTCAATTTTGGCCTCGGCTGCTCGCAGCTGCACGCGTTGAAGGCCTGAGGATAAGGCCACGCGTGCGGCCGTCATTTATTATTGCCAGCACCCCAGGACACCATTTCTTCCTGCCCTTCTCCCCTCTGCTCCCTTCTTTGATCGAGGAGCGGCAGGCAGAAAGGGGTGAGAAGGCTGGGAGTGCATACCTGGCAAGCCTCTAGCCTGGGGCCCTTGGATCCCTACATCGGACTACGGCATCATGAATCCCTGAGATGAGGGGGGGGAAAGAAGCAGCATTGTGCAGTAATGGGGACTGCAGCTCGCTAACGGCATGCTCTTAATTGTGGATAGAGGTGCCCAGGATCTGACAGGGGATTGCCCCCCACCTGCACCAATAGTAGTACAAATACCTCCCTACTGGAAGACAGCTCATCTTTACAGTTGGACCCAAGGACCAGATGAGGGGCATCAAGGGCCCTGGATAAAGACAGCAATGTAGCCATTAATGAGGGAAAGTGACCCATCAACCCAAACCCACCACACCAAAGGATCAGGAGAGGAGACACATCTGGGTGGGGGTCATCGGGCGACCTGGACTGCCCTCTTTTCAACCACTTAGTGACCTACATTCTCCATTCCCTGCACGGGAGTACCTACCTCTACCACAATCTTTAGGGTCAGGATCTGGGATAACACACAACCATACCCACCTCTTCACCTCACACCGTAACACAAGAAGGTTGATATTAGCTGCAATAAGGTGCCGGAAACCTCTGGAGGTGATGTGTGTAGTCTGCCACGTACAAGATCAGGGCACAGATGTCAGAGCCTATCTCAGAGAACTCCTAGCAGAGCTCAGAGGCCTTGCCTTCTCCCGGGCACCGAAGTCTCAACAGGCCCACAGAATCAGCCCCATCCGTAAAGCAGACTGAGGAAAGCCTCTCCCCATCATCACATGCTTCCTCTGTCACAAACAAGCACGTCAGGTTATTACGGCGGCCAGAGCACATGGTCCGTACAAAATGAAGGGGAATGATATCCAAGTGGCCGCAGACTTCTCCTGCGAAACCAATGAGAAGCATAGAGGGTTTCTGGCCCTTCGGCCACAGCTAAGAGACATGAATATCAAATTTGGCATCTTTGAACCGGCTTGCATGTGGATCACTCAGAATTGCAGATCTAGGGTCTTCTTCGAAACCGGTGGACCTAAGTTCCTTTTTGGATGCTCTTGCCACGCAACCCCATATATCCACACATTCGCAGACAACCCCTCCTTTCTCTGAAGACCCTTCTACGTACTCTGACCCCAACAGGCATGATGCCAATTCAGCAAAGCAGGAATGAGGCAGGACTTATGATCGCCCACAGAGATCCCTGGAAGGCAAAGAACATGCCCTTCAAGCCATGATTGCGCTTTCCCAAGACCTGAACAGAGACAAATCCCTCTCTCCCTTGAAACCGCCACCTCCTGTTGTTTGACTGACGCATATATTGGGACACAATGAGAAAATCTAATTATATAACCTGCTGTTGATCCGCTTGTATTACAGTCTTGAACCTGTCCTCAGGGTAGCTTTGTGTACGTAGCTAATGTTTTATAAAGGATATATAATGCTAGCGATGATCTTTCACTATTGTGTCAGGTTTGTTAGACACTTAAAGTCCCACCACTGCAGATGATTAGGGGCTACCCATACGGTTTTAGGTTGCCTTTACTTGGGTTCAGCTTGACCTGAGGGCACATAGTGTAATTTTACTACATAAGCGCACGCTCTCGGGTGAATACAACCCCCCCTCAACTTTCTTATATCCACACATTGATATACTATCTCAGGAACAACATGGCTGTTCTAAAGCAGAGTAGCCCCTCATAGCCCTCTTCCCAGTTAGAGCTACTGTTGCCCTTATTGATGCATACCCTCCTTCAACGGGTGCCCAGGCAGGGGAATAGTGGAAAAGACCATTGCTATTGCTGACTCTGATGTTGAGATATTGAACCCAATGTCAATGCCGTGGGCACGACTGTCAGTACCAGTACTCACGGTCTTTGGCAGGGGGACACTGACATAAGGAGTACTCCTCCATTATAATTGCATCATTGTCTCCAAACTATCTCCTCGGACGGCTCCCATATTCTCGCGTCGGACCAGTAGCGAGGACATCCACAAGGATGCACTTCCAATTAACATTTCCCACCCCGTCCTCTCTGGCAAACTGACAGGGGAATACTGCCCCCCTCTTTTTTTGTTCTCCACGGTGGTCGTCCCCTCTCCCCCTCCTCCCCACCTCACACTCCCTTACACATTCCCCCTTCCCTCCTTGATCATCCCCCCTGTAGAGGCTTGTGTTGTTACACCCTCGCTACATTCATGGGCCTCCCTCCCCTTCCCCGTGCACTTGTCTGGCTTGAGGAGTACACAGGTTTTGACCCGCAGGTCAACAGGACTCCAATTTTGTGAGGTGCTTACCTCGATTCCCAAACTATCCCAGGTCTATTTCCTCATAAAATAGTTATATTCCTTCCCTTTTTCTTTGTCATTCTCTTCTCTTTCTCTCTAGGCCCTTACTTTTCCCTCTCTACCCTATTCAACTCTATTTTGACATATTTTTCGCATCTTACCCTTTCTGCCCTTGTCCTCTTTCTCCACTCTTGGTTTGGTCCACCCTTTTCCTTAACCGACCAGAGGTTCCTGCTCCCCCACCAGCGCCCCCCTGTACTTTTACTTTTACTCTGACTCTCCTTTAGCACACATCGACCTAACTCACCTGACCCTAGCATGGGACCTTCCCTACTGCTAACAGTTCTCTCCTGGAACACTCATGGTCTACCACAGTTTATCAAGAGAAAGAAAGATCTGACCTATCTGCAATCCAAACATGCAGACATTGCCCTATTACAAGAAACACATCTTTCCCCACATGAATCAGAGAAACTCTGCAGGGACTGGGTGGGTCCAGTGCCCTATACTGGAATTACGTTGGCTTGGACCAGAGAACCCGGCACCTGGAGAAAATATGGGATGGTGATCCTTATCCGCCAGTCCTTGAAATTCAAGGTACTTAAGACATGGACCGACCTGGAAGGCCGGTATGTCCTCACTAAACTTAGAATGGGTGCCCATACAATCTGTGTAGGTTCTATATATGGTCCTAAGGCAGAGGTCTTCAAAGTGGGGGGCGAGCCCCCATAGGGGGGCCTCAGGTGATCCCAGGGGGGGTGCCAGGTTCCGGCCAAAAGAAGCATTACACAGATAACAGTGTTTTTTTAAAAGCAGAAACATGTTATTGTACTTTAAAAAAGGTAACAGTACTTAACTGCAATGTTTAAATACATCTGGACATATTTAAACATTGCCATCTTTATAAAATAATTGTGAAAAATTCTGAGGTGGGACCTAATGATTTTTATTTTTCAGCTGGGGGGGCATTAAAAAGTTTGGAGACCACTGCCCTAAGGGCTCCAAACGCTTCTTCTTCCTCTCTCTCAATCGTCTCTTACTTAGATTGGGACCTCGCAATATCTTCTTGACGGTGACTGGAACCTGACATGCGATGCTGTACTTGATCGCACGGGCAGTCTGGATGTGGGTAACAATAAAGGCAGGGCATTCTTCTGGGACATACGCTCGGACCAGGGATTGGTGGATCACTGGCGTCTCTCCCACCCGCTTGATCGCGAGTACACCTATGTCTCACTGGTTCATGGTACGCAATCTAGACTTGATTACTTCCTCGTTACTCATAGCCTGGTCCCACGGATCAAGGAATCGCAAATATTGGAGGCAGCACTCTTGGACCACTCCCCAGTACTATTGGCACTGGACCTGGGCTTGCTACCCCTGGCCGCAAACCATGGCGTCTGAACACCTTGCGATATCGCACACCACAAGGGAAAAAACAACTCAGCTCCTGTGTCGCCAATTATTTGGCCAACATTAGAGGTTTGGTCTCTTCTCTGCAGACCTTATGGGCAGCGGCGAAAGCAATGATAAGAGGACAGCTCATGAGGGATGCTGCCATCACCAATCCTCAGAGACTTTCCCGCCAGCAAGCCTTAGAAGAGCGAATAGCAACATGTACCTGCGAATACACCGCAACTTCCTCTCCCCTTCATCTGCCGTAGTCTCAAACAGGCCAAAATGGAATTGAATGCTCTCCATACCTCCCAGGCGGAATACGCATTGCAGCAGATGAAAGGGCAACACTACGAACACAGGGTAAAAGCCAAGACAATTACTGGCTGCTTAACTTCGCCAACGAGAAGCAACACCGGCCATACCAGCCATCCGTGATCCTGATGACACGATTCTTACTCACCCCCAGGATATCGCTAATGCATTTGGAAGATTCTATCAGACCTTATATACTCTCAAAGCGGAAGAAGATCACAATAAATTATCCAAGTTTTTCGAAAAAGCATGTATTCCTATACTTACGGAGGAAGGTAGGGCACTTCTAAAAGGAGAAATAAGTAAAACTGAGATTACGCAGGTTATAGTTAAACTCCCCTATCATAAGGCCCCAGGTGACGATGAGTTCTTGGCAGAATTCTATAAAAGGACTGGAGCAGAGATAGTGGACCCCCTGTATGCCGCCTTTCACGGAGCGGAACACACAGGTTCACTGAGTCTTATAGCAGTCTTACCTAAACCTGGGAAAGACCCTCTCTTGTGTGGCAACTACCCCCCGTCTCCCTCCTCAATGGAGATATAAAGATACTGGCAGGTATACTGGCAACCCGCCTCGAGATGGTAATACCGTCCCTTATTCACCACAAAAAAGTGGGTTTCGTACCCGGCCGCTCCTCTAGGAACCACCTTCGCACTCGTATGCTCTATGGGCCACCCGATATTCACGGGAGGAGGCCCTCACCTTATCCCTTGATGCTGAAAGGGCATCCAATAGAAAAGAATGGTGGTATCTTTTTGAAACCCTGAAACGATTCAGGTTATGGACTGATTCATCAACAAGATCCGCTTGTTATATGACTCACCGATGGCACAAGTTAGTTGCAGGGGATTCCTTTCTGATGCTTTCCCAATTGGGAGAGGAACTTGACAAGGCCTCCCGCTGTCCCCACTGGTCTTTCTATTAGCTTTGGCACCCTTGGCTGCTCTCATCCGTAGATCAAACCTCATCTTTGGCGTATCAATTCTGGTGGCTGCTCTAAAATCTACTTACATGCCGATGTCATTCTGTTAACGCTCACAGACCTCACCCGCTCGATCCCAGCACTCCGGTCGATCCTAGTTGAATTTGAAGTGCTTTCAGGGTACAAAATAAATTGGGATAAAAGCAGAGTGCTCCCTATGTCCCCCGTGACAGTCTGCTCGGCCGTACAGGGCTTCGCAGTTCAGTGGAAGCACTCCTGTCTTAAGTACCTGGGTATATTCATCAATAAGTGCCTGGAAAGCATGGTGGCAAACAACCTAGACACACTACTTATCAATATGAACAGGGATTTTGACAAGTGGTCCCACTTAGGCCTCCCTCTGTGGAGGAGAGTGCAGAATGTCCGCATGGTGACCCTACCACGGTTTCTGTATGTTCTTGGAATGTTGCCCTTACAAATCCTCTTGCCTATACTTAGAGAGGTGGGTAGGCGCATATTTGCCTTTGTATGGGGGTTAATACGCCCCAGGTTATCCAAGGCCACACTCTTAGCTCATCGTGAGTGCGGCTTGCCCTTGGTAGAACATTACACCTTAGCGTTACATCTCTCACAGTTTGTCTTCCTGCTCCTGGAAGTTCCGGACCCACCATTGTGGGTTAAAACAGAACTCATGATTTAACACATTCTCTATCTGGCCTCAATATGCTCTACAGTGAGGGAGCTACTATGCCCAGACCCACCAACCTCATGATCCAAGCCATGCTGAATTCCTGGAGAAGCGCACACCGCTTGTTAGGAGTGGATCCACGGATCCATTCCCATGCCACCCTGTGGAATAATGCGGGCCTGTTAATAGGGGGAAAAACAATCAATTGGAAGACTTGGCGGAGCAAGCACCTCTTACTTATTGATCAACTTTTGGCCAACAGGAATCTGAAACCATTTGCGACCCTTCGGGAAGAATTTGTCCTACCCGGCCATCACTCATGGCGATTCCTCCAGCTTCAACACTGTCTCCACCGCTGCATGTGAGAATGTCCGTGGGTGCTTCACCACTCCCCAGTACTCTACTACCTAGAAACCTGGGGTTCCTTTTGGGGAGTAGTATCGAGCATGCATAATATGATAAACCGTCATCTATTCTCCTTAACCCTCTTAGAAATGCTCAAAATTAAGTGCCAGGCGTATCTACAACAGGAATATGAGCTAGACGACTGGGCTGACCTAATGGACGACTGGGCTTACCTTTTGGAGGTAAGAGATCAGGGTGCATGTGAGGCTCACCTGAAATTCTGTCTCTTCAAAACATTGCATGAATGGTACTTTACGCACCAGAAACTTAGAGCTGCAGGGCTCATACACCATGTGCACTGTTGGCGTTGGCCCAACCCCGATGCAACTTGTTACATATACTCAACAACTGCCCAACTATCCAACCTTACTGGAAGGCAGTGGGGAACACATTAAGGGAAGTTTTGCCATTACCGCCCTTCCTTACCCGCCCTCTTCTCCTACTACATGACACAGGTGATATCCAAGGTTTTTCCCGCCCTCAATCGCGCCTCCTGCACACTGCTTAGCAACGGCCAAACTCTGCATCCTTAGACACTGGCGAGCTGCAACACCCCCCTCCCATGAGGAGTGGCTGTCAGGCATGTACCAAGCCACCTCCCACGAGCAATTTATATACAGCCTACAAGACAAGAAAGAGATATTCCTCTGAACCACGGCCCCTTTTTTGAATACCCCGAACATGAGAGTATCCGCATGATTCCCCGACATGATTCTGAACCACGGCCCCTTTTTTGAATACCCCGAACATGAGAGTATCCGCATGATTCCCCGACAAGAGATATAGCCACAACCTCCAAATCAGAATGCGCTCACCCCCCTCCCTTCCTTTCCTCTATGCCTGAAAGTGCTCCCTGCCCCCGCCCTCCTTACCTCCTACCTCCACAATGCCCTCCCACCCAGACCATACAGTTAACCCCTGTCCCCTTTGCCCCCATGTCGCCCACTTGGGTCGGTGTTGATGTTGTTGTTATTTGTGTTGTTCGTATTATCATTACTGTTAATCTTGCTATTTAGGTTCTTATTATTTTCTCTCCCACTCTTACAGACTCTTATCTTGATGTTTCTCTAGTAATTTTTATTTTTAGCCTCTTTACCACAGTCTGTTTAAGTTACCACTGTTCTGATTAGTCCTCCACTTTTCTATTCTTTTTATGTATTTCTTAGGTGTCCTCTTTCTGTCCCCTCCCCTCACTCTCTTCTTCTGTCTTTGCCTCATCCCTTTCTCACATACCACCTTCTCTTTCTCTCCACTGTTGTTTCCAAGTCCTTTTAGCCTGCTTTGTTGCATCCTACCCACTTTAGCTTATCTCCTTTCCTGTTACCATAACTACAATGTCCATCCATCTATATCCATGCTCTGCACATGGCCTTCCTCACTTCCTACCCTGAGGACTGGAGTCCTATCACTGACCAGACCCTCTATCTAGACTCTCACCGCTGCTATCTTCTTGCCCCCTTTTCTTAACCTTTCCTGTTATACTGCTGCAGGCCTTGGCCTGTGGATGGAACGGCGGATGAAATTCACCTACCGCCTCCCTGATAGGCTCTCTCCTCACCTGGATCCTCCTTACAATTGTCCTTTAGGGCCGTGGCTGGGAAAACAGACGATAGTCCTTGCCGCTATACATGATACCAAGATCATAATTATGATGATATCCAGCACTATATACTCATGTTTTTGTATGGACGTTTGATTTCTTGGATGTTTTTCCCTGTTCATGTATCAGTGGGAAGGCTTTGTAGCATGTCTTTCATGACTCCTGAATAAAGATTTGCAAAACAAACAAAATAAAAAATAAATGTAGCCCAATTGCAAATGTCCTATTCCAAACACAGGTTGGCATGCACATATATGTGAGGTATACATAAATCATCCCATTAACACATCATGAAACAGCAGTGCACACATTTTGTAAAATGAGAAAGGGACACATGCTAACATGTTGGCACAAGGAATGTTGACAACAGCGATGGCACACAAAACATGTCAATGGACATTCCCCACTTACCAAGGGAAAGTATTGCTCTGTAGCTGAGCCAAAGAACAAGGTATGCTGTGTCACATGTATGATGGCCATCTTCACACAACAGACAGTAGTGAGGCACTAGTGCCCGTCACGCGCTGAAGACAAGTAGCCTCTGAGTAGCAGATGCCAATATATATGCCAATATACTAATTTGACCAGACGCATGGATGAGGACAGTGAGTCATCACTTCATTTCCTGTTGCCTGTAACACTGAGGTGTAGTGGTCTGTAGGGTAGAATTTAAACCCACAGCAACAGCAAACATTACTTGATTGATCACTGTACACAGCCTTGTGTTGTCCTTGGAGAGTAAATTGTTTGTGGATTGTATCTAGTTGTGTCCTAGGTCCCTTGGCCAATAGGCAAGGCACATCAGTATCAGTATGCACAACATGACATATGTACACAAACAGCCACTCATGTACTGTGTTACACATGGCACATCCCTAATCATCAGGGGAGGATGTCAGAACCTAACACATTAACTTGGCAAGGTTACAGGCAGGAATGTGCCCTGGACTCACCTCTATGTGGCTGTTGTTCTCCCCTCAAGCACCCATCAACATCTGGGTATGCCACAGCCAGGATGCGTGACAATAGGGGGGTCATGGTCTGAAGTGCACCCCACGCACGTTGGGAGGACAGCCCCAGCTGGACCTTCGCGATCTTCTGGGCTAAGCATCCCAGGTCTACCCACTTCTTGAACAGTAGGCGCTCCACCAGCTATGGACCACCAGGGTCTGCACCTTCTGGGCGATGGCTCGCCATATCTCCTTCTTCTAATGGGCATTTATCTGTGTGGATGCAAGAGACAAATGAAGAGATTATATTTACAAGTTTTGGTGCAAATGGTTGTGTCACACATGTCGGAAACTCCAAACTAAAAAATGTTCAGTTTGGCAACACACCACAAATGTAAAACACACAAGCCAATAATTACAGGGACATGTCTATAGACATCTGTATCCATTTGCACACTCACCCACTAGCTTGCTCATGGCCTACAATGACTAAGCAAGCCTACTGACATCAAGTAGCCCATTCTACAGCAACATGTAATGTGATGTGACCACAGTAAAACACTACTGAAATATGTGGCTCCTGACGGGTAAACTCTTTAGGCCTGAATGGACCAACTCATTCACACTCTGTGAGATTGACTCGTTGCATATAGTCCCTACAGGCAACTTCCATAGTATACACTTCACCATTACACTTGAGTGACAATGGAGGGGCTGGCATGGTGGGTACAGAAAATGTCTTTCCTGTGCATGTGTGGACCTGTGGCCTACCAAATGCAGACTCATGCCACTAGCTGCAGATGTGTTTCATCATTGTAGGACACAGTGCCTGTGACACAACACTGACATATGTTTGTGTCATACCACCAGATACATGCACATTGGATTATGATGGCCCTGTGAGCAGGGCCTGTTGTACTGCCATCTTTCTGTATCTCGGATTATGTCATGTTGACTTACTATGGTGTGGTATGTGATGAGGCTCAAGCTTGTGACATCAATAACATCAGTGTTTGCCTTTTCTACAAGACAATGTCTGACATATCTCTTCCTTCCATGGTCTGGAAGTCTGTACATGTCAACAAGTTAATTTACTGAGTATGAGTAAATAATTTTTGATTTACAATAGTCCTGACAGATTGACAGCCTATGTGCTAAATACTATAATAACATTTTTAGTTTGAGCAGACACTTGTTTGTATGTGTTTGTGTGGGAGGGTTTTAATCCGGAGCTGGACACTGTGTACATGCAACGTATCCCATCTTGAGCAACTAACTTGGCTCATCATTGCATGGTTCACATGGTCTGAGATAAATATATATGGCTAAATATGAAATCAAAATCAGCAGACAAAGAGGAAGTGAATGGTGCTTTTATTGTGCAGGTATGACTAACAGAAAATGTATGTGACAATACTCAACAACAAATTATATGTGAAGGGGTCAGTCATGGTGAATGAAATCATTGGAAAAAGGTGCCACACCATTGGAAGTCCAAATTTCAGAGTACTCCTAATGTAAATGGTAGGTGGTTCAAGATCAGTCCAGAGTGAATGTGTAACACACAAAGGAGGTCCTTAAGGAAGAGGATTATTACTGGCAGGAATGGGTGTCTTGCCATCTGCACTTCCAGGATTCATTTCTGGATGTCTGCACTTGTGTGGAGGTGGAGGGGATCTGCTGCTACAGAGGCAGGGGTATCTAGTCCTTTGTGTTCCTCTGGCAGGGCTTCCCTTCCAACGTGTTCCTGGACCCTCAGTGTCCATATTGTGGGGCTGCACCACAGGATCCAGAACTGGGGGCACGAGATGGTAGACACCATGCTCAGTACACTGGTTGGGGGGTGAATGGTTTCCTGTGAGGTGGATGCAACCAGGCTGGGAGGTGAAGTTGTGGGCACAGTGAGACTCCATGTTGGCATCTGACCAGGTTGCCCAGGTGGGCCATAGCCATCCTACACATCCAGACATCGAGGAGTGTTGTCATCAATGAGGGCTTCCTCCAGGGATAGTGGCAGTCTGTTCCGTGTCCTCTGTGTGTCCTGCAGCAGCTTGACCTGTTTATGTGAAACGTACAGTTTAGTGTTACAGTAAGAAAAGAGCTTGTAAAAAGTTAAGTTATAGTTAATCCAAATGTGGCAAGTAGCCATGGCATAGGGTGATTTGACATGACATGTGTAAAGTATTCCAACCCAATTTGACTCAAACAGCTGCAGAGATGTGCAGATCAGTTGAACGTGGGAGGATCGGCTGAAAATGACATCTTGCCAACAGTGCAGCCAACACAGTGGATAGGCAAGATATGGCTTTGACCATTTTGAGGCCTAGTTGAGTGGAATGCAGGCAGACCCAGGACTCTGTTGTATATATGACTGGAGTCATCATGTACACAGTGCTGTATCACTCTGTCTGCTGCCAATACTAATATGGTGATGCAGCTTGATGCCTTAGGAATACTTGTTGTACACACTAGGTAAATTGTCATTCCTGTCCTCAATAATTTCACCTTGTGTTAGCAAGTCCAGATGGAGCTATGTCAACAGACACTTCTTTGATTTGTGCTTGACCACTCCTAGGTCAGAATACTTTATTTGGGATTAGACAAACAGGGGTCTTTGGACAAGTGGACACTGTGCTGGTGCATGGAGATACAAGGACTGCTGGGAGTTGCTGTCAGGACAATAATCCCTGTACTACACACACTATACAAATGCTATCCCCCCAGGTGAGTAAACATAATTTCTGAGTTGACAAACAGAGTTATTGTGGCAAGTGGACACTGTTGTGGTGATTGGAGTTACTGAAACAGGGCCAAATGTAACCCGCCCACCCCAGGGAAAAAAGTTAATTTGAGAGTTGACAAACAGATGCAGTGGGGCATGCGGCCACTGTGCTGGTGGTTAGAGTTACTGAAACAGGGCCTCCTGGGAGTTGCAGTCAGGTCACTCTCTCTGATACACACGCTTGACAAATGTAACCCCCAGGTGAGTAAACTTCATTTGAGTGCTGACAAACAGAGGTATAGGGGCATGTGACCACTGTACTGGTAGTTTGAGTTACTGAAACAGGGCTTCATATGAGTTGCAATCAGGTCACTCTCTCTACTTCACATACTTGACAATTGTACCCCCCGTAAGTAAACTTAATTTGAGAGCTCACTAACAGATGTATTAGGGCATGTGACCACTGTGCTGGTGTTTTGAGTTACTGAAACAGGGCCTGCTGGGAGTTGCAGTCTTGTCACTCCCTGCTGCACACATTATGCATATATTTGGTATTACAAATCTGTATGCAGCCTGTATTTAGGTTTGAGAATACATTTACATGTTTACAAATGCCATGAGTCCTTGGATTATTTTTGATGTTAAAAAGACTTACAGGCACCATTTGGACACATGGTATGTGATGGGCCTTGGTAGCTGTGATGTTAGGTCCAACAATATACATTGACAAGGTTAAAACTCAGATACTCTGGCTATTGAATGTTGGTGGGGTACACAAACCAGATAGTAGGTAAAGGTGAGCAGTGAGCAAGCATGACATTGCATCTTGGTGAAATCTTTTGTGTTGTGACTTACCAGACTCCACTCCCCTAGATATTCCTGTCAAGCCCTTAGGATGCAGGATGGCCAACACCTTCTCTTCCCAGTAAGAGAGTCTTAACGGAGTGCTGGAAGGGCCACCGCCAGTCTTCTTGGCCTCCATCTCGCACCTGAAGACCAAGGAATGGACATTGCCCCTGAGGTCGTTCCACCTCTTCCTTATGTCCTCCTTTGTGTGCAGGGTGGTGCTTACAGCATATTTCTGTCGACTATCCTGTCCCACATTTGCATTTTCCTGCTGAGAGGCGTATGTTCAACTTGTGCTCCATACTATTGTGTCCCTACTCTTATGATTTCATCCACCGTGACTCTTAACTCATCTTTTGAAAAACGGGGATTTTTAAAACATGACATGGTGGGAGAAAACTACAGGTTACAGTGACTTACTAAACAGGGGAAGTTCAAAAGGGTGTGAATGGGCAAAAGTGTGTGCAGGGTGCTCAATGAGATGGTGGAAAAAAGGGGTGCCTAGTCTATGAAGCCTACTCAAAATCAGGTGCTCTGGCTTCTGTGCCTTGCAGTGGAAATGCAATGGATTGTGGTCTGTGAAGGACTGTGTTTATAGTGTCCTTTGCAGGTGTGCCCACTGTGCCCATGTGTGTCAGCTGTGTTGTTTTTAAATCAATTCAATATGCAGTTGTCTTTTACTTTGCTAACCGCAAACTGCTGTGGTCTGAACTGCCGTTGGCTGACTGCCACAAGAGGACCGCCACGGCGACTGTGTGATTATAATATGCTCAATGGTTGGTCACAGTGCTGATGCCATTGGAGGTTGGACCGCTTGTTTCCAGGACCCCATGCTGCTGGTGGTCTGCCTTTTTTGCTTGGTGGTCAGCGGTCCAGCCTGTGTAACTCATAATATGGCGATTTGCAAGACCGCTGTTTTGGCGGTCTTTTCAGGACTGCCAACATGGTCTGGCAATCAAGCCGCCAAAGTCGTATTCAGGCCAAAATGTTAATTTGTGTTGATTAATATGTTAATTTTTAAAATGCCTAAATAGTTATTTCTTTGTTTAAATTAGTTGCGCTGAGTTATGAATGACTTTTTAAATTTGGGGTATGGGGCTTATTAGGGGGTTATGTGGGTAGATCCCTAAATAAAATATTTAAAAACTAATGTTAATTTAGTGATGCATTTTTTTAGTTGACAAATAAACCACTGTACATTCTAATAACCTTTAATTGCACAATATTTTATATAATTTGCATATATAATTTTATTATTGATGGGTTGTATGGTATTTTGTGGCTATGATTAATTTTTTTTGTAACTAATTAAATCTTTAGTTTTTGGTATTTTTAATTTTAAAAGAAAACAATTGTTCAGTAAATAATTATTTTATGACAGATTTATTGATTGCTTGTGTATATTATGGGTTAGTCTGAGGTATGCTCTTTATGTTATGATATGTTTTAATAATAGTTTGTTTTTATTCATTTTGTTTCAATTTTAAACTATATTTTTTTTAGATATATTGTCTTTACCCTGTGATAGTTAGATTGGAGTCAGAATAGTAAATCTGACCTCCACCAATGTGAGCACTTTACCCACTGTTTACTAGATTACAGTTAGAATAGTACATCCGATCACTGAATAATTATTATTTCTTCAATGCTTGTGAGATTGGAGTTGGATTTGTAACTTTGCCCGCCCCATGTATGCACTTTCCCGAACATTTGAGAAACCAGTTAAAATTGCAAATCTGACCCCTGATGTATGCACTTTCCACAGTGTTCATTGGACATGAGTTAGAATAGTAAATATAACTCTCCCAATGTTTGCTGGCAATGTACGTGACCCTTACAAATATATGCGTTTTCCCAATGTATTTTATAAAGGAGCTATCATGGTAAATTTGATCCCTTTTAATGTATACAGTTTTCTCAATGTTTGTTAGAATTGAGTCAGAATAGTATATTGACCCCACGCCCCATTAATTAATTTTCATCAATGTGTTAGTTTGGACATAGAATAGTAAATTTGATTCTGTCCTCCTGAAAATATATGTATTTTTCCAAAGTTTCTAGGGTTGTACTTGTAGTATATGTGAATAATCCTGTATTTCGTCAAATGTTTTTGAATTGAAGTTAGCTTACTATTTTTTATTTATTTTTTAGAAATATTTTGAGGATATTTAATTTAAAACTATCAATATTAGCATCATTATATTTAAATATTGTTTAAATTGTGTTTTGTTTTCAAAACAGTGATTGATATGTTTTAGTCTTTGACAGATATTAATTTCAGTGTTGTATTTTTAAAGTGTACTTTTAATAAATTAATAATTGAATATTTTGATTTTAATTTTTGCCAAGAATTAATAATTAATTATAGGCCTACGCGCCTGTGGGGCGAAACACGTGTTGGCTGGCCTAATTCATACATTCCTTTTGACCTATGAGTGTCTACATTTCTACCGCGAGTTGAATGTCTTTCTTAAAATAAAACTGGATTTGGAGCAACATTGGTATTGATTGTAGCCTTGTTGATGAACGCTACACGTCTCTTGACAATTTGACTCTGAGAAATAAAAATTGTATCCACACAGTGGGACCTCACCACCTTTTGAATTGCTTTTTCCCATGGAGGACTAGGGTCCAATGTCCTCTGGTGAAGTTCCTACGCTTTATAATATTAATCGGCATTTGTATACAGGGAGTTTTGTGGTTTTTGGACCCCCCTTCCTTCTTTTTGGAGTAACGTTTGTTAAACCACAATAATCCTACTTCCTGTTTTAAGCCTAGGATATTTAAAGGATTACTAGGATGTCACTTCACACAAATAGACGGGAACTACGTATTTCCAAGGTAGATCAAGTGTTTAACTCCTCAGGCACTGGTATTCCGAACTGCGCAACTACCAATCTATTATCAGCCAAAAGTACCTTTCTTGCACTGAAGAAATCCCTCAAAAAGGAAACTTCCAAATGGTGGGAAGTAGCCTCTCTCAAAAAATATCTGGAGAATGATCGAATTCCTCGTGGACTTAGAATCTTGATCTTCCCATCAATTGACACCACCTCACAGAAACACCTACAAAAATGGGAAGCCAACCTAAAACTGCAATCAACCAATATGATCATACAATTGATTGAAATATCCCAAGATGAATATGACAAACACCGAACAGAAGTGGATAAATTAACTCAAAGCATAGAGGAAGCTAATTGGGGTGAAATCACCACTAAAAACTATGCCATTCTTAATAGTATAATTGACCGCTATGAGCAGGACATTATTCAAAGAAAGAATCGAAAATTCAGAAGGGACCTCTATGACTACCAACAAGGGAGAGTCTACACCTTTAGTAACAAATATGACAATATCAAAGATTCTAACCTTTCTCTGAAGACACAGAGCTGCCCGTCACCTTACCGTTCTCAGATCTTGAATCCTCTGATGACACTGAAAGATGCTCATCAACCAGACCTTTAGTACATTTTTCCGAGGAGGCAAGGCGCTATCGTCTAGGAACTCTAAAAGATATACGAACAAAACCACTGGATACCTTAATGGAAGTACCAAGCACATCAGGTATACAAACAAGAGCCCGCAGCAAGACTACAAGAGCCTAAATTCTGACACACAACTAACAGTTAACCTTTCTGATCACGAGCTTTCTCCAACAGACTATCAAATCCTTAATACAGGTCTCTCTTTTTGCCCTACTAACTATTGGAACATCACCCAAACTAAGATCGAGTTCTTTAAATTCATACGCCATCTCAAACTTAAATCGTTCTTCTCTAATATTTCGCCTCTATCTTCTCCCCATCCAACACCCCCTTCGCAAAACTCAAGTGATCTCTCAGTTCAAGACCTTGAAGATATCGGTCTGCTAAGAAATCTGTCCAAGACTGACGAACCTGACTTACCCCTTTCCTCGATAGCACAAGATTTAGACCTAGATATTAACAAATACCATCCTTCTGACTTGCGACCCAAATCTACCTTTACCCCTATTCTTCGGCAGGCAATTCTATTGACCTCTTTTCGACAGCTGTTTTGAGGGACCTGGACCGAGAGTATAAACACTATAGTGACAAACGTAAATATTCCCGTCACAACATTACCAAAAATCAAGTACAAGCCCTCAAACTACTGAGTAAAAACAACCAAATTATCATTAAAGAGGCTGACAAGGGCGGAAATATAGTTGTCCTCAACACTCATGACTACTTGCAGGAAGCCTATCGGCATCTTCAGGATAAGAAATGCTATAAACTTCTTTCACACAACCCAACAGTTGAAATCCAACACAGGCTATTTGATCTTTTGGAGCATTGGCATTCTCTTCAAATTCTTTCTAGCAAAGAAAAAAGTGCCCTATACTTACAATTTCCCACTATTCCTACCCTATATTTTCTACCAAAAATACACAAAAAAGGTCACCTACCCAAAGGTAGACCAATAATATCAGGCATCAACTCTATCTGTTCTCAATTGGGCATCCTAATTGATAAGGAACTGCAGCCTTTTATGACAAACTTACCATCCTTTGTTAGAGATACTAAAGACATTTTACAAAAGCTACAAAACATCGATTGGCAATCTGACTACTTTCTGGTTACCATTGACGGTGTCAGCCTCTATACCTCTATAAAACATAGTGACGGCTTAGAAGCTATTAGAAGATGCCTAGCCACAAAATCTGTGAAGTATCTGGAACGCAACTTGATGATCATGGAAATGTTGCAATTTTGCTTAGAAAATAACTACTTTCTATTTGACGGCAAATTCTACTTACAACTCCAAGGGACTGCGATGGGGGCAAAATTTGCACCACCATATGCCTGTATACTGATGGGTGCAGTAGAAAACCACTGGCTATGGAATGATCTAACTGAACATCTCTCTCAACATATAATATTTTGGGGCCGTTACATTGACGACATCTTGTTAATTTGGCAAGGTCAGAAGGGTCTCCTTAACCAATTCATACAGTCATTAGTTCCCAATAAATGGGGTATTTACATCACTTATCAAATTTCTAACTCATCAGTAGAATACCTGGACCTTCTGATCTTTATAAAAGATAAAAAGTTACAGACAAAATTCTTCCGGAAAACAACAGCAGCAAACTCAATTCTTCATGCTACCAGCTGTCACCCCTCAAGTACCATCCGGAATATTCCTCAGGGTGAATATAAAAGAGCCAGACTGAATTGCTCTACCAAAATAGACTATGACAACATCTCCACCCAAATGACCGAGAGACTAACTGCCAGGGGGTACAATCGTCAATCACTCAATGCCACCAAGGACAAACTACGTGACATGGACTGCATCAAGTTACTAAACAAATCCCAAACAGTTAATACGAAGCCTGCTATTCGGTTTATCACTGTATTTCACAATGGCCATCATTTGATTCGGAAACTTCTTCGCAAACATTGGTACCTTCTACAAAATAACCCCTCCATTAATCAACACATAACTAATTTTCCACAAATAGGCTTCAGACAGGCTCCCAATCTAAGAGACAAACTCTGCTCATCATTTTTTCAAAATCAGTCCCCAATAACATTTTTACCTCCAAAACCAAAGGGCTTTTACACGTGCAGCAAATGTTCAATCTGTAGGTGGGGTCTCTCAAAAACCACAACAACTACCATCAATGACCAATGCTTCCATATCAATGACTTCATAAACTGTGAAAGCTCGAATGTTGTCTATGTAATATGGTGCCCATGCCACCAAGCCTATATAGGCAGTACCATCCGCCCACTCAAAATAAGAATTCAAGAACATTACCGTAATATTAAAAAATTGGACACGAAAGCACCACTTGTTGAACATTTCACAGAATTTCATTCTCATGATTGCAATTTTACATTCTGTGGCCTTCGATGTAGCAGATCAACCCCTCGAGGTGGCAACACTCCATTACGACTGCGCAAGGAGGAAAGTAGACTTATAATCCGATATGACACAGTTAATAATCGACTTACTAAAGACTATGAGTGGCACTATTGGCTATTGTAAAATAGAGACACTCAGTAACAATGTCATCTGGAGTGTTTTGTAATAATGTACAAAGTTTGCTATAAAATTTGCTTATTTTTCTTTCTTTCTTCCTGTCTACGTACTATTGATTTCTCACATGGTTACTTTATTTATTTGTTTCTTATCTTTCATGTCTCAATTTCCTAAGGTTGTCAGGGTAATACCATAATTCTCAGTAACAACATTTCTGTCCTTAATACTTCCTAGCATCTCCTTTTACTTTTATTCATTTTTCTTCTTCTCTTTATTTCTTAGGAATTTTTTTTAGTTACCAAATTAGAGTAACAATTAAAAAACAGACCTTTGATTTATTAGGTCTTAGTAACTTATTCGATATTCTTTGTCCATTTCCTTGGACGTATATATAATTTTTGTTCGTGTAAAGATGGTGCCGCCCTTGGATACTACCAAGATGGCGCCGCTGACTTCGCGTGTTCATTTTTAGTGTGCCGGAAGAGTTGGAGTCCTTTCTCCTTGTCCATACCCAATAGTCTATATCGAGGTAGGACAACCTAAACAACATACCGGTCGCGTATAAAGACTCGAGGTGAAATCGGCGCGCTGCCTTTTTTCGAGATATTATTTCAGGCGACGGACGGCAATATGCAGTACTGAATTGTGGCATAAGTAATAAACGGGTGAGTTTTGCCGCAGTGGTCTTTCTCTAGGGAAAACGTTTGCCACCTTTTCCTACCTATTTCACTTAACGATCCCATAGATATTTATTTTTCCGACTAAATTAGCATTTTTTACTTCTGAAATCTATTGTAGACACAAAACGGGTGGCTTTTCGCTATAGTGGTCTTCTCCATGCAAAACTAATGGCATTTTTCTTTATTTATTTCTCGTTGACAACTTCATAAATTCTGTTTCTTTTGCCTTTTCTCCCATATTAACTTAATCCTCTTTTTCTCTTTTTTCTTTTTTTTTCTTTTGAGCCAAGACTGTAACCTCAATATTGCTACACTCTCTACTCAATAGATATTACTTTCTATACAAACCTTTAATATTAGACATTACTCAGCCGTTTTGTTTCCTTTATAAAGGTTTTTCTCTGATTGTTAACTTATGTTTAACTTAACTATATCATCTACATGATGTTACATGTATATACTTATGTTTCAGGCTCACTGCTGAACTATTACTTACATTATCAACTGTTTTTTGGCTATCTGAACACAAAATTACTAAAAATTGTATGTTTGCTTTCCTTCTTTTTCTTCTTTTTCTCTGTACAGTCACAACTTCTGTTTCCAATCACATTTTTTCCTCTAGTGCAACGCAATAATGTCTCTCTTCAATTGCATGCTCTCTCTTACAAGTTAGCCAATTCAGGTAATTTAAAAACTGACCCTGGATCATCTTTATTTATCCTTAAGGACATTTGCATTAGTCGCTACTAATATATATTAAATTTTTTGGTCATCCCTATTCTATCAGTAGCTCTTCTATCACCCGGCACAGACCTTCTTTTGGCATTTTTTGACTTTGAGAACCATGATTTTGGACAGCATGACCTCTTTTCATGGGTTTATTGGGCTTTTATTCTTTGGAATCTTTTGGGATTTCCCTGGCACAGTCTTTTGGCTTCCCTTCACCGTTCTCAATATAACTACACTCGATTTCACTATTTTCCCTAGTCTCATGACATCTCTTTTTCTTTCCCAGCCTTGAGGAAGCCCTGGCCTAGGCGCCTGTGGGGCGAAACACGTGTTGGCTGGCCTAATTCATACATTCTTTTGGACCTATAAGTGTCTACATTTCTACCGCGAGTTGAATGTCTTTCTTAAAATAAAACTGGATTTGGAGCAACATTGGTATTGATTATAGCCTTGTTGATGAACGCTACACGTCTCTTGACAATTTGACTCTGAGAAATAAAAATGTTATCCACACAATGGGACCTCACCACCTTTTGAATTGCTTTTCAAATATACATTTTTAAGAAAAATAAAATAATATAAATATACAATAACTAAAACAAATGTAACATAAATACATAAAATAGCAATTAAACAGTTACACAATTTACACAATTAATACTTAACTAAAATGTTATTTATAATTAATAATTACTATTCAAATTAAATAAATTATGCTTTAAATAATCTCCCATTCTGTTCCCCTACAATCCAACCATCTTCCTACTAATACATAAACAATTAATAAAAATGTAAGAAAGAAAATATAGATTAAACACATTTAACTCAAATACATACAATAACAATTAAACAATGTACATAATTGATAAACAATTACATGTGTAAATTACAATAACAAATTAATGCCCATCAAATTTCAATTAATATAATTCAGTTAACTTCTATTTCTCCACAAATCTAACAACACTCTACTAAAATCTAAATTGTTCGCAAAAATATATAAATCATAATAAATTAACAAATTACAATTAAATGCATAAAACAACATTTGAAGAAGAAGAAAATTAACATAATAATCAATTAAATATTTAATTTACAATAAAAACATAAGTAACATCAAATTAAATCATTATACTATGAGTAGCTTTCCATTATTTTTCCCAGAAAACCCAACAACCTGTTACTACATTAGAAATTGCTAATTAAATGTGAAAAAATAGATTAAACATGTAATATTATAAACTATATTTAAAATGTTAATAACTTTAAAACATTAATAACAAATGTTACTAACAATACTAATACATGGGCCAGAGTTCTGACACCAAACACTATTATGACACATAGATTCTAAGGACTATGAAAAACAGTTAACATTCGAACAAACCTAAGGCATCAGTACCCCTACTTACATTAAAGTGTTTCGGTATGAGCAGTTGGATAGGAAGTTAAATGTTTACCTGCCTCACCACCCCTAGGAACAGAAGTATCCACCATTCAATGACACATTTTTGGTGGTGTTACGGGTTTGCTCAGGGATGCATGCTACTAGGCAAAAGTACTGAAGACTCTGGATTAGCTGGAGGTGATTTGCTGCTTGTCAAGGGATTAGAACATCATGTTGCTCTCAGATGAAACAAAAAAAGAAGGTGGCATGCCTGTATCTCAAAAACCACTAGTCTCTGTTTGAACTTTCTAACAGGAGGGCACTCGTGGATAGTATTATTTGCTACTGGTTTAGTACAAGTAAGGACAAAGCTAGAGACCATGCAAGTCCTAGGAACGTGACCAAGGGTTCAGATGGTAAGTTGTTCCTCCTGGTTCCCTCATTGAAGTGCTGCAGGTGTTCTAACCTTGAGCAGCTAAGTCGAGTCTCTGTGTGCTTTAAAGTGGTTGTCCTCCGTAGCTGCCTTTCACAGATCCTCACAGATAGCTGGTTTTGTGCTGTGCAGCTTCAAAGTCCTTCGCCTTGTCAGCTGAAAGGTAGCTACTCTATCAGACTGCATATTTATTTATGTGCACCAGTAAGTCACAGAAACACCTTTGCAAGTCTGATCCTATTGTCTAGTCTTTCTGCGTGAATGGCCATTCAAGAGGTTTCCACTCCTGGGCCTCTTAACTTCCCTGGTGTGTGGCCCTCCTCAGAAGCAAGTGAAATGGTGAACTGCTCACTGGCTGATGAGGTCAGTCCTTTATTATTTTCTGATGGACAAGATGATACTTTTGTATTCCAGGGAGCCCCTCCATTCATGGGGGCATATTTCCTGCACGTTCACTGTGTGATCACTGCGTGGGAGAGGACCTTTATTATTCTCTGATGGACAGGCTGATTCAATAAGAAGGGATGCTACTTTTAAATTCCAGGGTGCCCCTGCATTCATGGGGGCATATTTCCTGCATGTTCACTGTGTGATCACTGCATGGGAGAGGACCTTTATTGCTCTCTGATGGACAGGCTGATCCAATAAGAGGGGATGCTACTTTTAAATTCCAGGGTGCCCCTCCATTCATGGGGGCATATTTCCTGCATGTTCACTGTGTGATCACTGCATGGGAAGGGCCTTCAGGCTCCTTCCCTGTCTCTTGTTGCCCATCTGTGTTATCCCTCAGATCTTGGTTTCTGCTCTGAAAATACCTCCAATATACATTAATCATTAATTAGTTAGAACTAGAGAAAACATCCCACACCAAGGCCCATTTTGTACACAGCTGATCATATAACAACCATATAACAACCTTCTGCATATTTAAAGATTCTTCTAGTGAGGAAGTACATTCTGAATGAGAGAGGCATGAAACTTGATGATATAAAGATGCCTCTTCGGGCTCTTTCATGTGTGCTGCTTCTCCCTCTGAAGGCCTCTGTTATTGCTACTGTAATCATATGCTGCTTTTATCAATGCTGTTTGACGGGAGCATGGGATGAACCGCTATATAGAGAGCTTTTCGGCTTTAAGTTTTCATATTGAAGCCATGTGTCATTCTTATGATTATCGCGGTAAGCTGCACATATGGTTGCAATGGCATTGATCGCTTGCTTTGCATACATCTGAATCAGCAACACTCGCAGTATGGGCCCACGCTCTCGGCCCCTCCATCTCCATTTGTGATACAGACAGTGCGCCTGACATATTTCATTTTGTCCTAGATGCAAACCATATGAGAATGATAAGGGCATGCTGATCTCATATTGCGGCTCAAATGTATTAATATTTCCCGCAACATAGTGCAGCATTTAAATAACCTGTGGTGCGTTCCACGGAGGGGAAAACACAGCGCAGTGCCATATCTTCTAAGACAGTTTTGCTGATGGTCTTATCCTCTGCGTTGATGCACAAACAGGCTGCCTCGTGTCATGGCTCTGTCGAGTGTAGGATTTGTACTAGAAGCAAGCCCTTATAATATAAATTCTTATTCCTCTGCTATGCACCGCAACACAAATGCAGTGCATCGGTTTCTGGAGAGAATCCGTGCATTATCCCTTTGCACCTGATGTCACTAGGCATTCATTTTTGACGGTCGGGCTGCCTTAGTTGATTGGGCTTTGCATCAAAACCTATGGGTCTTAGCACTGATCTATCTCGGGTGATGACAACAGGGCGTAAGTGGTTGTGGCACTGTGAAAAGTTCCCCATTCCAGGGCCACATCCATTTTGCACTGTAGAGTAGATCACAGCAAGGACGTTGCCCCGGTTTGCATCATGCTGGCACAAACCCTTTGTAAATCCGTGCACACATTTTTGCACCGCCGCATACAGGTTGCGCTGCCAATCACTGCTGAGTACTGTACTGCTTGCCTTGACATGTGCAAGGGACCCTGCAGCCGCCTCCAGAGGACCGGGTAAACAGCATCCTGTAACTGTAACAATCTTCTGACGCTTCCCGGAGTCATGAATGCCTCCGAGTAAGTCAACAAAACCTCATGTGTGAATAAAAACAATAACCGGAAAGACTAGCTGCAGAAAAATGAGCGGAGCTCCAGTGAAGTGTGAAGTGTTGCAGTGTAATGAAGGATTCAGTGAAATGAGAACAGACGCCGGGAGTGTGAAAGGCAAGATGTCTGGGTGATATCTGCAACGTGTGCTGCTGTTGTAACCATTCACACACGTACATGAGATCACTACTAACATAAGATGCAAGTTCTCTTTCTTAACCAGTGTCTTTCCTCCCTCTCACCATTATAGTACACTCCTGACCCTCATTTCCCCCTTTCCACTCTCGACCACCGTCTTTACGTGCCCTCACCTACCCACACAGGCTTTCCTTTGGATCTGTATTCTGCCCCACTTTAGCTCGCCCAGCGCCATTTTCTGAAACAATACACTCATCACATTCACTATGCACAGCAGCGGCTCCGCTGCTAAGGTGGAGGAGTGTCACCCCAGTGCTCTGAGTAAGTAGTGCAAGAAAAGAAAATTAAATGATAACGCAATGTTATTAGCATTTTATTTTTCATCCGGAGCCAGGTTAGGGCGGGTGGGGCTGTGTCACAGGGAGTAGGGGTATGTGCACCATGAGCCCGGCCAAACAGACATGCACACTTAGCATTTCTCCACCAAACTGTATTGCACAGTCCAGTGGACAATGTACACAGGCTCCCACTCCCTGTCTGAGTGCCAAACCAGGCAGCTGAGACCAATCATGATGCTGCTGTCATGTTTGTGACAGCAGTGTCATGATTGGCTAAGTGGAATTTGGGAACCTGTGCACTGCCGGGAGTCAGGAAGAGAACAGAGGAGAGACGGAACCGTCTTCTGGCAAAACAGGTAAGTGTTCTTTTTTATTTTAATTATTTTTATCCCCTATGTCCCGCCACTACCGTTCAATAGCAGCTGCCACTGGCGATGCATCGTCCGTGGCCTAGATTTTACATCCCCAAGGCTGCCTTCAGTCCTGTTTTTTTGGCAATAGCAATTTTGAATTTGGTATGTGCAGTTTATTGGTTCCATTATGAGTAGGGGCCTAGAGATTTCAACACTCTGAGCGCAATAGCTCAAAACATCCTGTTTATCGGTGTTGTATACTGTGTGTGTGGCTGTATTCGTTTATATGTAAATCCGTTTCAGCACACTTTAATGAAGTGTGTATTTTTTTTTAATAAAGGTTGGTTGATCATTAATGATTCCGTGAGTAGATTGTTTGTGTTTCAGTATATTAACATTTGGAGTTGAATTCTTTATGACTTATTTGCAACTACGATGCTTAGGACTGTGGCCCTGAAAGGAGGATGGGGAAAAAACCCTATTGCATAAGATGAATGGATTTGTATTGGTGGAGTTATCTCTTGCCAGATTGGTATTGTGCAATGGCACACTTTCTTGTGAGAGATCTATGCATCTTTCTAAGCGTCCAGCACATGTCCAGTAGTATGTATGCGCTCACTAGGTTGGAGAGACAGAAGCAATGTTTTTACTCACTAAGTAGCAACCGATTGTACATTCCAGATACAAAGAAAGTATGCAATCTTGTTTTGAGATGGATAGGTCTGTTCCATTGGGGATGACAAGTTGTAACACAGATTGCTTTGTGAAGAAGATCTGACATTGGGAAAAAAGTAATTACCACAGCGGCCTCAATGGAATCAGCGACTAAAGGTTTACAGAATTTACAGCAAGGAAAAAATAGAAAGCAAACAAGCTAACCTGATGATTGGCATTAGTAGAATACACACCACAAGGTGACATTTGTAACAGGGCTTCTCTTGCTAGGTCTGACCAATAGACAGCTTTAGCCGTTTTGGCTGTTTTCCCAGTATCATGTTTTCCCAAACAAACCACAATACAAATTCATACTGTTTGGGCGGCGAGCCCCAGTCATGAAAATTGCCACTGCCCTTCACTGCTTTGCTGAACTCTTCAAACCGGATTCCCCCTTCTGTAGTGTGTCCAGGAGTGGCATGAAAAATCATGGGACCAGTTAAGCATGTAATGATTACTCTCTCCTACAAACTGCCCAGAGTGACCAAGTGGAATAGGAATGGCACTATGGATCCTAATGCATGGAGGGGAAATTGACCCCTGACACCTATGATTGGACTGCCCTTGGACCTTGACAAACGTGGCCCATAGTGCTACTGAAATGTGATAAACAAATGACAACAATGACCCTGCTTATGGCACTGGAGGTCACTCTGGCCAGGGGCATAGCTATCAGTGGTGCTATTAGGGTCCAGACAGTGCTTAATTTGAGCCAGTGGTTGCAGGGTGTGCCCACTGGCCCTCTTTTTTAGGAACCAGCACTTATTTTTCCTTTGGCCTAGAGCAAGAGAGTAAGAAAGACCAAAGGGGAAAAAGGAGGAAGAGGATCATGGATAACCTGAAGTAAAAGAAAGAGCAGGAACAAACATGACCGAGATGAACGTGCAGGGAGTACCTATTGGTGGATTTAAGAGGTATGAGATGGAACCAAGACTACACAGCCTAAGTATTTGACACACCAACTTTCTGTAGCACCCTCCACAGGCTTCTGAGCAAAACTGAACCCGGCATTTATTTTATTACAAATTAAGCACTGGGTCCAGAGGAGCAGGGAACCCGGCCTGCCCTACACTGATTGGCAGTTATAATTAAGCTGCATGCTCGCATTTTTCTTTGTATAGTGGTATACTTGGTGATTTCACTTCTGTGCATGTGTGAGTTGGAGGGCGGACCCCATCATGGAACTGGTGCACTGTATCGCAAGAAGCAACAGTGTGGTGGCTTTCATTGGGAGGCTGTCTGCATGCACAGGGTGGGCTGCTTTGTGTCAGGAGCTGAGGATCTTTGCAATTGTTTGTAGGTGTATCTGATTTGCAAAACTGAGCGGAGCTCCAGTGAAGTGTGAAGTGTGCAGTGTAATGAGGGATTCAGTGAAATGAGAACAGCTGCCGGGAGTGTGAAAGGCAAGATGTATGGGTGACATCTGCAACATGTGCTGCTGTTGTAACCATTCACACACGTACATGAGATCACTGCTGCTCTACTTAGAGCCTTTTGTGTCCTAACATAAGATGCAAGTTCTCTTTCTAAACCAGTGTCTTTCCTCCCTCTCACCGTTATAGTACAAACATGATCCTCTTTTCCCCCTTTCCACTCTAGACCACCGTCTTCACGTACCATCACCTACCCACACAGGCTTTCCTTTGGATCAGTATTCTGCTCTGCGGAGGTCACCTTGGATCGCGCTGGAAGTAGCTTGCCCAACGACATTTTCTGAAACAATACACTCATCACATTCACTATGGACAGCAGCGGCTCCTACGGCGAGTGTCGCCCCATTGCTCTGAGTGAAGGAGGACGAGTAACATCCCAACATGTCTCTAGCTAATCATTTGCTCAAGACTCAAAAGAGATGGAAAGTAGCATACTACTGCAACTGCAGATCTCATGTCTGTGGGTGATCCCTTGGTCCCACGCAGTATTAGATCATGCAATATATTCTGCATGGTGCACAGATACCTGTCCATCTAAACATGGACACTTGATGCAGCGAGCTGGTGCTGTGCTCTGCCCAACTCCCAACCACCCTCTGCAACGTTCTCCTGGTGTTCAGCAATTTCCTCCTGTCCATCTAGAGCTGTGTATTTCCAGTACCAGGAAGCCTTTCCTCATTGAATTTGTTTGGGAACTTCAAAACGTTACATGTAGGCTGAACACCAAGTATTCGTCTGGGACTTTTAGTTAAAAACTCATTGATATCATGAGCCTTAGCCAATCTGGTTCAATTGAGGAAAATTAACACTGCATCTCTCATAATACACTGATTTGCGAAAGCCCTAACCTGTAGCATTGATCTACCGTCATCTTTACTTGTAACAAACACTTTAGGCCAGAAGTGATGTTCAACCAACACTTTTTGGGGTGGTGGTCTGATAAGTCCATTTGGTTCTTGAATAAGAGATTCTAAAATTCCCCGGAGTGTTGTTGCCTAATGCCTTTCTGTGTCTTAGGCATGGTATAGTTGGGACTGGAGAGGAGCACACTGGATTTAGCAGCACTTGCTTTATTTAGATCCTATCTGCCCAGGGAATACAATATACTCTCAGTAGTTTAGTGTTGCATGTGGATGAAGGGGGAGGGGGTCTTCGGTACATGCTTTGTGAAGGACCAGCTCTTTTCCAATGCACACGCGCAAGAGCTGACTGTACAGACACTTTTATTTCCACCTGTGTAGGCTGAGACCTTCTCTTTCTTCTCTTTTCTGCTTGGTTTTATTCCATGGGAATACATCATCTCTATGTATTAGGAGAATGGTGAGAATGGTGGCATGTTGAAAAGAATATTAGGTCTTGCTCACTGTTCTTGTCATGTTTCGTGGGGAGCAGTCACATCCAGCTGTGTTGAAAGGACAGCAGGTTCGTGTTGAAGGAACTTGTAGGTATTTTCTTTTCAGATTTATGAGGCAGAATCCCTTGCAGAGTGTATAAAGAAAGTTATCCTGCCTGGCAGAGAGGGTGTGGCCCTGCTTTCTGGTGAGGAAGGTAGCCGCTCTCATTGTATGCTGAGGGAGTACATGAACTACTGGGAGAGTCGTGGGGGGCTACTGTTCCTTTTGTGTTGATACACTGCAAGCATAGACTATTATTTGGCTCAGTAGAAAATACTCATCCATTGTGTGGGTGAAGGCAAGATCCATTTTCATGTGTTCTTTTCGATATAGTATGGGGGACCTGGCTCTTCTTGATTAGTCTGTCTGATTACTCCTTCCGCTGGTGTTTATACATCTCTGCCACTTACTGTTATCCTACACTGTTATGGAAAGTACACTCATACAGCTCAACCTTCTGAGTCTCGAAGAAGGGTAAGATCGAGTTGTCTTGAGGTGAAATTATTTTGTAACCTATGGAAATTAAAAATATCACTGAGTGTGAGAAACACTTTTAGGGTGGGTGGTACTATCCAGGATTTACATCCTCCACATGAGTTGAGACTGTACACATACACAAGGACAGACTATTAATTCGGAATGCATTTCTCTCATATTGCAGTCAAGCACGAACCCATGAATGTTCTCTCTGTCTTTGAACTCCTTCTTCTCATACACAGGCCTTTAAATGCTGCAACACACCTGATTGGTTGAGGTAGGGGCATAGCGTGCAGTAGGACTGTGGCAGAGGGGAACTAGGGACTCTGAAATTAGGGCTGTCTCATACTGCACAACTTTTTTAATGAGGAGGCCATTTTGTTTGCTTGCTTGCTTCCACTGATGTAATGGCTACACTCTCAGGTGCCTCAGATAGAGCCAACGACCTTAGTTCTTTGAAACATTATGAGCTTGTCCTTCCGTAGCCATGAAAGATGCTAGAGGAGCTCTGCTCAATTTGACATTTATCTATGCTGCCTCTATTTCAGGGAAATGGTTCAGAAACATGGCTGGATGATTAAAGCAGTTCTTGGTAAATACTACATATGGGAGCAAAACGTATTGAAACAATTTCTAGAGAGATACTTAATCTCTGATGTAATTCTAAGGACATATTTATTGGTTCTAAATTGCTTGCTGTATGGACGTGAAGGACCCCTGCATCGTATTCAGGTGTGTTCTCCAGCTCATAGTGCTCGATTGTATGGGCAACTGGTATCTCAACTTTTTTATTTTGGCCCTAGCATCACACTAATCTGAAGTGTGTGTGTGCAGAAGTCTAGTCAATGAAAGGTTCAGAACCTGTTCTGTGGTGCACACAATTGCCCTCATAATGGGCCCATGCCTTTGATGAAACATGTGAAGCAGTTGTGGCAGCATACCACGTTACTGTGACTAAGTGAAGTGACCAGACCTTTTCATCTGTGCCAGAGAGAGTAGAGTCTACTGACCCCTTTTATGTAAAGTTCTGCTATTATGTGAACCCCAAAATCTTACCCAGGCATAAGGTGGGCATGTCAAGTGTGTGTATGTGCATTCTGTGTGGAGCACATGTATCGTAGCAGAACATGTGTGATATGAGTCTGAGTACTACAACCAGTGGGATCCATTTTGGATGGCCCCGGGTTTAGCAAGGCACAATAGGGAGGGTGATACTACTTCCCAGACAGTGGAAGTGTATTGACCACATTCCTGTGGCTGGAGGGTAGAGATTCAGACATGGAAATGGAGGACAATGAAGACCGGGCTGCCTTTAGAAATTCAGTGGCGAACTTGTTAGCAAATGGCTGCTAATCTTTCTTTCTTGAACACAGCTGTTTGATAGATGATGGAGAGAGGAATCAGTCTGCAGTTTCTGTTCAGCATGATGAAGTTTCTAGCCAGGGCCTGACCATTTGTCTGTCTGTAATTACTGCTTCAGGAAGGCTGATCACAATCAAGTGCAGATATCTTACCCTTCATTGTGCACTAGCACCAGGCATATAACTGGGTTTGCATATTCCTGCTCGAAGCCAGCACCATTGCAACCTGCTGTGAGAACCATCTCAAACCTATTCTGAAATCCCTGACAGTGGATCCACATCCCCTGTCTCAAAAATGTGCATAAAATGGCTCCCAAAGCACTGCACTTTGTACCAGTTCCAAGTTCTTTATGACCAAGGAAGGGTGCTTTGAAGAGCGCTGGAAGAACAGTTTTATGCCGACGGCTGGTGGACACTTGACAGCCAGTCTCCCATAGTAAGAGGACATCACTGAAGTCTGTACAAATCACTGAATAAGCTGAAGGTCTGCCCAGCACCTAGAAGTTTGCCTGTTTGCTCAGAGAGGGAAGGAGAGTGCCTCGGCTTACAGGAGCAGAGTTTGCTCAGGAGGAGAAGCCAGCTATGTTCCCAGAGCAGAAAATGCAGAAGTTGCTGGCTACCTTTGGGAATGAAGCCAGGGTTGATCCATGTCATAGGGATCTCCTGGTGTTCCATTGCGGTCACCATAAAGAACTGTGTACAGTCATCAAGCTCTAGAAGTACTTTTGTGCTGCCTGGAAGTCCAGTAACACCTGTGTGCTGTCTGGCATCTTTATAACGCCCGAAGTCCTAGTGCTGATGCGCCCTGACTAAAATTGAATCCGGTGGAGCAGCTGCTGTTGCCACCAAAGCTGAAACCTGATCCAGCCTAGACCCCTTGCATATCATGAGATAACCTTATGTGATCTCATCCCTGACTGCTGTGAGCGCCCATTGAAACCCAGCCCGGAAGCCGTACGTGTTTCGTTGGGTGCCTGCTTGCTGTGCCGCTCAGCTGCCATTGCCAAAATCCCGAGTGAAGCCACTGTTGCTGTCCTTTGTCAGTGCAGCTGCCTCTGAAAGCACCAACTAGAAGAATGCCTGCCAGCACCACACAACCACAGCAACATGAACAGGTAACGGAGTATCACTTGTGAACGACTAAGCTAGATGCACAGACCATCTTCTACAGCTGGAACATTGAATGTTACTTAAACAATCCCCTTGTGGGTCCAAGCTGTTGAACTGAAGTATGAAAACCTCTATGGCTATGCCTAAACTTGGGGTGGAAGCCCTACCGACACTCTAGAGAGTTTAAATATTTACCTAGAAATAGTAGTTCCACTCACAACCCTGTAGCTGAGTCCCAGTGAATTGTGTAGTGTTACCTTCATCTGGGTTATTAAAGCACTTTATTTTTTAGTAAGTTAAGCACTGGGCTGGACACTGCAGTATTTACTGTTGAGTTCGGATTCCCTTCCCCCACAATACTTTTCTGAGACACCCTTGACTGCTTGCCCTCGCTACTGGGAGAATCTTGTATGAAGGAGGTGTAGTTTCCTGAGGACAAACCCCAGGGTCCAAAAACCCCGGTCTGCCCTGTGCTCCCCTGAATGGGATCTTATATTCATTAAAGTTATACTTGCTGTAACATTCTTGAGGAAATATGTAACTGCTGATTTAATCTTGGGGTAAACACAAGAGAGCAAAACTTGGATGCATTTGGTGTGTGGGAGTTTGTGCCTAAATCCAAGGGCATATATGTTTGTCTGACTTCATTAGTGAAATTTTTTGTAGTACAACAATCCAATGTAAATGTGAGTGAGACAATCACAGGGTGTATGAGTAGCATAGGGAAATCGTAATAGTGAAAAACCCTACTGGGGAAATACCTGGATGTGACAAACCTAGAGAAAAATAATTGGTGTGCAGCAGTCTAAAGGAAAGTAAATAAGAATATCACCTCCATGTGTACAAGGTCTGCAGACTTCCAACTTACACTATTTTTTTTAAACTTTGGGAGCTTTATAAAAGCGAGGACAGCTTCAGCAGCATTTTGCAGTAGAAGAAAATGGATCCATTTCACAGATACTACGGGGCAAAGTGAATGCTGTCACGGTGTGACAACAAGACACAATCATTCAGAGGGCCATGGTGTCTGGCCTGGGGTTCCTAGTGCTCTTCCGGGTATTGGGCAGGTGGCAGCACTGTCCCACGCCCTTCCGAACCAGGATTTGTGAATATGTAATATAAACTATACTCTAAATTTAGTAACGATGACTGCTACACCATGTTTATCAGCTGGTTGGTTACATATTAATTTGACAAGTGTATATATAATATGTTTACATATGTAGTTTGTATGTTGTAACATGATTTGCATGTATAAATTAAAATAATACTTCATAGTATTTAATGTATTGTTGAAGTTAGTACACACAGGAGTCCTTTCTGGGTTTGCAAATATTTATATCGCACTTGCAGTGGAGTCATGTGCACACGAGATTTCTCAATGGTGTCAAAGTAAAGTGGTAATTACAGGTACTGGGTAATGCTCAAATGTCACTACTTGACAGTTGCTCCTAAAGTGGCTTCAGAGGCAAGAATTTGCCACCTCCTGAAAGTAAAAATGTCTCTAGAAAAACTGTTTAGCGTCACATTCCTTTACTGTGCTGCGGCAAATGTCAAGAGTGTGGGAGGGGGTCAAGGGGGATGGGGAAACAATAAAACAAAAAACAAAAACAAACAAATTACCTTTCCCGCCGACTGCTGCTGCCTTGCTCCTCTGCTCCTGATGGTTGATGTACCAACATTCGTTGGGACAACACCACTGGGTCCCAGGAAGCCTGGCAGTACTTTCATGCTAAACCTAGCATGAAAGCAGCATCAGGATTTGTCTGAGTGGCTCGGACTGCCACTCAGACACAGCCCTGGGATCTCTGCAGAGACGGCCAGCCAAACACACATGCACACTTAGGTGCACTGTCTCCTTCTCCCTCCTCCCACCTCCTGTGCCCTGCTCCTCCCTGCACTGTTGACTGAGTCAGCAGATGAAAAATAAAACAATAGTCGGCTATCTTTTTATTTTTAATCTCCTGGCTCTTGGCCAGGGGGGCGATGCTCCTCTGCCATTGGGAGGGAGCTGTCCCAGGTAGAAACTAAAATTGTTTTCCTTCTACAGGTTTACACAGATAAATTGCATGCTATGCAAAAATCTTCTTGCTATGTTCCTAAAACCCAGTGTGAAAAATGTACTTGAATTAAACTTTAAGTTTTTTCCTCACATATTTATTTTGAATACTCCTCTCCTTCCAACCTACCTTCTGCTTGCCTCGTGTATATTGGAAATACTTTAAATGTAATGCCTATCATATTCTCTCTTTTGTTGAAACTATATCCTTGTAACATTAATTCCCTGAACAGTTTGCTTCTCCCATAACTTCCTCCTAATAACACCTAAGTCATTAATATACATAAAAGAAACTGGAATATATGCATGGAATGGTTTCTTTGAGAGCCCAAGACTAATCTCAATAACCCGTGAATTGACCACTAACCATAGTGTGCTACTCCTGGTAAAGCTCTTCAACCTCTCATAAGGGGTAGTAAGTCCTATATAAATGCTAATTCAATACCGATGGGCAGCCAGGGAAAAGGGGAACTGGCACCTTTTGGAAACTGTTCACTCATTCTACTGTTCTGAGGACACTTTCCTCACACAAACCTTCCCAGGTAACCCAACCACCACAAACCTCACCCACTGCACAAGGGTTCCCATTCTGCCTGGCCCTCCTGCAGCCCTACTGCCCAAAGTGGTTTTGCTTCCCACTCCCAGGACGCATTCAGGGCTTGCACCTGACTCCTGCTGCCACACTACCTCGTACTTTGTACCTGTGATTGTGAGAAAAAGCATCTTCAGTCCCACTATTTTCTGCTTCAATATGTCCTACCTATGGGACATCCTAGAGCTGGAAATGGTCATGTGAATGTGTTTTCTTCCTCGGGCCTGCAAACTCAAATTCCCACCCGCTGTGCTTACTGTGGCTCCCGTTCTCCTGCCACTCATCAGCACTTATATAACCCCTCCACCACCACCCATTCTGCCATTGCTCCTCCATCCCTGTCCCATTTTTTTACTCCTCGCTGTAGAGAGCTCCACAAGAGCAATTCCATTAAAAACAGTCTTTCAGATCACACATTTTGAACAAGCATTAGCTGGCATGCATTTTCAGTTCTAAACCAGACCTATAGGCGTTGCCTGAAGTGTATAGGCTCGGCCTTGATATGTGCATTGGATGGATCATGTGATGCCCTGTACAGTGGATGGGCCAGGAATTTCCAGTGAGAAGTGATTTGGTCATGTGATGGACTGTGCAGTGGTAATGCCATGCGTAGTTGATGCACTGAGCAGTAACCGCTTCGGATAATGCCCTTAGCAAAACACACATGAACTCCACCTCTGGGTGTGTAATGAGTACTCCGGTATGGCCTCAAATGTAGTTCTGTGGGGACTCGCCATGTGAAGTAGATGGGACTAGGACTGTACTACCGGCAGTAGCCAAGGCATGGTGATGCATCAGCCCAGTGCCCAATCTCATGATATGTGCCCAATTCCCACATACTGGTGCTACATCATCGGAATGTATGATTGCCAAACTTGCTGTGCACCTACTGTAAAGATGAAAAGAATATGTGGTAATTCAGTCCTAACTTAGCAGGGGTCCTTCTTGGACGGTGTGAAGCAGATGCATGATTATGTGCTCCCCGTGCAGTGGAGGATCAGTTTTTGCCCTGTACAGGGAACGGGCAAGTTCAATTTACTCTGATGTAATTATGGGCCATATGTACAAAAACATTTTCCCATAGACACAGAATGGGCAAAACTGCTTGCTACAACTGGCCCTATGTCCCTTAAGGAGCTGCTGTTCGTACTTTCTCAGATGGAAGGGACAAATGCTAAACTTATACTGAACTGAGACACGTCTGTTAATGTGGGCAACATGTGAACAAAAGATGTTGTGATTGCCCCCATTGTGTTAGATCCGAGGTCAGAATTCCCTCTACGTGACACCTCTGTCCCACAGCGGGAGCACCAGCAGTGCTGCCTTCACTGTTAGCCTCAGGTGGCTGGCTCCCATGACCAGCTGTCACAGACACACCTGTGTTGACAAGTAGATCATACACAGATTATACAGAATGCCCTGCTCATCGCGGGCTGCATTGTGTCAATGCTGTCAATAATAACATAGGAGCAGAGGTTTTTTGGTGGGGTTGTAGAAACATGCAGTGCTGCTCCTGCGGGGCTGCTGATTTGGGGTTCAGCAATGTGGTTGGGCGATGCAGCAGTAGAAAGTGAGGCAATACCAACATGGTTGGAGTGTGCCTCTTGGGTGTTACAGAACGGAGTTGGCATCGGTGACATTGTGAGAAGGGAGTTGCTTTTTCCTGTCCTGTCATCAGTTCTTAAAGCAACAGAGATGATGCGAAGGCTCTTACCGGCATGCACTGAGCAGCCTGGCGGCATCATCTGGGAAACCACTGGGTTCTTTGCATGGTTTATAGGTGGCCAAGTAACAGAAGAAGAGAAAAGAGCCACTTGGAATGGGGTGGAAGGAAATGTAGCAGTGATCGATCATTCCAGCAAGAACTACTGGCATTGTGGCCAGTGGTGGGGTTAGCATGAAGAGGCACCTGGGTGTTCAGAAATGGTAAGGTGCGATCTAATGGGAACAGAGGCAGACGAGACGGGGAAAGTGGAATTGTTAAGCAAAGATCATTTGTACATATCGGGTTCTCTAGTACTTTAACAGCTGTAACAGCTGCTCAATTGTTAGCTATAGTTAAACTTTCATTTGTTTGATTGGTTGAAGATTTATGGACAACATTTAGGGCCAGATTTACAAGGCCTTATTGCCTCACTTAAGCGTCACTTTTTGCAACGTCTGGTGGCACTAACCACTGCTCCATATTTACAAGGAGGTGTAATGCTACTTTTTGTGGCTTTACACCTCCTTATAAATATGGGCCCCTCCAACGCAGTTTTCTGAATCAGTGGGGCGTGCAGTGGGTGTTCCATCAAAACACCATAGCTTAGTTTTGCGGTGGGGGTTGACCTTCCAAGGAGGGTTGGACATAGGACCTAGATGCAGAGCAGGCCCTGTGTCTAAAGTTCTACTGTACTGAGGACTTGTTTGCTGAATTCTTTTTTTTTTGTTTACTTCTTTTTATTGAGTTTTTATCAGGATCCACCAAGATAACAGAAAGAGAAAATACATTGCAATTCCAAACTTTGCCTTAAATAATTTCCCCAGTGGTTCCCAGAGAAAGAGCTCTAAACAGAAACACTAAGACTAGGTAGCTATGCAAATTCATTCAATAGGTGATTCAAGAACAGATTTACCCATGATTGTCTAAAAAGAATTCGCCCCAGATCGAGGAATTTTTTTTACCACTTCCTATTGTACTATCATATCTCATTTCCTGATTTCTGACTTGCATCATTTTGCTCCGCCATTCTTGAGGGGTGGGAGATAACTCAGAACGCCAGTTTCTTAACAAGAGAGATCTGGAAACCACAGTGGTGATAAAAACATGTTTCTCCCACCTGGAAGGGAGCCTTGCCTCGGGGTCGAAACCTAGGCACAACAACCGGACACTGGGAGTTATAATAACTTGAGCCATAGTTGTTAGCATCTTGAATATTCCATCCCAGTATTCCTGTATGCATCGACGCCCCAATCACATGTATCCAACCCTCCACCCCTACTGCCTTGCAGTGAAAACAGAGATCAGGACAGCTGGGCGCCACATGGGATAACGCTTGCGGGGTTCGATATAATAGCCATTTACTGAAAAATATCATTTGATGCCAGTTCGCGCCTCTGAGAACTGAGAAATTAAGGTGATTAATTCTCTCCCAGCACTCACTTGAAAAATCAAAGTCCTCCTGGCAAGCCCATTTTCTTAGTGCCTTTGCCCCAAGATCGACCTTATCCCTGTCTACCAATAACCTTCTCCATGACCCGGCACTCCTTATTCCAGGACGATCCACCAATTCTGAGACTAACGCCTGGGCATTAATGATTACATTGATATCCAGATCCCTTAGACTGTATAGCATAGTATTATAGGATCCCACCAAAAGAAAGTCATTTTTGACAACCATCTGGATGTTTAAGGGAGTTTCCCAGTTGTCATTAATGTGAAAATCCCTGATTTTACTAAATCCTTCATGCCCTCACCTCCTTATTAAGTCTGCATTGAGCTGAGCACCAGAGCGTAACATGAACTGTGTAAGGGGGTGTTGAAATGCAAATATGGGATTGAATATTTTCTAAAAAAATCAGATTTTCTCTTAAAGAGCCATTTAAGAATCTTATAGTGAACTTTTTTTGAAGATTTCGCCAAAAGTGCTGGATTCCAAATATCGTGCTCCCTACATATTAACTCACGACAGTCATTAGAGAATGTACAACCCACAGATTGTTCTGCTTTAAAACTAGTGATATAATGTGCAAAAAAGGCAAAGTAATAATCTTTAAAATTGGGCAAAGGTACCCCCCCCTTTTCTTTATCCACATATAATGTGCTTAATGAGGCTCGTGCCTTCTGATTTTACCAAATAAATGGACGAAACATAGACTCCAGTTTTTTAAAAAGGTTTTGTGTTAAAACACACAGGGTGGCCGAGAACAGAAAATTAAATAAGGGTAAATCTGGCATTTTGATCAATGCAATTCGACCTAGTATAGAAAGGGGGAGAGACCCCCATCGGGCAAGAAAAGCCTGAGTTTTTGAGATCAGCGGGGGCGTAATTAAGGTCATACAGTACTCCTATATCGGCTGAAAAATAAATCCCAAGGTATCTCTTTGGCCTAGTATTCACACAATGTCTTAATTCGGGGAGCAGTTTAATAGAAGAGGTGCCACACAGAATAATATCGGTCTTACTCATATTAATCTTGTAGCCACCAATTTGCTCAAATTCTGCAAAAACATTAAAAGCCACTTCCTGAGAAGTATGTTCTTCATCTAAAAACATAATGATATCGTCAGCAAAGAGTTTAATCTTTCCCATTGACTTGAAAGTGGGTTGAATCAAACTATTTTGTCTAATTTTAATAGCTAAAGGCTCAACGAAGAGAGCAAAAAGTATAGGAGAAAAAGGGAAACCCTGCTGAGTGCCCCGTTGTACTTGAAGTTGACCAACACATGCGGAATTGATAGTAATATTAGCTTTAGAGTTTGAATACAACCTTTGAATTAGTGCAGAGCCATGAGAGGGCACCTTATAGCTAGACAATACTGCAAAGAGTGTATCCAATACAACCAAATCAAATGCCTTTTCCGCATCTAATAAAAGAACAATGGCAGAAATCTTATTAGAGGCGAAATAGTCAAGGGCCTCAGCCAAAAAATGCATATTAGTTGCAAGTTGCCGACCACCTATGAACCCGTTTTGATCGGGATGCACCAGTTCATTGATGACCCCGTTGAGCCTATTAGCCAAAAGTTTCGTAATAATTTTATAATCTGTATTTAGCAAAGAGATTGGGCGATAAGCATTGTGATCTTCCCTGTCCTTATTCTGTTTGGGAAAACTAACCACATTCCCTTAATGCCAAGAATTGGGAATCTGTTTGTCCCTAATTAGGCCATTAATTAAAGACAAAAAATTGCCAAGGAATGTTTTAATGAAAGCTTTATAAAATTCGGCCTGAAAGCCATCAGGTGCACAAGCCTTCCCCATAGGGAGGTTCTTGACAACCTCAAGGAGGTCTAACTTCGTAAACGGCTGTATTAGAGCATCGCTGTCCTCTTCTGTAAGACTAGGAATATCCTGTTTCCCCAAGAATTCCTTAATAGACCTAGGTTCAATACCCGGAGCATGACTGTAAATTTGCCTATAATGCTCTAGCATAATTTCATACACAGCTCTGGGGTCAGTATGTCTAACCCCGGTGATAGGGCATCTCAAGGCATGTATTATATTACCAGCAATTCGATCCTTAGCCTGCCATGCCAAAACTTTGCCTGTGAAATTACTCTCTTCATATACCTTTTTTTTTATAAGTCTGATATCCTACATCAACTTTCTTAAGAAAATTGTTGGCCAGTGCCTTTTTAACTAATTCAAAAGACTGTCTATTGTTTTCCGAAGGAGCATGTAGGTAAGCAATTAAACACCTCTGCACTGCCTCTTCCAGGGCCCTGGTTTGTTGTCTCTGAGAAGATTTGTCTGCTGCCTCCTTGGCAATTACCAAGCCCCTGAAGAAGGCCTTAAACAAATCCCAAGTTGAAGATCCCTGATTACGTTTGAAAAATTCACTTATTTGATTCTTAGAGATCTGCACCCATCCCTCATCTTGAAGAAGCTCCTGGTTAAAGACCCACCTTATAGTCTGAAACTTGGGGACTTCCAAATAAAGAGACACTTCCAGCACCAGGGAGGCATGGTCAGATAAGCCAGAGTGCCGCACCGACTAAGTCTTGAAGCGCAATGTTTTAGATATCAGAAAAAAATCAATGCGAGAGGCGCTTTAGAACCGGGCTGAGATGCATGTATACTCTCTCTCATGGGGGGCATTCATTCTCCAAGGATCACAAAGCATCAACACTTTGACATAGTCTTTAAAGATTTTGGCAACTCTAGGCTTATGTTATTTCTTACCCCTAACAGTGGTATCCAAAATTGGATCCTGAAGAAAGTTAAAATCCCCTCTAATAATAATTTTACCTGATAATTGCAAAAGGGACTGGAACAATCCTACATAGGGAGCTGGATCATCAAGCAAGGGTGCATAAAAACTAACGAAAACAAATCTTTCTTTGGCAACTATACAGTGCACCCAGCATCATTGTCCTTCGGGATCGCAAAGAAAGTCAAGCGGCCGTGCAGTGAGGCCTCTAGCTAGAAAGACCGCAACACCTCTATGGGCTGCTGAGGCTGCGGCAACCACCTTGAAATCGGCCATCTCTTTAAACATATGGAAGCCCGCAACTGTTTTAACTGGGATATGAGTTTCCTGTAAAAGAATAACCGAGGGATTTAGGGCAGCTACCCTTTCTTTGATCACAGACCTTTTCCTCCAATTATTAACCCGTTGACATTCTAGGAAACTAATCTTCATGAAAAATTCAACCTTGCCATTGAGTTCTCATAGAAAATCGCCAAGGAAATAAATGATCTAAACCTGGTCGAATTAACATCACCCCCTCTATAACCTTAGCCATTCTGAAATACACGTAGCTACTATTTAATGTGGAAAACCAGGATCCTGCACCCCCTACCAACCCTCCCGACACCCACCCCGAACCCACACCCCCACCCTTGGGTCGCCAAAGCCTGGGGCCCTCCCATCTGAGCAATTCGGGGCCACCCCGTACCCCGAACCCCACCCTTCTTTAATCGGGTGCCATGACATGGCGCCCTACCCCATAGACTTGAAAAGGACTGAAGTGTAAGTACCATAAAGACGCATTTGATTTACACTCTATGAAATCCATCTTTCTGAAGGAGCATTTCCTCTCCCAGTGCCAGGTCTATCCTCCTTCCCCACTCTCTTAATCATATTTCCCCCCATACCCCTACCTTCTGCCCGACTGCTTCTGAATTGAATGCAACAAAGTCTTAGCAGCATCATCTGTATGAATTAAATTAGAATGTCCCTGAAAAAAACACTTTAAGTTTAGATTGCTGTACAAGTCCTGCCGGAGCACCGGCTTTTTGGAATGCCGGAATCATCCCTTTCAATTCTCTCCTCTGATGTGCAGCCGCCACAGACAGATCTGAAAAAATGTTGAAGGCGAAATCGCCAGGAACCTGATGTACTTTACTCTTAATTGCTTTTTGAAGAATACGTTCCTTGACCCGAAAATCACCAAAATTGGCGGGGATAGTTCGAGGATACTTTGCATGGGGTGACTGTACAGTGGGAACCCGATGGGCCAGCATGATGGTAAGATCCAAATGTTTATCGACTGGTTCAGAGGGAACGTGCTGCAGGATACGGTCCGTGATTAAGTTTGTGACAGTCTGTCCATTTTCACGCCCTTCAGGGATTCCTGTAAATCTCAAGTTTAATCTGCATGAGCGATTCTCAGCATCATCTAGCCGGATCTGTAAGTCTAACAAATCAGCTTGACATTTTGCCACTGATGGTTCCACAGAGACGCGAGCATCCTCCAGGTCAGATACTCCCTGTTCAATCTCCTTAATGCATGAGTTAAGTTGCTGTATATTACTCAAAATTAAATTCAGTTGTGATTCCGTTCTCTGATTTGCCTTGTTTTGTGAGATTTTCAAGGCTTTTAACTCAGATAAGATCTGAAGGAGCAAATTTTCCGAAAGGATATAGGAGCTTGCCCTGTCTCTGGGTGCATGAGAGAACAAGCCCATTTGAGAGTTCAGCTGATCCTGGATCGATTCAGTGGGTCCATTAACAGAGGAGTTGGGGGGGGCTGGCTGTAGTGCTTATCCCTGGCGCAGAAAATGACTTGCAGGACTCTCGAGAGAGATAAAGTAGAGAGCTGTTTGCCTGAGGAGCAGAGGCAGAGTTAGTAGTCAATGCAGGACCACTGCCCTTTTGGCCGTTCAGTAGTCCAGAAACCAGAGGATAGAGCATTTTGGAGCCTGTGCCCATATCCAGAGCCTGGCTGTGAGTAACTTCGGCGGTACAGCTCAAGGCTGATTGATTCAGAGGTGGGCTAGCCTTATTCATTGACTGTGAATTTAAATCCAAGTCCAAGTCGGGGCTCCTAGCCTCTGCCAGCGGAGAGTCAGAACCAGCATTTTGCGAGCTAGTGATAGAGGGCAGTAAGCTGTGAGAAGAAGTATCCCTAAGATCCAAATCGACAGTTGGTGGAGGGACGGTATTTGAAGACAAATCCATATTCGGATGGGGCTGGGCGCTTTGTTTTAACAGGGCGAGCAGCTTTAGGAGCCCTAGAAGCAGGGCGTCCTTTTCCCTGAAGATATTGCGGAGACCGGGGCATTATACAGTGCTGCTCCTTGCCCTTACAATCGACATGCAGCCTCCTTCCTCTCCCCACCAGCGCAACAGGCTTTGGAAGAAGAAAAAGAAAACTGGCCTTGAGCCAATTTGCGCTAGAAAAAGGTTTTTGCAGGGGGCAGTGTCCTTTTAAATAACCACTTTCCAGCACTCACAATGTGTAAATGCACAAAAAAGTACAAAAATGTACTGCACCAACACCAGACAATGCTCACAGCAAAGTAACTTATTTAATGTCCAGTTTGAGAAATAAAGGGAAAACTTCCCTCATTGAAAAAGAGTAATGCCGTCCATAGCCCCCAACTCACCTCTGTTTCCAGTCCTCCTCTCCTGAAAACAAAACTCCAAACATGCAGTCTCAGGCCTCTTCGGGACTGTAAACGGATTCCACTGACAGCCAGAAGAATCCGAGGGAAAATTCTCTCAAAACACCTCAAAACGGCAAGCGGCGAACAGTGGGGGAGAAGAATCCGAACTGTCTTTCCGTGTTTCAATAACACGGTGCCAGCATAAAGGCGTCTGCCTTCAAGCACGCATCCTTCCTGAGCCGGTGTTCAGCCGCGGAGCATGACGGGAGCTCCTACGCAGCCGGCCAATACATCTTGTTTGCTGAATTCTTATGAGAAAACACTGACAGACTCGTTTGTTGCTGGGCAGCACTCCCTGCACTTAAGGTCAAGCAGTAAGTGTTCCAGCACTGGAAAATAAGGGCCTGATTCTAACTTTGGAGGACGGTGTTAAACCGTCCCAAAAGTGGCGGATATACCACCTACCGTATTACGAGTTCCATAGGATATAATGGACTCGTAATACGGTAGGTGGTATATCCGCCACTTTTGGGACGGTTTAACACCGTCCTCCAAAGTTAGAATCAGGCCCTAAGTGTCTGTGCTCAGTGATGGAACAAATTAAGCACTACCTGAAGGAACAAACGGGAAAAGTGCATCAAGGGTTTTATTGAGAAGCGCCAGCCTCGCAGGTGGAGGTTTCCTTAGGGATTATGGGTCCCACAAATGCTGCGAAAAACTAAAAGTCAGTGGAAACAGCTAGGGTCTGGCAGGGGCCAGACAGGTGCTGTGCTAGTACTGGACTACCACCATCCCTACCCTTGGCCTCATTATGGTGGCACTGCCGCCATAGTGCAAAGTTTACACTGTATTAAGTGGTTCTGTAACAAGTCACAAATATTTAGAAACTTAGAACACAGAGTGATTTTGTTTTACAAAAGTTTGCACAGTGAACTCGTTTTCCACAGTGGATTTTCACATTCGCTATTAAAAGAAACACTCATGCTGTTATTTGCACTTGTTTGCACTTCACATATGGAATGGCCTGCTTTCTATATTCAGTAGCACTCAGTATCTGTTTCATACTCCCCATGCGTTTGAGTACTGCAAACTGTGAAATATGACGAGAACTACCGTTCATTAAGGAGTTTCTTGTTTATCGGGCAAGTACCTCTCTGCAGTCATACCAGAGCTTTGTAAAAATAAAACTTTATTTTCTTGCCCAACTGCATTGGGCTGAAAGAGCTTTTAATGACGAAGAATTGCTTTCATCCCTGCCCCTCCTCCTTAGCACAACACGTCAAAGCCTCTACATTGGTGATTAATGTGATACATATACAGTGGTGAGTTACACTGCTTCATCTCCTTCGTTAGTCCATTCATCATCTGAAGGTGGTCTACCATGGAGCATTGTCACAGGCGGGCTGACAGCTCTCTCTGTGCCTGTGCTATGGCAACAGCAGTCAGCATCCGTCGGACGACTAAAGCTGTGCAGCTCGATGTATCTGAACATACAAGGACACACGAGTCACATGATTACTATTGAAGTTTTGAAAACTGCTCCTATCAGTATTGTCAACAGGCTTTTGTGTTACTAAGTATTTTATCCCTAAACAAAACTGCTGTGACCTTTAAGTGCTGGCATTTTCACGTGTTGGTGAAACTGGACTTGGATAATCAATTTAAACCCTAGAATAAAAGCCTATTTCCTAACATTTTGGTTACGTTATTTCTTCACATAGGACTGCCTGTTGGAAACATGTCAGCGTTTAGACAAGGTTGAACACAACTGCCGAAATTAACACGATTTGTATGCATGTATTCTGACAATGCAGCTGCCCTAAACAACTATTGCTAACAATATGCATAGACTGGGCTTTGGGTCCTCCCTTTGCAACCATTAGCTTTCTTTGTCCAGCCTTTTTCTGGCATTGCATGCAAGCATGGTCATTAGGTATTGGTCTAATGAAGTAGTCATCTCTAACCTAATGCTGTTTGCTGCTTGGGTGTATCCTTCCACCTGCACTCCAGTGCCTGCATTGGATTACATGACGGGCAGCTCTACAATTACGGCCCCGTCTGTCTAATCCCACTGTCTCCAGTGCGTAATATGAGCCAGTTATAGCAGGTTGGGTCCACCAGCACTATTTTGGGGAGGCCAGCACCTATTTTCCACATCAGAGTTTGACCCACAGCAAGAGACAGAAACAAACAAAAGGGTAAAAGGAAAAACTGAAAAACAGTCACAAAGAAAGAAAGCAAGGACGAAAAAGGCCTGAAAGAGTAAGATACATGGACAGCGAATGTCTGGTGGTTAATGAGGGCGACACAAAGTAGAATTAATACTACACAGCCTTGGTATTCGACCTGTGACTTGACAGCACCAGATACGGATTTCTGAGCGGAACCTTGGGCACCTGCACTTATTATTTTACAAATTAAGCCCTGGCTGTCTCCTTTTCGAGTGTATTGGTATAATGTGGTAACATTGCATGCGATGGCATATGAAATCCAGACCAATGGAGTTTGGCAGTGCTTGGGGTTGCGTCTACAGCACTTTTCGTAGACTCCACTACTTGCAATAAAGGTGAGTGTAAAGTTGGACATATTGTTCATGGTGAACAATTAACGCACTGAAATGGACACTAAATACTTAGATAAACAGCTTTTCCACTATCAACCTATTTGTCAGCTCAGACGACATTGCAGCCTCTACATCTAACCTTCTTCGTATAAAAACCTGGGAGAGAGGGTCTCTCTTATTTCACACTTCAAGCGCCCTCTGAGTCCCTTTGGCACTACACATGTATTTACATTAGCCAATGTGGAACACAGAAGGCAGTGGGCGGAAGGAGCTTAGAGAGAGAAGAGATGGTGACAGAAGGCCCTGTGTCCTACCCAAATCCAGCTGATATGTCCGTTTCAGGCAAGGCTGTATTTAAAGTTCAATTATCCAGTATTCATATGTCCTTCACCCCTGTTTGGAATTTATGTATATCACAAATTATGCCCTCTGATATAGGAGTCCGCTGTGAAAAGATCTTTATTTGCCTATTACGATTTCTTTAGAGAACCAGCTTCTACTATGTTCTACATACATATTTACAAAGTGAGTGGCAAAAGAGGCAGCCTGTAACATCAGCTGTGACCAAATTACAGTGTTTTGTAGCACCTTAAGAACTAATTTAGTTCTTTAATCTGTACTACACCCAATCTTTCTCTCAACTCTTACTCCAGTTAGTACGTCCATGTTTTTTTATTTTTTATTTAGAGCCATGTTATCAAATTTCACAGCCTTTATTGCACCAAGTGGATGGCTGATTGCACTGTGTTTGGTATAATCAATGTCGTGCATTCCATTATACAATATGGGTCCTACAGGAGAGAAATAGCCAACACACCCATTTGGTGAACCTCTTTTGTGCCTGTTCTGGACCTTAATTTGTAAAAGTGCAGGTATGCAATTTTATAAAAAGGCACCCACTTCCTCAACTTGTGTTGCCAGCACTCTACCACTGGTGCCGCTCACTCCCATCACTAGTGCTGCCCCAAAGCTGGATTGCTGCGAGCACGACTCAGTAAATGAATGAATGTTGGGGTCTGTTAGCAGTATTTGTAGGTGTGTAGATAATCGCAGTCCTTCAATTTGAAGTTCTATAGTTGAATGTTTCCAAGTAGCAGTGGTGCTACAAGTTATAATGACTGGACTGGGAGATCTGAGTGTGGCTCCAAAAGGACATAAAGGAGAGTTATGTTGGTCTCAATTGTGGTGCATTAGTAAAGTTATGGGTACCTATTGCTGGAATGATAGGTGTGCAATCAGATGCAGCCACATTACAATTCTGTGTTTGGGTATCAATAATTAAAGGCAAGGTATGGGCAGAGCAAGAATGAAGTGCTCTGAATGGTTCATTTGATGTATCTGACCACATTCAGGATACATATACATTGTTTACAATCCCTGATTAGAAGGGGTTGATACCACAATCTAAGCCGCAGTGATGCTCTAAGTACTGCCCTGGTTGCCACATGTGACCCTCTTGACCTTTACATGCGCCCCCTTGGTCCACACCAGCACTGGTCTGCTGTTTAAAGGACTCAGGCCCATATTTATACTTTTTGACGCAAATCAGAGCTTGGGCAGATTTGCATCAAAAAGTTTACCGCCGACAAAAGCCATTCCAACGTGCCAGCCAGGCACCCTATTTATGGAATGACGTTAGCCAGCGCTGCGTCCTGGTTAGCGTCAAAATAAATGACAGTAACCGGGCAGCAGAGGTGAAAGGAAGACTGGGGGTTGTGCGCCAAAGAATGGTGCAAGTCAGGTTAGAGTCAAAAATATTGTCTCTAACCATTTTTTGACACACAACCCCCATGGAATTGACTTCTATCTCAGCAAAGACAGGAGTCATGCCACCTGCCCAATGGCCATGCCCAGGGGTCCTCTGTCCCCTGGGGATGGCCATTGGGCACAGTGGCATGAAAGGGGGTCCAAGTTAGGGCTCCCTATGCCACTTGAAAAAAATAAATTATACTAACCTGCACTTATCTGCACTCACTATGGATAGGTCCCCACATCCATGGGTATCCTCCAGGGGTGGACGAGGGTGGCAAGGGGTGTCCCTTGGTGCACGGAAGGGCACCTGTGGACTGCTTCCATGGTCTCCCACCATGGAAATGAGTCCACCGGTCCCCTAACACCTGCCCTGACCCAGGCATTAAAAACGCTAATCCGGCTTGGCGCCATGTTTTAAGGCCTGCCTCCTCCTGTGCGTCATTTTGACGCCGGAGGACAAATAAGGCGCACATGCCTTAGAGTCATTTATTGCACGGGAACGCCTACCTTGCATGTCATTAGCACAAGGTTGGTTTTCACATACAAAAAATTACTCAAACTCCATAACTTTGGCGGTAGACGGGTCTAGCAACAAAGTATAAATATGGAGTTAAGTTTGCGCCGATGTTGCATAAAAAAAATTATGCAAATCCGGCGCAAACAGAGTATAAATATGGGCCTGAGTACTAACATCAAAAAGTTGTTTAGTGGATAAACCTTAATTTAAAGGTTAATTGAAGTTAAAGAAAGGAAGTAACTCGAGTGTCCTGCACCACTTAACTTTAAGAACACCTTCATTTTTAAAGACGTCTTGCAGCAAAAATCTAAACATATGATAAAGTATCTTTAGAATTCAAAAAGTGTATCACAATAACATCCAGAAGTGTTTCACCTTAGTACATAAGATTATCAGTGCAAAGAGAAGTATTTTTTTTAATAGTGATAGTTTTAAACTGTGGCTTTAGAAACATTCATTCTCTCCCCCCCCCTGACACTGACACGCCAGTTATGAACTAAGAGGCAAGTGAGTTGTTATGTGCACGCTTTGGGTGGCCTGGGTTACTATTATACATGAAAAACATAGCTTATTAAATCAAACACAGGATAAAGCTTTTACAATGCACAATCCTGAAGTCATGTATTTCAAGGTCCACTTATGTGCTAATTAAGAAAAGAGAGGTAAAGTGAAATAAACAATTGCCTAGAATCAGACAATTTGGTTAAGTGGGAAAGCTGGGTTTAATTCAAGTTTTTCTGGCTCCACATTATACAATTCAGCCACTATATATATATATATATATATATATATATATATATATATATATATATATGCAAAAAACAAAGGAGAACTCTGGGAAGTTCCCAATTTTAGGTGGAGAGCTGCTCTAGTAAGGAGCACCCTGCAACACCAGCGACACTCTAAATTTGCTCACCTCAAATGTCTGCTTATCTAGCAAAGTTTTTAAGCATAGGATTAGCACAGTGCTACCCTCGCCGAGCTAGATAGTGACAAAGTCTTTTGCCATTTGTACAGCAAAATCTTTAGGCATAGGATTGACATAGTGTCATCCTCGCCGAGCTGTAAAATGACAAAAGCCATTTACCACTCCAGGCACAGTATTACAGCTTTGGACTGGTCAAATACCGTCCAAGCCAACCTGGAATGAGTAAAGCAACCCCTGACACGTGTATATATATAGCTTCCCCTACACCTCTCTTACTGCCACCCCAACCCCCGACCGTGACCCTGCTGGCATCAATGTAGCCCTCGGTCACATCACAGACCAAACTTTTAGGCCTGTGGGAAAATGTTTGTGAGTACCCAACATCTAAGGCATTGCTGTACTGCCAAAATGTAGCCCTAACACTCACTTTGCATTCCAGTACACTCACACCCTCAGCAGATGGACTCCCAGCGATGGCTTCTCCATTGGGGCAGAGGAGCATTGCTCCTTGTTGCAGGCACAGTAAAGGTGAAAAATAAAATGGTAATGAAATGACTTTATTACTATTTTTTTTTATTTTTTCCTCAGCTCCTCAGCCAGCCCAGGCTAAGTATGACTGTGGGGAGGGGCCAATGCTGCTGATTGCCAGCAGGGAGGAGTGGTGGCTGGCTACAGCAGTTTAAAGTGCACATCACTTTGGCCGGCTATTTTGCGACAGCCAGTCTGACATGCACACTTGAAACCTCTCCAACCCAAGCTGTCTTAGACAGCCGAGACGAGAGAAAGCACAGGCACCCAGTGCCTGAATGAGTGCTGAGTCAGTATGCTCCAACCAATCCTGGAGCTTATCCAATCCTGTTTAACAGCATAACAGCAGCATCTGGACTGGTTAGGGAAGATAGCTCTGGGGCTTTGCGCACAGATGATGAGAAGAACACCGGTATGGCAGGACGTGCAGCCAGTGGAAAAGTGAATATTTCATTTTTCTTTTAAATATTTAATCATTGTAAACAGTAACTAAATCACTGACATGCATTACATTAACATTTTAAAGTTAAACATTTTCACTTTAAAATGTTGATGTAATAAATGCATGTCAGCAATTTAGTTACAGCTTCTTGCATGCAAGTGTTTTATGTAACGTTCCTCGAGTCGGCAGTTGGCACCTTTTTGACCCACTGAAACGCACTGAAGGAAACTTGCTCTGTCTTTAGCTTCAGTTCCAGAGCTCTCAGACGTGGCTAGGTATAAACACAGTTTATAATGAGCCCTGATAGGGAGCTTTGGCACTGAGCCTTAAGGTATTGCTGGTTTCTTTCAGTGCCAATTTGCCAGTATGTTTGCTCACCTCACCACTTTCAGTTATCACCAGATGCCACTGTATACTCCACTTGAGACAGGCTGGGTCTCTCTGGTCCCTCCAGGCTCAAGTCACAAGGGCTGGGCTCTCACAGCAGAGGAATATGGGCGTTGGCTCAGTGAGAAACACTGAACATTGACAGATTGGGTGCATAGCTAACACACATGAAGATGGAAATGAAGAGTGACTGCTTGTTGCCAAGAAGCAAGTGAAGGTGGTACTCCCACGATACCTTCACAATCCACAGTGGAAAGTGACCAATGCGCTGTGACTGCCTTGACTTTAGTGGCCTGGGCGAATAGGTAGCCGGCCCAGGAACCTTTTCAGTGTGGCTGAGGAGGGCGAACCACCAATAAATGAAAATAAGTACTGGTGCAAATCAAGCACTGGTAACCACTGGTACTAATTTTGGCTGTCAGCATAAACCTTACTGCCGCTGCATTCCTCCGAGTCTGATCTGCTTGCAAAGCACTTTTATGGCTGCCTTTCTTTAAAGCTTGGTTGAAAACATAATTATTGTCAATTCTAAAGTTTCAGTGATGCCTCAAAACAAAAGATTGGTAGAGTGTGTTTTATGAAGATGATACTGTCTCCCAGTGTTCCTGAAGAGTGTGCCTATATTTATGGGTTTGTGTCATAGATACACATTTTTTTTTTTTAAATGGAAGCGGTGATAGGGGGCACAAAAGAGCCAGTAATGAAGATGGCTGTCTGATCCATGAGCTCTGACAGCCATGAGCATCAATAGCAGCACTTGTGCCAATCCCGCAGTAACTATGGGGTGCAACAATAGTATATGGTAGCTGGAGGGGCTCTGGAACAGATTGCTGCTGCATAACCCTTGTATGTTCAAGAATTGGCATTGGCTTGAGGAAGTGATGAATGCTGTGTGGCATGCTGTGGCAGCGGAGGCATGCAGCTCTCGTGGTCCTGTGCGCGGCGGCGCCTGATTGCCCTCCCTCCGTCTGGTGCTTCTCCAGCTTGGCCTCTGATTGGGTACCTGTGCTGAAGGATCCACAAGGGGCGCTACCGTGAGACCCCTCTAGCCTGCACCTTCATTGTTGCCCTGTGACATGTCGCCTTAAAGGGTGGATGTGGCGGCCACGGGGGCTGGAAGAAGCACTGTGCCTGTGATTCGGTGGATCTGGAGGCGAGCCCACTGTGCAGGCAGCTGCCCTGCCCGGGTGTTTCATTGTCAGTGGTAAGTGATGTTGGCTTCTCTGCACTCCACCAGGGAGTGGCCACATATCCATTGAATGCTTGGAGAGGGCCACTGGGAACCCGAGGCGAGGGCTTGTCTCAATTGAGGGGCCCCCTTCTGCTACTATTGGTGCGCCTCTATAGTCCACTGCTCAAGGCCCTGCCCTGGGTGGAAGCTTCCCCCACCAGTGACACAGCATATAGATCATAGCCCGTGAAGTAAACCGTCATCCTAACTGATAAAGCACACAATGTGGTGCCAAGTGTTGGATCCATCAGCTTAATAATCAATTTTGTGATCTCGGCTGCCCTGCTCAGCCCACTCATAGGGTGCTTTGGTTGTTCCCCACCTCCCATCTTATTGGATATATCCTAGCTGAGGCCTAGGGAGACCATCCAGGTTGAGGGTGCCTTGGGGCGAATGCTGACTCTACACTTTAGATTCACCCCAGGTTCCTCCCCGCCAGTCGACCTGAGGTCTCTCTACTTTGTCCTCGTGGCTGATCATCTTAGTTTCCCAGGTGCCCTCTAGGGCATTACCTGTAATCCTTCATAGTTGTCACACCACCTGGTGACTTTTATGTGCTGCTAGCCATATTTACACACTTTCCTCCAGGATGGGCAAGACTGACCATCAACAGGCTAAGCTGAAATTTGATAAGTGACAATCCACGGCATAGGGAGACCGGCATAAAGGGACCCCACCAGATGTAACTGATATGAACATAGCAACAATGTTTAAAGAAGTTCAAGAAAGCCTTAGGTCCATTGATAGCAAAATTAACACACTCACTGGCAGATTGGACAGGTTGCAGAAACACATTCATAAACAAGACACTATATTGACGCAATCTAAGACCCGAAATTCAGATCTGGAAGACACTCAAAATAGTATCAACCTGATCTAACCATTACAATGCGGGACTTGAAAGCAAACATTGACTGGAGGCACCTTAAAAGCAGTGTTCTCTGTCTGCACTATAACATCTTCTTAGGCTGGGCGGCCACCCAATGACACTCCTCTGCCCGCCCCCACTGACGGCACTGTGTGGATGAAATGCAGTGCTGATTTAATTCTGCCATTGGAGCATCAGAATGATTTAGTAATTCGGCATTACGTGTGTAACACAGAATTACTAAATCACTCCAATTCTGCCAGCAGGATTCAAAATTCTGCCCACCCCTTACAATCAGTTTGCCAAAATAGATAATCAGTGCATCTTTCTCCATCAATAATTTCTTGATCTTGAATATGCTGGGGGCTGAACAATCCATGTAAGGCACTTCAGGTATTCACATGCCTATACAAACAGAAAATTGATATAGCCATGCTTCAGGAAACCCACTGTTAGTCTATGAGTAGCCCAACATTTGCATCTTTTTGAGTCCTACACCACTACTTCTCCTCATATTTGACCTACTCCTGGGGCATGGTCACACGCATTAGAAAAATGATAAATTTCCTATTGATGGAGAACATCAACAGTTAGGGTAATGTTGAAGTCTGGCGCTCTAGAGGGGCAGCAAATCTTGTTAGTTAATATATATGGTATGAATGCGGATGACACAAACTTCTTCAATGACATCTTACAGCTGTGCATTAAATACAGGGAGTGGCTGGTGATCTGTGGAAATTTTAATCTAATGATAAATCACCAAAATTGTCGAAGCCTGCTTCAAGTGCCACTCTAACAACCACGCATATTATGTGAGTCTGTGATCTGTGGGATTCATGGAGATAACTCCACCCCTCACTAGGCAAATATACTGTTTAGCCCTGAGTGTACAACATGTCTTCTCACCTAGATATGTGACTGGTTTCGGACAAACTTATGATTAAGGTGCAGACTGTAGAAATATTCCCCTGCACGCTATCTGACCATTCCCCTGTAAAGCTCTCTACACAATCCCACCCACCATTTCACAACTGACGGCTGCAGGACACTGAACTTTATAATAATGTCTTCTGATGTGAAGCTGGGGAAGACATACTGGAATATTTCTGCTTGAAGGAAAACACACTAAACAATGTTGCAACACTTTGGGAAGCCTTCAAAGCATACATTTGTGGCTTCCATATCTGTAAGAGCTCTGGGCCGTTAAATCAATCCTCAATCGTCTCTCCCAAACTTGAAATGGAGCACAGCCAACTAGAAAATACCTACAGTGCTTCTAAGGGTAGGGTGCTCCTAGCTCAACTTCAAACGTCATTACTTGAATGCAGGGAAGAAGCAGACCAGGAAGACCTGCACCTCAGGTGAGAGGCATGGGTGAGAATATTTTCAGATGGAGATAGACTGGACAAAAAGTTGAATCACAAGAAGTGAGAGTGGGTTTGAACGGATCACCAGTCTCAAATTCAGCGGTGCTGGTGTTATAATTGACACACTTTCCATATTAAACAAATGCAGGCAATCCTATAAATACCTTTACACCCCTAAGGTCAATAGAGTGGGATCTAAACTATTAAAACATTTAGATCGGGTGACACTGGCCTGGCTAGATGGCAAGACAAGGGAATTGCTAAACTCACCTGTAACACTAAAAGACATTAATCAAGCCATTAGGAGCCTCCATAGTGGCAAAGCTCTGAAAGGAGATGGATTGCCAGCCGACTTTTAGAAAGAATACATAAATATTCTCGCCCAAGTCTTTTGGGTATGGACAGCACCATGATTACAAGGGGATGTCTCGTGTCCACCATTGTGGAGTCCAAAATCATTGTAACATTGAAACCCAATAAAAACCATACCGAAGGCCCTTATCTCTGTTCAATATTGGCAATAACATTTTTGCCAAAATCCTAGAGAAACGTGTACAACCCCTAGCGCAATTTCTGATGTTGCCAGACCAGACCAATCAGGCTTTATGCTACAATAATTAACTGCATTTCACCTTTGAACATTAATGGCTATACTATATACAGTAGACCCACATCTCCCCTCTGTTGCTGTTCTTGTCAATGCTGAGAAATCAATTGATTTGCTGGAGTGGTCGTTCCTGATGGAAACTCTTCGCAGACTCAGACTGGGAAACTTTTTCCTGCTGTTAATTAAGCTGTTATACACTAACCCAAAAGTGAGGGTTTGTGTGATTAGATCTCGCTCTCAATGTTTTAATATTGGCAGGGGCACATGTCAGGGATGCCCTCTCTCTATATTGTTTTTTCATTCTCCCTAGAGCTCCTAGACAGCTGTGAGGGAACTACACTGTCATTTTGGACAGTGCCTTGGAAATAGCTCACTGATAATTTAGTTATATGCGGACAATGTGATACTCTATGTATAACATCCAGATGAAAATCTCTCTCCAATTATCCGTGATATAATCTGATTTGGTGGATTCTCTGGTTTACAGATAAACTGGGCCAAATCTGAAATCTTCCACTTAATAAGTTCCACACAGCTCCTGCCCTATATTATACCATGCTATGGAGTCCAAATGGCGTGCAATGCTTAGGAACATGGGTGTCCCGCGATTATGATGATTCAATCTACAGTAATTTGGGGAAAGCAATTGAAAAGATAATGAGGTGCTAAGAACGCTGGATCCGACTCCCGTTCTCCTTGACAGGGATAATTTCCCTGAACAAAAAGATAGTCTTACCAACATTTCTGAACCTCTTCACTAATCTCCCAGTGGTGCTACAACTCCATTTCTTTCAACAAATACGTCAGGCCCTTCTCCAGTTGGTTTAACATGGGGAACAGTCTAGAGAGCTTTGAGACGTGTTAACAAAGCTGGTTACAGCCAGATGGTCTGGCGCTACCAGATTCCTACATATATTATGTCAAGATCATTAATTAAAATATTGGACCTCGCCCCAAGTGGTACTGATGCATGTCCGTGTGGAGAGTGTTATAACCTGGACACAGTCTATACTGGAATGGGTCAGAGTGCCAACATGTGCAGCTCAAGGAGATTCAAATGTCCTTACAGCGACGTGTCAGGCATGGGGGAGTATGCTATGGGAATACAACTCGAACATCCATACTCCAAGCTATTACCTCTTGCTGATAATCTGTTTTTCCCACCAACTAAGGAAAAGACTGACAAATCCCTACTGTGATGCATGGGACTGATGACACTGGGGAGCTCTTTGAGAAAGGTATCTTCCACTCATAGTGTACCCTTTGTGCCTAATGCACTGCTACACCATTAGTGCTGTTGTGTTACCTCTGGCTGCGACCTGGAGCAAGGGTATGTCTTCATATATTCCCCTCAAAACCACCAGAAATGCCACTTCTTACAACCTACATAAGCCGAGCTGATATGGGACACTCTATCACCTGCTTATATACTAACTATAGGGCAGACACTGTGGGCACACTCACTGAGGCTAGACGAAAATGGGAAGAGTCCCTAGGTGCAGGCTAACTGATAGAATCTGGGCATATTGCTGCGCTCAAGTAAAGAAAACTCCACTCCGCTACAGACACACGCAGGTACAATTTAGATCCTTTCACCAATACTATTACACTCCGGAGTGTCTTTCTAAGTTTGGTGGGGAGAACTGCAGTATAACCGGGAGATGTGGTACTATGTCAGGTGATTTTCTACATATAGCTTGGGCACGTCCTGCAATTACAAGATACTGACAAGACGTTTTTCAAAGTATAACTGATATATTGGAAACCCTTCTTGATCCCTCTCCCCACATAGCCTTGTTGGGGGACAACTCAAGCATAACTACAGACTGTTGATAACTCACTACCATCATGTTTAGGCTGGCTAAGAGGTCTGTCACCATTTTCTGGATGCAAAGGTGGCCACGGCTGGCAAAACAATGGCTGTTTGATGCAGCACACTGCCAAGAAATGACTGAATAATATGCCAAGATTATACTCTCCCACACAACCCCATAGATTCTGGTCTCCATTAAAAACTTACCCAGACAACACTGAAATGTCCTGCCTGGCCACACCCTTCCTCGCAGAGTCCTGGTTCTCTGTCATTGCCTTCATAAATGTGATAATCAGTGTCCTATGTGCAAAATGTTAACTGAATACTTGAGTGTTTGATTGTCTCAAACTATATACACACACAGTTGTACCCCTATCACGCTTTACAGCATGTTAATCCTGTGATGTGCTTGCTGGTGTTATAATGTGAAAACTCAAAAAATACATTTAACAAAAGAAAACCGTCGCTCATCTTTCCTATGTGGAATGCTTCATCAAAGGGACTGTGCTTCAGCCGCACCATATTAATGTACGATAGGCTCTTGGCGACCTCTTTTGCTTTTTCTATTTGTGAGCCTTTTAATAGCCATGAGAGGTCTTCAAAGAGAACAGTTAAAATTGTATCGGTGTAGGTATCAATGTAACCACTTTATTTTAAAGATTAACCTGTCTCATACGAAATTAAAATCTAACAAGAGGGAAGAGTGATAGTTGTTACTACGCGCTCCTCAATTTCATAATATCGTCAACATGTTTCAGCCCGTATGAAAATGTAACTATATATCTAGTTCTATAGTGCAGTAATATTTGTTTGTGTAGTACAGGAAAACAAGATAGAGAATATTAGACTAGGTTAGTAGATAGCTTGCTCAACCTTGTTTTTTCAACATTGTGACTAAAACCTAAGGAGGAAATAAATTTAGAAGGGTCCTCGGTGTTAATGAAAGCCCTTCCATGCATACTAGCATCAAAGTAGGCCTCTCCTTTATTTAGTAACTGAAGCGGCCCACCTCAGAATGGGTTAATGCACCACCAATGGAGAAGGATCCATGAGTACTTTGCCTCTCTCTTCCCTTTCCACAGGCTGATACACAAACAGGGAGAGAATGCCTCATAATAGCAAAGTTGAGAGCCTTGCACAGCACTAAGTCATTCAAAAGGCCTGCTGTGCATTCCTGAAATTTTTTGATAATCCACAGGCCAGTACACTGCAAACCAAAAAGAAAGAAGCCCTATGTGGCTGCACAAAAAAGAAATAAGAATTCCTAAGGGGTATGGATCCCTGTACACAGTAAAAGAGGTGGGCCATTTGGGCATAAGAGAAACAGAATATAGATGCTTTAGTATTTTGGTTGTTGGAGGTGTAGTGCCTTCAAACTGCACACAGTAATGAATTGGACAAGGCATGTGGACGAAGAGGTAATTCAGCAGTTGTAGAGTTGTGCAATGGAACCAGTAATCATGCTCTTGGTGTATCACACACAGTGGCACGTGGCAGTGTTTCTCAGTTATAGTTTCTTACCATTGTGATTCACACAATAAAGGTCCATGTCAGTGGCAGACTGCTGGACTTGGCCCTTTCTGCAGGGCCATCCCCAAACTTTCTACCTCTGCCCTCCTGTTTTGTGAACATGTTTTTGTTGGCTTTTAGGACTGCATACTTTACCACTGCTGTTCAGTGCTAAAGTGTTTGTGCTCTCTCCTTTAAACATGGTGACATTGGCTTACACCCAATTGGCACATTAATGTACTTATAAGTCTCTAGTAAAGGGGTACTTCATGTACCCATGGTCTGTAAATTAAATGCTACTATTAGGCTTGCAGCACTGATTGTGCCACTGACTTAATTAGCTCTTTTAAACATGTCTCAGGCCTGCCATTGCAGCATGTGTGTGCATTTCGACCTGGAAAAATAAACTTCTTGCCAGACCTAAACCTTTCTTTGTAGTACATTTTTGTTACCCTTATGGTAGGCCCTAAATAGCCCACAGTGCAAGGCGCAATGTATTTAAAGAGTTGGACATGTACCTTTAAATTTTACATGTACTGGTATTGAAAAAATCTTCGATTAGGTGTTCACTACTTCAAGGACTTGTCACCACTGCATTGTTTGTGCAGCCAGCTTGGAGCTGGGGTAGGGAAGCAAGAAACCTCAAATACTTCAAAGGTAGTTCTCTAGAAACCCCTTTGTAAATTTCTGGGATTTAATGATTGTCACTTTGCCCTGTGGGTCTGTAGAACCAGTACTTATGGCCCTGTTGTGTGTGCTGTAGCTAGGTTTTTAACTGCTTTTTGGTATATCAGGATGAAGAAATTAGGTGTTAAAGAGAGGGCATCCTGATGAAGATTACATTGATGTGAAAGCTTGAGTTTATATGCTTTTAAAGTTTAATTGTATTTTAGAATATGTATACTACTGATTTTTAACTCAGTTTTTTAAATGCTGATTTGTTTTACATTCTTGTCTTTCTGTAAATATGTTTTTTCATCTGGTATGTTTGTAACTCGTATGATTTAAATGAATCGAAATAAAGGAAATTACTAGACTAGAATAGACTACAAGAGTAAGCTGACTGGCCCCCCTGTTGTGCACTACATGGACATAACACGTTCCAGAGGATCCATGCATTTGTCCAGAGACCTGCTACATAGACATGCATGCCAGGACCTGCAAATGGACCTCCCTGGTCCCTATTAGCCTCTGCTGGAGTGAATTTCTGATCATCCAGAGATGCCCCTCAGTTACTGAACCTTTGATGTTGCATCAGTGGAGCTCCTCCTCAAAGAAAAGAAGATATTCTGAAGTTTTAGTATCTTCATGAGGATGAAGGGACCTGCTTGTACCAAGATTTCCCCCCCCCATGCCACCTGCCAACATGAAGCTCTGGTGAACCTGATTCTTCGTGCCACAGCATCCGCCAGAAGCACCAGGTGATGCAAGATCTACACTTCAGGATAAGACATTGACAGCCCTGCGATGACTGCGATGACTGCCAACGCAAAGCTCCAGCAATGACTGTCGATGAAGCCCAACAGCATCTTTGTGCTACAGCGACGACCGCATGCGACAATCATAATTGACCCTCTCCCTGGTCCTCGTGGCCCCTTTCACAGCAAACTGAACATTTTGTACTGGACTTTTCAATGGTAACTGCTTTAGCAGACTAATCTGGTCCCTGTATCTGGCCTTGCTCTATCATGGTCAGCCTGAACTTGTGACTTTTATCCAGGGGAGTAACTTGGTCACTAAGATTTGGGGTGTGTTGAGCTTCAGATTTCCCGACATTCACACTGGCAAACACTGTTAAAATACATAATACTACAAGCAGGGCAAACGTGAGGAGCATAAGAGGCAGTGGAAAGGGAGAGGTATGCAGATTGGTAGGAGTACTACGTGAGAGAAACACAATAGTTTGTAAAATAAGGAACATTTTAAGGGCTTTCAAAACAGAGAGGTGAGTGTGTGTGTGTCTGTTTGGCAATGTGTGTGCATAAAGACTAGGTGAAATCAGACAAACAAGTCACCATTACCTTACTGAAAGCTACGGTACCCAACTTTTCATCAGAAAGGCATTTATTAGGGGGTGTTACACCCCATGCCCCCCTCTGAAGCTACGCCCCTGCTCTTACCTGGTCTTGTATGGCCAGATAACCGCGAGTGGCACTTTGTGTTTTTATGAGCTGTACTTACCTGAAATGTTTAAAATTCTATATCTCCGCTTCTAATGATTGGATGTTTGTTGTTTTGGTCTCAAATAATTTATCACATTTTAAACTATATTTCTAAAATGGTGTGGGATTTTTCTTATTTAATGTTTTCACTTTATTACTGTTTGAATTGCTGCCCAAATGCTTTAAACTTTAAGTTAAGCCTGACTGCTTTGTACCAAGCTATTAGATGTTTAAGCACAGGTTAATTTGGGGTTTGCTTGTGTTTCACCCTGATAGGAATTGTGGTTGCTGCCTGTGTAGGGTTTCACCCCCTCAACCAGTAACTAAATTTCCACACAGATAAATACAGAAGAACTAAAGTTGAATTCCGTGTTTCACAAAGAAAAACTGCAAGGTTGCTATGTGAATTCGGTGAGATAGATAAGGAATGTGAGAAGAGGTGATGGACTGCATCTCCGACACCTCATTTAATTGTGGAAATCCCTAATGTCCATAAAGCTGTCAAGTATGGCCACTTTAGACCATAGCTTTTAGACTTTTTTGTAGATCTCAGTCTACTTTTGGTACTTGTGGCATAATATACTGAAATTTTGTCATGTCTCATTGCGACTAAGAGAAGCATATTTATCAGATAAACAATAAAAACACAAACAGTTCTACTGACTCCACCATCCCGGGAGACAGCTGTCATCAGGGCAATGTTGCAAAACCCCAGCAAGGATCTAGAACCAAGTGCATAAAAGAACTATGTACATCATAACCCATGTGGAAAGAATGATGAAACTTGCCATCCTTCATAACCTCATTTAACACAAACCCAACATGTATCCACATAACAGACCCTCTTGTGCATTATATGAGCTTCATGTGTTATGATATTGTGGTTATTCGTGAGGTGTATCTATTCTTTTCCTTATAGCAAGTATGAGAAAGGAACAACACTTTACTCTCATATGTGTACCATTATCTTCACCGCTTTTCACTTATACACCCTGCAGCACATGTGAGAACCACGGCTTGACTTCCCATTAATTTTCAAGTTACACAGTTTAATATAAAAGGCTTGGTTATTCTTTTACTGAGGATAGTGGAACATCTTTATCTAGGAGAGCTGATCCGAAGAGCATTCTGTTAGAACAACAGGCTGTGCTCAGCCCAACACATATGAGCAGCAATAAAAAAAATGCCCTTCTCATTGTGCCAGACTTCTGTGTAGGGTCCTTGTTGAGATATACAAGTGTATATCTGTACAATGTTTGTAAATTCATTTTATTCACTTCCCCATTTTTTGCGTGTGCTAATGCAATAACCATATTTGCATTAATTATGATGCACTAGGGAAGTACACACGAATGACCTGCAGTTACACAACATAGTACGTGCAATGATTTGAAGTGATTGTGGGGGTTGAGAAAAGAGAACATACTTATAAATATTCTGCTCAACTTTCAGCAGGTCTGACAGCACGTCGTAATATTGATGATACCTAATATACTGTATAGTCCGTAGATGTAACAGTAGGACCCTGTCTGATCTCTCTGCTCTGCAGGATCCATATGCTATTACCACAGAGTCCAGCGCACAACAGGAATATATTGGCATACATCAACACACACTCCAAAAATATCAGAGGTTTTAAATGGCAGATGCATCATGTATCATGAATGATGTAAATGAGAGTGGTAAGTTTTAGATTCACAATATTATTTCCCATGCTTTAATGGAGACTGACTGCGAAGCGATGCATGGAATTTCCCTTTACATTGTTCACAAGAGGTGGCCTACCATGGCTGGTCCATGGGGAAATGTGATACGTATTCATGTATGTTGGTGTGTGTGTGTGTCAGTCACTGTGTCTCTGTGTTCATGTGTATTATCACCTTTTGCAGGATGTGTGAAAATAGTGAGTTAGAAGTGAGATTAGCCAAGGCCATGTTCTCCTGTCACGGACAAATAGGAGAGATGTTTAGCAAAGCCAGGGATTTCAACAGCGCCTGATTCGCCTATTTTTGTTAATAAGTAAGTCAAAGTCTCAGGGTCTGATAGATTTTATGTAGCACATGGATTTTTGGGGGCCAGTATGTATTTTTCCTCAACAGCCTTTGATTCAGAGCAAGAGAAAGAAAAATACTAAAGGGAAAAAGAATAAGACAGAAAAACAGTGACAAAGGAAGAAAGCAGGAATGAAAAAGGCCCTGCAAGTGTGAGATAAGGAGTGAGAGAGTGGCTGGTACTGGATGATAGAGGCCTAAGGTGGAATTGCGACTACGCATCCTTGGTATTTGGCTCTCCAACTTTTGATAGTGCCAGTCACAGGCTTCTGAAAATAACACTGGGTCTATGCACCTATTCTGTCACAAATGAATTACTGCATACATGTCATGGTCTAAAAATAATTTACAAAACTATCACTTCATGGGGGTTAGATTTTCAATGAATAACTCCAGTGGGGCGACAGTTTTGTAAACTATGTTTAAGGCACGCTATTTGTGACACCCAATATTCAGAAAATGATGCTCTGGTCTCATGTCATATTCTGTGTTTAATTTTGGCTGCAGAACAAACATCGGACCTCTCTCATGGAATGCCAAATCCTAGTATTCACCTTCTAGCAGTGGTTTGCAGCCTTTACTCATTAGTCAGTACATCACAACACTCTAAGTGGACCGGGATTTTGAAATGTGAAAAGTATACTAACATGCTGATAAAAGTAGGGCTAAAGAATAATGACTCATTAAGAGGTACATTTTGCTGTCTGCCTCACTGTGCTCATGCACTAGATAGTAGTCTGGGCAGTCATCAGAATAATGTCAGGTTGACACCCAAGCAAAATCTTAAATTTTTTATGCCCTGATCTTTCCACACGAAGCCTCGCATTCTGACTCCGATGGTCGGTAAAGGCCATCCGCCGAAGTCCTGCAGTCAGGTTATCGCTAGTGCGGTCCCCTTCCTATGGTCCCTATTAAGAGGTTCCCACCTGGTCAGTGGGCGGAAACAGAGCTTCTGCCCACTGGCCCAGTGGGAACCAGCCCACAACATTGATGCCGGCTCATAAGAAGAGTCGGTGTCAATCTTGCAGTGCATAGGGTGCACCAGCACCCATTGCGCTTTTCACTGTCCGCAAAGTAGAGAGTGAAAAGTGTGACGGGGCTGGCCATGGGGGCCCCTGCACTGCCCATACCAAGTGCATTGGCAGTGCAGGGGCCCTACGGGGTTCCCTGTACCGGTTTCCACCAGCTTTTACATGGCAGTGCTACCGCCATGTAATCGCTGGCAGAGAATGGACTCGTAATCCCCAGGGCAGTGCTGCCCTGGTGGATTAAGACCACCAGCAACGTCAGCACCGGCAGCCCCTCCAGTGGAGGAGAAGTGGCAGTGTTGGTGGTCCGACCCTGCAGCAACCGCCATGGTCGTAATGTGGCTGTCGGACTGCCACATTGGCAGCGGTCTGACCGCCACTGCGGCCCTGTGCCAGGGTCGTAATGAGGGGAGAAGTCAATGAAAGTAGCATGAGTAATAGTTTAATCATAGATGTTGGTGGCAATGAAAATGCCCTAGAATACTCTTCCCAGTAGGTGATCTGTTCTATTTAGACTTTTGGTAGAAATATCGTCTTACAAGAATATTGTTGCCTTTCTGTCATGAAGGCCAGAATACTGCTATCGGGAATATCACAGGTAAAAAATATAATTATTTAGTATTGTTTTTTAATATTGTTGCTGAAAATATCGCTTTTACTGTAGTGTTATAAATGTTCTAGGTTTTTGATTTTGTTGCTAAAGTGTTAGAATATCTTATGGATGGCTTGTTGAGTTTGTATGGGAATTTCGTGAGTAATTTTGATTTTTTGTTAATTTGTGATTGAATTTTATGTAAGTTTTTATTTTTACATTTTATTTTCAAGTTTTTTTTAATCTAAATTAATTGTAATGTTTTAAGTATTATTGTACTGAGTTGCGTTATTTTTTTAAATTATATTTTTTACTGGCAGGATGTGGGGTATACTGGACAAAGACTGGTGTAGAAATGTGGAGTATTATGTGGTGTGGGGGTTAGTCCTCACAATGTGGTACTCTAATCAATACCCCATAGATGGTCCTTGGATTTATTCTACTAAATCCTTAGCGCAGTCTTGTTAGTGTGGCAAAGAGCAGTCAGGCTTTACTTAGAGGAACATGTGTTAAGTATTTCAGAGCACCAACATGGAGGATAAGAAAATGACGACTCGAAAAAAATCTGACACCAATTTATTAAAATAGAGCTTACTTTTATCTTCATTTAGACACTGAAATGAACAGAATTGAATGAATCAGAATAACTAGAGTTATAGTTTTAGAAGCAAAATTAAATCACAACAGAACTGGCATTTAAACATTCCATTGAAGTCTATGGAGAAAATGTCATTAGTTGCAAAACAGTACTTAGAAAGCGAGTTGCGTGGAACGTTTACAGGGTTAAGGTGGTGCAGTCCCTAGAACCAGATCACAAAAGTCAGTGCAGTTTTATCTGGTCCATGGTGTCTGAGTGCAGAGTTGTCCTGGCTGTCTGTGGTGCTGAATGGGACTATAACCACACAACCCCAAGGCACGCATCACACAGTAGGGGCTGGCCACAAGGCCTGGCCAGAGGCAGGACCTGCAGCCAAACCCCTGCTGCATACGACCAAAAGCTATGCGTGACTTGGGGTTGAGTGGTTATAGGGGGGTTGGCTGCAGGGCCTGGCCTGCAGCCAGGCCTTGAAGCTGAAAGGCAGGACCCAAGGCTGTGCTTGGCTTGTGGTTGGAAAAATAAAAGCATAGTCCTCACTGCAGAGACCCTGAGTGTGTCTATAATGCCTAGGAATGTGAAAGAAAACTTACATATAAGCCTAGGTGCCCTCATTTTAGGTTGACCTGGAAAGAAAAGAACAATTGTAGAATTTGTACAAAATAAATGAATAAATACCTTCTAAAAAACATAGGCCCTCATTACAACCTCGGCAGTCTTTTCTTAAGAACGCTGAGGCAGCGGGCGCCAAAATACCACCAGTGCTGGCGGTATTTCTGGCTCCCTATCTCGATTTTTCCACTGGCCCAGCAGACCGTAATAGTGTTACCGTCCGCTGGCCCAGCGGAAAAGCCACATCAACATTGCTGCCGGCTCATAATAGAACCGGCGGAAAAGCTGATGTTTAGTGGGTGCAATGCGCGATGGGGCCTCCAGGGGCACCCCAAGTCTTCCTTACTGACAGCCTTTACATGGTGGTATTTACCGCCGTGGCTAGGCTGGCGGTTGGGGACTCATAATCCCCAGGGCAGTGGTGCTTGCACCGCTGCCCTGGGGATTGGCGGTATAGTAGAGGGGCCGGCGGTATGGCCCTGGCTATTGCGCCACGTCATAATAGGTGGCAAAACACCGCCATCCTGTTGGCGGTGTTACCTCCAGCTTACCGCCGGCCACCAGGGTCGTAATGAGGCCCATAATGTATGAGCACACAGTGGTCACATGCACACACTTCATGGAACATTGTGGTGTTTCTGCCATCAAAGCTCATGCAGAAACTCATCACAGACCCTGTATTGTCACCCAAAAATAGATATTGTTGCCTTACCCTCCTATAAAGGAAAGGGTTCTTTGGGAAAATGAGAGCCGTGAGACTGCTGCAAAACTCTAATAAACAAAACTCAAAAGTAAGGTATACATTAAGCTTTTCATAGTAAGTCAATATGTTTCAATCTGGAAAGGAAATTGGCAGGTGTGAATGTGACTGAATAATAAACGCATCATTCATGGAGGGGATGACGCTCATGTAGATGCATTTTAGATCATGTATAACCCATATGTATCATGGTAGACATGTAAGAAGGTGTATTAGTAGTTCAGTATCTTGTGTTGGGGTGCCCTTGTTCATTAAAGCCCTCTCCCAGTGGGTGGGGGGACTCAATGTTAGTAGTAGCAGTGAAAATGTTTCCCCAACAGGACTAACGGGGTGGGGCTCAATGTTCCCCTCACCTATCGTAAGTAAGACAGGGTGTTACAACAACTCCCACCAAGTCCTATAAGTGACTGGTATTCTACCCTATGCGTATGCACCAGTGAATGTTGAACTATGTAGTGCAATACCATGCATGGAAAATCTGTTAATGTTTGTGTAAACAGGTGACTATCACACAACTTATCCTGCAATTCCACGGATCCCACCAAGCCCTTAGGTGGCTAACAACACATTTCCTGAGCACGTAATAGCATGCAGGTTTTTGGTGAAGAAGTCAATGTAGTCCCTACGCTCTCACCGAAGGTGAGCAATGTGACTCCTTATCATGGGACATCCCCCATTGCAAAATCAGTGCTGGTTAGCAAGTATAAAAAATGAAGAATGTCGGGAGTCGTTACTCACGTTTTGCCCGCCAAGTCCCCACCGGAGAACCTACCTGGTGGCCATAACTTGGTAGTGAACGGATGACTGGCTATACCATATTTGCATTTGAGACTCCCCCAGATAATTGGTTCCGAGGTTACCTTGAGTGGAACTACAATGCTAACTGCTTTATTATGTAATGTCAATGGATGAAATTTATTTTTGGAGGAGGCGTGGCCTAATTATTTTATCTTTATTTTTTTTATTTTTTGAGGGAGGAGGGGCCCAAGGTCCCCCTCCCCAGGCTTATAATGTCCCCAGGGACCCCATCCCCCAGGGTGTGGCCTCATTATTTAATTTGAGGGGAGAGGGCCGCGTGGCCCCCCTCTCCAGGGCTGATCTCATCCCCCGGGGAACAACCTAATTATTATTATTATTTTTTGGGTGGGGAGGGTGGCTGCGCTCCCCTCCCCCCTTCCCAGGGCTGATCTCGCCCTGAGTACCCCATTCCCAGGGCTCAGCCATGTGACCTGGGTTCCCCCCATATATGTTTGAAAAACAATTTTCAAAGCCAGAGGTCACAAAGGCAACACATAGACATAGTGGCTTTGCTTGTTTATAATCTGTCACATTGGAATGCAAATGAAATAAGCAACCAACACTTTAAATAAAAATAACATGCCCCCCCTACTATTTTATAAAAAGAGCTTTTTTTGTAAAAAAATCCTATAAATAGGTATCTCCGCAGTGGCTTGCTTTGTCCCTGAATAACAAGACCATAAATGCATCTGACTAAATATGACGTTATCCAGTTATATCCAGGCACAAGAAGATGGAGAACTGAGTTGAATGCATTCTCATTAGAATAGCAAGATCTGTCTATAAAACATCTAGATTCATCTTCATTTAAAAAGTTTGTACTCTTTGTATGCCCTTTTTCTGACAAAAGTCCACTATTTTGCTAATCATTATTTCAAAAATGATTTGCACCCCTACATCACTGTGCTGGTGAATGAACAGGGCTCAGTTTGAGTCAATCTGATGATTGTATTGTGTTGTATTGTATTGTAATAGTATTTATATAGCGCTTACTACCCCTGACAAGGTGTCAAAGTGCTTTTCGGCGAGTAGCACGCTACTCTGGAACCCAAAAGGAATTAGTGGTGGATTAGTATAGGGAAATATGAGTACAGTTTCAGTATTATTATGAGTTAATTTGAGCTGCGGATATGTGAGTTTGTTAGTTGGATTGACTGGAGTAATGGAGGCGTAGAGGAGGGAAGAATCCAGAAGTGTTAATTGGGAGTTTATAGTAATAGGATTTAGGCTTGGGATAAGTAAAGGGGGGGTGGATGAGGGAATAGTCTGTGGAAAGGGTTAGGGAGATCATAGTAGCAGGAGGGGTTTTGGATGAGTTAAAGGTGAGATAAATGAGAGAAAAGTTAGTAGGGTTGTTTGGGAGATCATGGTAGTAAACTGAGGTTTGGGTGAGTTAGATGTGGAAGAGGAGGGAAGAGCTTAGGCAGGGTTATTTAGGAGATGAAAGTAGTAGAATGGATTTGGGATGAGTCAGAGTGGGAATGGAGGATAGATTGATAGAGACATGACATATGGTGATGGGTAGACAAAGTAAAGCTTACAAGAGAGTAAAAATATATATTTATTTATGTATATATATAAATATATATGTGTGTATATATATATATATAAACATATATATATATATAAATATATATACACATTTTCTGATCATTATTTTTATTTAACGTATTTATTCTTTATTATTATTAATGTATATATTTTTCGATTTATTTATAATTTGAATTTTATTTATAGAATTTTTTTTTCTTTTTTTTTTCTCTAGTACAGTATGACTAGAGTAATAAATAATTAGATATGTAAATACATAGTAAGGGAATATATGTTCAAGGAATATAATAATGGGTATAATATGAGAAGAAAAGTAGTATTGTATAAACACAGGCTTTCAAGATTTGTAATATTTTAAGTTAATTAATAAGTGTACTTTTCTAACATTTATTTATCTTTACTCAATTTTTGAATAGCCAAATGGTTATGATAATTAAACATTTGATCAGTATGATATAAAATGAGAGCAGGGATTCATAAGTATCTAATATAACAACTTATCTAGGAGCTATGCAATGACCTCTGAACATGTTAAGCATAGAATAACACACACACACACACACACACACACATATGTATATATATAAACACATACATACACAAATGAATACACACACATATACACACATAAGTGTACATACATATACATATTTAAACCTTGAGTAAATACACATTAGTTAAACAGGTTTAAAGAGTATGTGTGTAATTTATTGTTATGACATAGTAGCGACACCTATCTCCTAAAGAACTATACATATCTAGAATAAAAACATAATCAGATACAAAATGTTTATCACACAGGCATATGCAGTCCATAGTTGTTTGAATATGCTTGTTATAAAGAAAAGAGACAACTCTTGAATAGTCTTCTGAAGACAAGATAGTTATCTGTGGATCTTATATTTGGGGGTAATGAATTCCATAGTTTGGCTGCTTGAACGGAGAAGGATGTACCACCTATAGTCTTTTTCTTGTATGGTGGCATTCTAAGGCGGGGTGCCAATCTTGAGCGGAGGTTTCTTTGTTGAATGTATTTGGTTATTTTGTTTCTGATAAAAAGCGGTCCTGTTCCATGTATAGATTTGTGGGTAATACAAAGCAGCTTGAAGGTGCATCTTCTGGCAACTGGTAACCAGTGTAGTACTCTCAAGGCAGGGGAGATGTGGGCTTGTGGCTTTACATGTAACAGTAGCCTAGCTGCAGAGTCCTGAATACGTTGTAGTTTTTTCATAATAGATAGAGATGATCCATGGTAGAGGCCATTGGCATAATCCAGTTTGGATAGTACAAGCGAGTTAGTAGCCTGCACCTTGTGTGGAAATCCGAGGTGGGGAAGATGCATCGTTTTGAGGTGATGAAGCTTGTTCGTGCTAATTTTCCACTTGGCCATTCATTGTTAACTTGGAGTGCATGGTGAGTCCAAGGTTTTTAACTTCCTTTGATAATTGAGGAAGTGGTCTGAGATTGTCAGGCAAGGCGCACAGTGGGTCATAATTTTTCCAGTCACCACATAGGAGAATTTCTGTTTTGGAAGCATTTAGTTTGAAATGGCTCCAAGTCATCCACTAATCAATGGCTCTGAGGCAACTGAAGATTAGTGAATTTTCAACGTTTTTGGGGCATTCTGATTTAAGTAGTATTTGTGTGTCATCTGCATAGTTTTAACATGTGAGATGAACATCGTTGATCAGTTCTGGTACTGATATCATGTAGATGTTGAAAAGCAAAGGTGAGATGATTGAACCTTGGGGGACCCATGATTTTGTGAGGTAGGGTTTGGATGAGAAGGGGAGAGAATAGAGGATATTAGTTCTTTTTTGAAGGTAGGATGTAATCCAGTCGAGAGCAGTCCCTTCGGCTTCGTGGAGTCTTTGAATTAGGGTGTCATAGTCAACCATATCAAAGGCAGCCGAGAGGTCCAAGAGAAGTAGTGCAGCAACTCCATTGCAGTAGACTGTGGGGGTTATTCTAACTTTGGAGGAGGTGTTAATCCGTCCCAAAAGTGACGGAAAAGTGACGGATTTACCACCAGCCGTATTACGAGTCCATTATATCCTATGGAACTCGTAATACGGCTGGTGGTATATCCGTCACTTTACCGTCACTTTTGGGACGGATTAACACTCCTCCAAAGTTAGAATAACCCTCTGTGTTTTTAAGATCATCCCAGAGTGCAGATTCAGTGCCTCTTCCTGGGCAGAGTCCCGTTTGGTTGTCTGAAAGTATAGAATTGTCTTAAATGAATTGTGACATCTGGGCGAATGCTGCTCTTTCCATCAGTTTGCCCAGGAAAGGTCCATTTGTGTATTGGTCTGTAGTTGTTGGGGATCCTGACGGTCTAGGTTTGTTTTCTTTAATAATGGTTGTATGTATGCCTTTTTCAGCTCTACAGGAAAAGTTCCTGTAGTGAAAGAGTTGTTGATTATTCTTCTTACAGTTGTGGCAGCAGAAGTAGAAAAAATAATGTTCTTGAAGATGTGTGGTGGGCAAGGGTCAGCAGGGCAACCAGAAGGTTTGCTTGTTTTGACCAAATCCACCCAGATCCATAAATACACCTTGTGATATTTGTTTGAAGGACTGTAGAGGCTGGGTTGGTTTATTCTTAGAGGGTATTTTAGGAAGGGGGTTGGTGCTGATGGTTGTCTTCTGTTTTAAATAGGAGTCCAATGTGTCTGCCTTGTTATTGTAATGAGCTGCCAGTTTGATTTTTAAATCTTGAGTAATGGGATGACTTCCTTCCATGCATGTAGGTTTTAGAAATTCATTGAGAATTTTATAAAATTCTTTGGTTGCAGATTTAGCATTTTGATTTCTGTCTGAGTAGTACCTTTTTTTAGCTTTTTTGATTGATGATTTATATATTCTGTTACGTTTGTGTAGCTGCAGTTTGTCTTGACTGTTGTTTGTTTTGAACCAGGTCCGCTGCAATTTTCTGATTTGTTGCTTTACCATTTTAAGTTCTGTGTTTCTCCAAGGTGCTGGCTTTCTTTTGTTCTGTTTAGTTTCTCTGAGTGGTATTAGGATATCAAAAGCTTCCTGTAGCCACTCATAAAGGTTTGGAACAGAATTAATTGTATCTAGATCTGTGTTGGCTGTTAGTTGTGTTTCTAAGTAATCAAAATTGAGTTTGCGCTAAGGTCGATAGGTGCATGTATGTAAGTAGTTGTGGGGTGTGTTGATTTGTGGTGTTTTATGTCGGAAAGTTATCAAACGGTGGTCTGACCATGTGATGCTATGAACGGTAACTAGTTCAAGCTTAGCAAAAATGACATCTAGGATGTGTCCAGCGATGTGTGTGGGATTGTGTACAATCTGATGTAGGTTCAATGCGACTAGGCCAGTGGTGATACCTTTTGGATGTGGCATATTGGGTTTGTCAAACCAAATGTTTAGGTCCCCAAGAATGCATAGGTTTGAGTATAATGTAATAAGGTTTAAGAATGTATCTAGAAAAGCATCTGGGAAAGTTGAGTTGTTAGTTGGAGGTCTATAAAGGAGGAGAAAGTTACAGGAGGAAGTTGGAGTAGGGTGGCATCTGATGAGGAGGGCTTCACAACCTTGTATGGAAATGTTGTCTGTTTTACTGAAATGTATTGCCTGTTTAAAAATAATAGCTAGTTCACCTCCTCTCGTGCCTATACGGTTTTGTGTGATGGCTTGTTAGTCCGGGGGAAGGGCTTCATGCAACACTGGGGCCATGTCATCTCCCAACCATGATTCTGTTATGAATAGTAAGTCAGGTTGTGTGTCTGTGAGCAGGTCGTAGATGTGGTGCTTGTTTTTTGAGAATGACCAAGCATTTATGTGCTGGCAGTTTAGAAAAAGTGTGTTAGTGGCGGTGTTGTTTTGTTTAGGAGAAGGGTGAGCAGTATATTTTGAGCTTGTAGCAGGTGTGTTGTTAGTTGTGGTGACTGTGTGAGGGTAAAATAGTCTTGTTTTTTCAATATAGTCTTCCTCTTCTAGCAGATTTAGGAGGCATTTTGTTGGGTCTGTGTGTGTGGGAGGTGGACTTGGTGGCTGAGAGAGACATGAAGAGTGTACTGTTTTTTGTAGGGTAGCCTTACTATGTAATAGACAAGGGGATGTGAAGTTGTTAAGAGTGGCATGTTGTTTATTTTGTTTGCGTCTGTTAAGTGTGGAAGGAGTATGGGTTAGGGCTGTTGGAGGAGCATGTGGATCATGTAAGGCTCTAAATTGTGCAAAGGATCAAATGCAGGTGAATGAATGTTGCTGTGTTGTGGTGCTTGTGGTAGATGTTTGTGAAGAGTGAGAATGTAGGGGTAAAGATTGGACAGGATTTGTATTCTTTGTGTAGTCATGAGGGTGGGAGTGTATGTGACGATAAGTATAATGAAAGTTTATGTTGATTTGAAGTGCTGATGTGTGTGGTTTGTATTGTTTTTGTGGAAGAGTGAGAGGGGAAATGGATGGGGTGGTTTTCTGTGAGGGATTTGTATGTGAGTTAGTGCTGGTGAGTGGAATTAGAGTATTATAGGGGGTGTTGATGTGTTTTGGAGATGAATGTATGAGGTGTGTAAGAGGGGATGGATGTGTGTCAGGGGAGTTTGTGTTAGCTGTGATGACTGGAAGAGGCAATATGTGTGGTGGAGTGGAGTGTGAGGATTGTATGGTTGTGTGTAATTGGTGAAGAGAGGGGAAAGGCGTTTGTAGATGGTGTGTTGGAAGGCTGGGTTTAGGAATTGCCATGATGAAAGAGGGTCTGTGTGGAGCAAATAGAGGATAGTGTTGTTGGTTTGTATGAACAGGGAGTGTGTATCTGGATGGCTGAAAGTAATGTATAATGTGGTTTTGTGTTGTGTGGGTGATGGCAGGTTGTGTTAGTGGGAGTGGGCAGAGTAGTGTTTTCTGTGAGAATGAAGGTGTTTTACTGGATAATGAGACATTGCAATCTGTATGAGATCAGTTTGTGATGCATGAGTTGGATGTTTTTGCAGATAATGTGTTTGCATGTGTAGGGAGTAAGTTCATTTCTGATAAATGGAAAATTGGGCTAGAATGGCTATCCCTGCGCCTCTGAAAAGAAGCACATATTGCTTTAATCCATCCCCTGGAACCTGTATTGGGATTTGCTGAATGGTCATTCTACAGAAATAATATATTCTCGGTGGTAGAAATAAGCATATTGATATTTCCCCATGCCTGCATTAGCAGATCCAATTTTTCTGTTATTGAGGTCCAATATTTCCGCCCTATCTTTGGTGCTCCAACATATTTCTGTGGCTTTTCACATCCGGGGCTATTTTACAGAAAGTGTTTGCTGTCTCTGTTTGGATCACAGCTCCCCTTTAACTAAGTGTGCTGCTTTGCAAATAGGAACATTACACCCTATTATTGATAATGTGGCCTCGAGATAGCATATTAGTGAAACATGGACTGGCTGAATGAAGCAACCAGTTCTCCTTTCACGGAGTGGGAGCAATTCAGCCCGCACATTTGAGTGGGACAGAGATTCCCTTGGAGGTGGATTGCGTTGACCTCATGCCTCTGAAAAGTGTTTCGCGCATTTCATTCAACAACTCCCCCATGCAAATAAGGGTATGCTCCTTTTTTAGGTCAAGCATATCAGCGCGCAAACGCTGCTTTTCCGATGTGTTGGTATATAGCTGGGCTTTTAACAATTCCCACCTCACGCCCATCACTACCACTCGTTCATGGGCTTGCCCTTCAAAAATCCTTTGATGAGATTGGTAAATGGTTGGGGAGGTTTGGTTACCCCCTTGGCCATCACCCCTGTTACATGGCTAATTGCACTTTTGCTTATAAGTTTGACTGCGAGCGAACTTCTTTTTCCTTTTGTGTGTCACTTCACGCTGATGCTCATCGCCGCTATGGCGCTGTGAAAAGACTCGCTTATGTGAAACTGTTTTACTTTAAATTTTCCGTTTATGTGGCAAGAACAGTCTGGTTAGGAGTTTTCAACGGTAATAGCTCTAACTCGAGCAAATGCGAGACCTATTCCATTGCAAATGCTTGTTGATAGTGTGGGGATACATGTGCAAGGCACTATCTGTATTACAGAAAGGCCCTTACAAGTGTCTGCAGCCCCTTCTGCAATACCATCGTCCACTAGGGGTACAGAAAGCACCAATTGCACCCCAGAGGCACTGCACATAATATGGCCCAGGATCCTAGTGTACTCTTCAGCAAAAATGCAATTCACATGGGATCCTTGCTTATTTCTGATCGGAAGCGCTGAGTTCGAGGTTTACTGTGGTAGGAATTAGTTGCAATTTAGTTTTAAGGTGCTGTCCACACTACTGAAATTTCATATGGATAATTAACTAGTGAGCCATATTGCACCTTGCTTATCTTAATTTACGTTTGTGCAGCAAGAGTCAAATATACATGTGTTACTTTTCACACATTTCTGCTAATGAACTTCCACTAAATAAAGACTCGGGGGCCTATTCACAAGTGTAAACGTACATGTGGGTTAATCTACGTAAATTTACCTTTACACTTTTGAGTATCTTTGCTGAGTGAAAAGGGACTACTTGTAAACTTTCACATTTAGGTGGAAATCACCGCCTCCAGGTTGGAGATTTCCTTTTGGTAAAGTAAAGGGAAAAGTTTATTTTTGTGTTAAATATTAAAGTAATGCGTTTTATATATTTATTGAAAATGTAGACTAATATAAAAATGTTACAACATTATTAACTTCCACTTAACTTCCACTTAGTCCCACCCTAGCCCTCCAATAACCTTGCCTTACTCGTCCCCTAGCCCCTCCCATTTAATAGTAAGCATTCCCCAGTTTTCAGCCACACACCCTGTCCCTTCCACATTTACTATTAAAGGATATACTTGTGTTGCAGAGATCTCTGCAGCCAAGGTGGGGATTTCTACAATTAAAAGATAGGAGAGGTGGAGATAGATACCTCTGCTCATTGGTATGTAAATAGTATTTTGTAGTACTTTAGTAGTAGTATTGTAGTATTACTAAGGCCATGATTGTGATTGTGATTGTGGTGGTCTGACCATCGGACAGCCACAGTGACTGTTGAGAGGCCGCCACTAAGCCAGCAGCCTCTCGACCACCTTATTATGATTTCCCCACCAGGCCGGATGGCGCAGACAATGTGGTATCATTGTTTTCGGCTATCAGGGAGAGCCAAGGCCAATGCTGTCATACTGTTTGTGCAGTGAGCACACTCAGAATGTGCACTGCTGCTATTGCAGACAGTGCGCATTCTGAGTGTGCGGACGGGGGTCCGGCACTGTCCACGTCATGGGCATGGGCAGTGGAAGGGCCTCCCGGTGGCCCATCTCTGCCTTTCCTCTAGCTTTTTCGTGGCAGTGACACCTCCATGAAAAGGCTGATGATAAAGCAAGTCATAATCACAATGGAGGTGGAGCCATGGGCACTGCCATGCTTGACCACGACTTGCACCGCCGTTAACCCGTTGGGATCCATAATCTTAGCGGTGGCAGCGGTCTCTTGGCGGTTCAACCACCAGGATCGTAATCTGGTGGTCCGACGGCCAAGATTGCGGCGATCGGCCCGCCACCACGAGTACGGTGGTCTTAGGACCACCATACTCGTTATTAGGCCCTACATGTACTATAAAAGACAGCTTTTGAATAGGCTTTTAAATATTTGGTGGAGCGCAAGTACTGAATATTGGACATATGACAATGTCAATGTCTATCAGATTTAGGGCCTGATTTAGATTTTGGTGGGCAGGTTACTCCATCACAACCGTGGCGGACATCCCGTCTGCTGAAATATAAATCCTGTTATTTCCTATGGGATTTATATTTCAGCAGACAGGATATCTGTTACTGTTGTGACAGAGTAACCCATCCGCCAAAATCTAAATCAGTCTCCTAGTCTTTTATTATTGGCACAAAAAAATACATTTAGCATAAAACATTACTTTTCTAAACTTTTCTTTAACTGCCGTTTAAAATGTAAAAAGCAGAACAGATAGCTTGATGTACGTTACCAACTTCCTTGAGATGATATAAGACAGATTTGCTGACAGACACGTGATAGAGAGAAGGTGAGTAGTCGGTTAGAAGGTGATAAGTTTGGGGGAAGGGCGATTTTCTCAATAGTCTTTATAGTTGCTACAAATATCTTCAAAAGGATACATATCCTACGAGAATGAAATAAAATATTCATCCATTTTGGATACAAAAACACTGGGAAACAGAACAACAGAACAGACCTTTAGCAGCAGTATCGTTGTCAGTGGTATCTGAACTAAACTTTCCATGGGGTATCCTATCTACCATGTACAATGTTATCCTACTAAAAAAGTAAAATGTTCCAAAGAGCGTGAAAAAAGTGGGAGGGAGGTCGATGGGAATGTCTGGGTCCATACGGAATAAGTTGTAACATTACAATAATTCTGTTCTCACCTGAAGCCTTGTGTTTAGTTCATGGGTGCATTCCCAGAGCATGGTAAAAGAAGACTGGTGCTAAAGAAGGAAGGGGTCTCATCCTTCTTAGCAACAGGGATATAATATACAACCATGATTTCACATTGCAACATCTTCAAGTTTAAATGACTCACCTATGTGATGCCTTGAGGTCAATTAAAGCCCGAGATGATCGTCAGGGGTACACTTTACTCCAATTCAGTAGGAGACAGTAAATGCTAAAAGTAGGTCACCATACTACAATTAACTTGGATTGGAGGCTCCCTACCAGCAGCAGTTAATTTCATGTTGTAGAAGGTGGTTAAAAGGACAAACAACATGCGCCTTGCAGGGTCGCCATCCCTTTAATCCAAATATATGTATTTGAGCCTAGACTCTGAAAGTAATTTCTTATCGGTTTGTAGTTTGGAAGTATTTCGGTTCAGTTCCATAAAAGTTCCAAACGACACCATTTTCAGTAATGTTTCAATTATCCTTTTGGTGGTCTCCATCTGTTTCTCTAAACAACTTGCGGTAATTGTGATTGTAAATGTTTATTTTAAAACGTTTCCCTGCATTGCCTAATTAGCTGTCATTAGGTGTCATGATGTTGTCCTTGTCTTGTCATTCAGTCGAGTTTATGATTTGCTCGGTGTTCTATGTTCCATCTCAGCAGTCATAGTCATGTGGTTGCCTTTTGTTTTGAAACATGGTGATTCCTTGTGTTTTTCTGCCATACAAACAATTGAAATAAATTATTACGAATGTTACTGGGACTTTTTATTGCTTTTTAGGTCTCGGATACAATTCCCTTAGCTAGCTGTAGCCAGACCTATTGTTTCCAATACATAACACATACTTAGGGCTTCATGTACGAGGAAGTGGCGCAGCGCAGTGCTGCTGCAAAATTGGCAGCGCCGCACCATTCCAGAAACGCAGGGATGCACCGTATTTAAGAAAATATGGCGCACCCCTGTGTTTTCCCCAGCACTGGCATTAAAATTAGCTGCCTAGTACCAACTCAGGATCTCTTGCACCATAATACAAGGGTGCCTGCGTTGCAGGGAATTATTGTTTATGGCTAGGAATGTGCCCCTTCTTGCACATAAACAACCAATAATGGTTGCAGAATGCAGAACACACAGAAAAAGCAAAAACGAGAAGAAACAAAAGTATTTTCCTCATTGCAGTACCGTAATGTTTTTGGTGCTGTCTCAGGTTTACGATTCCTCGTAAATTTGGGGCAGCGTCAAAATGCAATGGGTGTTGTGATGGAATTACACTTGATTACATGGCTTGGTTGCTAGACTAAGCTACCTGGTTTCATTTTATGGTTTTCATCCTGCTCTTCTGTTTGCCATGTAATTTCAGTCTGAGTGTTCCAACTGGATGAGTTTTATGCTTCCTCCGATGGCTTGATCGGACTCTTTTTTCTTTATGATTCAGTACTCTACAGGAGCACACGTCTTTCCTTGCTCTTTCCCATGCGTGTTACTCTTACCTGTGCACTCTCTTTTTACAGCCTTCCTTCTCATTCTCCATTACTGCTCCCATTTTAAACATTTTTATTGATTTTTTTTAAATATAGGTCCTGGAACCTGCAAACTGATCTTTTACCTTTTTTTTGTTCCTGGAGCCTACTTCTTCATTCACCTTTTCGTTTTAATTTACGGGTCTAACGTGGCTATCCGTTATGATATATATGCAAAATTGAAAGAAATGGCCACTGTGTGTCATGGTGCATGTGCATGCTTGCAAGATTGCCAGCAATACACGTGCATATCTAATGATGTATGTGTTTGAATTCAATTGGCAAATAGCTACACCTTTTACAGTCCAGACCTATTGGCTGTGCCAATGCATGTTCAATTAGATCTAGTCCTCTCGTTGTCTTTCATTTGAAGGATTGCTCCTTTGCTTAGCAACAGCAAAGTCACACTTACACTTGATGCTTCAGTGCTACCTCTTTTCCTATCAAAAGTCAAGAAATTGTATATCCGTAAATGAACAATATGAACTCCTGTTAAACCAAAGAACCAACTTGCTGTAGAAGATGACAGACATCAAGTGAAAGTAGCAGATATGCAAGAAGAGGATGTGCTAATATCAGGCCAGACTCCAATTAATAGGCCAGTAAGTCATACTCTGCCTTTTTGTTTCATTTTTATAATAATTACTTTTTTAATATAAATCTTGTAAATGGCTCGCAGCTTCAGATGGCCATAAATAATGGATGTTACTTTCATGCAATAAAAGAAAACTCATTTTATCATTTGGGAAAGAATGAATACTTACATGAGTAACTCAGGATTCCGACCTGCGACTTGTACATTCCACACGCTGATATCTGTGTCAAAGACATAAATATATTTGACTCTTTTACCTGCATACATGCAAAATACATTAGTAGTGGCTCAACACAGGTCTTCAAATACATCCACTTACAGGCGCCAGTGCTCGCAGCGGTTTGTGGTAACTACACCAACATAAATTCAAGGTCCATATTTATATTTTTTTACGCAAATCAGCCCTTGGGCAGATTTGAGTCAAAAAGTTTACCGCCGGCTAAAGCCATTCCAACGTGCCGGTCGGGCGCCTTATTTATGGAATAACGTTAGCTGGCGCTGGGTTGTGCGCCAAAGAATGGTGCAAGTCAGGTTAGATTAAAAAATATTGCCTCTAACCAGACTTGCACCATTTTTTGAGGCACAACCCCCATGGGAATGACTCCTGTCTTAGCAAAGACAGGAGTCATGCCCCCCTGCCCAATGACTTCTGTCCACTGGGCATGGCCATTGGGCACAGTGGCATGTAAGGGGGTCCAAGTTAGGCCCCCCATGCCACCAAAAAAACATAAAAAAATTATACTTACCTGCACTCACCATGGATGGGTCCCTCCATCCATGGGTATCCTTCCTGGGTGGCGAGGGTGGCACGGGGTGTCCCTGGGTGCAGGGAAGGGCACCTGTGGACTGCTTCCATGGTCTCTGACCATGGAAATGAGCCTACAGGGCCCTTAACGCCTGCCCTGACCCAGGCATTAAAAAATGGCGCAAATCCGGCTGGGCGCCATGTTTTAAGGCCCGCCTCCTCCTGTGCGTCATTTTGACGTCAGAGGATAAATAAGACGCACATGCCTTAGAGTCATTTTTTGCACAGGAACGCCTACCTTGCATGTCATTAGCGCAAGATAGGTTTTCACATTCAAAAAGACTCAAACTCCATAACTTTGGCGCTAGACGGGTCTGGCGTCAAACTATAAATATGGAGTTATGTTTGCATCGAATTTGCGTAAAAAAATGACGCTAATCTGCTGCAAACAGAGTATAAATATGGCCCCAAGTTCCAAAAGAAGAAAATGCTGCATTCCAAATGCAGTTCACCGTGTTTATTGTGCAAAACAACAACATGGCGTTTTGGTTTCTAGGAAGCCTTTGTTCAGTTAGGATGTGGTGAGCAATTACCAGTGGCTGAGATTAATTCAAGCATTCCATCCATCTCTTTCTTGTATGCACCTGTAATGCAACGCAGGTGCAGCTGAAAATTGTTTTTCGTTTCTTGGTTGCGTGTTTCCTTAACATTGTGCCAGTGCTGAACAAGCCCCGGTGCAATCTGTATGACAGAAGGGGCTGCACAAGCGTCTATGCCACTCTTCTAAAATTCAAAAGTCCTGTGATTGTGCAAAAAGTGGATGCACTTCTAGTTGAAATCCCGTGACACTCTCTAGAATACAGCCGCATAGCTGTTAGCCCATGGATGGTCCTAAAACCTGGCTTCTAGAAATTTCCACAGAACCAAACCTTTAAAAAATATAGAAATCAGATGGGATGAGGGAGATTTTTGCTCATGTTGTCCATTTTGGGTCGGTGGTCTAAGAACTGTGATCTGATTGGTTGGCTTTAAGAAAACCTTTCCATGCATCTGCCATTAAAGGAAGCAGCATAAAGAACAGATGATGGATGGAATGCTGAACAATGTCAAACATTGACCTCTAGTCAGAGATCTGGGTCTGAATCCATAGTTTTTTGCTCACAACGCCAATCCAGTTTGGACCCAGCCATATACAAAGGCCAAAAACACAATGGATTGGGATGCACCTGAGCCAGGGCTTAATTTGTGCTTGTTGTATCCGGTGCTGGACACCAGCACTTATTTTTGCAGGCCGGGGCTTATTCTTCTTCCTCAAGCATTTGCTGCGAGCAAAAGACACATATGGGAAAGACGTAAGAAGGGAAAAATTGAAAAAGCGTCACAAAAGGAGAAAACAGAAAGCTGCTAGAGTGAGCTGAAGGGGCAGGGAGCGGCTTGAGGCCCGGGATGGCTTCAGGATTAAGCTGCCTCACTATTTCGTGTTTCCACATTTAATTACAGAAGCCGCATGTTTAAAAGGGTTGTGAGCACCGGCACGTTTTTGTTTACAAATTAAGCACTGACCTGAGCAATTGCCAGTGGTTGAGATTAAGCATTGCATTTATCACTTTATTGTTTTTGGGGAGTGGGGGAGATTAGCTGGGAAGAGCCCGGGGGCTACAGGGGCCAGGTTCCTCTTAATTTCATTGTGGCCTCCCTAAACAGGTCAGGTTTTTTTAATTTAAAGAACAGGACTGGGCTCGTTGATTTACAACCAGTCTTTTCCCTGGTATCCCGAAGACATGTAGGCTGATTTCAGCTCTCCTCGCCCCTGCCCACAAGCTGGCACTGAGAACGATAAAGTGTTATGCACACCACCCTTGAGTGGGCCTCGGTAAATGTGGAGAGCTGGCATTCGGGCACATGGAGATATTGCAGTGTTCTGCTGTGTGCCTTGTGCTTGAATTACAAGCACTGGCTGTCCCACGGTGATGATAATTTTCACAGAGAACTCTCCAAATACAGCTACTGAGTTTTGGACTATGCATGAGACTGTAAAACCTCTAAGTCATTAGTTATTATCTTGGCATACCAAGTCAACCTTCCATCCCCCTGAGTTTGGTAAACTGTAATACCTGTTATTTACAGCACTTAGAGGCATCAAAATTGCAGAACTTAGAGCTGCACAAAACACGAATTTTATTTTGAGAGAAAAGCATCCTCATTAAGGCGGTCATTCGGTTCCCGCCGAAAGACCGCTCCGAGGTCAAAAGACCGCGGCGGCCATTCCGGCTTTCCCACTGGGCTGGCGGGCGACCGCCAGAAGACCGCCGGCCGGCCCAGCGGGAAAGCCCCTTCAACAATGAAGCCGGCTCCGAATGGAGCCGGCGGAGTTGCAGGCGTGCGACGGGTGCAAAGCAGACAGTGAAAATCTTTGTGGGGCCCTGTTAGAGGGCCCCACGGCACCCGTTCCCACCATCCTGGTTCTGGCGGTGGACACCGCCAGAAACAGGCTGGCGGGAAGGGGGTCGGAATCCCCATGGCGGTGCTGCAAGCAGCGCCGCCATGGCGGATTCCCTGGGCCAGCGGGAAACCGGCAGGAAACCGCCGGCTCCCCTTTTCTGACCGCGGCTTTACTGCCGCGGTCAGAATCGCCCAGGAAGCACCGCCAGCCTGTTGGCGGTGCTTCCGCTGCCCTCCGCCATGGCGGTCATGGACCGCCAGGGTCAGAATGACCCCCTAAATCTTGAATGCATGTGAGGGTGATGTGCCCTCTACCCACCCTTTCTTTGGCAACATATTTTTGGTAATTCTAGGTATTACGTGTGTATCCATGGCTCATGGTGGTGGTACTTTCCTTTTATGACAGGAGCACATATGGATGCTTGATGAAAACGGCAAACTGATAGTAGTGCACCAGCCATGCAATTACTAAAAATGAAAATGTGTCTACAAGGACAAATTTATTTTGTTTCATGAAAGTGATCAGCTTATGTTTTGGAGAATTATGTTTGTTATTTGAAAATTATGAACTTGTATTAGCAAAATTCCTGAATTTTCATGAATTGAAAATCTGATGTTTTGTCACAAAATGAATACGTGTCTCTGTAAACATACGGACACACAGAAAGACACACAAAAACACAAATATTTGTTGAATAATCAGTACTGCTGTGTGTAGCTCTGCTTTCTTTTGAGTCACGCTGAAAGATTTGCGTATTTTATTTTTATTTTCTTAGCATGCACTTTCGAAAAATAACTTCAGTCATAGCAGGTGACTGAGAACCTATCAAGAAGGGACAGGAAGGCAAAGTGTTAGGAAGTAAAAATGTAGAAGGGAAAAATGCTTCCATGTGAAAGTCCATTTCAGAACTGCCTGTTTTATGTATGGCATCTTAAATCTTAGAGAAAGTGTGTGGGAAAAAATCACTACTTTAAACCCATTTCCTTAAAATATTTTTGGGTTGGTGATCCCAGAATAGCACTTGGGTGGTCAGCCTTCTTTGCCACACTATGAAAAAAGTAGAATATTTCGGGAGTCCACCTTCGGAACCTTTGGCGTTTTTGCCATGTATTTGAGAAAAGTATTGTAAAAACCCCATTTGACGTAATGTTTTCGAAACTTTCTGAGTGGGAGAACATCCTCATGCACTCCAGTTGAAGACAGCCTTGCTTGTTCGCTCAGTCAAACCAGTTCAGGGTTGTTTTTTACCTCCCAACACTTTCAAAAACATAGATAGAATTACCAATTTATTAAATGTGTACCAATACAATAAAATGATAAAAATATACAAACCAATCATAGAATTACAAGAGGAAACACATACCTCACCAACACTTAAATTACATGAGAACATTCAAAAGCAGTGATCCTTCCTCGGTTTGACATTCTGCCGCACAGAAAGTGCAAGTGCATATGGATGAAAGGGGTTTTGAATGGGAGAAAAAGATAGCAGCATATTACGGCCTGAGATGTGTGCAAATCCATGGTAGCTATCTGGATGGACTAGTGCCTAGCACAGCAGGGGGCTCTCTCATGCTTGAGCAATAATCCATCCTCATATTGACATTCTACTGTTGTGCAGCCATTTTAGCTATAGTTTTATTCACATTATTTTAACAAACTAGGCTTGCCGCTATGCACTTTAACCAAGATATATTTTATTCAGCTTTGTTTTTATTATTTTAACAATAGCTACATTTGTGGTCTTGTTTTATTTTCTTTATCTAGCTGTTCTTTGCCTAGGCCAGCTTTGCGTTCTTAAACAAGACATTTCTTTCACTCTGTGCTTTTCTCAAGGCTGTAGTAAGATAGGTTGCCGGCAAATGTGGTACGCTTTGTCTCTAATGTTCACAGAAACATACACATTCTTACGTGGGGATCCTTTCTTGGAACATCAACTGTTTTATTATAACCCATGTGTGCTAGAGGGAGATTCCAGCCAGATGACCACGACTGTATGCTGATTGCTGATTGCTTCGCTGCAGCTGCTTATATAGACTACAGGCCTCTTGCTCAGGTATGAGGGATGATGTCTACCCAGGGGAACCTGAAGGGCAGAAGTAGAGCTTAACATGCTGTGCTCTACCATAGTCTAGGTAAGAACCATTCTTAAAAACCGTAGTGACAACATGAAAGCATTATTTTTGTGTTTTGCTCCCCTTGTCACAATTCTAATCCTGTCATGTTTCATCGTCCTAGTTATTGCAATACATGCTTTATTATCTAAGATGCAGTTGCTTCAATAAAACCTTATTGAACTATACTCTTCCTCTGATTGTCCTTGCATATGTGAGACTAATGTAACTGAGTGAAACGGATGAGATCTGAGTGACCACGATTTCCCTGAGGAGTCATTTGTGTCATGTGCTCGGTTGCCCAATCATCCCTGCTCTTGGGGGGAGATGAGGCACTGCTAGTTAGCCGGAACAAAACCCGGATTAGGCCCACCGGTGTCACCTGGTGTTGGATGAGACTCAGTCCCCCGCAATACAAGTGATTCGGCTGCCCTAATCCAGTAGTCTCATTAGGATCATGAAAACCTATGTGACACTACCACCTATTTCATATAAAAAGTGCAAGTGCATAGGGATGCAAAGGGTTTCAATTGGGAAGTGGGATAGCAGCATATAACGGCATAAGATATGTGCAAATCCAAGGTTGCTATATAGGTATACTGGTGCCTAGCACTGCAGGGAGCTCTCCCAGGTGTGGCCATGCTGCCCATAGAAAAGACGCTACACAATTGACCACATAGACAGCGTCAGATTTAACGCACAGCACCATGGCTGACTTAGCAAGTCTTACCCCAAAGTGTTTAAAAAGGGGAATGATCCATTGCTTTCATGCTGCATCAAATTTAATGCAAAACAGAAGAAAATAGAGGTGATGGAGAAGAACTTTCCCTAGGATTTTACCCGTGACATCCAGGAGGTAGATAGGGCTATGGGGCCAGGCTGGCTCGATCACCCTTCTTATAAATGGGAATAATAATGGCTGAGCACCATGAAGGGAGCACAGCACTCCAAGCAAGTGCTGCATTAAAAAATGTAGTGAGGATCCTGGCTCTCAAGTGGGCTTCTTCTCGATATACATCGCTAGGCACCAAATCTGGGCTTGGGGCCTTGTGCTTCTTCATTTCGATGATAGCTCTTTCCTCCTCAGGTGCTAGAATATTAATTGCACAGGTCATAGCAGAACCACTCTCTCGGACTGGCCCCAGGAGAGGGGCTAAGACTATAAAGTGCACTGAAGTGAGTGATCCAGACAGAAAGCCCGATATGTGTTTCTGTGGTACTTATTGAACCCTTCTCCATCCGAGATACCGATTCCCAGAATAGTTTGGATTTTTTTTCATAGGAGGCCACCCTCAATTCCTCCCAGAGCTCCAATTGATAACATGACTTCTTGACTCTCAGAAGGCATTTATTTTCACCACTATGCTTTTGTAATTCAGCTCGCTTAGGAGACAACTCCCTTCATTCTACGGCATTCATCGCCATACCAGCTTTCCCTTGCACTCTGTATCCTTTCCATTGTACTAGGGGAATTGATGCCAAGAGGCCTAGACCATATAGAACTCAGCTCAACAACCATTCCATAATAAGCATTGTAAAATTACAATGTAATCAGAGGGGGAATTTAAACTAACTGAACCATCCTTAGTCATTATACACTCTAACAGTGGGAGTTCACATGAGTTTTTCTCACTGCTCCATCTAATTCTCTTTCTGTTGTTAGAAGGAGCAACCGCATGACCATAGCTCCTCTCTCTTGAGATAGTTGGTACTTCCCCCTAGGTGTACTTTCAAGGAGAGTACCACAGGATTGTGGTCGCTCTCCACTCTACTGACAACAGACAAATCATGCACTTGATCCCATCGCTCTATGTTAATTAAAATAAACTAAATAATTGACAAGCTTTTCCCATTATTAAAAGTAGTCCTAGCACCACTACCTGAGGAAGTACAGCCATTGATGAAGCGTGGCTGATAGTGTATCAGGAGCTCAGAGAACACGCTACCCTTCTTGGTACATTTCAAGTTACCTAAAGCCGACTCAGGGATACCACAACTACTGTTTTTATTAAAACCTCACTATTTAGAATGCCATTGGAGGGTTGTCTGTTAAAATCCCTGCATATCAGCAGTGTACTTCTCCCCTTTGTCCCTCCACCTGCTTGCGGAAGGCCTTATCCTCCCTGATACTAGCAATGTAAGAAATAAAGTTCCACCAGATCGCCTGCACCACACGGGATCACCCTGGGGGAATGTAAACATTTACAATATCGACCACCGTTGCGTTGGGGCCCATCTGCTAGAGTCTCACATGCAGCACACTGGGAGACATTATAGCTACCCTCAGTCGCTGGATCGTACATTTCAGTTTGCACGACACCCATATAGTGAGCCCACCTGAAGGGTGTCCCCTTTTTAGGCATGTGACCTGAATGTTATAATCTAGGCACCCTTCCACACTATCTCCCTCAAGGGGCCAAGTTTCTTGGAAACAACATACATTGTATTGCGCAACAAATTTCAACCAATCCTAATTGTCTATTTTGCTGCACAGGCCTGTGATGTTCCATGATAGAACATACAAGTAATTGTCATTGGGCATGGTACAAATTGTGGATCCCCTAGATGGAAGCCAGGCAGTTGACATGGAGGCCAGGCTCTCCCGCATTCAATCTCAGTTCCGCCCAAGATACCAATGCTGCTGCAAGATAAGACCAGTCTCGATGGTCTGCCTCAGTTACCTTGGACCCAGCATTAAGGAGCCTGATTGTCCTGGAGTTATTACTAGCAGTGATAGACAAATTCTTGGGGGGCACTCCATACATGCTTGAGGGATCACATTTCAGGGTCCCTTATGCTTAGTTGCAATTGGGGAGGGACAAAATGGTGGTGGAGGGTAATTGCAACTGATATTGTCCTAATGGAGTAATAAGTGCCCGGTGCCAACCAACCAGCCAGGATAGTAACTGCCGGGTCTCTAGCATCTCCCAGGCAAACCCTGGGCGTCGACTAGCTGGGGCAGCAGGGTGGTGGTCGCCTGGGGGAACCCAGGTCAGCTCCAGGTATCAATCTCCTGGCCCGATCTTTGCAAGGCCAATAAGTTCAATATGGGCAAAATAACAAATAATCATCAGACAGAGTGTGACGCACAGCCATCCGGGAAGCAGATGATTGTTGCTTGGAATTTATTGACATCTTACCGGTTGTGGGCACCTCAAAATGTCTAAACAGATCATAACTGCAAGCCCTTTTCTACGCTATCCCTGAATTAAGAGTGGTTAGACGTGATCTACCAAATACCCTGGACAGCATTGGGTTCGCTCGCTAAGCTCACTCACTCTGTGCAGTGTATGGCTGGTATAATTTTTCACAAGGATAGTTTTAGTTCCCAGTCTGGCCCTGCCTTCAGCTGCTGAAGGCTGCTAAATGGCCAGGTCATGCTGTAATGGTATGCTTGTCAAATCAGCTTGGGGTACAGGTAGGCAGGAAGCTCTCTTTACACAGGAAAGCAAAATGACTAGAGTGAGGAGTGGAGGCTGAGTGCAAAGCAAGTGCCAGCCTGGACATGCGCCTACGGGCCTCTGCATCTATCAACAGTAAAAAGACTGCCCATGCTCTCCCCAGTATTGTAGGATGGAGTTGTGCAAAGAAGTTCACTGTTTGGGCCTCATCAGCTTCCTTTCTGCCTCTGTAGACATTGTAATTTGTTGTACAGTGCAGGATAGTGACGCTGCAGCTAATGCAGTAAGCTTTCAGTTGCATGGATGCAGCATGCACTACCACCTAACAGCGTCTCCTGACCCAACCTTGAAGCTTGCTCAAGACAGTATCTTCCACCTGCAGAGATACCAGTGTTACCCACTCGTGGGTCCAGGTGCTGACAGCTACCATTGTCCCTGACCAGAGTCTCTGTGCTCTGCACTGTTATTACACCATGCCCAGTCAACAGTGACAGAGACAGATTTACTGCTCTGCGTCTCCACCATCCAGGCCAATAGCATGGCAGGAGATACCCATTTGATTTAACCTACCAGTACGCTTTTTAAACTACCCAATTAACATGATTCTGCTGTTTATGTGTATCACGCAGAACTGCATCCTTGATCTGGCAGACACTTTAAAGACATCCACTGTTAGGCAGTGTCTAATTTATGCAGTGACATATAGCACTCATGTTTGGGCAGTGGAGCTTATGTTTATTATCAGAATGTATCCCAAAACAAAAAAGAAGGTAGACAAAGAAGCACAATGTAGCGTGAGAAAGATTGGCAGCAGTGACAAAGGGAAAGGCCAGGGATGAAAAAGGACCTGCAAGAGTGAGAAAGAGAAATGAAGGGTGTTGTGGTGAAAAGATTAAGCTTTCTGTGGAATAAACAAGAAGCATTGTTAGCTTCTGAGCCAGAACCTATCGTGGGTGCAGGCAGGAGACAGCCATGTTTTTTAAAAACTTTTTCTTTGAACGGTTGGTGCCCTAGTCCCATCCAGGACACCCACAACTTTGATCTCACTGGGGCTATGGGTAGTCTCAAGGGCCTCACATCCTTGCCGTCTCCCCAGCCAGCACCCATCCTGGGTGCCAATGGGAGCTGGCAACACTAAGGGGGTCATTCTGACCCCGGCCGGCGGCGGTAGCCGCCGGCCTGGCGGGGCCCGCCAGAATACCGCTGCGCGGTCAAAAGACCGCCGCAGGTATTCTGGGTTTCCCGCTGGGCTGGCGGGCGACCGCCAGAAGGCCGCCCGCCAGCCCAGCGGGAAACACCCTTCCATGAGGATGCCGGCTCCGAATGGAGCCGGCGGAGTGGAAGGGGTGCGACGGGTGCAGTTGCACCCGTCGCGATTTTCAGTGTCTGCATGGCAGACACTGAAAATCTTTGTGGGGCCCTGTTACGGGGGCCCCTGCCGTGCCCATGCCATTGGCATGGGCACTGCAGGGGCCCCCAGGGGCCCCACGACACCCCATACTGCCATTCTCTTCCTGGCGGCCAAAACCGCCAGGAACAGGATGGCGGTATGGGGCTTGGAATCCCCATGGCGGCGCACCAAGCTGCGCCGCCATGGAGGATTCCCCAGGGCAGCGGGAAACCGGCGGTACACCGCCGGTTTTCCGTTTCTGACCGCGGCTGTACCGCCGTGGTCAGAATGCCCATGGGAGCACCGCCAGCCTGTTGGCGGTGCTCCCGCGGTCGTTGGCCCTGGCGGTTTTTACCGCCAGGGTCAGAATGACCCCCCAAATGTACTCCTGCCACAGGTGCAGCCTTAATTTTCATGGCTGCAGCTGGAGTAAATTCACTGCTCCCACCCACGCTGTTGTAGGAAGGCACACAGACTCCCTCCAGGGGGAGCAACAACACTTGCCATGGTTCCGGGTGATGTGGTCCCCATGGCTAATATGCAGGTCAGGGAGGAGAGCCACACACAGCCTCCCTCCCCAATATATATAAACACATTTTTTTAAATATCCTCGGGCCCCAGGGAATGGATTCCTAGGGGCTAGCCCTCCGTATTTTCTATAAAATAAATACATGTGCTGAGCCCCCTCTCCCCTCACCCCATAGCCCTAGGGCACTCCTGGGGGAGGGGTTCTTATTGAAAAGGGTGGGATGGGCACCCTTTTTTTAAAAATGCAATTTTTTTTTAATGTTACTGATTTTACTGCGGTACAACAATACTACCACAGTATCGCTTAAAGAAAAAAATATGTTTTTGGCTCAAGGGGGGGCCCAGGGAGCGCTACCACAAGACTTAGGGGGTTATTACAACTTTGGAGGAGGTGTTAATCCGTCCCAAAAGTGACGGTAAAGTGACGGATATACCACCAGCCGTATTACGAGTCCATTATATCCTATGGAACTCGTAATACGGCTGGTGGTATATCCGTCACTTTACCGTCACTTTTGGGACGGATTAACACCTCCTCCAAAGTTGTAATAACCCCCTTAGTGTTTCAAGGTATCTTCCCCTCTATATGCTATTTTTTTTTAACACAGAGGCTGAGATCCCAGGCTAGCAAGCATTTTTGTTGATGTGAGGCAGCTTATCAGATACGCCAGTCCCCTGGTACTCCAGAGTCTCCAGATATCTATAAATTCTGAACTTTAATTTCTCTAAAACTACTGCACAGATTTACACCAAATCATGTAAAGCACACTTTCTGGATAAAGTTCTAGCTGTCTTCCAAATTTGGTGCAATTCCAATTAGCCATTTTGGCTGTAGCTGTGTCTAAATCTCCAACAGAAAATTGCATGGCAAAAATGCAATTTGGAGTCCCTCCTTTTTCTTGGAGCCCGCTTGACTGATCACCCTGAAACTTTCTAGGAAGGAGCTGAGGTGGATAAACTTTTTTTTAGAGTGGTTTGTGAAGATTTGTCAAATGGCTCAAAAGTTATTAGAAAACCGAAAAAACAGCTTCCCCTGGAATCGAGGTCCTAACTATAATGATATATGTAACATACAAAACTGGTAAGTGTGTAATATGGTCCACTATTGCCAGCAAAGGATTCTGGTAACACCCTCAACCATGAAGCTGAAGGTTGAGTGGCTTGTAGATGTTACCAGAATACTGAGATGCCCCTATTGGATCATGTTAGAAAAGTAACCCAATTATGTATGTTTTATATTAAATGTTTATTTTGGTTTAGTTATGTTGAAAAAGCAGTTTTTGTCAAATTGCGGCTAGCTACGGACAAGGCTTGTAATTAAAATTATTAGGTTTACCTTTCATAATTGAATTGTAAAAAAGACAATGCACAGTGGTGAGTGCCAGAGGATTTATGTGATTCGGTGACTGCAGCACTTGCCACATAAATATGGATTTACTACATTTACCACATAATTTGCTAAATTTGCAGATTTCACACCAATGTTATTTCTTTCTAAAATTGATGAAAATAATACTGCCAGAGAATGTGCCTCATAATTTGCAGTTATTACAGCGTAATTTGTTTCTTCCTGCCACCATGAAATCCTAGTGACCCAACAATGGTAAAACTCTGAAGAGTTGTTTTAGGACTGTCACGATGATGATGAAATCCACATTTCACAGGAAAACCTGAAATACTTCCCATATTTCACTGTTCATTGTGAAATATGGCATTTTATATTACAGAATTAAAAGCATCCAATCATATAACATTCAATGTTCTATCACCTCTGCAGTGTTAAAGGGTCGAACCTTTCACAACATGCAGGACTTAAAGCAAACTACAATGCCCATTGTTATTTTGCACCCCATGCCACCTCAGCCTGGAACCGGTCATATTCAAATCATTCTTGACCTTCTTCAATGGAAAAGTCCCGCCCAAAGTGCCAGACCAGGTCCTCTTTGAACCAGAACACAAGCAACCCAAGACAAGCTTTGCCCTTATCAGGGTTCATCAGGTGGGTATATTGGTTGCTGTGGCACAGTGTGCATAGGACCCATGTCTAAGCATAGCCGTCCCACACTGAAGCATACAAAAAAATGAAGGATGAAATGTATGAATTGTGGCTGCATCTCAGTCTATTGCTAATTTGCACACCGTACTACCTCAATTTGAGCCCAGTCATATACAAATGAGTCTTGACCTTGCTTCAATGGGAACAGTTCAGCCCAAACTGCCAGAATAGGCCCTCAATTAACTAGAACACAATCTACCCAAGACCGATTTCTCACTTATAAGGGCTCATCAGTTCGGTGTAAGTTTGGTTCCAGTGGCACAGTAGGAATGGGATCCATGAGTGGGCATTCACATCCCACTTAGATTGTCACACTAATGTATACAAAACAGTGACGGATGGAATGCTCAGATTTTTAATTTATCATGTCTTGAGTCGAGGGGTGAGAACTTTTCTTTGGGAAAATTCTCTGTAAGTTGGGTATGTTGAGGCTCAGATACAATACAACTTTATTGGCATATAGTTTGATGTTTTTGCCCTCAGACAGGCAGTTTTTAATTTCCATATGTATCTTAAATTAATGATAAATAGCTCTATAAATAGAGCAAAAGGGGTTAATGGCCCCTTGTCTAGCGCCTCTGGTAACTGGAACCTTTGCCTTAATAATTAGTTGTGCAACTGTACCTTTGTATATTTCAGTGATTGCATTTATTAAGTGGGTAGGTACCCCATTCTTTTTAGAAAGTTCTATAAACAATCCCAATTCAATGGTGTGAAAGCCCTCTTGACGCCTCAGATAGAAATGATGCCATTTTGTTTCGAGTTATAAAATTAGCTCCACAAGAAAGTGAATTTATGCCATTAATATTTGACTGTCTGGTATGAATTCAGTTAGATCAGAGCTCATTGTGCACCCAATCACTAACGCTAAACATTTCACCATGATTTTCCTAAAAATCCTGTAGTTGTGTTTAGAAGCATGATTGGGCGATAAGTCCCCCTGCCACAATCCATCGGATCTTTTTTGATCTTTACACAGTTCGCATTCTTTAAAGGTTTTGAAGGCTTTACTCTGGAGTATGAGTGCCTGACTGTGGCCCTCATTACAACATTGGCAGAAAATCCTGCTTATCACCGTTCAGAAGACCGCCAACACACCGCTGCGGTGGCAGAATTCCACTACAGCTATTATGACCCACAGCTCAGAATCCGCCAAAATCCAGACACCCAGACAAGTCCGCCACACCAAAGGTCAGTGTTAAACTGGCAATAACAAAACCTCCACAGTCACGCCAAAAGGAATACGCCCACAATATCACGACCCACGAATCCACGTGGAAACTTTCAACCGCGGTATTCCATTGGCGGTACACACCGCTGCGTTCAAAATACACACACCTGATGCACATACACACACCACTCCCACACACCCAATACAATATAAAACACACACCCACATCACCCACAAACCCTAACTACCAAAATTGAGAAAGAAGGCCAGAGAGAGACACCACCAGAAACAACACTAGCATCCGCAGGCACACAAAACCATCACTCACACACCATCCACACACCTCAGACAACACACACAAACACATCCCCTCACACATCACAACCAACACCACCTCACACATCACCCACACCACATCATTGCACCTCAACGACACCCCAGGTTCTCTGAGGAGGAGCTCAGGGTCATGGTGGAGGAAATCGTCCGAGTAGAGCCACAGCTATTCAGATCACAGGTGCAGCACACCTCCATTGCTAGGAAGATGGAGCTATGGCGCAGAATCGTTGACAGGGTCAAAGCAGTGGGACAGCATCCAAGAACTAGGGATGACATCAGGAAGAGGTGGAACGACCTATGGGGGAATGTGCGTTCCGTGGTCTCAAGACACCAGATTGCAGTACAGAGGACTGGAGGCGGACCCCAACCTCCTCCCCCACAACTAACAACACGGGAGGAGCAAGTCTTGGCTCTACTGCATCCTGAGGGTCTCGCAGGAGTAGCAGGAGGAATGGACTCTGGTAAGGCAAATCTTTACTACCTGATCCCCCCCACCCTACCTGCATGATGTCACACCCCCCACCCTCACCCTCACCCCCATCACTCCAACACCTCACAATGTCCCACTATCAAAACCCACACATCCCAACCCCAAGCCCTGCATGCAACACCAAAGCATGGACACCCATCACCAAAGCATGTCAACAACAGATACCCGCACAGGCCCCAAACCAATTACCACACAAGGTCCTAGACAAGAATGCAAGCACTGGAGTACAGGGTCACTCACCCATTGCACACAATGACACACACAGATGCAATAATCATGCCTTTACACCCCTGCAGGACCCCTACCCAACGTCACCGGACAGGAGGTTCCAGACATGTCCACTCCCCTCACAGAAGAGGCCCACAGTGATGACAGCAGCTCTGTCCAACTGGATCAAGATGACCAGCCCGGCCCATCTGGGACCTCGGGACAGTCGGTTCCCCTGACACTGGCACAAGCCACCACAGAGCCTCCCCTCTCAGGAAACACCAGCACAGCACCCACCCAGCGGGCCCATCCCTCTGTCCCCAGGACACGTCAAGCAGCAGTGTGTCCACCACTACAGGGAACCCAGGCAAACCCACCACCCCAAGAAAATCAGGGACCTGGGGGCAGTGGCAGTGGGCACACGGTTCAGGGGACAGAGGCACAGGAAAACAGGGGAACTGGGAGGACTGCTGTGTGACAGGGGGAGGACAGGCCCAGGGAACCCACTCTCCACGAGGCACTCTCCAACATCATGGGAGCGTACCATCATTCCCAGGAGACGATGGCAACAGTACTGGCCAACTTTCAGGAAACCCAGCCGCTGCAGTAGGAACACTATCTGGGGATCAGGGAGGAACTCAAATCCATCAACACCACCCTGGTCACCGTTGTAGGGGTGCTGAAGGACCTTGTCAACACCAGGAGGGACACTGTGGCACAACAAGGGGCCCCTGACACTAGCCTGGATGATGAACAGCCCACCACCTCCGCCGGCGCTAGTGGACAGAGGGCACTGCCACAGGACCACGACACCAGCACCCCACCCCCTGCAGATGGAGTACCACCCTGCAAACGATCCCTGAGATCCAGGAACAAGACAGAGAACAATGCCAAGACCCCTACCAGGAAATGAGACCCCCCTGAATGTCATCCTTCTGTCCCACTTTGTCACCCTGTCCATCCATCAACTGCCCTAGCTCCACTTCCTATGCCCCTTTGGACAATGCACCCTGTGAAATGAATAGACTGGACTCTGCCATGAACATTCCTCCACCATCACCCCTGCCCATTTTACAACCCCCTCAACTTATTTGCACAGAAATAAACACCCTTGAATCACAAAACAATCTGGAGTCAGTCTGTGCTTTCACAAATGTGTATTTACAATAACTATGGAACATAGCAATGTCAATTTTATTGTCAACATACCGATGTAACACAGCTCTAGTCCATGAGGTAATATAGCAGAGGTCACACAGTGGGACCCACATCTGTTAAATGGAAAGGCAAAATGACAAGTCAGGGTCCATACACTGGGTAAAAGTGACATACTTATGATAGGTCAAACAAATGTATGAGATGTGTGAGGCAGTGATATCTTCTTACCTGTGTCTGACTGGAAGTATTGCTGGATAACGTTGTTTCTGTTGTCGAGATCCTCTTCTTCTGCCTCCTCTTCTTCACTGTCCACAGGCTCCACAGATGCCACAAGACCCCCAGCTGGACCATCCTCCTGCAGAAAAGGCACCTGTCGTCGCAAAGCCAGGTTGTGCAGCATACAGCAGGCCACGATGATCTGGCACACCTTTGGTGAGTAGTAGAGAGAACCACCTGTCATATGGAGTCACTGGAACCTGGCCTTCAGGAGGCCGAAGGTTCTTCCTATAATCCTCTTAGTTCACCCATGTGCCTCATTGTAGCGTTCCTCTGCCCTTGTCCTGGGATTCCTCACTGGGGTCAGTAGCCATGACAGGTTGGGGTACCCAGAGTCACCTGCAAATGTCGAGGGACAACTGTTAGACACACACTAACCCGTAGGGACAACCCCAGACCCAGACAGCTATTCACAGGGTATAGGGTCCTTGTCCTCACCTATTAGCCACACATGGTGCCTCTGGAGTTGCGCCATCACATAAGGGATGCTGCTATTCCTCAGAATGTAAGCGTCATGCACTGAGCCAGGAAACTTGGTATTCACATGGGAGATGTACTGGTCAGCCAAACACACCATCTGCACATTCATAGAATGGTAGCTCTTCCGGTTTCTGCACACCTGTTCACTCCTGTGGGGGGTACTAATGCCACATGTGTACCATCAATGGCACCAATGATGTTGGGGATATGTCCCAGGGCATAGAAGTCACCGTTCACTGTAGGCAAATCCTCCACCTGAGTGAAAACGATGTAGCTGCGCATGTGTTTCAGCAGGGCAGACAACACTCTGGAAAACACGTTAGAGAACATTGGCTGGGACATCCCTGATGCAATGGCCACTGTAGTTTGAAAAGACCCACTTGCCAGGAAATGGAGTACTGACAGGACCTGCACTAGAGGGGGGATTCCTGTGGGATTGCTGATAGCTGACATCAGGTCTGTCTCCAACTAGGCACACTGTTCATCGATTTTTGCACGATCAAGTCTGTAGGTGACTATTACGTGTCTCTCTTCCATTGTCGACAGGTCCACCAGTGATCTGTACACCGGAGGATGCCGCCATCTCATCACCTGCCCCAGCAGACGTACCCTATGGAGGAAAACAGCGAGCAGAGAGTCAGCCAACACTGAGGTAGTACAAAATGTCATTTGCACAAATTTCTAAATTGGCAATGTACCTGTTACTGTGTGTATGCAAGGCCTAGATAGGTGTGACACAGTTATTATTAATGCCATGTGGCCCCCTGAAATGGCGGCTGCCTGACCTGTAAGGTGGGACAAGGGGATATGAGGTAACTACACTGGCGTTCTACACCGTCGCGGTAGGCGGTCAAAAACCGCAGTGCAATTCTGCATTGGTTAACATTGGACCCTATGGGTCCCAGGAGCCAATGACGATGTACGCCTGTGGTGACGGTACGCACAGCCGCGGACGTGACTGCCATTTTCTATCTGTACACTCACTTAATACCTGACCTTTGACAGGAGAGGACCTACACTGCAAGTGCTGCTGTGACCTCAGTCTGGAAGCGACAATGGCTCATGTGTCTGGGGAAAGGGCCCCTGCCTTCACTTCGGAGGAGTAGGAGAAGTTAGTGGATGGGGTTCTCCCCCAGTACACGCTACTCTACGGTCCTCCAGGCAAAAAGGGGAGTACACTGTGAACATGCTGCATGGGCAATGCCTGTTTGGAGTGGTGTGGATGGAAGATACATGGGGGGGGGGTCTGAGCCCTGCATGAGTGGACCATGAGTGTATGTGCATCAGGGCAAGGGTGGAAACGTGGGCCAATGACTGTGACGGTCCAGATGGTTAAATATTTTCCTTGTCCCCTGTACTGTTCCTGTAGGTCAGCGCCCACCAGAAGAAGGATATGTGATGTCCGGACCCTGGGGGTCCACCACAGACGGAGCACCCACTGTCAGAAAAGATGGGAGGACATTCGCCGCTGGAGTAAGAAGACGGCGGAGGCCCAGCTGTGGATGGCCTCCAACGTGGGAGGGGTGCCCATCGCACCATGACCCCCCTGATGTTCCGGATCCTGGCGGTGGCGTATCCGGAGTTGGATGGGCGCTTGAGGGCATCACAGCAACCACAAGGGGGTGAGTACAGTCACATCCATCTGCCCCGGGAGCATTACATGGTGTCTGGGTGGGGGAGGTGGGCAGTGGGTTCCCCTAGGCCAGAGCAAGCTTTGTAGACAAGGTCGCTTTGTGAGGCAACCTATGTGGTACCCCAACCCCACCAGTGGTAAGAGCCATCTACACCTAGTCATGCTCCTGTGACTTCCATGTGTGCAGCAATCGGGCATAGGCCTTGTACTCCATGGCCCTGTGAATAATCTAGGAACTATAAGGGAATGGCGTAGTGCAGAGGGCTGCTGTGTCTATAGTGTCCGCCAATGGTAGTGGTATTGCATGCACTGAACATGTCTTTCTTCTGTCTTCCCCCCCCCCCCTTTTTGTGGTCTCCCTGTTTTTGTGTGCAATAGCATCATCAGGCGGAGGAGCAGTGGCGCCGGAGCAGGAGGGAGCTGCATCCCACTTGGCCCTGGAGGGCGAGAGAACAGATTCTGAAGCCACCAGTGAGACGGAGGGCGAGGGAAGCTCCACGGCGGGGACAGGAGGTGACAGCAGCGACAGAGACTCCTCCTCTGATGGGAGCTCCCTTGCGGTGGCGGGCCCTTCTGTGCCCCCCGCCTCAAAAGGTACAGCCACCACCCCCCTACCAGCACCGCCCTCCCAGCAGCCCCACAGCGTGTGAATGCCATCCAGGGTAACGAGAGGCATTTGCAACAAATAAATGCATACCTGGAGGGCATTCATTCTGGCCAGGCAGCCAAACAGAGAGCATTTCAACTCTGGCCTCAGCACTGATGGCAGCCATTGTGCCTGTGTCCAGCCTCCCCCCTCCAACTTCCTCCACCCAGACCCAATCCCCTGTACCTCAGGCTATCCCAAGCACACCATCAGACCAGTGTGCACACACCTCAGCACACAAGGGTGGCTCAGGGAAACATAAGCACCACACATCCTACAGGCACTCACACAAGCATCATACCCATGCACACATACCAACATCCAATGCCTCCACTGTGTCTCCCTCCTCCACGTCCTCCTTCACCCTCCCTGTCTCGTCTCAACTCACACCTGCATGCACTACATCTTCAGCCACTACCTCCATCACCAGCACGCCCATCACCACACACCGCTCATGTGCACTCACCACCCCCACTACCACTCACACATCCCCTGTGTCCTCTACCAGTGTGTCTGTGAGCCCTCCTCCCAAAGTACACAAACGCAGGCACACACCCACCCAACAGCCATCCACCTCACAACAGCCTCCAGCCCATGCACCTTCACCCAAATTCAGCAAACATACACCTCCTACAACCACTACCTCTTCCTCCACTCCCAAACCCCCTCCATCTACCCGTCCCAGTGTGTCTAAAAAACTTTTCCTGGCTAATATTGACCTCTTGACCTCTTCCCTACACCTCCCCCCCATCATTCACCTAGGGCCAGGCTTTCCAGGTCCCAACCCAGCACCTCAGCCACCACATCACCAGGCACAGTGGTGCCAGCAACTGCGGGCTATTGGAGTACGCCAACCAACAGGGCTGCCAGTGTGCCACGGAGCGAGGGCAAAGACATTCCGCCACCTGCAAAAGTAAAAAAGTTGCCCACATCCTGGAGGGAGAAGCAGAAAACACCTGCCACCAAGGACTCAGGGAAAACGAAAGTGGATGGTGGCAAGACAGCTGCGCCACCATCCAAGGTGGGGAAGGGCCAGAAAATAAAGGGCAGGTGAGGAGAGGGCATGGTGGCACCGACAATTGGACCAGTGTCACACCTTCTGTCCACGCCGATAGTACCTGTACGGCGGAGAAGACCGCCACCTGCACCGCCACCTGCACCGCCACCAGCACTGCTGTCATTGAGCCCGCCACCAGCACTGCAGTCACTGAGCCCACCACCAGCACTGCAGTTACAGAGCCCGCCACCAGCACTGCCGCCACAGAGCCCACCGCCAGCACTGCTGCCACAGAGACCGCTGCCACAGAGCCCGCTGCCAGCACCGCTGCCACAGAGCCCGCCGCCAGCACCGCTGCCAAAGAGCCCGCCGCCAGCCCCGATGACACAGAGGGCGCCGCAAGCACCGCCACCACAGAGCCCGCCGCCAGCCCCGATTCCACAGAGCGAGCCGCCAGCTCCGATGCCAAAGAGCCCACCGCTAGCACCGCCGCGACTGACCCCGCTGCAGGCACCGCCAGCGGCCCCGCGACATCCTGAGCCTGTGGCACCACCGCAGACATGGCTGCCATACCCAGTGGTCAGTCGTCCGAGGCTGGTGGTGAGTTCCAGGAGCCTGGGCAGCTTCCATGATGGACGACTTTTAGTGGAGAAAGGCATCCACTACCTCAGTCCTTGGCAGGATGAAGCACTCTGGGCACAATGCCCCCTCCAGAACCAGTGGAGAAAGGCATCCACTACCTCAGTCCTTGGCAGGATGGAGCACTCTGGGAACAATGCCCCCTCCAGAACCAGTGGAGTGTCAATCCACTACCTCAGTCCTTGGCAGGATGAAGCACTCTGGGCACCAAGCCCCCTCCAGAACCAGTGGAGATTGGCATCCACTACCTCAGTCCTTGGCAGGGTGAAGCACTCTGGGCACAATGCCCCCTCCAGAACCAGTGGAGTATCTTATCCGCTACCTCAGTCCTTGCCAGGATGAAGCACTCTGGGCACCAAGCCCCCTCCAGAACCAGTGGAGAAAGGCATCCACTACCTCAGTCCTTGGCAGGATGAAGCACTCTGGGCACAATGGCCCCTCCAAAACCAGTGGAGTATCTCATCCACTACCTCAGTCCTTGGCAGAATGAAGCACTCTGGGCACCAAGCCCCCTCCAGAACCAGTGGAGAAAGGCATCCACTACCTCAGTCCCTGTCAGGATGAAGCACTCTGGGCACAATGCCCCCTCCAGAACCAGTGGAGTATCTCATCCACTACCTCAGTCCTTGGCAGGATGAAGCACTCTGGGCACAAAGCACCTTCCAGAACCAGTGGAGAAAGGCATCCACTACCTCAGTCCTTGGTAGGATGAAGCACTCTGGGCACAATGGCCCCTCCAGAACCAGTGGAGTATCTCATCCACTACCTCAGTCCTTGGCAGGATGAAGCACTCTGGGCACAAAGCCCCCTCCAGAACCAGAGACTGTTATCCACTTGAGAGACTGTGGCTTTGCACTCCCCAGGATAAAGCAGTGGGCAAACCACCCACTGGAGAGACTTGAGAGACTGTGGTTTTGCACTCCCCAGGATAAAGCAGTGGGCAAACCACCCACTGTAGAGACTTGAGAGACTGTGGCTTTGCACTCCCCAGGATACAGCAGTGGGCAAACCACCCACTGGAGAGACTTGAGAGACTGTGGCTTTGCACTCCCCATGATGAAGCAGTGGGCAAACCACCCACTGGAGAGACTTGAGAGACTGTGGCTTTGCACTCCCCAGGACTAAGCAGTGAGCAAACAACCCACTGAAAAGACTTGAGAGACTGTGGCTTTGCACTCCCCAGGATACAGCAGTGGGCATGGAGCCCCCTCGTGGAGCAGTGGCATTGTGCATTCATTAGGCTGAGGTGCCCCCCTCCCTCTTCCCCTGAGGTGCCTGTTTCATTTCGATCTGATGCCCCTGCAGTGTTCTCTCAGTTTGAAGTCTGGTGTCAAGTGTGGGCCTCGCCCATGCATTTTGGGACTCTGATCCACGGACGATGTTTGAGTAATATCTGGACTTGTGTAGTTGGTGTACATATTTGGATATACTGATTTTTGAAGTTACACTATCTGATTTTTATTGATTACATTTGTTCAAATCAATTCCTTTTGTCCTTGCGTTATTGAAGGGGGGTGGGAGGGGTATATGTAATGTTGCTGCATGTATTTGTGAGTATGGTGTTGTGGGTGAGGGTGGGGGTGGGGGTGTTGCGTGTTGCGTGTGTGTGTCTCTCTCTTTTCCCTCTCCCCTCCCCCGTGTTGTAGGTGCAGTACTCACCGTGGTCGTCGCCGCCGTCTTTGGTGCTCCTGATAGAGGAGCAGGAAGACCATCGCAGGGAGTATCTGGAGTTCTGGCTCCATGGCATCCTGGTTCCTCGTAGGGTGTGGAGAGGTGAGTGTTTTCCCTTCCAAGTCCTGTTTCCGCCGTGTTTTTGTTCGCATTGGTTCTGCCCCGGAAAAGGTGGCGGATTGCCGGGTTGTGATAGGGTGGGCGGTACATTGTCTTTCGCCTGTCTGTTGGCGGTGACCGCCACGCTGTTTGTTTCTACCGCTGTGGCGGTTGGAGTGTTAAAGTGGCTGTCTATTTTGGCGGTTTCCGCCATGGTCGGATTCCATTTTTTTTACTGACGGCCTTTTGGCGGTCTTACCGCCGCTTTAACACCGACCGCAAGGGTTGTAATGAGGGCCTATTTTTTTTATAACCATCACTGCCAGACCCATCGGACCACGAGCTCCTTAAGCACTTCTACAATTACCAGCATTACCTTTAGAGTGCCTTTATAGATGCGTATTTAATATGTATCGTGATTGGAAGGTCTTTAATAAATGCTTCTAATAATTAGACAGAAGGGTTTCTATTTTCTGTATAGAATTCAGTGTAGGACTGATCAGATACAGGAGCGACCCTTTCCTGCTCCTATTTTCAATAAGTGCTTTTGGATCTATTAGGCTTTGAATTTTTTCCATTGCTTTCTCCCGTTTTACCTGCAAAGCTAGCAGTCTGCCAACTTTGCCATCTTCTTCATTCAATCGCTGTTTATAATTTATGGCGCACATTACTTGTTCTTTTTGAAAATAAAAACTGATGTTTGGCCCGGACAGCCTCACCCCTTTCAGGAACATTACCTGTGTCAGTTGTGTTAGTAATTCTGTGAAATACGTGCTTGCTATACAAATCGCAAATTGCTGCACAATTCTTAATTTTCTAAGTATGGCCATAGAAATCTTTCCAGGATTTGCAGCCTTCTTTCTGTATCAATACACACTGGGAGTGATCTAGCACCTGTGTGGTTTTATTTCCAGCCACTTAAGTAAGATCCCACTTGTTATAAAAATAACTTCGAGCCATCCTTAGTTTTGAAACTGAGCATTACCAGTGGTGGTTGGTAGCAAATTACAACAGAGGGACAAAAACACATACACAAAACACTACACACAACACAAAACACACAATATAATTTCACATACACTTTAATTTAAAATAAAAAAAGAATTTACCTTACTGATAATCTGCAGCAAGTCCCTGTTGCAGCATGTCCTCAGAGCGTGAAACCCACAGCCAACTCCCTCATCCAATTATGAAGCTGTTTTCATGCTATTAAGCAGCATGAAAAAAGTGTCTTGATTGGCTGGAGTGGGCTGGCTCGACGTTCCAAAACGCACTGAAAGGCTATACCTGCACTCCAACCCAGCTGTCCCAGACAGCCAGGTTAGAGAGGTTTGAATTGCGCATGTCAGCTTGGCCCAAGCAAGGTAGCTGCCAAACCAGCATGTGCACTTCAGACTGAAGTGCCCACTCCTCACTGCTGACAATCAAATAGTTTTATTACCATTTTATTTTTGACGCTTGCTGCACAGCACCGGGGAGGAGGTTGATGGGGGGTTGGTGACAGCTCCTGATATCCTGTATCCTGTTGAACATATATTTTCATTTAAGTCTTTCTTCAACTCTTTTTGTAATATGTGTCTATTGCAACATTATTATATGTGCTTTGGTATATGTTTAATTTTGAAACAGTAAATTATATTTCTGATTGTTCGTTTGACTTTTAACATTCAAAGTCATTCTTTGTCTGTGTAGATCTGTAATTCTCACTACTCAGATTATTGTATACTAAATGGTTTCCATGGCTCTTCTCACGTATTCCCTTCTTCCTCTCCCTCCTATTCCATCTCTTGTCATTCCTCCCACCATTCTCCTAACTCCTTTCTGTTGCCTTCCCCCAGTAGTCAAATGTGGGAGCTGGACCCTGTTCTTCCTGCTCTACCCACTCTTCTTCTGATAAAGTTGGAGGGACATTTGGTCATTCCTTAGGGAAAGGTATAAGATAGGAGCTGTACATCTTTCCACCCAGCAGCCTACATTTCATACACTATGTCAGCTGTCATATCAAAACATAGGGTAAATGGGCATTGCCTCCCATTCCTCCTCCTTTTTAAAGAGTTCATTCGTGATTTTATATTTTATGTACGGGTCATCCATTAGAATGATAGTGTAAATCACAGAGAGGTTCTGCTATATAGAGGAGTGGTGTTGAAGGCTGAGTTCCTTTATAAGGTTATGGAACTCCAAGGTGACTAGCAATGTCCTTAACATGTATGGCAGATGGTACTGTATTCCTTATGCTACTAATTTTGTGTCAATATAATTATGTGTCAGCTGTCACCCTCTACAAAGATTCACTTCATCTGGACTCTGTTTGACTCAATTCAGGGGAAAATCTTTCTTCAACAGGACTGAATCCTTTGACTCCAGTCCATTCTATGCCTCCTGCTTAGTCAGTCTTTTGCCAGCCTAGCTCAGTGGTTGGTAGTGCTTTAGCATCTACACAGGTTCATAACTTATCTAATTCACATTCATATTTATTTTTTTTGTTTTGTATTGGTTTCTTGTTTTGGCTGTGTTTTACCTTTATTGAACATTTTGTAAGTATGACCAAGAAGTCAAACATGCAACATATTTCACTGCCTTTCTGCCCTCTCCTGGGGAACCACCATTACAATTATCAAAATGGAAAAAAGTATTCATTAACTACTTGATCGGTATGTGGTTCCAGTCTATCTTCAGAGAAGAAAAGTTCCATGTTGATACATTGCTTAGGGACAGAAGGCCAAGAGGTATATGAGATCTTACCGGACATAAAGGGGGAAGGGGATGCAAATACATTGATTAAGTTTGAAACAGCATAAAAAACATTAGATGTACATTAGCTGCCCAAAGTTTTCATAATATTGCAAAGATAATATTTTGGTAAGAGGAAACAAAATGATGATGAGTTGGTCGAAGACTTTGTGATGATGCTCAGGAAGATGGCTGCCCAGTGCAACTTTGGAGAAAACACAGAAGAGAGAATCCGTGACCAATTTTTGTTAGAGTGTAAGAGTAATAATGTTAAGGAAGTGTTATAAGTTAAAAATTATCCCAATTTCACAGAGGTCCTTACAATAGCTGAACAGGTGGAACATTCTATGCAATCTGTGTGTGATCTCTAGAAATCTGAGAATGAGGCTAAAAGTGAGGTGAATATAAAACATACAATTGTCACACAAAAGAAGAAACAACACACTTTCGCCAAGCAAAAGGTTTTTTGTTACAGATGTGGCAATCCTAATCACTTCTCAAATTCCAAGAATTTCCCTGCTGTTCTTGTGGTATGTAGACTGTGTGGAAGGAGGGGATACTTTGCCAAGTGCAGTAAGTCTTCCTCCCAAAGGGAGAGGTGAATGAGGCATGGCTGTTGAAGAAGACATTGTTCTACAAATATATGTAAATGGTTTATCAAGTGTGAGTTATACACATCTCTCAGATGTGGTTAAGATGAATGAAGTGGATATTGTCATGACGATGGAGTCAGGTGCTAGACCATTCTTGATAGCTAATAGGGACTATGACTGTCTTGTCAATAGAAAAGTTACACTAAACACACCTTATGTCATGCTGTACAGTTATGTGGGAAAACCCATAGATTTGATAGGTTACTTTGTGGGAGATTTTGAGTTCCATGGGAATCAAGCCTCAGAGGTGTACGTCCTGGTCAAGGGTGATACTATCTTAAGTTGGCCACACCAGAAACTCTTGGGAATCATTCTTGATCCAAATTTAAATCCCCAAGTGCGGGTCAAAAAAGCGGCTACCATGGCTGAGAAGTTTCAACAAGATGTTCAGCAAGTGTCCTCAAAAAAGGGTTGGGTGTGTGAAGGGTTATGTCCATCACATTAGGATCAAGGGTGAATCCACTCCTGTTGCATGTAAGGTTAGGAATTCCCCCTTGAGTCTGCATCGAGTGGTAGAGGATGAACTTAATAGGCTCGAGGGGCAGGGCATCATTGCAGCCGTGGAGGCTTCACAATGGATGACACCAGTGGTGGTGGTTGCTAAGGCCTCTGAGGAAATTCGTCTTTGTGGTGATCTCCGGCATCTCCACAGAGAGGTAATTGCAGATGAATTTCCCCTGTGTAACATAATAGAGATGGAGAAACTGATGGGCAATGGCAAGTGTTTTACTACTCTTGACTTGACATCTGCCTATTACCAGGTCCATTTCATTAAAGATTTAAAAGACCTCACTGCCTTCATTACACCTTTTGGAGTGTTACATTTCTACAGGATGCCATTTGATCTCTGTTCTGCAGCATCTGTGTTTCAGAAGCTTATGACCTATTTGTTGCCAGGGGTGGTGGGGGTGAAATTTTTTCAGTATGATGTGCTAATTTATAGTGATAATCTGCTTGATCATGTCAGCAGGGCCATGGATGTGGTTTAAATTTTTGCAAAAGGGAATAAATCTCATGATTAAGAAGTGTAAGTTTGCACAATTTCAGATAACATATTTGGGACATGTTATCTTTAGTGAGGGCATTAAACCCAAGACTGAATTAATCACCACCACATCAGAGCTTCCCCAACCTTTCAAGAAAGAAGAAGTACAAACTTTTTTTGGGATGGTAGAATTTTATTCCAGATTTGTGTCCAATTTTGGGAGTCACACAGTAGCCATTTGGAGTCTTTTCAAAAAGGGTGTCCAATTTACTTGGACAAAAGAGTGCCACAAGGAATTTGAAGACTTAAAAGTTGGTCTGTAGTCCGCTCAAGAGCTTTGTCCCAGTGTTGCCTTGCATAACACTTAGAGACACCAGGGAAAAGGGTCTTGGTGCTGTTTTGAAACAGAAGCACGAAGGAAACAAGGTCACCATAGCCTTCACTTCCATGACGTTAAAGGGGGTAGAGGTACGGTACTTAAGCACAGAAGGGAAGCCCTTGCTGCATACTGAGCAATTAGAAAGTTTTGACAGTTTCTGTGGGGCATACATTTTTTTAGAACGGACAAAGCATAAGCGTTTGCAGAACGTTTCCGGAAAGAAGGGCCTTGACTATATTTTGTCTAGGATCTGCAAGTGGCTACAGGCACTTCAAGATTTTTAGTTTGTTGTCTGTTATATACCTGGTACATTGACAAGTTTGCAGCGTGCCTGTCAAGGTTGCCAGTGGATTCAGGAACTAAAGATGATGAAGAGAGCTGGAGGACGGAGAATGAAGTCAAAGGGTGTCATGTCACAATGGGTTATGTGATGGAGAGCGAATGGGGCAGGGGATGGAAGAGGATGAAGTGTTGAAGTCCATGTGTCAGTCTGTTTTCTCTGGACACAACAGCTGGAAAAAGATGGAAAGTTTGCTGGATACATTAAGCTATTTAATTAGTTGTAAGTAAACAATAAAATCCACAATGGAATCCTGATGAGAGGGAGCAAATTGGTACCACTTCAGGGAATCAGAGAATGTCTGCTACAACTTACACATGAGGGACATCAGGGCATTAGCAAAACTAAGGAGAGTCTTAGATATATAGTTTGATGGCCAGGAGTGGACCTCATGATTGAGAGAATTGTAAGGGAATTTAATGAGTGCAAGATTAGTGACAAAAATATGAAAGTGAGAAAATCCCCCATGGTGTGTTGAAAAATCCTTACAGGGGTTTGGGGGGAGATTGGCTTTGATGTAGTTAGACCCATTCATGTGGGCAGTATCTATAAGTATTTGATTGTTCGTCATGGACATGCGGTCCCAGTGGCCAGAGGTTGGGGTGACTAATAAAATCAATACTGCTGAAGTCATCAGATTTGTAGCTATGAGTTTGTGGAAAGTCAGTCCTAGAACTATTATGATGCACAATGGGTTGCAATTGACCTCCAAGGAAATGGATTTTTTTTGTGGTGATATGGGCATTGCTTATAAACAATGTGCCCTAAATTATCCAGAAACAAAGGGATGGTGGAGAGGTTTCATAGGACACTGAAAGAAGCAGCCATTCAGATTGCAAGAAATAATGGAGAAGATTGGGGTCAAGCTGTCAAGAACAGGGTGAAGGAATATGGTTCACATTGCATTCTACTACCAGAGCAAGTCATATTCTCTTACTTAAGAAACTTAAACCATATACTGTGGTAGATCCTCATTGGGTGAAGAGCTACAGTAAGAATGAGATGGCAAGAGAAGTACATCTGCAGTGAGAAAGAAAAGAGATGTATGACTGTTGTAAGGCAGTTAAGCCATTGCTCATTAAAGTTAAGATAAAGATGTCTGAGAGAGTCAGAGGTGTATCACAGTTCAGCAGAACATATAGGCCCTCATTACAACTTCGGCGGTCTTGAAAAAGGACCGCCGAAGCCGCGGGCGCCACAATAGTGTCAGTGCTGGCGGTGTTGCTGGCACCCTATTTTGACATTACTGCGTTTCTGTGGAAAAGGCACATCAACATTGTTACCGCCAGTGTTCCGCCGGCCGCCAGGGTCATAATGACACCCATAATGTGACAAAGGTCTTCAGTGGTGTGGCCATCTGAAATTTCAATAGGATAGCTATAGTTAATGACGTCATTTTTTTGGGGTTGTTCTTTGTTAAAGGGGAAAGGTGTGTGGTAATGTGTAAATATTAATTTAGGTTATGCTTTGACTGTATTGTGTAACTACACTGGACAATGCAGTTTCTATGACAAACTCTGTTCCTTTAGAGAGTTTCTGAGTAGAATGTTTACTGTTGAAGTTGAGACTGTGAAAGTCAGTTATGTGAGAGACTGTGGCGTGAGTTTCGTCTGTGCAATAAACCGTGTTTAAACAAACCTACACTGTGTGGCAATCTTCAAGTAATCTTTAATTTCACACAGAGAGCATCTTTGTAAATATGAAGAATAAAGATAGAATATCTATTGCAAAATTAAACACATGAAAAAAGCTGTTAGATAGTTACAGGACTTAGATATTAGAAACATTTCAATCATAGTATTCTTTTTTTTTTAAGCCACAGTAGCTCATAATGTGTAGAAGCATGCAGAGAGACACTACGTTTTCTATGTTTACCTAAGAAGTACAAAAATAAACATGTTGCCATAAATAGCTCATTTCTGCTTGTCAATGTGCAGCTAGAAAAACAGCAGAAGTAAGAATATCCAGTTTCATGTATGTTCTTTTAAGAGCTTCTTTAATTATGCTTCATGACCTGCCATGCCTCTCCACTTGGCTACTGGCTCCAGCAGCAGGCACTGTGATGTCAAAACTAAACTATTGCAGTTGAACCACTATGTCATTTCTTTGTAATGGGTGACTGAGAACGTGACAAGTCACTTATTAAAAATAAATGAGTGACTGGTTCGTATACTGGGATTGCAGAATCCCATGTATTGTATGTCTATTTCTCCCCTTTTCTAACCCTACTATTTTCATCTCATTTATCAGTGCCTTGTTATATAATTCTCAATGGCAAAGTATCCATATTTGTTTATGATGAGATCTCAGGCTTGTTGCAGCTTTTGCAGTACATAATAGGCATTTTTCCACTATCCTTTCATGATATATACTGCAACTATGGTTAGGAGCTCACAGTTTCTTACATTCCGGTATTAATTTTCATTTCTTTTAGCCTCTTCCCAGAGCTAAATGTTAAATCCGAGAAGATGGAAAAAGTGTACCCATACAATGTAGTTATCTGCTTTTTCTCAAGGGTTTGGTTGGTATTCTTTCTTTGAGGATGGCCAACATGAATCTTGCTAGAAGGCAGCTGCTTGCTTGAACTTGCGGGTAATATGTGCAGCATAAGCTGAACATCTACCTAAGCTCTTGCTGAGGATTCCCAAAGAGATATGGTATGAGATGGTAAGGAGGAAAGCAAGTGCGAAGAGATTTGTCAATCCCTGAGACCATACATGGTGGCAGAGCCATCCCGCTGGAGGGGTTGGGAGGAGGTGTCATGGTGATGTAACAGAGGGACACTGCTTTGCTGCTGCAATATTGGTGAGGAAGAAAGTGGGAAAAGGGAGACACAGTAATGGTAGATGGTGCAAGAAGGGCAGACCTGGCCTGAAGGAGCTTGGGGGATGCTGTCAAAACCACCAACCTTTCATAGGATAGAGTAGCTAAAGAACTGAGGTCAACTTTTCAGACAAGAATAAAATATAATTTGTAGCTGGAATAAAATAACTGAGAAACTTAAGCCATGATAACAATAATAGCAATGTAGCTGAGGGAACCCCTGGTCTTGACTCTGATTTTTAAGATCTCTGGATAAAGACTGCCAAGCCTCACTTGCAGATACAAAAAATGGGGAGGAACGTACGGGAAGCCCAAGCTTATCTGTACTGCAGTGTGTCCCCCAAAGGAGGACTTAGGCATTTAGACTTTGGTCTGGAATGAAGGAAATAGAATAAATGCTAAAAGAACTGAGGAGGTAGATGGATGGTGGTCAAAGTAGGAAGGTGATATTATGAGGGAGGAGAATCAAGCTCTCTATAAATGAAATGGGAGGAGGCGCAATAATAAAGCCACATAGGGTGATGGCTGAATTGTTACACCATGTGAGCTATCAAAAAAGGAAGGAATTGAGAAAAGAAAAGAAAATTCAGAGACTTCTTCACAGCAGGGCCACACTAATGCTAATGTTAGTGCTAAATGGAGACAACAAATGCCAGAGCAAACCATCCAAACAGAGCAATTAAGTATTGTTTATCAATTACATAATGAAGAAATTTGTGCCGGAAAACAATTTGCTTCATGGAAGATATAAACAAGTCATCAGAAAGCAGGGAGGAAGACAGTGAGGTCCAGAGACGTTTGGAAAGAAGTGCCCAAAAGAATAACCATACATTCATTGTGAATTCACTGGCAGAGATACATCAACCAACACTCAACCCTACAGACACTGAAAAAGAGTCTAGGCCTGAATAATTGGCCCTAAAGATATCTAGCCCAAATGATCACAAGCAGGACCTAATACCACGAAAACTGAAGATAAAAAGAAAAAAATAGGGGTTCATATCATGGCTGAAATACCAGAAACATTCAACTCTGAGGATGGAACACAGCAGCCAAATCAGATTTAGGTAATGAACAAATCATAAACACATAAGGAAAAGGATGTGGCTTATGGCCAGAGCTGCTGACTTTGGAACTGGGGCATCAGGGTTGAGTCTCGGCAACAGCTCAACATCCTATGATTCTGGGCAAACCTCATTATGAGTTTGGCAGTCCCATCATGGGACCGCCAAATTCATGGGGAGGATGTCACAGCCATAGCAACATTGGAATGCGCACTGTCTGCAAAGCATACAGTGCACATTCCGAAAGTGCTGGGCAGGGGGACCCCTGCAGTGCAGAGCCCCACTGTGGCCCCGGGCACTGACTTTCCTCCAGCCTTTTTACGGGGGCGTGTCCATCATGAAAGGGCTGATGGAAAGAGGGATTGTAATCAGTCAGGAGGTGCTGAGTTCAGTGCCACCCTGGCTGGTTACAAGCCCGACCGCCGTCATGCCATCGGAACCATGTTCCCGGTGGGGATGACGGTCCCTTGGTGGGTCTGCCAGGGTTGTAATTGGGCAGTCAGACTGCCAAAGTTGTGGCGGTCTGACCGTCAACGCCGCACACTAGTAACGAGGCCCTTAATCTTCCCGTGTGTAAAAGAAATTGATCATGTGTAATATACCTGGTGCTCATTTAAAGTGCTTCAATACATTCTGGTCGAGGTCTAGCTATTTAAAACTGCATACAAAAAGTAGGGAATTTGAGAAGTTTGTAGAGGCAGGTACAATCCATAATTCAACAGCAGCTACTATCAACCAAGCATTGGCAAATGCAATTGGTTTTGCCTTTGCAAAATATTTTGGGTTTGTCAATGTGTTTTTTAAGATATTTTGCATAGAGTGAGGGGCAGGTTTTGGGAAAAAACTGTGGACAGCAGGTGCAGGAGTAGGGCGGGGGAGTAAAGAAACAATGGAAGGAGGGATGGGAAATAAATAAAGAAACAATGGACAGCAGGAGGATGGATGGCAGAGGGAAAACAACATGAGAGAGGGAATAACACTCGCCTCAGAGATGAAGCAGTACTTGGGCCAAGCTCTATGGCAGGGACAAACACCATATTCCAGGAGGAAGCTGGAGGCGAAGAAGAGGTACTCACCAACAAAAAGCAAGAAAATAAGAGTGGCTTTAAAGTTAAGTAATGGTAGGTAATGGGCGGGCTGTAACACTGTTTTAAGTGTTTTTCTGGTTAGCAATAGGTGTTGCTGACTATGCATGCACATTGTTCAGGCAAAACCTAAAAAAAGGTAGAGATCCAGGAATAAACCTTATTCACCAACATAATCCTAGGGCTGGAGGGAATTTGGGGGGAGGGTGTGATCCGTTCACACACAATTAAAAAAGGTGTTCCTTCTCTGGTTATAGCACTACTAGATCACCACTAATGTTGCCTGAAACCCCAATATCTTTGTTATCATGAATATTCAATGTTTCGGGTGAACACTAAGGCTTGTAATACTTCTAGTAACAGTTGATTCATTTAATTAAAAAATAAAAGAAAAAAATCGTTGAGTTTTAAAGATCCAGTGGAACCTACTTGAAAAGATGCCCCCCTTTTACGATTTTCTTTAATGCACACAATGATATAGCAGTTCAATTGATACATTTCTATGGATGCAAACAGTATGTGGACAGGAAATGCTGTCCCACTTTTAAGCAAGTGCGTAACAATTAGCCTCTTTTTTCAAGGTTGCAGCTAAAATCCTGTAGTCCTATTTTGAAGGTGCTTCTGCACCCCCATCACCCCTGCTTCCAGCCCCTTTGCATCTTAGCTATGATGAACACATACATGAGAATAACGGGCTCTGTAGGCCGATCATCTGCCCAACAACAGACCATGATTCATTATCCTGGAGCATGATTTGCCCACCAAGGCAAACCATGGAACAACAAATCCATCACGAGCATGGAACTCCAACCCAGGCATCTGGGAAGAAGCAGGCCTAGCAACCAAAGTAGTCACTCTTGAAGGGCAAACACACCGCCACCAATCTACCCTTAGCAGGTTCAAGACCTATGTAGAGGCAAATGCAAATGTAAACATGCAGCAGAGCTACAACTGAACCCTGGAAACAAACAAAAGCACAAGTTCCCCAAATCCGCTTCTTGGATGTTACTCACCAGGATGGGAAGTCAGCAGTAGGCATGAAAACATGGACTAAGTACAGCTGCCTGCCCTCTGTGACAGAGAGGGTTTAAAAGCCACTTATCTGAGAGGAAGCATGCATAAACGAAGATAACACCCCATGGGTGCCTGGGCAAACAAAACCTGATCAAAACTGGTTGAGATGCAGCTCGACACAGAGCAAACTGTTACAGCATTTCAAATCGGTCGAGTTCATGCTACCTTAAATTGCCAAAAAAGAATGAGAAAAAAAAACCAAAAAACAGAGGGAGGAAGGTGTTAGTAGTAATTTAGTGGAAACCTGCAGGAAAATATAAAATTGCATGACTCAGTACAACTATGAATAATCAAGGAAGCTGACTAAAAACTAAAGAAAGGAAATATGATGATCTTGAGAACAGATCTAGACAAGTCAGCCTTTCAACAGTAGGAGCCCTGTAAGGACTGGAAGGAAACAGTCCTGGTACTTCCACACAGACTGCTGTCATCACGTGGGTTATAGAACCTTTGCAAGTGTAAATTTTGGGGCAATGCAAAATCAGTATTTCCTTCTCAACTTTCCATAGCTTAAGCACATTGTGTGCCAAATAGCACACCTGAAGGAGGGGGTACCTCAATGTTATTTTTATTTTTCACGCTTTGACAATCAAAGAAAAGTTACTAGCTTTTCACTTCGACCAACATGATAGAAGAGCAGGCACTGGTGAAGCACACACACTAGTGCCCCACGTTGGCATGCCTAACTCATACCAAAACAACACTTTAAAATGTTTTCAAATACTACATACTCCATTGTTTACAAACAGTCAACAACACATGGCCATCACAAAGAAGAGTGTGGTAGACAAGCAAAACAGAAACACGGTTTTGTGAATCACACATACAACATAGAACCTCATTTTGTGTTGGTCTCTAAAGTGGATAACACTCACAATGATGCAAGGGAAAGTCATTCAATTTAAAAAAAATACATTAGCTGTCTACAAATACCAAAAGGACTAAAAATCAATCTAAGTTTAGCCTTACTCACTACAAGAGCAATACATCTTTAAAAGGAATATACATTTCCTGAAAAAACTAAAGTTGAATGATAGTTAAGGTGTTAGGTTTGACAGAGTTATAACTTTGTCTAAAGCACAAAACTCAACATCATCGCACTCACTTATCCTTAACTCCTACCCACCTCTTTTAATTCAAACATAACAATACCAAATTAATTGATGTTCAATAGAAGAAATAGCATCTATAATGATTAAACAGAAATGTAATCTACATTTTAAAGAGAAACGTGTCTTCAAATTGTTTTGCCCCCGAATATGTAATCAACAAAAAATCGATGGGACAGAATATCGACGACACAACATCGAAAATCAAGCATCAACAGGTCAGTAAGTTTAGATCTGTTATATCTAATTCCCCATATATATACCTATGTGGTACATATATCTTCAAGATATGTATATGTGGAGTTAGGAATGGTAAATCTGTACTGCCAATTATGCACTTACCTTTTGATATTTCGGCCCTTGATATTCTGTCCTCGATATTAATGTGCCATGACATTCTGGTGTTGATATTCAGTAGCAAAATCCTTGAACAATAACATGACACAAATGTCTGTCATGCACTCACATAAATAATATATAACAGCACCCCATAACAACAAACTAACCAATCATGTCCTCAATCTCGAGTGCTTTCACATGAGTACCTTTATATACACAAAGACGAAATTGACATTTAAATTCAGGGTCACTTCAGCTCCTTAGTGACACAATCAAATAAACTCAGAAACACTCATTAACATACTCATTCCGCCTTTTGTTCACACAATATTTCCATTTTCACAAGTCATGGTGGGGTGTATGTTGAAAATAATGAGAACGGTTGGGTGGGGGTAATGTTTGTGTACAGCCTTACCATATGAATTTCATGTTTTTTAGATTTTGTACATTAGCTACTATCAACGCCTCACCAGCCTTAACTCCCAATTTATCTTGTCATTTTTGAGGAAATATAGATAATGTCACTATCACAGTTTGCTGCATTATCTGGATACTAGCTAATGTGTGGAACAAAACACTCCCTAAGCCACTGTAACCCAAACTGTGGGTCGGACCCACTGGCGGGTTGCGCGCTGATTTTTGGTGGTTTGCGAAATTTCTATTCTATATGTAAGTAATATGTAAAACGAGTAGCCCTTTTTCTGCATCGTTGCAAAAGTACAGAAGAATGTCCCTAAGTCCAGTTTTAATGCATACCCTTAAAAGTATTTCCAAGCCAAACTCCAGGAGAACCTTTCAGTATTTGTTGATGCTGTTGTTTTTCTTCACAAAGCCATTTCAACAGAGAATGTGCTCAAATTCAAAATTCAAATTCACTTTATTTGGCTACTAAGGTAACCATAAAAAACATAACAACAAAACAAAACAAAGCACATCCTTATCAGAAAAAACAAGCAGCAAACAAAGCTAGGTATTACCATAGTCATGGCTTACAGGACTATTTCACACCACAGTAAGGGCTGCATTCAACCATATTTGGTTGGAGCAAAGGTGCTAATTTCCATCTTTCTCTCTTGAACATTGGTTACAATAAACAAATTCAAGGATCAAATAACAAAAGATAAACTTCCCACAGTATCCAAATAGTATTCCATTAAAAAATTAACAGTTGCAAAATATCCCTCTATAAATGATAATTCACCCCACTAATGAGGTTCCATCCTGGTAAAACATCACTGATTATCTTCCATTGATTGCCCATTCTAAAAAGGAACAAAAAGTGACACAGTTAGATGGGGAATCAAATTGCTACAGATAGACCAAAGCTAATCTAGAACCTCTGATTGTCCACATCCTAATAACGTAAATTAAAGGTTTTTACTAAATTCAAGAAAAACATTACAGAAAAGTAAAATGCAGAAGGCTTTGTGGGGAGGATTTGTTACAAGGGCATATTAATACTCTGGATGGCTTAAATTGACCAAGGGGAACCAGAGTTACCACCTCATGAAGCCTAGCCCCATACTTAATAGGTATTTGACCCAGGAACCGTTACTCCAATCCAAATATGGTTCCAGGGTTAGTGAGCTATGCAAGTCCATATACTACCTGATAGTCGGTTTACTGAGTTCTAGTTCCTCCCTAAGGGCTTTCATATTTGGCCTAAATGCTGTTTTAACTCAGGCTGAAACAGTTTTGAACATGGCAGTCAGCCTTCCCAACTTCGTCAGTTCTGACTTGATGCAACTGAACCAGTGGATATTCAAGCCTCTCCCACACCAAAGGAAATCCTTAATGATCTCACTATTAAGTGAAGCATGTGGGTTTACCCAGATCGAAGACCACAGAAGCAGAGGGGGGCAACTTGATAATGTCCTCACCGTAATCCATCCTCAGCTAATGGTGCGCGATATAGGTAGAAAACACAGGTGCAATGCCCAGGATTCATTTGAATACCCTGTTTTGCTAACCTTGAAGGGGGCTTATATCAGAGTATCCCCAGATTCCTGAGCCAAATGTCAAGACTGGGATGCACTTTCTCCTATAAACCTCTGGTGGGGGGGGCAACAGATTTTTTCCCAATATGTTTAACCAAATAAAAAATATGCCCCACTGAGCTTAAATATTTCTGGCGCACACTAATAATACAGGGCCCCCAGTTTCCCCTTGCATCAATGACTATGCCCAAATAGGCAAAACATCCTGAGCCTGTGCAGTAGGGTGGACTTGTAAAAATGTACCCTACATCTTATGCTGTCTAGGCTTGCAGACCATAATGTAAGTTTTCGCTTGATTCATAACCAAGCCTAAGGACCCCAAGAAAGTGTTAAGACCATTAGGGCTTCTAGAGAGTAAGACAGCGTCATCAGCATATAGTCAAACTTGGACCTTTTTCCTGCTGACTGAAAGTGCTTCCCAGACTACCTTCGATAGAGCTGTTCCTAGGCCATTGATATCCGAAAGGAGCAATAAAGGAACCAGCCATGATCCACCCCTCTCCCCAGCTTGAAGCTGCCTGTCCATGTCCATTCACCTGATGGGCTGTACCTGACTGAGGCTGACAGATCATAATATAAGGCTCTCAAGAACTGTACCAAATCATTCTCTACTCCTAAATCATAATTTGGACCTGACAACACTGTCAAAGGCACAGGAAAGATCCATGAAGGCCAGGCAGATGCTGCCCTGCTTTGCAATGGTGTACTTACTAACAGGTGTAGATGTAAACATTGCTCCAACATGCCGAGCCCTTCACGGAATCTGTATTGCACCTCCGACAACGTGTTAGTCTCCGTCACCCATGTTAGGAGATGCACTAGTAAGATCCTCCCTCCCAGCTGAATCCAGCACAGATATTGGTCGATGACACCCTAGTAAGTGAGGATTTCCCTTTTTAAAAATTGGCACGATAACAGCAGTGTAAAACGTTAGCCGAAGTCCCGCCTTAGAAGCAGCATTAAAATAATTATGTAAAAGAGGGGCCCACAGTTCACGTGATGCGCCTTTGCTCTCTCCCCTAAAACCTTGTATGATTGGCTTACACCTGTTTGGCATATTTAATTTTTCTTTAAGTCCCTTGTAAAGTGGTATACCATGTTCCAAGGGACTGTAAATTAATTGCTACTAGTGGGTTTGTAGCACTGATTGTGCCACCCAGAGAAGTAGCCTTTCAAACCTGTCTCAGGCCTGCCACTGCAGGGCCTGTGTGCGCATTTGTTTGCCAGATTAACTTGGCAGTTCAAATGACTTCATACAAGTCCACAGGCATACTGTCCAGTCCTGGGGCCTTGTTAGAGGGACTCTTATTGTCTCTGCAACCTTGTCTATGGTGAATTTCAGATCAAGAGGAAAGGACACCTTCTCCTCAACATACTGGTTATAAACACTGTGGCCCATATTGCTAGTGTTTGTCGCAAAACTGCGCTAACGCTTGCAGCAAAAATATAAGCGTCGGCTTGCGCCATTGCACAGCGCCAGCCGGGTGCCACATTTAAGGAATGGCGCAAGCTGGTGTTAAGCATGGGTAACATTAAAAAAAGATGTTAGCCGGGTGGGGGTGGCGGTAGAGGAGATGGAGGTTGACCGTCAACTAATGACACTAGGCAGTTTGAGGCAACTAAAATGCCTCTAACCAGCCTAGCGTCATTTCCTGACAATCAACCATCCATATCACATGACTCCTGTCTTACAAAAGACAGGAGTCATGCCCACCACCCCAATGGCCAGCACAGGGGACCTGTGTCCCCTGGACATGGCCATTGCACCCAGTGCCATGTAGAGGGCTTATTTCAGGGCCCCCAATGGCACTTGAAAATGTATTTAAAATACTTACCTATACTTACACTACTTACTTGTGATGGGGTCCCCCATCCTCTGGGGTCTCTCTGGTGTGGGTGGGGGCGTTCCTGGTGCTTGGGGTGGGCACCTGTGGGCCCTTTCCATGGTGTTTGACCATGGAAATGTGTCCACAGGTCCCCTCATGCCTGCGCTGACCTAGATGTTAAATAATGGCGTTAAGCAGGCTTAGCACCATTATTTAGGCCCGCCTCCCACCCGTGCACCTTTTTTGCACTGGAGGATAAAAAAGGCGCTAGGGACTTAGGGTCATTTTTTGAAGGGGTTTGCCTAACTTGCATCTCATTGACGCAAGGTGGTTTCACGCATCCCAAAAATTACGTTAACTCCAGTAATATAAATATGTAGTTATATAAGTTTGCGCTGAATTCGCGTAAAACAAATGAAGCATAATCAGAACAAACAGAGTTTAGATATGCCCCTATGCCCGTAGACTTCGTTAAAATGATCAATCCAAGCTACCAGGCTAATGGCAGTTATAACAGTGTTGGATTTGGTGCTCACAATTTTGGTATTGTTAGCCTCCAGCCAAAAAGCCCTAGAATCTTTCAGCCAGCAAGCCCTGACCACTTTCCCCCAGGAGTCATTTGGTAGATCTTTCTTCCTATTCCATGGGGCAGCCCTATATGCCGCTCTACGCAGTTGTAAGTGACATAAGTCCCGGGGCATCCCATTCATTGACTTATGTAATAACACCGAGGCGCTGGTCTACTTAACTTCATCAGCATACCACTGATGGCTAAATTCAGCTGGATGAATTGATTGGTCATCACCCGGGGCTCATCATAAGTCGTAAGACATTTAAACACCAAGGGAAGATGGTTCAAACAGAGTTTAGACAAAAAGGAAACCATGTCAACATTTCTCTAGGCCAGGTGAAAGCCTTGTGTCTTACCCATAACAAATAATTGCCTTGCTCTTAGCTCCCCAACTCCAGAGTAGGCATAAGTTTAAGTTTAGGGTGTTGTGGTCACTGTGTGCACTAATGACAATAGCTGCCCTGGAAACTCTGGGCAACAAATCATGGATAACAAAAATATAGTCAATTGTAGAGAAATACTCTCCCCTTCCAAAAGTAGCCTTATCATAATATTAAGGAGTCCTGGGTTCATGCACATTCGTCAGATCAAATGAAGAAGTGCTTGCCTGCTCTGATCCCTGGGAAGATATGTTACGCTGTGGGTGGGTTTTCAATCTGCGGCGTTCCGTTTTCAGCCCGAGGCGAGGTCTGTGGTCTGCTTTTTGGATAGTCGGACCTGCTGCGGGCCGTGTGCCTTGCTGCAGAGTCTCTCTTTCTCCCGGTGGTGAGGTCGGGCAGCCCAGGATCGTGCCACAGATCTCCCCACGAGTGGTTCACGGCTTGTTCTTCCATCGCGGGTATTTCCCACGACACACACATAATCACTTACCTGTCCTTGGGTTCTTGAGCTGTTCTTTTCTCCTGGACATTGAGGCCATGTTTTCTCTTTCCCAGAATGCTATTCTTTGCTAGCATGCACAGTTTCCTTTTTCTTTTTTCCTATTCAAGATGGTGTCTGGTCCAGTTTTCTCTATAGCACGCTCCCAATCCAATAAGGTGTTTTTTCTTTTCCTGTTTGTCAGTTTCCGTTCATCGGTATATAAGGAGCCTGGGTCCTTTTCTTCTTTGCGTTGCAACACTTCCTGTTGGTGGTGGTCCTCGCTCCTGCTTGTTAGTCCTGTGAAATTGTGCCTGCTTGTTTCCTCTGCAGACTCCTGTTGTTCCAGTCCTTGGAGTCCTGGTTCCTGATGCTCTCTCTCTCCTGCCTCTTGGAGTTCCCGCATAGAGATTTCTTTCCCTTTGGGGTTTTTCCTCAGGGACTCCTTCTGGAGGGCACCACACGTGCACTCACCACAACGACTTTAGTAGACACATGCAGCACACTCACCAGACTTGAAGACACCCAGACAACATACATTCACAATGGCAGCCTTCTTGTCCCACTGTGCCCACCCCCCCTCCTCCCAAGACACTCAAACGCACCAAAACACCCACCCATCACACATCCACCAAACCTCAGCATACTGTCCAGTCACCTGCACCCACGTCACGCACACCTACACCTGTCACATCCACTCCCTCTACCTCCACTCCCATGCCTTCCTCCAGGTCCACCTCAATTGCCCCTAAGAAACTTTTCCTATCCCGTGTAGACCTATTTGAACCCACTGGCCCACCCTGTCTCATTCCTAAACATGCACACCTCCTTGCCCTGTCCACTCCTCCCACGTCACAGCCTGCCCCTGTCCACCCTTCCCATTCCCGTGCTAGCTCCCCTGTGAGAAAGAGACCCCGTGCTGGCCGTGAAACATCTGCCGCACCCCAGGCCAAGTCCGCTCCACCAGCTGCAACCACAAAACCCAAGCCCCCTCCACCTTCCAAACGTAAATCAAACCCCCCCTCCCAGTCGTAAGTCCCCACCCCTACCACCCCTGCCCCTGTTCCCTGAGGTGCCTGGACGCCCCATTGTTGCCCCTATGAGGTGGAGTACCGTTGCACTTGTGGGAGTCAAGTTGGGGCCAATGTGGCCCATCGGACTACGTACACTGGACTGGCCATTGGCCTTTTGTTGCACGTATAATGCTCATTGAGCTGAATAAAATTCATGTGTGGCCTGTGTTGTTTATGGCACACTCAGGATCCGTGGTTCATCGTTTCATTGTTTGGGGGTGGTGGGCACATGTGTGTACGTTGGGCAGGATGGATTTGCCTTGTGTCGGGTAAGTACCTCTTGCTGTGGTGTGTATGGCTTGTGCTGCTGTGAAGCGTTGTGGGAGTGTTGCGGGGTGGGTGGAGTGGGTGGGAATGTAACTGTGCCCTTTCTACCCTTTTTTAGTAGGTTGCAGTACTTACCGTCGTCGTCTTCGTTGGCGGTCTCGGTCGTGGAGGTATATGGCAAGGAGCAGGGCTGGCATGATCTGCAACTCTCTCTCCATGTCTGCTTAGGCGTGTTGTGTGTGCCTACGGTGAGTGTTTCCTTTTATTTGGTTCATTTTGACTGGCTTTGCGTAGCGGTGTTTCCCGCCCCAGAACTGACGGCGGTCTAGTGCTTCATTATTTGATGGGCCGGTAGGGCCTTTCCGTCGGCCTGTGGGCGGGCTCTGCCATCGTTGTCGGCATGCCTCTGCTGGCGGTGAGTGTTTTTCAGGCTGTCTGTGTTTAAGCTGGTTCTGTTGGCAGTAGTTAGCGTCACCGCCGGCGGTGCAGTGTTTACCGCCGTGTTCATAATAAGGGCCTTAGACCTGAATGGGCTGGGTCCTGAGCCCTCACAAAATGCTGCATAACCCTCTGTAGTCTGTCTGGAGCCATGATAGGAAGGGCAAGGACCCCAGACACCACCCAATCAGTACACTTCAGGACCTGACAAAATACTGCCAGGAAGAGGGAATGATGTGCTGAAGGGACTGTCACTCTCACATAACTCTGATAAACTGTGCTGGACTCATGCTTTACTGTGCCTGCCCAGCTGTCTGCTGCCCTCCTTGCCTGGGAGTGAGAAGGCCTGGACCTGCATCTCTACATCCCCAGAGCCAAAGTGATGCCAAAAGCTTGCTTTTGTTTTGAAATCTCAGTGACATCAAAGATTTCACTCACCCCTGCTACAGGTGCTGGACTCTACCAGCTGTGAGTCTTGTCCTTCCAAGTGGTGCCAATCCAGTCCTGGGCCCTTGGAAAAGTGTTTCCCTGTGTTGATTCACCAGAATCCATGCATCACTATCACTGCACTGATCGGAACCAAAGAATCTCACCTTGATGCTGACACATTACTGCTGCCACTGAGAAAGAGGACATTGCATCAACAATTGTGCGGCTCAGGACAAACGCATCACCATCAGCCTGATGCACCACCATCACATCACCTGTTGCAAGTCTCAACGACAACATATCACTTTCATCACACAGGGTTTGATACTGCACTACTGCTCGACGATCAACAACTGTGCAGCTCGACAACAACACATCCCCTGACTGCATGGACTGGAACCAACGCATCACCTTTGCATCGTCTACTCTGCTCATCGGATCTTCGATGTAGGTGCAACCCTCCACACCAGGTACTGTTTTAGTGGGACAAGGCTAGTCCTTGTAGCCAGCCCATGCTCCATCGCAGTCAGCATGAACTTTGGATTTACCCCAGTACTAGACAAGAGATAGCTCTGGTTGGCACTTTAAGCTTCTAAGCAATACATTTGCAGATATTCCTTAAAAAATGGGGTGCATGAATGGATGTTTGATTTTGTGGTGACTGCAAGAATAGGGTCAGCAACATTGAATTAGGGTGCAGTGCCTGTGGGTGTGCATGTAGAGGGGACAGACAGGGAGGCGGAAGAGGTGGACACATTGGGGGAAGTCGATGTTGGTGTGTGTGCATGTGTATGTGGGCTGTGTGTATGCCTGTGGTGGGAAGTGTGGTGCTTGTGTTTTGAAGTGTGCTTCTTGTGTGTTGAGGTGTGTGCCTGCGTGTCAGAATGTGTGCTTTGGACGGGTGAAGGGAGTGGGGTGCTGGAAGGGTTAGAGGTGGTTAGAGGGGGGAACGGAATGACCAGGGAGACTGGCTGCCTTCAAAGAGGAGGCCAGAGCCTGAAAAGATCTCTGTAGGCCAGACACGGCACCGTGAATCTCATACACATAGGCATTGGTCTAATGCTAGACCCTGGATGGCACTGACAGTGGTTGTCTACCCTACAGAGATGGTTATCAGGAGGTCAATAGCCTCCTCCGTGAGGGCAACAGGGCTGACTGGGGCAGGGGAGGAGGTGCCTGGGGTGAAGGAGACGCCCACCCTTCTGGGTGAGCGGGCACGGGCAACTCAGTGGGGAGAAAATGTGAGGGCAGTGAAGGTATGTGGGGTGGCAGAAGATGACACAGAATGGGTGGGCCCACTAGGGTCTGCCACCGCCATGGAGCTCCCATTGGAGGAGGTATCAGAGTCACTACCTCCAGTGGTAGTTGCCACCCCCGTGGTACTCCCCTCGCCCTCCAACCCACTGGTCCCTTTGGCGTCGGATGACTCTGCCCATGTGAACCATGGGCCGCTGCATCCCCACTCGCCGGTGCCTCAGCTCCCTCGCCAGATGATGCTGATTTACACAGACAACACAACAGAACAGGGATGGGGAGACAAAAGAGGAAAGACACTTGTAAATAGCTGAATGGAGGTACATAACTGGTTCTCACATACACCCACCCAGAAAATATTCCACCAGGCAAAACCTAACGCTATACAAATGGCTATGCCCCTGACCAGTGTCCAGAACCCTGCTCTACAGCCATTCCCCACAGCACTGAAGGACCTAACGCACTGCAGATATGACCCTTACAACCCTACTCCCACGGGGGCCATTATGAAGATGGACATCAGTCAGAGTCCCTGCCACTAGACACCATACATACGAACGCACACACACATCCATCAAGGAGCCAAAGTATGGTATTTGTACTCACCCCCTTGTGACTGCTGTGCAGCCTTCAAGCCCCCATCCAGGTCCAGGTACGCCACCGCCAGAATGCGCCGCATAAGGGGGGTCAGTGCCCAACGGGCACCCCTTCCTCATTTTTAGGACTTCCCCAGCTGGGCCTCACAGATCTTCCTCACTCAGTGCCGCAGGTCCTCCCACCGCTTCCTGCAGTGGGTGCTCCACTGATTGTAGACCCCCAGGGTCATGATCATGAAAGGAATGCCCATTGACAACCATGTTAACCAATGAATCAGCGCACGGCGGTAAACACCACCTTATGCTATTACATCAACCGCTAGCGGTATGAGGTCACTTCTATCACGACACTTCTGAATTACAGGGGGCAGACATTTTGGCATTAACTACGCAGTTGTAAATTCCTCATCTGCACCATGCAGGCCCTATTGTCCCCAAACACCCATAGGCATGAAACAATATACATTAACTCACCTGAACAGTCCTGATATATCATTGTGGTCATGTTGCTATTTAGTCACACATACCATGCATTTGTGTTGTGGACAATCATGCCAGCAGTGCTGAATAGGAAACATTGTATGCAGATGTATGTGTGTTCCTCACATGTGTTCTATACTCCTCCTAAGTACGGACTATTGTGGCGAGGGAGGGCCCCATTGGTGTGCAGACCACTTGTTGATTTGTGAAACATGGTGGAGCGTCACATCATTATCAATTACAGACTCACTCGTGCTACTATTCATGAACTTTGTGCATTTCTGGATCCAGCACTGAGACCGGCTAATCGTAATCAGCATGCCATCCTTACTGAAGTGCAGGTGCTCTCTGCACTCCATTCTCTGGCCTGGGCTCATTTCAAGTGACAGTGGGCATGGGTGCAGGTTTTTCACAGCCAATGTTTAGCATTATACTGTCCAGATTCCTGAATGCATTTGTATGACACTTGCAGTCCTATGTGAGGTTTCCCCAAAGTGCTGACCTGCCTGCCATCAAGTCAGACTTCTCTGCCCTTGCCAACATACCCCATGTGATAGGTGCCATTGATGGCACCCTCATAGCTATCATCCTTCCAAGAGTCAGTGAACAGGTGTACAGAAACAGGAAGAACTTAAATTCCATGAACATTCAATTGGTGTGTACTGTAGACCAGTACATCTCACATGTAAATGCCATGTTCCCTGGATCAGTCATGATTCCTTTGTGTTAAGGAACAGTAGTGTGCCACACAAGATGAAACAACTACAAGGGGACAGAGGATGGATCATAGGTAGGTGTGTCTGACACTTATTGCCACATAGCAGACAGCCAGGCTGTCTGCCACTGAGGGTTGTCAGTGACAGTGCTGTTTTGCCCCCCTTTTTATGGTGGAACATGATTCTGGCTACCCCAGCATGCGTTGGCTCCTGACACCAGTGAGGAATCCTGGGACAGATGCAGAGAGGAATTACAATGAGGCCCATGGACGGACTAGAGGGTGATAGAGCGCACGATAGGTCTCCTGAAGGCTAGGTTTGTTGTCTACATATCTCTGGCGGTTCTCTGGCCTATGGGCCTGAAAAGGTGTGTAGAATAGTGGTGGCCTGCTGCATGTTGCATAACGTGGCTGTGAGGAATTCTATCCCACTCTTGGAGGAGGAGGGTGTTGTATATCCAGACCTGCTTCCTCAGAGAGGAGATGTGAGTGATGGTGATGATGAAGAGGGGGAAGATGTACATTCCAGGACCCAACTGATTCAACTCTACTTCCAGTAACTATGTGGGACTAATCGATGGGATTGCTGTCTGTGCAGCATACTGTCAGCGTGCGTGGGGTTCAAATCTTGCTACGCAGATAAGAATAAATGGTTAATAACACAGTTGCATCCATACTTCAATTTGTTTCAAGATAATGACAGGGTACATTGTAACTGGTAAACTAGTGTTTTATTTGGTGCAAGGATGACATCGTGCAGTTTACAGTGATAGGAGTGGGCTATTGGTGGTTGTGCAATATGGCAATATGGTCGCAGAATTTGTTGGCAGTAGTGGTATGTCCATCTATGTTTTCAAGTGTTTGGTGTTGTTTTTACACGGTTTAGTCGTTGGTTCAGTGGGATACTTGGAGGACAGTTCTTGCCAGAGACTCTTCTTTGAGGAGGCCTTGGTCTTGGCAGGTGTTCCTGTGCCATATCGGGGCCTGAGGGACCGTTTGGGTGCCTGGTGTTGGCCTGTGCGGGTTGAGATGCATGACTCATGTTTGTCCTGAGATGGTGGAACATGTCTAGTTGCTGCTGCTGATGCTGTTGTTCGGTCTGTATCCTGGCCTGTAGTAGGGGCTTCCTGGTCTGTGTGGGCCTTAGGCTGTGTTGGAACAAGGTGCAGAAGTACACCTGCTATGGTGGCCATTGTGCAGTTTCCACTGCTCCATGGCCTCTTGGTGGTGTGCTAGCTGCATCCTTTGACTCTGCTCCAAGGTGGACACTATCTGGGCCAATCTGTCCTGGGTATGGTGATATGCTCACAGGACCTCAGAGATCACGTCCTGGGCTGCAGCATCAATCCTGTGGCCTCCGCCCTGGGCCAGTGATGCCCTCCCACTGGGCCTAGCCCCCTGTGCCTGTGTACCCTGCAGAGGTTTGGAGGTACCACTTGTACTGGGGCCATCGTCTTCCTGCCTGTTGGTAGGGGGTGACTGTGGCCTCTGTCCATGTGTTCCACCAGTCTGTGGCCTGGATACACAGATGTGGGGACGGTTGACCTTGGCTGATGTTGTTGGCTGGGTGGTAGGGGTGTCAGTGGTGTCCTGGGTGGGGCTGCTGGATGATGACAGTCTGGGAGTGTGTGAGGGGCCAGGCTGATCGTCAATGTCCAGGGTTCCATCTCCAGTGTCGTGGGAGGTACCTTTGTCTCCCTGTGGGGCACTGCCACTCCTTGCCCTGTCCGTCAGGGTGGCATGGGTGGTGGTGCCTGTTGGGGGGAATGGACATGTCTGTTACAATTGCATGATCGGATGGGGTGCACATGCCTGGGCTGTTTTTTGCAGGTTTTCACACTTTGCGTCCATGCAGGGTGCCTTTGAGAGGTTTGCGTTGCATTTAGCTATGGATGTGGAGGTGCATTGTGGGTGCAGTGGTGCCACTGTGATTCCTTGCAGGGGTAGGTGGCTGTGCACAGGGGGAGGGATGTGGGCCTGTTAGTGGGTTTGTGGGCATGCAGGGTGACTGGATGTAGTGATTGTGGCCTGGGTGGGGTAGTGGTCCTGGTGGATGTTGGAGGGGTGGGGTGGGGTGGGGTGGTGCATGCATTACAGGTGTGATGGATATGGGGTAATTGTAGATGACTTACCCGAGTCCTTTCCTCCAGTGAGTCCAGTGAGTCCCTCAGGGTGCAGGATGGCCAGTACCTTTTCCTCTCAGTCAGTGTAGTTGGGTGGTGTTGGTGGAGGTCCTCCCCCAGTCTTCTGGACTGCAATGTTGTGCCAGGATGCCATGGACCTGACCTTCCCACGCAGGTCGTTCAATCTCTTGTGGATGTCATCCCTGGTGGGTGGATGGTGTCCCACTGCATTCACCTTGTTTACTAATGTCTGCCATAGCTCCATCTTCCTGGCGATGGGAGTGTACTGGACCTGTGCCCCGAATAATTGTGGCTCGACCTTCAGTATCTCGTCCACCATAGTCCTTAGCTCCCTTTCTGTGAAGCGTGGGTGTTTGGGGGGTGCCATGGTGTTTGTTGTGAATGGTGTCTTGTGTGGATCTAGGTGAGGGTGCTGTTGTGTGGTTGGGTGTATGTATCATGTATTGTGGCGTTCAGTGTCTGCTTCCGGGGTTCTCTGTATCAGTTGTCCTAATTTCATTGTAAACGTTTGTGGGGTGTGTCTGTGTGTGTTTTATAGTATTGTGGATGTGTGTCAGGTGTGTGGGTTTCAAACTTGCCAATGTGTGCATTTCTTACTGTTGGGTCCACTTGCTGCTGTACCGCCAATGGTCGTTCGGCTTCCACTGACCGTCGCAGTGATTTGTGCTTCATTATTTGGAGGGCGGGGTGTTTGTGTGCTCGGCGGTGGCTGGGTGGGAGGTCCTGCATTTCTGCCGACAAGGTCCTGGCGGTGACTGGTGGCAGGGAGATTTTTGTTGGTTTCTGATTTTTGCATCATTATATGGCGGGTTTCTGTTCACTGCCAATGGCGGTCTTCTGTTAGCCGTCACCACGGTGGTCAACGGTGTTTACCGCTGTGTTCATAATGAGGGCCTAAGTGACAGCTCCCCTCCTATCCTGCCCAGGATGACCATCAAGATGTTAATGGCCCATTAGGATGTGGATGGCCCACCAGGCAAACCTAAGCTCCCTTTTTGTGTGACTGTGTAGAAGAAATGCACAAGCTGTCACCCACCCAGACGTGCATTCAGAGACAGGCAGAGGCACATAATGGTCAAAGTAAGAAAAAATGTTTTAACAAATGGCAACTTTTTGAAAGTAGTATTTTCAGGCTTGCAACTTAAAATCCAACTTTACCAATACTGGAAATGGCCCTTTCCGCAGGGTTATCTCCAAACTTTTTGCCCTCCTTCACCTATTTTTTTGACCTACATATTGTTGGCTTTAGGACTCTGGACACTTTACCACTGCTAACCAGTGCCTAAGTGCATGTGCTCTCTCCCTTAAAACTTAGGCTCATAATATGGCAAAATGGAGTAGCGCAAAATTGGCAGTGCTGCACTCCATCATTTTCACAATACATGGATGCGCCGTATATAAGTGACTACGGCGCACCCCTGTATTGTCCCCTGCACTGGCACTAAATTTAGCTGCCAGCACCAATACAGGCATCCTTACACCATCATGAAAGGAAGTCTGCATTGAGGGGTGTGATTGTTTATGTGTGGAAAGCTGCACATAAACAATCACTAATGGTGCTTTGGCAGAATGCAGCACACACAGAAGTGCCAAAGCGGCATTTTCAAATGATTGTTCATGTGCAGGAAGGGACACCTTTGTGCACATAAACAATTATTTCTGGCATTTTGCATTTTCTATGTGTGCTGCAGAATGCAGCATGCATAGAAAAAGCAAAAAACAAGGAGAAATAAAAGTATTCCTCCTTGTTGCGCTTTGCTAACACCACCCCTGGGGGTGGCGTTGGATTTTGCCACTGCCACAGGTTTCAAAATCTCGTAAGTCTGAGGCAGAGTCAAAAAGCAATGGGTGTTGCATTGCATGCCCCTCTGATGCAGATAACTGCATTGGAGGGGGCCATATTTACAAGGAGGTGTACCACCAGAAAAAAGTGGCGTTACACTTCCTTATAAATATGGAGCAGAGTTTAGTGACACTGGGGCATCACATAAGGTGACGCTCCAGTGGCACTAGGGGCTCATTAATATGCCCTTTAGTATGTTTCTCTTACACCTGTTTGGCATATTTAATTTACTTGTAAGTCCCTTGTAAAGTGGTATACCATATACCAAGGGCCTGTAAATTGAATGTTACTAGTGGGCCTGCAGTACTGATAGTGCCACCCACAGAATTAGCCTTTTAAACTTGTCTCAGACCTGCCCCTGCAGATCCTGTGTGCACAGTACACTGCCACATTGACTTGGAAGTTCAAACTATTTGCCAAGGCCTTATCTTCCCTTTTACCACACCTAAGTCACCCCTAAGGTAGGCCCTAGGTAGTCCTATTGCCATGGTGCTGTGTGGGTGAAAGGTAGGATATGTACTTACATGTTTTACATGACCTAGTAGTGAAAAAGAGCCTATTTCATTTTTCTACTGCGAGGGCTGCTCCTCTCATAGGTTAGCATTGGGAATTCCCTTATATATTGTTAAATGGTAATTTCTGATCGGCAAGGAGTATTGTGGGAATGTTTGATATGTTTGAATGGTTGTGAGAAATCCTACTTTCTGGTGTAGTTGGAATTTACATTACTATTGTGTTTTAGAAAGTGGGAATTTATCTGTGCTTATAATGTAATATTTTGTAGCCTGACTCCAATCAACATCTAGAGCAGAGTGACCGCTACACTTTGTGCATACTTTCCAGACAGCCACAACACAGGAGGGGCTGGGTGTGGCAGAAGAGCCATCTGCATCCAGCTGCATACTGACAGTCACCCTAGGCTGGGGAGAGGGGGGTCGTTCATACCTTACATGTCAATAGGCTGTGTGCTGCCCTCATTAAATGGGCTGATTTACTCCTTACTGGTGTCTGGAGACAGGGCTGGGGTGAAAGTGGTTGTGTTACACTTGAAAGGGTTCCTTTTAAGTCACCCCATGAACAAAGGACTCAACTAGACTGCTCTTCTGCTATTGCCTCCCACCTACTACTTGTTGATTGGCCTAAAAGACTCCCTGGATTGCTTTGATGCCTGTTGCTCTGCTGCCAACTACTCCCTGACTTTGACTTCACTGGCACAGCGGGGCTGCCAGGCGGAACCGCATACAGCCTACTTGCTCCATGTACTGGCTTGCCTGACCCTTTGTGCCCCTAGGTGCCTCCCAGGAGCCCAGCACAGGGGGAGTGCTGTTCCTTTCTCCTTTGCTTATTTCAGTTAGCTCCTGGGGAGCACTTCATAATTCCTTTTCATTCTCCCCAGTGCATAGTAAGCGCTTTATTGTTTGCTCTAGCACATGGTGAGCACTTTGTCATCTTCTTCTGGCTTTTCAGAGAAAAGTCACAGCTGGGCTGACCATCGTGGAGTGCTCCCTCAGCCCTGCACTCCGTATTACTAGAGAACGAGCATGGGTGACAGAAGGGAGAGTGAGCTCTGTACAAGGACCGGTGGGTGTTGACCTCTTGTGCGAACCCCAGCAGTAGAATCCTGATGGACGACTCATCTAGGACCACAGCCACCCTGAGGGGCTCTTTCGACTTGAAGTGGTGTTGCTCAACCTTTGGAAAACCCCCTTGGGGGCCCCACCACCACAAGTGACTTGGCAAGGGGGGCTCGCAAGTGGCATCACCTCCATCATTGTTGGAAGAGACACCTCTTGATAGGCTACCTCGGAGGGTCTTCTTTGCTGCAGAGAGGCACGATGCCAGACGGAGAGAAGGTATCGCCTCCCTGCCCATGTTTTCACAGGTGACCCAGCCCATTTTTAGTGAGGTAGCGAGGCCATGCAGAGTATAGCAGCTGCAGTATTCCAAAATGCGGGGGAGACTGGACAAGGTCTCCCTCCCCTTTAGTGCAGCAGTAGGACTTCTACCTGCTCACTGAAGAAGAACCGCTGGGGCATTGCAGTGCTTTTACAAGAGTTGGGGAACCTCTGAGGACGTCCCTATGTCTTGTTCTTCCTAATATAAGCACCACAACCCCTGCACAGTATCTGAGATTACCTTTCTACATTGCTGTATTCATGCGCTTTGCATAAGTCACACTATTGTTGGGGGGTTACCCAGGATGTATGGGTGCTGCTAGTGAATGGCATTATTTACCCCACGCTTATGGTGACCTGTGGGGGAATGATGTGTAATAGTGACATGCATGGATTTAGGCAGTCATGATGATACAAGGTGATGTATGCACAGGTGATGGTCATTGGTGATATACAAGTTACATCCTCTAACCTAATTGGGGCGTACCATGACCTGATGTTGTGATGTATGACATTTAGGGCCAGATGTACGAACCAATTTTGCGTTTCTGAACAGACTGAGGCCCTCATTATGACATTGGCAGTAAATTCCACTTACCGCGGCAGCGGCAGATATCCGTTCATCATATTATGACACACACACACTAATCCGTCAGTCTTCAGTCACATACACAAATCCGCCACACCAAATGTCAGTGATAAACTGGCTGTATCAAAACCCACACCGTTACACCAACAGAACTAAGCCCACCACATTATGACCCACGAATCACCACAGCGGACATTCAACGGTGGTAAACCATTGGCGGTACACATTGCTGCGCTCACAACGGACAACACATACCTGACACCCATACACACACCACACTCACACACCCACACCACTATAAAACACACACCCACATTACCCACAACCCTTTACAAACAACAATTTCTGTCAGGAGATTGACACCAAGACCACTGACACAACTAGAGCTACACACTATTCACATCTATACACCACTCACGCACTACACATCACACACCCCAACACATTACCTACCACACCCTCACCAACAGACCTCACGGAACACCCTTGGCACCACAAAGACACCCCGTTTCACACAGGAGGAGCTAAGGGTCATGGTGGAGGAAGTTGTCAGGGTAGAGCCACAGCTGTTTGGAGCACAGGTGCAGCAGATTTCTATAGCTAGGAAGATGGAGCTATGGTGGAGAATCATGGACAGGGTCAACGCCATGGGACAGCACCCAAGAACTAGGGATGACATCAGGAAGAGGTGGAACGACTTACGGGGGAAGGTATGTTCCGTGGCAGCAAGGTACCAGCTCACCATCCAGAGAAGTGGCGGTGGACCTCCACTTCTTCCCCCACAGCTGACAGCATGGGAGGAGCAAGTCTTGGCAATCCTGCATCCTGAGGGACTCACTGGAGAAGCTGGAGGACTGGAGTCTGGTGAATTAATATTTGCTCCTCATCCTCTCCCATACCTGCATGCCGTCTCACCCCCTCACCCTGACTCCCATGACTCCACTCCAAACCACACAATGCACCTACACATGTGACTAACCCCAATACCAAGCCCTGCATTCCATACAAATGCATGTACAGCCCTCCCAGCCCTGCATATACACCCAACACCAAAGCATGCACAGCATGGAGAACTAACAATCCCACAATACATCACCATACACAAACAAAGGTGGAAGGGCAACAACAATGATAATGAGGAAGCTAGGGATGTTCAAAATTTCACAGACATGAAGCATAATACATCACTTACAACCCCGCAGCTGCCCCAGCCAATCCAAGTGGCGAGGAGGTGCCACAACTAACCAGTCCCCCAACAGAAGATGCCCCCAGTGATGACAGTAACTCTGGACTTCTGGATCTGGATGAACTACCTGACCCATCAGGGACCACTTGTCAGTCGGCCACCCCAGCCCACTCCCGTTCCACCACAGAGCCTCCCCCTCAGGATCCAACACCACAGCACCTACCCAACATCCCCACACCTCTGTCCCCAGGACACATCAATCAGCAGCGTGCCCACCTGTACAGGGACCCCAGTCCACACCTCACAGCCAAGTCAATCAGGGTCCTGGGGTTGGTGGCAGTGGGCACACTATTCAGGGGGCAGAGGCACAGGGGGATAGGGACACATGGAGGACAGCTGTGCGCCAGGGGAGGACAGGCCCAGGGAACCGACTGTCCAGGAGGCACTCACTAATCTCCTGGGGGCTTACCAACAATCCCAGGACAAGATGGGCCAGATTCTTAAAAACATGCAGGGGAACATGCGGCTGCATGAGGTACACCATCAGGAGATCAGGGATGATTTGCAGGCCCTCAACATCACCATGGTCTCCATAGCAGGGGTGCTCGCTGATATGGCCAAAATCATGAGGGAATGGACAGCACACCAGCGGGCCCCTTCCACTACCCAGTCAACTGAACAGCCCACCACATCTGCTGCAGCTAGTGGACAGGAGTCCCTGCCACAGGAATCACAGGCCACCAGCACCCCTACCCCTGCAGAAGGTGAACCACCCTGCACACATTCCCTTCGACCCAGACAGAAGCCAGAGACACTAGCCAAGACCACCACCACGAAATGAGACCCCCCTTAGTGTCCCCCTTGTATCCCACCCTGCCACCTTGTCCACTTTGAACTGCCTTTCCTATGGCCCCTTGGACACTGGACCTGTTCTACAAATAGACTGGACAAATACCCTACACTTACTTCTACCGTCACCCCATTCCATTGCACTTTTACATCTATAAATTTCACTACAATAAACACCCTTGAACACAACTTGAGTGATAGTGTTTTATGTGATGAAAATGTGCAAATATGGGAACAGTCACATCTTGTGCAAATGACCTAAACACTGTGATAGCATACAAATAATGACCTATAGCTGTCTGTAGTCATCACATCAGTACACAGTTTTTACAACACCAACATCTGCAAAATGAGAAGCCATAGGTGACAGTCAGTTGAAATGTAAAGGAAGTGAATGCCATCCTGCAACAGCCACACTGAAAATATATAAATAATCAGAGGAATGACAGTTCCACAGTCTCACCTGTGTGTCATTGGAGGTATTGACGTATGACTTATGTTCTGTTGTCCACAATAGGTTTGGGTAGCCAAAATCACCTGCAAGTATTGAGGTACAAATATTAGCCTTACACATTGGTATGAGGATGACTCCTGAAGGCATACACTGACATACAGTGGGTGGGGACTCTGGCTCACCTGTTAGCCCCACCCTGTGCCTCTGTAGTTGTGCCATCACATTTGGGATGCTGCTATTCCTCAGGACAAAGTCCTCATGCACCAACCCAGGATACTTGGCAGTGACGTGGGAGATGTACTGGTCAGCCAGGTACACCATTTGCACATTGAGTGAGTGGAAACTCTTCCGATTCCTGAACACCTGTTCATTGGCCCAGAGGGAGGGGAGGACAAACGCAATTTGTGTTCCGTCAATCACCCCAATAATATTTGGTATATGTCCCATTGCATAGAATCCTGCCTTCACAGTGGCCAAATCTTCCACCTGGGAGAAAGCGATGTAGCTGCACATGTGTTTGACCAAGGCAGACAAAACCCTTGCCAGCACGATTCAGAACATTGGTTGTGACATTCCTGCTGCCAAGCCCACTGTCACTTGGAAAGAATCAGTTGCCAGGAAATGGAGCACTGATAGAATTTGCACAATAAGGGGGATCCCAGTGAGATGAAGGATAGCTGATATCAGATCAGGCTCCAATTGTGCACAGAGCTCTGTGATTGTGGCCCTGTCAAGTCTATAGGTCAGTATTATGTGCCTGTCCTCTGGTGTAGCCAAGTCCACAAGGGGTCTGTACATGGGGTCTTGTCCCCTCCTCCTTTCCCTCCACAGTGGTAGGTATCTAATGGACAGAAGAGTGTGTAGGGCGTCACAAATTGAACAATGGAACCACCACTTCAGTGTACATAGAGCATTTATGTGATGGGAAAATGTGAATGGCAATGTATGTGCAATTTACAGCAGTGATGCAGTTTTCAATTTTCAAAATGTTGTCCACCACCATAAAATGGCGACCGCCTGTCCTGCATTAAGGGACAGGTGGAAGTGAGGTAACTCCCCCAGCTTTGGGTGTCATGGCGGAAGGCGGTCTTGCACCGCCATGCTACTCCTTATTGGCTAAAATGGGGCTCTATGGAGTACAGTGGCCAATGGGGATCACTGGCGGCGGTGAAGATGTCCATCACCGTGGATGTGACCGCCATTTTATGTCTAAAACATGTCTTGATTTCTGACATTCCATAGGACTACACCTACACTGTGTGCTGCAGTGACCTGTGTCTGGATCCTGCCATGGCTCGTGTGACTGAGGAAAGGGTCCCTGCCTTCACTTTGGAGGAGTTGGGTCACCTTGTGGATGGGGTCCTACCCCTGTATGGAGATTTGTATGGGCCTCCAGATGAGGTGAGTACACCATGGGCACGATGCATGTGACAAGGTTGCATGGAGATCTGTGTGCTAGCAGCCTGTCAATTGGGGGGTCTGGAGTAGTGTACATGGTGGGCACCTGGTTATGTGTGTGCCAATGGGGATGAAAATGGTATTTGTGGGCCATATGTGTGATAGGCTGTATTGTATGTTTAATGGTGTCCTCCTGTCTTCACCCATCAGAATAAGGGATTGAGGTGTGCCATCACCAAGGACGTGCGGACCCTGGGGGTCTACAGCAGGCGGAGCACCCGATCTAGGAAAATGTGGGAGGACCTGAGACGCTGGGCCCGGAAGACTGCGGAGGCCCAGCTGGGGATGGCCCCCCAAAGAGGGTGGGGTGCCTGACGGAAACTGACCCCCCTGATGGCCCCCCTGATGGCCCGCATACTGGCAGTGGCCTACCCAGACCTGGATGGGTGCTTGAGGGCAGCACAGAAGCCACAAGGGGGTGAGTACAGTGAGCATAACAACCATGTTTGTTGTCTGCCATGGGATCCTGGTTGTGGGTTTCAGATAGTGGGTACCCCTTAATGTCAGTTCAGACATTGCTGCGTGGTCCAGCTTAAGGTAAATGGGTGTACAGCAAAAACTTGTAATCTAGCTAGGTGGCATTTCAGGTCAGACAAGGCTTAGTGGGTCCCAGGAGGGGTGCAGTTTGCGGTGGTTGGCTCTCATCTTGCTGTGGTACCTAGTCAATGGAAGGCCAGTCCAATGCATAGTGCTCAATCCTGATCCCTGTGTGTGATGGTAATGTGTATGCCATCTGTGGTGTTGGTGCTGTAATTGACCCAGTGCTCCCTTTCTCTCTCTCCCTCCCCTATTTTCTTCTGTCATCCTGTCCATGTGTGCATTAACATCATCTGGCAGAGGAGCAGGGGCACCGGTGACTGAGGGAGCTGCATCCCACAGGACCCAGGAGGCAGAGTCAACCAATGCCAAGAGGACCAGTGGGACAGAGGGCGAGGGCAGCACCACGGCGGAGACAGGAGGTGACAACACTGACTCTGATTCCTCCTCTGATAGTAGCTCCCTGGTAGTGGCGGACACTTCTGGGACCACCCCAGCTACAGGTACAGCCGCCATCCCCCGTACCAGCATCGCCCTCCCAGTAGCCCCCAATGAGTTGGCTGTGCCCACTCCTCCAGGAGGGTGTGCATTCTCTTTGCCCCAGGCACCTCAGGCCCTGCCCCAGTGAGCCCTGCTGCCCTCAGTGTTGAGGCTATTGACCTCCTGAGATCCATCTCTGTAGGGCAGTCAACCATAGTGAATGCCATCCAGTGGCTGGCCGACCAGATGCAGCAATGCAATTCATACCTGGAGGGCATCCACGGTGGGTTGGGGCCTTACCGAGATAATTTCAGGCTCTGGCCTCCTCTCTGCTGGCAGCCAGTGTCCCCTTTTCTATCGTGCCCCATCGAACTATCACTTCCCAGTCCCAGTTTCCTCAACCCCAACTCATCCCATGCACACATACAGACAAGCATGCACACAAAACATCAGACAAGTGTAGCACAGTCAAACACAGGCAGCACACTTCAGGCCACAAGCACTCACACAAACAACAGACAGTTGCACACACAACATCCACTGCCTCCACTGTCTCTCCCTTCTCCTCCTCCTCCCTCACAGTCACATCCTTACTCACACCTGCATGCAATGCATCAACAGCCACCACCACCATCACCACATCAAGTAGCACACACACCTCACTTGCAAACACCTCCACAACATCCATCCATACGTCCCCTTTGTCCTCTCCCACCCTGTCTGCCCCCCTCCTAAGAGACACAAACGCACACACTCAGACTCCCAACAGCTATCCACCTCACCCACGCACACTGCCCATGCTCCTGCACCAAAGCCCAGAAGAAGTACACCTCTGACAAGCACTCCCTCAACCTCCACTCCCATCCCTCCTCCCACATCCCGCCACAACGTCCCTAAGAAGCTTTTCCTTGCTCATCTTGACATCTTCCCTCCCCCTCCACCCCCGTCCTGCCTGTAAGATCAGGGTCCCAACGACCCAGCACCGCACCTCAGCCAAGTCTGCCACTGCTCCCATCAAATCTTCAGATACTGGCACAAAGGAGCCCCAGAGTGTGACAGCTGCCACTCCTACTGTGAGCACACCTCTGCCTCAGAAAGGAAGGACTAGGGTGTTGAAAACCAAGGGACTTCCTAGTCATGGAGGCAAGAAGGGGAAGGATCCCACTCCACCACCATAGAAAGGGAAGGATCCCACTCCACCAGAAAAGAGAGGCAATAGGCCCTCTCCACCATCAGTGGGCAAGGAGCCCTCACCTCCAGCAGAGGCAACTAGGGTCACATCTTTGCCAGCAGTGGGCAAGGAGCCCTCTCCTCCAGCAGAGGGCATGTAGGCCACCCACCAGAGACAATTGGGCAAGGAGCCCCTTCCAGAACCAGTGGGCATGTTCCCCACTTCAGAGACTGTGGCCTTACACTCCCACCAGAGACAATTGGGCAAGGAGCTCCCTCCAGAAACAGTGGGCATGTTCCCCACTTCAGAGACTGTGGCCTTACATTCCCCACCAGGGACAATTGGGCAAGTAGCCCTCTCCACAACCAGTGGGCATGCTACCCACTGCAGCTGAGGTGCCCCCACCCCTCTTCCCCCTGAGGTGCCTGCCCATTTCCAACATGATGCCCCTGCACAGTGGAGTCTGGATACTGTCATGAATCAAGTTGGGGCTTGGACTGTGCCCTGTGGTCATGTGGGCCTTTTGTACTTTAGACTGGCCATTGGGCATTTCTAGACAATGAACTGTTTTTGTTATCGCATGGACAATATGGTGGCTGTTGGCATCATATTACAGTATCAGTTACAGCTCAAGTTGGTCCTTGTTCTAATTAGACGTGGGTCCTATGACACTGGTTTTACTCTGAAGCTGGTTGTGTGTATGGTGTTTGTGTGAATGGTGTGTGTTGTGTGTGTGTGTGTCACTCTCCTTTTCCTCCCTCCCTTCCTTGTGTGCTAGTCGGCTGTACTCACCGTCGTCGCCTTCATCAGCGGTGGTGTTCCTGGTGGACCATGGCGTAGAAGAGTATCAGGAAGACTTGAAGTGCTGGTTCCATGGTGGCGGAGGTCTTCTCTGTGTCTCTGATGGTGAGTCTTTCGTTGTCTGTGCAGTGTTTCTGCCAGGCTTTTGATGGCATTGGTACTGCCGTGGAAATTGTGGCGGTTTTCTGTGTCATAATATGGTGGGCAGTACTTTGTCTTCTGCCTGGCTATTTATGGCACATTGGCTGTCTATGGGGGGGGTATCACCGCCATGGTCATAATTTGGTGGTAATTACCATCAGCCTGTTGATGGTATTACCGCCACTTTAACAGTCTCCGCCAATGTCATAATGACCACCATTATGTACACACAAACAGGCAGAGGCTTGAAAAGAAGAAAACAAACAAAAAGACACACCGGAGAAAGTTTAAGCAGTGCTAAAGCCAGGCATTAGGAATTCATTAAAAAAAAAAAGTTAATATAGAAACTCTGTATTGACTAAGAAGAGCCTATCATCTCGACAGGTACCTTTAAAAATGATGAAGCCAAATTTGGTGGCCCAACCCAGCCTCCTCCAGACTCTGGCTGGTGCAGACAGGCATGCTCTTGGCCTGGTTTTCGCCCAGGCCGTGCCCACAAATCGTCCCACGCCATGGGAAGGCTAAAGTGCTGAAATGCACTATGTTGCAAGTGGTCAGGGCAGTAGAACGTTGGTGCCTCTCCTGGCACCAATGCACCTCGTAGTGGCAGTCCCTGCACTGTTTAGCCCTCAAAGTGCAGCTAAGTGTGTGAAGTCCGTGTCTGAGAATTATTTCACTAAACTTTATCCCACAAAACCTATGTTTCACCCTCACACAAAAAATTAGAAATATCGATGTAGCCTAAAGGCCAGAGCCACCAACTTTGGACTTGGGGAACCAGGTTCAAATCCTGATATTGGCACAACGTCCTTAGAACCTGAGAAAATCATGTCACACATCTTCCCTGCTTATAATTAAATGAACCTGTTGCTCTTTTAGAGTGCTCCAATGCACTTGGGAAATGTTTGATATGATTGGGGATGAGGCCTTACCCAATAATCTTCTGCATAAGGGGAGTCACAACTTTGTTAAAATCATTTGGTATTCATAACACTTGTGAATTTAGTAAACAGATGCCACGGGCCAGCAACCTACTCTGATAAGTGTTCAAGCTCCAGAGTCCAATGCTTTTCAACATCTGCCACTTCTATGGACTTAACAATATCTTGGCCACAGTCCGATACTGGAGGTCATGGTCAAGGTTGTCATGTTTACAACTGCCATTAATACATTAAAATGCCTTATGTCAATTAGAGCTAGGTGGGTCATGAAATGTTGTAATTCTAAAGATTGGGTTATGTTTCTAAATCATTTGGGAAGGACTGCTCTCAACATTGATTTGTTTGAAATAAGAAAAGCACAAATGAGCACACTACTTACAAAGTATCCAAGTAAAAGCATTACTTGATTGACAGAAAACCTAATACTTCATTATTAGCTTATGGACATGCAAAATATAAGCTCCAATAACATTTGCAAGTATAAACCCACCCCTTCTGTTGACAGTCACTCCTCAAATAAATTATGTCTACTAGTAAAGAAAGCAAACGGTCCCGAAGATGGCTTAGAAAGAGAACATGCTTCTTATCAAGTAGTAACAGTGTCCAAGGCCTTCAGTGGGGTGAAAGGGGGAAGTTCTAAAAAGGGTGTAGCATCTGTAATTAAGGTTGTGGTTTAACGATGTAAACTAAATTTCTGTGATTCCCTCAGTGCACCACCGGAACAGAATTCAATCCGGATATATTACACAACAACTGGCGTTCACCTAAAACCAAATGCAAAAATAACAAGTGATGGACGGAATGCTGGACAATGTCAAACATTCACCCCCAGTACAGAGATCTGGGCCTAAATCCATCGTTTTTTTGCAACCAATGCTGTTCCAGTTTGGACCCAGCCATATGCAAATCAGTCTTGACCCTATTCCCCATGGGAACAGTCCAGCCTGAACTGCCAAGCCAGGTCCTCCCTGGACTGGGAAACAAGCATCCTAGGACCAGTTTCAGGGTATCACCCTTCATCAGCCAGGCTAGCTTGATTCCAGAGGCATGGGGAGCACGGGACCCACATCTGGGCATACCCTTCCCACTTGGGGCAACAAATGCAAAAAGAACAAGTAATGGACGGAATGCTGAACAATGTCAAATATTCACCCTCAGTACAAATATCTGGGCCTAAATCCATAATTTGTTTTGCTACCCATGCCTCTCTAGTTTGGATCCAGCCATATGCAAATCAGTCTTGACCCTTTCCCCATGGGAACAGTCTAGCCCGAACTACCAAGCCAGGTCCTCCCTGAACTGGAAACAAGCATCCTAGGACCGGTTTCAGGGTATCACCCTTCATCAGCCAGGCTAGCTTGATTCCAGTGTCATGGGGAGCACAGGACCCACGTCTGGGCATACCCTTCCCACTTGGGGCAACAAATACAAAAAGAACAAGTCGCCTAAAACCAGTCAGGACTGTAACTGTGTCAATGATTTTGTGGTAAATAATTAAAAATGTTTTAATTATGAGACCATGAATTAAACGTTGCTGAGGCCTGAGGAAGGGGTCTTCAGAGTGTCTCAATCATGCCCATTGTATTTACACAATGCAAGATATGTAAGCCCTGTCTCCCCACATCTCCTCCATCCATATGTTACACCTCATCTCTTTCCTCTTCAACAACTCTTTTTCACTGTCTTCTGAATGCTCTTCCTTGCATCTCCTCAATTCACCACCCCCAAACACACTACACACCTATTCACCCGTAAGCACTGCATTTTCTGTTACTTTTGCCTTGTCAATATTTTGAGAATGATGTACCTCCTTCACACACTATTGCATCAAATCAAAATTGCAATTAAAATACAAGCTCATTGAGCCATGTGTTCTGCAGAGAGGCCAGGAAGTTGTTGATCATCTATTTCGAACACTTTTCTGACTCACTGACCGGCACCATGAGAAACTCACGCAGCCTTCAGCCTTAACTCCAGAACGCTCAGGCATGGCCTGTTCTAAACACCAGGAGGAGACTCAGTTCAAAGTATCCATCACACAAGAGTAATATGCTACTCGAAAGAAATACTGAAACACAGCACCCTGGAAACATCAAACACTCTTAGGGAACGCAAGCATAAGATTAAGTATAACGTGAAACATAAACAGGAATTAAGTTGATTTTATATGATTTTTCTTAACGTTTTTCTCATTTATTCAAAAATAACTCGGTGTTTTTGTATGTAAAATGCAGGTCATGAATAGAGGGCTCGACAGGGACCTGTTTCAATGCCCGTTTTTAATTACTACTTGTCTGAGGGCCCGGCCCACTTAAAGCCTTGACGTGTCTTTGGTGCGCTGAGGTTGTATGGGCCCTTTTCTAGTGTTTGATAGAGATTGAGGACTGTACCTCTGACCAATGTTCCACAATATTTAGCAGCAGAACTATGTCACCTTCACGGAAGCTGTAGAACCTGGACTACAATAACTCACACAGTTTTTAATACTTAACAAACAATTTAAAAAAGGTAGCCTCGAGATGTGCAATTACACTGACCAGATGTCACACTCGCTGCAAAGTGACTTCGTTGGTTGCTTGCTTACCTAATGCCATCTGTTTTCTCATATTCAAGGGCACAGCTTGGCCAATCTCTCTGGCGACCATATTTTGAGTATAAGTACATCAGTTGTACAGAGAAATTATACAATGATTCGTTGTTCATTCATGTAAATAGTCGTTATGATGTGCCAGGCTAATGACTGAACTGATCTTGAGGTTTTTGTCCTTCCCAATGCTTGATTAAGTAAAATCGGGAGAGGTGTGGATACAAACACTTAAGGGCAGGTCCTGCCCCGTGCTTTCTCGCGTGGTGCATCCCACACACCACGTGCTGATGACAGGACTTATCCTGATCCATAAAGACTGCTGAGGCCTCAGACATCTATGCTTTCACATGCATTCAATGAGGCCACCATACTTAGATAACCTCTAATTTTCTGGTACTACTTGTTGACCCCTTTTATATGCCCCTGCTAGTTCTGAAGTGAAAGCTGTGATTATGTACAGTTGTAAACATTCCAGCAGGGGGTGAAATCATAATTTGCTGGTGACCCCACACTTATTCGCATTGGCTTCTCAGCTACCTGGGTCTATGTTTTCTTGTTTTCAGGAAATCCACAGTCCTTTTGGTGGTCAATTCAAGGAAGGCTTGCTTGGTGGATTACTTGACACCTGACACACTTTTGGCACACTGACCAGAACAGATGGGGGCTCCTTTGAGAAGAAAACATCTACTAAAGCCACCACATGCTTAGATCAGGGCTTGTTCCTCTTCCTTCTCTAGTCAAGCAGGTTAGTCCTGCAACTTGTGCAGGGATCAAGTCTGCATGCACTACCAGCGTGTTCATGTTTTTTGATTCAATGCTTCATCCAATGCAGGTATTGTCTTTATATTCTGGTGCCTTTTGTCCTGATTTTATAAAGGGATACAAGACTGCATGTATGAGGCGGCAAAGTAAAAATCTGGACTGGATGAACTATTCAACCATGGCTTCAGAAAAATCGCAGAGCTCACTAAATTACTGTTTTCCTGGTGGCACACGCTGATATATTGTGTTTATGAGTTGGCTGGATTTTGGATCTCATATCACAACTTTCTTTCCATAAGCTGTTTACTGTAATAATATTCTTACATGTATCCCGCACAAGCATACAAGCATCCATATTTTTCTTTTCATCAAAATATCTTAAATTTAGGCCTCTATAGAAGAATACAACAGAAAGTGAATATTAGCGTTCAAAAAGGATCTGGCTGCACGGTGGTTGGCCTGATAATTTTGGACACATTTTTTAACACATGCACTAAAGAATTGAGCTATATAATGCCTCCACTAAACTAAATATCTTTCTCAGATAGATTATGCTGTAAACTGGAATGTAATGAGTGGCACAGATGCGTACCATGTAATACTGAGCATGAAACTTAAACCATATTTATACCTAATAGATTTAAATAGCTTCTTCCAGTCATGGGCTACATGTGCAAAGTGGAGACTGGAATGCAAAATTTAAATATGTTACATATATTCCAAAATAGTGGAGAGTTGCTCATCAGGTCACAAATGTACCCTATATCTAATTGGTGTATTGCCCATGGTTTATTATATTTTTAAACTTGTAATACTGGTTTTATTTTGGATATTAATATATTTTTTAAATTGTTGCAAATATGTTTAATGTCTTTACAACTCCCATAAATTATTTATTAAATTGAAATTTTACATTGCAGTGTTTTGGATCAGATATGTAGTGATGATGAGCTTATTATGATACGTCTATCATAATTTTGAGAATTTCAAAGATAGGGCTTTCATTTGCAGCCATTGTATGACATAGCATAATTTTACTGACTGGAATTTACTAACATAGCTCCTGATGGGGTTCCTGCTGAACCCAGCTCAGGCTTACCTTTAGTGCCCCTCAACAACATTTGCCATGGGCCTCATCCTATTGGGTTGTACCTGTATGAATACTATGCATTTAAGTCAGATGTACGGCTTAAAATTAATAAGAAAAAAAAATACTATTGGTGTTATTTAGAGTTTGACAGTTGTTGGACATCCACAAAAAAGCAGTAGATTTCCTGTCCACCCAGAGCATAAAGACATCAAGTCTGTCAATTGGGTAGGTGGACACCTACTTTTTTTTGGCGCATGTCCAACCTTAGTCACACTCTAAATCCACTGCCTATTTTATTCAATTTTAAATATCTAGACATGGAAGACCATACAGTTTAGGTGTCAGCACATTCTGTGTATGTAGATATTTAACTTTTTAACTTGCATGATTAATTCGAGATGCATTTGTTTCTGTTCATATTTTCTTTTTATGTTTGTCATATAGTGCTTAATATAGGGATTTTCTTGCTTCAAAGCACTCTAGATATGTACCTTCCATTGAAATTAGGTGTGGTAAGATTTTACTAAATTCTGCTGTTGTGGGAGGGGATAACAGAGCCTAAGATTATTACCCCAAGATTTAAGAAGTAATAGTCCCTCAAATCATATTTTCTTTTCTTTAAAGGTATTCCCGTGCTTAAACCAAATCAAAAGACTTTGTATTACTGTAACTAAATTATGAAATAATGTGCAAAGACTGAAATACCCATCAAATGTGCTAAGAGGAAATACACAAATCGGTTTTAACAATGAGAAATCACAGGCTCATACACTGTGGCACCTTTGAAGTGTAATTTGTTACAATTTTCCAGTGAATAATCAGTGAAACTCAAACTTTTCACGGATCTAATCATTGAAAACGAAACAATTTTTGCACTTATTGATCAGCGCAAATGCTGGTTGCTCACTATCATTTTTGCACTGGTTGTTAATCGCAAATATTGGCGCATTATTGCACTGCTTGGAAGTAACATTTGTGCAATCTAGCTCCATCCACTTTATTAGGAGAGGTCTGAACCAATTGAAGTTAGCATATGGCAAAAGGCTTCCCAAACGTTATCAGTGCACTGTTAATTTCTATGCTTTCAGCGCATCTGGCGGTAACACATATTCTCCCCAACAAAGGTAACCCCTACAAAGTTCAATTAAGCATCTCCACAAAGGCAGAGGCTCTTTCCAACCCATACTCCTGTCTGACGAGGATGAGGGAAAGACTGAACCAGCCTGACTGGCTAGACCACTGAATTTGCAAAGAAGTAGTTGCTGGTAGCTAGCACTGGTAACATGTCCAACCACTCAGATTTGGAAACATAAGTTGGTGCTACTTTGCGACTCATGGAACACCCTATGGATTCAGGATTGAAGGACTTAAGGAGTGAGGGCTATATTAATAAAACTACTGTGCCATTCTTGCGCCATGCAAGTTAACACCAGGCTGACGCAAAATCTAGATGAGATTCACCAATCCATACAAGGCCATCTTCTGTGGCTCTGCGGTGCTCGGTAAATCTGGAGTAACGCAAGGCAGTGCAAGTTGCTGCCTTGTGTTACTCTGCCTCAGGGAGGTGTTAATTGGGTGGAGTGTGGGTGTTCCACACAGTCACCCATGAATTTGGCATATTCCCATATTTACCGTGAGTGCTAGATCTGGGAATTAATCAAAATGCTACGCCTACCTGGGGGGGGGGGGACCATAACGAGGAGAAATATCTTTATTTCTCCCTGTATTTTCATCTTTCTATGTGTGCTGCATCCTGCAGCACATGTAGAAAGAGGAAAAAGCCTCAAAGGATTGTTTTTGTGTAGGAACATCCCCCTTCCTGTGCAAATTAAATCCTGCTTGTATGGTGCAAGGGTACCTGCGCTGGTGGTAGGCAGCACTTAGTGCACCATGCAAGGAGAGGACTGGAATGCTCTATACAATGTTAAATATGGTGCATTCCTGGTGACGTTCTACCATATCGGTGAGGGTATTAAGAGAAGTGTTAGATGGTATCAGTACTGTTGTATTAACATGAATAATGGAAAAGTAATAAAGAAAATGTGTTCATGAATGCCCTCATTCTATCAACACAACAAAATTGCTTGATTTTATAGGAGGTTTAGGGCCTGACTTCAAGTTTATTGGCCGGGCTACTGCGTCACAAACATGGTGGGTATTCTGTCTGCCTAATTACAAGTGCATTGGAATATAATTCAATTGTAATTAGGCGGATGAGATATCCACCACGTTTGTGATGGAGTAACCCATCTGCCAAGCTCTAAATCAGCACCTTAGCCTACACAGAGCTTTGAGAAATATGTGTGTGCTTATCAGTAGGTTTTGGTATAATTATGGCAAAATAATTTTGTCAAGAAGGGCAAAATGTATTAATTAAAAAGACATCTTCTGTGGTTAGCAGCATTATGTTATAGAATGGTGGTAGAATGCTCGTTGTGGCGGCATCAACAGCACTAGATACTAATGATGAGTGGATTCCCTCTTCCAGCATCTGCTCTCAGTCTAATCCTCCAGCCGATGATGCAGATCCTACCTGCCATATTCATTTGCTATGTGAAAATCGGTTCAGGCATAACCTCCCAGCGGTAAGGCAAAGCGGACTAGCAGTGACCCCTGCAGGGTCAAAGGTTACAGACCTGTTACCCCCGGTATAGTAATAAATGCATAATTCTGGAGATCTGTATTAGAGTGTAGTTGCATTTCCAGGTGCCTTATACCTCCTGTGAGACACTGAGGTACGTTATGAGACAGCACTCCACACGGCAATGTAGTGCTTGGTTAGAAGGATCTTGTATTGCAGTATGGGCTTTGAGGGAAAGTACATTGGTGTCTCTAGGCACATACTTTGTAGAATCCTTGCAAAACCCTTTCAAATGTGCAGATGAATTTTTTTACTCTATTTTCGCATCTCTAATTGCAGATTAATTTCACGGGTTGCATTACGTAGTGTATAATGATCCCAAATTTGGGATCCTCGTTTTAAAAGTTCGGGTCAAATTGTCTGACATTCTTAATACATTGTTTTATTTTCAAATGGTGTTCACTATTACTCAAAACGGTTACAGTTTCTAACAGGTGCAGGCAGCCAGTCAGGCGGGCGTTGTGGCTGTAGCATTACGTAAAATTCTTTTAAATTGGAGGGTTCAAACGGGAAGCACGCTTTCGTCCACGGAAGCAGGTTATAATGTTTCATTAGCACCGCGTCCGCCTGCGTCTCGAGAAAAAAGACGCCATTTTCCCTCTCTCTTGAGTGCATTAATTTTAACAAGGCCGTAATGCTTCAATGTTACAGGGGCCTATAATCCTCCGTGTCAGAAGCACTGAATAATGCATTTTGGCTTATTGCATGTTTTATTACAATTGGCTGTTGGTGAAATTCAGATGAACATATTTCCACATTATAACAGAGTGGATTTAAACTGAGTGCAGTGTAAATGATTGACCGTTTCAACGCCCAGAATTAACGACACAGTATCAAATTCCGGAAGCATTGAGGAAAAAAAATCCTGTAAGAACCTTGAGGTTGCTGGAGAATCCGCTGAAGCGCAGGAATAGATTTATGGAGCACGTATTATCACGCCGTAACATCACCACAGATAGAAACCAGTCCTTGGCATTCTTTCAAGAAACACATCATTCCAACACTATATAACAACTCTGTATAACAACACCAGCGTGATATGTGGTCATAATATTTTTAAAGCAAGGCAATGAAAATAATGTGTGCTAAATGTAAGGGATGATTTATCATTGTTTAACACAGAGAACCGACGTGACCTCATGCTTTGCATGAACTCTAACAGAAATAGGAGATCTGCGCTAAGCTAATAATGGGCCAGTAATGCGTGGCGCAAGGCGGTCCAGCTGTTCACTAGGAGTGAGTTTTCTGTGACTGAAATTTGGTAGGGAGATTACATTAATACAATGACTTGCTGCTAATGTTTCTTTCTCCAAAGGAAATACATTTTTTTACAATAGTAATTCCGACAGGAATAAAGGATGGATTCTAGTATTTAATTTGTAAAAATAAAAGTAAATCCTGAGGCCCAAAGTGTTGCGTATTTAAGCCTGTGGCAATCGAAAGTCGGGGTGCTGAATAACAAGGCTACATGCATAGACTTGGTTCCACCAAATTGTCCCTCTCGATTTATCTCACTCCTTCAGGTTCCTTTTCATTCCTACATTTTTTCTTTGCCATTCTATATTCTTTCTCCCTTTTGCATTTCTCTCTCTCCTGATCCGGGTCAAAGTCTGATGAGGAAAGATACCTGCCAGGCCTGAAAGATGAGTGTTAGTGAGCCCTACCTGCAATCACTGGCTCAAATTAAGCACTGGTTGATTCGCTAAGGAACTGAAGAAAGAGCATTTTTCATTCCGCAAATATTTCACATATGCAAACTTGTATAAATGTGTGAGTGAACAATCACATTTATAATTATGCCCAGAGGCAGACTTGCAAAGTGGGAGTGGAACAAAACAGAAGACATGGGGTGAACGTGTTATTTTTTAAGACAGAGCAGAAACTAAAAAATATAAAGTTGCTGTGCTTCATGTGCATTCCTACAGTATGATGCAGGTGTGATTTCCTGTTTTTGTAGGCCTATTTAAGCTGGCAGATGCAGCACAGAGCATGGGAGTGGTAGAAGAAGCATGGTAGTGCAGAACACACGGGACAGATAATAAAAAGCATGCATGAGGGCTGCAAATGTTTGGCTCCGGGTAGAAGCAGACGAGGGAGAGAGGTAGAAAACACATGCATTTTCATGAAGTGCTGAAAGGAAAAAAAAGAGTAGTTCCCTAAATGTGAGTAGTGGAAGGACACCAGCCATGCAAGCAGAAGCATGGTAAAGAGGCCATGCTTCAGGAGAGAGATAGGCAAGCCATTGAATAAGAAACAAGCAAATGAGAGTGATAACAAAGCCAAACAGTGGTTAAGCAATGGGTGGGCTCCAAGCCCATTGTAAGTTTTTGGTAAGTCCACAACAGGTGTTTCACAAAAATGGCCTACTGCTGTTTGCTACTCCTGCATTGGTGCACAAACAGGCTTCTTTGTGCTACATACAACCTTCTCAGCTGTACATGTGTTCTGCATAACATAGGATTTATACTGGAAGCATACCCTTCCACTTCAAAATACGATTCCTAAACAAATTGTGAAACATTCCACACATTTTGGGTGTGTTGCACAGTGCAGCACACATGCACTATGTGGAATGTTTGAATGTTTGAAGAAATTAAAATATTTGTCCTTGTTAATGCTTGTTTCAAGGAGGCATTTGTTTTTGATGCAGAGATGGATCTGGCTATCTTAGTATATCAAACTTTATGCTGAAAATGAAGGGTGCCTGCACTGATCTACCCAAGTCACACACTATAACGCTTTGACGGCAAGTGGCACAAGGCAGCACAAAGCACTATTTGCGCTCAGAAAATGGCAGCATTCCAGTGCAAAATACCTTTTGCACTGTAAAATAAATGCCCAAGTGAGATTGCAATGCTTTGCCTCACCTTGTGTCACTTTGCCCTAGAACAAAACTTTAGTAGCTTTGGCCCACGGTTTTTCACATTTGGGTATTTAGTTATATGTTTGTTAATCTGGAGCAATGGTTGGGTCATAGAGTTCGAAAGTTTGGCATTGATCAAGGCAAATTGCCTACCTCCTTTGAAGGACAGACAGAAGATTGCAGTGTTCCAGATCAAAAGGTTTGATGGGAACGATAGAGAGAAGTTGGAATTTGATGAATACTGGGTTTACTGAGTGTGATGATTTTAAAGTCAAAAGTCACACATTGATGAACGGATGGATGAATAATAAATGCAAGGCCCACCATGCACTGGAAAGTTAGTCAAACTTTTTGAGGCCACAAGTACAGTGAAAAGTGATATTTTGTGAGAAAACAAATTGTTTGAGGGTTCTGCGTGGCAATGCAGTGTAGCAAACATTCCTACACATTGCAGTAATCCAACTAGGAATTGATGGTGAAACCCATAAAAAGGGGATTTTGGTCTTGCAGAGCCGAAGAAGGATTTACTTGAGTTTGAACATTGTGAAGAAACTTCTTCTGCTAGTGGAGCCAATTCAGATGGCTGGCCAAGATTATCCCAGCATGTATAGCCAATACTTGTTTTTAGCTCGGCACCAGAAACAGCAATTGTTCAAGAAGGGGCAGTGAAAGGGCAGTAAGAGATGGGAAGACCACCATGACATTATGTGAATGGGATGACCTCAGCGATCTTATATTTTAATTGGTACCTGCTTAAAATTATCCAGAGGCTACAAGCAGTTAAGCAAACTTTGAGATAACTAATGCTGGAAATTCACAGAAAGAGTTGAGAATGATGAACCATCTGTGGGCAGTACATGATTCAAGTATATAAAGGCAAGATATTGTTAATGAGCTGGACTGAGGAAAGGGGGAGCCTTGGAAGACTAAGCAAGCCAGATGTTGCGAATGAGAAGCCCCAGTAACTGAGCTCTTCTGTATTTGTAAGTTTATAGGACAGGGGGCTGGGTGGATGTTCAACTTTGGATGTTGTTATTGCTTTTGTGATGAAGACCGAGGCCTCATATTGGGGGGTTGTGGGTGAATAGAGGGGTTATTTGCAGCTTCTTGGTTCTCTTCCATCTGGCCTCAACTTTGCAGTGTGCTTACTTCATGTCTTTGATGGGGACCGGAAGCAACAACCACACTGTGTCTTTTGTCTGGATTTGCAGAGTCTTGCCAAGTCATATATGAGGTGTTTCACAACACTAGTATAAATGTCTAATGAACACAGGTAATGTAATGACGAGGAGAGTTTATCTAGAGAAACAGAGCCTAATGATTTCCTGGAACAAATTCTTGAAAATGACTATTCACATAATGAACAGCTTTGATATAAGTAACTGGTAAATAAATCAATGGAATATTTTTTGTGCACAGGCCAATCAATCAGCAAAAATCATCAAGGTTATTTTATGTGTTTGATCAATATCAGTTTAAATATGTACCCAGAGAATGAGCCGGACCAAATGTGAGATATAAGAGGACAACATTATCAGTGGTGGCATAGAAGTTGAAGGCCTTAGAGCCCTTTGATGAGGCTCCTCGCAGATCAAAATCAGCAAATAAGACAAGAGTGAGGTGTATTCTACAAGCGAGCAAAAATGCTGAAAATGGTATGTAACATGTTGTTTTTTCATAAGGGATAGTAGGCTTGATGCCACGATTTACTATGTTTTATTTAGATGACACATGAAGGGTCCATGCCTAATACTCAATAAGTGATGGAGTCAGAAATTGCGACTCTGGACATTACTAGCTACTCTTCTTTTAGGGGACTCATGCTAAATAAAATGGTAGCCATATGGTGGCATGTTTGTGGAATGGGGTTGAGGTATTGAGGAAAACAGCTATTGCTGAAAAAAGGATGCCGGGATTGGAGAGGCTTGATAAAGATATCATGTTCTTGTGCTTGCCGTCTTGCAACAGCATGCCTTCACAAATGTATAATTCTATCAGCAGTAAATGAAAGTGCTTAATAAAGGCGTAGGGATGGATGGTAGAAGTCTTCATATGGTCATGCGGAGATCAAAGAATAAGAGGTGGCAATCAAGTTTAATGAAGAGGGTGAAATGATGAAAACCGTAGATCTCTTGTTCGTGGGTTCTTGACATGTTTAGAAAACGGTATTCTGAGTTTGAGAGCTTGGAGGAAATCCTGGGAAACAGCGAATAGTCAGAGAGGACCTTCTGTAGTGAACAGAACATGGGAAACCTGTCAAGCTATCCATTATGACTTCTGATTGTACTACAGGAGCAGCATCCAATTGCAGGGTTGCTGTACATTATCAGTGAGCTCAATGCCACTGGCATTTTTCTCCACTATAGGTGGCAAAAAAAATCTCATTTTAAGGGCCCTTAACCTAGCACCAGGATACCCTTCGATGTGATAATGCGCTCTACAAATCTGCATAATATAACATAACCATATGTGTCAAAGTCTAAGACGCCATCCCCTATCCATCTGAATGTGCAAATGTGTAAGTGCTTTAAGTGTTGTACACAGATGTTTATGCAAAATGTGCACTGCACACAACTCTGTGCTTTTGGTGTATTGAAATTAGATGGTAAAGCCAGGTCTCGGACGACAGCGTTTTCTGCATAAAGTATTTACCGATGCCTTCAGTTATAATTGCAACATGCATTGATGCACGGTTTCAACCTGAAGAAACATCAGAAAATAACACCACACCCGCCATGAAGGATGAAGGAAAAATACACCTGAAGTCAACATTAGCGTAAACATTGAAAGGGGCACGCTGTGAAGTTTGCTATCTCGAAGTCAGAAAGGTAGGGCCTGGAACAAACCTCCCTGCTCAAGGACTAGCTCACACGGCACATAAATCTCCTGGGTGGGGCGAAGTGCAGCAACAACAAAGCCAAGAAAAGCTGGATGGTTATCAAGCAAGCAATAAAAGACTAGTTGGCTGTGAATCAGCAGACTGCGTGTACCACAACTGGAGGATGATTGGTCGCTTGCCATGAACGGCCAATAGGAGCTAGAGGGCGCCATGTGTCAGGCAATGGTCACTGGTACCGTTTGCGGCGAAAATATGGCCAAGACTGCCGCCAAACCACATAAAACAATTTAACCACGTGCATGTCAGTGTCACATCGGGAGGTGAATTTGCACGTTCGTACTACGTGGTCCTGGCAGAGGAAGTAATCTAACAATAAACAAGGAGCACATAGCAGATTAAGGAAATCTGCAGTTTGTGCAAAATGGCGATATCCTTGCATGTTGCTTTCTCAAAACAGAAAACAGTCCTTGTTTGGGAGTGTTGCCGGGTAGGTGGGGTGGGGGGGGGGGGGGCTAGCAGGTGGAATGGAGAAGTTCCAGATTTGAATGGTAATATGGTCCAATTAACTGTGGATAAAAATTCTCCATGGCCTTCAAATGATGACTTTTTGACTCTATATTATATAGACACTTTGGAGACTGTCTCTCTTAGTTAACCTTCAGCACACGCAGATAGACTCTAGAAAGAACATTCCATTTGCAGATAAATATACTGGTGCTGCAAGAGAAATACCCTAATTCTCTCAGCCTCATATCTGCCTTGTAGTTCACAACTGTCATTACGAAGTGCAATGTTCACATTGTGAACCCTTGTGAAACACAAGTCTATGCTGCTGCAAAGGTCGCACCCATCACTATGTGACATCCAAGGGTTTCTAATAAGCTGTTGCTTCATGTGAATGGTACAGTGCTTAATTTGCAAATAAAAATGTGCCGGTGCCCAAAGCTCTCAGTTGAAACACGCGGCTGCTCCAATGAAATGTGCGAGCACAGAATACTGAGGCAGCATAATTCTCAAGCCATCGCAGGACTCTTTAACCCATTTACAGCCATTCCTTGTCCCTTCAGCTCACCCCTGCAGCTTTCTGCTTTTTCCCTTTATGACTCTTTTTCGTTTTTCTCTTCCTCCGTCTTTCCCATATGTGTCTTTTGCTTGCAGGAAATGCCTGATGCAGAAAAATAAGTGCTAGCCCTCAAAAATAAATGCCGGTGACCCCCACCCGAAAACACCGGCTGAAATTAAGCACTGGGATGGTACCATGCTCCCATAATATTGCATTTCACATTGCACTACTTTGTCTGTCACTGTGCAGCCTCTGCCTTTAACAAACGGCACTTAAAATACTGGTGCTATGTAAAAGCAGGTCCCGAGGTTTGCTGTCTGCCGCAGACCTTTGTTGTCTTTTCAGTTTTTTTGTGCACAGGGCACACAGCCAAATCCTGGTTTATTAATATTCACAAAAACGTTCATGTACTCAATATTATACACAGCCAGTTTGCCCTGTACCCGATAGATAGCTGGGACTCAGGGCAAATGACTAGCCCTCTCTCAAGTAGTGCATTATGCAAACTTAATGCTGCACTGCAACAAGCACAGTGTATACACACATATCATGTCGCACCTATATATGCAAAGACCGTCCATTGAGAACAATGGACTGTGTATTCTACTCTAACCACACGTGCCTTGATACTGGGGTATTTTAAACGGGGGATCAAATGAAATATAACTGCAATTTTTGTATTTTAATATACTTGCTTGAAAGTACCTAAAATACTATGGGAAACAATGTGAGGACTGGTCCAGTCCACACTGTGTGGATTCAAGACACAAACACACATGCACACACACGGGCACGCATGCATACACATAAATAGATACACACACCCTCACACACACTTTTATTATACCAATTGTGTCCAAGGCATTTATAGCTGCTTGAGATACTGCAATTTAATCTACGGAAAGATACCCAAAAAGTCAGTGGCATGTTCCAATGTGTACAGAAACCGACAGCCATACTGCACTTTAACATCAAAAAAGAAAAACAGTGGAAACCATATAAAAAAATATTATACTGGCTCTTTTTGGAGTCAAATAATAACCATAAAGTGTTTCTACACTTATTTTATACAACATTAAGGCCGTTTGGGAGTGCTATAAATAACAAATGCTAGTATTATTCAGTTTAAGGGCACTTAAATTACTGACCTTGAAAGGTTAAGTCTGCCTTGCTGCGATTTAATCTTGTGATTTTCAGATTACTGCACTTATCAGTGGTGGGCGTAATCCACCTCATCATCGTGCCACATTTGCTGCATTCAAAGTCCTCTGGACCACACATAGGGGTTACTGTGCCAAGAGTCAAGGGCATCTTCAGAAAGTGTTTCTCATCCCCAACAATCATGATCCTATGGCTGGTGTACACACTGATAACTCACGTATTGGCCAAAGCATAAACAATTGTGGACATATCACCAGGATTTCAGCGGGGAATTCATGGTCACAGTCTCCAAACAATCTTCCCATCACGATCGATTCACGTGGCTCTTCCTCAAGCGATTTCTAAAAAACAGCCTACTAAAAAATACTTTGAGTTATGTGTGAGATAGTGAAGTTATTGAGTAACTTTGGAAAGAGACCAGACTTTTCACTGGCTGGGCACTTAGTACACTCAACGTGTGGTGATAGTCTTGAAGCTCATTACTATCTACTCATGGCACCATCTTATCCTCTCCTTCTGACTTTTCCATCAATACCCCCTACACCTGTACCATGAGGCACCTAAATATGGGAACAATTACCTTCTATTATGCCTGCAAATGGGACTGCCGTTTCCCAGGACATTGTTTTCACAACATGTGCTCCCTAATTCATTATATATCACAGTCAGTAACTGAAACGTCTGCACCATGTTTGAACCCAAATCAAACACCTAAGGAAGAAATACACTTAAGGCTGAATTTCTACTCATTGCTGCAAAGAACTGAAAAATCATGTGCCCCCACTCACCAAACCATTTCAAAACTTGAACAGATCTATTTCGTCTCCTTCTTCTTCCCTTTCCTTGCTGACTATTAGCTCACACTTTTTCAAGCCCTCCACTTCTTTGTCTTGTTGTAATTAACCTTAATCTAGCGTTTACCTCGCAAACATTTAGCGGTTTGGGTCACTCCCAATTTTTAGCTTTATTTTACTTGTTTAAAATACATTTGAAGTATTTTGGAGTAAAATAAACAAGGCTTCAATTATCCTTAACTCCAATTACTTGGTTTTTTATCTCATGTATTGTTATTGATTTATTTATCGTTGCCTCGTGATAGGAGGTTGCTTTAAAATGTCAGGAACCCCTTACATTAACCCTCCCCTATAGTAAGTAACAACTTGATGGATTTAAGTTATGTTCTTGAAAACCACAAGAAGCAATTACATTTCACTCCCTAAAACGTTTTCTCATCTTGCAATTCAAAAACAATCTTTGCTTTATTTTCAATGCAATTACATATTTAAATCTGATTCCCCTACATTATAATAAAATACATTATTCTAATATTGGCCTGTATCCAAACCTTAAATTTCACCCTTACCCTAACCCTATTGTTTCAAATGATGCTTGGAACAATATGTTACAGTTGCTCAATATCAGTGATGATAATCTTGTTACACTTGTTTACTATTTAACTATTTTACCCCATGGTATATTTGCGTTATATTGTAATTATATTTATTTATTGAATTCTTGCTATGTTATTTGCAATAATTTGCATTTTATTAATTATTTGGTTAATCCCTAATGCTATTCCTAATGTATGTTCTTTCCACAACACAAATTCAACTCTGTCTGTTCTCAGAACGTTTTGTGAGTGTGTTACTTTAACAATATACTTATAATGATTTCAGTGTTTTTTTATGTTTAAAAAATATTATACCCTAATACTAATCCTCAATCTAGACCCACTGAGTGTTAGTTAGTTATTTTAAAATGATACATTTCAGAGGGACAAGTGAATGCAGTGGACAAATGTGCTTTATTCAAAATCCACATCTGAAGGAAAGCAAAACAATGTCTTCTAGGGTAGAACTTGGAGCAGTGGTTTTGATCATAATGTTTCCACACCTGAGGCAAATTTGGTAAAGATGTCATGCAATGCAGTGCTTCGTTACATGAAAGGGAGAGAGCAGGAAAGCATCATATCGACTAAGATATGGCACTGTTTAACTATCTCCCTAGCCCTGGCATAAAAACAGGCTGCCTAGTGCTATGCACATATCTTTGCACCATGGAACTAAGGTGTCTACTTATCTCTATCATAGGTTTTGTACTGGAAGGGTACCATTCCAATGCAAAGTACTATGCCTGGATAAACTTTAAAACGCTCCCACTTTGTTGGTATGCTAAACAGTGCAGCACACATGCAGAATCAGAAAAGTTTGTAGAAATAAAAAACAGTTTTCCAAGTTACGCCAATCTCAAACAGCTGTTACCTTTTGAAGCAAACTCTATTATTATTACTAGATGGGGACCTGCATCAAACACCATGGATGGGTTCATCATGGGAACGTCTATGTACCACCCACTGATGCCCCCTGCAAAGTAATGCAAAGCCGCACAAAATTGTACTTTCAGGGAGCTTTCCAGTGGTCTTGAAAGTAATTTCCTTGTAAACATTTTGCTCCAGTTTGTATCACTTTTGTGACCCATCCCTGGTTCAAAATTTTAGTAATCTACCCCCTGGTGGATAATACAATGGTCCTGGACATGCTTTCATAATAAATCACAGTCTTGATTATAAACGTGAGCCCTGCTGCAAAGATGAGGCTGTCATGGCTTCCACCAGTACTCAGAGGGTCCAATCCACAAAGGGATTTTACTCTGCAAGCACAACTTTAGGGGCTACAAATGACAGGGCAAATCCTGCTAGGTATACGTAAGAGGATATCAAGCAGGTGTAAGTTCATTTACTCCTGCCTAATTTGATGCTACAGCTGTATATAAGTTTGTAGGAATGGCTGCCATACAAGGGGACGGCATGATTAGCCTTGTGAGTTTGTTAACACCTACAAAGCATTCCATTCGAGCATTCCCAAACTGCTCTCTGACACCTTACCCTGGGAAAAATCTGATCTTAGATCTGCTTCTGCCAAGGTTGGAACAAATACCTTTTCATGTCGGGAAATGATAACAGTACACAGGAAGGGAGTTATAGAGAGGGAAAAACATTTTCCTAAATGTAGAAAGACACATTTTAAAAAGTAGTAACTGCACTGTGGCGCTGCCATTTCCCAATGCGTAATTCTGGTGGTATAATTCTGAACTGGAAAAGAAGCCTAAATTTGAAAAGCCACGTTGCTTTTCCATGAGTGTTCCTTGAAATCTGCGCCTGGTGCAGATTTCCAGGCATACAAATGGAACGCTTTGTGAATTCCAAAAAAACATGTAAAAGTATGTTGAAGTGTGATAAGAACTATCTTAACATACTTGCACACTCTTTTTGACAATCATACTCCTCGATATTTTAGTGAATTCATAAAAAAATCATGTATTTGCTCCAAACCTAGGAGTACGCCTACATATGTAAATTTACAATTTCACATGTGAATCGTGCCAATTGTGTAAAACACTATTCTCTGTGGTAGTGTTTTGCTAACATGCACTTATATCATTTAAATACAAGCATAGGTATTTGGAAAAAAAGCTTTTATGTTCAGTTTGGAAATTGATAATCATATTGTCTAGCTTTCCTAGTTTGATTTTCCTGGTGCAATCATTGCTGTGAAGTCCTTTTAGCTGAATTATTGTTTTGAACAGTGCTTCCATGCCTCCCCGTAGGCTTTTATAAATGCATAAATATCAAAACAAGAAAATCCTTAATAACAAAAATATAAAAATACATTAAATGGAAAGCTATTGTAGTAATCTTGTCTTTTAGTGTTCTATAGCACCTGGAACATAGGCATTGAAAGATGTTATATAATCACAACTTGTTTGAGTCTGCAGTGTATGACCCAATGGAGCTGGTGATGGGAGGAGGGCACACACTCAATTTTGTTCCCATTTTTTATAATATAAAACATTCCGAGAATCGAAAAGAAGTTATTAACTCTTAGTCAAATGATAGTAGATTGACGATCAGATAAGAATACTAATGAAATGGCCAGTGCGAGTTTGTAAACTTGGGCATTACATTTGATTTTCATATGATGTCAATTCCTGCGAGTAATTTAACATTTTATGGTATCTTGATTTGTCTTCGTATAAATGTGATTGAACAAAAAGTGACTCACAATCTTAGAAAGCAGTACGATTACTGTATAGTAATCACTTCTTGCTTTCCCTAGGAGACACGATATCTAGGAGATGCTGATAAGGTTTCATCTCCAGAGGAAGCTCACAGTAAAGCATTTGGCAATGCACCACTTCCCCCTTCAGTGTATTGCTCCATAGAGCTGAAAGTTTTGTATCAGGCGGAGCATTCTTTGGCATTGTCACCTTCTACCTCTACCTCTTGGACCTGTTGGAGGTTGTGGATCTCTGTAATACTGAGAAGCAGCTCTGGGTGACAGCTGCTTATCAATATACCTATTCTTTGAAACAGATGGGGAAGGGAGACAGCAAGCTGAGGGGGAAGAAAAGCCAGAATTGATTACCATATCGTGCAGGTCACCAATTATTGATTTTAATGTAGGCCTCAGGAAAGTGAGGAGGGTGACGCAACACCACGTATAATGTCAGGACACCTGATACTGTTTGTCTTAATTATTTCCAAGTGATGGAGAGGGCACAGACCTGAGGAGAGTAGGAAAGGAAAGCAGGACTCAAAGTGTTTTTCTTTACGTTTACCTTGAAAGATTCCAAGAGATTGCAGATGGCTGGAATGCTTGGTTATGGGACAGAGAGTTCACAGCCCTGATGTGAGATGTGAATGAACTCCTGCAAGATCCAAACAGCCCAATGTGCAGAGGTAAATCTGTTTCTATGTGTGTGAGAAGGAACTAGCCATGGCAAGCAGATAAGATATTAAACATGTCTATATTCAAAACAAATTGGTTAAAAGATAAGATTTAACTTTAGAAAAACATGTCATACAGTAGGGAGAATGACAGAGATAAAAATGAAAAATGTGTGGGTTCAATCATAAAACTCACTAAAGAAATAAGACCACAATAACAGCCCATACCATTCAGTTGATCCTCATGTTTAATTTTAAATCAGTTCAACAGGTCAAACCACACTCCACACTCTCCAACCTGTCAACATGTTATTAAATCGCTGAGAGATGGCTCGTCAGGTTTTGGAGATATGTCCCAGGAAAGGTGCTTACAGTGGCCGGACATTAATGCAGGGTCCAGGGCAGCAAGTAAAACACAGCGCGTGACATCTGGACTAACGTTTTATTCTGCAGATTGGAGGGTGTTGATTCTCTTGGCAGGAATGAAGATGAATGAACACTGAACGGTTCAATGAAATTCAGTCTTGCATTTCAAAGTTGCCAGATCAACAGGGGGGAAATGGCTTGCCTTGGCTTGTTCTCTGAATCTTTTAGTCGTAAATGGCAGTAAACCACAGCTTTACGTAATGTAATTGACAACCAGGGACCACTTTCTGTTGAATCTTGCCATTCGTGAATTGCGGGTTCAAAGGTGAATTGATGTCAAGGTGCCATGAGCCCTTTTCATGCTCCCTGAATGCTTCAAATTATGTAGGTGAACTTTACCACTTCAAGGTGAAGCTGATCAATGTCATTACCACAGGCTTGTGATGTAGGTTATCGTAACACACCACTACTTCTCAGGGCTGCACGCTTAATGCTCCACCCTGAAAACACATTACAAACTGAATATGAAAATAAAGTGACATTACATTAATAAAAGTAGGTCAGGAAAACAACCACAAGCCCACTCACACCTACCACACCACAGTATGAGGATCCTGATCTACCTACAAAGGTATAGGGAAGACGAAAAGGGACATTGTAGCTTTCTCCAGACCAGAACATTGTAAACAAACTCTCCTTACAGATGCTACAGAGCTAAGCTGCATACAAAAGCAGCAGTCCAGCTCCATGTTTTCTATGTACAAGACAGTAAGAAGGAGCTATCAGAACTCTGCACGCAGCACGATCGCGAAACACACCCAATTTACATAATCTCATAAACTGTGCAGCAAAAAAAACACCTGTAATGTTTAACAAGAGTAACTGCAATTAACATTGCACTAGTGAAATACTTTGAGGCCGTATTTTAAAGGTGCAAAATTCAATAAAATTATACAACACTAGTATTGTGGAGCACTTCGAGGACTAAGTTGTTAAACAGAAGTATTAATGAAAGGAACAGACTTTCTTGTGTTTAAAAGACCCACTTCCTTTTTTATTGAAAACAAAATTGCCATCACGTGTTTTACTATGCTTTAAAGTCGCTTCTTATGGGCCACAATGCAGTATAAATCGGTTTATAGACTCACTGGGTCAGGCCTAAATTGCATGACTTCTGATGTTAGATGGATTGTTTCACAGACAACTCATTGGCTGTCCGCTTGTGTTCACTCCGTTTAAAGTTTGCTGTCAGGTTAGTTTCTGGTCTCTCTTGTGTGCGCATAGTGACCAAAAGGAGGAAGAAAATGATTGTCATTTATCTCCCAACTAATCCAAACTAGTGTCACTTAAGTATATTTTACACAACATACAGCCTGAAGAGTACATAAAAGAAAAGAAAGAATCAGATTCATTTCAGATGGAATCCACCTACAAAGAGCTATGGACATTTTTTGCATGGATTTTGAGTTAAACCTATGCTTTTAAGCTAGCTACACTAAAAAATACGGAAAAAAACCCACAAACAATATGCAAGTTTGCGCTAAATATACTGGTATATGAATCCAACTGCAAAAGTCCAAAAACCCCAGAAACAATCAAATGGGGATATACGTGTTTAGGAAAATATATTCCATCATAATTGATGCAAAAATATGCTGTAAATCAGTGATACGCATAGTACGGCGGGGGGGCTACATGTGGCCCTCCTGACCTTTACATGCGGCCCAGCAGCACTGGGCTGCTCTTAGCTAGACTCGGCACTAACATTAAAAAAATGTAAATAAACAGGCAAGTATTTATTTAAGGTGAGTTGAAGGTTAAGAAAAGAGATAAGAGAGGGGTTCTGTACAATGTAACATCAGAAACACCTTCATTTTTAAAGACATATTTGAAGCAAAAATGTAAAAGCACGATCAAGTCTGCTCAAAATTCAAAAAGTGTATTTCATTAACACAGAAACTTCACCTTAGTTCACCAGATTATATCAGTGCATTGAAGAAATATATTTTTTCAAAGTGATAATTTTCTAACCAGAATTTAGAAACATTCACTCCCCCATCTCCCACCCCGACAACAATGCCTTTGGTGAGCCTAGAAGCAAGTCAGCTATGTGCACTCTTTCGGTGGCCTAGGTTTCAATTATACAAAAACATTATAGTTTATTAAATCAAACACAAAAAGGTTTTGTGAAGCACACATCCTAAAGTCATGCAAGGTCCTCATATGTGATCATGAACAAAAAGGAGGGAAAGTGAAATAAAACATTTGCTTAGGATCACACAGTTTGGTTAAATGGAGAAGCCGTGATTATTCCCAAGTTTATGGTTTCACATTGTGCTTTTCAGACACTAGAAGAATAGCTTTGCGTCCCTTACACCCACTTTATTACCAACCCCCGACTGCCACCCTGCTGCCATCAGTGCGGCCCTCGGTCACATCAAAGACCAAATTCTGCGGCCCCTGTGAAAATGTTTGTGAGTACCCATGCTGTAAATTAACATAGGAGCTGTTTTATAGAGCAGTTCACTAATGATCCCCAATGCAAAAGGAAATACAAAATCTAACATTGATGTTTAATTCGAAGGAGGATGCTAGATCAACCATTTTGTAAACGTTTTCTGTGACAGTCATCAGTGAGGAAAACATGAGACTCGTTGGAGACAAAAAGCAACATCAAATGTGCATAATCTTGCAATAGGGCAAGAAAAATTTCACAAAATATATCTCAATGGATACACTATCATGGGTTCAGAACCAATACAGTACTGCAGACTTCAACAAGCATCAACAAAGACACTCAGGGCCTCATTACGACCCTAGCGGTCCTAGGACCACCCGGGCCGCGATGGCGGTTGGACTGCCTCCACAGTCGGACTGCTGACACCGCAAGGTTGCCGACAGCCTGGCGGTCTCAATCCACTATGGCGGCGCTGTCCTGGGGATAACGAGTCCCCTTTCTGCCATCCTTTGCATGGCGGTAGCTCTGCCGTGCAAAGGATGGCGGAAAGGTAGTGCCGGGGGCCCCATGCATGGGCAGTACAGGGGCCCTCATGGACAGCCCCGTCGCACTTTCCACTACCCAAAAATACAGGCAGTGGAAATTGCGACGGGTGCTGCTGCACCCGTCGCACTGCCACATTGGCACCGGCTTGTGATCGAGCTGGCGTCAATGTTAAGGCCCTGTTCACCACAGGGTCGGCGGGCGGAAACTCTGTTTCTGCCTGCCGGCCCTGCAGTGAACTCTTAATATGTCCGGCGGTATTCTGACCGCAATGCTGGTCTACCGGCAGCATGAGTTTGGCGGGCGGCCTCCGCCGCTAGCGTAACTCAGAATGAGGGCCCGAGTCTGCGCTTGGCAAGTGTTCACAACATTTTTCTTTTATTTATTTTGTGCAAACACATTCAATATGAAAATACAATCTGCCAAACATTTAAACACATAACAAGCATAGGCAATGCCAAGAGGCCTGGTATGTAACTGAAAATATCTCTTCAGTCACTGATGAGTTTAGGACCTCAATAAGTCAACTTACATGCACTCTGTTACTCATTCTTTCCTTCCACCCACTCACTCAACTTGCATTCATCTACCTAACCATCCACAATAAAACAGACACACAAATTCAACAAGCATATAGAACACAAATAAATAAAAAATAAAAGCAGACAAAAACATGCTTGTCCTTAATCTATCAAGTCTGCCACCTTCACCATTGTTTTTTTACTATAACCAACTGAACCCCCCTTTACTTCACATAGGAAGGCAACCCTCAGGCACGTAGACATAGAATTACAGATATATACAAATTACAGTGGCAAAACAATATACACTCCCTACGATAAGTGTCTAACAGGAATATCACATTCCACCCCTCTTAAGTGGGCTCTGGAACATAATCAAACTTCAAGACTTCTACATGCAGGGTTTGTTAGCATTGGTAAACAAGAAGGGGAAACCCTTGCCCACAACAGCTATCTGTGATGGTCCATGTAAAGAAGTTGTTGCCTAATAGCCAGCACTGCTGACTTTGGAACTAGGGAACCAGATTTGAAACATGGCAACAGCTGAACATCCTGTGAATCTGTAGAAATCACTAAATATCACCATGCCTAAAAAAGAGGACAACAAAATCTTTGTGGAATGTAATTTGGTGCTTATGTATATCACTCTAATGCCTGGGGAACACGTTTGTGCTTATAAAAATGCAAAACATAATGCCATGCCTGTCTACAGGCTTTAACACAATGTAATAATAATCTGCCTTTATATGCCTATTTCCACAATACAAAAGTCAGGCCTACGGCGTTAATCATCAATTTTCATAACAAAAGGATTAGACTCATTGCCAATTACAGCTTTTCTCAATGTAACAATCAGGCCTGTAGCTTTTCTCACTGATTTCTCATTATAACCTACTTCTGCATATGTTTTCCCACATGGCTACTATGGGTATATAGTCATAACATTGTAAACATATACAAAAGGTTCTGGTGGCAAAACAATATGTAACTCTTCCTAAAATGGATTAACTAGAACTCTCTAAATGCAAATCTTCTACCCCAAGAGTTGTCGTAGAGGGTAACTAACACCAAAACACCTGCCTACAATGGTAATCTGTGAGATTCCCTGTAACAAAATACCTGTCTACAAGCTACAACACAGAGTAATGAAAATCCACCTGAAGGCCTATTGACTTTAACAAATGCTTTTGACAATAAATGAGAATGGCATGCTGCCTTTTGTTGTAACTTGTCATAATATACCGATTGGGCATATAGTCCCTCATTACAACCCTGGCAGTCGGTGATAAAGCGGCGGTAATACCGCCAACAGGCCAGCGGTAAAATAAATGGAATCACGACCATGGCGGAAACCGCCAACACAGACAACCACTTTAACATTCTGACCGCCATGGCAGTAGCAACATACACCGCAGCGGTAACTGCCAACAGACAGGAGGAAGACAATGTACAGCCCACCCCATTACAAGGCACCAATCCGCCAGCTTTTCTGGGGTGGTACCAACGGCATCAAAAGCACGGAGGGAACAGTCTTTGGAACGGAAACCGCTCACCTCACGACACCCAACGAGGAACCAGGATGCCATGAAGCCTGAGTTACAGGTCCTGCCCATGTTGGTCTACCTCCTTATCTACTAGGAACATCAAAGACGGCAGCTACGACCACTGTGAATACTGCACCTAGCACACAGGGGAGGGGGGGGAAAGAGAGTGACACACACACGCAATACGCAACACTCCCACCCCCACCCTCACCCACAACACCATACACACAAATACATCACAGATACACCCCGTCACCCCCTGGAAGAATGCAAGGACCAAATGAAATTATTTTAACGAGTGTAATAATCGAAAATTCAGATAGGCCAAGATAACTTAAAATGAACAGTATATACAAATATTTACAGCAAGTACACAAGTCTGTATACTGTTCCATTAAATGTCTGTGGACCAGTGGTCCCAAAAAGCATGGGCAAAGCCCACAAATGACACCTGCCTCAAAACAGAGAGAACACTGCAGGGGCATCAGGTCCAAAAAAACACAGGCACCTCACGGGGAAGGGAAGGTGGGGCACCTCAGCCGGATGATGGGATGATGCCACTGCTCCTCGAGGGGGCTCCATGCCCACTGCTTGGTCCTGGGAGTGCAAAGCCACAGCCTCTCAAGTGGGGGGTTTGGCCACTGCTTGGTCCTGGTGAGTGCAAGGCCACAGTCTCTCAAGTGGGTGGTTTGCCCACTGCTTGGTCCTGGGGAGTACAAAGCCACAGTCTCTCAAGTCTCTCAAGTGGGTAGTTTGCCCACTGCTTGGACCTGGGGAGTGCAAAGCCACAGTCTCTCAAGTCTGTCAGGTGGGTGGTTTGCCCACTGCTTGGTCCTTCGGAGTGCAAAGCCACAGTCTCTCAAGTCTCTCAAGTGGGTGGTTTGCCCACTGCTTGCTCCTGGGGAGTACAAAGCCACAGTCTCTCAAGTGGGTGGTTTGCCCACTGCTTGCTCCTGGGGAGTGCACAGCCACAGTCTCTCTAGCAGATGCTGTTCTCCACTGGTTCTGGAGCGGGCTTTGTGCACCGAGTGCTTCATCCTGCCAAGGATAGGGGTAGTGGATGCTGTTCTCTACTGGTTCTGGAGGGGGCATGGTGCCCAGTGATGCTGCACCTGGGGTGTGGCAGTTCCCATTCCCTCACCTGGGTGTCTGAGGCATGAGATTTGCAGGGACCAGGTTGCATGATAGTCCATGGAGGCATGGCTAGACTCCATCCTGCGGCGGTTAAGGCTGCATACTGGTTGTAGTGGCGGTGCTGGTGGGGGTGCTGCCAGTGGTGGCGGGAGGCTCGGGCCCTTCTCCTGCAGCCTCGGATGGCTGCCCACTGGGACTGCTGCTGTTGGTAGTGGTGCTACTGTCAGTGGTGCAGGTAGCGATGCTTGCGGCGGTGCCTGCGGCAGTGCAGGTGGCGGTGCTGGCCGTGGTGCAGGTGCCGGTGCTGCCAGTGGTGGGTGGAGGCCCCAGCCCTTCTTCTGCAGCCTCGGACGGCTGCCCACTGGGGCTGCTGCTGCTGACAGTAGTGGTGCTTGCGGCAGTGCAGGTGGTGGTGCTTGTGGCGGTGCTAGCGGCTGAGCTGCTGAAGGTGTTGGCCATGGTGCAGGTGGCGGTGCTGGCGGTTGTGCTGGTAGCCACCAGTCCTTCACCTGCAGCCTCCGACGGCTGAAGTGCCTTGCCTGGTGTTTTCTGCCCCTTCCTCACCTTGGCAGATAGTGGTGTCACCTTGGTTCTGGAAGCTGGAGTCTTTGAGATGGCCTTGCTGGGTGGTTGGTGCTCCTTCCCCTTGCTGCATGCTGTCCCCCTCTTCACCTTGGCAGGTGGCAGAATGGTTTGGTCCTTGACAGATGTTGGTGGCACACTGGCTGGGCTGACGGGTGCCCCCTTTGAGCCTCTGTTAGCTGCAGAAACCACATTGGTCGTCGACTTGGTTACTGAGGTGCTGGGCTGGGTTCTGGACACCCTCGCCTGAGGGGAAGGATGGGGGGGAGGGGGAGGGAAGAGATCAATGTTTGCCAGGAAAAGCTTCTTAGAGACACTGGGGCTGGAAGAGGGAGAGGGTTTCGGAGTGGAGGAAGAGGGAGTGGTTGTAGGAGGTGTCTGTCTGCTGTGTTTGGGTGAAGGTGCATGGGCTGGATGCTGTTGTGAGGTGGATGGCTGTTGGGTGGGTGGGTTCTTGCATTTGTGTACTTTGGAAGGAGGGGTCACAGACACACTGGGAGAGGACACAAGGGACGTGTGCATGGATGTGGGGGTGGTGACTGCCAGTGAGTTGTGTGTTGTGATGGGCGTGCTGGTGATGGAGGTAGTGGATGAGGTTGTAGTGCATGCAGGTATGAGCGGAGACGCTACTGGGAGGGAGGTGGATGACTAGGAGGAGGGGGACACAGTGGAGGCAGTGGATGTTGGTGCGCTGCATGGGGATGGTGCTTGTGTGAGTGCCTGTGAGATGAAGTGTGGTGCTTGTGTTTGCTTGAGCCACTTCTGTGTGGTGATTTGGGTGAATGATGGTCTGAAGGTGTGCTTGGGATAGGCTGGGGTTGAGGGGATTGGAACTGGGCAGAGGAAGTTGTAGGGAGGAGACTAGAGTCAGGGACAAGGGCTGCCATCAGGGAGGAGGCCAGAGCCTGAAATGCTGTCTGTTGGGCCGCCACGCCAGTGAATGCCTTCCAGGTATGCATTTGTTTGTTGCAAATGCCTCTCGACACCCTGGATGGCATTCAGAATGGTTGACTGCCCAATAGTGAAGGATCTGAGGAGGTCAATAGCCCCCTCACTGAGGGCAGCAGGGCTGACTGGGACAGGGCCTGAGGTGCCTGGGGCGAAGGAGATGTCCACCCTCCTGGGTGAGCGGGCACGGGAAATATGCTGAGGGGCTACTGGGAGGGCAGTGCTGGTAGAGGGGTGGCTGCTGTGCCTGTTGTTGGGGTGGTCACAGAGGTGTCCACCACCACCAGGGAGCATCCATCGGAGGAGCAGTTGCTGTCTGTGGTGTCCCCTCCTGTCCCCGTCGTGGTGCTCCCCTCGCCCTCCGTCCCACTGGTCCCCTCACCGTTGGTGGATTTGGCCTCCAGGCCCATGTGGGATGCAGCTCCCTCCGTCGCCGGTGCCTCTGCTCCTCCGCCCGATGATGCTAATGCACACAAGGACAGGGTGACAAAACAAAAAGGGGGGAGACAGAGGATACACTTGGTCAATGCCAGCAACACCACCACCGTTGGCGTACACAACACACAGGGAGCAGCCCTATGCACTAGGCCATGCACTATCAGTTACTAAGATAGTCACCAGCCCAAGGGGTACAATGCCTACCGCCAATAAGCTGCACACCTGAAACCCACAGGACCCTGCCCAGTAGTAGATACCCCCTAACACCATTGGGGTAGGAGTGCCCTAGAGCCTGCCCAACAAGGGACCTGCCCTGCCTTCTTCGCCCTGGCCTAGGGGCACCCACAGCCCACATCCCCACCCAGGTAACCATTAATGCGTGCAAAGTCAGGATTCAGAATCTGTACTCACCCCCTTGTGGGTGCTGTGATGCCTTCAAGCACCCATCAAACTCCAGATAGGCCACCGCCAGGATGCGGAACACCAGGGGGGTCATGGTGCGACGGGCACCCCTTCCTCGTTGGGAGGCCAGCGACAGCTGGGCCTCCGCCGTCTTCTTTGCCCAACGGCGCTGGTCCTCCAACCGTTTGTGGCAGTGGATGCTCCGCCTGTCAAAGACCCCCAGGGTCCGCACCTCCTTGGCGATGGCACGCCAAATACCCTTTTTCTAGTGGGCGCTGACCTGCATGGAAAAGACAGCAGAAAAGGGAATTAAATCTAGGAAAAAACACACAAGGGTAGTAAGGGAGAAAGGTGCCGCACATCTAGGCAGTAAAACAATAATTTTAGACAAGTATCGAAGTTAATGCAGAGTCTGGTGCAACCTGGCCCAGTGCCTTACTACCCAGTAGGCACCAAAACGGGTACCGGAGTACCCAAGGACAAAATTAGACAAGATGGCCACAGCACACAAAATGTATAGTCCAATAGTATGGCAGGGATAAGTATCCCTGATGGTATGTTGTAGGTTGAAGGAAGTGAAAGGTTGAATGGAGTCTCAAGTCTTGTTTGCAGATGGTGTCTTTATTTGTAGATGCTAAAAATCATTGTGCCATCATCGAGATACAGCCAACACGTGTTTCGTCACACAGGTGACTTCATCAAGGCTGCAAAACAATAATGAGAGCAAAAATTGGCATACAAAAGTGTTTGGACTCGAAAGTAGGCTCATAGGTGAACATGTGGGAAAGACTCCAAAACCGGAAACCAGTGACCAGTGATCCGTGTAAGAGCTCAGTGGGCCTTAGAAGGTGAGTAAGTGAGCATTGAAAGAACACGGCAAGCAAAATTCGTGATTGGGACCCAAAATACAAAGCATGAAAAAGAAAGTGAGTCACCGTGACCGAGTACTACATACTCTGGACCAAAGTTTCGAAAGGTATATACCCAAAGTTTATAGTAAACAGAAACAGCGTAGTTCTGGAATTAGTATACAAAGACTGTAAAGTGAGGTGAGACAGGTAAAAGAATAGAGAAGGACTGAGAGAGATCAGACAGGCGGATGAGTAAGAACACAACAAAGGAATTAAAAAAGCCACACAAAGTGGATTAGCGAATAAACAGAAGGAAGGGGCGAAGGGGCCGAGTTAGTTACTCATACCTGGGCTGTCCGGCCAGAATGGTAGGTAACGAAGGTAAGTAACGAGGGTGCCCTGTGATCAGCTGAGTGGGCCTTAGAAAGTGAATTGGATCTGGGAAGAGAGACAAAATGGCTGTGAGTAGCCAATAGTGGAGTAAAAAAAAGAAACAAAAAAAAAATAGTAGAAACAAAAAAGAACAAGATGTCTAGAGGAGAAGTTTATAATAGTGAATGGAGAGATCGATGAGAAAGGTAGGTCACTCAGTACATACCTTCTTGGAGTGGACCTATCGGTAGTATGGCTGCCCAAGCAGCAGCAGTTGAGTGAGGTAATGAACACGTATGGTAGGACAGGTATGGCAGGCCCTGATAAGCCTGTAGTCAGAACCTATGAAAGTGTCAAATAAGAATGGGAAAGGGAAAGAGAAATGAGTAGATTTAACCTAGATGAAGGAAACAGGGACATAAAGTTATAATTCGGCAAGAGCCAAGCTATGACACCAGGTAGCAGTACAGAGGACTGGCGGTGGACCCCCACCTCTTCCCCCACAACTAACAACATGGGAGGAACAAGTCTTGGCAATAATGAATCCTGAGGGCCTTGCAGGAGTAGCAGGAGGACTGGACTCTGGTAAGTCAAATCTTTACTACTATATCCCCCACCCTACCTGCATGCCATAACAAACACCTTCCCCTACCCTCACCCCATCACTCCACCACCTCACATATACCCCACTATCACAACCCACCCATCCCAATACCAAGCACTGCATGTAACACCAATCCGTGGACTCCCATCATAGACCTGCATGGACAGCCATCACCACGGCATCCACACTAGTGACAATCACTTAGCCAAACCAAGCACAACTCACACAAGCCAAAGCTGCCTTGGGAATAACAACCATAGTGGGGAACATGCCCATGCACAAGATGGCACACGCAGAAAAATTAACACTGCATTTGCATCCCCAAAGGACCCCTACTCAACATCATCGGAGAGTGATGACAGCAGCTCTGCACGCCTGGATCAGGATGACCAACCTGGCCCATCATGGACCTCCGGACAGTCGGTTACCCTGCCACAGTCCCAACCAACCACAGAGCCTCCCCCCCCTCAGGAAACACCAGCACAGCACCCACCCAGCGGGCCCATGCCACTATCCCCGGGACACGTCAATCAGCAGTGTGTCCACCACTACAGGGACCCCAGGCAACCCCACAAACCCAGGACAATCAGGGACCTGGGGTCAGTGGCAGTGGGCACACAGTACAGAGGACAGAGGCACAGGACAACAGGGAAGCTGGAGGACTGCTGTGCGACAGGGGGAGGACAGGCCCAGGGAACCCACTCTCCAGGAGGCACTCACTAACATCCTGGGAGCATATCACCATTCCCAGGAGACCATGGGCCAGATACTGTACAAGTCGCAGGAGACCCAGCGGCTGCAAGAGGGACAGTACCTGGGGATCAGGGATGACCTAAAAAACATCTACACCATCCTGGTCACCATTGCAGGTGTGCTGGCTGACATGAGCAAGACCATGAGGGAGGCAGTGGCACAACAACGGGCCCTTGACACTAGCCACACCAAAGAACAGCCCTACACCTCCGCCGGTGCAAGTGGACATGAGGCCCCGCCACAGGACCAACAGGCCACCAGCACCCCACCCCCTACAGAAGGAGAACCACCCCACAAACGGTCCCTGTGATACAGGCAGAAGCCAGAGAACATTGCCAAGACCCCTGCCAGGAAATAAGACTCTCCTGATTGTCACCCTTCTGTCCCACTCTGTCACCCTGTCCACCTTGAACTGCCATTGCTCCACTTCCTATGCCCCCTTGGACAATTCACCTGTGATACAAATAGACTGGACTCTACCCTGGACATTCCTCCACCATCACCCCAGCCCATTGCACATCCCCCTCTGCTTATGAGCACTTAAATAAACACCCTTGGAACAAATACAAATTTGGAGTCTGGCAAATGATTAAAATATATATTAGTTGTCAGAGTAACCAGATCCTCAGGGTCTGTGCACGTTCCCAACACTTCCATCACAAGACAGCTCCAATACTCTGATTAGAATGTCACAGAGTCTAGGAGACTCGAATGCCTTCGAAAACGGGATCGGGGGCCCAGCCCGACCTCCGTCTTACCACCCTGATCAAGGATCACCAATGTAAATGAAGGGCAAAGGCCTGGAAGATCAAAGTAGGCCTCCGGAACAGGAGCTCAGGAAGTTGCTGCTGCTCTGCACTGGGACCTCTGAATAGTGAGCACGTGGAGCTGGGCTGGCTCCCTTTTATAGAGTCTTAGCCCAGCCCACCAACCACACACAGGCAGGGAAAGCTTCTAGAAGGCCCTGGAAGGGGACAACACCCTGACACAGTCCGAAAGCCTGCAGCAGTACACCGCATATGAACAGTTTTTATATGCACGCTGAACATAAGTCTTCAGGAATAAACTCTGCAATGCAAAAGGTTAAACAACATCATATTAGCACAATGCATAAATTATGTTAGCTTGAAATTGCTAGGTTTTTGCCTTCTAGTCGCACGTAGAGTGCGCACTGCCCTGATGTTGACATTAGTGCAACATTATCAAAGCATAGCAAGTCATATGTAGAGTTAAATTTTCATTGGAATGACTTTTAGTGGGCAGCAGTAAACACACCAGGAGCCAGAGTGGGCCACAGAGATCTGAAAATAGAGATGCCAAAGGGTACAGTAAGTGGCCATAATCAGGCTGCCATGTACAATGTCCAACAGAAAACTGAAATGTAAAGTGAAGTTACAGTGTCTTACCTGTGTGTCACTGGCAGTACTGCTGTATTATATTACTTCTGTTGTCCACATCTTCTTCCTCTACCTCCTCTTCCTCACTGTCCACAGGCTCCACCACTGCCACAAGACCATCTCCAGGCTCATCCCCCTGCAGAAAAGGCACCTGGCGTCTCAAGGCCAGGTTGTGCAACATGCAACGATAATCTGGCACACCTTCCTGGGTGAGTAGTACAGGGACCCACCTGTCAGATGGGGGCACCTGAACCTGGCCTTCAGGAGGCCGAAGGTTCTTTCAATTATCTGCCTTGTTCGCCCATGTGCCTCATTGTAACGTTCCTCTGTCCTGGCATTCCTCACTGGGGTCAGTAGCCATGAGAGGTTGGGGTAACCAGAGTCACCTGCAAATATCGAGGGACAACTGTTAGACACACACTAACCCTTGGGGACAACCCCATACCCAGACACCTACTTATACCGGGTGGGGACCTTGGGCTCACCTATTAGCCACACCCGGTGCCTCTGGAGTTGGCCCATCACATATGGAATGCTGCTATTCCTCAAGATAGAGGCGTCATGCACAGAGCCAGGATACTTGGCATTCACGTGGGATATGTACTGGTCCGCCAAACACACCATCTGCACATTCAGAGAGTGATAGCTTTTTCTATTCCTGAAAACTTGTTCATTTTTCCTTGGGGGGGGAGGGGGGGAAATGCCACATGTGTACCATCAATGGCACCAATGATGTTGGGGATATGACCCAGGGCATAAAAGTCAGCTTTCACTGTGGCCAAATCCTCCACCTGGAGGAATACAATGTAGCTGCGCATGTGTTTCAGCAGGGTTGACAACACTCTGGTCAACACGTTGGAGAGCAACCACGGAACGCACCTTCCCCCATAGGTCATTCCACCTCTTCCTGATGTCATCCCGTGTTCTTGGATGCTGTCCCACGGCGTTTACCCTGTCCACGATTCTCCGCCATAGCTCCATCTTCCTAGCAATGGATGTCTGCTGCACCTGTGATCCGAATAGCTGTGGCTCTAACTGGATGATTTCCTCCACCATGACCCTTAGCTCCTCCTCTGAAAACGTGGGGTGTCTTTGGGGTGCTATGGATGTGGTGTGAGTGATATGTGTGTGGGTGTGTGGGGTGCTGTGTTGGGGTGTGTAGTGTGAGGTGTGTGGATGGTGTATGGGTGAGGGTGTTTTGTGGCTCTGATTGAGTGGGTGCTCCTGGCTCCTCTCTCTCTCACTTGCCAAAATGTTTGGGTCGTAAAGGGTTGTGGGCAATGTGGGTGTGTGTTTTATAGTGGTGTGAGTGTGTGGTGTGTGTATGTGTGTCACATGTATGTAGTTTGAACTGTCCAATGTGGTGTAGTTTTGTTAGTGTGTGTGTATTTTGAGTGCAGCGGTGTGTACCGCCAATGGTTTACCGCGGTTGAAAGACTGCTGCAGTGATTCGTGGGTCGTGATACTGTGGGCATATTCCTGTTGGCGTAACGGTGTGGGTTTTGGTACCGCCAGTTTATCACTGACCTTTGGTCTGGCGGACTTGTGTGGGTGTCTGTATAGTGGCGGATTTTTCTGTGTGGGTCATAATACCCATAGCGGAATACCGTCGTGGTCACGGTATGTTGGCGGCCGTCAGCACGGCGGTGGGTGGCATTTACCGCGAAGGTTGTAATGAGGGCCATAGCATCACAGAGTAGAGTAGTGCAGTGTAGAGTGCGATACAGTGGAGTGGAATGTCACAGGCTGGGGTGGAGTGGAGTGGTCATAAAGTGAAGTAGATTGGAGTGTCATAGAGTGCCGTACAGTGGAGTGTCAGTGAGTGTAGTAAAGTGTTGGAGAGCATAGTGGAGTAGGGTGGCCTAGAGTGAAGTGTTGTAGGATTGATTAAAGTGTCATGGAGTGGAGTGGCGTTGAGTTAAGTACAATGTAATACAGTTGGGTATTGTAGGGTGTCATCGAAAGGAGTGACATAGAGTGGAGTGCCATAAAGTGAAGTGATGTAGACCGGAGTAGAGTCGTAGTGTGGAGTAGGGTCATAGTGTGTCATACAGTGGAGTGTCATAGAGTGCAATGGTGTAGAGTAGAGTGGCATAGAGTGGCCTAGAGTTAAGTGGCATAGAATGCAAAAGAATGGTGTGGATTGTTGTAGAGTTGAGTGGCACAGAGAGTAGAGTGTCATAGAGTGGAGTGGTGTAGAGTGGATTAGAGTGTCGTGGAATGTTGTAAGGTGGCATGGAGTGTCATAGGGTAGCATAGAGGGGAGTGACATAGAGTGTAATAGACTGTAATGGCACAGAGTGGAATGGCATGTCACAGAGCAGAGGGTTGCAGAATGCAGTGCCACAAAGTGCAGTGCTGCAAAGTGGTGTGTCATATAGTGCAGTGGCATAGAGTGATGTTGAGTGGATTGTCGTAGAGTGGAGTGCCATAGAGAGGAGTAGAGTGGCAATGTAGTGGCATCAAGTGTCGTAGAATGGTGCGGCATAGAGCTTCATAGATTGGAGTGTCCCAGAATGTCATAGAGTGGAGTGGCATAGAGTGTCGCAGAGTGCAGTAGAATGGAGTATCGTAGAAAGAAGTGTTGTAGCATGGCTGAGAGTGGCATAGAGATGAGTGGCATAAAGTGGAGTAGAGTGTCTCAGAGTGAAGTGATGGAGAGAGTCATAGAGTGGAGTGTGGTAGAGTGTTGTACAGTGGTGGTGTAGGGAGGCATGTCATTGAGTGGAGTGCCATAGAGCAGCATAGAGTGGGGTAGAGAGTCATGGAGTGCCTTAAAGTGGCTTAGACTGGTGTGGAGTAGAGTGGAGTGGTGTAGAGTGCCAAAGAGTGGGGTAGAATATTGTGGAGTGACATATGGTGGAGTGGCGTAGAGTGCTAAAGAGTGGAGGGGCACAGAGTGTCATAGAGTGGAGAAGAGTGGCATAGAGTGGAGTATGCATGGTGCGGTGGTGCACTGCCATTACAGACAAAACATTTTCAATTGAAATGACCATCACATTTGCAGAGACATACAGTTTTACTGATAAAACGATACACTACACAAATGATAATGTGTGGAAATGGCATCACCTAGTATATTGATTTGTTTTGAACATATTAAAATATTTGTTTCCAGCACAAATGTGTTTCATTTGTGTTTTCCTAATTCTGATATACTTTGAGATAGTTGCATGGTATTTTGAGATAGTTGCATGGTTCATTTATGGAAATATTTTTGTGTGCTAGAAAAAAAAAGTATTTTCTTTCAGACCCCCAGGTTGTCAGATAAATCCTCTCACTTTGAAGTCAGAGAAAGAAAAGTAAACATCAAGGGATACCTTGACATTTCACCTCTGTCTTTGAATGCAAATGTGACATGATGAGAGCAAAATTTAAAGGCCTGTTTACAGAAAGCGAGTTACATGGAAGAATACAGTAAACAGACAATGCTCCACGGGAGAGACAAAGACATTCTGTACAGCCTGAAACAAATAAAGCCAGCCAATTGCAAGAAAATGTGAGTTACTAACCATAAAGCCAGTTGCAAACAATGGGCAAAATGCATTCATAGGTAAGCTTTCAGAATGTCCCCAACAAGTCTTTAGCAATCAGACAGCGGCGCTGTCTGGTAGGCTTCAACCTAAAGAGAGATATCTACGGAACCTGGAATATAGCTGCTTGATTTTATTTATTTTTTCCTTGTTTTATTTTCCTACATCTCCACTTTCAAGGACTTCTATTTCAGTGTCAAATTAAGCTATTTCTGCTATTAGATCTGAATCCTTTGTCTCATTTGCTTTTCTGACCATATCTGATTCCTGTGGTGACTGCACAGCCCCAGTGGAACACCTAGTCCCATTAAGAGGTCCAAAATTATTATGTTGGTCCATAAACCGATTCATGGCTTTTCAAGTATCAACAGTAAAACTACCTTGGAATGAGTGTTATGGGAAAGCAAGAGAAATCTGCCTGGAGATTTGACTTTATGTTTCTACCACTATGCCCAGGGGTGGGTCCTCTATTAGGGTGGGGTGGAGGAGCGTCGCCCTCCGCCAGCAGCAGCCGCTGCAAAACCTTTACAAGGAAACAATAATAAACAATGGCCAGACACACAAGCGCTCTGAGGGGAAGTGAGTGGGAGTGCCCCCTCACACTCGTCACCCCCGTGTCCCCTTTACAAGGAAACAATAATAAACAATGTTATTGTTTATTATTATTATTAATAATAATATTGTTTATTATTGTTTCCTTGTGAAGGGGACACGGGGGTGACGAGTGTGAGGGGGCACTCCCACTCACTTCCCCTCAGAGCGCATGTGTGTCTTGCCGGCTGTCTCGGGCCGGCCAAACATACATGCGCACAGGGCTCTCTCCAGCCCGGCACTGGAGAGAGCCCGCACAGGCTCCCAGTCTGCCTGGGAGCTCCCAGGCTGGGAGCCTGTCACTGGAGAGGGAGGAGCAGCGGCAGAGCACGGTGTTCAGGTAAGTTTATTTTTTATTTATTTTATTTTATTAATATTTCCCCCTGCCATCCCTCTGCTCACCCCGAGCGCGCCGCCCTGCCCTCTTTAACACCCGCAAGCTGCGACCAACTATGCTCAGCTATTTTTGCAATTTCTGAAGAACAGTGTGTCAGGGTTATTTCACCAGAATTTTCTACTTCACAAGTTTTTGAAACAGACACAGAACAGAGAGGTGTATTTACTATTTTTTCACGCACTGTGGCCCAGCAAGGAAACTTACTGTGCCACATTTCGTGAAAGGGAGAAAGCAGAAATGCTCCATATTGACAAAGATATGCAGCATTTCTGCTCTCTCCTTTCACTGGTGCACTGTGTGCTGCCTAGCACCAATGCAGGCACCCTTGCACCAAAGTACAAGGTTGCCTGCATTACGAGCAGGGTTGTTTTTGTGCAGGAAGGCATAACTTCCTTGCCAAAAGTAATCCAAAGATGATACTATTCCTCTTTCTATATGTGTTGCAGAATGCATTAACCGTAGAAAGAGGAAGGAAAGAGAAGAAATAAATATATTTCTCCTCTCCTTGGTACACCTCTGTCCAGTAGGAGAATCATTTTGCATTTTGGCATAAACTCAGGTTTACAAGTCTTTATACATCTGGGTTTGAATCAAAATACGTAGGTGAATGCATGGGAATGTCCATGCTCCAATCAGTTAACACCTACCTGACGCAAAGTAACCAACGGCATCACTTTGTAATGCCTTGCTTTAGTTTTTATTTATTAAACCATGCAAAGTGGCTTTGCATGGCTGACCAAATGCCAAAAATGATTTTGTTTCAGGGCTGCACCACAACAGTGACACCACGCTGACATATAATCCTAATAAATCTAGGCCATACCACTTAAAGAAAGGTGAAGCATGACACCTCTGTGAAGATCTGTATATAATGCTTAGGCAGGAAAGGGTCTGTATGTCTTTGTCGGTTCTTGTGTGCTATCAGATTATACCTTTCAAGGACCTCTACTTAGGAAGCGTGCTGAATGCAAGTCAGTATTTCAGATATAATCCTGCATCGACTCCCATCCTGTCATGGGTGAACTTAAAAGCATTATGGGTGAAGGAGATGAGGCGGGTCGTTTCCTTTTAGATGACTCTCCCTCATTTGACACAGTGGATTATTCTAGATTTCACAAAGAACCTCGCTTTCACCTATACTTTTTAATATCTATGTCAGTGGTACTATTCTATATTGTTTGTTGAATTAAAATCGTTACAGTATGCATGGTTGCAAATGCTAAAACCAATATGGGGAGGTCGCAGTCCATTCCAGAACGTAAACTGGGACGTTTTGGGTTGAACTTATTTAGTCAATAGTGCAAGAATAATTAAGAAAAAACATAAAAGGCATGATTGCTAAATACCAACAAGCCAACCATGGCCTGAAAGTGCTAGCGCCTAAGTGGCAGATGACAACTAGGCCCCCATCTCCAAGCAAAACCCTGTAAGGGTCCTGCCCCCTCCCAGCTAATGAGATCTGTGCTCTTCTAGTTGTCTGTTTATGTAAGTGAGGAATCTTGCATCTATATCAGACCTTTAGCTCATCTTAATAGATACTAAGGTTGCTTGGCTCTGATATGCAATACTCAACTGATTGTGCGCCTCGACCAAGATGCTGCACACTCATTATACAATCTAAATACATGTTTATGTGGAGGCCAAAAGCAGATTCCAAAACTTAATGTTAATAAAACAGCGAACTGCTCCTGCTCAGGCAACACAGCGATCTTTGGCATGATTCCACAGGTCCCCTGTCTCTCAGGAGAGCCCCTGTAATTATGTGCAAGGTGAAATCCCTTGGGATACCCTTGGGTGAGGCACTCTCCCACAATCTGCAGATAAATGTGGTGATACAGCCTTGTTTTTGTGCGTTACGTACTTTATACAAAGTCCCCTCCACGCCATGTCTCATCTTCCTTTTGAAGTCGCAAACCAAAAGGACCAGAGAAGTTTATAGTCATGATAAATGCAATGAAAGCTGTCCAGTGGCGTCCTATGGGGCAGCGGATTTTGCATCTTATGCACACACTTTTCTACGGGTTGAGCTACTCTCGCACTAGTCAGAGTTTTAAGGTACACCACCAATCACTCATTGTGATGTAGCTCATTGATATCACTACACCTTCCACAATACAAATGTGTCCTGTGTGGAGACAAATCCTTGAGGGTACTTGGTCTGGAATGGTTGGCCCTGTCATCTCATCACACTGAACAATCACCTGTTATATCAAACTTCAAAACAAGCCTTCTTCTGCTTGATTGGTGGGTTTCTGTCGATTCCGTTGTATTAGTGGTATTCAGCAAATTGCAGCAACAACTACGATCCTTCCTAAGTCCAAGAAACTTCCAACAGAGAACATGTACTACAAGATAAATAAATAAATAAATACAATAAAATAAAGGCATCATCATTTACTCCTGCTGGTACTTACTGATGTTATCACTGTAGTGGAATCGTAAATGTCACAATTATAGAGTGCAATATACTTAGGGGCTTATTTACAAGCTCCTTGCACTGCCATAGCATCATTTTGTTTATGCTGCTGGGGCACAAGTAGTCCCCTACACTGTGCCACATTTGGAAACTGGTGCAGTGGGACCATAGCACCAGTTTGTAAAGCCCTGCACCACATTATACCTGTGCCAGCTGTAATGTATGCAGGGTGGGCATTTCCACATTAAAAGCCAAGCACAACTGGCACAGTGAAATTTACTACATTTCATTGCATCATTCTGCAACTTCACTGCATCAAAATAGTAATGCTGCTCAGAGCAGGCGTTGAACTGACATAGGGCTTTTAAACATTGGAGCCTTTCACGCATTGCTGGAATAGCGTTTTTTTTTTACGCTACACCAGCAATGCAACAGTTTAGCGCCACAGATGCATCAGAATTTCTGACACATCCGTTGCAACGTGCACCATGGAGCACTGAATCATTAATACAGTACTACCATGGTGTCGTTAAGGAGTCCAGGGCTGGCGCAAGAAAACTGGCGCATTGATTCTGATGCACTAGCTTCTTGTAAATAGGCCCTTAGAGTTCCTAAGGTGCAGTGCAGCATGGTTGGTTGTGCTCATTGGACACAGTGTAGTATGGGGGCAGGGCAGTGTGGTTGGTTAGGCTGATTGGATGCAGTGCAATATGGTGAGTAATTGATTCGATCATACAATGTAGAATGTTGCTTTACTGCTCTCAAAGTGCTCTACAATATGATAAATTAGAGTGGCTAAGAAGACCTGTAGTGATCACTGCTCCTGATATGAAGTGCAGTTTTGTGGGTGAGTGGCTGCAGAATGCAGTACGTGTGAAGAGTTAGTATTCCCATGATGCTTTGCAGCATAGTGTCTCCTGAGTGCAATATGGTGGGTTAGTGTGATGGACTGTAGCTTTGTGGGTAATTGTCTCTCAGATGCGTCCTAGCATGATGTGTTTCTTTCATTAGAATGTAATGCAATGTAGTGAGTTGGTGCCCCGGGCATGCTGTGCAGTGGTCTGGAGGTTGTCTTTTAATGTCCTTGGAATGCAGTACAGTTTTATTGGTAAGTTTTCATAGAAGGCAGACAATGGAAATAACAAAGAAATGCCATTCAATACAGGGCATATGGGATTATTTTTTAACACTAGATGTTGTTTAAAAATATAAAAGTATGATATGTGTCGAGAATCATTGGCTATGATTAGTAATGTTAATTGTATTTATTATTCGTATCTGTCATACCTTTGAGAAAGGATTAAGTAGTATTAGTATAATTTTCATTCTTGGCAATAAAAAAGACTCCGTTGGTCTATACAGAGTTATGGGTGATATAGAGTTGAAGATTTCTTTCTTTCTTACATTGAGGTATAATACTACTTTTTCTGACTTTTTCGAGGTACTGCCTGTTCCATACTCGAACTGCAGCTCGTTGACAACACCACCACGCCTCAGACCATCACCAGAGATGTCACCTCCTTATTCTTCTACTGCGCTCCAATCTACCAGGCCTGTATACTTATCATCATGCCCTTTGTCACCACATTAGATTGCACCTCCTTGGCATAGCTCCCAGACCACCACCAAAGCTTGCCCCGCCTAGCATTCTTACCCCGTAACACTGTTTGCTTTCATGACAACTCCTGGCACCCCTTACCAGTCGAGATGGTAGCAGGTTGCCACTGAGTAGGGAGCAGTCTTTTCTGCTACCCACAGGAAATACTGTAGTAGAAAATCCCACCAGGCAGTAAACATGGGCATATTTACCTTCGCCTTAGGCTAAGTAAGGAAACATTGCTTGATTGCCAAAGTCATCATTTCAGACTTTTCCTATCATCATGATGCAAGACTACGTAGCGAAAAGATCACATTTGAGAAGAATGGTGATTCTGTGGTTAGGACATCAGGCATATACCATAAACACAAACATTAATCAATAACACACTAATTCACACGTTAATCCAAGAACGAGACAGAAACCCATCTGAGTCACTGTACATGGTAAATGAGTGGCATGCCCCAAGAATAAGTAAGTGGTGCTGATGCCAGTAATGTGAGAATACGTTGTTGTTCCTAACGTGCTGCTGCTGAATATATGGCAAACTACACAAAGCACAATCTTGATTTAGCGCCCTCTATTTATCTGTGTACAATCTATTGTGAGAAAACTAATCTCCATTAACTACTTCCAAGGAACCTTGCTGCTGGCCCAACATTTTACCCATTGAAATCTTGTGGTAGAAGATTTAGGAAATTCTTTTTTTACTACAGCTTCATTTAGCAAGGCTTCTGGAAGACTCTGTAACTCACCTGCACAATTGAGTAAGCACTTGAAACTTTATTTTCTTCTTACTTTCTTTCAAACTGGGTGTTCTCCTTTATAGGAAAAACGGCTGTTTATACCAACCTTAATCATTTGTTATTATTTAATGCAGCTCAGTCTGAATTGCTTAGATTAGCCTGCTATCCAGGCAAAAAGCACCTTGAGTCGTGTGCCACGATAGCCAACTGCACGGTTGTCCTTAGTACATCAGTAAGCACACAATTAGGTATAAGGAAAATGTTAACTAGACACAGATGTTCAAAAAATCATTGGCAAAGCCAAAAGATCTGGTGTCGGCTACCCACCTTTTGGTTTTGTCAGTGCTTATTTTGTTTTGTCATTGTTTTAGTAAAATGTTACAGCTGGGGAAATTTCCGGGACCTCCCAAAAGAAGATTGGAAGAAAGCCCATCTACATATATGTTCACTCTCAATTTGAGAGTATCTCTAATGGCCATTGGGCATGTGGATATGCCATGCAACCATCACGCAAGAACCACTAATTCTTTTGGGGAAAGGCCTTCTGGCTTTAAGTTGGAATGCCTATTGATCCCTTAACTGCCGATACCCCAGGCCACTCTCCTGATTCCGTGAGATGAGGGACCTGGGTCTCTGGTAAAATAGGTTCGCTGCACATGTTTTACCCCTGCCTCTGGCAGAGCAGGATTCACTTTGCATAAAGCTGTTCTGCCCATACCTACCTCCCGAGAAATACGAAAGACTGCTCTTCTGCTTGAGTTATGATGTTCAAGTACTTCTGTGGATTAACAAAAGAGCCATCGAAGTATCAATTACTAGCCTTTTAGGAGAGATATAACAGTCATGGGGTGCACACAGCTCAATAATAAATCAATCCATTCCATCAACTAAGGTCACATTTTCTTCTTCCTAGCAGTATGCAGGTTGTGCAAATGTCGAAGCATGTGGATGTGATTATTAAAGTCCTGTATTGCAAAACCAGTAATCCTCCTTTTCTGCATTTTCAAAACACCACACACTACACCATAAAAATCAAACCATACAAAAAATTGCAAGGATTTGTAATGTTTTGCAGGAGTTCACATTCAGCACAGTACTAAGTGTTGCATTGTTTCTAGTAAATTTGTATCAGAAATTGCAAATATTATTCTTATTTATGGACATTTTATATCACTATCCAATCTGTATTTTTATTTCACGTCCCTCACCTAAAGATTAGTGATAATATGCCAATCCACTTCATTGAGACTCTCACTTGTGCTGTCTGTTTCAAATGCCTGTGTGATCCTATTGAGTCGGCGGTGTACACTGAGACATACCGCTGTCATGTTTGCCACAATATCTGTTTGATTGATAACATTTTAAGGACACCACCACCCACAGAGGTATCTTGGGCTCGGCCTTATAAACTGCTTCGATAAACATAAATTACTTTAGCTTTTGCATCAAGTTTATGAGTAATTATGTCATTTAGAAGAGTGTTCACGGTTAGGACCTTGCACCGAAAACAGTGCCCCCCTTTGGTGGATAGGCTATGTCTAAGTATCTTTAAGAGTTGAGGCACACTGTGAAGAGCTCTCAGAGATATCAATGGGTTGATTTTATTCTCTAACACTGAGACGCGAGACCATGGAGACATTTCATTTAAAAACCAGAAACAATGCCTTGACATTAATGTGATTCGATACCGGTAACCAATATAAAAGACTGCAAGAATTAAAGATATTACTTGAGTTGCAATATTGCAAGCACGTTGACATCGTCACCATTTAGGAGGGCCAAGTTAGTGAGCTGAAGTGAAGTTAGGACGGACTTTACTGTGACCCCTGCATATCTGTTGAGGGTGGGAAGGACGCCCTCCGAGTGCCTACATACTTATTGCACCACTTCAGTGGATGTGCGTCTCGGATCGGGGATGCATATGTGCAAATCATGTTAAACACTTGGCAAGTTAATTTACGGTCACGTCAACTATTCACGTTTCATGTTGTACATCCGGGGCATCATCCTGTGCTTTTATTCCTTTTTATTGTTTTATATTTATGAAAACGAAAACACAAATATCTTAATCAACAAGGGTTGTCTGCGTAAAATTTGTGTTCTGTGTCAGATCACACCATCAGACACAGTGTCACGGTAGGAAGGTTCGCGCCTCCGCATGGCCGAGGTACCACTGCTCTCACCGGAAGATAATGGAAAAGGCCTCCGGAGGGAGGTGACATTTATATATTAATCATGCATAGGAGAGAATTACATTTCCCTATTTAGGATTTCAATTAAACGGGGGGTTGCTGGAAATTGCTTCAAGCACTTAACCATAGACTACTTTACCGAGTAATAAAACAGTTGGAATAGATTTAACAGGGATAGCAAAGTAGCTCTGATTAACCTCATCATTCCAGACCACTTTGTCCATTCCCATAATTACAAATCATGTGTTAGCGTCAGCACAGCACTAACAAACAAGTCGTAATGGGTGTTTGCTAATTTTTTTATGTTTCTGTTAAAAGAGTAATGCATATTTGCTAATCTGTGAGCTGGAAAATGTAAATATTAATAACTATTGGCCAACACTCCCTGAAGCCTTGATATGTTGGTGCTGGCAAGATGGCTCTACGAGTTAAATGCTTTCTGCTGGCAGTTACTGTGACCTGCAGGTCTGAAAATCACATTCCAGCAGTGCTGTTTCATTGCTACTTCATTCTTTCAGCCTTAAAAGCATCCCGGTTCTGTGGTATTGTAGGTGGTAATGCAGTGACCGGAAAATACTGATATCAATATTCAAACGTTTTACATATATAAATATATCACTGAAAAAAACAAAGGTTAAAGGGACATAGCTAGGTTCTGAATTTACTCGTACAAAACGATACAAATTTAGCAGCTATAGTTATTTCAAATAAATATAACTCGCACACTAAGGTAACTATAACTCGCGCCCTGCCTTGCACAGTTTTATTATCAATACTTTTATTGCAGATGTTGCACTGATAATATCGAAGATGTCATCAATGATATAATATGTGGAGTAATGAGCTGTGCATGACAAAGGCACGAGTTATAGTTACCTAAAAGCACACATTATAGGTATTTGAAATAACTCTATAACTACTGAATTTCTAGGGTTTTGTACAAGTAACCTAACAAAACCTAACTGTGGCCTCCCTGTAACCTTTTTTTTAAAGTGTGTGTCTATGTTTTTTTAATTCTATTTCCTAACTATACCATCCCTGTATCCTTTGATTTTTTCAGTGAATTTCTATGTTTTTTTCAATGTATAGTAATTTTCATTACTATATGTTAATCCTACCACCCCCGGGCATGGCCTTCCACCGTGCACAGCCAAACCTTGCACTGTGCACAGCCTTCTCCCAAGCACAGTAGAGGTTGCCCACAGGGCCTGGGCTGCAGCCGGTCTCTGCTGCCAACACCCCCTAACCACCCAATCCGATGCTATACACAGCCCTTTGTGCATGGACTGCGAAAGTTGTCCGTGGCCTCTCTGGGTGTGAGAATAGGTGTAAGAGTCTATATCTGAGGTAAGAGTAGCTGTCAGTTTCTCTCTGGGTGTGAGACTGCATACATCAGTGTATTAGTGGGTGTGTCAGTATGTGTGTGGGTCTGTGAGTGGGTGCATCAGGGTGTCAGTGGGTCTGTGAGTGGGTGCGTGAGTGTCTGAGTGGGAGTGTGAGTTGGTGCGTAAGTGTCTGAGTGGGACTATGAGTGGGAGAGTTGATTGAAAGAGAGACAGAGAGAGCGAAAGTAAGTGAGAGAAAGAGAGATAGTTTTTTAGTCTTTGATGTCTGATATACTTAGAAAGAGTTATTTGTTTCCAATTTAAAATCAAAAGTTAACATGGGAAACACAACCTTTTTTGAGCCCCTTTTTTCTCTGCCCCACTTGACGGATCACCCCAAAACATTCCATGCGCAACAAGAATCAGCACAACACCTTTTTTGGAACTTTTTCGTGAAGTTTCATCAAGCGATGCCAAAGATATAGGCAAGTCAAAAAACACTTTTCTTATGAAAACACAGTCCTAATTAGAAAGACTGCACCACAGCAAAATGGAATGGGGCTCCAACTTGGCGTTTCACTGGAGCTGAGTAAGAATGTTCTGTGAGTGATATCAATATTGTGACCAAATCCACAAATGCAGCACTTCAACCCTTATTGAAGGGTAAAAATGTAATGAGCTACAGATACCGCCATGCTTTGAAACTCACTGTGAGGCCAACTGAGGGTGAAATGTTAATTAGGCAGACAATAGGGAGTAGTTTTAGTTGCAGTGCCGGACCACATGAAGAAGGATGTGATGTCCGAAACGTGTCGGGGACTGTATTGCAGAGTGACTAAATTGGATTTGCCTGTGTTTTGCCATTAAAGTGTGAAGGAACGCGAGTGCATATCTCCTTTGGGGCATTTTAGATGGAAATGGATACCGGCTGCCCAGGAGGAGATACTGCACTACCACAAAATGGAATGTGGGTCTGGCTAGGCGTTTCACTAGAGCCGTGTAGGAACATTCTGTAGTTAATATTAATATTGTGACCAAATGCACAACTGTGGCCCATCAACCACTACTATAGGGTAAAAACTGAATGAACTACTGATACCGTCATGCAGTGAAACTCACCAATAGGTCCACTAAGGGCAAAATGACTGTTAATTAGGCGGACAATATGGAGTAGTTTTAGTTGCAGTGCCGGACCGCATGAAGAAGGACGTGATGTCCAAAATGCATCAAGGATTGTATTGCAGAGTGACTACATTGGATTTGGTTCTGTTTTACCATTAAAGTATGACGAAACACAAGTGCATCTCTGCTTTGGTGCATTTTGGATGGATATATATATATATATATATATATATATATATATAAATATATATATATATATATGTGTGTGTGTGTGTCAGTGTCTGTGTGTCTGTGTCTGTGTCAGATGTTATTCAGAATGTTGGTAGTTTTGTAAGTATGTTTTTTTAACTGACATTTTCACATAACTATAATGCCCCTTTAACCTTTATTTTTTCAGTGAATTTCTAACGTTTTTTAACGTAAAATAAGATATTACAACATCTAACCATAATTTCACTTTAACTTTTGTTTTTTTCAGTGAAATTAAATGTTTTTTAACATAAATTATGGTTCCAATCACAGTGCATGCTATGGAGATGGCCCAGGGCCTGGACACTGGCCTGGCCCTGCACCCAACATCCCCTCAGGCACCAACCCCCTTTCTTTTATTCTCAAGCATGGCAGATCCACCATGATTCTCCAGGGGCCTGTCCCAGGAGTCAGTGTGGATCCACAGATCCCCAAAACAACCATTTTCTTAAATATCAGATCACTGTGGCCATCCCTCTGGGGCCCCCATACTTGGCCCAGGGGGGCCAGGGTACCCCTAATCTGCCCTTTTATATCTTATCACGCTTTATTTTGTATGTCTCAAGGAGCAATTTCCAGAGTTCTAAGTTGGCGGACACAACTTTTACTTCAGACTGCGGTCAGCCAATCACAATGTGCGCTTGAGCTCGCAGATCCACTCTGGTGGATCAATGGCAGAACTGTTGTTTGAAATATACGTACATTTTGAGCCCTAATCTCTAAAAAACTGCTGAACAGATATACACCAAATCACGAAAAGCACACTTTCTCACTTTATGGATTAAGATCTTGCTATGTATATATATATATATATATATATATATATATATATATATAGTTATGTTATTAAACAAAGAATTCACCGCACTCCATGAAGTCCCAAAACAGCGTGTGTTTATTTACGAATAAAGCAACAATCACCAACGCATTTCAACTCATGAGGAGTCTTGTTCACACATATATATATATATATATATATATATATATATATATATATATATATATATATGTATATATTACCTGGTGATGGTCGCCACTAAGTAGTTATAGTTAGGACCTAGCTTCTATAGAAAAAGTGGTTTTTGGCTTGCTTATATCTTTGGCGTTGCTTGACGAATCTGCACAAAAGTTTCCCAAAAAATTTGATCTGGGTGATCCGTCAAGGTGGGGCCGAGATAAATGGAGGGTGAAATTTAGAGCGTTTCCAATGTTAATTCCCATAGGAAAAATTGAATATCAATAGCACAAAAACCACTGGACAGAATTACACAAAATTTTGCAGAAAGGTAGCTCGTGGTCCACAAAGACCCCTTTTTGTTATTTGGTGCAAATACATTCTGTAGTTTTTGGGAAATTTATGGAAATCCAAACTTTTTATATCTAGGGACACAAAGAATTAGTGGCCCCTCCCCGTCTCATGCTGAGATCTGACTGGCTGCCAACACGTCAAACCAGGAATTGTTGGCTGCCATCTTGGGACTCGACTTGAGCCGAGTCTCAGCAAAAAAGAATAAAAATACAAAAGGGGCCAGGGTATGAACACCCTGACCCCTTAGCTCTGGTGCTAGGTTCCCAAAGGGACCCCCACAGGACTAAAAAGCATTTTTTTTTTAAAACTGTTACCACAGAATCGTGACGGGGTTACGAATCCAGGATAAAAGTGAAAAAAAAGCACGGGCTCCAGCGCTCGTTTTTAAAAAAGCACCCTGGTGGGCCATGTCCCGGGGGCACTCTTTTCTTTTTAATAGGGGGGACCTCCTGGTATATATATTCCCCAGTGCAGCGGGGGGGGGGTGCTTGCCACTGGGTAGTTGTAGTTAGGATCACATTTTAACAGGAAATTCATTTTTTTATTTGCTAATAACTTTGGCACCATTTGAAGAATCTTCACAAAATTTCCAAAAAAATTCTCTACCTCCGGTCCTTTCTGGAAACTTTTGGTGTCATCCATCCAGTGAACCAGAAAAAAGGGAGTATCTCAAAATAAGTTTTCACCTTCATTTTTCCATAGGAAAATTGAACAGCGACACAGCAAAAACGTAATCACTTTGGCAGAAAGCTAGATCTTGGTTCTGAAAGTGTGCTTTTTAGGGTTGAGCCTGCGAATGCATGCACCAGTGTATGCGTCTCACATGCAAGACGCTGCTATGTTTGGTAAAGGGTTTGGAGCACGCCTGTCGCTCTCCATTTGCTGGTTTGCATGGCACCCTTCTTTACAGCCTCAAAATGTGTTAAGGCATGTCTGGCATGATTTCCATTCCTGGAACAGGGATCAAGCATTAATTGATTTCAACATAATTAGTGCAAGTCCGCTGCTCCCAATGTGCTTGAGGTACTATTTTGCAAAGTTTTATTTTTTAAAGATAACTTTCTTTTATTTTGTTAAGTCATCTTTCTCAGTTTTCACTCATGTCTTCTTTTGTTTTTGCTTGTGTGCGCTGTTGTCAAAAGGTGACAATTAAATTCTTCAAAATATGTGAGACCTATTGCATTGTAAATGCTTGTTATGTTTTGGTGTAAATCAGTTCAGTAGTTTTGCGAAATTAAACTTCAAAGTGTATAGACATTTCATGCGGCAGGGAATACGCGATCTGAATGATCAAAAGAAATGATCTGAATTGTTAATTGCTGGAAGCTGTTTATGAGCAAAAAACTGAAACTCACTGAAATCACCTAGGTTAAAGTGAAGTTTTGGTTAGTCGTGGATATAACACATTTAAGTATATTTTAAAAGTTCACTTAAAAACGCACAGGAAAGTACAGTGAACTGAAACTACTGAGATTCAAAAGTCGATTAACTTCGCAATCCACAACTTGCACAAATGCCATGAAAATCATGACTTGCACCCCAAAAGCAATGTTTTTGATCTTACAAATACAATTGGCAACAACAGGTAAAAGACCAACATCATTACATAACAACACATTCTCAATAATCAACAACAGTAAATTCATTACCGTCTCATTGGTAGGTTTAAAATAATGTGATAAATAATGGGACCTGCAGTTTTGATATATCTTTTATAGTTAAATCTGTTATATCCAATCTTAGATTATGAGCACAGAACCTCCTCGCTGGGGGCTGTCTTTACTGAGGGTCGGCGAGGGTTGGCAGACGGGTCCAGTTGCAATGCGAACCTTTCCCAAAGCGGTTTTGCCAATGAGATTTTCAAGCCAGCCCAATGAGATCCTGTGTTCACACAGCTGGAAAATCCTCGGATGGGTTAAGTGACAGAAAAAGGCCATCCGCTCCCAACGATCCTCTATACCTCTCCCAGTTCACCAAGTTCCACAATAAACTCAGCTTTTAAAAGGACATAAGAGCATACTTATTTGTTGGTAACTGATTTACAGTATGACCTATTTCAAACTTAATAGATGTGCACCCTTCACCATTCCTCTGTCCTTGTAAGTCTTTTTCTGTTCTCACTACCCCACCATGGATCCTTGGAGCACCCTCTCAGCTCATATATCAATCTCAGTTCACATTTAGGTTTGAATAGTTTTATTGAGTTTCAGAGCTATAAAACCAAACTCCAGGCTGACAAAAAACATCAGATGAAGAGACTCTAAAATAACAATTTTGACTATCTCTGTGCCATTACAGAATATGACTGCACCACACCACTGGCCACTTCAAAGTAGAGACTGAAATGGGGATTTTGGGAAAAGGGGGAAGAATGAAGGGTGGGCAGCCAGTCAAACTTCAGACATTTGAGATCTGAAAGAAGTAAGATGGTCCCCAGCATTCCCACTTCAAGGCTCAACCAATTCTGGAACTATTTCTTTCTTCCTACATCAGAAGTGACTGGCTCCATTCAGACTGACTCAGGTATGTCATGATAGACCAGTCAATTGCTCATGTTCCTTTTTCCGCACCTCCAAAATGGATTCAGCTGCTTTCATCTGGGTGACGATGTGACATCTGCCCAATGCAACACTCTCAGCTTTACAGGATGTTAGGAATTAAGGATATCTAAATTTCTAGTTTGAGCAGTAATTTTTAGGTTGCGCCTCAACATCGCTTGCGCAGTGCATGCGAAGTCTTATGTTACTAAAAAAAGTATTTAAAGGGAGTTAGAACCCGCACCTGCTTTGCTCGTTACTTACCTGAACTTCCAGTTTGTTCATTCAAACGGTGCTCCAACGTTGCTTGAATTTACTTGCTTTTTGATGGCTAGCAGGTCACTTCCTGCTCTTCTGTTCTGCATTCTGTTCTGCTTTTGCCATTGCGTGGAGCATGGCCAAAGCCCATCTTCCAGTTTTCGGTAATTGGTTACTTGTTAGTGTTTGTATGTGAAAATAATAACTGAACATAAGTAAATTCGCTTTGAAATATGTGTAAACATGTCAGCCTTTGCAATGGAGTATTGAGTGCAGATGTAAAGTGAGCAACGAGTGGGCTCATTATGTTGTGTTTTCAACTTAATAATTACATTTCTGATGAATAACACTTGTAAATATTAAAACGATTTGTGTGTTCATTTCTTAAATTACCATTCACTCATTTTTTAAAGAAAAGTCTTTTATATAATTGGGTGATGTTTTATTTCGAACTGTTAATCTCTCAGTTACTTATTTTATAGTTTTAGTTCTGGCCAGCAGGTAGAGGGACAATTGTGGGCAGTAGCAGAATTGTACGATTGCTCATGGAAAGGCATGGGCAGTCTAGTCTGTCTTATACTTCTGTAGCAGGCGGCTTCAAGCCAGCTGAGCAGCAACATTATAATGTACAGTGCAGCTATTTAGATTGCGCCAATGGTGCATTTGCTGCTCCCATGGTCTTATCTTTGCTCTGAACATGGCTCCTGGGCTGCATCTGCTCTTCACCACCATTACCAAAGAGATGACGGTGCCGCAGGACACCTTGATATCTTAATATGCTTTGTGCACTAGGAGCTGGTGTCTCAGGGCTATGGGTGTTTAGGAGCTGGGGATAAGGTGAGTGGTCTGTTCCCCAGCAGTGTTTGTGCCCCTGCACTTTTCAGAGCTTGTGAACCCTTACGTACTATGTGACTCTCAACCTGGTAGATCCTATGATTGATACACTCTATGTAACTGTTTCCTCAGTTACTTTTGGGGGGCATACACTTTCTTATAATGGTAGAGAATTGTTTTAAGGCTAGATATGTTTTTGTTTTGAGTATGTTTTCTTCTGTATATCTTATCATGTGCTGTAGAGCAAGCTGCTAAAAATATACAAAGCTGGCCCAGCTTTTTAGGTTTTACCTGCAAAGCTCTAGGAACCCCTCTAAACACCAAATATTGCTATATTTTCTTACTAAACAGGGAGTCACAAGTGCAGTTATCTTGCAGGCACTAGGGTAATGATTTGAATGATGCAGCAAGTGCAGTGGCACCAGGCTCAAAAGTTGTCAGAACTCCTGTAAACACCAAATATTGCTATATTGTACTACTAAACAGGCAGTCAGTTATCAGTTATCTTGCAGGAACTAGGGTCATGGTTTTAATGGTGCAGCAAGTGCAGTGGCAGTAGGTTTACCAAGTTCTTCTTTTGCAGGTTGGGCGAGGGCATTGGTGGGCACTCTGTGCCAGCTGGGGAAGTCTGGGTGGCTCCCAGTTCCGGCAGTAGCAGCTGTAAAAGACCTCTGGAGCTGGTGCATGGCCACTGCGGGGGACCACTTTGAAAAGCACTGCGCAGGTAAGTTTAAAGGTGAATCCTGGGGATACCCTTGGAGTGTCGAGGTTGCAAGGGGTGGGGGACCCTTAGAGCACAGCTGAATCCTTGGTGCGAAGTACAGGATGGCTGGGTGCAGAGAGAATTGGTGAGCCAGGAGCTGTGCGCAAGGATGCCCTCAGAAGCAAGAGGTAGGTCTGTTCAAGGCTCAATTGCAGGATAATGGAGGCACTCTGGTGGGAGATCTGAGTTGCTTCTGAAGCTCCTCAACTGGGACTTCCTCATGGTCCTTTTACAGTCCCAGGTGGGCGGTTTTTTGGGTTGTCCAACGTTAGGTGACCAATACTAGGGTACTGGTACAGTTCAGCTGCTGGAGGGTGGAGTGCCACCAAACTAGGCACACTTGCAGGGTGTGTCTACACAGACGTTGGTGTGAAGTTTGGTCTGGTTGCAGCATCCGGTTCCAGAGTTAGCATCTGGTCAGTGAAGTGGACCTCACTGGCATGTTGGTTCCTTGTGGAGTTAGAGTATTAACTCCACTTTGGAGGGAGTTCTCTGAGAATTTGCAAAGTTTGGAGGTCCTCTGGGATGCTTTAGCATTTTTCCAGTTGTCCAGCAGCTCCTCAGCAGCGATTGTCGGGTCCTGGGTGCAGCAGTCTGAGTTTGGCGCCTTTTCTTGGTGCGGCAGGTCCACAGTTCTCGTGCCTTGGATATTCTTTGTGCTGGTTTTCTTCTGTCCATCAAATCTGAGTTCTTGGCCTAGGGATGACCACTAAATACTGTATTTAGTGGCCGTTTTAGGGGGGAACCTGGTGGTTGCCAACGGGCCATCTATCTTAGGATCGCTACACCCACTAAGTGACCAGTTCCGGTGGGCAGAGGTAACGTCCCCACACCTGATTGGCTATTCTACTTCCATCCAAGATGGAGGAAAATGAAATGGAGAGGTCATTTTGCATGCAAGACCTTGCGGGTTTTGCATGCTAGGTGGGGCCACTACTCCTGTCCTTTGTTTAGTTTTCTTGCTGTTGCTCCCGCCAAAAGTGGGGGTTTGCAAATGGGCAGCCATCTGCTGCTAGCAGGAGGCATGGGGGTCGAGTTTCAAGGGCTGTGACCCATTTGAAGCTCTCCAGCAGGATGGTGCATAACCCTGAGGGAAGGGGAGTTGGCACCTCTACCCAAAAAGGGCTTTGTTCTGAATCCCAGAGAGCAGATGCCCTCACCCCAGTGATGCAGATTTGTATCTGGAGGTAGCAGGTTGGATGTGGCTGGCCAGCAACCATGCCAGGGTAGTTAGATTTTGCAGGGGGCACCCCTAAGGTGACCCCTGGTTACATTTAATAACAAATCCAACATCATTTACCAGGCAAGAAGTCCATAGTTGTACTTACAGTGTATAATGTCATCTTGCAAGACCTCAGTGCTATTTGTAATATTTCCATTTTCTGCGGAGGAGTGAGTTTTCATGATAATCACCCTATAATTGTGTTTTTGTTATTGATAAAATATGCTGCGGAATCCGGAATCAAAAACGGCATTTTTAATGTACCATGTAACTGTTAGAAAACATTCATTATTCAAAACGTAGTTCGGCCTTTTTTGACAACGTTTTTCGCAGATCGTTTTACTATTCACTTAACGCACAAAATCGCTAGAAAACCCTCTTGTCTTAAACAGTTGCTGCTGTTCCGTCATGCCGCCGTGCCAGATTTCTGCTATCTTCCTTCCTACACCTTGCCGGACAGTGATCTCAGCAAAAATAAATGTACAGCAGAGCAGAAATGTCACACAGCGCTGCTAGGCACACAGTTGCCCTACAGCGTGTTCTGCTTCAGGGAGCTCACTGAAGCCTTTCAGTGATTTCAAAATTGCAAAGGCAATTTTGAGGTGGAACAGACGTTTCACTTTACAGGTGCATTTTCTGCAGTTGTACTCCCGCATGTTGCAAAAACTCTGTCCTAGTCTACTTCCAATTTTTTCGCATTTCAAAAAGAGTTGCAATGAACATGTCACCACAAACACACATGGGACACAGCATCGCTCATGGTTAATCAAACATGCGTAAAACAAAAACTTGAAAAGTAGAAGCATTTTACCATGAAAACGTCTTTGTACAAACATGAATTAAAATCGATAAGAATAATCACTGTGATATAATCACCAAACATATTTAAAATGTAATACTATTTCAGAAATTGCCTATTTTGCAGGGAATTCGGATACTCCGTTGTACTGTTATATTGTCTGTGCTAATTTCTACCTTAGATTTAATTCTGTATTTGAACTATCGCGAATGGGAAGAAAACGTTGGTGGTCGGGAAGAGTGAAAGAAAAGCACAGGACTGTGGGGTTTTCGGTTCACGTTATCCCTTCACAGTGGGCTGCAAAAAACTCATGTAACATCAAAAGGAACAGGACCAAACATATGTCATCTCTTGGCAGCCCTCATTTGCATAGGGCAAAGTCCCACAAAAAGTAGGCCCTGTTGAAGTTCCTGGCTCATATAACAATATTGTTATTTAATGCTGTTGTGAATATATCTAGGGCTACATGACACTGGTGACAGCTCTCCAGGGGCTCTCCAGGGGCGGCTCCTCCGCTATAGTGGAGGAGTGTCGCCTCCCCTGCCAGCATGAGCAGCAGCAGCTGCAAACCTTTAAAGATGTTATTTTATTTTGAAAGGGGCAGGGCCATGGGGCGATGACAGCCATGGAGCACAGTGCACTCCCCTCATTGTGCATGTATGTTTGGCCAGCAGTCTTGGGCCGGCCAAACACACATATGCACGTGGCTCTCTCAAACCCTGCACTGTGTTGCCAGGTTGGCAAGACCAGGCCCAGGCTCCCACTCTGCCCTGAAGCGCCCAGCCAGGGTGCTCCAGCCAATTATAATGTTACTCTGAGCAGAGTCATGATTGGCACAGGGCAGGCTGGGAGCCTCTGCCTGGAGTGTGGCGGAGAGTGGCGGTGAGCTTAAGGTTAAAGTACGTTTTTTTTTGTTCTCCCCGCCCCGACAATTTGCCTGGTCGCCAGCCGCAACTGGAGCTCTCCTGTTTGAAGCAGAATTTCTCAGCGATTCTCCACCTGTGTAAGGAAGCATATGCTTAGGGCAGGGCTCTGGGTGGGTCACAAGACGATTTTTGGTGAGTCACGAAAGTCTAATAAATAAATATATTTGCATTTAAACTCTGTATTTTTCTTGTCAAATTTGCTGTTCTTCAAAGTCAAGTGTCAGGCTACGTCTTATGACAAAGTGCTACTTTTTTTTAAACAGGGGTGTTGGTGTTTACCAACTTCACTCAGTTTGCAGTTAGGGAAAGAAAAACAAAGTAAATTATGCGCCAAAAGCATTGAGGCAAAGAATACAGCACATGCAAACCTGTCCCCATGGAATTTTACTGGTGCAACCCTGAACAGTACCAGCTACACAAAATACTACTGCCCAGACATTAATAGTTCAGATGAACTTCTTCAGGGTGTTAATCCTACAGCTTACTTTTAGTGAATTGGGTTAATTCAAGCGCTAGTTGTCAATAATTCACAATATGGCAATGTCATCCTCTTTATCCAAATCACAGTGGTATAAGCGGGTATTAATACCGTTCATTATATTGATTTTGGCATTCTTAGTGTTTTTGTAGTATGGGTTCCAGCCAGTGCTCAGAACCATCTTGTTTACATCTCCAATACAGACACAACCTCAGCCATAATATATGCCATGTATTAGGTAAAAAAAAGAAAGGTCACAGGGTTGAAGCAGTTTTAATGTGTATTTGAAGAAACGTGAAATCTGTGACGACCTTTGGGTCACAGTTCAAATCAAAACCTCACGGTTCTTTTCATACAAGTCACCTATTCACATATATACAGAATATTTAAAGATCTTGTATAAATTAGAGCTGGGTGTAGAACTCTGCTCCGCCAGCAGAGTTTACTGAATTTGGGCACTCGTATTGCAGAGCTCCCGAGTTCTGCTCTTTGGTGCAGGGCAGAGTTTGTTTGTGCTTGTGAGATTGGGTTTTGGCACTCTCTCGTGGGTGCAACGATTCTCCGGGGCCACCACCGAGCATGAACAAGACCTCGTGTTCTCTTGCATTGCTTCCAACCGCACCAGTGGGCAAAATGGGCTGCTTGCGAGCGCAAACTCACTTCTGAAGTAGATTTTCTACTCCAGAGCCACTAATCTAGTCAAAAAGAGCTTTTTTGACTAGAAGTTCTTCTTTTCCAATGGACCCTGCAATATGTTTTTCAGATTGAGAAGCCTTTTCTTCAAACAAGAAGGAAGTGTTTTAGAGGCTATAACTTCCTGTTCCTGCCCAGCAGGCTCCTCCAGTGCTTTGTCCATCCCCTGGTCACTTTTCTCTTGGATTTCGATGTTGCAGGATCACTCTCTTTGTCTCCTGAATATACCTTTGGATGTAAGGACTTTGTTTTTGTGGAATCATCACACAAGTAAGTCCTAAAACTATATTTCATAAGGATGTTGTTATTTGGTTGCTTGGGCATCCACCCGTATTTCTTTGTACTTTATTTTGATTTAAAAAAAAATGTATAGTGGAGGGTGACCTGAAGTTTAAGTATGGGACTAGTTATTATTTATTTTGCATTGATTTTTCACTTTTTGTAAAGGAAAATTGTTGCACAGCTCAATACCTTTTTTACATGTTTCCATTTGCAATATTATTTTAGTCTGTGGCATGATTTCCAAAGGGCCATTAAGCCATTTGTCCCAGACCAATACTAGTAGTCATCAGTGAATAAAATAAAAGTTTCACAGGTATATGTTTTTAAAACTTTGTTTAGGGCAGGGATGGCAGAGGATTAATTTAAATTTAAAATGTTGGCTATTGTTTGCATTTCATTTTTTGCAAAACGTGCATATATTGTGAGGTAATAATATTTGATGGCATAGGAGGGTATTGCTTGACCATGTGGCTGGCTTGCAGCCATTTTGTCTCTCCAGCCCGGGTCCTTTGCCATAGGCTTGCAAGTGTTCTTCGTTTGCCATGCCTCCTTGCTCCTTAGTGTTGTTGTTTGAACATGTAACTGGCTTGCCATTTTATGCATGCAGCTAGTGTTCGTTTGCCATGGGCTTGCATCTGTTCTTCTTTGTTCTTCTGGTTCCTTGTTGTTGTTATTCAACCATGTGGCTGGCTGGCAGCCATTTTGTCCATCCAACTAGAGTCTCTTGCCATAGGCTTGCATGTGTTCTTTGTTCTCTATGCTTCCTCCTTGCTCCTTGTTGTTGTTGTTTGAGCATGTGGCTGGCTGACAGCCAGTTTGTCCATCCAGTCAGCATCCCTTGCTATAGGCTTGCACGTGTTCTTTATTCTCCATGCTTTCTCCTTGCTCTTTGTTGTTGTTTGACCATGTTGCTGGCTGGTAGCCATTTTGTCCATCCAGCCTGTGTCTTTCTATTCTTTCTATTTTTATTTTTAATTATAATTACATTTTTATGCCATTTGCTATTTCATTTTTTAATTTTCTTTTTTATGAAAATTTTTGTATTTTAGTTTTTTAAATTTTTTTAATTTTTTAAATTTTGTAAATGTTTTATTTTAATTTATTTTTTTTATTTTTTATTTTTAAATACTTTTTATTTTTTTTACTTTTTATTTTTAGTTTTTTTGTGTTTTTATATTTTAATGTTTTTTTAAAATAATGTTTTATTTTATTTGAATTTTTATATAATTCTGCATTTTGCCTTGATCCATCCACCCGATCCATTCCATTCCTCCATCCATCCATCAACCAAAGCATTTCCCCTGGACCACCTTTCCGCCATAGGTTATTTTATTTTAAGGATTATTCACCTCTCTTTGACTACCCCAGGTGTCTTCTGAAACAGATGTAAATAAAGCAAAGAGCTAGATGTGCCTGTTGTGCTGTCTGATTTGAAATGTCATTTTTTTATGGTGTGGTGGTGTGGTTTGCCTTTACAATAAATATTAGGCATAATACATTTCATTAACTATATGTTTTTGTTGCTTGGTTGTATTTAGGTGTAAAAGAGAAGAGACCCCACATCACCCGCAGTACTGCCAAACAGAAGGCCCTACAGTTACTTCGGTCCACAGGCACCAAACTCTTTTGCTTGTGCATCTTAGTGCCACTGCCAACCTAGAGCTAGTTAAGATGGCCCCAAAGAAAGTTGCTCCCAAGAAAGTGGCCAGCGAGAAGAAGCAGCTATCTGCATGTGGCATGCTAACCGCAAACATTTTCAGGAGACGTGTGCCTGCTGCCAGATCGGCCTCCCGGGAGATACCTGAGAGCACTCCAGAATCAACAGCACCATCTCAACCCACGCCTAAGATGCTGTCTGTCAGTGAGGCAGCCACTGCAATCTTGGCAACCCCAATGAGCAGTGATGTTGAATTGGATTTGTCCCTTTCACAAAGTAGTACTCAATCAGTTCAGGAAATAGAGCAAAGTGGACAGCAGCTGCAGCCAGCTCTTCCCGAAGTTGGAGCAGAACAGGAGGTTGAGCAAGAACCTCCTCTTTTAGAATCAAGGGCTCCCAGATCTTCAGCAAGAAAAAGGAAGGGTACTACTCCTCCTCCATCTTCTCCAAGCACCAGTTCAGATGATGATGATAGAGATATGAAGTAGACCCCGGCTGAGTTCTGAGAGGCCAGGAGAGGCAAGGGAAAAGAAACATTCCAGAAAGACTTAGAATCATGGAAGGGGATGATGATGAGGATGATGACGAGTACACAATCATTGTAGAAGCTGGCACAGAAGAGTCTGACATTACTATTCAACCTGTGGCACAGACAGCACCGCCAGCTCCCATATTTGCAAAGCCACAGCAGAGACCTGCACCAACCCCAACCCCAGTACAAGTATACACTGCAGAGAGGCAATCAACACACCTACAACCACCCACATCCAGTTCTTCTTCAGGCATTGGCAGTGGGCCAATAAGAAAGTACTCCTCCACAGTTTGGGACTTTTTTACTAGCAGCAAACAGGAGGAGAACATTGCCATCTGCCACGCACGTTTTCATCGAGGTAAGTCTGGTTCACATTATGGTACTGGAGGCCAGACGACCTATATGAAAAAACATCACACAATCCGGTGGGAGCAGCTCAATGGCTCAAGGTGGTCACTGTGGTGAAGGTGGGGAAAGATCAGCTATACCTGGTCAATTCATGGTGGCAGGTGAGGAAGAAGAGAGTGACATCATCCTCATGTAAAGCAGCCCTGTCCCCAGCAGTGCTCCAGAATCACCCACCTCAACTACCTCACAATGGCACAGGAAGATTCAGAGTCAGATGGAGACATGACCTCATCAGGTGACTGCACCACAACGGTGTGCATTGAGTCTACCACTACCTACATCTGAAAAGTTGCCTGCATCAGTGGCCCCACAAAAGCAGAAAATCCAGGCTATAATTGCGGGCATGTTTAGACAGGAGAGGCCATACAACTACAACTACCAAATGGCACATTTGTACAATGGCAAGGTGGGAAAAAAGTTTATCGCTGAACCTCCTCCTTTTTTCTTTTGTGGAAGGAGTGGGATTCTTAGAGTTTGTGGCAGCCCTCTGCCCAAAATGGAAGGATCCAAGTTGGACTTATTTTGCCAGAGTTGCTGTTCCAGCGCTGCATCACAATGTGCTGTAATTGGTTGTCCACACTATCCACCTGATGACAGACATGTGGACCAGTTGTCAGGCAACTGGTTAGATGTGAATCAGTGCACACTAGATCTCTTTTCTGGGGCTGAAGCAAAATCTATCTACAGATTTTGGCCCAATAAGTTTTTAAGAGTGTTCGGCGGCATGCAGCAGTAGTTATGTTCGCCATGGAGAAGTCACACACAGCTGCAAACATCTTAGAGGAACTTAATATCAAGGTGCATGAATGGCTGTGACCCAGAGGTCTTTGAGTTGTATTTGTTGCCACAGACAATTTCAGTAACATAGTCAAGGCCATGGCAGATGCTGGCTATTTCAGGGTCCTGTGTTTGATGCGCTGCATCAACCTGGTTGTGCAAGACTTTCTTTAAAAAGAAGACATACACAGCAACATACTGATCACTTGCAGTTGCAGATTATTCAGCGTCAAAATAGAGTACCAGTTAAAGCCCTGATACAGAAGGTGCCAGCACGTTGGAATCAACTTATTATATGTTGCAATGTTTGTTTGAGCAGTGCAAGTAGATCAATAACTATGTCATTGTAAGAGGAGCTGATGCAATTGGGAGAGCTATGACCATGGATCTGGACAAATGGGGCCTAGTCAAATGCCTCACACAGATGCTGCTCCCTTTTGAGGTTTTCTTGTGGGAAGTTAGCAGGGAGGACAGTTCAATGGGCCAAGCTATCCTGTTATTGCGTCAGTTACAGGAGCAGCTAAAGAAGGTGTCTGAAAGGTTTGCATTCGGGGGGGGTGAATGAAAACCCAGAAGCGCATGCCTTGGTTACTAGCCTAAGCTATCGCTTTACCTGTTATGCAAGGCTGCAAAGTGACATATTCTCATCCAAAGTGTACATCTGTGCCAGCCTACTTTATCCACGCTACAAAAAAGTTCTTCCAGCTGTCATTCCTTTTTCTGAAGGGCATGTTTCACAATACAAGAGGTGGATTGTTGAGTAAGGAGGAGAACTGGAAAAAGAATGGCTGGAACTTAGAGTCCCACTCCACAGTTCTGGGGTGCCGCCTTTAACTTCCAAAGAGGGCAGTCTTGTCTCACATCCTGCAACCCCACCAACAGGAAAACTGGTGACATCAGCAACAGAATAATCAGACTTAACCTCTGCATTGGCTTGGTTTCAAGTGACAGGTCTTAAGTCAACTGCAGAGACAAAGGAAAAAGTGGTCGAGCAGGTGGCAGCACCAATGACCATTGAGAGGTGGATCAAAACCCATTGGTGTATTGGTATGGGAAAATGCGCCAATGGCCAGAACTCAGCAGGCTGGCAATAAAGCTTGTTACTTGTCATTTAGCCAGAATGTCTGCTGAATGTGTGTTCAGTGCAGCTGGTGCAGTTGTTGCAGTGAGAAGGACCGGTCTTTCTCCTCCAAATGTGAAGAGATTGACCATGATCAAAATAAACCAGCATTTTATACCACCTGATTACATAATTCCTAAAACACCACAGGAGTAGGAAGAGGATGATTGGTTTGAATCAAGCTTGTTAGCTGACCAACTTATGGGTGAACCATCAGAGTTTGAGGATGAACTCTGCTTCCAAAATTGAGTATGCCAGTGCCACCACAGAACTTTTTCATTATTTCTCACTCAGCTTCTTTTTCTCTTTCTTTGTTTGCAAAAATAAAATGCTAGTTTAATATTATGTTGTGCCATAATTATGCTTCCCCACCCTTGATTTTATAGTTACATACAAGCCTGGATTGGATTTGGTCCCATGTGCAGATAAGAACCCTCCACATACTCTTCAGGACATTGGAGATGCTGCCTGCCTCCCTCACATGCCAATGCCTATCCATTTTTTACATCACCTAGCAGGGCTACTCCAGAAGATCATTGATTAAAAGACTGCAAGTGCCAATGTCTAATTCCAATGTGTGGATACCATCAAAGAGGAGGTTGTGTCCAACCACCATGCATTGGAAAAGGTAACTAAGTAACTATTGCACTAATGAGTGATATATTGATTGATTGTGATTTTAAATGATAACTCATGTATCTGGTGGCTGACAGTGAGGGAGTGAGTTCTACAATATTGTAAACTCTGATGATTTGCAATATTTGTGGGCTGATGGGTGATTATTTTTTCCCGAAAGTGAATGGCCTTTCAAAAGTAGTGAAATTTACTTTCAGGGTGTACTCCTTTTTTTCTGCTTCCTCGTAACAACCCTGACACTTTAGTTACTAAACAGAAATCTACACAAAAAATACTCCAGTTCTGTTTCTGCATTTGTTCTTCAACAGTAGTGCACTTCACAAGTCTACCTTCCTCAGTTTGGGACTGGGACGGAGTTACTCTGAATCTGGAGGAGGAAGATGGAAGGACTCAGGGCGGGACTACCTCAATAGTTAGACAGAAGAATGTTTTCGACTTCAAAGAGAACCCATGATGATGGCGAAGAATCTGAGGCCAGTACTCACTCAACTCTGTGAACTGGAGAGAGGTGTATTGATTTGGAAATTCTGCTGAGTATAGTTGCTGCATTTCTTGCTCAAACATGAAACTCCTTTTATGACCTTGCTCTGTCTCTGAGTCTTCTTGGTACACTCCTGCATCCTGACTCCTCATTAGGCTTGCCTTGCTTTCTTTTGTCCTTTTCCTTTAATCTATAATACAGCTACTGTTTTTTCAATAAACAGGGTTTTTCCCTAGTCCTCTCCTGCACAAATAAAACTTGGAAAACTCAAGACTTCATCTTACCTACCAGACAGGTTTAGACAGGCACCAGAGTGACAGACATTTAAAGAAGAATGGAGATGCATCACCCAATTTAGCAATATAGTATCATTTTCCTTTTAACAATCATAATTTTTAGAACTGGGTGAGTTACATTCAATCTTCCATATTTCAAAAGTAGAAGACATAACACTTAGGATATATTATCTGGGGTCTCTCTGGGGCAGAAGGACTGTTTCCAACAAATTTACTGAACTATGTCATACTTTCTTACTAATTCCTTTCTTTTCTTCCACCACAGACTGACTATGGTGTATTGCTGAGTGACTCAACAAATATAGTCATGGTTCCCTCTGTGTAGTGTTTGTCTTTGTCACACCTTTCCCCAAATTCCCTTTCACATCCATCCATTGAACCCCTAACCCTCTTCCCCCGGGATTTGTGATTTATTGAGGTGCAAACTAATTTTACACTATACTGAATCACACACTTGCTGGGGCGGATCTGGTTAAAGCAACACCAACTCACTGCATGACCTTCTACCTTCTATTACCTGAGCAGTATACCACACCAGCCCCATCTACATCTTCATTCATGCTTTGTGTGTGTGTTTGATAAATGCTTAACCTGGTCCAAACACTCTTGAGTATAAGCCTGCTTCTGACTCCATGATCTCATCTCCTAAGTTTAGTTTTATACTATAGTTTCCCACCATTGCTCAGAAGAAATTTATATTCCTATATTTTATTATCAAATCAGGTCTTCTTTGCTGTGTGTCAATACTGTCATTCTGGTAGTATGGTCTTAGTCTTCCTACAGTTATGATATAAGATGATGACCCACTAACTATCTATTTTCTTTCAATCGAGTGGATAGTGATGGATAAAACTTTGATTAATCCTGTAGTTGGAGTTCGCATAGGTGGGAGTGGTACTTTCTGTCAAGTCCTGTCTTCCCTGTTAGCGTGCAAACCTGCTACTACTACTACCATCCTACCACCACCTTAAGATGGCATCTTGGGAAAACCCTGCAGTAAGAAGAAGACTCCCTCGCTTCATCTATTCAGGTAGGAGAACTATGGAGTAAAGTGAACTTGTTTATTTAGTTTTTGACTCCTACGGAAGAAGATGTATGTGTGTACTGAGTTTTTGTAGACAAAATAGGCAAGGGCAATCATTCCCTAGTGGTCAATAATAGTTGCAGAGGGCAATAGAGCAAGGGTCTAAGTTAATGACATACACTTTTTTAGCAGATTAAAAATAAAAGGCTACACTAAAAGACAGCAATGCAAACTAAAAGCCTAAAGTACCAAAATAAAGATTTGAGACGCAAATGAAGTAAAAGAATTCCCTTTATTATTTACAAATATAAAACCCTTCCTCTCCACCCACAAGAGTTCTACCCCTCTCCCCAAGCAAATATTATCCCATCCCCAAAAAGTCCTATGAAAATCAAAAGTCCAAACTTGAAGGCCAGACCAAATCACTCTGCACCCTCTCCACCCACAACAAGTCCCTCCCACCAAAACAATTTGTTTTTTTAAAAGGGCTTAAAAAAGGGCACTGTCTATATGGGTCTGGAGCTGGTTGATGCTCTGCTCTATCCTGGCAAGCCAGCTCTCCATCCAGTCCATCCGCTGCAGGATGCATAGTTGAAATGCCCTGGTGGAGACGGAGGGTGGAGCATCAGGCCCAGTAAGGGACCTTGACTGCTGACGCTGGCATTGGTAATGTACTGGCTGGGAGGCTGGGAGCTGGTGTGCTATTCTGCTGGGTCCGAGGCATCTGTTTCGACCTCTTCCTCCTCCAGGATCATCAGCTGCTGATACTCGGCCCCAATAGTCTCCAGCCTCTACACTCACAGATGGGCCGCTATCTGCTGCTTAGTTGGAGGGGTCATCAGGGAGGAGTAGCTATATCGAGAAAAAGAAAAATAACAATAGAGAAATTGTAAACAATGGTCTAAGCATTCACTTGTTCAAATGATAAATAGTGGGTGGCAGAGTAGCACTACATTGCTGGAACATTGATAGAACTTGATGTGATTGTTATTTATTGATTAGGAGAGTCACAATGCCAATATTCTATTAGTTTACCTACATATGCCTCACATAAGAAACACTAACTGCCTGGTACAAAAGAATTAAGGCTAAATAAGACCAGATTAATAAACTGATGATTTCATTTCTTTCTTTTAAAGGCATTTCTAGTAACTAATTAGACACATTTAGTGGAAAATAAAAAAGAATTACTTCTCATTATGATGAGTAAGGCATTATGAACTATGGAGTAAAATATGCTGTGTCAAATTATTGGAGGCTTGCTAACCAGCGCTTCAAGTACGTTGATACTGTTTGCAGGTCAGGCAGCTGTAGCTGACAATTATCTATCTTTAATTCCAATGGCCCTGCTCTTCCCCACATGTCTTTCACTTAGTTTAGATTCTACCCTGACTCCAAAGAGGCAGATGAATAAATAAGACACATCACACTGGCGTGTATAAAATGTGGATATACTTTATCCTGTCTGCCGTAAGTAGATGAGGGAAAGGAGGCAGCACACTACAGGGAAAAGAATAGGCTATATAGATTGTATTTGACACGCTCGTCACAGAGTATCCCAAATGCCAAACTTGAAATCACATCGGGCACTTATTAGTCCCACTTTACTCACTGGTCTTGCTCACCATCACAAATTCTTTCCAACAAATTGATTCACTGGTCAGTAAGGAAAGTAAAGAAACTTGACTTACTCTACTGCAGAGTGAGACAGATGGATTAGGCAAGTAGGTAGAGCTTTTCCTATAGAAGTTTAGAGGTGTGTCACAGATCTATCTACAAAAGAAGAGCTCCCTTCTTTATTCATCCAAGCAATTATTCAATTGTCCTTTCATTCTTCCCCTATCTACACCCATAGCCACCATGATTGAAGCTTTATGTTCTCTCATCCAGCCTTCCACTCAAATTCACAATCCCTTATCCATCCATTCAGTACTCACAATATCCACCCTTTCTTTCAATCATCCTTTCACCCATCCATCAATTTACCTAATTCCAATACTCACCAAAGCATCCTTTTTAATCCACCCATGCATAATTTACTTTCACTCTTTTCACCCATCCTTTCTTTTAACCTTCCCTTCTTTCCCGTTTACATCAAGCCATAATTTTTAGCATACATTATGTGTGCTTTTGCTCAGTTGCAAACAGAAGAGGCTATAAGTAACCGCTGTAGCTGTTATGCAGGAGATTCATGAATCCGATCATGAAAATGCCCTTGCAGCTAGTTAGTGGGAGTAATTGTCAATAAGCAAGCAATGTGACTTACCAGCGCCCATCCATGCCATCGCTTCTCCATCTGCTCCATCTGCTCCTGCAGAGGTCAAACTTGAGCCAGCTCCTTCACTGGTGGTTGGTGTGGCTATAAAAAAACAGTATACAGTTTTTAGATGACAGATCCCATTCTTAATTTTTAAAATAAAAAAATGCAACCGCAATCATTAAGGTTTGGTTAGCACTGCAATATCTTCTGTCAAAAATATCACTCTTGACATTTTGTTGGAATGTTAGAAAAGCCAGGTAGACAAGCCAACCAAAAGCTTTGCATAATAGTGGGGCAGACAAGCCTACCAAAAGCTTCACACAATAGAATGGCAGAGCTATAGCCTATGATTGACGATGACTCAGTATCATTGAAGAGCAATGAAGAGGTGGAATACAAAATGGTCAATGAAAGACTGAAACAAAAGATAATGCAGGGATAGCAGGAATTAAGCAAAACTTGTATAGGGGAGTTGGAAAAAAGGGAGACAGTATGAAAAAGTAAATAAGGCAAAATGAAAAGTAGTGTAAAAGTGGGGAGAGGTAAAAGTTAGGGAAATAATAATAATAATATTAAATAATAGGACTTACTGGGTTGAGCAGAGCCATCAGCATCATCGCTGGTGGTTGGTTCCTCCCCAGCTCCTGCTGGACATGCCAGGGCGATTCCCTTCCTCTTGCCCCCGGATGCTGATGTAAGATTAGAAAGAAGATAAAAAAATACATTAGTGGCACCATTAATCTACACAAAATTATTATATATAACAGGCAAATGCAATAACATTGTACTTAAATCAGATCGCCTATGGTACTATACTAGCATGATCAGCTATTGTTGAGCTGGCTACACTCCTAAAATCCCTGTTCCAAATTCCCTTAGGAACAATATAAAATCTACATTTGGAACTAATGCATTACAATGAATGATCTTTCATTCTATTCTCATTTCTCAAGCCGCTTGATGCACCAACTCTGCCTCCTTTTTTTGCAATGCATGCATACTCGCATCACTGTGAAATTGATTGCGATTGTACATGCTAACTCACTGATATCACTAACTCACTATGTAGTTAGGAGGAGGGCAGAGGAGTCTGCATTGCAATGGCTTCTTAAATAATCAGCCAAAGCGAGTGCCTTCCTACAAAAATGAAAATCAACGATGTAGCACCGAGCAGCACCTGCCTAGCTCTAAGTGGATCACATAATAAATAATAGTCTTCACGTAAACAAAACATAACTTACCTCTGAGTGGAAGCTGCATGCTATTCAGAAAGAAGAGTTAGCATTGTAGACGCAAACATAAAAAATATAACACTCACCAAGCCCTGGGATCTCCACGCTTAGCAGGTCCTGCTCGGAGTCAATAATATCCACCCAGCGGTGAGTCAGGTGTTGGGTGGTGTGCTGGACCTGCGTGGTGGCCCTAACCAACCGGCGCACCCTAGCCCGGTGCCACCAATGCTCCAGCAGGGGTAACTTCCACCAATCCTTCTGCCAGCATGGAGGAGTGGTGATGCTGCACATAAAAACCATGTGGTGCCACCTCCTCCTCGCTGAAGATCAGACGAGGCTGCACTCCTTGACAGTGGCACCGCCCACTAGGCAGGCAGCCGCTGTTGCCCTGCTGCTCTGCCATGGTGCTGGGTGGGGATGGTAGGAGAAAAGAAACAGGAGGAAAAGGAAGGAAATAAGGGGAAAAATAAACAAAAATAAAAAAAATCACAAAAAACACAAAAATAATGATACACAAAAAGAGACACTAATACAATAAATAAAAAAATAGTGGTAAATGAAGTATGGGATAGAGGATTACAAAGATTGAGGGTGATTGAAGTAGAAGTCCCAGCACCATAAGCAGAGTGAAAAACAAGATGGCCGTGCCCTTGCAAACCTTTGGGTGCCATTTGCGTGAGGTTTTGAATACGAGTACATACTTTGCGTTGCATGTGTCATTAATTGCAATGTGAATGGGCGCAATGGAGAACTCTGCGTAGCGTGGCAGAGTTTTTTTTACCACTTTGCAGAGGTCTGCATAGCGCAGCTCTGTGCACTCCGCCCAGGCCTAGTTTAAATTCAATTTTCCTCACATTTGTACTGCTCCAAGGCAGTTTAGTGGGTTACTCTACCGTAGATCATGTAATCATAGTAATATATAATCTCCATTGTCTGATATGTATTTGTCATTGATGCATTTCTGCTCTAGGATAATTATGTCTTACTGTCATCAGGGCGCAGTTTTTAAGAAACAAAATAGAGTCTTTCAACTTCAAACATCTTCAAAAATTAATGTTAATTTGAATGCAGCTGAAAAGTTGCTATTTTTGGTTTATTAAATCCAGCCATTAGGCATATGCCAAATAGTCATTACATAGCCTGAATATGTCAAGCTACATGAGACTGGAAGATCACAAACCCTTCCCATCCTCATGTGGTAAGGGTAGAGAAGGTTGTGACAGCTGTAGAATGTACGGATGGGTGGAACTCATGGAGTTTCTCTCTGCAGAATTCTGCAGAGTTACATAAAAACTCACAGAGATTCTGTGGAGCTCTGCCAATGGGCGGAAATATGCATGTCTTATGTTTTCTCTGCAATTTAGCCCTAGTAGCATGAGCAGCACTGCAAAATCAGCACAAATGGCACCATGCGGTGCTCAAGAGTGTGCAGGCATTCGAGTTGATTTTGCTGTCGCTCTAGTAGAAAATCTATTCGAACTGGAGCAAATGGCAACCCTTTCACAGCAACCGCTCATGACTGCCCATGACCGCTCATGTTAGAAAATGACCCTAGGGGACTCCATACCTCACTTCTGCTGGCATTTCTGGAGCCTCACAGGGAAAAAACCTCCCGGTTAGCGACGGGTGAAATTTAGCTGGAACTCTGCATTATAACATGAACGAGTATAGTCACCAAATTCTGCCAATACCTTGGGCAGAATGAAACATTCTGCCCAACCCTAGTAGAATACTGAGCATTTCTGTTAACAGTGGTGTGAAAAGGTCAAAGCTTCTCAGGCCTATGCCTATTCATAAGAAATACAATGCTAATTACAGGGTTATTTTGCTTGCAGGTGTTGTGTCAGCTTTTCTCAGATAGAAGGCAAAATCAACTCTGTTCTTCGCTGCCCTCTTTGCCCACATGGCACTAGAGGACGCCAATTCTCTCTTGCACTCGCCCACTCACTGTAGGTGAGTTGTGTTTGAGAAAATACTCCTCCATGTCATTATTGGTGGAATTTGGCTGGAATGAAGCATTACAACCATAACATGGAGTGGCCAAAATTCCAAAAATTTTGCTGGCGGAGCAGAATTTATCGCCCATTCCTAGTTCTGTTATTGCAAGCATATGCCTACCATGTTTAGCTTGCATCATGCTTTCTATTTTGCACTTGCATTCTTTTAATTTATATTGTATGTTGTTGAGTTTGTGTGTGTTTTATTGAATTTGAGTCATAGAGTGAATGCAAGTATGAGTCAGTGAATGGATGTATGAGTGCAAAGACGAGTGAGAAAGTGCATGTATGATGACTTACTAAATCCATCAATGACACAAAAGGTGCATTCATTCATAAGTCAGACCTATTGGCATTGCCAAAGCTCATTAAGGTATATGCTCACCAGGAAGTTTCCTAAATGTAATGTACCAGACCTCAATGGTGACCAATGTAGCATCCTCAGAAGAATGAAAGGATGCATTGTGTAGGATAGTCATGTAACAAACTCTGCCTAACCGTTATAAGCCTTCTGCAGGCAAAAGCTTGCCAAAATTCCTCCCCGTTTGAAATAATCTCCACCTCAATGGTAGTCAGTTTTCCAATCTCAAACATATGAATTGCTACTTCGTTCCTCAATGCTACAGGTGTTTCACATGTGCAAGCTTGCCATGAACACTCGCTTTTGTAATATTATATGCTCTATTGAAGTTAAGTTCAGTATCCTTCAGGGTACCCTTTCAGGACTCTACCCCTTCTAGGGTTGCAATGAATTCTGTCTATGCCGCTATGCCCTGCTTCAATAGTTTAAATGTAATCAACATCAAACATGTGAATGGCTCCATTGTGCAAGTTTGGTGTTTTTTTACTGATTCTGCTGCAGCCCAATGTGCCTCTCTGAGATGCCGATCTGCCATGAACCCTCTCCGTTGTAATATCATGAATCTTGGTGTTCATTTCAGTCACCTCAAAAGAATTCATTGCATGATGAGGCAAGCCTGACGTGTCTGGCTCAGGCCTACAAATATCAAAAGGCCTGATTTAGAGTTTGGCGGAGCAGGTACTCCATCATAAATATGGTGGATATCCTGTCCACTGTATTACAAGTTCCATAAGCTATAATGGAATTATAATATGGTGGACGGGATATCCCCCTTCGCCAAACTCTAAATAAGGCCCAAAGTCCACCTGGTTGGGAAGTCTCAGAACTAACGGGCATATTTAAACTTTTTGGTGCAAAACTGCGCTAATGCAGTCTTGCACCATAAAGTTTACAGCTGGCTTGCGCCATTCCTAAGCGCCAGCTGGGTTCCATATTAATGGAAAGGTTCAAGCCGGCACTAAGCTTGGGCTAGTGTCAAGAAAAATGACACTAGCTGGGTGGGGGTGGAGGTATGGGGTTAGAAGATTGTGCATCAAATAATTACGTTAGGCTGGTTAGCGGCAAAAAAATGCCACTAACCAGCCTTGCGTCATTTCCAGGTGCACAACCATCCTAAAACATGACCCCTGTCTTATAAGAGACAGGAGTCATGCCCCCCACTCCAATGGCCAGCACAGGGGAGCAGTATCCCCTGGGATGGCCATTGCATCCAGTGGCCATGCTGTGGGCCCCTTATTAGTGCCCACAATGGCACTTTAAAAAAAATAAAAAATACTTACCTATACTTACCCCACTTACCTGGATTGGGGTCCCCCATCCTCTGGTGTCACTATGCTGTGGGTGGGGGTGTTCCAGGGTCTTGGGGCGGGCACCTGTGGGCCCATTCCAAGGTGTTTGACCATGGAAGTGGATCCACAGGTCCCCTAACGCCTGGTCTGACCCAGGCGTTAAATAATGGCGCTAAGCAAGTACAGCGCCATTATTTGGGGCCGCTTCCCACCCGTGTGTCATTTTTGTATGGGGGATAAACATGGCACTATGGGGACAGCACCATTTTTTGGATGGGAACGCCTACCTTGCATTTCATTGATGTAAGGTAGGTTCATGCATCCAAACAGTGGTGCACACTCCAATATTTTGACGGATAAGGATATGGAGTTATGTTTGCGCCGCCTTTGCGCAAAAAGAAAATTACACAAATTCGGTGCAAATAGAGTATAAATATGCCCTTAAACATATAATAGATTCAAGAGCTATCAAAGGCTAAGCTGTCTATAATAACATTTGAATTCAAAGCCCATAGGTTAATGTGTTGACTTATGCTGATAACATCCACAGATATGCAAAGTTTATTATCCTCTTGTTGGACATTTGATTGACTTCCACCTCCACTGCTCGCTTTTCTGCACCTTTTGTTAATCCTGTCGTTGCATTTAATACTTTTACTGCATTAAATTTTTTTTTACTCCACATCTCTTCCCTCAAATTCCGTCCATCTACTCCTCCCACAACATCACTTGGAGACTCATTAAAACATAGATTTGGGCACTGGAATAGATTTTGGCAGTAGAAATATTTGGAGATGTGTGGTGAAATGATTTGAATCTCCTTTCGAGAATCTGCCTAGCCAAAAGCCACATTCTCAAATGGCTTTCCTGTGGTCAGCTTGTCTAGATGTTCCCTAATTTGAAAATTCAAAGCCTAACAAGTACCTTGCTTCCTATATTTATTTACTTTTATTTTTTCCCCAGATCTACTGTTCTTGAGGCTAGCATCTTAACCTTCAGAGCAAATCTAGCCTTCTACTGGAAAGTCCAAAGACCACAAAGTCAAAAACTCTCCACCAAGCCTTCATATGCCAAGTTTCTAGAATCAGGAGCTACTCCCTAAGGAACTCATCCATAATTCAAATGGGTAATCTTTCAGGAACGGTCCAAACATTCATCTATTCAACCTGCATGTGCCGGACCGACCATTGGAGATCCGGCCCAGCAATACCCCAGGGGCACCATCAGGTCCGGAGTGGGTGACCCGGGTGCACATCACCTAACAGCCAATCAGGTGACGACTGCAGCAAAAGGAGGGGTTTTTAAACCCACCTCATTACTCACCAGCAGGCGGATCACAGGACGAAAAGGAGCAGAGGAGAAGACGCCAGAATGAGGGGAAAACCAAAGGCGACCTCCCGATATCCTTTCCGATGTCCAGGTGGAGGAGCAGGAGGCGGCGAGACAAGCAGACAGGCCAGGCTCTGGGGAGAGCATGGCCCCGTCAGGTACGGTCCTATAATAGGACGGGGAGAAAGACAATCGTTGACAGTGGGAAGAGGGAAAACCGATTACTTAAAGACGGTTGTCTTGTTTTTTTTTGGGTGGGTTTTGATTTGTTTAGTTTATTGTGCTGGGCAAAATGGAGTAGTAACACCCTAGCTGTACAGGGACCCATGTATGGATATGAGAAACGGGTTAAGGATTTCTTTAGTTTTGTCTGTTTTGACTTCCATCTATCTTATCTAAGGGGTGCCAAGGGGAGTAGAAAAACAATACCAAACAGAGGATAGCCTCGTTGGATCTAAATAAAAAAGAGAAAAGGGACAGCAAAGGAAGGAAAAGAGACAGCAAAGAAAAGGAAAGGAGAGAGCAAAGAAAACAGTAGTAATATTACCTGTCCACTAAAGGTCTTGTGTTCTTCTTTTTCCCCATGGGCCTCCTGTGTCACCATCTGGCAAAAGAAGAATGGAGAGTATGAAGACCACATAAGACCACAGACAAGAAAGAAAAACAAAGACAATTAAAACAAAAGAGAAGGAAAAGAACTATAGAACTGTTATTTATCACACAAAACCTAATAAACCATATAAACTATAATAATCGCCTGTGAGTCTCCATTACTGTGACCCTGTGACACTGCATCTGAAGATTAAAGAATGTTTCTTTTGCACTTTCTATTCTGCTGTTCATTCTAATTCTTTGTATGTTGTTCTTAAATATGTAACATTCATCTGCTGATATAGCTAGGCTTGTGCCATATAAGTAAGAAAAACATCATTACATTGATAGTAAGAGACAAGTTAACTTGTGGGGGAAGACAGCAAGTCAGTGACTAATTGTATAATGAAGATGCATTTTTTTCTTTAACCCTTCAACTATCATTAGTATATATTCATGTTTGCTTTTGTTGCACTTTGTATGCTATTATGTTGTAGTAACTTTGGGACTGATTCACAAAGGTAAACTTACACTTTTTCAGTATTCGCGGACAAACAGATTAGTAGTAACTTTACGACTGCAGAGACTGTACAGTCGGGGTGGAGAACTGCACACATAAAGATAGGCCTGTCTGCCCCACCTGCAGAGTCTCCTGAGTCGTAAAGTTACTATTAAATTTGAGTTTTGTGACTAAGACCAAAAACTGTAAACCTACACAAAAGTGTAAGACTCCTTTGTGAATGGATCCCCTTGTTGTCATTCATTTGGTTCACCAGATAATTCTAACGATACAGATGGCCGTTCTTTTGACAGATTTGTGAAAGTCCCCCCATTATTCCACGAAGCATGGGAACCTGTTTTCTGGAACCTCAGTCCAATTAGTGAACTTCATTCATTTAGTCTTGCAGTAGCCAATGCCAAGGAATAAGAGCCGGCTCCATTTTACTAGTGAATAAACCAGCTTAGCTGCTGATTGACCACCCCACTCTACCAATGGGCAGAGAAGAAAGCATGCTTGATGAGGGGCCTGGATCCTAGAGCAATCAGGTCATGACTTTTGAAGAAAAGTAACAAAAAGGGAAAACATGAAGGTGTTAAAATACACTTTTGCAGAAAAATCAAAGCACTTGATTAAAAGTTGGCCATATTGCCCACAAAGGCTAATAGTATTTGCACATCCATGCACTTCTGCTCCTACCAGTATCTTTCATGCTCAGACTGTGCTTGTCTGTCTTTCTTGCTGTTGCTCCATAACTGAGATTGAAGTAAATTTTGGTGTGACAAGTACTGTCTTTGAGTGAAAATAGAATATTTTCATCTTGCTAATAATTATGCTAACACTAGCCCATGGGACCATAGATTTTGGTGGAAGGGATATTCTGTAGGAAACGAGACGGATTTCCTGTCCACCATAATACAAGTGCATTATAGCCCCTGGCACTTGCAATACAGTGGACAGAATAACCAACAGTATTCTGCCAGCTAAACTCTAACTAAGGCCCTCAGCCTTTTGATTCTAAAACAGTCATTTTCAGCAAAGCTTAATCATGGTGCTATTTTAGACACAGAAAATAATGCTAATACCCTTGTTTGCCCATGGGCCACATTGTAATTGACTCTGGTGGAGCCAATTATAGCCCTGTGCTCAAGTACATTAATGCTTAACAACTTCTATGCTGCAGCCATCTTTGTAATGTATACTTTTACTTTAATTGCATATTCACTTATTTGCTGACTGGCAACACATATTTGAAAATTAGTTAAATGTTGACATATCTGCCCCAAAATTATGGTTGATGTTGAGACACTAGAAACTCAGTGTGAGGTAAATAGGATCAGGTGTAAGGACATTCTTCCATGTGAAACATTTTTATTTGACTATTGATATCTTTTTGGCATCATGTAATTTTGCAATTTAGTTATGCAGTGCGTGTGATGTGCATCTACATAAATAGATTTAAAAATGGTATATTTTAGGAGACTGTGAGTCACAGTCCTTGGCACGTTCTGCCATCACGTCAGCTACTGAGTTGTATTTTCTTGACTACTGACTCCATTTGTGAATTGTCTGTTAATTGTATATTTTTGCCCTTTTCTAAATGGTAATGTTTCTATTGCTTTAACATATGTAATTTACTTAAAACTCATATGTGATCCAGAATGCAGCACATGTGGAAAGAGGAAAAAACAAGGAGCAATTGAACATTTCTCCTCATTATGCCTGCCTGGGGAGGTGTCATTTTTTGGCGCTACCCAAGATTTACGCTATGTTACAAATATGGGGCAGTGTCAGAAACCATGCGTGCTGAATGTGAACACCCATAGCAATGCCCATGGCACACATCTCCAGCACAGTGTGAGGCAATGCAATGACTTGCGCTGCGTTGCCTTACACCATAACTACAAGGCTATGTAAAGCCACACAGGGTGGCTTTGGGTGGCTTTGTAAATACAGGTCAGCACTGTGTGCCACCGGAGCATCAAATAAGAGACGCTCCGGTGGCACATGGAGCTTGTAAATAAGCCCAAACTATATTGCACATTTCTTCAAATTCAGTAACAACAAAACTTACAAGAGGTGCATCCTGCACTAACTCTGGAAATACACACATTTTACATTTTGCACTAAGGCCACGGCTGTGGAACAGTTGCATTGCCCTGGTGGCTGAACAGCGAGGTGTTACACAGATAATTTTTTCAGAAAAGCTCCAATTTGCACCGTGCATGCTGCACAAAGCTCCCATGTCATGGGCTATCACAGATCCCCTTGCAGGCTAACCATTGACGTTATACAGTGAAGCAAGGCTTGTTGAGGTCAGAAGTCCACCCTGAATATGAAGAAATAGTGGTTTAGCTGTGTCTACTTGCACAGGCACCTTTGCAGCATGGTGCAAGGTTGTCTGTTGTTTGCACAATTGTTTATGTGAAGGAGTGGACCCCTTCATGCACAAAAGACAACAAATTAAATTGTGTCCTTTTACCTATGTGTGCCGCATAATACAGCACACATGTAAATAGTCAATGACAATGTCTCATTAGACATATTGCTCTCATGGTCACACCATTCTCTGTGATGCGTTGGTAAAGTTGCAATACCTGGCTTACAAGCCTTGTCTAATCAGTTACTGGCTGAAATACATGGGTGGATGCATGATAATGGCTATGTTCCCCACATGGAATGCATTCCTGCATGAGATGTAATGCATTGCACTGAATGCAGATGTGTATACATCTATTTGAGGCACACTCACGGGGTGTCAGATTGCTCTTTCCCTGGGTTTTATGTGGAGTTTTGACTTTTTTTGCTAATGGATGCGTAACAATAACGGTGCAATGTTGACACAAACTGGTAGGTGATTAAGGCAGTAATGTTCTACATTTCTTGACATTATGCTGTTCATATAGATGGAGCCGGCCCTACAGGAAACTTCCTTTTTTGAATATTGTGGTGCATATGGCTCTCACTCATGCTGGTTGTGCAATGCAAGTCAAGCATGTATAGCTGTGTGTGACCTCATGATCATTGTATAAGGCAAGGGAGCGTGAAGCACAGCATACATTGAGTCAGTATCAAGGAGGTGTGGCATGTGCTTTGCAGTGGGTGTTCACAATGAAGACCCATGGAGATTCACACTGATCCAGGTTCTTAGGCTCACATGGACCTGGGACAGGGACAAACGTTTGGACGTCCCCCGAATAGGCATAACAAGGTTAATGTTTAGGAAATATACTTTACTTATAAATTTCCATGTTTGCTGCATGGTAATTGCCAAACCAAACCATGTATTGTTTGTGTACATGAAGCTGCTTAGGTGACTTTGATGGAAGTTGACATCAGACTGGATGAAGGCATAAGCCTTTTCTGCTACTCCATGTTTTACTAATTAAATTTACTTCAGTCATCATGGATATCCATGTGTGCTGGTTGTCAAAATACCCTGCAAGTCACAAGGAACACACACATGACACAGAGTTGATCGAGAACACACACAAGACACATATTTGATGTGCCTTGATTTTCTTGATAGCATTGAGCCCAGGATGAGCCACACAGGATAATTTGGCATGCCCTCAAGGATATGTATGAGATACATGTACCACCTGAAGTCCATGTTATTATGTGCATACCAACAGGAACCAGAGAGTCAGGTTGATCAATCACCATATCATGTCATGGTACACACACATCTGCTGTATGGTCTGAAAGGATATGTATTTCATGGGCACAATGCCATTATGCAATGTTTTTCAATACATATCTTTAGCATTCTTTTTGTGTTGACGAGATCAGTTTGGCTAGCGATAAAGGGGTCTGAGTTATTCTAAAGAAGGATCTGTTTGTTTTTGACTGGCATCACCATATGTTGAAATATTGAGTGGTAACTTGTACTTCACATATAGTAATCCATTCACAAAAGTTGTTAAGCTGTGCATTTATTTTCACATTCTGCCATCCTGACCTGGAAAGCATCAGTGCATGGTACCTTGGCTGGATTCAGCTTGCATATAGTCCTTGCTTCTGTGAAGAGGTTACCTGATCATACTCTGTATTTTAACATTCACACATAAAATGTTGTCAGAGGAGTTAACCGATTGTTTGAATCTTTGTACAACACAGGAACATGGTATGTAACATCCCTGATTGGTCCATTTCCATAATTGCTGAGTGCGGCTGACATGGCAGCATTGGTAATAGATAATCTTGTACTGCCATGTTTGTCTATTTACAAGAGATATGTGTGTTGTCATATGTCACAATGGCCCTCATTACAACCCTGGCAGTCGGTGTTAAAGCGGCGGTAACACTGCCAACAGGCCGGCGGAAAAAAAATGGAATTACGACCACGGCGGAAACCGGCAACATAGACAGACACTTTAACACTCCGAACGCCACGGCGGTAAAAACAAACAGTGCGGCGGTCACCACCAACAGACAGGCGGAAGGCAATGTACCGCCCACCACATTACAAGATGCCAATTCCCCACCTTTTCCGGGGCGGAACCAACGCGATCAAAAACACGGCGGAAACAGTACACAGAAGGGGAAACACTCACCTCTCCACACCCCACGTGGAACCAGGACGCCATGGAGCCAGAACTTCACATCCTGCCGGCGACCATCTTCCTGCTCCTCTATCAGGAGCTACAGAGACGGCGGCGATGACCACGGTGAGTACTGCACCTACAACACAGGGGAGGGGGGAGGGGGGAAGGGAAAAGAGAGTGACACACACAAGCAACACTCCCACCCCCACTCTCACCCACAACACCATACACACAAATACATGCTGCAACATTACATATACACCCCACCACCCCCTTCAATAACACAAGGACAAAAGGAATTGATTTGAGCTATTTTAATCAATAAAAATCCAGTAGTCAAAACTATAAATACAGTATATACAATTATGTACACCAACTATACAAGTCTGAATAGTGCACAAATCATTGTCCGTGGACCACTGGGCCCAAAATGCATGGGCGAGGCCCACACTCGATACCTGACTCCAAACGGAGAGAACACTGGAGGGGCATCAGATGGAAAATAAACAGGCACCTCAAGGGGAGGGGTAGGGGGTGCACCTCAGACTGATGAACACACAACGCCACTGCTCCACGAGGGGGCTCCATTCCCAATGATGTATCCTGGGGAGTGCACAGCCACAGTCTCTCAAGTCTCTCCAGTTAGTGGTTTGCCCACTGCATTATCCTGGGGAGTGCAAAGCCACAGTCTCTCAAGTCTCTCCAGTTAGTGGTTTGCCCACTGCATTATCTTGTGGAGTGCCAAGACACAGTATGACAAGTTGATGCCATTCTCCACTGGTTCTGGAGGGGGCTTTGTGCCCAGAGTGCTTCATTCTGCCAAGGACTGAGGTAGTGGATGTGATACTCCACTGGTTCTGGAGGGGTCTTGGTGCCCAGAGTGCTTCATCCTGCCAAGGACTGAGGTAGTGGATGTGATACTCCACTGGTTCTGGAGGGGGCTTTGTGCCCAGAGTGCTTCATCCTGCCAAGGACTGAGATAGTGAATGTGATACTCCACTGGTTCTGGAGGGGGCTTGGTGCCCACAGTGCTTCATCCTGCCAAGGACTGAGGTTGTGGATGTATCTCCCCCCTGGTTCTGGAGGGGGATTGGTGCCCACAGTGCTTCATCGGACGAATGACCACTGGGTATGGCAGCCATGTCTGCGGTGGTGCCACTGGCTCAGGACATCGCAGGGCCGCTGGCTGTGCTTGCGGCGGTGTCAGTCGCGGCGGTGCTGGCTGGGGGCTCTGTGGCAGCGGTGCTGGCTGCGGGCTTGTGGCGGCGGTTCTGGCGGCGGGCTCTGTGGCAGCAGTGCAGGTGGCGGTGCTGGTGGCGGTCTTCTCCGCCGTACAGGTTGGCATCGACGTGGACAGAAGGTGTGACACTGGTCCCTCAGTCGGTGCCACCATGCCCTCTCCTGACCTGCCCTTCAGTATCTGGCCCTTCCCCACCTTGGATGGTGGCGCTGCTGTTTTGCCACTATCCCCTTTCGGTTTCCCTGAGCCCTTGGTGGCAGGTGTTTTCTGCTTCTCCCTCCGGGATGTGGGCAACTTTTCAAGTTTTACAGGGGGCAGAATGTCCTTGCCCTCGCTCCGAGGCACACTGGCAGCCCTGATGGTTGGCGCACTCCAATATCCCGCAGTTGCTGGCACCACTGTGCCTGGTGATGTGGTGGCTGAGGTGCTGAGTTAGGACCTGGAAAGCCTGGCCCTAGGGGACGGGCGGGGGGGAGGTGTAGGGAAGAGGTCATATTAGCCAGGTAAAGTTTTTTAGACACACTGGGATGGGTAGATGGAGGGGGTTTGGGAGTGGAGGAAGAGGTAGTGGTTGTAGGAGGTGTACGTCTGCTGAATTTGGGTGAAGGTTCATGGGCTGGAGGCTGTTGTGAGGTGGATGGCTGTTGGGTGGGTGTGTGCCTGTGTTTGTGTAGTTTGGGAGGAGGGCTCACAGGCACACTGGTAGAGGACACAGGGGATGTGTGAATGGTAGTGGGGTGGTGAGTGCACTTGAGCGGTGTGTGGTGATGGGCGTGCTGGTGATGGAGGTAGTGGCTGAAGATGTAGTGCATGCAGGTGTGAGTGGAGACGAGACTGGGAGTGAGGAGGGGGACGTGGAGGAGGGGGACACAGTGGAGGCAGTGGATGTTGGTATGTGTGCATGATGCTTGTGTGAGTGCCTGTGGGATGTGTGGTGCTTATGTTTGCCTGAGCCACCCTTGTGTGTTGAGGTGTGTGCATGCTGGTCTGATGGTGTGCTTGGGATAGGCTGAGGTACAGGGGATTGGTTCTGGGTGGAGGAAGTTGGAGGGGGGAGGCTGGACACAGGGACAATGGCTGCCATCAGTGCTGAGGCCAGAGCCTGAAATGCTCTCTGTTGTGCTGCCTGCCCAGAATGAATGCCATCCAGGTATGCATTTGTTTGTTGCAAATGCCTCTCAACACCCTGGATGGCATTCAGAATGGTAGACTGCTCAACAGTAAGGGATCTCAGGAGGTCAATAGCCTCCTCACTGAGGGCAGCTGGATTGACTGAGGCAGGGCCTTTGGTGCCTGGGGCGAAGGAGATGCCCACCTTCCTGGGTGAGCGGGCACGGACACACACTGAGTGTCTGCTGGGAGGGCGGTGCTTGTAGGGGGGGTGGCGGCTGTACCTGTTGATGCAGGGGGCACAGAGGGTCCCGACACCGCAAGGGAGCTCCCATTAGAGGAGGAGTCGCTGCTGTCACCTCCTGTCCCCGCCGTGGAGCTCCCCTCGCCCTCCATCCCACTGGTGGCTTCTGACTCCTTTGTTTCACCCTCCAGGGCCAAATGGGATGCAGCTCCCTCCTGCTCCGGTGCCAATGCTCCTCCGCCAGATGATGCTATTGCACACAGGAACAGGGAGACCACAAAAAGGGGGCAGAAAGACAGAAGAAAGACATGTCCAATGCATGCAATACCACTACCGTTGGAGGACACTACAGACACAGCAGACCTCAGCACTACGCCATGCACTAACAGTTCCTACATTAATCACAAGGCCATGGGGTACAAGGCCTATGCCCGATTGCTGCACACATGCAAGTCACAGGAGCCTGACTAGGTGTAGATAGCTCTTCCACTGGTGGGGTTGGGGTGCCACATAGCCTGCCTCACATGGGACCTTGCCTACCAAGATCGCCCTGGCCTAGGGGAACCCACTGCCCACCTCCCCCACCCAGACACCTTGTAATGCGCACAGAGTCAGTTGAATGTGTCTGTACTCACCCCCTTGTGGCTGCTGTGATGCCCTCAAGCGCCCATTCAGCTCCGGGTAAGCCACCGCCAGGATCTGGAACATCAGGGGGGTCATGGTGCGACGGGCACCCCTCCCACGTTGGGAGGCCATCCCCAGCTGGGCCTCCACCGTCTTCTTGCTCCAGCGGCGAATGTCCTCCCATCTCTTACGGGAGTGGGTGCTCCGTCTGTGGTGGACCCCCAGGGTCCGGACTTCCTTAGCAATGGCACGCCAAATATCCTTCTTCTGGTGGGCGCTGACCTAGAGGAATAGTACAGGGGAAAAGGTCAATCTTTCACCGTCCAGAACGTCATAGTCATTGGCCCATGTTCCCACCCTTGCCCTGATGCACAGACACTCACCGTCCACAAATGCAGGGCTCAGCCCCCCCCCAGGTGTCTTCTATCCACACCACTCCAAACAGCCATTGCCCATGCAGCATGCTCACACTGTACTCACCTGTTTGTCTGGAGGACAGTAGAGTAGCGTGTACTGGGGGAGGACCCCATCCACTAACTTCTCCAATTCCTCCGCAGTGAAGGCAGGGGCCCTTTCCCCGGACACATGAGCCATCGTCGCTTCCAGACTGAGGTCACAGCAGCACTTGCAGTGTAGGTCCTCTCCTGTTGAAGGTCAGGTATCAAGTGAGTGAACAGAGAGAAAATGGTGGTCACGTCCGCGGCGGTGTGTACCGTCACCACCGGCGTACATCGTCATTGGCTCCTCGGACCCATAGGGTCCAATGTTAACCAATGCAGGATTCCGCCGCGGTCTTCGACCGCCTACCACGACGGTGTACAACGCCAGCGCAGTTACCTCATATCACCTTGTCCCACCTTAGAGGTCAGGCAGCCGCCATTTCAGGTGGCCACATGGCAATAATAATAAGTGTGTCACACCTATGTAGGCCTTGCATACACACAGTAACAGGCACATTGCGGATTAATAAATGTGTGCTAATGACAATTTGTGATACCTCAGTGTTGGCTGACTCTCTGCTCGCTGTTCTCGTCCATAGGGCATGTCCGCTGGGGCAGGTGAGGAGATGGCGGCATCCTCGGGTGTACAGACCGCTGGTGGATCTGTCGACAATGGAAGAGAGACACGTAATAGTCACCTACAGACTTGATCATGCAACAATCCATGAACTGTGTGCCAAGTTGGAGCCAGACCTGATGTCAGCTATCGGCCATCCCACAGGGATTCCCCCTCTAGTGCAGGTCCTGTCAGTACTCCATTTCCTGGCAAGTGGGTCTTTTCAAACAACAGTGGCGATTGCATCAGGGATGTCCCAGTCAATGTTCTCTAATGTGTTGTCCAGAGTGTTGTCTGCCCTGCTGAAGCACATGCGCAGCTACATCGTTTTCCCTCAGGTGGAGGATTTGCCTAGAGTAAAAGGTGACTTCTATGCCCTGGGACAAATCCCCAACATCATAGGTGCCATTGATGGGACACATGTGGCCTTGGTACCCCCCTGCAGGAGTAAACAGGTGTACAGAAACAGGAAGAGCTACCATACAATAAATGTGCAGATGGTGTGTTTGGCCAACCAGTACATCTCCAATGTGAATGCCAAGTTTCCTGGCTCATTGCATGACGCTTACATTCTTAGGAATAGCAGCATCCCTTATGCGATGGGGCAACTCCAGAGGCACCGTATGTGGCTAATAGGTGAGGACAAGGACCGTATACCCTGTGAATAGTTATCTGGGTCTAGAGTTGTCCCTACGGGTTAGTGTGTGTCTAACAGTTGTCCCTTGACATTTGCAGGTGACTCTGGGTACCCCAACCTGTCATGGCTACTGACCCCGGTGAGAAATCCCAGGACAAGGGCAGAGGAATGCTACAATGAGGCACATGGGTGTACTAGGAGGGTTATAGAAAGAACCTTCGGCCTCCTGAAGGCCAAGTTCAGGTGCCTCCATATGACAGGTGGTTCGCTCTACTACTCACCAAAGAAGGTGTGCCAGATCATCGTGGCCTGCTGTATGCTTCACAACCTGGCTTTGCTACTACAGGTGCCTTTTCTGCAGGAGGATGGTCCAGCTGGAAGTCTTGTGGCAGCTGTGGAGCCTGTGGACAGTAAAGAAGAGGAGGCAGAAGAAGAGGATATCGACAACAGAAACAACGTTATCCAGCAATACTTCCAGTGAGACACAGGTAAGAAGATATCACTGCCTCACAAATCTCATACTATTGTTTGAACTATCATAAGTCTGTCACTTTCACTCAGTGTATGGACCCTGACTTGTCACTTTGCCTTTCCATTTCACAGATGTGGGTCCCACTGTGTGACCTCTGCTAAATTTCCTCATGGACTAGAGCTGTGTTACATTGGTATGTTGACAATAATATTGACATTGCTATATTCCATAGTTATTGTAAATACACATTTGTGAAAGCACAGACTGACTCCAGATTGTTTTGTGATTGATGTGTGTTTTTTTGTGTGCAAATAAGTGGAGTTGATTGTAAAATGGTCAGGGGTGATGGTGGAGGAATATCCATGGCAGAGTCCAGTCTATTTGTTTCACAGGTGCATTGTCCAAAGGGGCATAGGAAGTGGAGCTAGGGCAGTTTAAGGATGGACAGGGTGACAAGGTGGGACAGAAGGATGACATTCAGGGGGGTCTCATTTCCTGCCGGGGGTCTTGGCAATGTTCTCTGTCTTGTTCCTGGATCTCAGGGACCGTTTGCGGGGTGGTTCTCCATCTGCAGGGGGTGGGGTGCGGGTGTTGTGGTCCTGTGGCGGTGCCTCCTGTCCACTAGCGCCGGCAGAGGTGGTGGGCTGTTCTTCATCCAGGCTAGTGTCAGGGACCCCTTGTTGTGCCACAGTGTCCCTCCTGGTGTTCACAAGGTCCTGCAGCACCCCTACAATGGTGACCAGGGTGGTGTTGATGGACGTGAGCTCCTCCCTGATCCCCAGATAGTGTTCCTCCTGCAGCCGCTGGGTCTCCTGAAAGTTGGCTAGTACCGTTGCCATCGTCTCCTGGGAATGATGGTACACTCCCATGATGTTGGAGAGGGCCTCGTGGAGAGCGGGTTCCCTGGGCCTGTCCTCCCCCTGTCGCACAGCAGTCCTCCCAGTTCCCCTGTTTTCCTGTGCCTCTGTCCCCTGAACCGTGTGCCCACTGCCCCCAGGTCTCTGATTTTCTTGGGGTGGTGGGTTTGCCTGGGTTCCCTATAGTTGTGGACACACTGCTGCTTGACGTGTCCTGGGGACAGAGGGATGGGCCCGCTGGGTGGGTGCTGTGGTGGTGTTTCCTGAGGGGGTGACTCTATGGTGGCTTGTGCCAGTATCAGGGGAACCGACTGTCCCGAGGTCCCAGATTGGCCGGGCTGGTCATCTTGATCCAGTTGTACAGAGCTGCTGTCATCACTGTGGCCCTCTTCTGTGGGGGGAGTGGACGTGTCTGGAACTTCCTGCCCGGTGACATTGGGCAGGGGTCCTGCAGTGGTGTAAAGGCATGATTATTGCATCTGTGTGTGCCATCGTGTGCAATGAGTGAGTGACCCTGTACTCCAGTGCTTGCATTCATGTCTAGGTCCTTGTGTGATATTTGGTTTGGGGTCTGTGTGGGTATCTGTAGTGGACATGCTTTGGTGATGGGTGTCCATGCATTGGTGTTGCATGCAGGGCTTGATGTTGGGATGGGTGGTTTGTGATAGTGGGACATTTGTGAGGTGTTGGAGTGATGGGGTGAGGGTGGGGGTATGAGATGGCATGCAGGTAGGGTGGGGGATATAATAGTTAAGAGTTGACTTAACAGAGTCCATTCCTCCTGCTACTCCTGCGAGGCCCTCAGGATGCAGTATTGCCAAGACTTGCTCCTCCCATGGTGTTAGTTGTGGGTGAGGAGGTGTGGGTCCATCGCCAGTCCTCTGTACTGCAATCTGGTGTCTGGAGACCACAGAACTCACCTTCCCCCGTAGGTTGTTCCACCTCTTCCTGATGTCATCCCGTGTTCTTGGATGCTGTCCCACTGCGTTGACCCTGTCGAAGATTCTGCGCCATAGCTCCATCTTCCTTGCAATGGAGGTGTGCTGCACCTGTGATCCCAATAGCTGTGGCTCTACCCAGAGGATTTCCTCCACAATGACCCTGAGAGAACCTGGGGTGTCGTTGTGGTGCCATGATGTGGTGTGGGTGATGTGTGGGGTGGTGTGTTCTGATGTGTGAGGAGATGTGTTTGTGTGTGTTGTCTGAAGTACGTAGATGTTGTGTGCGTGATGATGTTGTGTGTCTGTGGATGCTAGTATTGTTTCTGGTGGTGTCTCTCTCTGGCCTTCTTTCGTACTTTTGAAAGTAAGGGTTTGTGGGTGATGTGGGTGTGTGTTTTATATTGTATTGGGTGTGTGTGAGTGGTGTTTATGTGTATCAGGTGTGTGTATTTCGAATTGTCCAATGTGGTTGTGTTTTGTATATGTGTGTGTATTTCAAGAGTGGCGGTGTGTACCGCCAATGAAATACTGGGGTTGAAGACCGCCGCGTGGATTCGTGGGTCGTGATAGTGTGGGCGTATTCCTGTTGGCATGACGGTGTCGGTTTTGTTATCTCTAGTTTATCACTGACCTTTGGTGTGGAGGACTTGTGTGGGTGTCAGGATTTTGGCAGATTCCGAGCTGTGGGTCGCAATAGCTGTAGCGGAATTCCGCCGCCGCAGCGGTGTGTTGGCGGTCTTCTGCACGGCGGTAAGCGGGATTTACTGCCAGGGTTGTAATGAGGGCCAATGTTCTTTATATTTGCTTGTACACATTGATGAAACATATGTTAACTGTATGGCTTGGACTGTGTTACTGTTTGTTACACATTGCAGTACACCGTTGTATGCCAGTGACTAGCAGATAAGATTCAGGGCCTCATTCCGACCCTGGCGGTCATGGACCGCCAGGGCCGGGGACGGAGGAAGCACCGCCAACGGGCTGGCGGTGCTTCATGGGCAATTCTGACCGCGGCGGTAAAGACGTGGTCAGAAAAGGGCAACCAGCGGTTTCCCGCCGGTTTACCCCTGCCCCAAAGAATCCTCCATGGCGGCGCTGCTGGCAGCACCGCCATGGGGATTCCGACCCCCTTCCTGCCATCCTGGTCCTGGCGGTAAAAACCGCCAGGAACAGGATGGCGGGAACGGGTGTCGTGGGGCCCCTGGGGGCCCCTGCACTGCCCATGCCACTGGCATGGGCAGTGCAGGGGCCCCCTAACAGGGCCCCATAATGATTTTCAGTGTCTGCTACTGAAAATCGCGACGGGTGCCACTGCACCCGTCGCACCCCTTCAACTCCGCCGGCTCCATTCGGAGCCGGCTTCATTGTTGAAGGGGCTTTCCCGCTGGGCCGGCGGGCGGCCTTCTGGCGGTCGCCCGCCGGCCCAGCAGGAAAGTCAGAATGACCGCCGCGGTCATTTGACCGCGGTATGGTCTTCTGGAGGTTCCCGCCAGGCGGGCGGCTTCCGCCGCCCGCCGGGGTCGGAATGACCCCCTCAATGTTTTTGTGCTTTACACTAACTTGGAATAAAGAATGCTTACTCACTACATGTGGTACAAAATAATTTTTTATAATCCTTTAATTATGCACACAATCCATTTATTAGTGGCTTGATTTTTCTCAGGCCAATGTGGAGAAATTATTCACAATTTGCTCTCTCTGGTATGTCTGTGCAATGGAGGCCTCTATTTGGATGTTGACCCTCTTCTTTCTCTTCATCCTCATCAGGGTCTTCCTGCTCCACGTTTTCCGTATCCCAGGGCACATTGGTCTGCACACAGATATAGTGCAGAATTCAGTAGACAAGGATGATTTCACAGACCATAGGGGAGAGTAGAGCAATCTTCTCCCAGACAAATCTAGGCACCAGAAGCAAGATTTGAGAATCCCAAAAGTCCCTTCGTCAATGGACTGGGTCCTGCTGAGAGTATCAGTATAATTGCACTATGTCTCCCTCTGGTGATGTGCATAAAGGGTTATGACCCCTGGCTGCAGACCATCTCCTTGGTCAGCTGTAAAGACAGGAGGGGAACAATAAGGCAAATTCTCTACAATGGTCTTTATACCCACAATCATTTACATACTATTTTATGTCTTGATGGACTCATTAACTTTTCACGCAGTACTGGAGGTGTACTTGACATTGATTTACATAAATGCACTTTCATTTTTGGTATGACTGACACTGTGCTCCACATGCAAGTGTTCTGGCCTTGGTGTTACACTTATTATTTCTCTTACTTGTGAGTGCCAATGCCATGCAGATGGCAAGTCCTCAATCTTATAGACAGTCATTTAGCAATTGAACTGACACTTCTATCACACTTCAATATTTTTTCTTTTTTGAACTTATCTTGCCATAGCATGACCTCATACATGTTGGAATGTGCAAAATGTGGCATCTACTGATGATGTTGTCTCGTTTATTTACACATATTTGAGTGTGACAGTAGTAGTCACTGTTGTACATTAGCTACAACTGTGGAGGGTTTATAAATGAATGTTGCTGTGCTACATGATAGTCTACATATGGCAGTGCACTGTGTCCACTGTGTTGACAGCACCAAACTTGAGAGATTGTTTGGAGCTTGGCGCTGTGCAGTGCAACTGTGAAAATCTCAAAAATACCCTTTCTCACTTATTGACAATAGTGTTGGGAAGATTTTTCTACATGCTGCATTGTTGTGGGTTTTCCATCTGCACTTGCAGACAATGGACAGCATTACACCAAGACAGGCAAAATGCGGACCCACTGAATGCATGCCTGCCTAGTGTTTGAGCTAATCTTTGTGCCTAAGGGCCTACCTTGCTGCACATTGGGAAGCCTTGGCTGACTGTTTAATTCAGTTTTTGTATCACAACATGGAGCAGACACAGGATGGAAGGCAAGTTAATATGACGAGTGAGGTAATCTCCCAGGGAGCACATGAGCTGGGTATGATCAATTATTTGTTCCTTGTTAAGTTTACCAGGTATTGGGTGCCTTGCATGCCTCATGGCCATGGAAGTTAGCTGTGGAAACACGAACTTCAAAAAAAGGAGGCTCTTCCTTGAACACATTATTGTAATACAGCATTTTAGTTATTGTTACAATGCTGAGAGATCTTTCTACCATTTTAAGACACACATATGTACTTTTTTTCAGGTTGGTGCCACCCACAGGGCAGCACAGGGAGTCACACAGCTGCACTGCCCTGCATTAAATGAAAAGGGCATTAATGTGTCATATTACACAGCTCATGTGTGTTTCTTCTGCATGCACAATATCACAGATTGTGAATGGTGGTAACACATGCCACCTTGCATCATGGTGCAGGTGTGCCTGCATTTTGGACTCAGTTGTTTTTATGCCATAGGGAAACCTTCATGCATATGAATAAACAAGGTAGGCTTATGACAAATGTATGTGTACTGCACAATGCAGCACACATATGGAGAGTAACTAAAAATAAAAATGAAGTTATGTTGTCCTTATTACACCTACACTGGAGAGCCATATATATTTGGAAATTGTGCAAATCATCATGTCCTTGCACATGAGGAAATGTATCAGATGCATTACGTGTTGCATGGATAATTCAACATGAGGAAACCCAGCGATGGAATAGAAGCCCTGCCAGTTGTTTCTGATGTGTTGGAGAACAAGTGGTACTGTGGGGTTAGGCTGATGATGGCATCAGGGACAGAGGGTAGGAATGCTGAAAATGCTGGCTGCAAAATTCCTGCCAGCATATGTAAGACAGCCATCAGCTTAGCCTGCAGAGGATGTTGGTGGACCTCTGTGATATTGACTACAGCCTTGGTGCAATTTGATGTAGGAGCTGGGCAATAGACTCTCTCCTGAGCCTCTAGTAGGCAATGGCCTCCTCCTCCTCCCTAAGAGCAATGAGGGTAGTCCTCTGTCGGTATATCTGTTCCATTCTCCCGCGCTGCCTCCATGGGTGTGGTGGGGGCCATCTTTTTCTTGGTGCTCCTAGCTGAAGTCAGAGTAGCTCCATGGCATGTTTGAGCTTGCCAGAGAGATTTAGGCCTGTTCTGCTTAAGTAGCAGTGCCAAGGCATCATGTTTACGCCTGGTTTTCCAATCTGCAGGAATTTTGACGCATTTTGGAATCAGGGCATCATTTGCAGGAATGCGTCACTTTCCCAAGTTCTTGTAAATATGGTTGTGTCAGTCCTGCGTGGGATTTTAAGTTTGAACGCCTACCTTGCATATGATTAACTTTACCTGCAGCAATTGGTTGTTGCGTAAGGGGAAAGTGGTGCAGGACGGAGGAAAGTGATGCATTTCACTAAATGCGTCACTTTGTAAATATGGAACAGTGACTGCACCATTGCTGCATCAAAAAAATAATGTAGCTGTGGAGCAAGCTCCTTGTAAGTATGGCCACAAGTCTGCATCAACGTTAAGTGGTACCGTCCAAAGGCTTCTGAGAAAAACCTAGGTACCCAATACTTATTCTTTTACAAATTAAGCAATTGTATTTTCACTCTGTGCGTAGGTGATATGGTAACTGTGGTTTGTGAGCGATGTGTTTAAATAAATGGAAACTGGAAACTATCATGGAATTCTAGTGTATGGATGAATCACAAGATAGAGACTGGATGTAAGCCGTCTCTATACTTTCGTGCATTGAGGAAAGCCCTGGAAGATTCTACAGTCTTCTGGCCTTCAACGGCATAGATGTTTTACTTGCTGGTGCTTAAAATAGAACAAAATGCATAGACCACTTTGCAGATGAGAGAACTGGTGCTGATAGAAAGGCAGTGTGTTCCCATTCCTTTGTATAAGGATTACACAGTACCTTAGTTTTTAGGTATAACTGCCAACATATGGCAGAGAAGGCAAGATATCTTCTAAGTCGGTGGGTGTTGACTGTCATGGAAAAGCATAACATAGTGGAAACAGCATGTAATATTCTTGTCAAGTTAAGTGCCCACAGATAACTTTAAGCAGAGAAGCCAGCCTAACATTTAAAGATCTTCATTAAATTATCCTACACTTTTCGAATGTGAAGGAAGTGGCTAGCTTTGAGAATTAACAATTTGATCCATGTTTATTACATAAGTAGAAACAATAGTGTAAAATCAGTTTGTTTCATTTATTTTCTCAAGCTCTTATGTTAATGATCAAAATATTGTAAAATGGGATTAATTCACGTTTTGCGCTGTAAAACCAATTGGTTTGGGGCAAAGTTCCCTGCTCTTTATTATACATAAAAGAACAGAAATGATGAATATTAATTAGCAATTCACAAATTTGTTGCCACCAGTGCAGTTTCATGATTCATTCGAGTTGCCTAGACCTACCATCTATTATGAACACCTATTTCAAAACATCCTTTCGCTCGTCAGTCTCTTTTTCTCTTATTTCCTTCAAAACGTTTTACATTTTCAGCCGTAATCTTGATCTGATAACTCAATTGCATTTAGTGTCAGTCAGTGTAAATAAAACCACCACCACTAACTTCTTAGCTAGCATCTTTCACTTACCTGAATGATCGCTTCAGTTGGCATCCCTTCTGTTTCCTATTGGGCGATATTTTGAATATGTATAAACGGTCTAGCTGTAGGACTGGCTGAGTACATGGACGAAAGTGGAAGAAGAGATAAGGAGGGCACAGACAAAGCGGAAGGAGTTGCAAAAGTCTTAGATTTCAGCTCTGGCAGTACAGGTGTAGTTTGCATTCCAGCCAAGGCTACCCCAAAAAAACAAGCATTGGCAAAGCCAATAGGTCTCGCCTATACAAGAGCTATTGGCTTTCGCAATGTGTTCTTGCCATTTTGTACTTCAACGTGGCTGCTTTTCAGCATGGCTAAAGGTTAGTGGCGTGGAGTGTCGTAGAGTGGAGTGAGTGAGTTTAGTGTTGTAGAGTGGAGTAGCTGAGTAGAGTATTGTAGAGCTAATTGGAAGAAAGTAGAGTTCAATGGTTCAGTGGCAGAGAGTGTTGTAGTGTGAGGTGGAATAGGGTAGAGTGGGATGGAGTTGATTGAGGTAGTGGGGTGTATTGGAGTAGAGTGGGGTGTATTGGATTGGAGTAGAGTGGGGTGGATTGAATGTAGTGGGGTGGATTGGAGTGGGGATGACTTAAAAGGGGTGAGCAGCATTTGGGTGGGTGGATTGGAATGAAGTGATAGGACTGGGGTGGATTGGATTGGGTTGGGTAGGGCAGATTGGATTGGGGTGGTTTTGAGTGGGGTGAATTGCAGTGGGTTTGAGAAGACTAGACTGGAGTGGGTGGATTGGAGTGGAGTGGATTGGACTGGAGTGGGATGGATTGGACTACAGAGGTTTGCACTGGAGTGGAGTTGATGGATTGGAGTGAGGTGGGGTTGATTGGAGTGGGGTGGATTGAGCCTGGGTGGGGTGGTTTGGACTAGGATAGAGTGAGGTGGATTAGATTAGAGTGGAGTTGGGTTGACTGGATTGAATTGGGGTGTGGAGTGGGGTGGATTGGATCGGAATGGAGTGGACTGAGGTGGTGTTGTTTGGATTGGGGAGGGGTGGATTGCACTGAGGTGGGGTGGATTGGAGTGAGGTGGCTTGCACTGAGGTGGGGTGGATTGGAGTGGGGTGAACTGGACTGTAGTGGTCACAACTGGACTGGTGTGAGGAGGATTGGACTGGGGTGGATTGGACTGGGGTGGATTGGACTGAAGTGGAGGGGAACCGAGTGGGGTGGAATAGAGTGGGGTGGATTGGATTCAGTGGGGTGGACTGGGTTGGGGTGGATTGAATTTATTTGGGGCGTATTCAAGTGGGTTAGGGTGAATTGGGGTAGAGTGGTTGGATTGGAGTGAGGTGGGTAGATTGGATTGGAATGGACTTTTTCTAGTGGAATGGAGCGGGTGGATTGGATTGGAGTAGACTGGATTTGAGTAGGGTGGATTGTGGTGGATTGGCCTGGAGTGAGGTGGAGAGGATTGGAAGGGGTTGAATTGGATTGAAGTGGGGAGGATTGCAGTGGGGTGGATTGGAATGGAGTAGGATTGGACTGGATTGTGTAGGATGGATTTGATGTGTGGGTTGGAGTGGGTTGATTGAGGTGGTTTGGAGTGGGGTGGATTGGACAGGAGAGGGGAGGATTAAGGTGAACTGTATTGGCTGGAGTGGTGTGGGTTAAGGTGAATTGGATTGGAGTGGGATAGAATGGAGTCGAGTAGACAGGAGTGGACGTGGGTGGATTGGAGTAAAGTGGAGTAGAGTGGATTCGAATGGAGTAGGGCTTATTGGAGTAGAGTGGGGTGGATTGGAATAAAGTGGGGTGGGGTGGATTGAAGTAGAGTGGGTAGGACTGGGTTAGTGTGGGGTGGAATGAAGTAGAGTGGAGTTGATTGGAGTAGAGTGGGGTGAGGTGAGGTGGATGGGAGTGGGGTGGAGTAGATGCAGTTGATTGGATTGGAGTAGGGTAGATTGAAATGGGGTGGGGTGGACTGGGTGAGGTAGATTGAGGGGGATGGATTGGATTAGGTTTGGTAGGGTTGGTTGGAGTAGGGTGGAATGCACTGAAGAGGGGGGTTTGGATTAAAGTGTGGTGAGTTGGATTGAGTGGGGTGAATTCGATTTCGAGGGATGGACTGGAGTGGGGTGGGCAAGAATGGAGTGAGGTGGTTTGGATGGGGTGGGTGGATTGGATTGGAAATGGTGGGGTAGGGCGGGCTGGAGTGAATTAGGATAGATTGGATTGCAGTAGGGAGGTTTGGATTTAAGTGGGATGAATTGCTTTGGAGAGGGGTTGATTAGAGTTGTGTGAAATGTGGTGGATTGGATTGCTGTGCTGTGGGGTTGAATGGATTGGAATGGAGGAGGTGGATTAAGGTGGTGTGAGTTAGATTGGAATGGGTGGATTAAGGTGGGTTGGATTGGAGTGGGTAGTTTGGATTGGAATTGATTGGATTTGAGTGGGGTGGATTGGAATGTGGTGGATTGGAGTGGGATGGCTTGGATTGAAGTGGGGTGGGTTTGACAGGAGTTGGGTGGGCTGGACTGTAGTGGGGTGGGTTGGACTGGAGTGGGTTGGATTGTGGTGAATTGGAGTGGGGTACATTGGATTGGAGTGGGGCAGATGATTATGAATTGGAGTGGGGAAGATTGGAGTGGGGCAGATTCTTTTGGTTTCCAGTGGGGCAGATTATTTTGATTGGAGTGGGGCAGATTTGTTTGATTGGAGTGTGGCAGATTGATTTAGACTGGAGTGTGGCAAATTGTTTTGGATTTCAATGGGGAAGATTGTTTTGGATTGCAGTGGGCAGACTGAAGTGGGGCAGAATATTTTGGTTAGCAGTGGGGCAGATTGGAGAAGGGTAGATTGTTTTGGATTTGTGGGACAGGATATTTTTGATTGGAGTACAGCCGATTGTTTTGGACTGGAGTGGGGCAGACTGTAGTATAGGTAAATTACTATGGATTGGAGTGGGGCAGATTGTTTCAGATTAGAATGGGGCAGATTGCTTTGGACTGGGGCAGACTGGAGTGGGATATATTATTATGGACTGGAGTGCAGCAGATTGTTCTGGATTAGAATGGAACAGACTGTTTTATATTGGAGTGGGGATGATTGTTTTGGACTGGAGTGGAGCAGATGGTTTTGGATTGGAGTGGGGGAGATTGAAGTGGGGCATATTGTTTTGGATTGGGGTGGGGGTTTTTCTTTTGGGTTGGAGTGGGGCAGATTGCTTTTGATTGGAGTGGGCAGATTGATTTGGACTTGAGAGGGGCATATTGGGATGGGCAGATTTTTTTGGATTGAGATGGGGAAGATTGTTTGATTGTATTGTGGCAACCTGGAGTGGGCAGACTGTTGTGGACTGGAGTGAGGCAGATTGTTTTTTGGATTGAAGTGGGGCAGACTGTTTTGGATTGGATTAGGGCAGATTGATTTGGATTGGATTGGAATGGGCAGATTGCTTTTGGTTGGAGTGGGGCACATTGTTTTGGACTGGATTTGGGCAAATTGTTCTGAATTGGAGTAAGCAAATTGTTTTGGAATGGAGTGAGGCAGATTGTTTTGAATTGCAATTGGGCAGGTTGTTTTGAATTGCAATGGGGCAGACTGAATTGGGGCAGAATAGTATGGATTGGAGTGGGGCAGTTTGTTTTGGATTAGAATGGGGCAGATTGCTTTTGACTGGGCAGACTGGAGTAGGATATATTATTATGGATTGGAGTAGAGACAATTGTTTTGGATTAGAGAGGGACAGATTGTTTTATATAGTAGTGGGGCTGATTGTTTTGGACTGGAGTGGAGCAGATGGTTTTGGATTGGAGTGGGGGAAATGGAAGTAGGGCATATTGTTTTGTATTGGGGTGGGGCTGATTGTTTTGGGTTGGAATGGGGCAGAGTGCTTTTGATTGGAGTGGGCAGATTTGGATTTGAGAGAAGCATATTGGGATGGGCAGATTTTTTTGGATTGAGATGGGGAAGATTTTTTCATTGTAGTGGGGCAACCTGGAGTGGGCAGATTGTTGTAGGCTGCAGTGGGGCAGGTTGTTTTTTGGATGATTGAAGTGGGGCAGACTGTTTTAGATTGGAGAAGGGCAGATTGATTTGGATTGGATTGGAGTGTGCAGATTGTGTTTGGTTGGAGTGGGGCACATTGGCTTGGTCTGGAGTGGGGCAATTGTTTTGAATTGGAGTGGGGCCGATTTTTCTGGACAGGAGTGAGCAAATTGCTTTGGACTGGAGTGAGGCAGATTGTTTTGGATTGCAATAGGGCAGGTTGTTTTGAATTGCAGTGGGACAGATTGGATTGGATCGGATTATTATGGATTGGAATGGCACAGTTTGTTTTGGATTAGAATGGAGCAGATTATTTTGGATTTGGACAGGCTGGAGTGGGGTAGATTACTATGGCATGGAGTAGGGTAGATTGGTTTGAATTGGAGTGGGCAGGTTGATTTGGATTGTAGCAGCAGGGCATATTGGAGTGGGGCAGATTGGTTTGCATTGGAGTGGGGTTGATTGTTTTGATTGGAGTGAGGCAGATTGGTTTGGATTGTACTGGGACAGATTGAGTGGTGCAGATTGTTTTGGATTGTAGTGGAGCAGATTGTTTTAGATTGTAGTGGGGCAGATTGTTTGGATTCTAGTGGGGCAGACTGTTCCAGATGGGAGTAGGGCAGATGGCTTTGGAATGGAGTGGGCAGATTGTTTTGTATTGGGGTGAGGCACATTGTTTTTGATTGGAGTGGGGCAGAATGTTTTGGATTGTACTGGGACAGATTGTAGTGGGACAACTTGTTTTGCAGTGCAGTGGGTCAGATCAGATTGTTTTGGATTGTAGTGGGGCAGAGTTTTTTTGGATTGTAGTGGGACAGAGTTTTTTTGGATTGTAGTGGGGCAGACTGGAGTGAGGCCGATTGTTTTGGATTGAAGTGGGGAGGATTGTTTTGGATTGGAGTGGTGCAGATTGTTGTGGATTGTGGTGGGGCAGATTGTTTGGAATGTAGTGGGGCAGACTGGAGTTAGGCAGACTGTTTTAGATTGGAGTAGGGCAAATAGCTTCGGATTGGAGAAGGCAGATTGTTTGTATTGGAGTGGGGCACATTGTTTTGGATTGGAGAGGGGTAGATAATTTTGGATTGTACTGGGCCAAATTGAAGTGGGGCAGATTGTTTTGGACTGCAGTAGGGCACATTGTTTTGGATTGTAGTGGGGCAGATTTTTTGGATTGTAGTGGGGCAGACTGGAGTGAGGCACATTGTTTTGGGTTGGAGTCAGGAAGATTGTTTTGCATTGAGGTGGGGCAGACTAGTTTTGGATTGGAGTAGGGCAGATTGTTTTGGATTGGAGTGTGACAGATTGGAGTGGGGCAGATTGTTTTAGACTGGAACCGGGAAGACTGTTTTGGATTAGAGGAGGGCAGATTGTTTTGGATTGGAGTGGTGCAGATGGGAGTGGGGAAGATTGATTTGGGTTACAGTGTGGCAGATTAGAGTGTGGCAGATTGTTGTGGATTGGAGTGGGGCAGATTGGATCGGGGCAGATTAGAGTGGGGCAGAGTGGGATGGATCAGGGTGAGGTGGACTGGATTGGCGTGGGGTGGGTTGGGTTGGATTGGATTGGAGTGGGGCAGATTAGATTATAGTGGGACGGATTAGAGAGAGGCAGATTGATTTGGATTGAAGTGTGGCAGATTGGAGAGGGACTGATTGTTTTGGATTGGAGTAGGGCAGGTTGGTGTGGGGCTGATTGCTTTGGTTTAGGGGGGGCAGATTATTTTGTATTGGGGTGTGTCGCATATTGTTTTGGATTGGAGTGGAGTAGATTGTTTTGGAATGCTGGATTGAGTAGGGCAGATTGTTTTCAATTGAATTGGGGCAGATTGAAGTGGGGTGGATTGGTAGCATTGGATTGTGGTGGATTGGGATGGAATGAGGTGAATTGGAGTGGAGTGTAGCAGATTAGACTGGAGTGGGGCTAATTGTAGTGGGGCAGATTGTTTTGGATTGGAGTGGGGCAGATTGAAGTGGGCTAGATTGATTTGGATTGGACCAGGGCAGATTGTTTTGGATTGGCATGGGGAAGATTGTTGTGGGTTGGAATGGGGAAGATTGGTTTAGATCTTTTGACTTGAGTGGGGCAGATTATTAGGTTTTGCTTGGACGCACGCTTGTGCATTGCTTGTGAAATCTATTGTTAATTTAAAAAAATAAAAAAAACTTAAATGGGGCTTAGAAGCAGCCCTTTACTTACCCAAACTTAAAGTTGGCTTAGTCCACTGTCGCTCTGCTTTATGTGTTTCTGATTGGCCAGCACATCATCTGCACATTGTCCTGCTTCACTTCCTATTGTCTACTTTGCTGTTCATGCCGTTGGGTTGCCTCTAGACCAAGTTCTCCTTCTGGTCACTTGCCATTAGACAATGGACAGTGTCTTTCCTCTGGCTATGATGCTGAAGGTACTTTTTTATTTTTCTACATGCCATCTTTTTTCTTCGGTGATGCCTTCTTTCTTCGCTGCCATCTTCTCTGTCTTACTGTTTCTTCTTTGTCGCATTCCGTCTTCTTTCTTCTTCACCTCATGTTATCTTCTTTCTTCTTCATTGCATGACATCTTCTGTCTTCTTTTTCACTGTTGTCTTCTTTCTTCTTCACTACATACCATCTTATGTCTTCTTTCTTCACTGCCAACTTTTTTTTTCTTCTTCACCACTGCATGCTGTCTTCTATCCTCTTTCTTCACTGCTGTCTTCTTTCTTCTTTACTGCATGCTGTCTTCTGTCTTCTTTCTTCACTGCAGACTTTTTTCTTCTTTCTTCAAGTCTTCTTTCTTCACTCCCATCTTCTTCCTGCTTTCTTCTTTATTGCATGCCATTATGTTAACGTTTTTTCAAACTTAAAACAAACTTTACTATAGCATTTTTCAAAAAATTTAGAATCCAGTTAGTTAGAGAAAAAACAAAGGCGAAATCTATTGGCTTTGCCAATGCTTGTTTTGCATGGGAGTGTGTCAGATTGCCTTGTATTGGAGTGGGGGCAGATTAGAGTGGGGTGGGCATATTGGAGTATAGTGAATTGGAATGGATTGAGTTGAGTGGTTTGGATTGGAGTGGGGTGGATAGGATTGAGTGGGATGGATTGGTGCATACTGGATGATTATGTGTTAAAGCATAATTTCACATAAAAAAATTGCACATAAAAAATAAATGATGGGGGTCGTTACGACCCCGGCGGTCGGTGCTATAGTGGAGGTATTACCACCACAGGCTGGCGGTACCTACCTACACTATAATGACATTGGCGGTTTGGCCAGAACCAAACCGCCAAGTCAACACACCGACTGCCACGGCTGTAACGCCTGCGGGGCTGCATACTTCAGTCTCCAGCCCGGTAGCGGTCACTAGGCCGCCCATGGAATTTTGACCCCACCCACTGCCATGGTTTCCGTGGTTTCTGTACCGCCATGGAAACCATGGCGGTAGGTACTATCAGTGCCAGGGAATTTCTTCCCTGGCACGGATAGAGGTCTTCCCCGCCCCCCTCGCCAGAGTCCTCCCCCACCCTTCCCTTTCCCCTCCTGACCCCCCTCCCCACATATACACACATACACGCACATACATACACATACAAATACAATCATTTACCCACGCATGTATACATACATACACGACACAACATGCACGTACACACACACACACTTATGCACACACGCTTGCACGTATTCAAACACAATCATACACATCCCCACACATACACACAACACCTCCCACCCCCCTCTACTGTCAGAGAACCTGACTTACCTGCTTGCAGGGGGTCCTCCGGCAGGAGACGGGATGCGGCACTGCTGCCAGCAGCAGCGTCCGCCAGCAAAACACCGCCAGGCCGTATCATGGAACATGATATGGTAGGCATTGTTTTGCTGGCGTCCTTACTGCCGTCTGCCGCCATGACGGTTGCCAGAATTCCGCCAGCCTTCTGGTGGAATTCTGGCTATGGTCATAATGGCATGGATGGTCACTAGCCATGTCAATGGTATGTTGGTGGCCGTCGCCATGGCGGTAGGTGGCATTTGCCACCAATCTCATAATGAGAGCCTATGTTTAGAACAAGATAATAGTCATCTTTCAAGAACAGCACCCATGAGCCGAAAACAAAATATCAGTGCAAAGTGAGAAAAGTAAACTTGTCAAAATAGAAATATAGAAAATACAATTTTGCAATTTTGTTTGTCATGCTGTACACATTTTTCCCAGTCACACACTTGTTTGCAAGGTACTAGAAGTTAAAAAGAACAAAATAGTACCTCAGTCACGTCGGAGCAGTGCATGGGAACTGATTAAGTTGAATAAATCAGTGCTTGGTCCCTGCTCCAAGGACAGGAACGGAAATGATGAGATGCCAGCCATGACCAACTGTGCCAAGCAATCCAAAAATGATAAGAAGCAGGGGCAATAAGCCCTTTTCTAACTACAACAGTGTCTCACAAGCGATACGTATGTGCTAGCGCATGCTATCACAGGTTGGACCCTAAAAATGTGGCAGAAAGATCTAGAAGAAGACAACAGTGACCTCCCTCACATTGGCTGCATAGGAATGTTCATCTGTAAGTGCTAGCAGGGCTGACTCTCTACTTTTGCTGGCCCTAAAAAGTGCCCAGAATTGATTAAGATGGTCATGTTCGCCCCAAAAGACTGTAATTGCTGGTTGAAACCACTTCTGCCACTTTGGTCAACTACTAAAGGATGGTTGAGTGAATGTTTTCAACAGACACAGCACCAGAGCTTTGTTTAAAGTCTGTTAGAACGTTTTCTGACCTCAGAGCTCAACAAAGTGAGCATGGGCGAGATAACCTCTGATATTTTTTGTAGTGCACTACAAGGGCAGAAATATAGGGAATTCCGTGTACCCCACCTCTGAATTGTGGGACAATCATCTATTTGAGCAGCAGCATCTGGAACTCCTGAACGCAGAGGGTAGGATTTCCTAATAATTCTATGGTTCTTAAGTCTGTTTCATTATAGAGGGCGGAAGGAGTAGACATCAAGTTGTGAACGCTGGAGATTTTAGCAGGAAAGGCTCTTGCAGAAATTTTAAAGTCAAAGGTGACTTGCGCCGATAAGTCCTTAACAATTCAGAAAATGTCCTTACTCAAAGTAGATGACTTGCTTTACCTATCTGTAAATGCCTTAGTTTTGACTCATCAATGAAGTTATTATTAATTTTTAGATTGAATATTGTAATACAACATAAGCTAAAATAATTAATGAAAGTAACTTTCATTCAAAGAACTCTAAGTACGGTTTTTCAGGCAGGAACTCAGAGGAACAGTACCTGTTGTCTTTATGGCCCTGACCCTCCCATATAGTTTTAAAAGGCAGATAATTAAGTAAAGTAGTATTAATATTGTCCTTCATCGAAGCAAAATCATAACAATGCCTGCTTGAGGATAAAGGTTGACAGACGATATATGTATTAAGGAAGGGGGAATAAGAAAAAGGTCTAACTTTGTCATGGCATGCCCAAGAAAGACTTTTCATGTTTGATCATTTTTCGATAAGAATTAGAGTAAGGCATACTGAAATGGATTAGCTCCCTAGCAGACCATAAAAGGATAGTAGTCGTGTGGACCAATATTCAAGCGTCCTCTATAAAACTTAAATCCAAGAAGTAGCACACTTTTTGCACGTCTGGTCCCGTAAATTTATGACCGAGTTTACCTTTTTATATGTCTGCTAGGAATTCATAAATGGCTTCCTGGCTGGCTTAAGACTATTTGTACGTGGGGAGAACTGTGCCACGAGAGTGGAGGTCTCTGCACTCGCAAATTGCACTTAAAGGGGTGGGAAAATGGATGTGGTTAGCCTTGGGAAATTCCACAAACATGGACATTTGTTAGCATTTGCCAACTCTTTTCATGCCGATCTCCATCCTCGAAAGAGTTGTTTTTTACTCTAGCCATGGGTTGGAGTAAATCCCATAAGAGAGTGGGAAGTGGAATAGATAACCCCAAGATTTGCTATGGGGTTAGGGGGAGGGAGGTCTCTCCTTGGGGAATTCTTTATGTCCAATCCTGTGAATGTTTCTGAATTCCAGAAATTAATTATCCTACACTCACACGTAGATGTAAATCTGCAATTGTAGTTTTACTATTTTCTTTGTGAATCGATCCTTAAGTGTTTCATTATCGCTGCTCCCATGTATACCACAGTATGTGGTACATATGCCATACCACTATGTACACTTTACAGACAGACTGATGCCAGGCTAGAGTATATTTTGGCAGAACACAGAGGCCAGACTGTGCTTTTATTACATCCAATGCAAATAAAAATAATCATCTCATTTGCTTTTGTTTGCTTACCGTCTTTTGCCAGAAGCACATTTATCCCAGGTGGTCCACTTTTGTCTAAGGCTTTTGCGATTCCTTAGATACTTCCACTTCCACTTTGATCTGACAGTCTTAAAAGCAGTGGTGCATTCCTATTTGGCAGATAAAATCAACCGCTAGATTCATTTTTTCCTCAGGCTTCGGTTCAGCGGTGGTTCTACAGAGAGGACTCTGTGCTGGAAGTTGGCCTTACAGTAGTAGGACGGTTTCACTCACTATCAACAGAAACACACTACTGGGACACCTTACACAGATTGCACCGGTGTTGATGCAATTTTACATCATCTCTCTCCGAAATGCATAGATTAGTTTGTGCTGTTGCAATTATGCACCATCATTTTGTCCGGCCGACCAGTGAAGCCTGTTTCTTTTGCTTTGCTGAGTTCGTACGAATGTTAATTTTGCCCTTGTCAGGTAGTTTAAATGCTGCTGAAAGACTGCACTTGCATCAGTGCATTATTTGTAATTATATGTCAAGACCGGAGGCTCATATTATGCTTTTCTTTACCTGCTTTATTTTCAATCGCAGCTGCAGTCAAAAGCGTCAGCCAATCCCAGAAGGTTGGCAAAACAGGCTACCAATGGGAAACAATAAGAAACATAACCAATCAAAAACACGAGATACGTAAAGAATACCAAACGTGACTGCAAGCAGCCCTCTTTTCTTGGTGCTCGCAGTCAAGATAAGTATATCTTTTATTGCGCACATTGCTATTTGTATTTGTAAACATATGACCTCTATTTCTGTTTAACGATAGTTTTGTTCAAGTCATCCCCAGAATGCTCATGTGAGCGCGTTTATATATTTTCCTTGTCTCTGGGGATTTCCCTCCCCTTTCTGCTCTTTGTGGTCGACGCAACCATTCTCTCAACACTTACCGAGTTCGTCATTTCCCTCACACGCCACTTCAGCGTGCGGTTACTTTTAGCCCTCAGTTCCTTGTTCGACGTCTCCCAGCCCTGCATATACAATTCAGCCTCTCTGCTGCTTTTTTTTTCTTCAGGAGGCGCAGCCTCCTTTTCTCTGCATTCCGGTGGCAGTTTTTCTCCTTGTCTACACGCCCCTTAACCCTGGGACCTCCTCCTTCAATTTGAACCCCTTTTTTGCCAGTTTGTAAATTGTTTTATCATTATGATGGATTTTTCATTGTTCTTTGAGGAAAACTATGACAACAATGAGGATTTTTCAGCCAATTTAAACAAATTCATTCAATCCTCTGTAACAAAGGCGGTATCTGCCTCTATGGCTAAAATATCTAAACAGCTGGAAAATACAGTGTCATCCTGTTTATCACAATCTCATTTGGCCCTATCTGCTGGGGAAAGCAGAATGCGCAAAGCCACGGAGGCTTCTCAAGATACTCATTCCAATTCAACCTCTGCGCTTTTGAACAGTGAGTCTTCCTCGCACAGGGCGGTGGACGAAGTTCCTCACAGGCCTCCTAGTAAGGACGGGAAATCTTTGGGCTCTAAGAGTAAAGACAAAACAAAACACTTGCTCTCGGCTTACAAGATTGTGATTGATAATATAAAAGATATTGATGATGACATTGATGACACTGATTCACATAAAGATATGGACAATGCTAGCAATTCTGATTTTTGGATTGATCCTCCTCCCAAAAAACATAAATTAATTTCTCCAGAAGATTCACTCTCCTCCATGCCTATTCTGGAAGCTGAAGGGAATCTCATGTTTGATTCCAAACTAATCCAACATCCTAATTCCACAGAATGGCTTCCCTCAGATCATGTCACAGATTATATTATGGCCAAGCTATGCCTTCCACTTGATAAGCAGATTTGTGCTAAACTTCGTTCCGAATGTCCCAGACCTTCTCTTCCACTCCACATTAGTTCTACCCCGGCCATTGATCCGTCTATGATTACTTTCTTCTCCAAATTCGGAAAAGACCCTTGTAGAGGTGTTGATAGGTCTTGGTCAGCCTGTCAAGAAAAATTGTTGGATATAGTGGGTCCTTTAGCTCGCATTTTTGATATGGCAGAATCCGCCAGGTTACAAAATTAGTCAATTGATCCTGAAGAACTTTCACTTTGGATCCAACGAGCTTTCTGTTTACTAGGAAATGCAAACTCCGTTATGACTCATGAGAGACGCAAAGGTCTCCTTCTCAAATTGGACTCTAAACTTACTAACCTCGCTGTTATGGATCCAGGCCCCAAAGCTGACAGTTTATTGTTTAGCGATTCCTTCATTAAGGAATTAAGTAAATATGTTACAATGTTTGCGTCACTCGACAAAGCTCAGCAATCTCTCAAAAAAGTGTTTAACGCCCGGGTTTTTGCCAGGGCCGGTAGAGGAAGGAGTCACTTTACTGTCCGTTTCGCCCTACCAAGGCTACAGAGGCTCCTATAACACATCACAACAAGAATTCCAACCTCGATTCTACCCCCAAAGATTAAGAGGCTTCAGAGGCAGAAATCAAAATAATGCCAAAACCTACTAGCCCTCAGGTAAGCCCACATTTTGGCCATCTTTCCGTAGGGGGTCGTCTAAAATTATTTTTCCACAGGTCGAAGAACATCACTTTAGACCCTTGGGTCCTCAACACAGAAAACAAAAAGATCAGACCGGTTATAAACCTCAAACAATTCAGCCAATTCGTTGTCTATCAACATTTCAAAATGAAGACGATTCTTCATCTCAGGGACGCTCTTCTACAGAACGATTAGATGGTTTGTCTCGATCTCCAAGATGCTTACCTGACTGTCCCCATCCATCATGCTCACAGGAAATTTCTTCAATTCCAATAGCAGCACCAAATCTATCAATTTACTTGTCTTTCTTTCGGGCTTTCCTCAGCCCCTTGGTGTTTTACCAAGTTAATGAAACCAGTGGTTACTCATCTCAGAGCCCAAGGTATCAGATATCAGATTAATCATTTATCTGGATGACATCCTTCTTATGCATCAAAATGTAAACACTCTTCTCAAACAGGTCTCTTACACTTCTTCACTTCTGTTGAACTTGGGTTTCATAATCAACAACTCAAAATCTATCCTAATTCCTTCCCAAGCCACAGAGTTTCTAGGTTTCCTCGTAAATTCCACTCAAGGCACCCTTCAATTACCGGAACCAAAAATCAAATCCATAAAATAAGACATAAACCACTCTTTACGGCAGACTTCTCTCTCCCTAAGGTCTCTTGCAAGGCTTGTAGGTCTTCTTTCCTCTTCGATTCAAGTGATCATCCCAGGCCCCCTTCATTATCGCACCCTCAAAGATTGAAAATCCGACATGTGCACAAGGGTCTTGCTTATTCAGATTCTACCCCCCTAAAACAAGAATCCCGTGCAGAACTTCAATGGTGGTTAGACCAACTAGACGCTTGGAATGGCAAGAGTATCTTTGCATCAGGCCCAGATCTTGTATTTGAATCCGATGCAAGCCTAACAGATTGGGGCGCAAGGTGTAGTCAAATATCGACTGGAGGTACATGGTTTCCACAGGAGTTTTCATTGCACATCAATTATTTAGAGATGCTTGCAGACTCCTTTGTGATCAGAAGTTCCACAAAAAACAAAGTCCAATGCTCAGTACTTCTTCGAATGGACAGTCTCACGGCAGTCAGATACATAAATTATCTGGGCGATACCAGATCCAAACCTTTGGCGGAACTAGGCAAAAGTTTCTGGGAATTTTGACTTCATCGGAAAATCTCAGTTCAAGCAGAATATCTGCTAGGTTCTCTCAATACAATAGCAGATTGGTACTTGTCCCATCTCCTAGATTCCAACGATTGGAAACTTAATCCATCCATCTTCAACTTGCTTTACCACAAATGGGGTCCTCTCCATATAGATATTTTCACATCTCGTCTGAACGCTCAACTTCCCCAATTCTTCAGATGGAAACCGGATCCTCAAGCTTTAGCAACAGATGCTTTCCTCCAAGATTGGTCAGTCTCAACCCACTATGACTTCCCGCCATTCCTCATGATCAACAGAGTTCTCGCCCAAGTACGTCGTCAGATGACCACCATAGTTCTAGTTGTGCCATTTTGGCAGTCCTAGGTCTGGTTCCCTCCCCTCCTCGAATTAACAATGGATTTACATGTCCTCCTCCCTTCCTTTCCCACTCTCCTTCTCAACCCCCAAAGTCTTCCCCACGATCTGGTTCTCAACAAGTCCCTTCTTCTTTCAGCCTGGAAGGTTACAAGTCTTCAATTTCCTATCCAGGAATTTCGATCGAAGCTTCTTCCTATATCAACAACTCAAGGGCCCCAGGCATATCTAAGGTATACAATTCTGCATAGTCAATTTGGTCCAGCTGTTGTCTGGGAAAATCTAGTAATCCCTTTTCAGCAGATATCATCTTAATAGCTAATTTTCTTGCCTCTCAGGCTAGTTCTGGAAAATCTTACAGAACTATCAATTCAGCTATTTCCCTACATCACCCTTTCATCAATGGTAAACCAGTTGGCGAACATCCTCTCATTTGCCGTTTGTTAAAGGGAGTAAAATTTTCCAATCCTCCTTTTCCCAAATAAAACGATTTGTGGGATGTCAATCTTGTTTTACAAATGTTTTTAACTTGGCAGGACAATGACCTGTTGTCACTCAAAATGCTCTCTGCTAAATTGACAATGTTATTGTGTTTAGTTTCTATCAAAGGTCTTTCAGATGTCAGAGCCCTTAATATATCTTCTCGCCATTTTACTCCTACAGGTGTTCTCTTTAACGTGTCAAGATGTACTAAAACCAATATATCTTCTGTGTTTTACCCTTTCTTCCCCAACCATCCACAATTGTGTGTAACTGTTTAAAAATTTATGAACAAAAAACTATTGATCTCAGAACGTCCTCTGCCACCCAACTTTTATTTTCTTTCAGGAAACCCCAGAAGCCAGTTTCTTCACCCACCTTAGGTCGCTTGGTTAAATGGATCATGTCCCTTGCTGGAATTAATAAATCCAAATTTGGAACCCATCCTTCCCAGGGAGCCATGGCGTCCAAAGCCTTTTTGGCGGGTTCCCGCCTAGAAGACATTCTGAGATCAGCAGATTGGTCAAATGATGTTACGTTTCGTACAATGCTATAACAACTTCTTCATAACAACCCTCTTTGAACTCCATCCGCTATGGGACAGGATTTCATCCCTCCTCCAGTGCTGCCGAAGGATTCTTTCCATCCACCGTTATACATGACTGATACTGTTTTCCATTTGGAATAGATTCAAATTTTAGCCATATGTGTAATAGCTTGTACTTTTCCAATTTTTCAATCTTATTCATGACTTTCTCGCAGAACAAAAGAGGGCTGCTTGTAGTCAAGTTTGGTATTCTTTACGTGTATCGCGTTTTTGATTGGTTCTCTGTTTCTTATTGTTTCCCATTGGTAGCCTGTTTTGCTAACCTTCTGGGATTGGCTAACGCTCTTGACTGCAGCTGCTATTGAAAATAAAGCAGGAAAAAAAAAGCATAATACTCACCTCTATGTCTTTAATAAAATTAAGACTTTCCAACATAAATTCTTTGGAAAATCTACATTTTGCAATATCAGTGCAATTCAGGGTCGGACTGGGACAAAAAATAGCCCCAGGCACCAAAATAAAAGTGGCACCTATTAGCGAAAATAAAGTGGTGGCGTCACTGAAATGAACACTAAAAACAAGCCCAGTAGGCCATAAAATTAGCCTACAACTGCTGAAAAAACAGAGCCACGCACTGACCTGTCAGACCAATCCACCGGGCACTGCCTGATTGCCCTATAGGACAGTCTGACCCTGGTGCAATTTAGCACGGCCACTTGTTCGAGCAATGTTATAACAACCTGTCTACTTTCATGTTTTGAATTCGGTTTAAAGTTTAGCCTAATTTTTGTTTTGGATAAGGTAAGATTAACAAATACCAGAAAACTGCTTAGTGACTGATTTAAAGTATGGTGATGGCTACCTGTCACAAATATGATGGATATCCCTTATTACAGTGCCATAGGCTATAATTAATTTTATTAGAAAGCGGGTGGGAAATCCGCCATGTTTGAGACAGAGTAACTCTAAATCAGGCTTCTCTTAAATTGCTGATGGCATGACATTGCTGCAAATACAAACCTGAATCTTTTACCCATGTAGACATCAAATTCTTTGCTAGTAAATGTTAGTAGCATTCAAGATGCAAGAAAGACTTACACCAAACTTTAAAGAAACAAAAATCGTTTTCTACATTCATACCGTCATTTAGTGGGGCAACCTAATAGCCTACACGACATAATTAGTGTGGTATCCAATAACAGATGTTCCGCAAGCAGTATTCCTTGTAAAGAGTCATTTATTTCCATTAAGTCAACACCGATGTCCTCAGCAGCTGCTGCAGGTGAAGACAGCCCGTAAACTGCCAATCCTCGAACAGCTCGCCTCAGACATCGGAATCATAATGACAATCAGAACATAACAATAAGTAACCTTCCATAAAGGTACAGAGAACATAGAATATAACAATTAGCCAACTTGTGAAATTTACAAAAAAATAAATAATGCTCTGGAGCAGACCACGTGCAATCCAATGCCTTCCTTTACAGTCAATGCAACATCTGGGCTGGTGTTTTCTTTGCTCAGTGTTGAAGATATGAAGGCAATGGTGTGGTGGGCTAGTGTGCTTGCCTCCATTTGAGTGCCTTGAGGCACTACTGCCCTTTGAGGTCATCCCTCTAACTGCCTTTCTCACTCTGTTTGCTTGCTATAAGTTTGCTTTTAGCACTAAGGTGTTTTAGTGCTTGATGAGTGAATTGTGAAAAGCAGGGAGTTAAGTGTTTTCAAGATGATAATTTAGTGATGGTGCAAATCAGAAGGATTTGAATATGTTATCTGTAGCTTGGAGTACACCAGCACTGGCTTTGGAGCATAAGTCTGCAAGCAGGGGCATTAGATCAATAGGTATTCTTGGATTTGGATCCTGTCTTGGAGACATAAACGAAAGGATGAGTTAAGGTAACGTCTGGGTTTGTATGCATGTAATATAACATCTTTCATAACATACAACCTGCATCCCTGAGTTAGGCAGAGTTCTATACAAAGTGACATATTTATAAGCCCCTGGCCCCACCTAGTGCCACATTAGCATCATTTTTTTAATACTAATGTGGCCCATCGAGGCCAAAATCCTCATGCCATATTTAGAAAGTGGCGCAATGCCTGCATTGCGCCACTTTGTAACCCTTTGTGCTACATTATGCCTGCACGAGGCATAATATATGCCAAGGAGGTGTCCACCCAAACAGTTTTCTTTGCGTAATTTTCTACGGCACTTTTAAAGCAGTCGTTAAAAGGGAGCTTCCATTATGTATAATGGGTTCCTATGTGCTCTGCGGGAGTAGTGCCAATATTTTGGCGCTACTCCTTTAGAGTACATCAATAGCGTCAATAAAAATTGCGCTATTTCCCCCTACCCTGCGCCATGGCTAGCCGTATCTTAGATACACCGCACACATGGTGGTGGTAGGAGGACTGTAAGGGGCGCAAGGAAAGTGACGCTGCACTAGGTGCAGCGCCACTATTCTTAAATAAAACCCAAAGTCTATTAGGAATTTTGACAGAAAAATGTATCCCATGATTAAACAAGTTGACACCAATACTGTTAAATAGGGTGCATCATTTCCTGAGATGTGTGAGGTTGTGAGCAAACTGCTTAAGAAAATAGAAGTTGTTGAAGAAGTTGACCAGAATCTTCATATCATGGAAACACAAACAATGGGACTAACTAGAAATGGATGCAGCCCCGGGGCCGCCTGCTGCCCTCCTCAACTTTACATGTGGCCCCTTGATCAACAGCAGTTCCGGGCTGCTATTTACTCGAGTCAGCAATAACAATAACATTATGAGGGGGTGGCGGAGCCAAGCATTGTGGAAGATGGCAGCTCCTTTCTAGAGCCGGAAAGAATGGAGACAGGGAAACATGCCAAAATACATTTTCCCAATCTCCATGTAACAAATAAAAGGACAATATATTATCAGAAGAAGAGAGAACAACATAGGATTCATCGCTTGAAGTCAAATTATTTTACAGCCGAACTTATTGCTCAAAGACTGGACGACCGATGAAACTTAAAATGACAGCGTGAGCTTTGTTCCAAACTCCGGTTGGTAAAGTACAAAATCTTATGCGTTCACAAAATTAAGACGCATGCGCTTCATACCTCACCGCGCAACATCAGAAACATCATACGTCGCTTTTGGATGCTGTCTGATATGCTCGATGCTGCCGTAGTGAAGCCTGATTCATAAGAAGGCAGGATAATGTGCCGATGGCCTAGCTGAAATATGTACACATCGGCAATTAACAAGTGCAGACTGCGCAATGGATCTCACGCTTTATCTGGGAAACGGAAATTGAAATAATCTACGGCTTTTTTCCTCTTTTACCATCATCCTCCATTAATATAACCTGTCATCATGAAGGAATTAAGTTTTTTTTTAAAAGGGAAAATAGAATATGAGCTGAAATGTAAGAGTTGCAAAGGTGAGTGAAATCAAGCTCAATGAGATGAGTGAAGCTTTATATGATTTATAACCCACAAACCTAATGAGAGACGTTGGAGGTGACCTTTTAAACCAATAATGGGGAGGCGGCCATCAGTGGACAATATATGAATAGATGTTTAAGTGCAATATTTCAATAACGTCTGTAAAACTAGAAATATTTGCCTCTATTGAAGATATATAGGGGCATATTTATACTCCGTTTGCGCCGAAATTGCGTCGTTTTTTTTGACGCAATTTCGACGCAAAACTAACTCCAAATTTATACTTTGCCGTTAGACGCGTCTAGCGCCAAAGTCCATGGAGTTAGCGTCATTTTTTAGCGTGGACACCTACTTTGCGTTAATTATATGCAAGGTAGGCGTTCCCGTCTAAAAAATCGACTCCGAGGCATGTGCGTGGGATTTATACTCCAGGGCAAAAATCACGCCCGGGAGTGGGCGGGTCCAAAAAAATGACGTACGGCCGCTTTTGCGCCGTTTTTTAGCGCCTGCAAAAGGCAGGCGTTAAGGGACCTGTGGGCTCTGAAGGAGCCCACAGGTGCCCCCCCATGCCCCCAGGGACACCCCCTGTCACCCATGCCCACCCCAGGAGGACACCCAAGGCTGGAGGGACCCATCCCAGGGACATTAAGGTAAGTTCAGGTAAGTGGTTTTTTTAAAAAAAAATTGTGGCATAGGGGGGCCTGATTTGTGCCCCCCTACATGCCACTATGCCCAATGACCATGCCCAGGGGACAGAAGTCCCCTGGGCATGGCCATTGGGCAAGGGGGCATGACTCCTGTCTTTGCTAAGACAGGAGTCATTTCTATGGGGGTTGGGAGTGAAAAAAAATGGCGCAAATCGGGTTGAGGCGAAAAAATTGCCTCAACCTGACTTGCCCCATTTCTTGACGCCCAAGCTCCATATCCCCCTACGCCGGCGCTGCCTGGTGTACGTCGTTTTTTTTAACGCACACCAGACGGCGCCGGCGGCTAACGCCGGCTAACGTCATTCAATAAATACGGCGCCCGCATGGCGCTTCAGAATGGCGTTAGCCGGCGCTAATTTTTTTTACGCAAAACTGCGTTGGCGCAGTTTTGCGTCAAAAAGTATAAATATGGGCCATAGTGCTCCCAAACCTGTACAACATTCCTTATGGGCCCCGGAAATGTGCTACCCGAGGATAATCATCTCATTTAATGGTGAAAATACAGGCATAGGGGAATATTTGAGCGTGAATGCAGATCGCTGATCCCCAATGATTTTGAGAGCTCCGATTGCAGAGGAACTCGAGATTGTGCGGGTGGAGGGTGAAAATAATCATCGAAAAATAATAATAGTGTAAGAAACAAAGATAAAGATAAAAAGACAGCTAACACTGGAAGAATTCTGGAAGAAAATTAATTTTATTCCCTATGTCAGTTCCTAAAGTGGTAAAACAATTATCATATAGTTCAGCTGTTATCTAATTCTGACCCCACTGCCTTAAAATGTAAATTGGCTGAATCTACTGAATTACCCTCCACAGCTATGGATACAATTTTGAAGGAACTATTAGATATAAAATCCTCCACTGCGTCTCTGGATAATACAGTCTCTACAAACACTACAGAAGTTCAAGGATTAAGAAATGATGTTACCAAATTTCAACCCCACATACAGACAATAGATAGTCGTATTACGGATATTGAATCTCGTCTCAATAAGACTCCTGACACAAGTTATGATATTTGGTATCTGCAGCAGAAAATGATTGATTTAGAGGACCGAAGTAGAAGGAACAATCTTAGAATAATAGGTCTTCCGTAACAAATAGAGAAAGATAATATGTTAGACTTTCTGACCAATTTAATTCCAACATTGATGAACATCACCTTTACCGTACCTTTAGAATTTCAGAGAGCTCATTGTGTCCAGTCACACACATTAGACCACTCTATTAGACCTCAACACATTTGGGCCTGCTGTTTACGACATCAACAAGCCAGGCAAATCATTATGGCAGCCAAGAAACATGGTCCGTATGCTTACGAAAAATCACAAGTTATTATCACTGCCGACTTTTCAGCACCTACTAATCTCAAAAGGAAACAATTTTTAAACTTACGTGCTAGACTAAAGAAAAGAGAAATAAACTACGGCCTTTTAGAACCTGCTCTATGAGTATAACTTTTCAAGGGAAAACCAAGGAATATTTTGATCCTCATGACTTGGAATCATTTTGAATGACTTAGATGATAAGGACTCAGAGATGGAACATAAGACTTCATCTCCATCACCCACAAAAGAATCTTCCACATCTAATACTCCAGATGAAGCAGATCAATGAGAACGGGAGACTGTTCAGCGTCATTGGTCTCATGGCGGTAAACTTAAAGTATGTAAAAAATACCAACCCACAGACAAATCTAGATCACCTCTGAAACCTTAATTATGTTTAAAACATAAAACATGTGAAATAATATTCTGTGCTTTTCATTAAAATATACTTTTTCCTTTCTGTCCATTTCTCTCTGAATGTAATAATATTTTTACATGGTATCGGATATTGTATCTCACATTTGAGCTGGTACTAATACCCTTATCTCTGCTCACCACTCCGCGACACAAGTGCTTATACCCTCAGTCTAACGTTTTAGTTGTTAAGGGTATATGATTGTCTTATCACTTGTGTTGGACAATTTTTTTTGTATTGATAGTTCATACAAATAATCATTTCTTATTTTAGCATATTCCAAATACTTAATTTGATGCCATACCCAACTTCTTAGCATTTACATGTACTGACATATTTTAAATTTTGTATATTTTTCTTGATTTCCTTTCATCTCTTTCTTACGTTCTTTTATGTCTTTATAAATCTTATTAATTCTATTATTTTATTCTGAATATGTCAGTTTATAAATCAAAATCTTTGAACGTTGTTGCCTTAAATGTTAATGGTTTAAATTATTTTATTAAGAGAAAGAGCATAATTAATTTTATTGGACAACAAAAAAACAGATGTTGCCTTATTACAAGAAACCCATTTCACTGAATCAGAAAGTGAGAAATTGAAAAGAGATTGGATTGGTCAATTTATACATGCTAGTGCAACCCATAGCAATTCTAATAGAGATAACACTCCTTTTTGTAAATGTGGGGTAGCTATCCTTTTTCATAAAAACTTACCATTTAAAATTATTCAAACATGGTTAGATAATAAGGGTAGTGCATTTGTTAAGATTCGTGTTAGAAATTCCTTTACGATTATAGGTATGATCTATGCACCCAAGGACTCCAAAATAATCTTTATCTTTAAGATTATTGGATTATTGTCATCCTTCGGATCTGCACGACTAATAATTGGGGGAGATTGGAATGTCACCGTAGATCCATTCATTGACAGATCGGGTAAACCTGACATTCATCACACAAATGACAGACATATCTTAAAAGATCTTATGGAAGATTTTGAATTACAGGACCCATGGCATCTGTTACATCCAGATGACAGAGAATATACTTTCACATCTTGTTTTCATTTGATTCATTCTAGAATAGATTATTTTCTAAACTCATTTTCAACATTACAATCGATAACACATACAGAAATTATTCCATGTAGCCTTTCGGACCATGTTCTAATAGATATTAGTATTGGATTGACACAGATCCCCAAACCCAATTGGAAATTTAATACCTCTTCATATAAAACACCTTAGGCTAAATTTAGCTAATGTCAACATGTTGAACAATTTCTTAAAGAAAATGAGAATTCAGTTACAGATGGTGGTATACTCTGGGGTGCTGACAAAGCGGTAATTAGAGGAATGATTATGAGAGACTCATCTATTTTCAGAAAGCAATTAAATACTGAAAGGTTATAATTGGAAAAAGAGGTCATGTCACTCATGAGCAATTATAACAAAACTGAATCTCCTGAGATGTTAAAAAATTACTTTCAGTTAAATGTAAACTTAGTGGTTCATATACATCTCATGCTGAAAAATGTTTATTTTTAATCCGTCAACATAATTATGAAAGGGTAGAAAAAGCTGGAAGACCTTTAGCATACCGATTACGCCAACAAGAATCCTCCAGAATGATATCTGCTATTAAATATTCTTCAAATTATTTATTTACACTACCATCTGATATATTGACACAATGTCAGATTTATTATGAAACACTTTATACATCATTGCATTGTAAAGATACTGAAGAGGAAGATGATTTTTTCACTAATTTAAATATTCCAATATTATCTGAAGAACGTAAGCTATTGATTGTCTAGCTACAAATAAAGCTCCCGGAGAAGATGCCTTCCCTTTTGAATTTTATAACATTACAAAAACTCAAATAACACTACTGTTACAAACTTTCTTTAATGAAGCATTAAAAAAAAGGCACTTCTCTCCAGAATTTTTACGAGCACGAATCACTATAATTCTTCAACCCGGTAAAGATCCACTAGAATGTTTTAGCTACAGACCCATTTCATTGATGAATTCTAATATTAAACTTTTTGCAAAAATACTCGTGACTTGTTCAAATTTGGTAATTACATCACTTATTGATCCATCTCAAGTCAGCTTTGTTCCATCACGTTCCTCCTTAAATCATCTTCGAACAATTCTACACTTACTTTGGCAAGAAAATGTTATATTGTCCCCGGATGCAGAAAAAGCTTTTAACAGAGTGGAATGGGGATATTTATTTCAAACTATGGATAGAATGGGTATTAGTACAGATTTTATTACATTAACCAAATGAATGTATCACTCCCCAACTGCTGCGATCACTTGCAATGGCTTTACATCTTCTTATTTTTAAAAATTTCGTGATACCAGGCTAGGATGTCCACTTTCTCCATTGTTGTTTCTTAATGATTTAGAACCTTTGGCTATTGCAATTAGACAAAATATCAATATAAAAGGTATTGCTACCTCTTCGGGAGAGGTAAAAGCTTTTTATTTCGCTGATGATATACTATTGACAATATCAAATCCAGATTCCTCAGCTAATACTTTGATTTCCCTTTTAAATACATTTTCAAAATGTTCTGGTTATAAAATGAATTGGTCCAAATGTGAAGCTTTACCAAAGAATACTAGTACTACACCACCATCATTTCCTTTTAAATGGAGATCTTCACAACTGGGTTGAAAAACGTAACGATGGACAATTTGAATCCTATTGTAGATAAACTTAAGCAGGATTTTATAAGATGGTCTCAATTAAATCTTTCATTATGGGATAGAGTACAAATTATTCAAATGAATACAATCCCAAAATTCAATTATGTGTTCAGCATGTTATCACTTCCAATCACTTCCATTTTTTCAAAAGCACTTCATCTTCGATAACTCGCTTTATTTGGGGGAGAAAAAAAATCTTTGTATAAGTATTTCAAAATTGCATTCATCCTTATTAAAAGGAGGTCTAAGACTTCCACATTTGGAAAATTATTGGGTGGCCCAACAGTTGTCACATTCAACATACATGCTATCCACAAAGTGTAATGCACCTTTATGGCTGAAATCCGAACAGCTATCATTGAGAACTACTACTTCCATGGCTATTTATTATACCAAAAATCCAAAATATTCACAATTCTCAAATTCAATGATTAATTACCCCAATTAGCAGGGCAAAAGGCTCATAAAATAATAAAATGTAATCCTTATATTCATTTAAACCCTCCAATATGGAATAATTCTGCTATTATCCATAAGGGTTAAAAGCTTAATTGGTTTGTTTGAAGAAATCATAATATAAATACCCTATCGGATTTATATTCATGGAATAACTCCTGGAGATCATTCTTGCAATTGCAAGAGAGATATAATTTTCCGAAGTCACAGCTCAATTTTTGTATTCTGATATCGTCCATTTTAAATTTCAAAATAGACTCATGTATGGATCTTATAACACAATCATCTATTGTTCACTATATTCGCACATGGAAACATTTCAAAGGTACTCTATCTGGTTGATATTCCATATTAATTGACAGATCCTTCTCAATTGATACATCTGATAACTTAAAAATATGGTGGTCTACACAGTTTAATACCATCTTCTCAGATAAAGACTAGACTAGAATTTTAGAAAGTTATAATCAGGGTCTTCATGATGCGAGATTAAAATGTCATTATTTCAAAATACTACATTGTTGATGCTGGTCACCCTCAAAACTCTATTCCGCCAAACCTTTCCAAACTCTGATTGTTGGAGATGTCAGCAATCGATTGCAATATTGTACATGTTTTATGGGAATGTGCAGAGATTCAACATTTTTTAACACAAATAGCTAATTATTTGAGAACACTATTACCTAACATTACCTCTCTATCGCCCAGATTGTTCTTAATACATCATACCTTAAATTTAGGAAGAATTACTCCACAGATATTCAGATGGCTATCTACAGCAATTAGTGTGGCTAAAGTTAACATATTAAGTTTTTGGAAATTTAATGTTTTACCAATGTTTCAGTCTTGGAGATATGTTTGAAGTTGCACAGTATGAAAGAGTGATATATAAACTAACTGATAACTTAACACAATTTGATGCTATTTGGGGCTCTTTCTTAGAATAGTTGTACTTTCTTCATGTGATTCTCTTAATATTGCTATGCTTTATTATGTTTTCTTGGAAACTCTCATTCTTAGACTATAATGAACAAATTGATACATAATGTCTTACAATTTAATTGGCTATCATTTTCCTTTTTTTTATTTTCTTCTACTTATTGGAAAATTTATATTCGAATAGGACATTCTCTCTATATATCTCAATAATTATTGTGTATTTTTCTTTCTTTCCTATTATTTAATACGGAATGATTATAAAAATTATTTATTTGTGCACTTTTGTTTTTAACTATTTGGTGTGTATTTTATTTAGTTAATATGTAATTTATGTTTGTTTATGTTTTCAAAATTAACAAAGAATTGCAACACAAAAAAGACAATAACAATATGATAAAATATCAGGCACACATTTAGTTAAAGGTTAAATGGCGTTGAAGGAATGGAGTTACTAGGAATGCTTGGACCACTTCACTTTAGGAGCATTTCATTTTCAAAGACATATTGCAGCAAAAAATAAAAAATATGACAAAGTCTCTTTAAAATTCAAATAGTGTATTTAATTAACATGCAGAACCTTTTCACCTAAGTGTATCAGATTATATTTGCACCTTGAGAAGTATTAGTTCAAAAGGGATAGTTTTCAAACATGAATTTAGAAACATTATTTCTTCCCTCCCACCCAGATTACAATGCCAATAGAGAACTAAAGAGGCAAGTCAGTTGTTATGTGCACTCTCCGGGTTTCCTGGGTTCCTATTATAGATGAATAACATTATAGTTTATTAAATAAAACACATTCGTACACCCTGAAGTTATGTATTTCGGGGTCCTCTTATTTGTGAAAGTGAAGAAAAAAGAGGGAAAGTGAAATAATTGCCTCGGATCACACAATTTGATAAAGTAGAGAAGCCGTGAGCAATCCCAGTTTTTCTGGTTTCACATTGTTGAATTCAGGCTCTAGATGTATACGCTTTGCTTACCCTACACCCACCTTACTACCAATCAACCCACTCATCCCACGCAGGACCGGCACATTGCTGGCATCAATGTGACCCTTCTTCATCACAGACCGAACATTTTGGCATGTGGAAAAATATATGTGAGTACCCATGAACTAGAATCAAGCAGCCTTTCTGAAAGACAAGCAGATTAGGATCTGGATTGTAAAAGGTGACATAGAAAGTTTAGCAAAATCTGCTAAAATCCAATGTAGTATTGATTCCACAAGCCTGTGCATGAATCTTGTAGCATCCATGAGGACCTTATAGCTTACATGACCAGCAAGATTGCTGTTCTCAGTGATTCACAGTATTTTGAGGTAGAAGTGTTGTGTGATGTTCACAGTGATTTCAACTGGTTTGGTAGCATTGTTGCCAGGCAATCTGGGAACATTCAGTACCACTGGATTTAAGTTCATCTGTGACAATTGTATAACAAACATATGCAAATCAGACTCAATCCTGTTCTAAAGGATAGAGTCCAGCCCCAACTGCTAAGCCAATGTACATTCTGAGCACAAACATCGCAGCAACGTTTTTTGCTTAGATTGGTCCTCATCAGTGAGGTACAGCTTCAACACCTCTCGCGTTGAACAAGTCCAGCCCAAACAGCGAGGCCTTGCCTTTGCTGAAAAAACCCACAAGTCAAGCCTTTTGACCTTACCTGCAGTTAGTTGGGACCTTTCACCCCTCTTTACCTCATTGAGGGCTGACTTTCCTGATGTATGGATCTTCGTAGCAATTGCAGTGTAGCAAGTCGTGGCTCCCCAGGATTGGAGGGGGTGGGGCGGCACACGAGGGGAGAATAATTTTAATACACTTAAAAAATGTTTTTTTAAACTTACCTCCACTCCACTTCTCGCTGCACCGCTGCTCCTCTGTCTTGCATTGTAGGCACAGGCTTCCAGTTTGCCCTGCAGCCAATCCTGACGCTACTTAGAGTAGCGTTAGGATTGGTTTGGAGCACCTAGCAAGGTTCTCTCAGGCAGACTGGAAGCCTGCTCTCTCCAGCCCAGCAACACAGTGCCGGGCTGGAGATAGCCTACTGTGCATGCACGTTTGGCCGGCCCGAGATGGCTGGCCAAACATACATGCACACTGATGGGATTGCTCTGTGGACTCTCCTCTGTGTCTGTCATCCCCAATGCCCCGCCCCTTTTACTACATTACTATTATCATTTTGTAGTAAAAGGTTTGAAGCTGCTGCTGCTTGTGGGGGGCAATGCTCCTCCGCCATAGTGAGGAGCCGCCACTGAGTTTGGCCTTCCAAACATATGAATGCTGTGTTTAGTGTACTTTAAATTACTGATTGTTTTTAATGTGTTTTGGTTTTAATTCTGAGAATTTATTTTATTTTCACACCAGTTCCTTTTTGTTCAGGGGGTGCTGAAGGAAATTTGATCTTCATTATGCTTGCTTTCTGTTTGGCTCATTACTACATAACAGAGCTGCATTTCTTCCCGACACGTGTAGAGGTCCATGGACAACTTTGTTTCTGGAGAGAATAGTTTTAAGATATGTTTTTCAGTTTTCACTGTACTTGATTTCTCTATTTTCTACCTTCTACTGAGGCTGGGCTCCCTCAAGTCGAGTGGAGTTTTTCTCCCCCTCCCCACTTGGTTGTGAGACATCTTTCCTCACCTCCAGGCATGGGCTTTCCAAGCAGTTAGAGGTATGCCCATGTGACTTACTGTAGTGCACAGTCATTCCCTCTGTCGATTTGATGGACCCCCTTGTCATTTATCTACTTGGATGCAAATGTAATACTTATTTTTTTCCCCTGACTGTATTTCAAAACCACACTCTTTCTGGATGCTCAGGGCAGAAAATATTTATCACACTCCCACACTTAACAAATAGTCACCTTCTTATTACATGTGACACACTCTGTGCATGATCAATTGGATCCTTTTTCTTTTTTTGCTCAGAGCCATGGTTGTTTACAGAAACACAACTTTCCTTGGTTTGCACAGATCACTGTGAAGTTCCTTTCAAGTTTGATGTGGCTCATCTTAGACTTTTCTAATCATTATGAAATAGATGGAAATTTAGTATTGCAATATTACATTTGTTCCTTGTTAGTTTTACAGAAGGTCAGGGGTACTGTTTCGAAAAATAGCTGACACTGCTTGGAAACTTCCACAACTGCTATTACAAAACATCTGGGCCAGAATGCCCACTACATGAATTAGTACTCAAACATCATCACTTTTTGGACCCAATTCACAAATTAGATTGATCTAGAGAAAGCTTAGCACTATCATAATATCACAAAATAATGGATTTGAGCATATAATCTGGTGGGACCATCCATCTGTAGCGCCCTCAGCTTTACATCTACAGTCAATGGTAGAGGAGGAGTTATAATGAGGCAAAATATTCTCTACATCTCCACATAAGTTATTCAAAATAATATATATATATATATATATATATACATATATATATATATATATTATATTGTATAAACAAAGAAGTGGCAGTGCACTCCATCAAGATGTTCAAAGTCCTTGATTTATTTCATTTAAAAACTGCAAACAAACGAACAACGCGTTTCGACCTTGAGGTCTTTTTCGAGTTCATGCGTCCTATTCTCATTCCACATTTTTATAGTCGTCAAGAGGTAACTACAATACCAATGCATGCTTGGATCTATAGTTCATATTACGACAAATATGCGAACATTATAAACCACTGATAATCGGTGGGACTGTCTAAAGTAAAATTACCTTTAACCACAATGTATTATTTCATGGGGGATAACACACACGTACATGACCAATATTTTTTCATATTATGTCCATTGTTAACCTCATGAAATGTTTCCACCAATTTATTTAAACAGTGAGATCGCTTATATAAATAACCTCAACACTTTAAAAAAAAATCAAATATAATTTTTCACTTCTCTAATTAATGAATATCAATACAACCGCAATGCATGCTGGGATTTGTAGTACATATATGCAAATATACAATTTTGACATTGTTAGACCCAAATATTATACGTAGGACTACACAAAACTAAATTACCTTACAAAAACTTGCCAGATGGTCGCAAAATACAAATATATGAGGAATTAGCAAATGAAAAATAAAAAATGAAAAATTATAACCAATAAATATACAGAACTATCCTATATGTCAATTAATTGTTACAAAAATAGACAGTTTTGTCATTTGGTCCATATGTCTTATGTATATTACCAATAAATAGCTTCTGCTCAAGCTCATGATGTCATAATATGTTCCTTATAAAAAATCGTCTACTCATATTGAATTACTCAGGTTAACATTATTAGACATCCCTAGACATGTATCCAGATATTTTATACCTATAGGTGCACATAAAGTTCCTCATCATTGTTCATCCCAAATGGGGCCTTAGTTTTCATCTGAATTATATATTTTGATTCAAGTTGTCTTAACCTTTTAACTCGATCACCTCCCCTCTCATGTTCTGGAATGTGATCAATACCATAGTATCTCAAGGTTCTCCAGTCATTCATTGTATGTGTATGAAAATGTCTGGCTGTTGCGTATGTGTTGTCTTTGTGAGTGATTGCTCTGATGTGTTCTAGGATCCTTTTCTTCAACATGCAAATAGACCTGTTCATTGCAGCTCTTCATCATACTTAGAAACACAACTAACAGATCTGGACAAAATTAATTCTGTTCAAAAACTTTGGGTGGCTATAGGAAGCTTTTGATATCAAAATACCACTAAGATCAGGAATAAAATCACCAATACATTCCACAAATTAATCGCAGCTCCAGATTAGGACCTCACGTCAAAATCCCACCATACAAGAAAAGAAAACAAAGGTGGCACATCCTTCTCCATCCCAGCAGCCAAACTACGAAACTCATTACCTTAAAACCTAAGATCAACAGATAATTACCTTATCTTCAGAAGACTAGTCAAAAGTTGTCTCTTTCCTACATAACCACCATACTAAAATACCAATGTACAGCATATCCATGTGTATGTAAACATTTATAATTTGTATGCCTCTAAATATGTATATTTATTTGTTCAAATATGTATAACATTTATGGTTTTAAAATGTATAGATATTCTTTAGGTTTGCTTAAAAGATGTATGTATTACGTACGGTTAAAAAATATATATATATATTATTCAATGCTTAACATGTTTGTAGGTCATTGCACAGTTTTTTATATAAGTTGTTTGATTAGATGCTTATGGGTCTCTGTTTTATTTATCACAATATATAAATATTATCATAACTATTTTATCTATAAGTGCGTCACAATTGAAATATTGAGGAAAAGATACAATCTAAAAAAAACAAATAAAAAAAATGTGTTATAAATAAATACATAAATAAAGTACCTTTAATTATTGCAACACTTGAAAGCCTGCATGTATACAATACTACTTTGCAGAAAATGGAAGAAGGGTTGCTCTGAGGAGTTATTGTCTGTCTCTATAAGACTACTGGACCCACAAAACCTATGTTTTGACAACAAAATTAAGTATACAGGTCTCATGGTTCCTGAACTATTACATCATCACTGCAACTCACCTGACATTTTAAAAAATGTTGTCCAGAGACATTCGGCCCGGATCAGCAATGTCTACCCTAGCTACATTACTTCTTTAATGATCCAAAAACACAAATCAAAAATGAAAATCTCTGGACAATAATTTATTCATGGGGGTATGTCAGGGGACCGAGATTATCTCGGATGTTCGCTGTACCTGCTTCTTCTATCTTTTTATCACTCTTGAAGCCCCTGTGCTTTCTACGATCAATTTTGTGGCACTGTTGAGAGTGACATAGGCCATGAGCTTTCAAAACCAGCATTCAATCCAATGCCTTTAGACCATAGGAATAAAAGGCCAGTCCGCCCCTAAGTATGCTGTAGTTGCCTGTGGTATCTGGCCTCATGAAGAAAGTATGATGATCCAGGAGATTAAAAATAATTCTTTTTTATTTCAGGTTCAGGTGAAGGAGGAACTCCAGCCACGTCTGTACACAGCTTCCAGCTCCAACAGAATGGAATCTCCAAGAGAATTCCAGACAGAGAAAGAGCTGGAGCAGGGGGAAGCTGGAACATACCAAGTACTAAATATATACATGACAAAAAAGGGGGAAATATTAATAAATACAGGATAAGATACAATAGAAGAAGAAGACATAGGCAAATACAATACTACACCACCCTCCCCTCTAGGAAGAGAAAATGGCAGAAAAAAAAGAAAAGAAAGGGGTATTACAGAAACCCCAAACAACTTAATCTATTTTTACAATTCTATTAAGATTCCAAATACGTCCATCATTTACCTTAACTGCCCCATTAAAAATGTTGACAACTTTAAAAACTTGCTGTAATGAGACTGTCCACTTCCTGTTTTACACAGTAATTTGACTTTGACTGACTCTCCAACATTAACATGTACCTCTTTCATAGATTTGCGTGCATCATATCTAAGTTTCCTTTTCCTTTGACAGCTCAAATCCCTGCTTACAGCACTTTGCTTGAGTTCATCATGGTCGACACTCTCTTCAATGTATTTTCTGATCCATGGAGGATTCATTTTTGTGTGAGGAACACGTTTCCTGAAAATGACAAACGGTGTCTGACCAGTGCTCGTATGAGGTGTAAATCTATAATCTTAAACCTTACGCTTGAACATGCTCTCCCAATCCTCACCTATCTGTCTGGCCAATTGGATGGTTTCTTTTATTGTCCTATTGAAGAGCTCTACCATTCCATTAGTTTCTGGATGATATAAAGCACACTTTTTATGTGTAACACCTCTCTCCTTAAAAAAATCATTCATAACTTTAGAAGTAAATTGCACACCATTATCAGTTAAAATAAACCTAGGATTACCTTCTCTACCGAACACTTCAGTCAAAAATCTTATCACCTTTGAAGACGACACTTCTGAAGTAATCAATATTTCTGGCCACCGTGATAATCTATCCATTAAGACTAAGATATACTTGGAAACAGTTCCACCACTAATAGGACCCACAATGTCCACTGAAACCTCCTCCCATTCATCTTTGGGAATTTTTTTCAACACCATCGGCTGAGTACTCAGTTTAAGAGTTTTATCCACCATTTTACATTCCACGCAATCACAAACTTTCCTTTCAACAGCTAAGTCCATACCTGGCCACCAATACACACCTCTCATCCTTTCTTTAGTCTTACATATGCCATGATGTCCACTGTGAGTGAGATCAATTAAGCGCTCTCATAACTTACACGGTGGAATCAATCTGCACCCTCTAACAATGACCCCATTTTGTAAAGAAACCTCATGCCACATCTTCCTAAATTGTTCATTATATTTCATAACACCACTGGGACGCACCCCGGTAGATAGCAAGTCTTTGATTTTAAGTAATTCTTCATCGTTTTCCAACTCACGTTTCCACTCCTCCTCGGATACACATCCCTCGGTGACAATACAAACCTTAACTTCCTCATCCACCCACCATGATGCATCATTGCTGCTTTCGTCCACTATACACAACTTCCTCCTAGACAAACAGTCGGCAATCCTATTCTCACAGCCTGGAACATATTTCACACTAAAACGATATTCCTGAAGGCCAACAATCCACTTACAAATACAAGCAGATACATTATCCAAACCTTTCTTCTCGAATATCTCACGTAAGGGTTTATGGTCAGTTGGTACTTCAAAGTTTGTACCCCAAAGAAACTGCTTAAACTTTTTGATCGCCCAAAATATAGCTAAGGCTTCTTTCTCAATTGTGGAGTACTTGCATTCTGCATTCTACAAATTGTTTCAAGACACAACCTAAACCTTTCTCTGAAGCATCCGTAGTGATGGAGCACGGGAGACCACGCTGGAAACTGCTGAGCGACTGTGCTGAGGACAATCCACACTTAAGATCATCAAACTCCTTTTGACATTCGGAAAACCCAAACAAAATCTGAGCCTTTTCCTAGCAAGTTCCTAATTGAACAGCTCCGTTTAGCTAAATCATGTATAAATCTAGCATAAAACTCTAACAGCCCAAAAAAAACTTGAACCTAATTTTTGTTTTCAGGGGCAACCAAAACAAGAATAGATCTCACTAGTTCATCCTTGGGTCTAACACCATCACCAGTTATTATGTGTCCTAAATAGGAAATTTCAGATTTAAAGAATTTACATTTAGAACCTTTCAATGTAATTCCTTTCAACTGAAATATATTGAGTACTTTCCTGACCAATTCTTTATGTTGATCAATAGTATTAGAGAAAATAAGAACATCATCCTGGAAGTACTTGACACCAGCTAACTCCCCTAGGATTTCATTCATCAGTCTTTGGAACACGGATGTAGCAGAACAAAGCCCAAAGGTCATCCTATTGAACATGAAAACTCCAAAAAGGGTAATAAAAGAAGTGAGTGATTTGGACGCATCACACAACTTCACCTGATGATAGGCTGAACTCAGATCTAAGGTGGTAAAATATTTGGCATTTCCTAAGGAACTAACCATCATGGTTATGTTTGGTAGGGGAATCCTGTCTTCAATAACCACCTTGTTAAGATTGCGTAAGTCAACACATAATCTAATGTCACCATTGCTTTTTGCAGCAACAACAATAGGTGTGACCCATTCGGCTGCTTCAACCTTCTCAATTATGCCTTCAGCCAGTAACCTTTCCAGCTCTCTTTTTACTTTATCTTGCATGCTGAAAGGGATATTTCTGACTTTACATGCTACAGGCAGAGCATCTTTCCTGAGTACTATACGATGCTTGTATCCAATAATGCAGCCCACTTTACTGCTAAAAACATCTGGAAACTCACTCATTAATTCTTCACCCTAATTACAAACTTTCTGTACTTGAACTTGTGGTACTGAGTTGGCTTTCCGTATAATTTTCAACAACTTTTGATGTGGTCAGCTCAAAATGGTATCTCCCACAACAGGAACATACACCTTGCCCTCAATGGCATTCCCTTTAAAAAGAATTCTAGCATTAAAAAAAAACTTTAATTCTATAGGTTTCCCACCGTAACTGAACGGTGTTACATCAGGGGCATGAAGAATCACCTTATTCTGGAAATATTTTACGTAATCACTAACAGAAACTAAAGTTAGCTTTGCTCCTGAGTCCATCATCATAGTAATTTTTACTCCTTACACCTCCACAATGTCTGTGGGGTACTCGCACTGAATACTAGAGATGCAGTTTACATCATTAACTACTTGTAAAATAAAGCTTTTCTCCTCATCATCCTCTTCACCACATTCCACTTCATTAACTTTCATAACTTTCTTCTCAATAAACTTGCAACATCTGGCAAAGTGACCTTTCTTGCTACATTTCTTACACACAGCATTAAAAGTAGGACAATCCCTACTATTGGCTAAATGGGATGGAGAATTGCATCTGAAACATAGTAACTTCGGCTTTGTACTAGTATTCCCTTTAAATTTTGATTTAGCATCCAAGTATAGGATTTCGTGAGATCCCATTTTTGATTTCCTCAGATCATCAATACAGGTCTCGAAGTGCTCAATCTGTTTAGCTACAATTAAAACGTCCTCCAGCGTGGGATCACCTTTCGACCATAATGCCTCCCTAATCTTGTCACTCCTGCATTCTAACATGAATTGATCTCGTATACGTTCATCTAAATTATCACTAAATTTTCATTGACTTGCCAATTTGTGCAGATTTGTTACAAAGTCTTCAACAGTTTCAGTTTCGTTCTGTTTACGTTTGCCAAAATAGTATCTCTGAAGAATAACTGATATTTTAGGTAAATAATGTTTATCTAACTTAAATGAAGTTATCTCAAACTCATTTAAAGTGGTGTCTCCATCAGCGCCATCCACCGTATTAACAGAAGGTAAAGTTTCTAAAATCTCCTGTCCTTCTGCACCAAGGCAATGAAGTAGAATGGACATTTTTCTGTCAGCTGATAAGTTGCTGCTGCAGACACGAATATAAGTAAGAAAAACCTTTTTCCATTTGTTCCATGGGATAGGTGGATCACCTGACAAGGACAGGAAAAATGGTGGAGGAGTTATATTTTGCATTTCGCCAAAAAAAAAAAAATGAAAGTTCCAAAACAAAGAGAATAATCCTCAAAGTCCAAGGAATCCAGGAAGATGGATTATGGATGGAGGCACGAGAAAAAGTCAAAGTCAATTTCAGTTCCAACAAAAAAGAATATGTTTATAAGAATGACTGCAGGAAACAGTGTCAACTGTGATAGGAAGAATGCTGTATACACTGTAAGCCCATTTGTTGGAGCAACCGAGGGAAAACAGTCATCCAAGAAAACTGGCGTTATCAGCTGCTAGATGCGTGCTTGTAGATTAGAGAGAGAAGCCAGCACACTAATAAAATCCAGAACGGCAAGTGTGAAAATATCAACAACGTTAATTCACGCGGCACGGCTTACACATTGTAAATCAAGCGAAGCGTGAAGAAAAAGATTGATTTAGTGTTGTGCGCTTGAAATGAAAGCGCAGGGCGTCTACACAAAAGTAGTCAGGCATGGCTCGGAATAAACATGTTCCGGTCGCTTAGGGACAGCATGACTTTGTATTGTGCACTTGACACGAAAGCGCGGAGCCGCTGCATGAACAGAGTCAGGCACGTCCTGGAATAAACACGTTCCGGTTGCTTATGAATGGCACGCGCTAGACGAAAGAAAAAATGCGTTGTCAAGGAGACAAAATGCCTGAATCCTTGAGAACTCAATGCACACCCAAAAATAAGCAAATGTGAGGAAACTAAGTAGCTCGTAGCTCGTGTGACACAGAGCATAAAATCCAAAAATAGAAGGAGAAATACAGTTACACTGTTGTTTCTTTATAAAAAGTACAGTTCCTTACAGTGTAACTGGGCTCACAAGAGTGTTGGAGTTCCTGCCAAGTATTTACAAATCGCATCCCATCCTCGTCGCCAAAGTGTGGTATCTGGCCTCATGAGGAAAGTACGATGATCCAGGAGATTAAAAATAATTCTTCTTTATTTCAGGTTCGGGTGAAGGAGGAACTCCAGCCATGTCTGTACACAGCTTCCAGCTCCAACAGAATGGAATCTCCAAGAGAATTCCAGACAGAGAAAGAGCTGGAGCAGGGGGGAGCTGGAACATACCAAGTACTAAATATATACATGACAAAACAGGGGAAAATATTACTAATAGAGGATAAGATACAATAGAAGAAGAAGACGTAGGCAAATACAATACCATATTGCCTTTCAACTATTATTTAATATTCAGTGTGTCGAGGTAGTTTCAAATCAAACTAACATGATTTTGATCTCAAAACATGTGATCACCTCTTTCACCTCCATGTGGGTCGTTGTAATAGTTTCTGGTCCCACAGCTTTGCCCGTTGTGTAGTGTTTTTACCAGACCTTGGAGTCGAGTCATTGTAGTTGGAGAACAGTCAACCAAATTTGTAGCTTAGAAACATAAGATTAAGATAAAAATGTGCCCCATGTCATGAAGTTCACATGGGGCACATCTATAATCAGACAGAAACAATTTTTAGCATTGTGAGGGAAGGGAAACAAAGAAATAATAAGGACTAACAATGCACAACAGAAATAAGAACAGAAGAATGTACCATTGAAATTAAAACAATTGGCATGCAGAAAAAGGAAGGATGCAGTGCAATTTCACTGGGCTGTGATAATAAAGGCATATAAGGAGCTGCTCATTTAAATGGGCAGGTGCCACTAGGTAGTTATAGTTAAGACATAGGTGGTCATTACAACCTCAGCGGTCTTTTTACAAGACTGCCGAGGGACCGCTGTGCGGAAGACCGCCAGTACGCTCGGCGTATTATGACTGTTGCCTGTGCTCTGTCCTTTTTCCGACAGAGAGCCACCAACAGCTATACTGGCGGGCGGTGGGGAAGTGGAGGTTGCTCCACCTTCAACGCCACGCCAACAGAACACCGCCCACCAAATCGCGTCCTGTGATTCGGCGTGGCGGTGTTCTGTTGGTGGTGTGATGTCGGCGGAGCAGCCCCCATGTCTCCCGTCCCCTCCCGGAGGATCGACGGAACAGGTAAGTCGATCGTCCGTTAGGGGAAGGGGGCGGGGGTGTTGTGTGGGTGCATGGGGGTGTGCATCTGTGTATGTAGAGGAGGTGTGTGAGTGCGTGTATGCTTGCGGGGGTGTTGCATGTTTTGGGAATGAGTGCATGTATGCCTGTGGGTATGTCTGTATGGATGTGTGCATGTATGTTTGTATGTGGGTGTGCATGTCTGTGTGTGTGGATGTAGGCATGTTTGTCGGTGTGTGTGCGTGTGTGTGTTGGTGGTGCCTGCGTGCGTGTCGTGTGTGTATGAGTTCTGTGATGTTGGGGGTCGGGGTGGGGGGCCCTGCCACCTTTGGGGGGAGGCAGGGGTGGTGGGGGGTGTAGGGTAGGGAGTCAGGGTGGGGGTGGGGGGTGGGGGAGACCCCTATCAGTGCCAGGGAAGGAATTCCCTGGCACTGATAGTGCTTACTGCCATGGATTTCATGGCGGTACCAACCGCAGGAAATCCACGGCAGTAAGCCGGGTCAAAATACCGCCGGCGGTATAGTGACGGCCGCTGGGCTGGAGACCCTGGTCTCCAGTCCGGCGTTCGTCTCCGCCCTGGCGGGCGGAACGGAGAACCGGCGGATGACCATGGCGGTAACCGCCATGGTCATAATACAAAAAAAAAGACCGCCAGCCTGTTGGCGGTCTTACCGCCGCTTCTCCGCCTTCCGCCATGGTCATAATGACCCCCATAGTTTCTACATAAAAAGCATTTTTTTACTTGCCTATATCTTTGGCGCCACTTGACAAATCTTCAGGAAACTTTCCAAAAACATTAGCCAGTCATGTCAGCTGCTGTCTGGAAAGTTTGAGGGTGATCCGTGGGCTTAAAAAAATTAAAGCACTTTTTTTTATTTTACAGCAGATCTCCGGATCCACTGTTACTCCGGCCGTAAAATCAAGAAATAAATTAGTTTTAGCCCTGGGGGAATCACTCTGGGACCCCACCATCAGAGCTAAGGGGTCAGGGTGTTCGCACCCTGGCCCCTTTCTTTATATTTTACATTTTTTCTGGGGCTTTGCTTCATGTGAGTCGCAATATGGCTGACAAATCCTTTGTGTCCCTATGTATACAAATTTGTTTTCTCCTTCATTTCTCAAAAACTACGGAACAGAATTACACCAAAACAAAACAAGGTTGCTTTTGGACCAGGACCTACTTTTGTGCCAAATTTGGTGTAATTCGGTTATGTAGTTTTAGCGTTATCGTTGTTCAAAATCCCTATTGAAAAATGAAGGGATAAAACGTGTTTTGGGGCCCGCCCTTTTTCTCGGCTCCCCTTGGATGGAAAATTTCCAGACAGCCGCTGATGTGACTGGTAAAGAGTTTTGGAAAGTCTTTTGAAGGTGCGTCAAGCATGGCAAAATATATAGGCAAGTAAAAAAACATATATAGAAAGTTAGTCCTAACTATACCTATCCAGTGGTGACTGCCACTAGGTAATATATATATATATATATATATATATATATATATATATATATATATATACACACACATATATACATATATACATACATGCATATTTACATATACACACAGGCATACATACATATATATATATATCTCTCAAAAGCAAACAATTGACTTGTTGCACTCCAGGAGGATTTATTTGTTTATCTCACAAGTGTAAAACAACACCACCAACGTGTTTCGACCTCTCGGTCTTGTTCACAGTTTAACTCCTCCTGGAGTGCAACAAGTCAATTGTTTGACAATTGTTTGCTTTTGAGATGATAGAGGAATGGTCCTTTCCTCACATGTGCACCCATGAATTTGCGTGCCACAAGGTAGACCGTTTGATGGAGTATATATATATATATATTCGCTAAAAAACAATGGTTACATGGATGTTATAGTTAGGTTCAGAGTGTACATGCACAAAACCATAGAAATTCAGCAGTTAAAATTAAACTTATCTGAAGAAACTATAACTCGTGGCCTAAGGTAACTATATCCCACACCTCTGCCATGCACAGTTTTCTCACCAATAATTTTATTGCAAAATTTGCAGTGATGTTATCAATGATGTTATAGAAGATCTAGGGTCTGATGTAATATGTGGGATAGTTAGCAGTACATGGCGAGGGTACAAATTATAGTTACCTTAGGGCACAAGTTTCTTCAGATGAGGTTAACCACCACTGCTGAATTTCTATGGTTTTGTTCATCTGAATTCTGAACCTAACTGTAGCATCTCTGTAACCTTAGGATTTTTTGTGAATTTCTAAGATTTTTTTAATTCTATTTCCTAACTATAACGTCCCTGTTACCTTTGGTTTGATGAGTGAATTTCTAGTTTTTTTTTTTAATGTTAAGTAATATTTAATTACATTATGTTAATCCAACCCCCACCAGGACCTGCAGCCAGCCCCTTGCAGGTACCCAACCCCAAGCATGACCTTTGACTGTGCTTGGTGGGGGTCAAGTTCAAGGCCTGTTATCATCCCATCCCCAGACACCCAACCGCATGCCACACATGGCCTTTGGCCGTGCTCGGTAGGGGGTTTGCTGTTAGGGCCCGGCCTGTGGCCTGGCCCTGTGGCCAACTACCTGGGGCCGATTACAGCCCCAGAAACCCCATCCCCTGGGGACCCTCCATATAATAAATGGGGATGGGGCACTCAGCCCTCTCCCAAGGTTTTGGCCCTGAGGACCTAATCTCCCAGGCCCAGCTGTCAAAAAAGAGGGGCAGGGGGACATGTGGCCTCCTCCACAGGTCAATTTGGCCCCAGTACCCCATCCACTGGAGCGTTGTTCCTTTTTACATTGGGAGAGGGGCATGGGGTCCCCACTCCCTGGACCGATATCATCCTTAGGTGACTATATCCAGCTGAGAGAGAATTTTCTGTTTGTTCTGACTTGGCAGGAGCTTTAAAATTGCTCCCGGCATCCAAAAGCAAACACAGGTTTCCCTGCCTGCACCAATGTGGGCAGGGAAACTGCTATGCCCAGGCGATGGGCACCTCAGGACAAGGCTATAGTCAGCTCTGGGTAATGGGGTTCCCAGGGTAAATATTGGCTCTCTGAGGGGGTTCATGCAGCCCCCCTCACCATAACAGCCACTGCGGGACCCTAGGTGAAGGGTCCCTGGAACCAAAAAAGACATAGGGAGGTGGTTGGCATGGCCCCTTCCCCTTTCATTAATGGCTGGGCCCTAGGGTAGTGGTGGTCGCAGGGACGAAATAGGCCCGTGAGGACCCTCCATATAATAAATGGGGATGGGGCACTCAGCCCTCTCCCAAGGTTTTGGCCCTGAGGACCTAATCTCCCAGGCCCAGCTGTCAAAAAAGAGGGGCAGGGGGACATGTGGCCTCCTCCACAGGTCAATTTGGCCCCAGTACCCCATCCACTGGAGCGTTGTTCCTTTTTACATTGGGAGAGGGGCATGGGGTCCCCACTCCCTGGACCGATATCATCCTTAGGTGACTATATCCAGCTGAGAGAGAATTTTCTGTTTGTTCTGACTTGGCAGGAGCTTTAAAATTGCTCCCGGCATCCAAAAGCAAACACAGGTTTCCCTGCCTGCACCAATGTGGGCAGGGAAACTGCTATGCCCAGGCGATGGGCACCTCAGGACAAGGCTATAGTCAGCTCTGGGTAATGGGGTTCCCAGGGTAAATATTGGCTCTCTGAGGGGGTTCATGCAGCCCCCCTCACCATAACAGCCACTGCGGGACCCTAGGTGAAGGGTCCCTGGAACCAAAAAAGACATAGGGAGGTGGTTGGCATGGCCCCTTCCCCTTTCATTAATGGCTGGGCCCTAGGGTAGTGGTGGTCGCAGGGACGAAATAGGCCCGTGAGGTAGGCCCAGTGGCCCCCTCCCCTTTTTTGCATATTGGCTGGACCCTGGGGGGGTAGCGGCCCCCAGGGTCAAACTCAGCCCAGGGGAGAGGTTGCATCCCCCCTCCCGTTCAATTATATGGTCTGGCCCCGGCGGTGGCAGTCCCAGCCTATGAGGGGGGCTGTGCAGCCCCTCTCCCCTTGTAATTATTGCCTGTGCCCCCAGTGGTGGCAGCAGCCCAGGGAGGGGGCCACATGTGCCTTCTGCCTCATTATATATATATTTGAATCCCCCCCCCCCCAACAGACCTGATCCAACAGGAAAGCTTTAGAAAAAAACAGGGGACTGTGTTTGATTTTTTTTCTTTTAATTTTTGCCACAGATTCGCAGATCCGCATTGAATTCACAGCAAAGATTTTTAAAATAAACATGCCAAGATGGTTGCCAACGCTTCCTAGTTGAAGTGTTGGCAGCCAAACAGCTCTCACCATATGATTTGTTGGATCCGCGGAAGATTCACTTCCCTGGATATCTATAAACCTTTCTTTCTTTAACTACAGAACAAATTTGCACCAAATAACAAAAAGAGATCTTTCCGGACCAATATCGAACTTTCTGCCAAATTTGGTGTAATTCCATTCAGCGCATCAGGCTTTAGTCGTGTTCAAAATCCCTATGGGAAATTTCACAGGGAACATATGTTTTTCATGGCCGGTCACCACTGGGTAGTTATAGTTCGGATATAGTTTCTATAGAAAAAGTGTTTTTTTGTTTTGCTAATAACTTTGGCGTCGTTGGATGAATGGTCACAAAAGTTTCCAAAAGAATACAATGCTCACTTCAGCATCTGTCTGGAAAGTTTTGAGGTGACCCGTCAAGCGGGCGTGGGGAAAAGGGGATTCCCGAAACGCTTTTTCCTCATGCATTTTTCTATACGGATTTTGAGGAGGAATAGCTCCCAAACCACAGGAGGGAATTACACCTAATTTGGCAATAAGGTAGCTCTTGGTCCAGAAAGCAATCTTTCAATTATTTGGTGTAAATCCAATCAGTAGTTTTTGAAAAACTGAAGAAAAAACTAATTTGTATACATAGGGATGTGACAGCTCTGCGTACCCTCCCAATCTTGTGCTGAGATCTGATTGGCTGACAACATTTCAACAAGGAATTATTGGCAGCCATGTTGAGACTCTGCTTCAGCCGAGTCCCAGAAAAAAGTTTAAAAAGAAAAAGAAAAGGGGCCAAGGAAGGGACACCCTGACCCCTTAGCTCTGGTGCTGCGGTCCCAGAGGGACCCCTGGGACATCCCCAGAGCTAAAAAGCATTTTTGTTTATACTGTTGGCAGGAGTCACGCAAATCCACAGGAAAAAAAAAAAAAAAAGAACGGGCTCCCACACTTGTTTAAATTAAGCCCTCAGGTGTGCCAGGTCCTGGGGGAATGTTAGAAATAGTGAGGGGGATGCATGGGGCCCCCTCCTGGGCTTACCAAAGCCCCAGGGACCGCCACCTCCCCATGGCTATTATAACATTGAATGCGGGGGGCAAGTGGCCCCCGCATCCCGGGGCCACCACATCCCCAGGGCAAAATGTATTTATTTAAATGGGGGGGGGGTCCTGTGGACCAGTGACCATTACCTCCCCGGGGCAAACATAGAATTAAATGTGTGGGGGGCCACCCAGCCCCTGCAGCCCTGGGGCCCACCACCTTCCAGGGGCCAATGATAGAATTAAATGCGGGGGCTGCTTGGACTCCCCCCACATCACAAGGGGCCGCCATGTCCTAAGGGCTAACACAGATTTAAATGTGGGACCTGCCTGATCCCCCCAGGCCCCCAGGAACCGCCACCTCCCACGGGCTGAATTTGAATACGATAGGTGGTCCAGTGCAGACCCCATGCCCTGGGGACCACCACCTCCCCAGGGAAAATTGTAATTTTGGATGGGGTAGCACTGCCCCCCTCCTGGAGTCAATAATGGCCCTGGGGGCTGGAGATCCTCCTCTTTGATAGCAAGGCTGGCTCCTGCAGGAGGTGAGGAGTCAGCTGGGACCGCAGGGGCCTTCAGGCTCCCCCAGTGGTCCCCAATGGTAGTGACTAGGTGCCCTGGGGAATACCTTTTTGACGTGGCCAGAACGTGGGGGAGGAGGGGCCACCTCCTCCCTCAAAAAAAATACATTAATGCTGGGCCCCGGAGGGGATGGGGACCCCAGGCTGAAATCGGCCAGGGGAGGGAGGACGCATTGCCCGCTGCCCCCCCAAAAACATTTTTCGAAACCTGGGCTCAGGAGCTGAGATCGCCAGGGCTGGAATTGGCCAAGGAAGAGGGGCCACGTGGACCTGCTGCCAACTCCTGCTGCACATGGCCAAAGTCTCTGAACATCATAGGGTTCGGTGATTAGGGGCTTGGCCGCAGGGAACTATAACTCATTTCCTCACCATCCACTGCTAATTACCCCAGATATTACAGCACTTATGACAACTTTTATAGCGTTAATAAAAATATCAATGAAACATTGAAAGTCAACTAATTGAAGAAAAAATTGTCCATGCCAGGGCTGTGTGTTATAGTTGCTTGAAATAACTCTAACTTTAACTGGTGAATTTCTATGGTTATGTATATCCTTCACCCACACCAGTGCCTTACAGCTCTTGTTCTCGGCCAAAAGTATTGTGATGATTTGATGAATGATGGGCCCTCACCCAAAAATACACGATTGTATAAAAGATGCTGTTTTTTTTTTTTATTAATTATGCTGGAGGAATCATAATTTTCACAATTTTGTGCTACTCTTGTGACATGAAACTACCAAAAATTATGTGATTATTCCAATTTTAGTTAGTTGGAATAATATGGAGCACAAATGCAGACCAAAGAGTGCAGGAACAGAGTGTGACCGCTGCTGGGTGCTGATGTATTTAACTCTACTTCGTCCAAAATGCATCTTTTGGTTTATTTTGGACGTGAGGGTTTATTTTGTGCTAAGAAAATAGTGATAAATGCAGGATTACTTTACTTATGTGATTACACACAATAAGACATAATTTTGCCGTAATTACGCATAACTACGCCATAGGAAATTACGCAAGTTCCATACTTCCTCTAGTAATGATACTGTTGAAGTGTACTCAGCACCTTTACCTAGAACGTTATGTCCATGAGATGTAAGGGTACCCTCCCAGGAGTTTCTTAATAATCCTGAAAAGACCTTGTGATTGACTGAATACATTTGCACTGTGGTTGGTACACATATGCCTAGATTTGTCAGAATGTGGTGTTACAAGGCCTAAGGCATGAATCAAGTGTGTTCTTCATGATGCTTTTAGTAGTATACAAGTTAATTTCTATGAGTATGCCACATGATTGGTATGCGTTACCTGCTCTCGCTACTGAAATAGAATATTAGAGATTTGTAACAGGACAAAGGTAATTGTTTTATCTTTTGAAAATAATACTAATACTGGTAAATGCTATAACCCATGTAATCTTTTCTGTATAAACGTTTGAAAATAAAATAAAAAAATGAAAGGAAATGGCACAATCAGACTCTTCCTAATTAGAGTCTACAATTTACTTAGATGTTTTATTAATATGTTTCCTTCCACATCCGTACGCCCTTTATATGAACTCCTATGTATATAATCAGACCTCATATGAATGTGTGTTTTTCTAATTGCTTCAGTGGGGGTGACTAGCAATGGCCCACACTTCCACCATAGCTCGAACTGCCGTAATTGGATAATGCACACATATGGAAGCGATCTAGCGGCTAGATGTGCCCGAAATCCTATAAAAGTTGTGCAGTCTATTATTCACAGAAAATGGGTGCCTCCTGGATAGTGTGGATGTATAGGGGTGTGGAGCGGGAGGGTCCTGAAGGTCTGCATCTCCGGCCTTTAAAGGTGTGGCTTTCACTTGCCCACCATTACATTTCTTTCCTCACTTGGTGGAAACTGACAATAAGCTTTTAAAAACAGCCCGTTTGGACTCACTGTGTTAATTGATACACTTTAAATCCCATATGCTCACCACTGGCTAGCTCTATTATTTGAAGAAACATGTAAATTACTTTCTGTCACATTTCCTCCAGTGATACCCGTTTGCTGCAGGACATACGCTGGGCATGCTCAGGAATTATGGCATAATTAACCAGTGTATAATTTCTGATGGCTACTGTGTTGCTACTTGTCATTGTATACAAAGAGGTTGATTTGTTTTACTGGTCCATCTAAAATAACCCTGAATGTAGCAGATTTTAGGCCGTATCTTTCCTCATTTCCATTCACACCTGATCTAACATTGTTCAACACCTATGGTTGTATAATACTGAATTACATAGACATTCTTCCAACAAAGTTCTCTTTAGGAAGTATTTCTTGATTGAAATTTGAGTGTCTTATAAGAAAGAGTCAATGTGATGCATTTGTGGAATGTGAGATGGTGACTTTCTTGAATCAGAGCAAAAGTAATAGTCTGTCAGCTACAACTCCTATGAATGTGTCCTGTGAAATACTAATGATATTTAGTGCAAAAAATGGTCCACTGTTGTAAAAAGCCCTGAAATAAACACATAGCAGCCTATTAACAAACTGCATTTTGTAGTATGTTTTGTAATACTACAGAGTAGTAGAAAAGTGCTACAAAATGCTATTCACAAACCTACAGAGTTTCCACCTCTCCTGCCTTTTTCTGTGCAGAGATCCTTGCCCTGACTACAAAGTCTCTGCACAATGAAGTATGCTTTTTAGTAGTAAATATCAGTGACACATAGAGGAGTGGTTGGGAAATGGGAAGTATTAACCACCAAAGCAAAGGGGGTTAGGAGAGGACCAAGGAGGGATTTAGGGAGGGTCAAGGAGGATGAGAGATGGGTTTAGAAAGGGGTGTTCACCAACAGACAAAACATTGCTCATTTGTATTTACAAACTGTACTTATAAAGTTATTAGTGCCACAAAAGGGGACCAAAACAGTTATAAACTACGTTAGGTCTGATCTGAAGTGAGCCAGCACCACATATGGCCAACCACATACTTTCTATGGGGTTTAAATTTAAGTCCCTACCATCCCATTTAAAATAATGGAGGTAGGGACTTAAATTTAAACCTCATAGAAAATAATGGAATTCAGTTGAATTATGAAGTTATGAAGTTAAATGAAATTATTTTTTATGAAGTTAAATTAAATTAATTGTTTTAAATAGTCAAACATATGAAAAATACAATTTTAAGGTACAAATATAGGATTTGCATACATTTATTTTTTAATTATTAAATATGTTAATAACCCTTTTTAAATTTTAAAAGTAATGTAAAGAATAAATGTCATTACAACATGATTATATTACTACAATTAATTATATACATTATTCACTTTATATACATTACCTTTAATAATTTTTGGTGTGCAACATTTTGTTTTTACTTTAGGTGGACATTTACTTTATAATTTAAACTGCACAAAAATAAATGTAATGCCATATATTTTCATCAATTAAAGATTTAGGGCCTGATTTAGAACTTGGCGGATGGGTTACTCCGTCACAACAGTGATGGATATCCCGTCCAGCAAAATCTAAATCCCATTATAGCCTGTGGGATTTTGATTTCGGCAGATGGCTAACCCTCACCGTTGTAACAGAGTAACCCATCCCCCAAGTTCAAAATCAGGCCCTTATCTAAAATTAAGTTAATAGTGCTGTAGTATATTTTCTTTAGTTCTAAATTTAAAGGAAATATAGATAATTACTTCACATTAAATTTAAACATTTAAATACTTTACTAGTTTTTTTAGTTAAATAATATTTCTTTACTTTTCCTTATCATGAGACTCCACAATCAGGACAGAGAGTATAAGTGTTAGTCTAAGAATGCAAACAATCTTCTACATGATGCCGTGAAACCAAACCAATACTATATAAAGTCCTGGTAATCCAAATAAATCTTACCAAGGGATTTCTCTTTGCAATGCAAAGCGCTCCAATATGTATCTCACTTCTCTTATAATGACTAACCAAGCTGAGCAAGTTGTCTGACATTACTGACATTGTTCTGCTCTTGATGAGGCCATTATTTTGGCTAACCATGTAATGTCAACATTCAATAGTTCCTTATTTTTCACATAAATAATGTTACTTGTTAACCTCTTAGCTGCTGGGCCTTTCCCCCCCGTGATGAGCCCTTTTTTAGCTATTTGGGGTAGATCGCACTTAGGCCCTCATAACTTTTTGTCCACATAAGCTATCCAGGCCAAATTTGCGTCCTTTTTTTGCAACATCCTAGGGATTCTAAAGGTACCCAGAGTTTGTGGGTTCCCCTGGAGGAGTCCAAGAAATTAGCCAAAATACAGCTACATTTTTGTTTATTTAAAAAAAATGGGAAAATGGGCTCCTGAAGAAGGCTTGTGGTTTTTTCTCTGAAAATGGCATCAACAAAGGGTTTGCGGTGCTAATATCACCATCTTCCCATCGTTCGGCAACAGGCAGACTTGAATCAGAAAACAAAATTTTCAACACAATTTTGGCATTTTACTGGGACATACCCCATTTTTACTATTTTTGGTGCTTTCAGCCTCCTTCCAGCTGGTGACAGGAATGGGTATGAAACCAATACTGGATCCCAGAAAGCTAAGCATTTCTGAAAAATAGACAAAATTCTGAATTCAGCAAGGGGTCATTTGTGTAGATCCTACAGGTTCCTCAGAATCCTACAGGTTCCTCAGAAAATAACAGCTGAAATTAAAAAATATTGAAATTAAGCGGAAAAAACAGCCATTTTTCTCCATGTTTTCCTGCAATGTCAGATTTTTTAAAGCAATATACCGTTACATTTGCTGGACTCTTCTAGTTGCAGGAATATATAGGGCTAGTAGGTTCATGAAGATCCCTAGGTACCCAGCGCCAATAAATGAGCTGCACCTTGCAATGGTTTTTCATTCTACACCGGGTATACAGCAATTCATTTGGTGAAATATAGAGAGTGAAAAATAGGTATCAGAAAAACCTTTGTATTTCCAAAATGGGCATAAGATAAGGTGGTGAGAGGCAGTGGTTATTTGCACATCTCTGAATTCCAGTGTGCCCATACTAGCATGTGAATTAAAGGCCATTTCTCAAATAGATGTCTTTTTACACACTGTCTTACATTTGGAAGGAAAAAATGTAGAGAAAGACAAAGGGCAATAACACTTGTTGTGCTATTCTGTGTTCCCCCAAGTCTCCCGATACAAATGGTACCTCTCTTGCATGGGAAGGCCTAATGCTAGCGACAGGAAAGGCAACATGGGCACATCACATTTTTAAATTGAAATCTGACGTGTTTTTTGCAAAGTGCCTAGCTGTAGATTTTGGCCTCTAGCTCAGCCGGCACATAGGGAAATCTACCAAACCTGCGCATTTGTGAAAACTAAACACCTAGGGGAATCCAGGATGGGCTGACTTGTGAGGCTCTCACCAGGTTCTGTTACCCAGAATCCTTTGCAAACCTCAAAATGTGGCCAAAAAAACACTTTTTCCTCACATTTCGGTGACAGAAAATTCTGGAATCTGAGAGGAGCCACAAATTTCCTTCCACCCAGCGTTCCCCCAAGTCTCCGGATACAAATGGTACCTCACTTGTGTGGGTAGGCCTAGCGCCTACAACAGGAAATGCCACAAAATGTGGACACATCACATTTTCCTAAAGAAAACAGAGCTGTTTTTTGCAAAGTGTCTGGCTGTAGATTTGGGCCTCTAGCTCAGCCGGCACCTAGGGAAACCTACTAAACCTGTGGATTTTTTTAAACTAGACACCTAGGGGAATCCAAGATGGGGTGACTTGTGGGGCTCTCACCAGGTTCCCCAGAATCCTTTCCAAACCTCAATAGTTGGAAAAAAACACTTTTTTCTCATATTTAGGTGATAGAAAGTTCTGGAATCTGAGAGGATCCACAAATTTCCTTCCACCCAGCATTTCTCCAAGTTTCCCAATAAAAATGGTACCTCACTTGTGTGGGTAGGCCTAGTGCCCACAACAGGAATAGATCACACAACGGCCAATGTTGGTCCTTACATGAGACAACTGTTGACCCTGGGGTGATCCATTCCGGACGCATGCACTAGGTACAGGCACTCAAGTGGGGTAGTGTTTTTATCAGGACAGGTGAGGAATCACTGGGTGGTAGGAATTTTGTGGAACCCAGCATATTCCTGTAGTTTGTGTGACAGAAATGGAAGACAAATATAGTTTTTATTCAACATTTCAGCTTTGCAGGGTATTCTGAGTAAGACAACTTTGGGAGATCCACACAAGTCACACCTCTTTGGACTCCCCCAGATGTATAGTTTCCAGAAATGTCTGGATTTAGTATGTTTCCCTATATGACCATTGAGCCCAGGACCAAAAACACAGGTGCCCGCATTACAAAACCATTTTGTTTTGTGATAGATAATTTTGATGTCTCCACAATACGATTTGGGTGGTGGAATTTGGGGCTGAACTAAATTGGGGAGCTCCCAAGAGAGCACTCTCTCTCTGTGCTTGCCGCTGCATTCACCTCCTCTCTGGGTAGGGCTAACCCGCTATTTCCCCGTTGCACAGGCTGTGTCTGCAAAGGGATAGCAGGACTGTCCTCATCACCTCCCTCATAATTACTTGAAAAGGAGTTATCGAATGGGACTCCTCCGACTGAAAAATCACTCCCAGAGTCTGCGCCATTGTCCTAACCCTCGCATGCTATCTCAGTATCTGCTGTATCACTCTCTGATCCTATGTCAGAGCTGTCCTCTATAACCCGAGTGCAGGCAGCAGTCATCCAACGAGATGCCATCTCTGCTACTGGCTAAACTGTTGCTCTAAAACACTAGCCTACGTAGACAGTCACACAATTGCTGGTGTGTGATACTATATATAGATCTATCTCTATATAGATATATCTATATATATAGATCTATATATATAGATCTATATTTTTTTAGTAGTTGTGTGGTTTACTTGGGGGCCAAAATGGCCCCCAGGGAAACCCTACAAATACTGAAAAAAAGTATTGCTGCGACCCTGTCAATTTCTTAATTAAAAAAATAAATAGCCCTCCCAGGGGACACCTACCTTTACGTAAAAAAATATGTCACCGGGGCGGGAGGGTGGCCCATTTTCCAAGGGGCCCGACCCCCCCCAAGTGAAATCCCTGGTGTCTAGTGGTGTTTCCTGGCCCTCGATCGCAGCTGTGCTGCGATCGAGGGCCAGGACACATGTTCAGGAAGGCCTTGTGTGAAAGGGGAGAGTCTCCCCTTTCACACGAGGCCTTCTCGAGTGTTAGGAAGGTCGTTTGGGGCCTCCCGGTGCACTGACGTCACAAAGGGGCGGGTGAGGGAGACATGGAAGATCTTCTGTGTCTCCTGAGGATTTAAAAAAAAAAAAAAAAAAGAAATTTGTAGCCCACTCCCTGGTGTCGGCCACTGGTCGTGACTTGCACTAGGGACGTAGTGTGGGTATCAGCCAGTGGCCGACGCCCGCACTAAACGGGTTAATGAGTGATTAAATTATTCAATAATTCTTCTGAAGATATACTCATTGCAGATTGATTAATGTAATGATTATTTACATTACCTAGCACTGGGGCCAAATCACCCCCACGAATGGTTGACTTGCACCATATTAATGATTATAACACAACATAATGGCACATAACATAACATCACATAACATACCATACTATCACATCACATGACATAGTTGTGCTATACAACCATTGGCACAAAGCACAGGGAAATGCAGCTGAAAAGATAAGAAATTTGACCAATATGGTCCCAAGATGACTCAATTAAGGCAAAACGCTTCTGCCTATTAATACGCTGCAGCTATCAAAAACCTGCTCTCTTTCTGACAGAAAAAACTGATCTGCCATACCATTATCAATCATTTATCACAATAGTCTTTAATATATATTCCCTAACATTGCAGAACAGCAATTACAAAAATGCACCACAGTAAGAGGATCACTAAATAAGTAAAGATTAACGTGGTATGTTATTAATCCCAAAAAACTAAACTGTTTTTATTTTAGGCCATTATAGTAGCAGAGTTGCTGACATTCTCACGTTGTTGCACCATAGGTTCTTGCACATTGGTCCTTAAAGCACTTTCTCTTTTTCTTATTTTCTCTGAAAACAGGGGTTATTGCATTCATCGTTTTCAAGGAGGCAGGAAGATGTATATAATAGTTAGTTGACTTCTGCTTGGCCAGATAGGTTAACCTCTGAATAACGTAAGTCTGCCAATTGTGTCTTTTGTTACGTCTACACATTCCATAATGCTGTCCTGCTCACCTAAGAAGCTTTCTTATTCTTCCCGCAAGCATTTCACCGACAGGATAGAACAGAAAGCTTACACTAAAATAATGTGGCCTTTACTTGTAGCTTTCCTGGTTTTGAAACCAAGCATTCGAGAGCCTTTTGAAAAATGTAACATTTTGTGAAGATGACTGATGAAAGAGGAGTAGGCAGATTTTGTTAGAGGAACTCAATTGCTGTATTCAATTCCCCTCTAGGAAACAGAAATGTGAATATTATTACTGTCTGAGAAATGTTCATGATCTACTTACGAGAGTAGTCTAATAACCTCGGGACAGCATTACTATTCATTTTAAGATCTTTTTCTTCATGTTTTAAAATAGACTGTTTAATGGTCTGCAGGGTTATTTAGACCCTTGTGGATGGCCTACCTGGTGGGCAAAATGTTGTTTGCCAAATTTTGAGATCCACGCTCACAGAACGCCATGTTTGTTATACTGGGGAGTCTATTTCTTTTGTCTTCAAGAAATAAACTTCCAGAGTGTGAGCTTGCTTCTTGAAAACAAAAAACAAATGTGCTGATGCACAGGGATGTGCACTGGAGTCATTGTTTGAATTACTTGCCTGGGACTTACATGACTTGCATAGTAGTACTGTAAAGGAAAATCTGATGAAGGTCATCCTGCCATAACTAAAGCAGAGTGACTGTCACATTGACCTGACAGCATTCTGGCAGATGAGCCATCAGGTAGGAGGTTTTGGTCAGCAGGACCAGCTGAGGCGGAAATGCTCCCTTTCAGAAATGTTGAATTTCCCCCAGGTCTACATGGGTGAGGTAAGCACAACTTTGGCAAGAAGAGAGCATAGCTGATTTATGGTGTGCCCTTCACCACCAAACTCTAAATGACCCCCTTAGATTGAATCACTACATCTACTTGTTTGCTCTCTCTCCTTCACCAGCGTTTTAATCTACTTATCAAAAGATCAAAAATTTGAATGGCTATGTGAATGATCAGATATGAAATGCAAAATAGAAATGACCCACCAGAAATTTTGATTCACCTGACTTGCCGAAACACTACACAATTGTGGTGTTCACTGCCGAAGTATATTTTTTCCAATGAGACCTCTCACTAAATGGCAACAATATAGCCTGTTAATGCTGCTTTCCTGCAAATGAAGATTGCTATACCCTAAAACACAAACAATGAGGCCTTCATCCAAATAGAAGACAGCATTGGTATATCATTTCCTCCAGAGAAAAGGCCCTAGTGCTCTCAGTAATTACGAGCCTCACACACATGCTGAGAGGCAAACTAGGTTTATCTGCCTATCAGCAGGTACTTACAAAGGTATTACTACGTGAAGACAGTTAGGATTCACACCTAAACACAAAGACACACCTTTGAATAGTTTCTCCAGGTTTGCACTGCAATAGCTGAAATCTTTGTACTTCATACTATATTTTCTAGTAGAAATTGCTCTGAATCTTACAGTTGGCAGCATGTTCAGTGCTAGTAAGTCAATAAATAAATGAATAAAAATAATATTTTTGTCATTTGATATTGGGCTGACCTTGTCATTCTGAGAACTTTTAATCCACTGACAAAGTCTGATGATTATTAAGGGGCAGTAAGACTGCTTTATATGTGGTGGTCGTGATAGAGGGATTGGATTATTGGTATTCAGCTACATCAGTATTCTGCTGACGTTTCATGACCTGGAATGAGGAAGTTAGAGGAAATATATCTAAAGTCCAAAATTTTGAGGCCTATTCCCAAAGGTAGGTTCTGCCACAAATGTGAGTTTATGATCAATTTACCTGAATTACACCTGCTTGGAATTCACAAAGGGATTCCTGGCTGGCAGAAGTCCTTTACGATTGTAGGGATTTCTCCAATGAGTGCAGGGATATCTGCATATGTAAATCCCACTCAAGAGAGTAGGGGAATTTAGGCTGTTCGTGAGTGTTTCCGTTTGTGGCTAGCCTTGCAAGTTTGTGAGCCCCCACAAACATGCATGTTTGTGGGCATACACAACCTAATGTTATTCCAGTTTCCATACTGGAAAGGGTTATATTTTTATTTCAACCAAGGGCTGGTGTAACTAGCCTTTTCATGGTGGGAAGGGAAGTGCTGGCCATAGCAGGCACAGGGTGTTTCCCTGGGAGACTGGAAGTGTAGTGCCCAGTTTTGCAGCGGTGGGGGCCAGTTTCTTTACCAGGGGCTGGTTTTGCACTGGTGCTGCAATATCAGCCTACAGTAACAAAAGCAGCAGTGCTTCCCCCTTGCAGCGCCCCCGGGAGTGGTCAGACAAAATTGCCAGGGCTGCTTCGGGTTCCCAGTCCGGCCCTGTGGAATGCCACCCCTTAACCCCACCAATCTGGTGGGAGTGTAGGGCAGGAAGTTTTGACACAAGAAAATATTTTCCTCAAGGAAAGAAAGAAACAAAAAAATATGGCAATCAATTGCTCCTCTGTGGAGTAAAGGAGGAACTCAGTAAGACAGAGGGGGTCATTCCAAGTCTGGCGGGCGGCGGAGGCCGCCCGCCAGACTTCCCCCCTCCGAAATACCGCTCCGCGGTCGAAAGACCGCGGAGGGTATTCTAAGTTTTTCCCTGGGCTGGCGGGCGGTCGCCAAAAGACCGCCCGCCAGCCCAGGGAAAAACTGCCTTCCCACGAGGATGCCGTCTCGTAATCGAGCCGGCGGAGTGGGAAGGTGCGACGGGTGCTGTTGCACCCGTCGCGTATTTCACTGTCTGCCAAGCAGACAGTGAAATACTTGTAGGGGCCCTCTTACGGGGGCCCCTGCAGTGCCCATGCCAGTGGCATGGGCACTGCAGGGGCCCCCAGGGGCCCCGCGAACCCCCCTACCGCCATCCGGTTCCCGGCGGGCGGACCGCCGGGAACTGGATGGCGGTAGGGGGGGTCGGAATCCCCTCGGCGGCGCAGCTAGCTGCGCCGCCTTGGAGGATTCCAAAGGGTGGCGGTACACTGGCGGGAGACCGCCAGTGTTGCCGGTCCGACCGCGGCTTTACCGCCGCGGTCGGAATGCCCTTGGGAGCACCGCCGGCCTGTCGGCGGTGCTCCCGCGGTCCTCCAACCCGGCGGTCATTGACCGCCAGGGTTGGAATGACCCCCAGAATGTATTCTCAGCAAACCAAGCAAATCACATGATTTCCAAAGAAAAGGTAGAAAATCTAGACATACATGATGTAAATATCTTAGAGTAAATTACCAATTTTTATGTGATTATATCCCTATATTTTAAATGTTCTTGCTAGTAAGCAATTAGTACTACTTATACATCTACATGGCTCTGCTCGCTAACATAGCCCGATCTTACAACCTCAACATCATCTCATACGCCGATGACACCCAACTAATCCTCTCCCTCACCAAGGACCCCGCCACCACCAAGACCAACCTCCACAAAGGAATGAAGACCATCACCGCATGGATGAAGAACAGCTGCCTGAAACTGAATTCCAACAAGAATGAGGTCCTCATCTTTGGCTCCACCCGCTCTGCTTGGGACAACTTCTGGTGGCCTGCCACACTGGGAACCGCACCGACACCCACCAACCACGCACGCAACCTGAGATTCATCCTGGACTCTTCACTATCAATGACCAAGCAAGTCAACACCATCACCTCCTCCTGCTTCAACACCCTCTGCATGCTTCAGAAGATCTACAAATGGATCCCCACGGAAGCCAGAAGAACGGTCGCCCAAGCCCTTGTGAGCAGCAAGCTGGACTACGGCAATGCCCTATATGCAGGAACCACGGCCAAACTCCAGAAAAGACTGCAACGCATCCAGAACGCCTCCGCACATTTCATCCTGGAAATCACCCGCCACTGCCACATTACAGCCCACCTAAGAGACCTACACTGGCACCCCGTAAACAAGCGAATCACATTCAAACTCCACATCCACGCTCACAAGGCACTGCACAACACCGGGCCAGAATACCTCAACAGACGGCTCTCCTTCTACACCCTGACCAAACAGCTTTGCACTGCCGACCTTGCCCTCTCCACCGTTGAACGCATTCGCAGAACAACTGCGGCCAGCAGATCATTCTACCACCTTGCCGCCAAGATGTGGAACACTCTTCCCACCCACCTGCATCAGACTTAGGACCTACTTACCTTCAGAAGACATCTCAAGACATGGCTGTTCGAGCAGTGGCAGCCACCCTCCCCCTCAGCACCTTGAGAACCTCATGGGTGAGTACTGCACTTTAAAAATTCACTGATTGATTGACTTATACAGTTTCAAAGATGCCACTGACTGCCTCATCCACATTTGGGATACGACAAAAAACTCAGAGGGGCAAGTCACCCCAAGTGCTGAAGGACAAATCTTCGGATTTTATCCAGTGATCAAGCATAGTTTCTCTACTATCAGGCAGGAAGAAAACTGAATGCTAAAAAACTGAGGGGCATATTTACAAGCCCCGAGTGCCTTCTTGCCATGCTCTAGCTTAACTTTTTTAATGCTACGGCGGCATCAAGGAGGCCTTTTCCCCACACCAGATTTACAAAGTGGCGTAATTCAAGCATTGCGCCACTTTGTAACCCCTTGTGGCATATTATACCTGCACCAGGCATAATGTATGTAAAGAGGGCGTTCCCCCATTAGGAGGCCCAGAAAAATTGTGCAGTGGAATTTAGGAGATTTCACTGCACCATTTTTCCAGTCATTTTTATTGCCTGCCATGGCAGGCGTTAAAGTGACACTCCCATTGTTTCCAATGGGCCTCCCTATACATTGCTGGACTAGGACCATCATTTTTGACCCTGTTCAACCAATGTGCCACAATAGCGTAAAAAATTATGACCCTATTGTGCTAACGTGAGGCATGGTGCGCCGTATTATAAATACTGCGCTACCATGGTGAAGTTAGGGGGGGGCACAAGAAAAGTGGCGCATCATAGCTGATGCGCCACTTTCTTATAAGTATGCTCCTGAGTCTTGGCTCACTGGTATTTCTGTTAGATAACTGTTAGAGTAAATACAGAGTCAGGCTCCAAAGAAAAGGGAAAAAGCACCATTTGATGAAAGTTGTTTATCTCTTACACTTCCCATCCTCGTTCCTCATATTAACTTTATTTGCGAGGTGGTGGCAAGCAGAGTTAGGCGTCATGAGGGCTTGGAGGTCATATGGTTGATAGAAGGATGTGGACGCATTGTTTGTGGTTTTTGTTTATTGCATTTGATTGCTGAATTATGACTTTTATATTTATTGAATTTGGAAATCTCATACATCATTGTTGACAGCTAGAACATGATGCCGGTGGCAGGCATATGTGTTCCACATTAAAAGAAATGTGATGCTTTTCTTTGGTCAATAGATTGAAGAATCCACTTGAGAGCAAGCAGGCGGTGAGAGTGAGAGAATTATTCTAATGAGAGGGAAACGGGGGAATTATTCAACTGGTATTGACTTTTCATTCTATTCATATATTTTTACATATTTTTCTATTTTGACTTGATGCAAATAAGGAGTGTGATGTGAGCAGCAGTTTTAATGTTAGCTAAATGTCTAATCTTTATAAGCCTGAACACATGAACAAGTTTCCATCATATTTTCAAGTTTGATATGTTTATGGATTCGCAGTATCATCTGGCCCTATTTGTAGTAATTATGTTATCGAATTTAGTAGTTGGTGGCAGGTAGGGGAATGCCATTGGGTACCCATGCTAACAGTGCTACTTGGAACCAGTCCATGCAAGGACAAGTTTCATTCAGGTAGGGTTTATCGAGGTGCCTCTGGTGGCCACACCCCAAAACACTTACATCAAGTAACTGTAAGGGGAAAAAGAGGTTTGTTTTTATTGTTTGCTGCTCATGAGAACGAGGTAATTATCACAGAGCCACTCACTTTCTCTTTCTTTATGTTTTTTACACGGTAGACGTAACAGCAATGTCTTAGTGACCAAAAAGGGCCACTTATTCATCAAAACTCTTGGCAACTAGGGTTGCCCTCCTTTTTCTTCTTAGTGTCCCTATGTAGTTTTATTCTGGCTGCTTGTAACCATTCCATCCCCGTGGACCATCCTCTGTCATTCATAATTACCTCCTTCAGTTCTTCTCTCTTATGGAAGCATGTGGGTTACTCCCCATTGCTCTTAGATGGACTCCAGAATTAGGATCATGCACAATGGCAGGCTATATACAGTACCTGCCTGCATGTTGCTCACCTTTTGTTCCATAGGTATTTATTGGCACTTCTGCCACGGCAGCCTATTTCCAGTACATGCCCACGGCTGCTTTTATATTGCATACTGTTGCTGAAATTTTCACTGGTGTAATGACTCTAAAGTAGACTAGGCCCTAATGCCCAGGCCACAGTGCTTGTGCTCTAACCCTTAAAATGATATGTTTAATTAGTTTACCTCCAACTGGCATAATATAAGTACCTAGTATATGGCACTAGATGTACTCAGGGCCTGTAACTTTAGTGTCCCTTGTGGACTGAAGCACTGATTGTGCCATCACGGGGCTGCCAATGCATACCATGACTAACAGGCTGCCAATGCACACCAGCAGAGCAGTTGTTAAACTGCAACTTGACTTTGTAATTTCAACCTTTTGTAAAGCAAACCTCCCTTTCTAAATATCTATAAGTCACCCCTAAGATATAGCTAACAAATGTAAACTAAAATGTATACTTCATAGAATGAAAAGAATTGTTACATTAAACCTGACGTGTTGCCCAAGTCGAATTAAATGTAACTATTTTACAAATGGCAACTTTAGAACGTTGCCACTTTGTTTCCTATGTTTTCCAGCAGCCATTTTTGTTGGAAATAGCTGCTTTCCTTGAGACAGCCTGCTGCCATTCTTAGGTGAGGTGAGACCAGCTCACATGAAGAGGAACAAAGGGGATGGCAAGGGAAAGGGCGTAAACTCATCCTGGCAGGATGGACAGAGTGGGTGTGAGCCCAAACCGCAAGCTTCACATGGGAAGCCACCTTCGTATGGCAAATGTCAATCACACTATGAAAGAGCTGCTCTTTTATATAATTATTCAGGCTGGCATCTTGGGCAGAGATCAAAAATTCAACGTCAAACCAGTTTCGCAAGGGGACTTTAGCCCCTACATAGCCACACCTATGGGTTGGGGTGGGGGAGCGCCTCACACCAAGCGACAGATCTAGCCATCTGGAGAGGGGGCAGAATAGGGTGGTCTGCCATAGTTAGATGCCACACTGCACAAGAAATCGTCATCGCAAAGGAGTGCACGTGGTAACCCACTGGCTAGGTAATGCCACCACCCCCGGAGATCATAGCAGGTATCAAAGTGGTACTCTGGTGCCCAGATCTCAGTTTACTGCTGGATTGGAAAGTAGACAGAAGAAAGACTGTTCTGCTGTTCTGTGGATTCAACCAAGAGCAACTGAACCTGCTGTATCTGAGGACTGGCAAAAAGAGGAATGTGCGTGTTGTCCCCACAAGTGTAAGAGCGTTTCACTATGGTTTAAAGACAAAAGAAACTCCACAAGTCAGTTAGCTGACTCACTTTCAAGGATCAGGGCCATAAAAGTGGAGTAGAAGTCTGCCTTCTGGAGAACCCAGTAGCCAGGAATGCCTGACAATTACTGGACATGAAGTTTCAGCCTGGGAGACCAAGTCCTCACCCTGACAAGGTGACTTGCATTTGCAAAGTAGGCTTTGAGGAATGGGAAAGGAGGCAATTATTCATAATAATATATGTGTCTGCCCGGACTTCCTGAAAGAAGGAATCTGTTGAGAGCCCCTTCATCCAAGTTGGAGGAAGAACGTGTCTACAAGCACTTATACAAGGCCTAAATCCCGAGCACATGTGCTTGAACATCAGGGTAGTAAAATGTGTCAAATTATTTTTTGTGAATGTTTGTCCCCAAACTCATAAGAGCAAGACTGAACTTCACATAAGTCCGCTGATAATCGGTCACTTTGTGTAATAATCATTATCTCAATCCAACAATTGGTGCTGTTGTTTTGCTTACTTTTTATCATAATAATTATTATGCATATTTAAGTGTAATGGTTTAAACTGTGCACTTTATTAATAAATCTGAATCTGAATCGGAAGGTGCCCTGAGTTTGCTGGGCCTGGGAAGGCCGTCAGAGTGCATTTTGGCCACCCTGCAAGAAAGATATTGGCAACCAAAGAAAATCATTGGTTTTGCTGTAACCAGACCTGTGGAAGCTAGCCCTGCGCTGGTCTTCACTTGGACACTGCTGGAGATAGACCCCTGAGGCCACGTTCAAATACTAAGGGGAAGACACAGGAAGGTCCACCGCTCCAGGACAGCATCACCCAACATCTTCAGCATCCTGCACCCCTTGACACTGGACCATTACACTGGCTTAAAAAATGGTCCTGCCGAAGTATTCACAACTAGACTAAAGGCTGCTAAAAGTGGTAGGTAAATATTCTCCTTGACCTGTTTGGTCCCTGTGACTGGCTCCCTACTGTAGCAGGCACCACCAAGACACACCCCACACTGCAATTCAACAGCCTTAGAATCAATGGTGAGGTAAGCTACCCATCCGCTAATATAGTTCAGCACCAATCAGGAGTATGCAGTACTGTATAAAGACAATTACAATACAGTACAATTACCTGTACTCATAGAGAAAGCTTCCTTATTTTTCAAATTTAAATATCATGTTGATTTATTGTGGGGTTTTAATAAATTATTCTTATTGTGTTAGCATTGTTTGCATATTTGTAAAGAACCACAAACGTGTGTTATTTTGGTGCGGAAAGAGTTTTAATTCTAACGATGTATTCATGACATATGAACCTGGAATGGCATTGCAAAGGATGGCCACTCTTGCCACTTGGCTTGGTGACATATAAGTACAGAGAACTGCAGTGGAGCAGCTGGAAAGATGACACAGTAATAATGCAGTAACTGTTATGGAGGAGGGGGCATTTCGGAACATTAATTGATCCACCAATGTGATACTGGCAATTAACATATTGGTTGAGATAAAAACTACAAATGAGAAGGCGGTACACAGGAAGTGATGCAACAGTCAGAAAGAATTGCTTCTTAAATTGTGACAACTGATAATGGTGTAGAATATTATCCCCACTACCCATTGGCTCATGGCAGAAGAGCCTATTAGTAACTGTTGGTTGGACCAAGCTAAATACGTGCATTTAGCAGCAAGCTTTAGAAAATCCTGGTGGCACTCTGCAGATATGCACGCCCAACCACTTCAAAAAAGAAGAATATCTGCCAAAGAGGAAGTGATGCGGGAGGTGGCAGGTTTGGAACAGCAAAAGTGAAGGAAATCTGCCCATTATACAAGCAATTTACAACAGCATACATTTTGACCAGGCACATCTCGAGAGAGAAAACCAGGCATTGGAATATGTCTGGCTTTCCTGTTGAAGACCTTCATTGATTCGTTGTATGTGTGGCTGAGTGAGTGGGTAAGTGTGAGAATGAGTGCTTGGGTAAACAAATAATTGAGTGAGGGCATGGATAGAAAGCAGGGTAATAAATACGTGCATGAATGGATGAAGGGGGCAAGAGTAAGGAATAAGGCTGGGCACGGAGGTTGGGGTGGGAAAAGGAGCACAAAATGTGAATGGATATCTAGTTACATGGAAGGAGGAAATAATACATGGATGGAGGGATGGCTATATGAATGGATGAGTGCACGAATTGATGAAAGGAGAAAAGGCAGTGTTATTGATTACACTTTCAACTCCAGCTTCCTGTTGCCCATCTTCCTGCAGGTCTAGCAACAACCCCAGCTTCCTGTTGCCCATCTTCCTGCAGGTCTAGCAATAGGCCACGTATTTGATGTCAGCAGCAATGACAACATCAAGCCAGTCAATGAATGCTGGAGTGAAAGTAATATGTGGCAGGATCATGTTAATTCCAAGAGGAGAGATACTGCAGATGGAGTGTGGCAAGGGGCATTTCTAAACCTGGGCCCGTAACAGGCTGGACCTGTGTAGTGCCATAGTATGGCAGTCTATGAGCTTCTCTGTAGTCCACTGGCAGATGGAGGCTGCACAGTGTAGAAAGTTGAATTATTAGTTGGGTGGATGTGGTCAACCACATGCAATAAAGCTCTAGGTAACTTTTCCAGTAATTTAAAACTGAGATCACTTCTGGTCTATGGGAGAGAGCAGGCAGGCTTAACATAGTGAAACCTTGAAAAACAGAAATACCAAAATAGTTAAAACTCAACAAAATAAAACCCCATTTCAGTTCATGAAATAGAGTAAAATGTAATAAAGAAATTGACACTAAAATGACAAGAATGTGATAAAGGGTACAAGAGATGTAAGGTTTAAAAGATTTGAATAAAAAATGTCACAAAAAAGAACGAAGCACCAATGATAGTCTATAGCTGTGGCAGACCTTAACCTAGATGTGACGTCAGGCTGACTATGATGGAGCACTGGTCATTACCCCAATCAGGTTGTCCTGGCCTGAGATTTTATCCTGGGACTTAGGGCCAGATGAACGAAGCATTTTCCAAGTCGCAAACGGGCTGATTTGCAGAGTCAGTCCATTTGCAACTTGAAAAATGCTTTTTGGGATATATAAAGCCCAAACTGCGATTCGGTATTAGGAAGGGGCGTGTCAAGGGCGACCCTTCCTAATACCGAATCCAAATGGTATATATGATTATTTTGTGACCGCGAATCCGGTCGCAACACAATCGTAGTTAGCACCAGTTTCAAACTTTGCATTTGCATTCGCGAACGGGAAGGGGTCCCCATGTGACTCCTTACCCTCTGTGAATGGCAGAGAAAATATTTTTCAGAGCAGGTAGTGGTCCTATGGACCACTGCCTGCTCTGAAAAAATGAAAAGAATACTTTTCATTTTTGCTTTTGAAATGCATCTCGTTTTCCTTTAAGGGCTGCATTTTTAAAAAAAACTGCTTTATTTAAAAGCAGTCACAGACATGGTGGTCTGCTGTCTCCAGCAGGCCACCGTCCCTGTTCTGGCGACCATTCCCAATGGGGCCGCAAATTGTGACCTACCTCATGAATATTCAACTTGTTGTGCCCCTATCGCCCACCCAGAAGTGTAGCTAGGGAAATGAGCAGTCCCTTCCTCTGTGGTCGCTCAAATCTTTGTTTTAAGGGTAGCTCCCCGTCCACTAGGTTTATAGCCTACCTAAATTGGGGAACAAACTGTTTCCTTCCCCAGGTCCTACCTTACATTTGCTTGTGACATGACACACCATTTACAGATTATTAAAGTTCCTGGGTCCACCCTAACTGGCCTTCCTGCAAGGGAAGAGAAACACTTTCCCACACCCTGGACATTGTCTCTGCTCTGGGAACAGTTTTCACATTCAGCAACAAATGGGTATGATAATGCACAAAGTGGCATACTCTCACCTGTAGTGCAAGCAGAGGCAATGTGTGACTTTACATCAATGCCCCAGGATAGACTTTGGCTAAACAGTGCAGCTGCACTGGTGAAAATGTCCATAAACTTTCTGCTTCACTACTGTGGGCATTATATTCTTATATAAGATTTGGAACTATGTTTGGGACAACTTTGGGAATCAGCTGGATGAAGAGGAGCTCTATGAATGTCCTTGTGCCAAGTGGGACTCTCCAAGAATGCTTCCAAGTAGTCAGATGTAACGAACAGTATCTGGTGGCCTACATGCACAGTCATATCTACAATCAAAGCACAGGCCTAAACAGGCACTCAGTGCACAAGCTACTTCTGGGATAAAACAGAGCAGTAAGAAGTGGTGGACACTACAGAATTACCACCCCACTGCATCAGCAGGCTGTATGAGTGCTGGACAAGGAACCATACTCACAATAACATAACAAATGTACTGTTTCATAGAGGTGTAGATCAGAGCAACTGCATTCATAAAAACACTCCAGAATCAGAATCAGCGGGATGCAGTTCCCAGAAATCACCCTGAGAACATCACTACCGGGCCTGTATGGAAGTGGCAGACCACAGGAGTCACTCGCAACATCACTGTTATTTCATTGTGACACTGAAGTGCTGATCACTGCAATTGTACTCACAGCTTTACTGCAACATAGCACATTGGCTGCGTCAGTGGAAGCCACAACACCGTAATGGCCCTCAGGACAGTACAAGAGCAGTATGATTTCACTATGTCAACAAGGTGCTGAGGACAGAAACAATCATGGTGCAATGAGTAGCAAATGTGGGAAGGGCATGTGATGCGAGGTACCGATGACTAGTATTGGTAGGAATGGTGAGTGTTGTCTGAACGGAGAGATATTCATGAGGACAGTGGCAAGTGCTCCTTTTATCTATTTTCTGCTTGTGAAGGAAAGCTTCTTGATGTTCGACCTTTTTAAATGGCGTTTCTAGTCTTGTATTGACTGTGGTGAGTGATATGAGAATGGATGTGTATCAATGGTGAGACTGGTGAGAGATGTTGTGTTATTTACAGTTATAGAGAGATCGTGTTGGATGATGTCAGAGCGATAGGTAATGGTGGTTAGACTGTTGAGCAATAAGAGAGTGTAATGTTAGGGTTGGCGAGACTGGTGCTTGATGTCACACTGTGAAGGATAGTTAAGGTGCGGTTGTGGGGGGTTCTGTAATTTTGATGGGTAGCAACGGTGAAATCATGGTGAGTACTGTGACAACATGATGAGTAGCTTTAGTGATGCTGTAAAGTAGTGTGTGTGTGTGTGATGGATAGTGAAGGTGAGGTGGTAGGGGACTAGTGACTGATGTGTGGGTGTGTGGATAGCAGTGGTGAGGCTGAGGTGAATGAAGCAAGAGTGTTATGTTGTGCTGTGTAGTGGCGAGACTGTTAAAGGATGCAATAGTCTGGAGCTTAGTAATGATGAGATGGTGGTAATTGATGGTAATCATGAGAATATGATGGATAGTCATAGGGAGGCTGTGATGAGTGATGCATGAGTGTAATGGATAGTGATGGTTAGACTATGATGAGGGACGGTGGCTGTAAGGATTTCATGGGTAGCATTTGTGATGTTGTACTATGTGAGATTGTGATGGTCAATGATGTTTATGCCATTGTGAGTGATCCCAGAGTATGAACTGTAACAATGGTCAAACTGTGGTAAATGATGCAACGGTATGATCATTAGGAACAATAAAACTGTGAGTGAGTGACTGTGACGTTGAGAACGTGACAGCAATGATAGTGAGGTTATGGTTCCTCTTGTGTTTAGTGAACACTGCTCAAAGGTCGATTGTTTTTTCCACCAAGAACCAAATCTTTGGAATGATTTAGCAAAAAATGTATTTACTGACCATTGAGACAAGAATAGGACTGGATGTTCTGAAGAGGGTGTGCGTTTTTCCAACAACCACAGGATGTATCATTTCCTCTAAAAAGCTGCTGACAGGAACCCTTTGACAGCCAGCCAGAGAAGCCCTAAACTGCCAGCAGGTCCATTTCTCATGATAAATGTGTATGGCTAAATGCCCTACAATCCCCAAAGAGATGCCAATAATCCTTGAGTGGTAGTCGACCCAATGCATTTCCTACTGCTCTTTTTCTCTGCTTCCTTGGACTCAGGTCTCCAACTGCAGGGGATACAAAAGTGGACTCAAGCTTATTATATTTCATCTTTCTCCACCTGATCCCCCATACATTAACATTGATGGTGTATCCCCATCCTGCTGTCCTTGGACTCGTCACTGATCTCCATCCTGTCAGCAAAGGTTGCAACCTTAATGGAGGGCTTGTATAACTGAGATTGTTGAATGGAGTGCTTTGACGTTAGTGCTCTGATCCTGTCTCCCTGATCGCAGCGGCGGAAACTGCTGTGACAGTCTCTCGAGGTCAGTGGGACATCTCCAGAGTGAGCTCGGAGAGCGGGGCAAACGATAGATGGACCGAAATACATAGAGCAGGGCTAATTATTAATCAGTGTGTGCGAGGGCGTCTTGAACCCCTGCTTTAGAAGCTGCAGCAGAGGTGTGGTTCTTTATGGGCCTCTATTGCCTGTAACATGGTAGACAATTGCTGTTAATTACTGTTATAAAGGAATACAGCGTCAGCAGAAGAGCAAGCAGAAGCAAGGAATAACGAAAGGTAGTACACAGAAGAGGGAAAGATGGCATTGAAGAAAGGTGAAAGGATGGATGGATGAGTGGGTGGATGGATGAGTGGGTAGATGGATGAGTGGGTGAGAGGGCGAGTGAATGGATACGTGGTGGACAGGTGAAAGGATGGCAGAGTGAAGGGAAGGATGGATGAGTGAATGGATTGGTGGGTGAACACATGAAAGGATGGCAGATGGATCAATGAGTAGGTGAAAAGATGAGTGAATGCGTGGCAGTATGGATGGACAAATAGATAGATGGGTGGATTGCAGAGTGGATGAATGGATGATACAAGGATGGCAAGATAGATGAATGGATTGATGCTTGAATGGATGGATGGCAGACTTGGAATGGATGGCAGAGTGTATGGGGAAGGATGGATGGCAGAGTGGGTGGATGGATGGCAGAGTGGATGGATGGATAGATGGATGGATGGATCCTGGGATGGGTCGATGGATGAGTGATGGTAGAGTGGCCAGATTGATGGCAGAGAAAACAGAATAGATGGAAGAATGAATAGCAGAGAGGTGGGTGGGTGGAAAGATGGATAGATATGCGGATGGTTGGATGGATGGATGGAAGATGGATGGGAGGATGAATGGAAGGATGGATGGAAGGATAGATCGATGAATGGACCAATAGATAGCATAGTGGATGGATGGAAAAGTTGATGAAAGGATGGAATAGGAACAGATTGAACGCTGGTTGAAAGAATTAATGTCTGACAGAATGTAAAGATGAAATAATGGAGACCCGCAGGTGGATGGAAGGGTGAAAGGATGAATAGATAGATGCTTGGATGTAAGAGACGAGGGAGATATTTTAGGGGCTTGGTGGGCTCATTTGCTTCTCTTTCTTTGTGCATTTGGAGGTTTAGTTCAAAATGGGGGTATTTAAATTTTTGGGCTACTCCCTTGAGTGTTTGTGCAGAAGGGACTGTGAATACTTAATATCAGGAGCAGGGAAGTATACTGAGACAGCAAACTATTTCCTTGACTGAAGTAAACATCTATGACATGCCATGGGGTGATCTAAAAGATGATTGTGAACCAAGTAAGCCAGTGACTCAAGGAGGCGTACTCATAGTAACTTTTGAATTCTCGTGTGTAAACGTGTGTTGTGTATATTATGGGGAGGTGTGTGTTTTGCGTGATGACATGATGCATGACAAGCTGTTAAAAATTTCTGTAGCCAGGCTGAAAAAGGAAATTGAAGTGTAAAGGTCAATGGGGCACTGTTGTACAAGAAAAAATAAAATAAAAATAACACTGCTGTATTCTCCCTATTAATGACAACTTCGTCTCGCTATATATTAAATCACTCTTAATTATAAAAGTGTACCTTCTTATCAAAAATGTAAAGTTATTTATCAACATCCCTAGGTAGGCTCCTAGGTGGAGACGTTAGTTACAGTCAAAGTGTACAATTGCAAGGTATCAGTCTTCAGATGATTTATTGTCTAGGCAGATACTTCACTGTTTATGCTAATAATTACTTCCAAGACTCAACATGCACTATGCGAACTATTAGAGTATTCCAAAAGTGAATTCATTTAAATGTGAAGCGAGTTTGCCAGGGGTTAAGGGCATGTCTGACAATGTCGCATCTATTGGAGATCACTTCCACCAATGCATCCCTATGGTAAATAGGAGAGGAATGAGTGGACACCTCTTGATGTTCTTCTTCTGATTGCAAATGTTTTAATCCAGACATTTGTTTTAGTAAATTCAGCAGAATCTGTATATATCATAAACATCACTGGAAAAATTAATTTGATATTTCTGCCAAGAGATATCATAACCATGGTCACAAGGCCCACCTCAGTTTGGAGGATCATAGAAAGCTTTGTTTTGAAATATTGCAAATTCAGTTGGATTAAATTCGAATTTACACTATTTCAAGCCATATTATACAATCTCCATGATTCTTTAATTTAAGGTTCAGATTGGTTAAGTCTATAGCCAAGATCAAGAGACAAAATATTACTTCTCTGTACATGTGGATGCGTTCTCCAGTTTATTTTATTTATAAATAGGTTCAGACGCCTGTCATATGGGAGACTGATGAAGTAACATAAAAAACATAAGCAGGAAGGTAAATAACTAAATTCACCATCATTTATTAAGACTTAGAGTAGTGGACGAATCTATTGAGACCAGTTTCAGATAAATTACCCACATACATTCTTAAAAGAGAAATAGACCAATATTTCTCAAACCGTTTGTAATAACTGGCGCATATTATCTGATTCTTTGCTCCTTTTTTCCAACTATCGTACTACAAACTAATACATACAATCTATCAAGTTGAAGACAAACTCTACGGTCAAACAGTAACCTGTACATTTGGCTCTGAATACTCCTGACTGCAGTACAGAGACCATATGCTAGGCATTAACAAAACACAAAAGATATGACAAGAGGATGTGCACTTCAAATAGTTCTATATCAAAGCATTATATCCACTACACTGCACAATAAAATGCTTTGCCTTAAGCAAGATACTCTATATCACACAGGATTTACTCCCCTACAAATTGGTAGCAAATATTTTGCACAGTACTTGTTTTCAAATGGATTATTAATAAATGTGCTTTATCGATGTCCAAAACTGGTACACTATTGACCAATGATAAAGATTCGTGTGAACTTCTATAAAATGATTAGCATTGTTAGATCTGTGTGCCCAGCTTTACCCTAAATTAATGAATTTTGAACCATTTATTATTCATGCTAATTTGAAGAGCAAAAAAACAGACCATACCAAGATGGGCCAAAACGAGAATGTTTAGCGAACGTCTTTGCACATCCTGTTTTTGGAGTTTTCGATCAACCTATCCACAGTTCATGTGAAAGAAAAGTAGATGTGTTTTAATGACTGAAAACAATTATGTAAGTAACTAAAGATGGTAATAGATGGTAATAGCGTATGAGGTAGTTTATTGTGAATTATTTTTATAGGTAGTTTTAATCTATACTAAAGTTCAAGTATTTCCTAAAGTTGCAATATTTATATAAGCAATCTTTAAAATATATTATAAAATGTATATAACTATATACAGATTTTGCAATAGCTTACCTAGTAGTACCCTGTGCTACACTGCTCACAACTTTACAACAATTAAGTGTAATATCCAGCCCAAAAAACAGATGACTTGACTTACATTCTTGTTTATTTGGTATGCATAAATTAGAAAAAAAAAGTTGCTATTTTTAGATCATTCCTAAGCAAGTGTGTCCCTGTTAAGAGGCACCAAATTGGGTATAGCCTTGTTGTGGGATGTCCTATACTTAGGGGCATATTTATACTCTGCTTGCGCCGAATGTGCATCAAAGATTTTGACGCACATTCGGCGCAAACCCTGCCCCATATTTATACTTTGACGCCCGACCCCGCAGACGTCAAAATCCAACCATGTGCGTCATTTTTTGGAAGGGGGAACCTGCCTTGCGTTAATGATATGGAAGGTAGGCGTTCCCTTCCAAAAAATGACTTTAAGGCCTGTGCGCCTTATTTATACTCTGGCGTCATTTTGACGCACAGGAGGGGGTGGGCCTTAAAAAACGTTGCACAGCCTGATGGGTGCTGTTTTTTAACGCCTGGGTCAGGGCAGGCGTTAAGGGACCTGTGGGCTCAGAAGGAGCCCAGAGGTGCCCTCCCCTGCCCCCAGGGACACCCCCTGCCACCCTTGCCCACCCCAGGAGGACACCCAAGGATGGAGGGACCCATCCCAGGGAAGGAAAGGTAAGTTCTGGTAAGTATTTTTTTTCAATTTTTTTAAGTGGCATGGGGAGGCCTTATTTGGGCCCCCCTACATGCCACTATGCCCAATGACCATGCTCAGGGGACCTAAGTCCCCTGGGCATGGCCATTGGACAAGGGGGCATGACTTCTGTCTTTGCTAAGACAGGAGTCATGTCAATGGGGGTTGGGTGTAAAAAAAATGGCGCAAGTCCGGTTTGAGGCCTGATTTTTTTACTCAGACCTGACTTGCACCATTTTTTGACATTCAACCCCCATTTTCCCATACGCCGGCGCGGCCTGGTGTGAGTCATTTTTTTTTTACGCAGACCAGTCCGCAGCGCCGGCTAACGTCATTCCATAAATAAGGTGCCTGCATGGCGCATTGGAATGGCGTTAACCGGCGGTACAATTTTTGACGCACAACAGCATTGGCGCAGTTGTGCATCAAAAAGTATAAATATGCCCCTTAGTGAACCAGCACAGTATCGTTGGCACCATGATCCTGCTCTGTCAGAGTCAGACACAGTTAACTATTCCATCTTGATCAGTCGCTTGGACAGGGTAGGCAATCCTGTCCTGGAACTAACTTGCTTCTGTTCATTTTATTAGGGCTACTTGTAGGTCATCACCTAGCTTTTGTCATTTTCTTCTACCTGTTCAGGAGAGTTCATTCTCACAAGGGTTCTATTGCTCTTCTTCTCAGTCTCAGGAAGATGCTACCACTACTGCCCACCCAAGCTAAATTTCTTATCATGTGTAGTGTCATATTCAGAAGACTGGATTACTGCAATGCCCTGCTACTTGGAACTCCTGACTATTTGATTAAGAGACTATATAGAGTCAAAGTGGCAGCAGCTGACCCTGCTTTAAACAGATCCTGTAGATCCTCTTCATCCAATGCCAAAAGGAGTTGCACTAGCTTCCTTGGAAGCAGAGGTTATACTTCTGGGAGATAGCTTTGCTCTGGCTCTGCAAATTGTGTTATCATAAACACATTTCAGAAGTCAAGTGAGGGTGGTCGGGCCTTCACAGTTAAAGCCTCCCAGCTGTGGAATGACTCATCACCCTTACCTAGGCCTTCAATGGAACTGTTGCAATTTAGGAGAGCTCTAAGGACCTGGAGTTTTCCCTAATTAAAAAGGCCCTGCTCGTGTGCATGTTTTTTTCTGTTTAGTAGTACCATACCCATAAAAAGCTCAGCTCTAGGATACCACTTTGGTGACAGTTGCTCTCTACAAAAGCTATAAATAACTGAATAAATAATACATTTTCAATTGTTTTTAATATCTGTATTTAGCATCTTACTAAATCCATTTCTTACTAGTTTTATTCCAACACAAATGCTACTCACTGAATGCTGAAACTTGATCTTTGGCATGATTCTATCGTCAACAATTGGATATTAGAAATTGTATGAGTTTAAACTTGGTAAATCTGAATTTTGAAAGGCAATGTTTTTTTTTCATAAGAAAGGGCAGCTTTCACTTGTCCATACTATGCTGGCCTACCTCTCTGTGTAGCTGCCTCACTCCTACCCTCCAAGGTCATGAAGGATCTTTATTTTCACCTTGATGTGAGAATCCCTCTACCCTATCAGTTAAATTCTTGACCCATGACTGCTTCTTTTAACTCAAAAAATGTTAGTAACATTGGCTGTTTTATCTTAAGCACAGCATGCTTCGGTAATCAGTGCCACAATTTAATCATCTCTGTTTTACAGCTATACTCTCTGCTTAGTATTACCGATTTTCGCATACATCAACTTTTGTTACTGAAAAATGCACTGGCTAGTCCCCTCACTGGGCCTACCCAATGGGAATGCATCTTCCTCGCACCCTTCTGAATGGCAGTCTCCCAGTCAGCCAGCATATTTAACTCAGAGGATTATGCCTTATTAACTAGTATTTTATCAGCAGGTTCCCGTGTTTGTTCTGAATAAAAAAAGTATTAGACTCTTTCCAATTTCATCTGCTTCATATTACAGGAACTCTTCGAGGTTACTTCTGTTAGAACTAAAAGGAAGGAAGGCCACGACCTTTGGATGGCATGACCAGCCGTATGGCTCTCAATTTCACTAAGTTGCTGCTTTATTGAAAACCTTATTAGGTTTTACAACTATTTAAAAAAAGACATGTCTATGCAGTAAGTCGGGAGAAAATGATATTTCAGTGGCAGGAAGTTACCATGCTCTTATGTCACAGAGCACCTTTAAGTTGGAATGGATCCCAAAAACTGGCTCTTGCTGCTTAAACTAGGGCAATTCGTTTCTGTTCCCTTCGGATAAAAGTTTAATCAAACTAAATATTAAAGATACAAAGGACTTCCAGAGACTGAGCCATTGGGCCAACTAACTAATGCAGTGGTCCTCTTGCTGGGCTGGGACTCCCTCTATTTTGGATTAAATGCCACCTTTATTGTTCCAGACCATCTTACGTTACATTTCTTCTAAGCCTTTGCAACATGAGCAAAGTCGCTTTGGGTAGCTTGAAAATGAATAGAATAAATTTTTAGGGATAACATTAGAACAGGCATACAGTACATTGTACTGTCTGCTCCAATGTCAGTCTGCAATATGAAGTGTCTAAAGAGATTTCACTGTGTACCTGCTGGCTTGTGGAACGCGCACAGCCATTGCGTTTTGACCAAAGTCCTTAAACGATACTTTTGTCTCACTAATATAGCATTGCTCCCTCGTTGTGCTATGTAAACCGGCTTGTTGTTTTAAAGAAATCTGCTGATGTCGATAACGTGAAAACTGGACACTTTTACCACATGTAAACCTCCACAATATTGCACAGATGCTCTACTTGTAGTCTATTGCAGTTGCACATCGCTTCGATGCCCATTAGCCTGGTTTGTTCTTTATACAATTATTTAATCAATAATAATAATAATAATAATAATAATAACAATGATAAAAGCAAACTACTACCTAAAGTTCTGATTTCGGTGAAATTGTTTCAGTGGATGTCAAATTCAGCGTAAAATTCGGTTCTCAGTGGCCTTTAACCCTTCCATTCTGATTTCGTGTGGGTGTATGGCTTGACTGGGAAACATATTACCGCTATTGCTGAATAGGCTACTTCATGCTCAAGTGTTCAAAAGGTAAGTTATTTTTTTCATGACCTATTGATCACTTCAACCTACTTTCTTGCCCGCAAAGAAATTGAAAGAAATATTGTTGCTAGAAATACCATTTCACAACGTTAAATTCGCTTGGAAAATTTTGTTAGGTTCGATTTTTTTTAATGCAGCGCAATATATTGTTTTTCTTATTAATAGAGCGAAGTGGATCTGTACTGTAAAGTTTCAAGAGAGCGACTGCTTTTTCAAGTTTTGTTATTTTAGGTGTGCCCATACACTTCAGGATTGTGGGTGATTAAAACGCTGCTCTGTTAGATTTATAGTTATACTGAATGAATGCAGGCTGTTCCTCCTCATGTTGTCTTTGTGAGTTTGTTTGAACCGCAGACTTTCACAGATGATCAGTTTTCATCTTGTGTTGTTTTAGGTGCATCTCCCGAGTGCACGAGCCAGTGGGCGAATCGTTCTAGATTTATTTTTAGTTAGTATTACACTACAAGATGTTAGTGTTCCACTCTTAATGCCCCAAAGTTTTCACAAGGCTTTGTAAATTATTGTTAGTTTGAAGCAAGCATGCACACGTTTGTATTAAAAAAAAGTGATTTAAATTTGTGTCAAAAATAAAGAAATTCTCACGTTAACATTTGAGGTAATTACCCCCTAAATATTTGAACATTTTATATTTTACCTATGTTTTGTATCTTAATCTCCAATGGGTGAACTCCTACGGTTATTCTTTTATTTAATAATTTGCAAATTTTATAGAACGATATGGGTCTATTTTGATTACTTCAGAACACTATATGAAGAGAGTGAGTTCAAGATGAAAGAAAGAATAAAGGAGTCGTAGGTCCATCAGTGAAGAGAGTATCCCAGTCTGACGTTCTTCAGTCACTACTATAACCCCCTGGGTTGAGTTGAAGCAAGACGTACTGTCAATTGTCGTAGTTAAATGGTACTAATTTGGTTTCATCCTGAGCTCATACTTAGAAACCTAGAAACATCCTAAATGTTATTGGCCGCTAATGTTTGCATTTGAAAGCGGATTGATTAGGTTTCACATTACTACTGATTTTACTGCATCAATTAATAAAATCTTTAAATTATTTTATTTACAGCAAAATGATCGTAAAAACCATCTATCAAACTGTTAATAGTGTCTCTGGGAGCAAAAAACTTTCTCTACGGCAGTGACATGAAAAAGAAGGCGCAATTGAGAATTATAATGTAACAATGAAGCCAATAAAAAACAATTGTGCAAACAATTTTTTTTTTTTGGCAAAGGCAACCTGTGAGTAATAAGGACGGCAGAGGTCGGAAAAATCCAGCAGGAATGCAAATTATTCAAGTGGGAATCCAGGTTTTGAAGTATGTAAGGCACTAGGCAAAAATGAACATCCCTCTGGTCTTTGCTAGGATAACGCAGAAATGCCTGGTTCCCTCCTAATAATCGTGAAGTCCATGCCATTAGTTTGAATCTCATCTGTTTTTGCAGATATGGATGAATCATGTGCAGGTCAGTCATGTCTCTATCTCTAAAGGAACACTCAACCCAAGCTGCGAGGCCAAGTCCGTTCTGAATGGAAATACAAGCAACTTTGAACATATTCTTCTTGCAGAGTGTCATCACTGAAATGCAGCCACTTACATTTCAGAGCAAGTTGTACATTACATCTGAGCCCCTTCCTCCATTTTTGGAGAAGCATTTAAAAAACATATTGGGGCTCATTGGAGTGTCTCGTTGCTAGAAAGTGACTTGGGTACTTATATTTATGTCTAGGCTTTTACTGTTCTTTACTGCCTAAGATCCCCATCCCCTCACAGAAACTGGTTATTTGGATTTGCTGTTCACAAGAGAAGAGTTTGCACTTCCACTAATACTTGTAATGCATTCATATTTCACTCCAAGCTCCAACTGGTGCCTATACGTCCTCCTTGTACTTTTGCCTGTACCTTAATAGAGTGATGCACCACTCACCATTCATCAAATCATATATTTATCTTTTAGATTTTAAGGTTGATTTTTCAGAAAATATGTAGATGAAGAAAGAAAAAACAAGTAAAGGACAACAAAAAGCCAGTGCATTATGTAATATTAATTTGTACTCATCTGACACCTGAGCACTACCCAAGTCAGCATGTATAAAAGAATCATTAGTCTACCTCAAGCAATATATATATATATATATATATATATATATATACAAGGCCCTTTCAGGGTTAGAGTGACGCATACATTATGCAAAAAACAAGAGAGAACTCTGGGTAGTTTCCATATTTAGGTGGATAGCTGCTCCAGTAAGGAGCACCCTGCAAACACCAGCAACACTCTAGATTTGCTCACCTCAAATGTCTGCTTATCTAGCAAAGTTTTTAAGTATAGGATCAGCACAGTGCTATCCACGTCAAGCTAGATAGGGACAAAGTCTTTTGTGATTTGTACAACAAAATCTTTAAGCATAGGATTGACACAGTGTCATCCTTGCCGAGCTGTAAAATGACAAAAGCCATTTACCGCTCCAGACACAGTTTTACAGCTTTGGACTGGTCCAATACCATCCAAGCTAGCTTGGAGTGAGTAAAGCAACCCCTGACACGTGTTTCGCTCTCATTAAAGCCCTTCAGGGGGGTTTAACTTTGTCCAGACACAAGGGAGCATCAAGTATAAGTCAAAACAAGTCCCTTTCCGGGATAGAAGACGCATAAATTATGCAAAAAACAAGAGAGAACTCTGGGTGGTTCCCAAATTTAGGTGTAGAGGAGCTCCAGTAAGGAGCACCCTTCAACACCAGCGACACTCTAGATTTGCTCACCTCAAATATCTGCGTATTTAGCAAAGTTTTTAAGCATAGGATCAGCACAGTGCTATATATATATATATGTATATATATATATATCTACATACACACACACCACTAGGATGCATTTATCTATCTCTCTCTCTCTCTCTCTCTCTCTGTATATATATATATATATATATATATATATATATATATATATATATATAATAGTTATTACCTAGTGGTGGTTGCCACTATGTAGTTATAGTTAGGACCTAATTCTATAGAAGAAGCAGTTTTTTACTTGCCTATATCTTTGGCGTCGCATGACAAATCTTCACAAAATTTTCCCCAAACATTTGTCAGTCACGTCAGCTGCTTCCTGGAAAGTTCTGGGGTGATCCGAAAGCCGGGGCCGACAAAAGAGGGAGGAGTCGGGGTCAAAAAAAGAGCGTTTCCCATGTTATCTCCGAGAGAGACTTTGAACAGCGATAGGGCCTGAATCACTGGACGGAATTACACCAAATTTGGCAGAAAGGTAGCTCTTGGTCCTGAAAGTGCCCTTTTTGATATTTAGTGTAAATCGGTACAGTCATTTTTGAGAAATTAAAGAAAATCCAAATTTGTAAATATGGGGACGTGAAGGCTCTGTGAACTCTCCCGATCTCGTACTGAGATTTGAATGGCTACCAACACTTCAACAAGGTAGTGTTGGCAGCCATCTTGGGACTCAGCTTCAACAGAGTCCCTGAAAAAAAGAGGTAAAAAAACAAAAGGGGCCTGGATGGGGACCCCCACAGAGCTAAAAAAAACATTTTTTTTTAAGTTTTCACCCCAAGTCACGGCAGAGCCAAAAAAACAAAAAAGACAAGCGTGGTCTCCTGTGCTTGTTAATTCTGAACCCCCCGGATGGGCCAAGTTCCGGAGGCAATGCCATTTTAACAAGGAAGGCCGCCCGTCAACTCCCGCTGCCCCAGGGACGGCAACCTCCCCGGGGCTATTATTTAATGGAATGCCTGGGGGCTGCCCAGTGCCCCCGCAGCTCCTGGGACCACCACCTTCCTGGAGCAAATATACAATTGAATGCAGGGGGAACCTGTCCCCCGGCAGCCCAGCTGACCACCGCCTTCCTGGGGCTTTGCACAAATGAAATGTGTGGGGGCCATCTAGACCCCCACAGCCCCGTGGACCACCTCCTCCCCAGGGCTTTAAACAAATAGAGTGTGGGGTGGCCCCGTGGCCACCTGCAGCCCCAGGGACCGCCACCTTTCCGAGGCTTTGATCAAATGAAATGTGGGGGGCTGCCTGGTCCCCTTGAAGCTCTGAACACCTCCCCAGGGCTTTGAACAAATAGAGTTCAGGGGGCTGCGTGCCCCCCCCCTTCAGCCCTGGAGACCATCAACTCCCAGGGGCAATACTCTCTGGGGGGTGGCTGCACGGCCCACCTTGAGGAGCAAGTGATGGCCCTGGGAACTGCCACCCCCCCATGGCCAGCTCCTGCATGTCCTTAGGTGCCCACTCCTGGGACACAGCTGTTTGCTCTGACTTGGTGGGAGCTTTGACAGTAACAAGAGACAAATGTTGCTGGCAGCCATTACAGGACTCTGGGACTTAGGGCCAGATGTAGTAAGCCGTTTGCATGCCGCAAACTGCAAAAATCTCAGTTTGCGGCATGCAAACGGCTGAACGCGATGCTCATTCCCAAATGCGACTCGCAAATAGGAAGGGGTGTTCCCTTCCTATTTGCGACCGCATCGCAATTCAGAGTTGCTTTATGACCGCGAATGCGGTCGCAAACCAACTCACAGTTACCACCAGTGTCACACTGGTGGTAACTCATTCGCAAAAGGGAATGGGTCCCCATGGGACCCCTTCCCCTTTGTGAATGTCGAAACTAATATTTCTTCAGAGCAGGCAGTGATCCTATGGACCACTGCCTACTCTGAAAAAAACGAAACCAAATGGTTTCGGTTTACTTTTCATTTTGCAACTGGTTTTCCTTTAAGGAAAACGGGCTACAAAATGAAAAAAAAAACTGCTTCATTTATAAAGCAGTCACAGACATGGAGGTTTGCTGACTACAGCAGGCCACCATCCCTGTGAGTGCAGGGACTCGCTATGGGGTTGCAAAATGCGACCCACCTCATGAATATTGATGAGGTGGGTCTTTGCGACCCCATAGCGAGTCGCAGAAGGTGTCTGAGACACCATTCTGCATCCAATTTCGCGACTTGCAAATTGCGAGTCGGTCAGACTCGCAATTTGCAAGTCGCAAAATTGGATTTTCCTACATCTGGCCCTAAGTTCAATGTCCAGAAGTTACAAAAAAATAATAATATAAGGAGGCAGGGTAGGAAGAGCCTGAGCCCATAGGCTCAATAGGGGAAGCCAGAGGAACCTCTGGGGCCAACATAAAGTGTCCTAAAATGCTGTGATCCTGCAAGACTCTTGCAGGATCAAACTAATTGGTGGCCAGGCTGCATTTGCTGTGTTACAAAGGGGAGGAGGGGCTGCATGTTCCCTCCCCGAGCCTCCAGAGGGACTGGGGAGCCTAACCCTGTGACTGAACTTTGTTTACATGGGGAGGATGGCTGTGTGGCCCCCTTCCCCAGCCTCCAGAGGCCCCAGGGAGCCCATCCCCTATGCAGAAGATACTTTATGTAGAGAGGGGGGCTGAGTGCCCCCCTCCCGGAGCCTCAAAAGGACTCAGAGAACACCCTTGCCTGGGACTAAATGTGAGAAAATGAGTGAGAAAATGTGTGAACTTCAAAAGGCCCCAAGGAGCCCACCACTGAGGCTGATTACTTTAAGGGAGGGGGACTGTGTGCCCCCTTCCCTGAGCCATTAATGGCCCTGGAGACCCCATCCCTTAGGCCGGCTCACAAGCTATGTCCCAGGGAGCCCATACCGGCGTGGGACAGTTTTTAATTTCCCGCCAAGCAGGAGCAAACAACAAGTCCTCTCCCACCCACTGGGAGTGGACTTCTGATCAGTTTCCCTGCCCGTACAGAAGCAGGCAGGGAAACAGTTAAAAATATTGCTCCCACCCAGGGGGAGCAGCATTAGGAGCTGCTCCCTACAGGTGGGAACAGTGCAGGCTCCGCTGTATGCGGAGAACTGGCTGGGCCTGAGGGGCATTGTGCCTACCCACACAGCCCTTAACAAGGGTATGATGGATGCCCTAGGTGGGCACCAAGCACCCACCTTTAAGTTTGAAGGACCTAGGAGAAGGGGTCCCATGCGCTTTTTTTTTCCAGCTATGTCTGCTGAGAACAGCTCATGATTTTAGCTAATAGGTGTACATCCTCAAGTTGCTTGTGAGTTCAGGCTTGCAGGGTATAGTCTTTTGATGTGCTTTACCTGGGTCATCACCAAAATTGCATTGGAGGGCGTCAAAGATTTCTGGCACCTTCAAGTGACCTGTGACCACCCAGAAGTATGGCTGCCATTGAGGTAACATGGTCTACTGCCACTCCTGAAGTGTTTTCATTGTACTAAATAACTGAGGTGCTTAGGTACTGGGTGCAGTGGATACTACAGCCTTCTAAGCATGTTACTTATCTGTGCTAGACCTCAGAGTCTGGGTGGTCAGGGCCCCCATACTGCATCTATCTGGGTCCAAGGCGGTACTTGAATGACCAGTATAGAGAGTGTGGGGAGCTTGGTTATATGATGTCAGGATTTAATATCACATTTTTCTTCGGCTAGTGCACTAAGGAAGAGCAGTACATGCAGGCCTGTTGAGAGGCTGTGGAGGAGAGGTCTGTGATAGGGAATCTCAAAACTGAGGCATTAAGGTTCCTTCACATTAACAGTTGCCACCAATGAAAAACGTAGCAGATGCTAGCACCCTGGCTACTCAGTGCATTCTTGCATCTTCCCCTTAGCAAGATGTATGTTCTAAAGTACTGTTGAGCCATGGAGGGAAGAGGAGGGCACCACACATTGCCATGATCGCTGAAGCCATGGACTATGTGCCTTTCAGCAAACCACTGTTCCTAGTAAGTTGCCAGCTGCCTGCTCCCATGAACCACCACCCCACTGGTATCACTGCTGAAACCCAACTGTATTTAAAAGTGTCATCGATGTATTATCTTGCCAACGTAATTAGAGCAAGAGAGTTCTCTATGTCACTTTTTTAAAAATGTGGAATTAAATCCGAAGCAACAGGCGTTCTGCATCCAATTTTCCTTCCCCTCGAAACGCCTTTCAAGTGTGGTTAAACGTCATGGTATGAAACGGGATTACCCCTCCCTAGTCCCTCGAACAATAAACAAAAGGCTTCCCTTTTGGCTACTGAACCTCCATTGACTACCACATCATTAGCACAATTAAATTGGCCCAGTTACAGCTCGCTTCCTCCTGAAAACAAAAAAAATAATAATAACGCATTCCGACATTTGCACCATTGTTCACAATTTAGGGCCAGATATACTAATTACAGGCCCCAAAATCCTGAGCGTCAATGCGTCCTTTATGCGCATACTTGGCGATTGATATTGCACAGCTTTCTACAATGCTACAATACCTGTAAGGGCAGAACTTAACAAAAATGTAAAATGAATGAAAGTATCCAGGCCTAACTATGTTTCTGTTTTTCGACTAACAATGTTTTTCATACATTGTGCACTATGCCATTTGAGAAAATGATATACACAGGTTAGCTCCGAAATGCATGTAAAGATAACAGCCTTGTACGATAAAAACAAGCTTTTGCCATGGGTATGCCTCTTTTACTACATAATGTTGTCATATGTAGATTACATCCATAAAATTGTAGCAGGAGCCACTGTTCCTTATGTGTATGATAATAAATCCTGTTTCCGTTTCGTTCTGTCATTCTTTATCTCTCACTGCGGATCAAACCATTCTTTTTCCTGAAAGAACATTTTACGCGCAGTTATAAGTATCTAGACACTGTCAATATGTCATGCTGGAAAAGGCGCTTGTCCCTCATCTGTGTTTGCATCCCTAGAAGGGCGACACAATGAAAAGGATTCGCAGCCGTGTGAACGCCTGTCTATTTTTCTCTTTCCAGAACAATCCTTTAAACGAGAAGGTTATTTTGGACCCAGATAAGAGGCACTTCTACTGTCCCAGGGAGAACGGAATGTGATGTCACTGATAGCTGTTTGTTTCTGAAAGCGACTGATGGAAAAGGAAGACGAATGGAAAGCTTGAGAGGTGCCCGAACGCACGACATGTGAAAACACAATTAGAGGGATGTGTCCATTAATAAAAACAACAATCAGGCACGCTCCCATTAGTCTCACACGTTGCAGCGCTACCCATGTCCTTCAACCACAATGGCAGGAAACAGATAGAGATTGTGCACTCCCAGTGAGGTGCCAGCGTCCTCCCTGGAGTATCCCGCGTTTCCTCTCAGCGCCGTGTTTGATGATAGGTGAGAAGGAACGTCCATGAGCGGCACGCGTCATTAACGCAAATAGAAAATATGTTTAGCTCTACTGAGTGGAAAAAGAATGCTACTCCCTTCCGAGCGGACGCACGGTGTGCATTAACTTTACATTCATCACCACCAAAGTGCTAACTAACCACTATCATAATTTTAGAAAAATTAAAGTCTAATGAATACACCAGCATAATTTAGTGGTATTCCTATTGTAAAAAAAAAGAAAAAAGAAAAATCTCTTGTTTCACCCCCTCTCTTTCTATGAGGCTATTCTCAGCACTATCTGTATAAAATTAACCATTGTGTCTTAGTACTTTAATTCAGTTAAGATAAAGAAGGTCATAAATATGCTATTTAATTTATAGTTTAGAGTTAGCCCATCCATAGAGTTTAATTTTTGGACGCTTCCTTGAATGACGAATAATCAATGAAGTCTGACATATGCAAGCTAGGTGCACAAATAATGTTAGTTGTTTCTTGTGGCACGTCACTTGTAGGTCGCACCTACTAGACAGTGCATGTGCTTTGTGTTGCAAGAAATATTGTAGAGTTACCAAATACATACAGGAGCTTGGAACCTACTTGTTTTTTTCATTGCCTGACTTTCCTGTCACTCTCATTGACTTGCTTTTTATTCAGTGGCTTGCCTTGTCCTTCTTGTGTCTGTCCAGCATTCCAAATTACTTATGTCCTTCCACGGCTCACTTTTAAGGACCTACGTTTTTCATTTGTCTTAAGCACTCCATGAGAGTGCATGTGTTTTCCAGGTGTCTCCCGAGTGTGCTTCTCTTTCCCTTCCAGGCTCTGTGTTGTTCTCTCATTCATGTACTTTTCCAAATACCACCCGTGTTGTTCTCGCACTTGTTCTTTCTCCTCGCCATGCCACCCTCTGCGTTGCTCCCCACACCCGAGGTCTCCTTTTTTGCCCATTGCTTCTTCTCCTACCCCTGGACTTCCCCCACTCCTTTTGATTACCCACCCATGTGTCTCTCCCCTGCCCACTCCACATTGCTCTCTCAGCTGTTACATCCCTTCCCCACTCTGGCATCCAGGTAGCTTCTGTTTTCCATTCATTGTTTTCCCCCCACATACCTCTGGATTGTTGCTACCCACCGCCCCAGCCCAACCCCCTGTGTAGCTCACCCCGGATCCGCTCTTCAATGAAAATAAATTGTTCGCATCATAGCATCTTTTTTTAAAAAAAAGGTTTACTTCCTGTAGCCATGCTGTACAGTATGGCAAAAACCATTGGCCAAGCCAATAGGTCCCAAAGGTGAGATTCATTGCCTTTGCTAATGTTTGTTAGCAGAGATGTGACCTCCAGGCACTGCCTTCTAAGCATTGACGATAAAACAGAACAACCACATGTTACTTGAGGTAGAGAATGGTTCTTAAACGCTTAAGTCCATGGTAATTCTGCCACACTGGTATTTTCCCGGTGGGTTGCAAGCTAGGGGGTTGCTTTCAGAGCTGTATGACTTGGTCATCGCCATCGCCTGACATCGTAAGAGAGATTGCCAACCACTCAGCCATAGAAAACAGCATCACCCCTTCTCAGGAACTCGGTGATTCCCTGGTGGACTTCTTCCATGACATGATCTTTACAATCTACAAAAACAACCAACCCCAACCCACCGACACCCTCAGCCTCCTCGCACCCATGGATGCTAACCACGAGGCAGGCTACAACCGCCTGCTCAGCGCCAAAGACTAACTCACCAAACAGAACAGCACAGCTATCTTGAACTCTGTTCCACTCAGGAGCACACATGGACCCCTGCCCCCACCACATGTTCAAACTCTGGAGCAAAATGATCAGCAGTGAGCTCACCACTTTTTTCAACTCATCCATAGCCACGGCCTCCTTCCCCCAAATATGGAAACATGCAGAAGTCAAATCCCTCCTCAAGAAACCTTCTGGCAAACCCAGCAAACTCAATAACAGTTGCCCCATTTCACTGCTCCCCTTTCCCTCCAAAGTCCTCAAAAAGGCCATCAACTGCCAACTCATGCAACACCTGGAGATCAACAACCTTCTGGACCCCTCCCAGTCTGCATTCTGCCCCAACCACAGCACCAAAACTGCCCCGATCACTGCCACTGATGACATCAGAAACCTCCTCGACTGTGGAGAAATGGCAGCCCTGATCCTCCTCGACCTCTCAGCAGCATTCTACATAGTATCCCACTACACCCTTTTCAAGAGGCTTCATCACATCGGAATCCAAGGAAAAGCCCTAAAGTGCATAGCCTCCTTCTTCACTAGTGACTTGTGTATTCATGGTGTTATGATATCCCAGCATGTAACAGAAAACACTGGGAATATCTAGTCATTATTTTAAAATTGCATTACATACAATGTGCTGTAAAATGTGCAAAAAAGAGTTAGCATTTAAGATAAAACAAGTACTTTCAAAATAAATATTTATTTTACTAACACGTAATAAGTCTGTACTTAGTGCAAAGTTTTATGTGTCCATTTAAATAACATACTCCAGAACTCACAAGGAAACACCCTTACATTATCTCTGAAAGGACTAAATCTATGTTACCATATAGCTTCAAGTGACGCCATCAATTAGAGTGTGTACTGCCTCCCAAACAGCCTTCACATTTACCGATTAACTAACTCCACACATTAATATTTCTTTCAGCTAGCAGGGTCCAACCTTTGAGAAGAAACAGGGCCCAGCAAGGAAGGGTACTGAGGCAGTCTTATGCTCCATCTCTATTTCCTTCCAAGGGTCACAAATGCAAACCCCAGAGTTGACGCTTGCTGCTCAAACTGGCTAGTAGGATGATGGCGTGGGACTTCATTCTAATGTGAAGATTAGAGGTAGGTACATGCTGCTTCTGCACAGAAGCATGCACTATTTATAGGTCTTACTGCAATCATTGTAATTACATTTATTTAGTGCTTACTACCACCGAAGAGGAGCTGAAGGGCTTCACGTCAGACAGCACACTGCTCCTGAACCCAAGTTTAGTAGTTAGTCCAGTGTTCTTGTTACTGTTGGTTACTGGGATTGGTTTTCTGCATCCAAGAAACCCATTTCATGCATTCTCATCAGTTTCCTTGTGGTAGATTAAAGCAATAGGCGTTAGTTGTTATCATTAGTTTGGGGAAATGGGTGAGGTATGTGACTTCATTCAGAGGTTTGGTGAGATTATTAGATGAGCAAGAGTAGATAAGGAATTGTTAGTTTGCAAGGGACTGGCTTTCAAAAAAGAAAACGTTGTGACCGTTGAAATGAGTTGTGTGGAAAGTGCAGAAAAAACACTGCAAACGTGCAAGTGATTTTGAATAGGTTGTGCCCAGAGAGAAAAGGCATTCAGAAGATGGGAAAGGGAGATGGGGTAATTTTAAAGAAAAAAAGAGAGGTGACAATCAGACATTTTAAGTGAAGATCAGCATTCATGGCAGATTTGATCATCATTCAGAATGCTTATAGAGGCAGCATGCAGTTTAAGGATGAAAGATTCTAAATAAAAGCAAAATAATTTGTATGTGAAGACAGATGTTAGATCAGATGTTTTCTCATTTTTTGGATCATAGTATTAATTGTAAATCAAGGTGTGAGCTATTTTGGACACCTCTGTTCCCATTCAATGGAAGTGCACAACCTGCACTTCTGTGGCTTGAGGATGGAGTCCCAGACACTGAAATTGAATGAGACTCTTGTTAGCAAGGCTCAGCCGCTCAGACCTCCATGTATTACTACCCTTTGGTACATTGTAGCGGTGTGGCGAGGAACTGCAGATGTGCAGGGTAAATGGGGCACCTTAGGTGTGGCCCAGCCTTTATCTCCCTTGATCACACTTTCAGTTGGGCTGAAGTCAGCCAGTGCAAAACCTCACACCTCCTAGTGTCTCTGTTAAGGTTGATCCAGGCCCGAGACTACCCTGCTGTGAGGGATATCACTACACAAAGGTTGTGTCCGGAGAGCAGCCCGGAATGGACATTCAATCAATCAATCAATCAGAAATTTGTAAAGCTCACTAGTCACCCCTGAGGGTCTCAAGGCGCTGAGGTGGGGGTGGTGGAGATTGACCACAAACCAGTTCTGCACTATGTGCACTTTGAAACATTTATCACCATTGCTTTGAAGCACTCACAGGCTGTTTTAAACCAGCAGTAGTAAAAATGTGTTCATCTAGATGGGAATTACACATCCCAGCTGTGCTTTATTTAATATATTTACAATTCTAGGTATAATGGAGGTACAGTGATGCAAGCAGAAACACACTCATTGCATGCACAGGCTGGGTTTAAAACCAAAGCAGCATATTTCAATGTTGGTCACCTTATTTTAACCATCAGGACATATTGTCATACCATGGAGATTTGTGAATTGGTGTTGCTAGTGTGTGCCTGTATGTTGTTTAATCAGTTTGAGCCAAAATGCACAGCAATCTCTATCTGGGGAAAGAAGATATAATAATGTCAAGTGGGGGTTAAAACATGTAATGAAAAACGTCCTAGCTATCATAAAAGAAAGTTTCAATTGTATTAAGGACTCAGAGGTGAGGATTAGGCTTCACTTTCTTCGATTTATTCAACCAGCAGCCATGAACTTTAATAAACATTCCAACTACATTTCCCATAGCACATTAGGAAAAACATAACAAGCAATTCATCCAATCAGGGCCACAAATGCCCCCCATAATGTTCCCTGGAGACGCTCTAGCCTCCTCTTTCTTCATGCAAACACAGCCGAACCATCATCAAGTCACTCTTGTTTAGTGGGATCCGTCCCTGATAAGAAAAAGAGTAGTGTGAGGTGCTTGCTAACATACTTTTACTAAAACATAAAATAACTACTACAGTAGAAAGTGAATATATTTAACATCTTAAACAACAGCGTTTAGACATCTCAATTATGTCAATCTGCAAATTCATCAAGAAATGACTCCCCTTTCTAGAATCCATTACACTGGGTGAGTACAGCACACATAACATGGTGGGGCTAATCCTCACCTCCAAGTCCTTAAAAGAGTTGAAACTTTCCGTTACGTTAGCTAGGACATTTTTCATTCAATGTCAGGACCTGGAGGTGAGGATTAGGCTAGTTTATAGTTGTTTTCTACCACCAAAACTGCCAGATTTGTCACTGGCTTGAAATAAAACCTTTTATCCACTGCATTAAGAATATCTTCCAATCTGGCTCCTAAAAAAATGCTTTGGAGGCATGTACCCTCTGACAGAATGAGCTCCAAACTGGGAGGCCCATTGGACCTACCTCGCAATGGTGGGTGAGGATACCGGCTTGTGAGGTTTAGTGAGAGCAATGAGTATTTGGCTTTCCCCTGGAGGACGCAATTCCTCTGTCATAGACTCATATGCCTGAAAAGTCCTAACTGCACATAACTTTGGAACATCCTGAAAAGCAGGATATGATACTATCCTTGAATTACATTTGGTTCTTCTAGTAATGTTGAAGGTCACTCCTTCCGTTGTGAATACACTACCTGTTAAATCCAAGGCTCTCACATTCAAAACTCTGTGGCAGGATATTGGACACAATAAAGTTGCTAGTTTCGCTGACAACTGTTTACTAGACAGATACTTGTTAGACAGCCATGAATTAAACAGGCGAAGGACCGTATTAACGTCCCACAACTTAGCGAATTGGGGCAGAGACAGAGATGACAATCTAATTCCCCTCAGAAGCTTAAAAACCAGTGAATGTTCTCCAATTGGGTGTCCATTCACTGGCATATGACCGGATGAAATGGCTGATCTAAAGGTGTTGATAGCTCTATAGGCCTAGCCTTCTGAGGCTAGGGAGGCCAAGAAATTCAAGATGCAGACAATGTCTGCCCCCACGGATCCAACTGTCATTGATGTTGACCAGGCTGAATGATATGTTTTATTTGTGCAATCCTCCCATGCTCTGGAGAGCAATGTTACAGCTTCCTGGGAAAGTCCTGGGACCTTCCAACATTCCCTGTAATCCGCCATGCCATGAGATGGAGAGAGCAAGATAACACCAGATGATGCTGATTACCTTGGGGATCCCTGAGAAGATCTTGAAACAGAGGTAGAGTGATTGTAAAATCCCAAGAAAGTTCCATCAGAACTGGAAATCAGACTTGAGACCTCCAAACCAGGGTAACTGCCACTAGGTCCAGCTGCTGGCAATGTACTTGAGTGGATAGTCGCATGATCATCGCAAAGGGGGGAAAGGCATAATCCTTCTCTTGCTCTAGTCTTGGAGAAAGGCATCGGTCACTACTGTTGGGAACCGGGCGCCAGCTGTAATACCTTTCCAATCCAGCTTTTAGCATCCAGATGAGTTTCAAAAAGGTCAATCGAGTAAGGACTTAGAGATTTTGATGAAGTTTCTAAAGGTTGGCATCGTGCCAATGACAGAAGTGCAAACCTGCCACCTGGTTGGACTAGCCTGGAAGATGTTCTGCTATTACCGAAATCTGATCAGCCAGGCTGTATTTCCAAAAGGCCCACGCCAGTTCTGACAGGGCTTTTGACTCCATTCTGCAGAGGTGATTGAGATAGTGGACCGATGTTCTGCTATTACAGAAATTTGATTGGCCAGGCAGCAATTCCAAAAGGCCAACGCCAGATCTGAAAGGGTTTTTGACTTTCTTCTGCCGAGGTGATTGACATAGCGGACCATCGCCACACAGTCCATTTTGAGGAGGATATAACATTGAGCCTTGTCTTTGGTCCAACATTTCACTACAAAGCATTCCACCAGTAATTCCAGCCAGTTGATATGAAGATTTTGTTCTGGGGAGACCATTTTCCTCATGTGAAGAATTCCCCACAGAGTGCCCCCAACCTTTGCTGCTAGCATCCAATTCTATCACCAGATCGGGTTGGGAACCAAAGATGGCCCTGCCGTTCCATGGGGAGATCCACCATTGTAGTTCTTCCTTCGCCTCCTCTGAGAGAGGAATGGACTGGCAATAGGAAAGACCTTTTAGCAACTGGAAAATCTTCAGGCGTTGCAGCTTCCTGTAGTGTGAGACCTGGAAAGATGGCCTGAATTGAAGATGGGAGGAGGCCCACAACCCGGGCCAGATGACACTGAGAGATAACTGGTTTGGCCAGGGCTCTTTTGAGCTCTTGTTTGATCTTGGAGAGCTTTCTAGAAGGATGGCTGAGGGTAGCTCTGACCGGGCCTATCATGAACCCCAGAAATTGCGTGCTCTGGGCTGGAGTTAGAGAGAATTTCTGTTTGTTGATAACAAACCCTAGAGATTCCAAGACTTCCATGGTGATCTGTAAGTGGAGGAATAAACGACCTGGACATTGATTAAGAATAAGAATGTCATTGAGGTAGAATATCAACCTGAGCTCTCAATTGTTCGGCAACCTGTTTCATTACCTTGGTAAAACACCATAGATCGGAGGATAGACCGAAAGGAAGGAAGGCGAACTCGAATATATGTTACCTCCATTGTAATTGTAGGAACTGCCTAGGAGGAAGGAAGATGTGCACCGTAAGATAGGTGTTCTTGAGGTCCAGGCAGACAATCCAATCGTTTACCAGCAACAAGTCCATGAGAAGGTGAATACCTTCCATCTGGAGGTGGCGATAAATCAACCACTTGTTGAACTCTCTGAGGTTGATGACTGGGTATTGGGCCCAATCCTTTCTCTCCACTAAGAACAGATTGCTCAGAAAACCATGGGGATGCAGAAAGGTAGGAACAATTGCGTCCTTCTCCAAAAGTTGTCCAATCTCGACATTTATTAACCACACCTGAACTGAGGAAAAACATATGGGTTTCGGGCAAAGAGTCTGGTTTGAAAGCCCCTGATCGTCTGAAAAGTGAGCAGTTGCCAATTGTGAAAGAATTCCCTAAACCTGCCCCCCAGTACTAAGACCCTCCGAGGTCTAAGCACTTACCTTGGGGGTTATTGAAGAAATTGTTGCCTTTCCTCATGCCCCCCTTCGTCTAGGGTAGGATCTGGTGGAATACTGCTAAATTTGGATGAGTCCTGCCACTGTTCGCAGCAAGTGTCTAAACCATTGGCAGAAGTTTGGTGAAAAGCGCAGCCGGCCGAGCACCCCCTACCCCTGTTGGCTCTGGAAAAAACACAGGGGGTGAAGATGCGCTTGATGTAGGGTTGGGCCTTATCCAGTGAATTAAACATATTCACAAACTTGTCCATTTTGCAAATGAAAGGATCTCTGAAGAGACCGTCCACTGACACAGGCCCTTCCTCTGATGTGGAGAGCTTACCCAATTTGGGGTCTATTTTAATTAATAGAGACCGGTGCCAGTCTGTGGAAATCACACAGTTTGCGTTTCTCAGAAATATTACAGCTCTTTGAGCCCAGCTTGACAAGGCATCCGGTGAGATAAGACAAATGGATGTTTTGGCATCCTCAGCCATGTCCAAAATCTTGGACAAGGGACCTAACACGTAAAAAAGTTTGTTTTGGCATGTGCACCAAGAGTGATCTATTTCCTCTTTGGGCTCGCATACAAAATTTGCCAAAAATTGACCATCTTAGGGTCAATTTCAGGCATAAGGGCTACCTTGCCCTTCAGAGCAGGTATAGGGTATTTCACACTTAAACGACTCCTGACGTCTTTGTCTGAAGGTTTCGGTAGGTTGATCGCAACATATGCGGCCACCTTAGGTGCTGGGGACCATTCTGAGGAGCGTAGGTGTAGAAGGTCCTCTGGGTCCAACATGTCTGGGGCCAGATCTAGAGGATTCGGTTGTGCACCTGAGTTGCTGCTAGTGGGCGTAGGGCCAGGGGAAGAACGCCAGGGTCTGCTTGACAGTTCGTCCCCATCAGAGGCAGTAGGACAATCATCCCCATCTCCCCGGACTGGGTAAGGAGAGGTGATCGGGGAGCCTCCTGAAGTGGCAGGAACCTGGGGGTCGACTTGGAAGGAATGTGAGTCTATAAGCGCCTTTTTAAGATGCTCGAAGGCATACGAGGCAACTCCCTCGTCCCCTACATTTTTGCACTTATTCTCCTGACCAGACGTTGAGGGCTGCCCTGGAGATAAGTAGGTCATAAGCCCAGAAGTATCTTTCCTCGCTTCAAGGGGTTTTTGGCATTGAGTCTGAAGTTGGAGTATTTTCTTCTCAAGGGGCACCACAACCTGGGACATAGCCTTAAAAATGGAGATGCCCATAATATAGCTGAAATTGTCATCAATAAGGAGGTAAGTGATATTCTCTTCCTCCATGTACTCCCCAGATCCTCCATAGTATGTATTAGGAGTATGTGTTTCAGTAAAATACATTTTATAATAAAATACCTGTTATAGTAATGTATTGCCCAAATACAATGAAGAGGGGCAGGGTAATTGATTGTTTGTGAGGGCAAACCTTACAAATAGAATCAGTCTCTGTAGAAACCTACTCGGGTATACAGAGACAGAGAAGGCAGCACCCCTTTGAGATAAGTGGGAGCCTTGCTAATTGCCTGGGATATGCCCCAGTGTAAAACCTCACATGAGGCTTATTTTAGACACTGTGTGGGTGTCTATCTCCATGCAGTGGCTCAGTTTTCAAAGTAAACAGCCCCTGAGTAGTGCAATGCCACCAGACCCGCTTCATCTGCCAAAGGGAGAACGATGAAATGACGTGCCTGCCACCCAGGGGGGGACGATATGCAAAGTACATTTATTTTAATTCATGGGTCCCCTAGTGGTCAAAAGACCGCACCACATTGAGAGCCTTGAATAATATAAAATGGCCGCAAAGGAGCGAGAGCGTTCCTGTGGGCACGCTGAAAAAAAGGCACAAACAGCTTAGGCAGAGTCAGTTAAACACTCTGATATTATTTTGAAACATGCAGATGTATCTGAAAAACAGAGAGAGAATAAAGAAACCACTTATCTCAGGCTGCTGGAGCAGCAAAGATAGAGTGTCTCCAGGGAATATTATGGGGACATTTGTGGCCCTGATTAGATGAACTGTTTGCTATTTTTTTCTCAATGTGCCATGGGAAAAGTAGTTGAAATGTTTATTAAAGTTCATGGCTGCTGGCTGAATAAATAGAAGAAAGTGAAGCCTCATCCTCACCTCCGGGACTTAAAGTAGAATTAAAAACCAGCACCTATATAGTCACAAGAATTTCACTTAGACTTGCATTGGATAGTTCTGGAGTGTTGTCAGCTTTTGTAATTGTATTTAAATAGTTACCCATTTAAAATCCATAGTTTTCAGCCACATTCAGGAAAGTGATGATTCCTTTACTGAAATCCACCATTTATGTCCAGCAGCATTTAAACAGTTAACAATATCACTCATGAAAAACAAATGTCTCCCAACCACTAGGCCAGGGTTCAAGAAGAAATCTAATTTAATACTGCACTGTAACACAGTGAGAATATGAAAATATCGCACCTTCTTGTGCTTGTAATGTACGCTATTGTGAAAATGGTTAGCCAAAAAAAATGACCACTAATAAAAGGCTTGCAAATGCATATGAATCTGAGAGCATTAGAATTATACTGCACTTTACCTATAACAACCACATTGGTCGGTCTAGGTCAGAGGGGTAAATGTACGCTCCTAACCTCAATAGGTTTGAACTCAGGACTTCAGCTTGCCTGGGAAGGTGCGGAGGAGGTTCTGCAGCCACTCGGACTCTGCACTTGGTCTCTGGGCCAGTCCACCCACAGGCTGTACACCACCCTGAACTGGGTATCTCCTGTAGAACCCATACAGCCTTGGCATCCTCGACAGGTCAGATGGCTTTCATGTAACCCCACCTTTTACACCAACTCATCATAGGGTGGTGTGGAGTCCATGATGCTTACTGATCCCAACCCACCCTATGATGACTTGTGAAGTGTGGGAGTGGTAAGGAAGTGAGTTTTGGCATACAGTTTTAGGTAGTACAAGGATGATGCTCATTCCACCTGTGCCCACTTCAAAAAGTGACACTACTGCTCACCTTCAGGAAGTGAACTCCAGAGACCCTAGATAATGGCAGTCCAGGGCTAAAATGAATTAAGCACTTGAGCCTCCAAGATGTCTAGTTGATGCATACTATCACATCTGTATATTTCACTATTGACTCAAAACTCAACCTAAATGCTCATGTGAAATCCTCAAATGGAAAATATGAATTCAGAATTTTACACAACATCAGGCATTTCCTTCCAGACCTAGAGAAGATGGGAACGGCTTACTCAGAGGCCTACCTGAAACTACAGTTACTCTCTTAAAGCAGTACTATATTCTGCTGCACAGTTTGTCTCTGTTACTAGGAAATCCAACCACTTTCTACCTGCTTTGGCTTCCCTGAACTGAGTATATCCTGTTCAACCCATACAGACCGGAAAAGGCCAAACTTGCAATAACGGTTAGGTGAATCTCTCATTTATCCAAAAGCAAAATTGCCACAAAACGTAAAGGTTAGACCTCAGCACACACACACACAATGAAAGATGGTGTTCTCCATACTACAAATAAACCTTTGCATCCTACCAACAATTATTCTTTGAAAAATGCAGGCGCCCCTTAACTCCTGAGAACTATTCATTGTAGTACAAACATGTGTTTCCATGCATTTCTCCATTCCCTAAATTCTGCTGCCCAAAGGTCCAGAATAGAGCGACCATCTAAAAACCAGTCACTAGAAAGAATTTCAAACCCTCGGTCCCTCTTTTCCCTATTCATGTCTGGTAAAGACAGCCATATCTTAGAACTAACCCATGAAGCCAGCTTCACTTTCTCCCAGGTAGAGGAATCCTCAATATTCTTTTTAAGCCAGAGGCTGAGGCCAATCACAGTACTCACTGACATAGTCTCTGCAGCAGTCACTGCAATTCATGCTGACATGCTGTGCAAGCTCATCACCATATTCAAACAGGAGGAGTCACAAGAACCTTCACATATTCCTTGATCATCCCTCCTGAGGAGAAATATCTTTTTAGCCATTGAAACTCCAATTTTAGAACCACCACCCAATAGTCGTCTTCCCTTGGGGTTCCAAGCTCTTGCCAAAGATGGCAAACCCCAATCACAAAACAACATGAAAATTCATCCATCCTGGAAAAGTGGGAACTAATGCCGTGCCCCGCCACCCCATGGAATCCACTATCACCACACAGTGAGAGGACCCTTTCCTCAGTGCAAATAAATGTATTATTTGTAAAGCGCAAACTGTTACTCCCTGGGGAGTATACTGGCACTATTATGGAACAAGGATTGAAGATGCTGTGAAGGAACAAATCTATGGCTTTCATAAAAAAAGAGATGGTGTAGTGTGGGCATTTTTATTGTAGCTTTATGCGCGTTAGCTTAACGTATTAGGCCTCTGTGCACTTTGCCCTAGATGCATTTTATTTAACCTCGCACTGTTATTTTACAATAACCAGTTTCACGGTCTTGTTTTATTTCCTTCTATCAGACTGTTTAGCTTACTTCAGCGCTGTGTTCGCAAACAATACATTCTTGCTCACTCTGTGCTTCAGTCAAGGATACAGTCTGGTACATTGCCGATAGACGTGGTAGAAGTTTAGTCTTTATGGTTCGTAGACAGTACACATTCTTACGCAGGAATATCGGGGTGTTAGTTCATATCAATAGTATAAAAACACTTTCTAGCCACAGTACACGTAAGAGGGAGATTCCGACCAGGAACCCACAACTAGATGCTGACTGCCCTGTTGCAGATGCTGATCCAGATCACAGGCTTTTGCTCAGGTATGAGGGTTGATGTCCTCCCGGGGGAATCTGAAAGGCAGGCTTAGCGCTTAACATGCTGTGCTCAAAATATAACTTAGAGAGAGAACGTAACCTAGTTGCAATATGATAACATAATTCTTATGTTTCACTCTCCTCGTTACTATTTCAATCCTACTGTGTTGTATGGTTCTGGTTATTGCGGCTCACGCCTTGTTATCTAAAATGCAGTTGTTTTATTAAACCAATCTTTAAAACTCAAACTGCCTTTGTCATTTATACATGAGACCGCACTGTGTATGAGAGAACTGGTTGTGACCTGAGGGACCACGACTTCCCTGGGAAGCACTAAGATGTCATGGAATCAGCTGCCCAATTGTATCTTCCCTTTGGGAAAGATAAGGCACTGCCAGTTAGCCGGAGCTTACCCCGGATTTGGGGTGACAAGGGTCCTTCGCCGTGGGTCAGACTTAGTCCCCCACACTGTGAACGATCTTGCCGCCCAAAAATCCAGTAGTCTCATTAGGATAATGAGAGCCTACGTGACAATGGCAACATCAAACAGAATGTAAGAATAGCAGACGGGGTCCAGAATCCCAAAAACCCAGGTCTTGAGGCATTTTCTAAGTGCAGCGTTGGACTCAATAAACTTCAACTGACTGGAGAGAGAGTTCCAGGCCTTAGCTCCTAGGGCTGTAAAAGCTTTACCTCCTACGGTTTTTAATCTGAAGTTAAAGACTTTCAATATATTGGCTTGTGGTCTTAGTGGTCTGTTGGTAAAATAGTTTTTGAACCTTGCAGAGCGAAGGTTAGGACCAATCCCTCTATAGGCTCTAAAAGTAAACAAAATCATATCTAAAAAGTACTTTCTAATGGCTTGGCAGCCAATGAAGAGATTTTAAGGCTGCTGAAGCAGAACTTCTCATTGGTAGTTTAAGGACTGCCCTTGCGGCAGCATTCTGCATGATCTGAAGTCTGCGAAGTACTTGTTTTGAGGAACCGGCAAGCAGGCTATTACAGTAATCAAGCCTGCTGGTGATTAGAGTGTGAGCTACCGGTTTATGGTTACTAGCGGTAGGAGATCAAAAAATGTCTTTAAACATTTTATTAAGTTAAAGCAAATACCTGCAGTTGCCAGGGCATGAGGGGGAAAAGAAGGCTGAGACTCAAACCTGACTCCCAGATTTCTGACCACATCTACTGTCGGGGGAGGTGGAGGAATATCATCTGGCCACCAAACTAAAGGGACAAACTTTTTGGCTTTGCTGAATAGCATAAACTCAGTTTTGTCTGTGTTACATTTAAGATGGTTAGCCTGCATCCATCTGATGAGAGCACCTAGACAACTTTTTTTAATTCAGTTCTGAGCCCAAAGGAGATTTGTCAATAGACAAGATCAACTTTCTCTTCTGCATAGGAAATAGTGTCAATCCGAAAGGATGTTATCAAAAAAATTAGTGGTGCCATATGAATATTAAACAGGACCGGGCTAGGCGATGAGCCCTGTGGAAATCATTCAGCAACTGTGGTTTCCTTTGAGATATAGAATCCTAATTTCACCAACTACTTATGAACAGTAAGAAATGATTTCAGCCAGCTATAAGCAGATCCAACTAGTCCACACTCTTAAATTCGATGTAAGAGAATTTCATGGGAGATGGGATCAAAAGCCGCCGATAGGTCCAATAGAACCAACACAGCATTCTTCCCTTCATCTAGTGTAAGTTTTAAAGTGTCAACCACTTCCAGTAGGGGAAATTCCATGGAATGCTTTGGGCAGGAGCCTGACTAAGAGGCATGGAGTACCTTTGCTGTCTCTAAGAATGAGGTTCATTGACTTTTTACAATCTTTTCCATAATTTTGCTCAATGCTGGCAAAATAAAAATTGGCCTCAGATTGGATAAATTGGTTGCACGGTCGCACTAATTGAGAGTTTCTTCTTAAGTGGTTTGACCTTCCAGACCTCTGAGACTTCAGCTAAGCTCAAAGTAATATTCAGAATCAGGTTAATCATAGGTTTGACAATGTTTTCCAACTTATGTAAGACCATCGTTGGGCAAGGGTCGTTGGGAGAGCCAAATGTGCATGATGGGACTGGTCTAATCCAATTGGATGAAATGCTGTCAACATATTAGAATCTCTTGATGGAGAGGTTTTAGCTTCAAAACTAATCTGAGGAAGGAAAGGGGAACTGAACTGCTAACATATATTCTGTATCTTCTCTGTAAAGTAGGGTGACATTTCATCACATAAAGCTTGTGAGGGTAGAATCTGATTCTCTGTAGCCTTAGGTTTAAGGAATAAATTAGAGGTATTAAAAATGACTTTTTGATCAGAATTAGCTGGTTCTATTTGCGCTGCGAAGTATGACCTTTTTGATATTTTTTCCTTCACCTCCCTCCTATGTGTCCAAAGTTAACACTACATTGTTAGTGCTTTCAATGTTTCTAAAAGGGCTAGCATACCAAGAAGCATACCAAGAAGCCAATGTAATGAGGCCTCAAGTAAAGAAGCATTAAGAGTAATCATGATCATACCTTTCAAAATATAATGAAAGCAGGTACTGCCAAAGCTAATAGATCACAGCTTGAAAAAACTGAGCAATTGATTTTGGCAGTTCTTTTTTGCACAGTACACTAACACATGCATCAAGGTACATGCACGTGCATGGCCAGCTATCTTTGAATAGTTTTCCTATGAATGGAAACCCATTCCGGATTGGCTATGATATGCAAGCATTGTTTGTGGCACACACCTGCATGTGAGGCATGGCGGGTGAGCAAGGATGCATTTTGACATGTGTTGTGTGTGCATGCATCATAACACATGGTGGCCATTTTAATTTACAGTTCTAAGGTGGTGAATAACCATGTTAGAAAATTTTAAATAAAGAAAACTGTGGAGATAACCTGTGGAGATGTGACTGGAGAAGGCTGGAATGTGAAGATGTAGGCAGTGAGGTCAGCCGGAACAGTGGGTACTGAGTAGAAGGCTAGAAGTGGAGAGGACTGAAGGGTGGACCGGTGCTGAAGATGTCGTTATACAATGTACTTGAAATAAAGTGGATGTCAAAAGGATCCGTGGAAGAGTGATCTTTACAAAAACATAAGAGTACATGGGGCACAAAAGGATGCAAGTGGCCTGGGAGCAGTTGGCAAGACCTTTACAAAAACACAGCCAGGGGTATGAAAGAGGATAGGAAGTAGTGCAAGGGGGCTGTGCAAAGGAGAGTGAGCAGGCAAGTGGGAGCTATAAAAAAGAAAAATGGGAGACAGCAAGAAAACACATGAACTTCCATAGAGTGCCCAAAAACAAACAAGAGGCAAATCATTCAGCTGTGCCATGGGAGGTTCTATCTCATCCACTGAGTACATTGCGATACAGAAATACTCCTAAGTGGGATAAACACAAGAATAGGGAGGGAAGACATAAACAAAGAGCAGGCAACTGAGGTAGACAACACAGCCATCCAATTGTGAGCAAGAGGCTGACCGAAAGTCCTCTCTAATTATACATGATGTATTGGAAACAATAGGTTTGCCTACAGATAGCTGAAACTGTCCTAGCTGAAATCCAACAATGGCATTCATTAAAAAAGAAGCTGAAGTGACTTCAAGGGTTCAACATAAAGAGCCTGATTTAAAACTTGATGGACGGGTTATTCGCTCACAATCGTGACGGATATAGCGTCCACCTAAATCTAAATCCTATCGGTTATAATGGGATTTAGATTTCGGCGGAAGGGATATCCATCACCCTTGCTATGGAGTCACCCATCCGCCAAGTTCTAAATCAGGCCCAAAGTCATAAACCTCTTGACATGCCTCAATTAGGAAGAATAAGAACCTTATCTTTCGAGCTCTCTCAGTGCAGTGCAACTATATCAGACATTACTTTATGTTTGACTAAATTTGATTACATTTATTAAAGAAATCTCTCTAAGCAACTTGCTTTTATTGCAGAGCTTCTTATACCAGATGCAACAAACCGAAAGGCTGAATTTATGTGGAAACATGATAATTTTTAAGAACTATATAACTGAACTGTATAACTGATACGGAATCTGAATCTGAGCCCTTTCAACTGTAAGCTAGAAAAGACCAGCCAAATTTTAAGTAAGGGTGTTTAAAAATGGCCCCTAAAGGGCTTTTACAGAGACTCGCCCTGTTTGTTACTTACTAGACATTGGCCCTCATAACAACTTCAGCTGTCTTTTCCAAAGACCGCCGAAGCTGAGGGCGCCACAGTACTGCCAGTGCTGGTGGTATATCTGGCTCCCTATTATGACTTTTCCACTGGGCCAGCGGAAAAGTCACATCAACATTGCCGCCGGCTCATAATAGAGCCGGCGGCAATGTTGATGTGCAGCGGGTGCAGCTGCACCCGTCGCGCATTTCACTGCCCGTAATTCGGGCAGTGAAATGCGCGAGGGGGCAGTGCCTGGGGGCCCCTGCACTGCCCATGGGGCAGTGCAGGGGCCCCCAGGGGTACCCCGAGTCCCCCTTACCGCCAGCCTTTCCATGGCGGTGTATACCGCTGTGGACAGGCTAGGGATTAGGACCACCAGGCAGAAGGCTGGCGGTATGTTGGAGGGGCCAGCAGTATGGCCGTGGCTAATGCGCCACGGTCATAATAGCTGGCGGTACACAACCAGTCTGTTGGCGGTGTTCCCGCCGGCTTACCGCCGAACCCCAGGGTCGTAATGAGGCCCATTGTGATTAGGTGTGAGGTGGGACATAACTGAAAATGAATTACATGGCAATGGAACTTCAAAGAATTATGTGACCTTTGGCGTTCTAATTAAATAATTAAGAGGGTTGATGCACAAGATCGATACTGCCAGAGTTTTTGTAAGACCTTGTGAGGCTTCGTAAAACTTAGACCAAAACTAATGAACATAAACCTGTGTGAGACAAGATTCCAAGTTAAAGTTCATGAGTTTATTAAGAAATCATTATTAGAGTAAGCAAAGGGTAACTAGTTAATCATAAATTAGCTTAATCAAGATAGCCATATTCCGCGAAAACCCAAAGAGCTATCTAAATATGTCCGTGACACATTCCCAGGGGGTCCGCAGGCCTGGACCGGCATGAAGGCATTTCTCCAGCTGGGCCCTCTAAAGAAACATGTGCATGCTTTTTTATCTGTTTATTCATTTGTGCGGCAGCTTTAAAAGCACTACCATGTTCAGTGTAAATTTTGGGACAAAAACAAAAGTGTCAAGATAACTCTGGTGATTAATATACCTGCTGGAGAGATGGTAGTTTGTCTAGTGGCAGATTTGACTCATTGGAGGTAGTGCAGATGGTTAATATGCCAGATGCAAATAGTGTGTATCATGTAAAGAACCACATTTGTATGTGCATAGCACAGTGGTACTGCTTTTGTCACAGAGATTCTTTTGTTATTGTGCAGTTCATAACTCACAATCATAATCTTCCACAATGAGTTATGAACTGCCAACAAAGAACTACATTGAACAAATTAGAAAATTATATTTTTTCCAATTCTTTCATTACTGCTAAAAAAAGGTTTGCTTGCATAGGAGTACGCTGTTATTAAAGTCAAGGCTAGCCACTGTGTCCTGAATCCTGAATTTGTGTTTCTCCAGACCAAGCGCTCTTAGAAAATGACTAACGGTATGGATGAGGTGAATCCTATACCATGTAGTCCCCTGTAAAGTGTTTTGACACCCTGCACTGGTATGAGAGGTGCTATAAATCAAATTAAATACATGTGACAGAGAGGCTATGGAGAGATGAGAGGCCTTTATGGTTTTACTTCATTTGCCCACCACACATTAAATAAAAAAAGTTTATGTATCTAAAAATTAAAAACAAAAATCGCTTGGGAAATGTAGAATGTGACTTGAGGATTCAGCTTTCCTAAATAAAACCAAACATTGAAAAGTTAGTCGCCAAGATGCAGCACCAACCTTCCCATAAAATTTTCCAATTTTTGCAATTTGTTCCAATATAAAATAAGGATATGTTTACTAATTTGAGTACTTGTTTGGCGTGTACTTGTTTGTGTATTTTTTGCGAATTATTCTTTTAATGTTTGAAATTTAAATTGTTCAAATTTCTTGGGGGTCCCTGGGTTCCAGTAGTCATTCAGTGGGGGTCCTTGGGAGTCAAAAGGTTGGGAAACACTGGCCTAGTGCATAGGGCTGATCCCTGTGTGTTGTGTATGCCAACAGTAGTGTTGTTGCTGTATTGACCAAGTGTATCCTCTGTCTCTCTCCCCCCCTTCTTGTTTTGTCACCCTGTCCTTGTGTGCATTAGCATCATCTGACGGAGGAGCAGAGGCACCGGCCACAGAGAGAGTTACATCCCACAGGGGCCTGGAGGCCGAATCCGACGGTGAGGGCACCAGTGGGACAGAGGGTGAGGGGAGCACCACGACGGAGACAGGAGGGGACACTACCGCCAGCTACTCCTCTTCCGATGGAAGCTCCCTGGCGGTGGCGGACACCTCTGTGCCCACCCCAACAACAGGTACAGCCGCCAACCCCCATACCAGCACCGCCCTTCCAGCAGCCCCTCAGCATGTTTCCCATGCCCGCTCACCCAGGAGGGTGGGCATCTCCTTTGCCCCAGGCACCTCAGGCCCGGCCCCAGTCAGCCCTGCTGCCCTGAGTGAGGAGGCTATTGACCTCCTGAGATCCCTTACTGTTGGGCAGTCAACCATACTGAATGCCATCCAGGGTGTTGAAAGGCATTTGCAACAAACAAATGCATACCTGGAGGGTATTCCCTCTGGCGTGGTGGCCCAACAGAGAGCATTTCAGGCTCTGGCCTCCGCACTGATGGCAGCCATAGTCCCTGTCTCCAGTCTCCCCCTCCAACTTCCTCTACCCAGTCCCAAACCCCTCAACCCCAACCTATCCCAAGCACAGCTTCAGACCAGCAATCACCCAAAGCAACACACAGAAGTGGCTCAGGCAAACACAAGCACCACACTTAATCTCACAGGCACTCACACAAGCACCATCCCCAGGCAGACACACCAAAATCCACTGCCTCCACTGTGTCCCCCTCCTCCTCATCGCCCACCTCCCTCCCAGTAGCGTCTCCACTCACACCTGCATGCACTTTATCCTCATCCACTACCTCCATCACCAGCACACCTATCACTACACGCCCCTCACTGGTAGTCACCACCCCCACATCCATGTACACGTCCCCTGTGTCCTCTCCCTCTGTGTCTGTGACCCCTCCTCCCAAAGTACACAAACAAAAGCACACACCCACACAACAGCCATCCACTTCACAACAGCATCCAGCTCATGCACGGGCACCCAAACACAGCAGACTGACACCTCCTACAAGCACTCCCTCTTCCTCCATTCCCAAATCTTCACCCTCTTCCCGCCCCACTGTCCCTAAGAAGCTTTTTCTCACCCACATTGACATCTTCCCTACTCCTCCCCCCCGTCCTTCACCTCGGGCCAGGGTGGCCAGAACCCAGCCCAGCACCTCAGCCACCAAGTCCACGTCCGCTGTGGTTTCTGCAGTTGTGAGAGGCTACAAAGAGGCACCCGTCAGCCCAGCCAGTGTGCTACCAACACCTGCCAAGGCCAAGAAGGTTCCGCCACCTGGCAAGGGCAAGAAGGGGACAGCATCCAGCAAGGGGAAGGAGGCACAACCAGCCAGCAAGGCCAAGTCAAAGACTCCAGCTGACAGAAGCAAGAAGGCACCACCATCTGCCAAGGGCAGGAAGGGGCACAAAACACCAGCCATGGCACTTCAACCGTCCGAGGCTGCAGGTGAGGGCCTGGAGGCTACCACCACAACCGCCAGCACCGCCACCTGCACCGCCGCAAGCACCACCACCCGCACCGCCGCAAGCAGCACCACTGCCAGCAGCAGCAGCACCAGTGGACAGCCGTCTGGGGCTGCAGGTGAAGGCCTGGAGGCTACCACCACAACCGCCAGCACCGCCATCTGCACTTCCGCAAGCAGCACCAATGCCAGCAGCAGCAGCCCCAGTGGGCAGCCGTCCGAAGCTGGAGGTGAAGGCCTGGAGGCTACCACCAATGCCAGCACCGCCACCGGCAGCGCAACTGAGATTCAATGTCACCGCCAGAGAGCAGTGTGTAGTGGTGACTACATGGGCTACAGTGCATCCTGGCCCCTGCAAAAGCTGTCGTTGTGACACCCAAGTGAGAGACTGTGACCTTGCACTCCAAAACATCTGCATCACAGAGAGCAATGCCCCCTCCAGAACCAGTGGAAGAAGGCATCCACTCAGCCCCTCCTTGCCAGGATGAACCACACTGGGCACAAACCCCCTCCAGAACCAGTGGAAGAAGGCATCCACTAGAGAGACTGTGGCCTTGCACTCCCCAGGACCAAGCAGTGGGCAAAGCACCTACTTGGGAGATTGTGGTCTTGCACTCCACAGGATAAGCAGTGAGCATGGAGCCCCCTTCCAGGAGCAGTGGAATTGTACTATCTTCCGGCTGAGGTGCCCCCTCATTCCCTGTTCCCCTGAGGTGCCTGTGTGTTTTCAACCTGATGCCCCTGTAGTGTTCTCTCCATATTGAGGCAGGAGTCAAGTGTGGGCTTGGCCCATGTGTTTTGGCCTATGGGCCACGGACATTTTTGAGTGGGCATTGTCTCGCCTTTTGTATATATTGTATATATTGTAAATACTGTTTTTGATTTATGAACTTATTTCTAAGTATTTCTAATATTACACTCATTTGACTCCATTTCTTTTGTCCTTGCGTTATTTTTGAGTGTTACGGGGTGTATATCCAATGTTGTTGCATGTGTTTGTGTGTATGGTGTTGGGGGTGAGGGTGGGGTGGGGGTGTTGCGTTTGTGCGTCACTCTCTTTTTCCTCCCTCCCTTCCTTGTGTGCTAGGTGCACTGTGGTGGTCGTCATTGTCGCCGGCATTGGTGCTCCTGGTGTATGAGAAGATACACCAGCATGGGGAAAACCTGCAGGTTCTTCCTTGAGTGTCGAGAGGTGAGTAGTTTCCCTTCAAAGCACTGTTTTGCTTTTGATGGCATTGGTACCGCCCCGAAAAAGCTGGCAGATGGGCGGGTTGTAATGCTGTGGGCCGTACATTGTCTTCCGCCTGACTGTTGGCGGTTACCGCTGCAGTGTTTGTTGCTACCGCCATGGCGGTCGGAGTGTTAAAGTGGCTGTATGTGTTGCCGGTTTCCGCCGTGGTCATGATTCCATTTTATTTACCGCCGTATTGTTGGCAGTGTTACCGCCGCTTTAACACCGACCGCCAGGGTTGTAATGAGGACCATAGTCTTGATTCTGCTGACGAGATTAATAAATGTCCTTAAAAGCAGACTTAAAAAAACAGTGAATCAAATGACCCGTATGGAAGGATTACATACATTTTGTAGGTGATTGTGTATATTTGCTTGAACTCATATTTCCGATCTAATAATGATATTGCTTTTTGCAAACACACATTACATGCATAATTGAGATTTCATGTTATTTATAGCATTTTTGGTCTCTGCTCGTTTTGGAACATTGCCTTAGAATAGAGAGTTTTAGCTGCTTAAAAAAATATCCCTCCTTACTGTGAAACTCATCAATATTATCCAACATTTTGCTTGTAAATCTCAGAAAAGCCTTGGGCGCATTGTTCAAAGATTTCCCAGTGTTATTCATCAGACCTGCAGTTGAGCTACAACGGCACCAGCCAGAAAAGATATATTGCCTCTTCCAACACAACACTTTACCTCAATTTGCAGTAGAAAAAATATTTTGAACCTTTTCCAAGATAAAAGCTATAAAAATTACTCCTGTTAGCAGTGGGAATAGATTTTGCAGTTAGCTTTCTAACACTACATTCTCTGTATATTTTTCAAGCTAGACAGGCAAAGAAAACTCTAATACAGTGCCGGTCTACTATTTATGTAAAACTGGTGCGTTGTAAAACTGTCTAAGAATATGGTAATCATGCTTTGTAATTGTTTTCTCATTATGCGTTTATTATGAAGAATGTTACGGCTGAACTGTGGTAATAGGTTTCTGATACAGCTTGTGTCTCAAAAAAGCACCACTTAGGACAACATGTAGCATAATGATGACATTACATATGGATTGCTGGTCTGTGATAGCAGGATTTCCTATTACTTACCTTTTGTTTTTTAGCAGGGGCCTTGGGAAGCTGCTCACCATTCTTCCCATCTGTGTTCAAGGATACGCAATCGAATGCGGTTGCTTCGATTCAAATGATTTCCTCTCAGCTAAGATGGTGCAATTAGTCTTGCCTTGTTATATTAAGTTTGTTGGTGGCCTCTGGCAGCATTGATTATGGGATTCTGAGAATGAAACGCAGAAAACTGCAGGTCAGGAGCGGTGCAGATTATTTTATAATTTCGAGTATTCACCAGAAGAACATGGATTACCAACAGTCGCCTTTTATAATTACTCTTGTGCGTGATGCAGTTTGATACACAAAAGCCAAAGTATTTTTGAGCTCAACTAGAGTCGACATGTCATCATGGTATATTGTGGTGAGGAAAGCACAAAAAAATTATCCCGCTCTGCCAGTTGTAAAATGGAGTGAGTGGGAGCCTAAAGTGCTCTGCTCTAGAGGTAAGCATGCTTCCTCTGGAACTGGTGTTCACAAGAAGTCCGTAGCTTTAAACAGAGACTTCTTTAGAGAGTGACAGAATGGCAAATCCCTCACAGTATTATTTTAATCTCCAAATCAGTTGTACGTCTGCCCAAACAAAACCACCCATCAACTACAAAGGTCTCGTTGAGCCTGAGCTGAGAGTTCCAGGCACTCTTTGCTACTCTTCCAGAGCAGTCTTTCACAGCCAGAAACCTATCCAGGACTCAGCAGTGCTCTTTTTGACTTGAACAGCACACTTCTTGACTTCCTAACGACTGGACTTGGAAAAAGTAAATACATTCAGCGTAATAACAAACCAAGAAAAGTGATGGTTAGTCTTCTGCTTCAATGGGACCTTGACCTCGCCTTGCCCTTCTGGCTCTTGTTGGTGTCTGTCTCCTGCCATTCGTCTTGTTAGCTGCTCGTGCTTCCTCGACCCTGTAACTACTCTTCTTGTCTGTGCGGTCGGCTGGTATGCCCCCATCTCTGTTTAACTGCTTCTTTGTGCAGCCTTTGTTCCTCTTAACTACCCCTTTTTTGCAACTTTTCAAACCTGGGTATTCCTTTCACTTTACTCTGACTTTACACAGTCACTGCTGAGGATCAATTGTTTCAATAGCATACCCATTCTTATCACCTCCCGCACCAAGGTTCAATCATAGATGTAAAAGTGAAGCCAAGATTGAATGTGGCATCTTGTGATAGAACGTAGAAAGGTGGAATGCGGGGAGGATTCTTGGACTGTTTTAGAAAGTAGCATCTGCCAGCTGTAAGATGTATCTTTCATCTGACAATATATACTGTTGTACTTATTATTCCTTCAAGTCAAATGTTATCTGGAAGCTGAAGCGGGGCAACATGGCCCTGCATATCGACCTGCTGAAACTGAAGCCAACGGGCCTTCAACAGAGGCATTGTTCGCCCGAATGATGACTACAACAGCACTCCAAGTGAAATTGCCAGGTTTCTGAGGTGAGATGCAGCTGTGAAACGGTAGACGAAAAACAATGTGGCTGCATCTGTGTTTCAAAAGAGAGCAGCTAAAAGTGACATCAGGCCTGAGAACAGTCAATGCAGTCAAAAGTGGGTTGGCGTGATGCTCACTCGATTAAACTGCAATTTAGTTTGCCGAGGCGACACATTGCCTGGCCTGTTGCCTGGCTTTTGCATCTGTAAGATGTCGTAAAGGAGATGCACACGTCGCTCAGGAACCAAAGTAGTGAAAACGGAAAGTCGGTATCGAGGAATGAAAATGCACCTCTGGCATTTTTATTAGGAGAGGGCTCGTTGTGTGTGCTGTGGAAGTATTGAATAATGGCACTTCCAAAAAACTGAGACATCAAACACAACTATCGAGGCAGCACAGAACGTGTAGAATGGTTTGTGCGTGATGCTTTATGGGAATGATATAATAAAAGGATGTTCTGGCTAAGCAGAAATGTTTTTTTCTCTCTTCTTGCTACATCCGTTCTGCATTTTACACGCTCTCTGATAAATACACCAGTAAGCAATTGATGACAAGGAAAGCAATTTGTTGGTTATCCCGGTACTGCGATAAATTAGATGATATTTTTTTCTCTGTGTGACTTCAGTTGCCGCACCCAATGGCAAGTAGTATAGTATAGGAGGGGCAAAGTAAATATATCTTCAACAAAACCAAGATGGAGGGGGTTGTAGTGTCGAGTTTTCTTGCTTACACCAGGAGAGTCTAGTTTAGAATCGAGACAGTGGAGTGATTGCTGTGGAGCGTACATGGTCGGGGAAGGCATATTTATTTTTAAAGGACAACTAGAAATAATGAAGATATTCCTGGCTACTGAAGGATGTCATTTTATAGGCATATACCACCGATTTTATTAGAAGAAAAGTATGAAGAAGAACATGGTGAGTATGAAAAGGCAATGCAACAATTAAATAACAATCATAAAAAAGAGAGTGAATAAAGTAATTGCAGGATACAAATTTCCACCAATGGGACATCTGTCAGGAGTAGATGATAGACACCTTTTTTGCTGCTTTGAGATCTCTAGCCTCGATATGTAGGTCTAGAACGAAATGATTAGGGATTAACGTGGTCACAAAACAAATAATGGGAAGTTGCAAGAGTAATTTTTATCAACAGATTATCCAACATTAAGAAAATGCCATAGCAATATCTCCATGTTTGAAGACTACATTGCTAGGAAAGAAAGAACTATCTCAAACAGAAGGGACTTGAACAGACATTCAAGAAATTTGTAAGGCAAAGGAAACCTATAATGCTACCAGAAGATACTCTGCTAAATCAAAGGGATTTTTTTAAAGAAAATCTTAATTATTTTAGCTAAGAACTGCCTATTTTCAGATATGGGAGGGAAAATGATTTCACCATTGATAAACCTTGCCCTGTTATTGGCCAGCAATGCACGAAGTGCAAATATGGGGAATAATGTGCCTTTATGTGCAAAAAGAACATTAGTAATGATCAAAAGAATATTTTAAAAGTACAAGGTTCAGGCATATGTTGAAGACGTAAGGGGGTGATATTTCCAAAGAGATTTCTCCACATGAATGTGAAGTAGAGCTTACAGACAACAATGTAACCTATCGTGTCATAACAATATGTAACAAATCTATACAAATATTGGCAGATTCAGGAGCAAGGTACATGCTGATAGATGATAATAAGTTCAATCTACTTGTGATGTTGCCTTGAATTCAGCTGACATTAGTTTAAGGGGATATGGCTACCAACCTATAAAAATGTTATGTTGTTTTGAATTCAAGGGCAAAATAATATAGGCCTTTTTAAGGCATGTCACCCCCAAGGTAGGTCCTATGGGCTCAGAGGACAGGGTGCATTGTATTAAGAACATAAGACACATGTATTTCAGTGTAACATGCTCTGTCAGTGAAAAACTGCTAAAGTAATTTGTCACTGTTGTAAGGCCTATCTCTCCTATTGGGTAACACTTGGTTACCATATTACATTTAACAAGTGATAACTTTGGACTGTTTGTATGCTGCATATATTTTACTCTTTGCTTTTCCGTTAAGCCTGACTGCTTTGTGCAAGGCTACCAGTAGGCTAACCAGAGGTTCATTTAGCTCATTTGTGGTTTACCCTGGATTATGGTTGTGACCTGAGAGTGCCTTCTACCCCAACCAATAACCCAATTTCTTACATTGGTGTTAAGCGGTGGGATCCCATACTTGTGTTTGTGCAGTGCCACTCAATGATTTTGTGTAACACTAGAATCCCATACAGATAACCTGTTACTGGATTCAATTTAATTTCAATTCTCCTTGATTGGCCTCTTTTGCCTTTTCCAAATATACCTCCATTCTGCCTGAAATTGGGAACGTGTAACTCTGACTCCAAGCATTGAGATTGAGCTCAACAACCTGGGGAGCTACACTGTAGCTGAGCTCAAGGGATTCTACACGCAGAAGATTCCAGTAACCAAGGGGTCTAAGAAGTAAAAGCTCCAGAAAAGCCATTAGGACCTGGGAAGCGACCTACCATCTGCTAACTACAGCAGAAGAACAAGGGGAAGATGAGGCTATGGAGGAGGAAGGGGGGAGTAATGGGAGAGGAGGATGAAACCCCCCTGAACATTGCCCCAGAGAAGAAAGGAGGGTCAAAAACAGTGAGGATTTCTTCCTACATCCTGTCACCTAAGGAACTAGAGGATAGGAGAGCTGAGAGAGGTTCAGTTGCAGCTGGCTAAACTCAAACTGGAGGCTACCAAGGTGGAGACAGCTGTCAAGAAGGTCTTGGGGGGAAGAGGCGGGGAAGGAGAGCTGAAGCAGGGATTGCCTTAGCCAAGGAGAAAGCTGAGGCTAAAAGGGCCATAACAGAAAGAAAACTGTTGTTGGCTTATGAAGTGAGTGTCAGAGAGCTGGACATGAAAGCCAAACAGCACAACAAGTCCAGCAGTATTGGTGGGTGCAATAATCCAGTAGTGAAAAGAAGGCCCACATCCCCCAGGGTCTGGAGCCTAACCTTGTGGCGGGGGATGGCATCAAGTGGTTCAATGTTTATGAGTTTGCCCAAAAAATGCACAGGGTCCCTAAGGAAGATTGGAACAGAATGAGATATTCCCTCGTGAAGGAGGCACTTGTCAAGCAGTATGATCTCACCCTTGAAAAGTATGAAACATTGTTTAGGGACAGGCAACACCTTGTTTATTCTAATCTCACTGTCTTACTAAGGATGCAGACCTTTGGCTCTGCACCAGGGTTCACAAGATGTTATCTGGGGGATTGCAAAAAGGGTGGACAGGGCCCCCACTGGAAGCAAGAGGTGGGAGACAAAATTAAAACCAAAGGGCTTCATTTACAATCTTTTGGCGCTGGGCAGTGCCACAAGTCTTCTTATTGTGCTGCCCTTCAGAGAACACCCTTCCTGCACAAAAACAATCAACAGAGGTGATTTCCTCTTTCTAGGAAAAAATGAGTAGAAATAAAGTTATTTCTCCTCGTTACGCCTCCCCTGGGGAGGCATAGGCTTTTAACACATTCTCAGGTTTATGAAATCTTGTAAATCAGGGAATGTCAAATTCCATGGGTGTTATGTGGGAACACCCACCGTAACGCCCATGGCATGCCTCTCTGTCACAGTGTGAGGCAGTACGGTGACTTTCACTGCGTTGTCACACTCCATATCTACAAGGCCCTGAAAAGCCACGCAGGGTGACTTTACGTGGCCTTGTAGATATGGATCTGCAGTGTGCACTGCTTGAGCGTCATGAAAGTGACAATCGGGTGTGCTCAAGCGCTTGTAAATAAGCACCAAACAATTCTCCAAAACCCTTCAAAACAGTTCTAAGGGGAAGGATTCCCAGTTCCAACCTGAAAAGTGGTTTCCCTGAGAAGAAATCCTGAGGGAAGTTCTCCCCCAAATACTCTATGTGGTAAAGGTACAGGCATATCAATGGGGGGTGCCAGATGTCCCAAAAAGATGCAGCCCCAGGTGGTGAGAAGGTACTATGGTTGGCTAGTGTAGCGGTTAGGGAGGGCGCTGTCCCAGTTAGCATGGGGGTAGTGCAGAGGTTACCCTAGTTTCCATAGGTGACAAATAGATGGTTTCAAAAACACTTATAGTATAGGCAGTGGTTCATCATCAATTGGCAGTGGGTGGAGATTCTAAGAGATACAGGAGTCATATGACTTCAGGTAGGTGTCATCTGGTGTCCTCAGAGGAGGTAAACCCTAATTTATTCCACCAGGTTGTAGTAGCAGACAACCATGAGAGCCACTAACCCTTGGCTCTTGTTCCCTTTCAAAGTAGGCAGAGGGTTGGTAACGGCATGGAGCACACCATCTGGAAGGAAGTGGAGCTCCAGTCCCACCTGGAGATGATAGGATTGTCTTAGTGAGTGTGCCTGACCACACAGTCCATGGCAGTTTGAGAGGAAGGATCGGAGGACATGGAGTCTGGAAGAATGGCTCAGGTATATGCACAAAAGATGCTGAGGGTGTCACCTCAGAGATTACAGGGAAGGACATTGGCCTCCCGGCAACTGCCCATCTGACCTGCTACACTGGACCTACCTAAGCCATGTTAGCCTCTTATGGAGTGAGTTCCTGTTCCTCAAAAGTCCAGGTCCTGGACCTTTGGCTGGCATCAGTTGAGCTCCTCCAGTGAAGAAATGTGAGATCCCGAAGTTTTGGGCACTTATGATCACACAAGGCCTGTTCGAGCTGAGACTTTGCCACCAGCTGCGACTGTCAACGTGAAGTTCCGGTGAAGCTGACTCTTAGTTACAACAACCATCATTGACAGGCAACGTAAGGCCTGCACTTTGTGCTACTGCAACAACAGAAAACAGAAATTTTGGAAATGCCCTTTGATTCATATGCTAGTATGCATACCCACAACTTAAGAGATGTACAAATAAGCACTACTCCTAAACTCCATAACTGGTGCCCATTTCAGAAATACATAGATACCCACCTTCCACTCTAGATATTTCACCATAAGAATTGGTCTGTACTCATTCCAAAGTGAAAAACCATTGCAAGGTGAAGCTCAGTTGTTGTTCAAGGTATCTCCCGTTCTTTGACAACCTACAAACCCTATATATCCTCGCAACCTGAAGTGTCTAGTTGGCATAATGGTATATGATTTTTGTAAACTGGACATTGTGACAAAAGTTAGGGCCTCATTACAAGGCTGACGGTCCTAGGATCACCAGTATCGCAGTGACAGTCAGACCGCCACAACTGTGGTGGTTCGATCGCCACATTACAATCCTAACAGGCAGACATGCCAGGACACTGCCATCTCCACCGGGAACATGGTTCCCTATGGGGTGATGACGGTCTGAGTTGTACTCAGCCAGGGCAGCACTGAACTCAGCGCTGCTTGGCTGATTACAACTCCCCTTACCACCAGCCTTTCCAAGACGATCTGACCACCTCTTAAAGGCTGGTGATAAAGGTGTGATGAGGGCCACAGGAGGGTCCCTGCACTGCCCATTGCCATGGCCTGGGCAGTGCAGGGGGCCCCCTGGCCAGCACCCTTGGAATGTGTACTGTCTACTTTGCAGACAGTGTGCATTCAGAGGGTGCTGTGTTCTACAGCAATGGCCTAGGCACCCTTAAAAGAGCTGAGGCTAATATCATAGCACTGTTGCCGCCGATCAGCCTTGCAGGAAAGCGTATATTACAATGTTCCTGCTGGAGAGCCTGGTGGGAACATTGTAATACGCTTGGGGGGTGCCACTGGTATGACGGTGGCATCCTTCCCACGGCTTTGGTGGTCTGTTTTTAGGACCGCCAAAGTCATAATTAGGCCCTTAGTTTCGTTCTACACATATGAACCCTTTCTGAATTAAAAATTGTGTCTATTTCCACCACAAAGTAGAAGTAGATTGAAAGCACAAAAAACAGGAAAAATGGGCGACTTCTTTGAAAATGTCAAAACAGTGGTAGACAAAAAATATTTTTTTTTATGTAGCTCTGCATGTTCCTGAAAGCTGGGAAGATGGTGGTTTTAGTACAGCAAACTTTTTGCTGATGTCATTTTTAGGAAAAAAGCAGACACTTTTGTTGCAGAGCACATTTTCCTATTTTTCCCCCAAAACTCAAAATGTAGTTATATTTTGTCTATTTTCTCAGTCTCCTCTTCAGAAATCCACAAGCTCTGGGTATCTTTGGAGTTCCCAGGATGTTGGGGAAAAAAGGACACAAATTTGGCGTGGAAACCTTATGTGGACAAAAAGTTATAGAGACAAAGTACTCCGAATAGCTAAATAGCCAAAATAAGCAGTTGACCATGACACCCTAACACAAAGACTCTATGAAGCCGGCATAGAGGGGAATGCTATTGACTGGATCCCATTCTACCTTTAAAACAGAACTAATGTCATCCATACTTCCCCTTTCTCATCGAAACCCTACCCACAAAAACAGGGGTCCCTCAAGGCTCAATCATCTAAACCATGCTTCTCAACATCTAGATGATGTAATTACCAACAATGATGAATGAATTTCAAGTCACATGCTACAACTATGCAGATGACACACAATCACTCCTTACACTGGAATGCCCCAAAGACATTGGAAACTCACAAATCTTCAGTTTCCTCAGAGCCATTGATCAGTGGATGACATGGAGCTCTCTCAAACTGAATGCTTCCAAAATGGAAATACTCACATGCGGCGATTAGAAAAATGATGACCCATTCTGCGTCTTGCATGATGGTCTGGGACTACCTCCTGAAGTACCTAAGGAAGTACAAACCCTTGGAATTACCATGAACTCCAAGTTAACAATGAATGCTCAAGTGAACATGTTAGCAAATCAAGCTTCATCACCATGAAAACATCTTCCTCCACCTCGGCTTTCCACGCAAGGTGCAAGTTACTATCTTTCTTGTACTATCTAAACTGGATTATGTCAACAGCCTCTACCATGGATCATCTCTATCTACTATGAAAAAACTACAACGCATTCAGAACTCCAGACTACTCCTACATACAAAGCCAAAAGCCCGCATCTCCCCTACCTCGAGGGCCCTTCATAAGATCCACATACAAGCAGCTTTGTATCACCCACAAAGCAATACATGGAACAGGGCCGCTTTTCATCAGGAATGAAACCACTAAATACATTCAACAAAGAAACCTCTGCTTAAAGATTGGCACCCCACCTCAAAACATCATACAAGAAAAAGAGAACTGGTGGTACACCTTTCTCTGTTCAAGTAGCCAAACTATAGAATTCATTACCCCCAAATATAAGATGCACAGACAACTATCCTAACTTCAGAAGACTACTCAAGAGTTGGCCCTTTCCTACATAACCACCATACTCAAACAGCAATGGAATACATATCCCTGTATATAGAAACATTTAATAATCTGCTTATATGTATATATCTAGATATGAGTATTTCTTCGTACAAATATGTATATAATAACTATTTTATCTTAAAATATATACATAAACTTCAGGCCTGTTTAACAAATGTATATTTTACTGACAGTTAAATGTATATATGTATGTATATGTATATGTGTGTGCATATATATATATATATATATATATATATATATATATATATATATATATATGTCTATATATATATATATGTGTGTATCCAAGAAAGAAGTGACTCAAACAGATGATCTCACTAAAGAACAAAAATATATTTCTACTACAACGTTTCAGCTTCCGCCTTCCTCAGGTAGTACAAGATGGTTTGCTCAGTGGCAGCCACTGAGCAAACCATCTTGTACTACCTGAGGAAGGCGGAAGCTGAAACGTTGTAGTAGAAATATATTTTTGTTCTTTAGTGAGATCATCTGTTTGAGTCACTTCTTTCTTGGATATTACATTTTCTTGTGGCTCTTTGTATCCTTTGGGATCTAGATTTTTGCCCTGGCTGGCTGTTGTTTTCTTGTGATCCTGCATCTTCCAGTATATATATGTGTGTACATATATATATATATATATATATATTATGTGTATGTATATATGTTTATATTATTCTATGCTTGACATGTTCATAGGTCATTGCATAATTTTTATATAGGTTGTTTGATTGGATGCTTATGAGTCTGATTTTATTTTATCTATCACAATAGGTAAATATTATCTTAACTATTTATCCACAAGCATTTCACTATTTAAATATTCAAGAAAGATAAAATAATGTTATAAAAGTACTCAAATAAAATAACTTCATATACTGCAACTCTTGAAAGTCTGTTTATACGATACAACTTTAAATTGGAATATATTATATTCCTTGCACATCTATTCTCTTACTATGTAATCATGTATCTATTTATTTACTACTTTAGTCCTACTGTACAAGAGGAGAAAAAAGTTTACTCTCATGAATGCTTTACTCTGCCTCACCATTACCATATACCTCTATCAATCTATTTTCTATCTCCACCCTCTGACTCACCCCAAACCGATTCCACTACTTTGATCCCCAAAATAACCCTCCTAAACTCTTTCCTCCTCTACCCCTCCTGGCTCACCCCAAACCTCAGTTTATTACTATGATCGCTCAAACAACCCAACTAAATTCTCCCTTGTTTACCTCTCCTTCGACTCATCCCAAACCCAATTTTACTACTGTGGTCTCCCTAATCCATCTCTATAGACTCTTCTATCCTCCACCTCTCCTTTACTCACCCCAAACTTCATCTTACGACTATGCTCTCCCAATTAACACTTCTGGATTCTTCCCTCCTCTATCCCTCCATTATTGTATTCAATCCAACTAACAGACTCACATGTCCTCCGCTCAAATTAACTCATACCTCCCTATTCTAATAGTGATACTGTACTCATATTTCCCTATACTAATCCACCCCATATCCCTTTGGGCTCTGAAGTAGCACGCTACTCCCTGAAAAGCACTTTGACGCCTTGTCAGGGTAGTAAGCAATGTCAAAATAAAATTACAATTACAAATAAAGGGCTCTGCACTGGGGTGAATAAGCTTCAGCACTGAAGGGGTTAAAAGAAGCAAAGAAAATGTTCCCAGCAATTGAAGAAGAGGCATTGCCCTACTGGTAGAGTGTCATGTATCTTAGACTATGTGTGGGGCACTGTATTTGTTGTTTTATGTACCATCATGCAGAAATAGATTTCTTCACCATGCAAAGGCTGCCAGGAGGCAATTTATGTTCCTTAAATCCGGTTTCAGTATGGAGTATGTTCTTGCTAGAAATGGAGTCTCTAGTTGGCAATGGTTTTCACCCTGTCCAAGTAGGGACCTTCACTCTTGTCAGGGTAAGGGTTCTACACAGTTAAGATAACCCCTAATCACCCCATTGGTCAAGGAGTAAAATATTTGTACAAACACACAGATTAACACAGTGAAAAAAATGCAAAAGTACTCCACACCAGTTTAGAAAAATAGCCAATATTTATCTGAGTAAAACAAGGCCAAACCAACAAAGATCCAACATACACAGGTAGAGATATCACTTTTTAAAGGTTAAAATAGGTCTTAATCCATAGGAATCAATGAGTGTATCTTTTTAGCACAAAGTACCTGGGATGCACCAAAAACAAAGATGATGCAGGTCACAGGGAAGTGAGGCATCGAAAAGTAAAGCGATGCATCAGTTCCTTACTACGCCGGAGAAGTGATGCGTCGATTCTTTACCCGCAGGAGAGGTGATGCATCGGTTCCTTACTGGCAGGGGAGGTGATGTGCAGATTCTTTCCTTGCAGGAAAGGCCATGCATTGATTTCCACACACGCAGCCTCAGTTCATTACTGCGGTGCAGGGTCAATGAGAAATTGAGGCTCTGGGGACGATGTGTGGAAAAACAAGACATGCTGTGTTGATTGAGCTGCGGTGAAACAAGCGCTACCTAGATTCTGCAGCCGCAAGACAGGCATTGCATTGATTCTCCAGCTGCATGACAGGTCCTGCATGGATTTTTCTGCTGCAGCACATTTCTCCTTCAGGTCACCAGCATACACTTCCAAGGGCCCAGGGACTGGAGTTGGCACTTAGCAAGTCAGGACTCCCAGTAGAAGAGCTTAGTCACAGTCACTGGCAGATGAAATATTTGATGTACCTGAGACTTCTTAACAGGAGGCAAGCTCTGTTCAAGCCCCAGGATGTAGAAAGTTAAGTCCAAAGCAGGCCAGCACACAAAACAACAGGCAGAATGGCAATCCCTCCTAGGGCATCTAGCTCTTCTTCCTCGCAGAATGACCTCTGTCCAGAAGTGTTCTAATTTTGTGGGGTCAGAGGTCCAATACTTATACCCATTTCTGACTTTGAAGAAGGCAAACTTCAATGAAAAGTCTTTATAGTGCACAAAACCCTGCCTTCTTTACTTGATTGAGGTATAGGGTGATGGCGAGACAGAGTAAGGCTTTCAGACACACTCCAGGGGGTTGGAGACTGATTTGTGTAAGGACAGGAACAGTCCTATTCAGGTGCAAGTGTCAGCTCCTCCCACCACTCTAGCCCTGGAACACCCATCAGGGCACACCTCCACTTGTGTGCCTGTCTAGAGTGAATTCACAAAGAGCCAAACTGTCATCCTTACCCAGATGTGTATTTCACAGACAGAGAGAGGCACAGACTGGTTAAGCAGGAAAATGCCCACTTACTAAAACTGGCATTTTCAAACTTACAATTGAAAAAACAACTTCAACAAAAGGTGTATTTTTAAATTGTGAGTTCAGAGACCCCAAACTCCAGATCTCTATCTGCTTCCAATTATACTATATTTCAAGGCAATCCCCATGTTACCCTATGGGAGAGATTGTCCGTGCAATAGTGAAAAACAAATTTAGCAGCATTTCACTATCAGGACTTGTAAACCACACCAGTACATGTCCTACCTTTTAAATACACTGCAACCTGCCCATGGGGCTGCCTTGGGCCTACTTTAGGGGTGACTTACACAGGCACAGCTCCTCAATTAGGGCGGAGAAGCGTCGCCCCCGTCAGCAGCAGCAGCTGCAAAACTTTTTACGAAAATACAATAATAAGCTATGTTTATTGTAGTTTTTTGGTAAAAGGGGCGGGGTCAAAGGCTTGACGAGCACTGAGGGGGAGTGCACAGCACTCCCTCATCACTTCACATGTATGTTTGGCTGGCCGACTCGAGCCGGCCAAACACATATGCGCAGTAGGCTCTCTCCAACCTAGCACTGTGTTGTTGAGCTGGAGAGAGAAGGCACAGTCTCCCAGTCTGCCTGGGAGCGCCTTGGCTGGATGCTTTCAGCCAATCCTAACGCTGCTCTAAGCAGCATCAGGATTGGCTTCAGGGCATGCTGGGAGCCTGTGTCTGCAGCCTGCATTAGAGTAGCGGCATGGTGGTGACGATAAAGGTAAGTTTATTTAAAAAAAAAAAAAAATCACCCCCTTCACCTCTCCCCATCGTATGCCGCCCGCCCCCTGTTAGCACCGCAAACTGCTCCGGACTTACATGTATTAAAATGGAAGGTTTGGGTCTGGCAAGTGGGTGCACTTGCCAGGTCAAAATGGCAGTTTAGAACTACACACACAGACACTGCAGTGGCAGGTATGAGACATGTTTGCAGGGCTACTCATGTGGGTGGTACAATCAGTGCTGCAGGACCACTAGTAGCATTTGATTTACAGATCCTGCACTGTACTAGGGACTTACTAGTAAATCAAATATGCCTAGAGTACTAAAGCCAGTTAAAACGAAATTCAGCACAGGATCAAAAACAGGAGGCCAGAAGCGAAAAAAAACAGGGGAAGCCACACCAAGAGCTGACAGGTTTAACAGTTCTTAGTAAAAGAAACATGCATAACATGGAAATCAAGATGTCCATTATGGAGAACAAATCAGTGCCATATTAAAACAGTGTACATTTTTTGCTCGTTGTTTGTTCCATGATTTCAAGTATTAGCGTTCATTATAAACCACACTATCTCATACATTCATTTTTATCACCATGCTTTGTATATTTCTTTGTATGTGAGACAGCCTGTGACTATACTCTCCATGCTTAGATATATCAAACAAAACATATGAGCCTTGTCTAAACATTTATTATGTTTCTCATCATCCAAAATGATTAGTGGTTTATTCATAACACATTGGGATCTTATTTAACTGGGTGAAAGGTAACTTGATTGGATGGCTCTTAACATTTTCATTTATCGTCTCCTTGACATGAGTCCTGAGCCCATTCAACACTCCACTAAAGTACATCCTGCCTGTCGGGGCTGTCGGATAATATGGCACCTTAATCACTTTTCACATTATTTGTGGGTCTCCTAACATCCTTATCAAGACACATAATTATTTTGAAATTCATTATTGCACACATTCTGTTCCATACACGTGGCTTGAGATAGTCCGGACTTCATCAACATCTCCTTATTGATCGAGTCCCCTACCTCTTCGGCGTCCTTGATGAGAATTTTCTGAAAACAACAGTAATGTAAACATTAGAGCTAATCTAAAGATACTTTAAAAACTTATGTTTACAATGTCGTACCCCATTCGCAAGTAAGCAGCTTCAATTTCAGTTATACTATATATACTCAAAATTTAATTTCAGATTCTTCCTTCTCAGGCGAAAAAATCGAATAATTTGATGTATACAGTAACAACTCTGACAATGGTTCTCATTAAGAGAATGGGGGAGCGATATAATGAGAGGATTCCACTCTGTCATACTATATGTGGTCCGGTGCTACCAAACCTTAAATTTCTGGGTCTGGAAGCATGGGTACTCGATTTATGGGTTGCACCCAGTAAAAACGTTGGTGAAACTGGGCAGGACTGCAGGCAGAGGAACACCCCAGCCCTCATTCGCCCTCTTTTGCACCTTAGTGGGGAGAAGACAAAAACTCCTCCAGTACCACTAGCAGCAGTGGTTAATTTGTAAATAAAAACGTGCTGGTGCCCAAAGACCTCCTCTGAAACACGCGGATACTGCAATTAAATGTGCAAACACCAAATACTGAAGCAGCGTAATCCTAAAGCCATCTCAGACCTCTTCAATCTGTTTATAGCCACTCCCTGCCCCTTCAGCTCACTCTTGCAGCTTTCTGTTTTGTCCTTTTGTGACGATTTTCCAGCTTTCTCTTCCTCCATATTTCCCATTTTTGTCTTCTGCTCGCAGAAATGCATGATGCAAAAACATAAGTGCCGGCCCCCAAAAATAAGTGCTGATGCCCCCCCACCAGCAACCATCTGCACAAATTAAGCACTGCCTCAAACCAAGGCCACAGTATCCCTTCTCCCACCCCCTGCACACAACTACCTCCTTCCACATACCCCACTGATATATTTAGCATCTGCCCATTGATATTTACCACCTGCTCAAAGCAGGCGCTAAACATCAATTAAATAATCTCCATAATTGTGGAAAACATGCATATATTCACGCAGCTCTGCCAGGTCTGTGTAGTTATTCCCCATTCTGGGGAGTAAAGTATGGGATTGCTTGTTTTAGCTCAGGAGATAGTACTTTGTTTTACAATGGAAGAGATCTACTGTAACTTGGAAACATAATTTTGCATCTCAAATGCATACTATATAAAGAATAAAAATCAAGCCATTACATGCAAATCAAATTTTAAAAGCTTGATGTCCCTTAGAGCAGATCTTTCCTATTTCCAACAGAGTGATAGCATTGTTAACCTAATTATCTTTTGCTACCAAGTACCTATCCCAACACAAAATAAATCTTCAAACCATAACTTCCAAAAAAATTGGCAAAGCCAATTGGTCTTGCTACGCCAATGCTCTGTGGCTGGTGCAAATGGCTTTACCAATGGCAGATACTTTTATGATGTGTCAGCATTGGCAAAGCCAGTTGCAGCGACCAGAATGCTAAAAGTTTAGAAAAGATAAGTTGCGGGACTTTCAAGATGCCCATGGCTTTGCATCATAAAATGTGAATGTACAATGTGATAGCCATCTAGAAGTACAGAATATATTGTTTTATATATTTCCTATACTCTGAAGATGGCAGCGGTGAACAGGGAGGGATGGAGGGTAATAGAGAGCGTTTTTTACTGAGAATTATGATCACGTTCTTACAATCATTGTGTTCCATGCTCCGTGTATGGTATAAATCTGTGTTTCCTCTGTCCTCGATGACAGACAATATTTTGTATCTCCCTCCAAACAAGGCTTCCTCTGGCTCTTGGTTATGGTCACGGCAATGGATTTTATATGTCCCCATTACTTCTTCCTGTTTTGTCCAGTCCCACTATATCCTGTGTCCCACTTCTTTTGGACTGTCTATGACCTTTTGAACACCGTACCGGTTACAGAAGAGGTTCATTAGTCCCTATTAGCTTTGTATGATACTTAGACCCTTATTACATCCCAGGGGATGGCGGTAATTTGGGGAAAGGTACTGCCAACAGGCTGGTGGTACCTTTTCCCAAATTATGACATTGGCGGTTTGGCTACGTCCGCCAGGGTGGTAACGCCCGCTGGGCTGGAGACTTTGGTCTCCAGCTAGGCGGCCGTCACAATCCCACCCTCAGGGTTATGACCCCGCCTACTGCCATGGTTTTCGTGGCAAGCATACCACCACGAAAACCTTGGCGGTAGGCAGTATCAGTGCCAGGGAATTCCCCCTCCCCAGAGTCATCCCCCACACTGCCCCTCCCTCTCCTATCCCCTCCGCACATTTACACACCCACACGCGCACACATACACACTCATACCCACACGCATACCCACATCCACCCACGCATGCACACATACATACCCACATACCACAATACACACCAACATACATTGCTGCACACACGCATTCACAACACACAGCATACACGTACACACATTCAGTCATTCATGCATGCATTCAACGCAACTCACACCTGCATGCACGCATACAAAAACAAACACACACCCCCACTCATACAACACCTCCACACACGCACACACCACCCCCACCTCCTCTCCTGTCGGAGAACCCAACTTACCTGCTTGCAGGGGGTCCTCCGGCAGGAGACAGGATGCGGCTGCCAGCAGCAGCGTCTGCCAGTAAAACACCGCCAGGCCGTATCATGGCTCATGATACGGTCGGAGGTGTTTTGCTGGCGTGGCGCTGCTGCTGGCAGCGCCACCTTACCACCGTCTGCCGCCATGGCCGTCAACAGTATTCTGCCAGTCTACGGTCACAATGTGGGTGGGCAGCTGGTAGCCACAGCGACTGTATGTTGGCGGCCGTCGCCGTGGCAGTAGGTGGCAGTTACCGCCAAAGTCATAATGAGGGCCTTAGTTTCCTTTTTTGACTGAGGACATTTGGCAACTGTTCCATCCCCTTTGGACTCTTTTTGACCCTCTGAATACCGTACAGGTTACACAAGGGTCATAGTGCTCATGCCGTCAGAGGAGGGATTACAAAAGAAATATATATTAATGCTTGGATTAATACCAATGAGACAATTCAAAACATATATGTCTATATGTTTATTATTAGGTATTCTCAGTTTTCTCCGTTATTTGAAATTCAAAATTTCTCAAATCATGAAAGCATCTGCTTCTCGACTCTTCCAGTTTAATTTCCTCCCTCCTCTGTTCATTTTTCATCGTTTTATCTTTTTGCTTTGTATGATTCTATAAAATTGTTAAAATCTGATTATGCCAATAAGACATACAACCACTATCAATAATGGTTTCAGTATCTTTCCCCACAGCACCCTGACCAAGATTTTCCAACCATTTTTCATTTCAGTGAAACATTTGCCTATATTGTCTCACACCTGGCTCTTTCAGGTCTTTTAAATCAGAATTTAGATCTGTCAAATTCTTAATGAAGCTCCAAATTTCTTTACTGTTATAAGGGATAAAAATGCTAAATGTTGCACCTTAAGCATTCTACAGATTACGTCCTCTTTTGCTAAAAGGAAGTCTAACGCAGTGGTTCTGAAGAACCATCGGACATACTGCAGCCATTTCAGATTTCATTGTCCATCAGTATGACTGCCCGAGAAAAATCTGTTAACATTTGATCCACTATGGTAGACAACTTTCTAATTTTCATGTCATTAAGAAAAACTCCTACAGAAGGAATAATTGCTTCAAATATACGCCCTACTGTTTTCAAATAACTTGCCCTTTTTGATCTTGGTCTTTGAATTTCATGTGTGTCATGTGTGTTGTCAATTTAATAAATCTTAGGAAAGACCACTCCCAAGATAACAAGTCCCATACTAGATGTTAATAAGCACTTTTTCCACAGATGTAATAAACCCCAGAAATCACAGGATCTTGACCATTCAGTCCCATGTATTCTTAAAAAGAAATACATGTCTGCATTTACTCGTTCCCACAAACTTAGAATCAGTTCTGGATTGTGGCCTGTATATACAAAGCTTTCCTACATGTTTGAAATCTAAAACAAGCTTCCCTTGTGTGTTAGTTATCCTGCAGGTATGATCATTCCTAAATGTAAGTTTCACTAATCCCTTCTCTATTTTCTTCTTCTTTGCCTTTCTCCTATCATCAGTTTGATCCATAAAGTGTACATGTCAGGGTGTATCTGTGTGCATAGGCAGTACCAAATGTTAGTGTAGGCTCAAAGAAACCTCATACAATGACAATGTTTCTAGCTCTAGCAATAGTATTCAAGGGTTGGTTAACTGGAACAAAAGAAAAGACAACATCAAAGTTGGAGTTGAAATATTGTATGCATTCTTGATTATAGAACCTTGTTAATAGAAGACTGTAACTAATTCCATATGTTAGTGGTAAACTATGATATGTAATTCCTTCTTGCACTGATTAAGGAATTTGCATACACACATAACATTCTCTCACATCCATTGTCTCAAAATATCCGTACAATAAACAATAGAAAACATTAGAAGAAAGATCTGCTTGTGAGTTGTCTAAGTGTAAAGATTTCTCATCCCTATTAAACTTCTCTAATTTAGAAAGTGTAGTAGTCTATGAAGAAGGTGTGTAATTAGCTTCAGCTTTATCCAAAACACTAATACTTATACTCAACAGCAAACGTATCAACACACATACGACTGCCAATCCAACACACATACATTTGCAACACCTATTGTTTCTATTGCGATTGGTACCAATGGCCGGTAAAGGATCAGAAAGTAAAAGAAAAAGAAAAATAGATTTAACCGTGAAGCCAAACAAAAATAAAAAATAAGCTTCAGTCTTCTTTACAATTATTTACAGCAGCTTTCATGTCAAAAATCAGTTTAGCAGCTTTGTCAAAATCAGTTTTTCAATGTCTTTAAGTAGATCATAATCTGTTGATCACTAACTAATAATTACAGTGTAGAATGTCTTTCTTGTTCAATTGGCAATGTGATTTCAAAATTTAGTTGCAATACAATTTCAAGTTCCAAAATGTAGAACTGGATTCTCGCGATCGAAACTAAAAGACATAAACTTGTGTTTCCAGTCATCAGCTACAAGGTACACCCATTCAGCACCTCAGTATCTTCGGCTTGCAACTCTTCTCCTTTTTGTTCTTCGATTTGCACTTGTTTCTCCTTCGCTCAGGTCTGCTCCTTCTGTTGTTTCTGATTCTTCATTTGTTCTTGACAACACATCAGGAACTTTTTCAGTTATATGAAAAGTGGGTCACTTGTCTCCTTTCACAGTTTTTCTAGACAAAGATGGCAAAACTGGACTTCAGCAGGGATTTGACTTGTTTCACCTACACCACTAGCCACTTCAGGAGGAGTCAAATCTGCATGACTTTGATTCAACTCAGCCCCACTTTCGGGTACTTCAGGAAATGTGAACTGTTTCAACTGATTTTCCCAATCATCTGTTTCTGGGAGAGTTTTTGGCTCAGACTTGACTCTCCTGCTACATCCACTTCTGTTTCTGCTGATAGAGGAATTTCAGGATTGTCCTCTTTTTCATCTCTCACAGGTACACCTCTGGGATCTTTACCAGTTTACACTGTCTTTGCTTCTGCAGACTCCTGCTCTGCTTGAGACTGTACAACTTCTGCTGGTGCTCTCAGCAACACTGAATTTTCATCAAGCAAAGGATATGGCACTTTACAAGTATGACTAGCATGAATCCAGTTCGGGATTCCAGCATACTTCACAGGGTGAGAAAAAGAGCGAACCACATCATTTAGATCTTTGCAGTGATCCAGCACCAAGACATTTGTTATGTTTACAAGTGCATTTGCAGAAACAGCTGGCAATCCTATTGCTCTGTCAATCAGGATTTCATGGGAAGAAAGTCCAGTATTTCTGTCAGGTGTACTTTGCATGCTCATTAGGACCAACAGTAAAGCATCAGGACATTTTAGACTAGTAGAGACACACATTTTTGCTAGTCGAGCCTTCAGAGTGCCATTCCTTTGCTCTACTAATCCAGAGGCTTCAGGGCTATGCTACAGTGCAGCCTGTGCTCAAAGTTTAAGGCCGAACGTAGTAATTTAATCACCTCATTATTGACGTGACTTCCTCTGTCTAAAGAGGCCAGAAAACCAAACCTAGGTATCAACTCTATAAGTAAAAACTTTGCTAATGTGAAGCCATCATTTTGACGTATAGGGTAGTCTTCAATCCAGTGACTAAATATACAGACAATCACCAACTCACACACAGACAATTCAATGAAATTTATCTGCATACTGTGAAATTGACCTCCTGCTCTTCCAAAGTGACTCAAATTGACAACTTTTCTCTTCCCCACATTCATTTGTTGACATGTAATACATCTATGGCAAATTACTTCAGCAACCTGTCTAAACTTTGGATTGAACAAGGATTGCTTAAAAGTTTGAATCATTGCATCTCTGCCAATGTGTGTTTGACCATGATACCTTCTTGCCACTTGCATCAGTAGACAGTTTGGCAAAACCACCTGCCCTTCATTTGAAACCCAAATGTCATCATTTTGTCTTTGATTGCAACCCAATTTTATCCAGTTTTTCTTTTCATCTTCTGGAACCTTATCTTGAAGTCTCTTTATCTCCTCCCAAGTATCAATTACTGTCAATAGATAACTTTGACTTGTCTCTTCAGTATTCATCGCATTAACATTTTTTCATTCTTCATTAAAGGTTACACAGTTTAAAGCAGAGAACCGAGCAACTTGATCCGCATAGGAATTTCCCATGGAGATGAAATCGCTTAACTTCTGGTGAGCACTGCACTTAACCACAGCAATCTTTTCAGGCAGTTGTAGGGCTTGTAAGAAATCATGAATTCTATCACCATTTCTGAATGTTGAGCCAGAAGAGGTCATAAAACCTTGCTGTGACCACAACTGTCCAAAGTTGTGCACAACACCAAATCCATATTGTCTGTCTGTATAAATTGTAATTTTAAGCTGTGCAGAAATACACATGGTCTATTAAGAGCCACCAATTCAGCCACTTGTGCAGAAAATACTCCTTGAAGCCATGAACCTCTGAGTACACCAGAAATGGTGCATACAGCATATCCAGATTTCAATGTTCCTACATTATTTCTTAAATAGGAATCATTAACAAACATGATTTGATCATTTTGCTCTAACAGAGTATCCTAAATATCAGGTCTGGGTTTGGTGCACAGCTCAGTAACCTCTAGACAGTCCAGTTCAACTTCTTTTACATTTTCATTTCCAACATTGTCTATTGGTAGCAAAATTGTAGGATTATGTGAAGTGCACCTCTTGAGGGTCACATTTGGGGATCCTAAAATCAACAATTCATACTTCGTCAACCTGGCATTTGTCAAATACTCATTCTCGGTCCTGGTAAGCAAGACCTCAACTGAATGAAGGGCCAGTACAGGTACAGGATGTCTCATCACAATGCTCTTGCCTTGAGTGAGACTAAAACCAAGCGCAGCCACATTTTTTACATAAGCTGGCAAAGCTGTAGCCAGCCAGATCCAAAGTAGCTGAAAAGTATGCTACAGGGTGATTTACACAGGCACGTACCTGTATTAGGACAGAAAGTCTCAGCAATCATGTTCATGGCAAAACAAAGAAACATATTTTGTGTAATGGGGCATTCCCAGAGTTGGTGCACTGCAAAGATTCTCTCTCAGCTCAATGAAAGCTTTCATACAAGCTTCATCAAATGGAATGGGGTCAGTAATATCTTTGTGGGTCAATCTCTGCAATGGCTTTGAAATAACAGAAAAATTGGGAATCCATTAGCAACAGTAACTCACCATTCCTAAAAATATCCTGACATCTCTCTGAGTAACAGGAGGATTCATTTGTAAAATAGCCATAACCCTTTCTCTGGACACCTTCCTTGCACCTTTCTCTATCTGATGTCCGAAGCATTGCACTTCTTTTTGACAGTCCTGTAATTTAGCTGGGGACACTTTGGTGGTCATTATGACATTGGCGATGAGTGATAAAGTGGTGGAAATACCACCAACAGGCTGGCAGTAATTACCGCCAAATTATGACCATGGCGGTGATAACTCCCATAGACAGTCAGGGCATTAACACCACGCACCACGGCGGTAGCCATCAACAGCCAGGCAGAAGACAAGGGATTGCCTACCATATTATGACACTGCAATCAGCTACGATTTCCGGCGCAGACCGACACCATCAAAAGCCTGGCAGAAACATTGCAAAGAAGATCAAAGACTCACCATCAGAGACACAGAGAAGAACAACGCCGGCATAGAACCGGAACTGCAAGTCTTTCAGATGCTCTTCTACGCCATGCTCTACGCCATGCTCCACTCCACATGGAACACCAGTGTCGACAAAGACAACGATGGTGAGTACAGCCATCTTGCACACAAGGGAGGGAGGAAGGAAAAGGAGAGTGACCCACACACGCACAACACACACCAGACAAACACACACCATACACACAACCAGCTGCAGAGAAAAACCCAATGGCACATGACGCACAGCATAATAATACAGAAACTAGAGTACGGAAGTAATAAAAATGTATTTGCAAAGCAAAAGTCACCACATAAACCAATTTGAAAAGAAAAATATATGTCCAATAGTCCTCAAAGGGCCAGTGCCCAATCCAAAGTATTAAGGGCTCACATGGCCACAGGGCACAGTCCAAGCCCAAACTTGTTTCCTGACAACATCCTCACAGAACTGTGTAGGGGCATCATAATTGAAGTGGGCAGGCACCTCAGGGGGAAATGGGGTGGGGGCACCACAGCCGAAGTCAGGGACTTGCCCACTGATTCTGGAGGGGGCTCCATGCCCATTTCTCTTTGCTGCGGAGTGCAAGGTCGCAGTCTCTCAGGTGGGGAACTTGCCCACTGCTTCTGGAGGGGGCTGCATGCCCATTTCCCAATGCTGGGGAGTGCAAGGTCATAGTCTCTGAGGTGGGGAACTCGCCACTGGTTCTGTAGGGGGCTCCATGCCCATTTCTCTTTGCTGGGGAGTGCAAGGTCACAGTCTCTGAGGTGGGGAACTGCCCACTGCTTCTGGAGGGGGCTCCATGCCCATTTCTCTTTGCTGGGGAGTGCAAGGGCACAGTCTCTGAGGTGGGGATCGTGCCTACTGCTTTTGGAGGGGGCTCCATTCCCATTTCTCTTTGCTGGGGAGTACAAGGTCACAGTCTCTGAGGTGGGGAACTTGCCCACTGCTTCTGGATGGGGCACCTTGTACAGCAGTCCCTGGAGGCTGACCTACATGTCCACTGCTGGAGGTGAGGGCTGCACCCTCTCAGCTGGAGGTAAGGGCGCCGTAACCACTGGTGGTGGTACCCTGCCAGCCTCTGCTAGAGTTGAGGGCTGCTGTATCTTAGGTGTGGAAGGTGCCTCCTGGGCAGCCTCTGTTGGAGGTGAGGGCTACTGTGTCTCAGCAGGGGATGAGGGCCCGTGCCCACTGGTGGTGGTGCTGTTGGTATGAAAAATTGCTAGTGGGGTGAAAAGTTGGGGTTACATAGGCGCTCAGGATCAACAAATAACATCAACTTTAGATCAAGTAGACATGAAAACAAGGACAACACGGGTGCCAGCACAAGGGAACACCCCCATCCCTTATAGGTTAGAAACAACCAAACAGACAGGATTACATGGTGCGGCACACCTAACAGAAACTAATTACAAATGATCCGTAGAAAATTCAACACATTCAAGTATCCACTTTTAATACAAATTAAAAAAAGTCCATTCTCAGTGCTTTAAATATTTGCTCCTCATGAGTATAAACATCTCTCCAAAATGGTACAACTCAAGCCAACACGTGTTTCGTCTTGGGAAAACTCCAAATCGATCCCAAATGACTTCTTCAGGGCTCTTAATTTTTCAAAAGGTTGACCAAACTTCAATCATCCTCAAGCAAAATCCACGAGATATCACTCAATAAGTAAGTGATGATCTTCTATCATCACAGGATTTCTATACTCCAATGTACGGTTTAGAACATCAATGTCGGTAATGGGTCCATAAATCAACAAATGTCCGATACAATAGCCTTTATTAAGCCTCCAGATCGTATCCAAATATGAGCAGAAATAGGCTCCAATATCTACTACGAAGTACACGGAGAGGCGAGTACGCTAATCCCCGACTTGGTGAAATTAGCGTGGTGCTGTTGGTACCCTGCCAGCCTCTGCAGGAGGCGAGGGCTGCTGTGTCTCAGAAGGGGAAGGGGCCTCCTGGGCAGCCTCTGTTGGAGGCGAGGGCTACTGTGTCTCAGCTGGAAGTGAGGGCTTCTTCCCTTTCATGGCAGGAGGTAAGGGTTCCTTCCCCTTCCTCCCTGGTGGAGTGGGATCCTCCCCCTTCCTGGCTGCTGGAGTGGGATCCTTCCCGTTCCTGGCTATTGGCTGGGATCCTTTCCCTTCCTGGCTGCTGTAGTGGAATCCTTCCCCTTCCTGGCTGCTGAAGTGGGATCCTTCCCCTTCCTGGCTGCAGGAGTGGGATCCTTCACTGTTTTGCCTCCACGACTAGGAAGTGCCTCCACTGTCCCCGTGGATTGTATGGCTGAGGTGCTGGGCTGGGTCAGTGGGACCCTGCTCTTACGGGCAAGACGTAGGGACGGGGGGAGGGAAAAGGTCAAGTTAGGCAAGTAAAAGTTTCTTTGGGATGGTGGGGTGGGATGAGGGAGAAGGGATGGGAGTGGAGGTTGAGGGAGTGGTTGTTGGAGGAGTAAGTCTGCTGGACTTGGGTGCAGGTGCATGGGTAGTGTGCTGATGTGAGGTGGATGGCTGTTGTGTGTCTGAGTGCCTGTGTTTGTGTCCTTTAGGAGGCGGGGGACAGACAGAGTGAGAGAGGACACAAGGGACCCGTGCATGGATGTTGTGGAGGTGACTGCCAGTGAGGTGTGTGTGCTTCTTGGTGTGGTGATGTTGGTGGTGGCTGTTGAAGCAGTGCATGCAGGTGTGAGTGTGGATGTGACTGTGAGGGAGGTGGAGGAGGAGGAGGGGAGACAGTGGAGGCAGTGGATGTGGTTGTGTGTGCAACTGTCTGTTGTTTGTGTGAGTGCTTGTGGACTAAAGTGTGGTGCCTGTGTTTGACTGTGCCACTCTTGTGTGTTGTCTTGTGTGCATGCTCGTCTGTATGTGTGCATGGGATGGGTTGGGGTTGAGGAGACTGGGACTGGGACTGGGAAGTGGTAGTTGGAGGGAGGACGGTAGGAACAGGGACAATGGCTGCCATCAGAGAGGAGGCCAGAGCCTGAATCGATCTCTGTTGGGCCACCAATCCACTGTGGATGCCCTCCAGGAATGCATTGCATTGCTGCATCTGGGATGCCAGCACTGTATGGCATTCACAATGGTTGACTGCCCTACAGAGACGGATCTCAGGAGGTCAATAGCCTCCTTACTCAGGACAGCAGGGCTTACTTGGGCAGGGCCTGAGGTGCCTGTGGTGATGGAGATCCCCACCCTCCTGGGTGAGCGGTCACGGGCAACTTGCTGAGGGGCTACTGGGAGGGCAGTGCTGGTGGCTGTACCTGCAGCTGGGGTGGTCACAGACGTGTCCTCCACCACCAGCGAGCTTCCGTAGGAGGAAGTATCTGAGTCAGTGTTGTCACCTCCTGTCTCTGCAGTGGTGCTCCCCTCGCCCTCTGTCCCACTGGTTCCCTCGGCGTCCTGGGTCCTGTGGGATGCAGCTCCCTCTGCCTCTGTCGCTGGTGCCCCTGCTCCTCCACCAGATGATGCTAATGCACACATTGACAGTATGACAGAAGAAAAAAGGGGGGAGAGAGAGAAAGGGAAGACTGGGTCAATTACAGCACCAACACCACAGTTGGCATACACAGCACCATCACACACAGGGATCAGGATTGAGCACTATGCATTGCACTGGCATTGATTTGGCTAGATGCCACACCAAGTTGAGGGCCAAACACCACCAACTACACACCTCCTGGGACCCACAAAGCCCTGACTGACTTTGAATGCAAACGAGCTAGGTTACCTGCATTTGCCATACACCCATTACCCTTGAGCTGGATCATGCTGCAATGTCTAGCCTGGCATTAGGGGACACCCACTAACTCACATGCACCAACCGGATTCCATGCCACCCACCACTTATTGTAGTAACGCCCACTGTATTCACCCCCTTTTGGCTGCTTTGATGGCCTCAAGCGCCCATCCAGATCTGGGCAGGCCACCTCCAGTATGCGGGCCATCAAGGGGGTCAGGTTCCGACGGGCACCCCTTCCTCGTTGGGAGGCCATCTCCAGCTGGGCCTCCGGGGTCTTCCATGTCCAGCGTCTCAGGTCCTCCCACCGTTTCCTGCAGTGTGTGCTCCGCCTGCTGTAGACCCCCAGGATCCGCACGTCCTTGGCAATGGCACGCCACAATCCCTTCTTTTGATGGACGCTGACCTGCGGAGGGAATGCAGACAGGAGGACACCATCACACATACAATCCAGCCTGTCACACATATGGCTCACTAATCCTGTTTCCATCACCATTGGCACACACATCCTCTGGCGCACCATGTACACTACCACCAGACATTACCCCCCCCATTACCCCGATTGCACACACATTTCCATGCATCCTTCCGACAAGTATTGCGCCCAGGGTGTATTCACCTGTTGGTCTGGAGGCCCATACAGAAGTCCATACTGGGGTAGGACCAAATCCACCAGTCGCTCCAACTCCTCCAAAGTGAAGGCAGGGGCCTTTTCCCCGGGCACAAGGGCCATGGTAGGTTCCAGACACAGGTCACAGCAGCACATGCAGTAGGTGCTGTCTCATGTAAAGTCAGTAAACAAGTGAGGATTTAAGGCCTGATTTATAATTTTTTTTGCGCCACATTTGAGTAATTTGTTTATGCAAAAGCGGCAAAAATTTGCAAAATTAAATTATATTTTGTGAGTTTGTTCCGCTTTTGAGTAAACAAATTACGCAAATGCAGCGCTAAAAAAGTATATATCAAGCCCTTAGTTAGAAAATGGCAGTCACATTTGCGGTGATTGTACTCCATAGATCCCCATATTAGCCAATGAGGAAATGCACAGCGGTGCAAGACCACCTTCTGCCACGATGCCCAAAGTGGGCGGAGTTACCTCACTTCCACCTGTCCCAAGATTTAGGACAGGCGGTTGCCATTTCAAGGTGTTGGACAACGATCAGATAAACCATAACTGCGTCATTGCCTAAAATTGCACATACTTTGCCATTCCCACTGTCCCATCACATTGATGCTGTATGTACACTGAGGTTGTGGTTCCATTGATCAAATTGTGACAGCCTACTCACTCTTGTGTCCCTTAGATACCTACTGCTGTAGATGAATAGGAGGAGGAGACAAACCCCTGTGTACAGACCCCTTGTGGACTTGGCTACACTACTCACCTATAGACTGGACAGGGCCACAATCACAGAGCCTTTGTGCCCAATTGGAGTCTGACCTGATATCAGCCATCCGTCATCGCACTGGGATCCCCCACTTGTGCAAGTGCTATCAATGTTCCATTTCCAGGCAACTGTTTTTTTCCAAGTGACAGTGGGCTTGACAGCAGGAATGTCACAGCCAATGTTCTCAATTGTACTGGCAAGGGTTTTGTCTGCCCTGTTGAAACACATGTGCAGCTACATTGTTTTCCCCCAGCTGGAAGTTTTGGCCACTGTGAAGGAAGGATTCTATGCAATGGGGCATATCCCCAATATTATTGGGGCGATTGACTGTACACTTATTCTGTTTGTCCCCATGCCAGAATGAACAGATATTCCGGAATCGGAAGAGATTCCACTCACTGAATGTGCAAATGGTGTGCCCGGCGGACTAGTACAACTCCCACGTCACTGCCAAGTATCCTGGGTCGGTGCATGATGCCTTTGTCCTGAGGATTAGCAGCATCCTAAATGTGATGGCCCAGCTACAGAGACACAGGGTGTGGCTAAAAGGTGAGCCATAGTCCCCACCCACTGTATGTCAGTGTATGCCTTCAGGTTGTCCCCATAGCGTTGTGTTAGGCTAATGTTTGTCCCTCAATACTTGCAAGTGACTCTGGCTACCCAAACCTATTGTGGCTCCTGACCCCTGTGAGGAATGAGGGACTGAGAACCGTTATAATGAGGCACATGGGTGAACCAGAAGAATAATCGAAAGGACCTTTGGACTCCTGAAGGCCAGGTTCAGATGCCTCCATCTTACAGGTGGATCCCTGTGCTACTCACCCGGGAAGGTCTGCCAGGTAGTAGTGGCAGGCTGCATGTTGCACAACGTGGCCTTCAGACGACATGTGCCTTTTCTGCAGGAGGAGGAGACTGGAGATGCCGATGTGGCAGCAGTGGACCCTGAGGACAGTGAGGATGAGGAGGCAGAGGATGAGGATGTGGACAACAGAACATCAGTTATACGTCAATGCTTCAAATGACACAGGTGAGACAGTGCAACTGATCATAGTTCTGCCTATTGATTGCATCTGTGTGACTGTAGCATGATAACATTTGCTTCCTTTGCATCTCAACTCACTGTCACCTATGGCCTGTCATTGTACAGATGTTGGTGATATGACAATAGTATCCTCATATGATTACTACAGACAGTTATAGGTCATTAATTGTATGCTATCCCAGTGTTCTAATCATTTGCACCAGATGTGATGGTTCCCCTGAATGCACATTCTCAGCACATAAAATACTATCAGTCAAGTTGTGTTCAAGGGTGTTTATTGTAGTGCTATAAAATTGTGGCTAAAGTGCAATGGAATGGGGTGATGGTAGAGGAAAGTCCAGGGTATTGTTTCAGTCTGTTTGTAGCACAGGTCCAGTGTCCAAGGGGGCATAGGAAGGGGAGCAAAGGCAGTTCAAAGTGGACAAGGTGACAGAGTGGGACACAATGGCGACAATCAGGAGAGTCTCATTTCCTGGCGGTGGTCTTGGTCTTGGCAAGTGTCTCTGGCTTCTGTCTGGGTCGCAGGGAATGTTTACGGGGTGGTTCACCTTCTGCAGGGTGAGGGTTGTTCGCCAATCCGTTCTCTGCTGCTTTTCACCAACCGACCAATCCCAGCATGGACATAGTAACATCAAACTCACTAACACAGCAGCTGACAAAGCCTTGTGGACTCCTTCAAACCAGACTCACACAGAAACTAAATGTAAAATATTGTGAGCACCAAAGGAAACTCAACATGCCAACTTGTCTGCTAACTGTAAGTAGGGGCACTATCACTTTGAAAGCCTTATGGATATTTTGATTTCAGATTTTAGCTCTGACAGCTCCTCATCCAGCTTTAGCTTTCTCTCATCTGCAAGTAAAATTCGACCAGCAAATTTCACCCTTGACTAATACCTGATCCTCCTTGAGCTCTCGGGAATCATCAAGTATCTGTCAAACTAACACTCCCTTAACACACACTCTAGGAATACTATTTGTCAACCACGCCCGATTGACCAAACACAGCAAACAAGTTATAACAACAATCAAGTGTCTCCTACACTTGTGCAATACTCTGGAGTCTTAGGCCAAACCAGGATCTGTATACCAACAACCACATGGGCAATTGTTTAGCACAAAGCACCACACTCAATTGAAGTATGCCAACTTCCTTACACTCATCCTTTGGAGTATGCAAACTCCCTAATCAAACTAAGTTGGAGTCAGCAAACTCCCTAATTCTCTCAGACATCACAATTCACCTATGATTTGCCAATGCATTGCAAGCACAAACCCTACTCAGAACTCAAGCAACACTAGGAACACTGGGAACATATCATATTTCATCTAAACAAGCATTGCCAAAACCAAATTTCTCAAAATCTAAATTTTCAAGCATTGGTAAAACCAAAACTCTCAAATTCAGGATGTTTCCCTCCTATTGAAACAAAAACATACAAACTAGGATGTTTCCCTCCTATTGAGATGAAACCATCCTCTGCTACCAAAATCTGTGGGTGTGTGACTTTATATCATTTTATATTATTTTGATAAGGTGACACTTAAAAGGGCAGTGACATCTACCACTCTCAGAGGTCGACTCGAATCTTTGAACTCAGACAGGAGCAAGAGAACATCCAGTCAGACACTGTGAACCAATAAACATCAAATCTATTTTCCAATAATCAAAATGTTCAATTTTGGAGCCAGTAATTTATATACACCATGACCTATGTGGCCATGAATCGTCACACCAGTTTAGTAAAGTTCAAACATTTATTGCTCTCAGATTAACAATGCTAAAGTCACATAGATCATGCACAAAACCAAATGATAGAAGTACAGAAACAACACAGGTTGTTCAAAATGTCTGAAGAATCTCAGTCTTGTTAAAGTATTTATCATTAGACACTCCAAGAGAACAATACAGAGTAACAGTAGAATTAAGTGAAAAATAGAAGCAGCATACATTCAGTTTGTGCAGTTGAATTAATCACAATCAATTAATAAACATTCAAAATCAAATATTAGGTCAGGCATCCCTAGCTATTACTCTAATGTGAAAAGCATGTGTGTGTTTCATACAAAAATACAAACAAGACAAAAATTAATTTGGAAAAACATCTAACTATGGGGCTAACCAAAATCATGCAGTTGGATTTCTAAAAGAGAAAACCTGCAAAGGAAAAATAAAAGACTTTTCTTCAGCAGAGCGCAAGAACTGCAGGTCTTCAGAGAGCAGCATTAGAAACATGAAAGGGGTAACAGTTCAGTAATAATGGGGCCTAATGTATCTGGAATTAAAATGAATCTGAATCTCATCACCTAAAGCTTGCTAAATTAACTAGCTAAGCCTCTGTTTGGCAAGACTATGAGGTGGTTTAGTGTGCAGCCAATAAACTTTCATCTGTGCTTCAGATGTATCTCTTTTCCTTCTTCTTACACTCCTCTCCAGTCGACAGCTTCTGTGTGATTCAATACAATTTTCAAAAGTAACATGAAACATGACATTGAGCACTGAAACCCATTGTTAAAATTTACAATTATTATCTCGAGGAAATATGACAAGTAAAGTAAGAACAGAACATATTTTTTCCACTGTGCAAGTCACACAGAATGTTTAATAAACTGCTTGCAAAACGTTTCAGTGAAATCAGCAACATTTGAACATTGTGCTTCTAAAAAATGTTAAAACGTATGCCTTTTTACTAATGCTAATACATGAAGAAAATAAAACATTTGAATAATAATTTCAAGCCATTAGTTTTGTAATTCATTAATAAATAATCTTCTTAGTACACATAATTATGATTAATCAGAATACTTTTTCATTAGACATTAATATTCACATTAAACATGTTGTGGTGGGCACCATGTCAGTCACTTTTAGAGCCGCACTTTTATTTTTCTAGCACACATTATTCAGCTAGGCCTTTAAATACACGTTATTTCACATTATTTAAGTGATTCATTTTTATTAATAATGTTTACTCTCTAACAGGAACATTACTGTTTATCAGTTCCATAGGATACTAAGGAATTGGTTAATGAAAGTTTTTGATATATACTGGGAGCATTGGTTTGTCGATGGAATGCTTTGTTCCCTGCCTTCTTCTTGTGACACTTTTGAGTTTGGACCCCACGCTGTTATTTGCTTTTTCTTCCACCCCATTTTTGACAGTGTAGCTACAAACGTTATGCCCACCACAGCCATGATTGTTTGCTTTTTTTTATACTTGCCATAAGTTTTTACATGCTTCAGCAATATGCATACGTAGGCTGAAGCCTACAACTTACGCTTTGGCAGCTGGACTTTTTGTTTATGTGATACTAAAATGGTATGACTTATGCATCCAGAACAATGTGTTCAAAAGTTTTAAAATTACTACATGTGAGGCAATAAACCGAAGATGGTGCACATTTTTCCCACGCCCTCTCCGATTTGTACCATTGCCGACCAGTCCACTTTTTACCTCCATTACACAGGCGTTTAATAGCTGGGGGAGGCAGCATGCCGGTTGGCGTCCGCTTTGACTTTTTCCCCCATGTACTGTGTGACTAGGTGATCTGCATGGCACTGCCCGCTATGCTGTGTAATTCCTGACATGAGAGCGCCTTAGCTCTTTGCATTTCTTACATCTTGGTTCTTTTCTCTTTTGCTCTTTAACAGAGCATTGGGTGAACATATCATAGTTTCTCCACTTCGCGCTGGCTTTTGAACCTCGCCCTGACACACCCAAACTTGTTTGCCAGGTACACTATGTGACAATGTTTTTTCTACAGTGCAAACAGCATCTTCCCAAATAGAGAAAAATCCCCCTAGTGCACTCTTTTACAATTTTGATTCATGACTTCTGATCCATGATTTCTGCACCGATGTTAACAAGATGTCTTACAAAGAAAGGTTTGACAGACAGCAGAGCTAACACATATGCTTATTCAACAGAAGACACACAATATATATATTCCCTCATAGGAGAAATCGAGAAAACCACTACCTCCAGTACATCAATTGAAAGCAACCTTAACAGTTACTATTCATTTCAAAATGAGAGATTAATAAAAGACTTCATGCCAGTACCTTGATCAGAAACCACACAGCCCAACGCATACCATGAGGTTTAAGAATTCAAGTCTACCTTATGCAGAAACAATCCCAGATTCACGGAACACAAGTATGCCTTCCTGAACAAATGTTTTTGATTTTGCTAATAGTTGAAAAATTATCAAGAATTCTTGAAGAATCAAATAAGGAGATTTATCAACTTAAACAAGAACTAACCAGCAAGATGGAAGATACTCATTGAGAAACTGCATTAAAAGAGATCAATATTCAACTATAGAACTACACAAAAGAAATCAATGGGAGAACGATTTGCAAATTCAAACGTGATTGCATTGATTACAAATTGGGTGAAGTTTACAGCTGGGCAGAAGCATATGCGAAAGGACGATTACAGCAACCTTCTTTTAATAAATCTACAGAAGGAGAAACGTCATCTTCAGACACTGATCAGGGGGTCTACCCACAACGCATCACTGAAAGCAATCTGGGGAATGTATTGTCACTGAATACAGCTAGTTCATAGTCTTTCAATGGTTCCTCTTCTTCTTCTGGCCAAAACAACCAGGAGGAGAAGTGGAAATAAAAGGCAGAGGGCAGATGATTATGAAAGATCAAAGGATGTCTACCAGGAATCACAAGAGTTGAATCTGGACCATTTGATTATCAATATTTCACATTTTCAGTTGTCTTCTTTCCAAATAAATGTTTTACAAAAAGGTACATCTTTTTTACTTACTCATCACTTACTCATCACCTAATTGAATTGGACTGAGATATCAGTTTGTTCAAATTGACGAGAAACCTCAGATTGCGACCATTTTTTTAGAACATTGTGGAAGAAAGACCAAATGCAAAACAGAGGTCATTAATGAGTTTAAGGACTAAAAGTAAAAGTTTAAGCTTAGACCTTCAAAATGTAGCAACATGACTAAAACGGAGAGAAACGCTATTCAGCAACTCACCAACAATTCTGAGATCAAATGTTGTAAAGCTGATAAAGGTGGTGCCCTAGTTATCTTTAATAATACTTTCTATCACCACTGTGTTGATACACATGTGAATGAAGATGCTCTGTATATGAGATCGGAATCTACCCTACCAAAGAATTCGCTAAGATTTTGCTTGACATTTTGATTAACGCTATTGACATGGGTACCATTATGGAGGAAGATAAAAGATTTTTGATTCAAGATCATTCTAGAGTGCCCAACATTTACATGTTACCTAAGATTCACAAAAACCTGAATAATCCCCCATTCAGACCTATCGTATTCACATGCCATTCCATCCATGAACCGATAGGAAGATACTCAGAACGTCATTAACAACCACTCGTACTGAATACAAGTACCTACTTGAGAGACACCACTGATTTTCTGAATAAGATTTCATCTATCACATTAACATGTGATGAGAATCTGATTCTGTGCACTCTTGATGTGAAAACTTTATATACATCCATTCCACATAATTTGGGTATTGAGGCAGTTGAATCCTTTTTGATACAAACCAAGAAGGATGAATTGAAAGTGTTCCTAAAGTAGTCGTTACATTTTACCCTGGACCATCATTATTTTACCTGAAAAGACCAGTATTATTTACAATTGAACGGTATTTTCATGCAAAAATGTGTAGCCCAATGTTGCAGGAATTTGTTTATGAAAAGATTTGAATTAGATCACATTTTTAACAATTCCATTTGGCAATGTCACTTGCACACATACTGGTAATATATTGATGGCATTTTCTTGATATGGACTGGCACTGAGGTTCAGCCAAAGCCAGCCATCACTGAACTTAACTCGCTGGATGACAGGATTACTTTCACTGAAACCATCGATTACCATCAGATTACATTTTTGGATATCAATGACATCAATAGTGGGGGTTATTTGGATACCAATGTGCATGTTAAATCCACAGATCAAAACAATTTCTTCCATTATCAGAGTTTCCAACAGAATTCTTTAAAACAACACTTACCATATTCCCAATTATTTACGATCAAAAGGGTTTCCTCTAGTCCTGTTGAGTGTGATCAGAGTATACGTATTATGGTAAACAAGTTCAAACAACGAGAATACCCAGAATAGATTATTCAAAGTGCCATGGATCGCGGTAGGAGCAAACATAGAATATTTTTGCTAAAACCCGTAGCAGTGATCACACGGTCTGAAAGTATGGTATTTGTGTCCAAATTGTCCACTAAGAGATCTAGCATCAAGAAGATTGCATTAAAATATTGGCCCAACTTACAATCAGAAAGTGATTTTCGTGGAATTGTCAATGCCCAACATCTGTTTGCCTGAACATTGAATTTAAAAGAATTGTTGGAGAAAAAAGCCATCCTTAGAGATACTTCTGAACATAAAGACACTTTTGCTTGTTTGAACTGTGGTAGTTGTAACAACAAAATTAAAGTTACTACCATCAGGCACCCGACTCACGGGACCCCAATTAAACTAAAAACTATGGCTACCTGTGATTCCAAAACATCATTTATTTGTTGAAATGCCCAGGCTGTTTAGCTTATGTGGATAAAACTGAAAGTAAGAACAAAACCAGACAAATTGAACATTAAATCAACATCAGAAAAAAAAATGAAACAGTCAGCTGTTGAAGTACACTACAAAAGTTTCAGACATAATGCCAGTCAATTAAGATTTCTGGTGCTAGAAGTTGCTCCAATAAGGGGGGGCGTAGATAACAAGAAAAACCTGTTCAGGAGAGTACTGTTTTGGACAAAGAAACTGGATACCATACATCCCAAAGGGTTAAATGAGCGCATTGAATTTAGTTACTTCTTACAGTGGTTGACAGATTCAGCTTGTTCTGCATGCATCTGGGTTCAATATATTTGTATCAATTGGGATTTACGCTAGATGGAAGAGGTGCTTTAGATTATATTGTTTTAAATTTATGATTGTTCAATCGGGGTGGGACATTTTGGACTTTTTGGATATCACATATAGATTCAGTTTTTATTTTTTCTGCTTGGTACTGTACAAATTTTATGTTTTTTTCACTGATTATCATTTGAATACTGTTAGAATTGCTGGTTTTTCATGTTTCTGGTATCCCTCATTCAGCTAGACTGTTTCAAAATGGCACTGATTTTGATTTGAATGTTGTCCTTTGATTGTTTTTGTTGGTTTCTGTCTTTCTTCTGTTTTACTTCCAGGTCTTTCCTGTTTATCAGCGACCACGCTGAATCACAAGTGTAGATTTTCAACTATTCAGACAGCATGCATATTCACAGACTATTATGTACCAGATCCGTTTGTAAGTTTCCTTTTAGTTTTCTGATATTTCATTAACACTTCATGGGTATGCATGATTTGTGATACTAGAGAATTGTTTCCATATGCACTTTTTATTTCATGTCTGGTTTCATTGCTTAATCATATATTCACTGCCCGCTGTTCTGGTGTTTACTTTTACTTTAAGTTTTTGAATATACCTTACTCGCACGGGGTCACGGTGTGTCCATACTCACCCGATGTTTTTTTTTCAGGTTTATTAAACCGTGTGCGTTGACCTTTATGAACGCTACAATCCTTCGTATAACAACTTATATCCATGGGGTCACGCCGTGTCTACACCTGATTTTTTATCTCCCACCAGCATCCATCTGTGATTAGTTTTAATCTCAGGATTGACATATCACATGCTTTTGTGGTATTCTTTTCAAGCGTTGCACATTTCTTTTTCCAGTTGCTCACACCTTCTTTTTTCTAGCGTGCACACCATTTTTAACCAGATGCCCTTAGGTAGAATATCGCAGTGGCCTTGTCTCTTTTTGCCAATTTGTATTTGTATTTTATTTTTGACTTTTGCAGGAACTTTTCCCCTAATGAAGGGCCTTTGCCCAAAATACATTGGGTTGCACATCGACTCATGCTGTGGAATATTCAAGATTATGGGGGTCATTACAACCCTGGCGGACGGTGTTAAAGCGGCGGTAAAACTACCAACAGCCCGGCGGTAAAAAAATTGGAATTATGACTGTGGCGGAAACCGCCAACAAGGACAGCCACTTTAACACTCAGACCGCCACGGCGGTACAGACAAACAGCGCGGCGGCCATCGCCAACAGACAGGCGAAGGACAATGTACCGCCAACAGTATCACAACCTACCAATCCGCCACCTTTTCCGGGGCGGATTCACCGTGGATAAAAACACGGCGGAAACAGCCATTTCAAAGGGAAAACGCTCACCTCTAGACACTCCACGAGGAACGAGGGCACCATGGAGCCGGAACTCCATATACTCCCTGCGATAGTCTTCCTGCTCCTATACGAGAATCATCAACGCCGGCGGTGAAGACCACAGTGAGTACTGCACCTACGACATAGGGGAGGGGGGAGGCAAAAACACAGGGACACACACAACCAACAACCCAACATCCACCCGACCCTCGCCCACTACAACACACACACCAATGCATAGCTATACATTACAGTAACAACCCCCAACCCCCCCCGGAAGAATCCAAAGACAAAAGGAAATGAGTTGACCCATTGTAATATATCAAAATACAGTAAGCAAATATATACATATACATATACACATTAAACAAAATATACACCACGATTAGTAGTGCAGGTATTGCACCATTCATTGTCCGTGGACCACTGGGCCCAAAATGCATGGACGAGGCCCACACAAGATACCCAATCAAAACGGAGAGAACACTGCAGGGGCATCAGATAGAAATACAACAGGCACCTCAGGGGGAAGGGAAGAGGGGGCACCTCAGTCGGATGAGTGCACAACACCAGATCCACGAGGGGGCTCCCTGCCCATTGATGTATCCTGGGGAGTGCAGAGCCACAGTCTCTCAAGTCTCTGCAGTGTCTGGGTTGCCCACTGTACCATCCTGGGGAATGCAAAGCCACAGTCTCTCAAGTCTCTGCAGTGGGTGGGTTGCCCACTGTACCATCCTGGGGAGTGCAGAGCCACAGTTTCTCAAGTGGATGCAAGTCTCCACTGGTTCTGGAGGGGGCTTTGTGCCCAGAGTGCTTCATCCTGCCAAGGACTGAGGAAGTGGATTAATCTCTCCACTGGTTCTGGAGGGGGCTTTGTGCCCCGAGTGCTTCATCCTGTGCAGGACAGACGGAGTGGATGCAAGTCTCCACTGGTTCTGGAGGGGGAGCACACACCCTGTGACGGTCCCAGTTGCGTCACTGCCCCTGCCGCAAATGGGCTAGTGGTGCATTCCATGGCGGTCTTTGCCCTGTTCAGCGGTCCCTGGCCTGTTCAGCGGTGCTTGCGTTGCCAGTGTCAGACCTGTTCAGCGGTGCATTCCATGGCGGTCTTTGCCCTGTTCAGCGGTCCCTGGCCTGTTCAGCGGTGCTTGAGTTGCCAGTGTCAGACCTGTTCAGCGGTGCATTCCATGGCGGTCTTTGCCCTGTTCAGCGGTCCCTGGCCTGTACAGCGGTGCTTGCCAAGGAGGTCCTTCATTGCACAGCAGGACTGTGGCTGGCGGTCCGTCATGGGTCAGCTGGGCTGTGGCTTGCGGGGCCCTCCTGGGCAGCTGGCCTATGGCTGGTGGTTGCCTCCTGGCCAGTGACTCTGGCGGTGGCCTCCTGGCCAGTGACGATGGGACTGGCCTCCTGGACAGTGACTCTGGCAGTGGCCTCCTGGCCAGTGACGATGGGGCTGGCCTCCTGGGCAGTGACTCTGGTGGTGGCCTCCTGGGCAGTGACTCTGGCGGTGGCCTCCTGACCAGTGGCGATGGGGCTGGCCTCCTGGGCAGTGACTCTGGCGGTGGTCTCCTGGCCAGTGACGATGGGGCTGCCGGTGGCCTCCTGGGCAGCAGGGATGATGGCGGTCTTCTCCGCCGTGCTGCTCCTCCCAGACTTTGGAGATTTCTTCTGCCCCTTCCCCGCCTTCGGAGGAGTCACAGCTGAGTCGATACTCCCCCCAGGACCCTTGTGAGCGGCTTTGCTGGCTGGAGTCTTCCCCCTCTCCCGCCGGGCACTGTCGAACATCTGGTGCTTCACAGGGGGGGGTGGACTGGCAGTGCTGTGGATCCGTGCCACACTGGCTGTCCTGGTGGCCGGTGCACTACACATACCTGTAACAACAGGCACCGCTGGTCCCGGGGATTTTTTGGCTGAGGTGCTAGTACGGGACCTATGAGTTGGAAGGGAGGGGTGGTGGGAAATAGGTTAAGGGGGGCCAGGAAAAGTTTTTGGGAGACACTGGGACGGGTAGATGAAGGGGATTTGGGAATGGAGGAAGAGGTGGTGGTTGTAGGAGGTGTAACTTTTGTCGATGTGGGTGCAGGTGCATGGGCTGGAGGCTGTCGTGAGGTGGATGGCTGTTGGGTGGGTGTGTGCCTGCGTTTGTGTATCTTCGGAGGGGGCGTCACAGACACACTGGGAGAGGACACAGGGGACGTGTAAATGGTAGTGAGGGTGGTGAGTGCACGTGAGCGGGGTTTGGTGGTGGGTGTGCTGGTGCGGGACGTAATGGCTGTAGTGGTAGTGCATGCAGGTGTGAGTGTAGATGAGACTGGGAGGGAGGAGGGAGACTAGGAGGACGTGGACACAGTGGAGGCAGTGGATGTTGGTGTGTCTGTATGTGTGTGATGCTTGCGTGAGTGCCTGTGGGATGTGTGGTGCTTATGTTTGCCTGAGCTTCCCTTGTGTGTTGAGGTGTGTGCAGGCTGGTCTGATGGTGTGCTTGGGATAGGCTGGGGTACAGGGGATTGGGTCTGGGTGGAGGAAGTTGGAGGGGGGAGGCTAGATACAGGGACAATGGCTGCCATCAGTGCTGAGGCCAGAGTTTGCAGGGTTCGATGAAGGGCAGCCTGACCAGAATGAATGCCCTCCAGGAATGCATTTGTGTGTTGCAATTCCCTTTCTACACCCTGGATGGCATTCAAAATGGTAGACTGCCCAACAGTGAGGGACCTGAGGAGGTCAATGGCCTCCTCAATGAGGGCAGCAGAGGTGACAGGGGCAGGGACTGAGGTGCCTGGGGCGAAGGTGATGCCCACCCTCCTGGGGGAGCGGGCACAGGGCACACGCTGAGGGGCTGCTGGGAGGGCGGTGCTGGTAGGGGGGGTGGCGGCTGTACCTGTAGAAGTGGGGGGCACAGATTTTGCCACCACCACAAGGGAGCTCCCATTGGAGGACGAGTCCGTGTCGCTGGTTGCAGATCCTGTGACCACTGTGGTGCTCCCCTCGCCCTCCGTCCCACTGGTGTATTCTGAGTCCGTGGTGTGGCCCTCCATGGCCATGTGGGATGCAGCTCCTTTGTTCTCCGGTGCCACTGTACCTCCGCTTGATGATGCTGATGCACACAAGAACAGGGAGACCACAAAAATTGGGGAGACGACAGAAGAAAGACAGGTTGAGTGCATGGCTTACCGCTACCATTGGCGGACAATACAGACACAGCAGCCCCCTGCACTACGTCGCGCTGTTGGGCTCTACAGATGCAATTCCTGGGATATGGCCTACATGGCTGTGGTCGACATCTGCACACATAGATGACACAGGGGCATGAATACCTGTACTTGGCACTCTACAGAGGTGGGGTGGGGTGCCACATGGCCTGCATTACGGAGAGGCCTAGCCTAAGGAACTCACCCTGGCCTAGGGAAACCCACAGCCCTCCTCCCCCACCCAGACACCTTCACTGCGCGCAAAGTTCACTGAATGATGTTGTACTCACCCCCTTGTGTCTGCTGTGATGCCCTCAAGCGCCCATCCAACTCAGGGTAGGCCACCGCCAGGATCCGGAAAATCAGGGGGGTCATGGTTCGACGGGCACCCCTCCCACGTTGGGAGGCCATCCCCAGCTGAGCCTCCGTGTCTTCTTGCTCCAGCGGCGAATGTCCTCCCATCTTTTCCGGCAGTGGGTGCTCCGTCTGTGGTGGACCCCCATGGTCCGGACGTCCTTGGCGATGGCACGCAAAATATCCTTCTTCTGGTGGGCGCTGACCTACATGACATGTACAGGGGAAGAAGAGAAGTCATTACCAACTGCACCGTCTAAGTGAGTGGCCCACATCCCTACCCTTGCCATGTGGCACATGCATTCACAGTCCTTCATGCACGTAGAATTGTCCCCCCTTCATTCTTACAACCAGCCCTCTCCACATAGGCATAGCCCATACAACGTGCTCCCTGTGTACTTACCTGTTGGTCTGGAGGACCGTAGAGTAGCGTGTACTGGGGGAGGACCCCGTCCACGAGCTTCTCCAACTCCTCTGCAGTGAAGGCAGGGGCCCCTTCCCCAGACGCACAAGCCATTGTCTCTTCCAGACCGAGGTCACAGCAGAACTTGCAGTGTAGGTCCTCTCCTGTCGAAGATCAGGTATCGAGTGATTGAACAGATAGAAAATGGCGGTCACGTCCGCGGCGGTGCGTACCATCACCGCCAGGGTACATCGTCATTGGCTCCTGGGACTCATAGGGTCCAATGTTAACCAATGCAGCATTGCGCCACGGTCTTCGACCGCCTATCGCAATGGTGTACAACGCCAGCGCAGTTACCTCACATCCCATTGTCCCACTTTAGAGGACAGGCAGCTGCCATTTCAGGGGCCCACATGGCCTAATTACCAACTGCGTCACACAGACCCAGGCCTTGTCTCACAACACAAATACAGGCCACATTTTGTGTATGAATGGTGTTCTCTGTAGACTGTGGGTACATACCTCTGAGTTGTTTGACTCTGTGGTCGCTGCTGTCCTTCTTAGGCACCGTCCGCTGGCACATGTGAGGAGATGGCGGAATCCTCCGGTGTACCGACCGCTGGTGGACCTGTCGACAATGGAGGAAAGACATTTGATAATCACCTACAGGTTTGACCGTGCCACAATCCAGGAACTGTGTGCCCAGTTGGAGCCTGACCTGATGTCAGCAATCCGCCATCCCACAGGAATCCCCCCTCAAGTGCAGGAGCTATCAGTGCTCCATTTTCTTGCAAGTGGGTAATTTCAAACAACAGTGGCCATGGCATCAGGGATGTCCCAGCCTATGTTTTCCAACGTGTTGTCCAGAGTGTTGTCTGCCCTGCTGAAACACATGCAGAGCTACATCGTTTTCACTCAGGTGGAGGATTTGCCTACAGTTAAAGGTGACTTCTATGCCCTTGGACATATCCCCAACATCATAGGTGCCATTGATGGGACCCATGTAGCTCTGGTTCCCCCCACAGTAGTGAACAGTTGTACAGGAACTGGAAGAGTTATCATTCGATGAATGTACAGATGGTATGTTTGGAAGACCAGTACATCTCCCAGGTAAATGCTATGTTCCCTGGCTCTGTGCATGACGCCTACATCCTGCGGAATAGCAGCATCCCTTATGTGATGGGTCAACTCCAGAGGCACCGTGTGTGGCTATTAGGGGACTCTGGTTACCCCAACCTGTCATGGCTACTGACCCCAGTGAGGAATCCCAGGACCAGGGCGGAAGGAACGCTACAATGAGACCCATGGGCGGACTAGGAGGGTGATCGAACGCACCTTCGGCCTCCTGAAGGCCAGGTTCAGGTGCCTCCATATGACAGGTGGGTCCCTATTCTACTCACCAAGGAGGGTGTGCCAGATCATGATCGCCTGCTCGATGCTTCACAATCTTGCTTTGCGACGCCAGGTGCCTTTTCTGCAGGAGGATGGTCCAGATGACGGTGTTGTGGCAGCTGTGGAGCCTGTGGACAGTGATGAGGAGGAAGCAAAGGAAGAAGACATTGACAACAGGGACTCAGTTATCCAGCAATATTTCCAGTGACACACAGGTGAGAAAACATTCCTTCCTACTACAAGTACTTTCACACTTCTACCTCTATCCTGTCTGTCGATTTCAACCAGTATTTGGTCACTGAGTTGTACATTTCCCATACGGTTTCACAGGTGTGGTTTCCAACGTGTGTCAACTGCTTAGATTTCTCATGGACTTGAGATGTGTGACATAGGTATGTTGACATTACATTTGAAAACGCATTTTGTCACTGTCATTGCTAATACACATTTTCGAAATCACAGACTGACTCCAGATTGTTTTGTGCTTCAAGGGTGTTTATTGAAGTGCTAAATATTGGAGGGGGGTGGTAAAATGGTGAGAGGTGATGGTGGAGGAATGTCCATGGCAGAGTCCAGTCTATTAGTCTCACAGGGGCATTGCCCATATGGGCATAGGAAGTGGAGCTGGGGCAGTTCCAATATGGACAGGGTTACAAAGTGGGACAGTAGGTTGACAATCAGGGTGGTCTCATTTCTTGGCGGGGGTCTTGGCATCGTGCTCTGTCTTGTTCCTGGATCTCAGGGACCGCTTGCGGGGTGGTTCTCCGTCTGCAGGAGTTGGGGTGCTGGTGTGGTGGTCCTGTGGCGGTGCCTCCTGTCCACTAGTGCCGGCGGAGGTGGTGGGCAGTTCATTGTCCATGCTAGTGTCAGGGGCCCCTTGGAGTGCCACAGTGTCCCTCCTGGTGTTAAGTATTTCCTTCAGCACACCTACGATGGTGCCCAGGGCGGAGCTGATGGTTCTGAGTTTCTCCCTGAACCCCAAATACTGTTCCTCCTGCATTCGCTGGGTCTCCTGAAACTTGGCCAGGACCGTTGCCATCGTCTCCTGGGAGTGGTGGTATGCTCCCATGATGGAGGAGAGGGCCTCGTGGAGAGTGGGTTCCCTTGGCCTGTCCGCCCCTTGTCGCACAGCAGCCCTCCCAGTTCCCTCGTGTTCCTGTGCCTCCGTCCCCTGGACCGTGTGCCCACTGTCACTGCCCCCAGGTCCCTGTTGTTGTTGGGGTGGTGGGTTATCCTGGGTTCCCTGTAGTGGTGGACCCACAGCTGATTGACGTGTCCTGGGGACGGAGGTATGGGCCCGGTGGGTGGGTGCTGTGCTGGTGTTACCAGAGGGTGGAAGGTTTGTGGGGGGCTGTGCCTGTGTGAGGGGAACCAACTGTCCTGAGGCCCACGATGGTCCGGGCTGGTCATCTGGATCCAGTTGGACAGAGCTGCTGACATAACTGTGGGCCTCTTCTGTCGGTGGGGTGGAGATGTCTGGACCCTCCTGTCTGGTGACGTTGGGTAGTGGCCCTGCAGGGGTGTAAAAGCATGATTATTGCATCTGTGTGTGTCATGGTGTGCAATGGGTGGGTGACCGTGTACCCCAGTGCTAGCATTCCTGTGTGGGGGCTTGTGGGATGATGGCTGAGGGGGGTGTTATGGGTATGTGCAGTGGGCATGCTTTAGTGATGGGTGTCCATGCTTTGTTTTGTCATGCAGGGCTTGGTGTTGGGATGTGTGGTTTGTGTTATGAGTACATTTGTGAGGAGTTGGAGTGATAGGGGAGGGGGCGAGGGTGGGGGTTGGTGTTAGCATGCAGGTAGGGTGGGGGATGTGATAGTTAAGATTTGACTTACCAGAGTCCATTCCTCCACTGACTCCTGCGAGGCCCTCAGGATGCAGAATAGCCAAGACCTGCTCCTCCCATGTTGTTAGTTGTGGGTGAGGAGGTGGGGGTCCGCCGCCAGTCCGCTGTACCGCCAGGTGGTGTCTTGAGACCAAGGAACGCACCTTCCCCCGTAGGTCGTTCCACCTCTTCCTGATGTCATCCCGATTTGTCCACTATTCTTCGCCAGAGCTCCATCTTCCTAGCTATGGAGGTGTGCTGCACCTGTGATCCAAATAGCTGTGGCTCTACCTGGACGATTTCCTCCACCATGACCCTGAGCTCCTCCTCCGAGAACCTGGGGTGTCTTTGCCGTGCCATGTGGTGGTGTAGGTGATGTGTGGGGTGGTGTGTGTGGTGATAAGTGTGGTGATATGTAGTAGTGTGTGGCGTTTTGTGCGTGGCAGTTGTGTGGGTGATGGTGTTGAGTGCCTGTGGCTGCTAGTTTCTTGATGGTGGTGTCTCTCTCTGGCCTCAGTTGAAAGACCGCCGCGTGGATTTGTGGGTCGTGATAGCATGGGCGTATTTATGTTGGCATGACGGTGGAGGTTTTGTTTTCGCCAGTTTATCACTGACCTTTGGTGTGGCGGACTTGTGTGGGTGTCTGAATTTTGTCGGATTTCGAGATGTGGGTCGTAATAGCTGTGGTGGAATTCCACGGCCGCGGCGGTGTGTTGGCGGTCTTCTGCACAGCGGTAAGCGGCTTTTACCGCCAATGTTGTAATGACCGCCTATATTCTTTGAATTTGTTTGGAAATTTTTTTATTTCTTATAAATTCTTTTGATTGACTTGATTCACACTTGAATAAATAGATGATCGACTAACATGTACAAATGTTGTTTTAAGTTTGATGATTAGCATTAAAACTGATTAACTGTGCACTAAGGGGATGTTTCCCTATTTGGGGAGACATTGTTTGTACTGTTGAGTTTCCACACCCCCACATCAGAGGGTGATAACCCCTTCTGTACCAGTTTACCATTTATTTTGTGCTTACTGGGATTAATTTGGATAAAATGTGAGTGCAGATCTCACCTCTTTTACAATTTTGACAATGTTTGCTCCTCTCGCTTGCGTTTCATTATCATCCCTTACTCTTAACTGTACCTGATGAACTTGATGTATGAGCAGTAGCTAGCAGCCTGGCTCGAGTACCTCTTGCCAGATTTTTCTGCAACCACTATGCAAATTCTTACAGTCTGTCTGATTATAATGTTAAGTGTTTTTCTACATCTACTACTATAGGTACATTTTGACTACAATTATTTTGCTGTCTTCACAGTCTGTTTTCACAAGTGATGTTGGCCTGCCGTTTTCTATTATTCAGACATGGTTTTTACGAGGGTGTGCTATGCATGGCTCTAATCTCTGGTTTCTTTGAACTTCCATTGTTAATAGAATCTTCTATTCTGTGGAAGCTGCTTTGGTTTGCACAGGAGTGACATTTCTTTCAGTTTTAGGCTCTGGTTGTATTTTATCAGCTGGTATTTGGGACTATTTTGTTCATACTTCCCATACAACATTGTACTTCTGCAGCCTGGAAAAAGTCGTCAAAGACAAAACACATTTCGGCTGCCTGTTCAATTTGGATTAAAGACCGGATTCATCCACTGATTTGCAGTTTGGACAGGATTTCCTGGTTTCTTTTTCAATGACTTAGTATTAATATTGTTCTGCTTTGGATGATGCTTTGTTTGTGTGTATGTGAGAGCAATCCTCACCACCTTCAGCACTAAGTTGGTTGCATAGTGCTTTCTCCCGTTGTGCAATTATACGCTAACCTAGCCTATAACTGCATTATCTACCTTAAGGAAGGAGCAACATCTGTTGTACCACTGCCACCATACCTGTGTTTGCAATGTTGATCCAGATCTGTCCTCTTTTCCTATCTTCTGAATCCGTCAAATCACATTCACCCAATTCATTAAATGACAATGTAACCCATTCGGCCACACATCAAATCTCAGAGACTAACAACGCTTAGAAACTGATTTATTACAGACTCAGAGTTATATTTACATAAATGAGTCTCAAAACCATACTATATATGAAGAGAATCACCAAAGGAGAATTAAAGCATAGCGCAATATTGAATTTCACCAGCATGTAAAGGTCCAGTATCTCATTAGCAATAATGTAGTAAATAAGAAAATGTGTATGGTGCCTTAAGTTCAAGCTCAGATTTTCCTGCCTAATCATTGAACCTAAATTCCTGGACAGGAGCCTCCTATGGGAGATCGGATATGAACTAAATGACCCTCTAGATGAAATCTCCAAGGAGACATCTTGTTGCCGGTTAAGTGAATGAGGACTTAAAAAACAAAAGAGGAATGTGAGTAGCATAATGCAACTTCGTCTAACAAAAAAGGAGCGGTCCACTCTAGTTAAGGAGCAAAGGGAATCTGATTCTGAACTAACCAAACAACACTTTAATCAACCTCCAAAACTTCCAGTAGCTGACACCACTGCCAAGAAAATTTCCATTAAAAGGGCACTATTGTGAATTATATCCAATTAGCCTTTGCTCTTTCTGGTACACATCTGCACAACCTTGGATTACCCTCATGTTCAGACATCCAAAAGGGAAGTTTGTTCTTACAGCTCCTTGTTACTGCTTCACAACCTTGGCAGCCCATCTTTATGCCACCTTAATAGTACTTAACAATATGCTTCTCATTAAATGAAGACTGGTACTGAGGCACATGGAACTCGAAAGCTTAAACAAAGAGAACTGACCTTGCATGGAAAGTTTTAAATGGGAAAATAAAATCCAGTCCTTAATTCCAGCCTGTTCAACACAGACATTTAACACACATTTGATTATAAAGTCATGCATGACATTTTTAGAAACACAATATAAAGAGAAAATAGTTATAGAAATATATTATTTCTAAACATTATAACAGCAATACATTGGAATAATATTGCCATGAATGCGGTTTACATGAGATATTTACAGGCTTCTACTTATATGTGCACTTGATAATATGGTTCCACAGGGCAACACATTACATGAAAGCAATTTACACGCGTTATGAATGCAGCTGATTGCTCTTTCTCAAAGCATAATGCACAGCACATTGTTCTCTTTCACTGTTGATGAAAAACAATTCCAACACATTTTATTTAAATACATCATTAATGCTAAGTTGATCTGTTTACTCTGAAGAGGCCTAACAAGAGCCTAACATACCATGGGTTGCCTCTTTCTTTCTCTGTGCCTCTCCATCTTGATCCACCCCTCACACCTTTCCCTTCTCCCAAGCCTTAGACCATATCAGATAAGTAACCCCCTGTCCAGTGGCAGCTGCTGTCCCTCCAAAATGGTTGGACATTCAGTCATTAGAAACATCATGCGGCTGCCACAAATGTTTATTGTATTAACATAGAGGAACTTGAGTTTGTACTATGTAAATACAACAAACATATGTAGCAGCCTCATGATGCTTTTAATTCCTGGGACAACAAAAATGTATCCTATGAATGCCCCACCATTTTTGAGTGACACCAGTGCTTTACATGAGCACCAGTTACATTTACAATATAGGGGACTAAAAAAATAAAAATTAATGAACTTACCTTGGCTTCTTTTCACATTGGGCCGACTTCTTCAAATCTACTACGCTGTCTGCTACACTAAAGAGCTGGGAATGGGGAAGCTAGCACCACACACCTCAGCCAATGAAACATGTACTCTAATGCTGCTTACAATAGTAAGCAGCATAAGAGCCCTGTGAGAATTGGCTGGGACAGACAAACACAGCACTCCATCAGAGACTGATGGGGCTGTGTGTCTGTTTCCCCATCTCCCTGAAAGTGATGGCTGGGAAAGCCCAAACTGTGCATGTCAGGCTGGACACAAGCAAAATATCAGCCAACCTGACATGTGCATATCTGATGCACAATCCCAGATCATCATCGGAATGAACCACTCCTCGCACCTCCTGTCTGCTGGCATAATGTGTTAGAGATAATTGCTGGCAGGCAGGGGGTTTAATACCCCCTTTTCTCCTATAAAAAAACTGTGGCTGCCTCTCTCACCTTTAGCAAACATGATTTTAGCTTGCCCACTGCACCTTTTCTGCTGCAAGTTGCAGTTTTGTATGTGGCATTAGGCTATGGGCCTGTAAAATCCAACCTGCAAAGCACATTAGGCTAAAACTCCTACAGACTGAAAACGTGACACTTGAAATGGCACCACTTGGCAACAATTAAGTGATCTCCCCAAGGATTTTGCATCAGCCAGAGCAATCATCTACAGTACGAGCAAACCTATTTAACACCTCAAAACTTTCACTATTCTTATGATGTAGCATTTCTCCTTTGCATGATAATACAAAATGGGGCAATACATTTTTGGACCTAGCATAAGGGTGTGGAGGAAAAATCATTAAGCTTCGCAGCAAATCAATTCAATAACAACAGTATGACCAATGTGGCCACACAAAGATATCTCCAGTCTGAAAAAAGAACAAAGTTAAAGGGTTTTATTACAAACTCAAAATCAAAGTCATGTTGAGAATTCTCAAGACAAAGTTATAAGGCTCCCCAAGGGTTGACCAAGGTGACTGAACACATTCAAGCGAACCAACATTAGAAAAACGAAACATTCAACAGAAACAATACAAAACATCAAAAAAATCACCTGATGAACAGAGAATAAACAGTGTTCAGTTCTCACAAAAATCAAAACAATTTAAAGTCATCTAAGTTTAGGTAGTTTAAGCATGGGAAACCCCACAGATTAGCCAATAAGGGATTGATGTGCTGGGCTGAGCACATGTGGACAAAAAGGCAAAAAGCACAGAAGAACAAAAAGTATTTAAAAAAAGATATTCTGGGGTAACAGGTTACTAACTAAAGTGGCCAAAAAATAAGTAACAAGCCTTGGCAAAGCCAATAGGTCTCGCCTGCACAAGAGCTATTGGCTTTGGCAATGTGTTTTGCCATGTTGTACACAAGTGTGGCTGCTGTTCAGCACAGCTAAAAGGGGGAGTAGAGTTCAGTGGTTCAAAAGTAGAGAATGTTGTAGAGTGGAATGGAGCGTGGTGGAATAGGGTGGAATGGGTTGGAGTGTATTGAGGTAGTGGGGTGAATTGAATTGGAGTAGAGTGGAGTGCATTGGATTGAGGCAGAGTGGGGTGGATTGAGTGGGGTGGATACAGGTGGGGTGGACTAGATTGGATTGGGATGAGTTGTTTCAATTGGAGTGGGTGAATTAGATTAGACTAGAGTGGAGTGGGGTGGATTGAATTGGAGTAGGGTGAATTGGATTCACTGGACTGGAGCTGGATGGATTGCATTGGAGTGGAGTGAGGTGGTTTGGATTGGAGTAGGGTGGGATGGATTTGATTGGGAAAGAGTGGGGTGGATTGGAGTAGAGAGTGGTGGAATGGAGTGAGTGAGATGGATTGGAGTGCGGTGGATTGGATTGGAGAAACTGATATGGAGTGAGGTGGATTGGATTTGAGTGTGGTGGGCTGCAGTGGGGTGAATTGGATTGGGGTGGATTGGAGTGGTGTGAATTGCATTGACATGTGGTGGATTGGAGTGAGGTGGAGTGGATGGACTGTGTTCGATTTGCGTGGACTGATCTGGTATGGGGTGGGGTGTATTGGAGTGGAGTGGATTGGATTCGTGTGGGGTGGGTTGGATTGGGGTTGATTGGAGTGGGGTAGGTTAGATGGATTGGAGTGTGGTGGACTGAACTAGGATGGAGTGGGATCGATTGGACTAGATTAGAGTCGATAGAAGGGTGGATTGCGGTGTGGTGTGCTGGAGTGGCAGATTTGATTCGAAGGGGGATTGGATAGGAGTGTGGTGGGTTGGATTACATTGGGGTGGATTGGAGTGGGGTGGATTGTACTGGGGTGAGATTGATTGGAATGGTGTGGGGTGAATTGGACTGGAGTGTGATGGATTAGAGTGGGGCGGATTGGATTAGAGTAGAGTGGGGTGGGGTACATTGGATTGGGGCATAGTGTTGTGGATTGAGTGGGGTGGATTCAAGTGGGGTGGATTGGGGTGGGTTGTTTGGATTGGAGTGAGGTGAAGTAGATTGGACTGGAGTGTAGTGGGGTGGATTGGAGTGGGGTGGATTGGATTCACTGAACTGGAGTTGGATGGATTGAATTGGAGTAGGGTGGTTTGGATTGGAGTAGGGTGAGGTGGATTGGATTGTATTGGGGTCAGCTGGATAGACTGGACTGGAGTGGGGTGGAATGAACTGGAATGGGGTAGGGTGGATTGGACTGGGAAAGAGTGGGGTTGATTGTAGTAGAGTGTGGCAGAATGGAGTGAGTGGGGTGGCTTGGAGTGGGGTGAATTGGATTAGGGGACTGAAATGGGGTGAGGTGCATTGGATTAGGTGTAATGGGCTGCATTGGGGTGGATTGGATTGGGGTGGATTGGAGTGGTGTGGATTGCACCGAGGTGTGGTGGATTGGAGTGGGGTGGGGGTATGGATTGGTTTGGAGTGGGGTGGGGTGGATTTAACTGGGATGGGGTGGATTGGAGTGGAGTGGATTGGATTGAAGTGGATTGGAGTGGGTAGGGTGGATGGATTAGAGTGTGGTGGACTGAACTGGGATGGCGTGGGAAGGATTGGCTTGGGGCAAAAGGGAGTGGATTTTAGTAGATTGGTATTGATAGGAGTGGGGTGGAGTGGATTGAATTGGGATGGGGTGTATTGGTGTGGGGTGCACTGGAGGGGTGGATTTGATTGGAGGGGGTTTGGGGTGGGGGAGATTGGAGTGGGGTGGATTGCATTTAGTTGAGGTATATTGAAATGGTTTGGCGTGGATTGGATTGGAGTGAGGTGGATTGGGTAGTGGTGAATTTGATTAGAGTGGGGTGGATTGGAGAGAGTGGATTGGGTTGAACTGGATTACTGTGGGGTGGGTTGGACTGAAGTGGAGTGGGGTGGATTGGAGTGGGTGGGTTGGATTGGAGTGGGGGTGAGCTGGACTGGAGTTGGGTGGATTGGACTGGAGGGGTGAATTGGATTGGAATGGGGGGATTGGACTGTAGTGGATTGGGGTAGGGTGGCAGGATTAGATTGGATTGGGGTGAGGTGAATTGGATTGGATTGGGGTGGGGTAGATTGAACTGGGATGCATTTGGGTAGATTGGTTTGGTGTGGGGTGGATTGATTTGGTGTGGGGTGGACTGGATTGTAGTGGGGTGGATTGGGATGACATGTGGTGGATTGGATTGGGGTGAGGTGGATTGGATTGGAATGGGGAGAACTGAAGTGGGGCAGATTGATTTGGTTTGAAGTGTGTTGTTTGGGATTAGAGTGGGGCAGGATAGAGTGGAGTGGGGCAGGTTGGAGTGGGGCAGAGTGCTTTGGATTAAAGTGGGACAGATTGTAGTGGGACAGATTTATTGGATTGGAGTGGGGCAGATTGTTTAGGATTAGAGTGGGGCAGATTGTAGTGGGACAGGTTGTTTTGGATTGGAATGGGGTGGACTGGAGTGTGGCAGATTGGAGTGAGGCAGATTGTTTTAGGGTGGATCGGAGGGGGTGGATTAGATTGGAGTGATTGGAGTGGTGTGGATTGGATTGCTTGGTGTGGGGTGCATTGGGGCGGTGTGGGATGGATTGGATTGGAGTGAGGTAGGCTGAATGGATTGGATTGGAGTGCAGTTGACTAAACTGGGGTGGGGTGGACTGGATTAGGGTAGAGTGGGGGTTATAATAGGTTGGATTGGGGTGGGTTTATTGGAGTGGGGTGGATAGGGTTGGTGTGGGTAGGGTGGAGTGGAAAGGGTGGATTGGATGGGAGTGGGGTGAGGTGAATTGGATTGGAGTGGGGGTAAAGTTTTGAGTTGGAGGGGGGCAGATTAGAATGGGACAGATTGTTTTCGATTGGAGGGGGGATGGGAGTGGGATGGACTAGAGTGGGCAGATTGTTTTGGATTAAAGTGTGGCAGATTGGAGTGAGATGAAATGGAGTGGGGTAGATTGTTTTGGCTTGGAGTAGGGAAGATTGTTTTAGATTGCAGTGGGGCAGATTGTTTTGGATTGAAGTGCAGCAGATTGCAGTGGGACAGATTGATTTGGATTGGGGCAGATTATTTTGTATTGTGTGCAACAGGTTGTTTTGGATTGGGGTGGGGTGTATTGGAGTGCGGTAGATGGAAGTGGGGCCCACTGTTTTAGATTGAAGTAGAGCATATTATTTTGGATTGGAGGGGGCAGATTGTTTTGGAGTGGTGCAGATTGTTTTGGGTTGGAGTGGGGAAAATTGGAGAGGGGCAGATTAGATTGGAGTGGTTTGGGAGGATTGAATTGGAGTGGGTAGAAGTGGCTTGGAGTGGGGTAAGGCGGGGAGGTTTGGGGTGGATTGGAGTGGGATGGATTGGAGTGGGGTGGACTGGAGAATACTGCACAATAATGAGTTAAAGCATAATATCAGAAATTTCACACAATATAGAAACAATGTCACTTTGCAATAATTAGAACAAGATAATCATGTATTTTGAGAACAGCACCCACATACCAAAAACAAAAGGAAGCATGAGTGCCAAGTGAGAATTAAAAGAAAGTTAGCTATTAAAGAATAAAACTTTGCAATTTTGCTTGTCCTGCTGGGCACGTTTTTGTTAGTCACAAGTCTTCTGTTTGGAGGGCACAAGAAGTTCAAAAGAACAAAATAGTACCTTAATCATCTTGGGAGCAGTGGACAGACACTGATTTAGTTGAATCAATCAGTGTTTGATTCCTTCTCCACACAGGGGAATGGAAATGATGCTTGGCCTACAGTGACGAAATACGAGGCTCTAAAGAAGAGTGCAATGCAGGCCAACAAATGTTAAGTGACAGACGGGCTCCAAGCCTGTTACTGTACACAACAGAGGCCCACAAATGAGATGGGTACAATAGTGCATGCACTCGCAGTCTCGACCCTAAAAAGGGAAGGCAGCAGCATTTCAGAGGATGGTTCAAGAGTCTTCTTCTCGGAGTCGAGGGAAGATCTCTAAGTCTCACTGGACATCTAAAAGGGCAACGGCAGAGTGGACTGTACCTCTCAGAGTCCAAGGGATTCAGCATGCAGCGAAGAACAGAGAAAATTTGAATCTGATCAAAGTCCAACTGGGGAACAATATATATTAAAGTTCACAGGGCAAGATGATTTGTTAGACCATCACTCCATGTGATGCAGAAGATGTAAAATCGAGTGAAAATCGATCATATGACACAGGCTACAACATTCCCATTTCGAACAGGTAGAAAATATTGCATCTGGTCTCATCCATACAAATTGAAACATTTCTGTGTGTTACCAAACCACAGTTCCGAAAGTACTGAGCTCAAGGCGAGAGTCCCAAGCTTTAAAACAATATTGCATCCATTACTAAGCCAACTTTCTAATGAGAATTAAATCTGAAAGAAAGGTTCATGTTATCAAGAATGACTAAACATTTTCTGCAAAATCATGAAGCAGGGCCTTGCAGGTCTCAGGCTAATGCAAGTGAATTAAAACAGCATTCTTGTATGCCTTTAATACACATTTAACATCCTAAACCATAACTCAATATTCATAAGCTATCAGACCTGTTCTTGTTACAATAGATTTAAAATGAAAAATAATTATATTAATCCTTTTATGTAGCAATAATGCATTAATGCATTCCCTACATTGCACATCACTTTTAAAATATTTCTTTCTTAAACTTAAAATCTATTGTTGTTTTAGTGCATACTATTAGCTTTTATCGTGAATTGCAACATAAATAATGAAATATTGCATACTTTTCATCTATTGCCTTAGAGTGAATGCTCATCGATATGGCTTTCCAGTGCACCACTTCCCAACCTATCCATTAACACTTTGGTTAACATAAAAGTGTCACATATAGAGGATCACTGTGACATGAAGGACAATGCTAACATTTCTGCTACATCACTTACAAGGTCAGTAGGTGCCGACCTCCAAAATTAACTGAAAACAAGTGAATTCTAAACAGGTGCTGCAGTCGATGGTGAGTGAAATCTTCACTGCGCATGCTCACAGGGTCTATGGCTTACCATTTTACTGAGCTATAATTAGGCCATTAATCCAGGAAGCGCAGGAACAGTTAGGATCAGTTGTTAGGGCTTTCAGGTCTAGAAAGCAGGAAACTTAAAGCTCTACAAGAAAGAGTCCCAGAAGTACATTTTAAGATTCTGTGTGAATAGTGAAGTGTATTAGTTTAACAGAGGGTACAGTTGTTTTACTTAGCATGATATTTGAGAATAATTACTGTGTACTCCAGTTGCACAATTCGTACTTACCTATAAGGTGGATGGCTGTCTTTGCTTAAAATAAAGGCTACTTTTTGCTCAAAATAATCACAAGCAGGAATTTGCTCATGATTTTAACCCTCATTGTTCAAGAGGGAAACGGTCGGTTTTGAACGTATCTCTCTCTCTCTCTCTCTCTCTCTCTCTCTCTATATATATATATATATATATATATACGTATATATAGATATATATATACACGCAATATAGAACGAGGTGCTGACAACATTTTACCCATTTCTTATGAATTTTCACAGAGGGTGCTGTCATTTCAATAGATTTGAACCTTTTGGAAAAGATTTACCACGATTGCAGTATGGTATATGTTCTCTGTATTTAGTTCTGAAATAGGTCAGTTATTACTGCCAAGTAAGGAACAATAGAGAACTGTTTGCTGCGAGCAGTTGTTTTAAAAGTATTATTGTTAAAACACATGTAGGGCTAAAACTGCTAAAGAATTCAGGGACTGTCCTACGTACATTTTGTAAACATCTGCACTTATATATTTCTAAGAAAATGGCATATGTAGAAACATTTGTTCAGAAGTACTTGTTTACATTTGATATAGTTTGGGTCAATTTTCCTTCTTTTTCACTATTTCCTTTGGGAGCGATTTCTTTAAATAATAAAGGATTTACATTCACATCTATCCGGCCCTGCAAATAAATACCCACACATTTTATTCTAACATCATATGCTAGGTAATACACACTGGAATTCCAGATCAGTTTATTTGGAATGGAGTGACAAGAAATCAGAAGCACAGTTTGCAGGTCTAGTAATCTGGACATGGCAGATATTCGCAGGACCCCAACGAAGCCCAGTAGCAGCAGGATATCAAAGGCGGTGAATATGTATTGAGAATTAACTATTTTCTCCACACAATCAGCAACACCAGGCATGTTTTAATTTACGTGTTAATCAACTCTTTCCCTGAGTGCATCCAGGAACACCGCATTTCTCCCGTTGATCCTGAACCTCCTTGCATTGGGTATTTCAGATGTGGTAGGAAGCAGAGCAGTGGAAAGGAGTTTGGGAATTGTAGTCCAGATTTACAGCTGATGATTCCAAGAACAGCAATCCAGGCTCCATAATACAATGGAAGGAGTTTGTCAGATTAGGACTACAAACAAATCTGGAAAGGAACTAATCCCAAAAGAGTTTTGCGCAGCTTGAAGACATAAATGCAATCTCTGAGGCTCTAGCCGCCATACATCAGTGTTTACAAACTCCCTGTCCACCTTCACTGCCCTGTGGTGGCAGAGTGGCATGGTGATTAAACTCTGACACTCTGACAGGGCAATTATGTTGAGGTTGTGGTCTGTGATTAGTTGTGAACAACACGTTTTCATTTAACTTCATATTTAAATCTTGCAAAGTCCTAATAACATGCTTCCTTTATCACATGTTTGCTTCCAGAAAAAAACAGGTGTTTCCAATTAAACATTCCTTCCTTGCCTTGGGCAATCAGGTGTAGAAGCAGAGGGAGCTGGGCACTACAGTCCACACTGCAGAAGCGTAGACATTGCTGTAGACCTAACAGCCCCTAAATACCTCAGCAGACCTTCTTGGGACAGGTTCGGAAGAGGATTCAGACGAAGACAAAAGAGGTCTGAGCAGCTAACACTCATGTACCTGGAATCGTCACGGCCATAGCTGGGCACGGCAGGTGTGGAATCAGTGTTTTTACTTGTAACTCTTTTTTTTTTTTTTAAAGCAATGGTTTTCAATTGACAATATTATCGTTTGAATCATTCCTTGTTATACAACAGACAATGTAAGCCCATTTACTTGCTAGCCACGCCCTTATAAAGTGATATTTTAGAAAGAAACCCTAAATAGGTCAAATTTACCCATGCGCTATCACATGTTTGAATTCAGTAAACTTAAGAAACTTTATACAATACTCATGTAATTTTTGATTCACCTATATCCATACTTTCTTTCTCTTCTCATTTTTGGATACAAGTGTAAATGTCTGCAAAAGTATAACAAAAACAATGAAGGGCCTTGAGCATTTCAATTAAATATGCTGGTCACATCTTGTAATCTCTGAATATCACAATATACTACTCATGATGACGATCTGAGCAGGAGAGCCAGCGAGTGGACCCCACAGGATCTGCTGGTAGAAGCACTCCAGGGACCTCACCCCTCGCAACGTGCAGCATCTCCTTCCAGGTTGGAGTGGAGATGCCACGAGGATGACCACATTCATGAGAGAAAGCCTCCTCGGTTTTGGCGTGCCGGCAACTGGGGACATTTGGCATGAGGCTGGATCAAGCCGGGACGGGCGGAACTGCTGGGGAGGAGCAAGCTTTGGAGATGGCATGCTCTGCTGATTAGTCACTTTGTGGGGAGAGCCACCAGGTTTCTCGCTGGGGGTGAGTGAAGAGTGCTGAGCTAGGCTGGTGTTGCGAGTATTCTGGCACCTGGTTGGGGGTCCCTGGGTTGGGCTCTTCCCTGCCTCAGCAGTTTTTCCTGTCTATGCCTTCATGCTTGGAGCCATTTTGCCCTATGAGATATATGGCCGAATATGTGGCAGCTACATGTTAGGGGCCCCAATACTTCAACTGTTAACTTACGACCTGAGCTTCAGAAGGTCAAACGAAGGGTAGCACACTCCACTGCATCGCAAAAATAGAGAACTGCCAAGAATCTCCACTTTAGCATCCTGGCAAAGTCATCTTCCTTTGTGGAACTTTTAGTACAGCTGACTGAGGGCAGTAATGATTCAGTGAGTGTCTCCTCTACTGCAGATACAAATCAAATTAATGAGGTCCCAACACAGGCAGCTATGAGTTCTCCGCTCTCTATCCAGTGTTGCTAATGCAGTTGCAGAAGGTATCTTGAATCATTTAGGAGGCAGAGGGGATCCTTGGGTCCTGGATGGCCTGAATCTAGAAAGCATCTCAAAGGCAGCCGAGAAGGACTAACCACTTTTGTGCAAATAACTCAAAAAGTGTGGTAGGCTTGTTATCTGCTGTGAACCCAGTTGCTGAGGTAGGAAGGGAGAAATCCAACACTATGCATCAGAGGAGTTAACAATGGGTTCAAATCTTGCAAAACAAGCATGAGAGAACCAGTCTTCGAATGTGCAACCTAATCTGAGTATACAGCCAGTGGATGAAATATCCAAGCAGCATCCTCCTCTAACTAGTGGTAACTCAGGAGTGGCTGAGAGGCCTGAAAACATGGGAAAACATGGGAATTCAGGTAGGAGTTGACCAGTTGAGATCCCTTTTAGAGTCAATTTTGCTTGAAATATGAGAGATGAAAAGCACTCAGATTAAGGAAATTGCTTCACTCCATCAAAGGCTATTGAAAATAGAGGAGGTTATGTGTCAAATCCCAGCATGTTTTCAAGAGCTTGAACAAAGGATGTCAGATTTGGAAGATCGCTCTCTTATCTGGGACAGGGAGATGAGTAATATTCAGAAAAAGTTGCTTTAGTCACAGAACAAAATTGATGATATGAAAAATGTCAAAAGGAGGTCGAACCTTTGCTTTGTGGGGATACCAGAAGGGGCTGAGATTATGGGCAATCATCAGAATATGTCGCAATATATGGAATTGTTGAATAAATCCTATATTTTGAAGAGCCCATTAGAAGATCTTTCATTTATTACGGCCCATCAGATCCCTGCCCAGCAGTCTGTGATTGCAAAGTTTCCCCGTAATGTTAGTGTGAATTTTATGGATTACAGAATAAAGGAACTGATCCTTACGAAGGCCATCCAAAAGAAGTCATTAATGTTAGCCGATAAGTCTGGGTATTCTCAGACATGTCCACTGTATCAGCACGCTATTGCAGAGACTTCATTGGCCTGGTGGGACAATTTAAGGCAGCTGGGACTAAGGCCTTGATAGTTCAACAGTCAAAACTATAAGTGTTGTTTAAAGGCCAATTCTTTCTCTGCTCATCTCTTGCTCAGAGCATATTGAAAAGAGTTCAAGCTTGAGAGCGGTGTAAAAGATTGTTTTAATGCTTTCTTTGGTTTGCTTGTTGACTCTTTTTGGGTCCTTTTTTATTTTGAATTTAAGCTATCTTGATTATGATTTGTGGGAGTAGCTGGGGGAGGATTCTCCACCCACTTGGAGTGTGTCCGGATGCTATATCAGAGCACTCGAACTAGGAATGGATGGCTAGGGTTAGGGTGGGCGATTTCTTCTTGGAGGGAAGGTCGGCATTTGGGGTGCTGGGGGTGATGAAGGAGTGCACATTGAGTCGATTATATATGTAAAAGATCAGATATACCATCAGGAGTCCGATATGGCCTTAAACAAGTAAGAAAGGCTTTATTGAAGGGTATGATCCGAGTAGGTGTTCCATTCATCAGGCAGCTAGATTCAGGTAGGGCTCAACTCTTAGAAAAATAGGTAAAAATGTGTGTTAGGTGTATTCTTGTGTACTGTATATGGCATCTTAAAAAGGCAGAAATATGGTACTAAGAGGTACTGGCTATCTTCATTTGACGTAGGAGTTATTTTTTTAAGGAGACCCACCTTAAAGATAATAATCCAAAACTTTCTATTCCCAAGAAGTATGCTCATGCTTTTTTCGATACAGCAGGGCTGGCTGTGCAGGGGACCGCAATATTCTTTTCAAGGTAAGTAGGGTGGAGGTGAAAGAAGTAATAAGGAACAAACAGGAAAGGTGGATCTGGCTGAAAGTCCGGGTTCAAGCTGCTTCTTTGAATTTTCTTAATTATTATGGCCCTATACAAGATGAAGTCACCCATTAAAGGAACTCTTTGATATAGCAATGGGGGCAGAAGTTCATGTGGTATGGGGTGGTGATTTCAGCTTTATTCAGGACCTTAAACGTGACACATCAAATAGAACGAAGAAACAGCTAAAGTCTAAAACCACTTTGGTTCTTGAGTCAATGAATAACATTTTTGATTTGGTTAATCCGTGGCAGTTTGACCACCCAGATCGGGTACAATTTACATGCTTCTCTCATCAATATAATACAGCTTCACAATTAGTTTTCTTTTTGGTAACACAATTTATAGGTTGGAGTGCTGCGGATATTTTGGCTAATGCCCTTTCAGATCATTCGATAATATTTATTACCTTGGCACTGGAAGAGTTAAGTACCTAAAGGCTGAGGTGGCAGTTGACAGAATGGTCCTGGTAAATCAGGCCTGGCTGGATGAAATGCAGATATTTATCTGAGAGTTTTTTTTTTAATTAATCAAAATACTGCCTCACTCTTTGCAGTAGGGGAGGATTTTAAGGAAACATTTTACAGTCAAGTGATTGCATTTAAATCAAAGCTGAATAGACTCCGAAAACCTCAACTTCATGATCTGCAGGCAACCCTGATAGCACACAAGTTGCTTTATGAAAGGCAAGGGTAGGGGAAAGAGCTAAGCTGAAGGAGCAGCTTGATCAGGCTAAATAGAAATTAAAGAATTTCTTTGTTTTGGAAGAGATTAATAGCAAGAACTTTCTAGCAAAAGCAGTAAGAGGAAAGTCAGTTGATAGGTAGGCTACTCGCTTGGCCAAGCTTGAATGTCATCCAGACAGATGATCATAAAATTGCTCACATTTGTTTCCGCATTATAAGAATATTTAAGAAAAAGCCAAGGCAATCCCTATATCAAGTCTCAAATTTATTTTAGATTTACTAAGCTTCCACATCTGTTAAATGCTTAGATAGAGGCATTATGGGAGGTCATTTCTGTATATATACGGCTGCCCTTGCTCTGCAAAAAATGCCTGACGCTAAAGCTAGTTGTAGTGATGGGATTACAACTGAGGTGCACAAGGTATTTCAAAAAGAACTGGTACCTCATCTGGTGGTATTATTTAACGGGATTAGAGGGGATGAATATTCCATTTACCTTTAAAGAGTCAGTGAGAGTAAGCTTTTAAAAAAAAGGATAAAACACCTTTGATTACAAATTCATATTGTCCAATAAGCTTGCGTTATGCAGACTATAAGTTATTAGCACAAATTTGGGCATCACCTGTAGTAGTGGCTGGGCAAATGCTGGTTCATAGTGATCATGATGGATTTTCACCAGACAGAATAATGGCTGCAAATATTCATTATTTTATTCAGGCAATAGACTTTCTTTCTAGACGTCAAGAAGAAGCTGCAATTGTAATGCTCAATGCTGAGAAGGCACTCGATCTTCTCAAATGGGATGCCTTGTTTTTTGCACTTGTTAAATTTGGATTTCCAGATAGTATGGTGGAAATGCTTAGGAATGTTTATTGAGGGGCTGAGGTACAAATTAGGATGAATGTAAAGGTAGCAGGAATTGTTCAAATTAAACTGGGGGTGTCTGATGTCACTTATACTTTGACTCATGACCAGAATTTGTAGTGAAGATTTCATTGCCCCTCCGGTTCAAGATATGCTTAAATTGTTTCCAAGCGATTGTTTTACATTTAAAAGAAGACATGCCAAATATTGAGGGGGCATTAAATATTATTTAAGATAGTACAGAGGTAGACAGATGTAAGATCGATCAAGGCAAAACTGAGACTCTTCTTTATAATGCCCAGCAATTGGTTCTCCCTTTGGATTTAATATGTCAATACAGTAGTAGCCGCCCAATTTACTATCATGCGGTCTATGTGACTAACGATTATTCTGAGTTGTTTAAGATTAATTACACAAAGATGCTAGAGAAGGTGAAAAGTCTTGTGACTAGATGGTCTCTTCTGCCTCTTACAATAATTGGGAGAGTTTCTTTAATAAAATTGTCCATTTTGCCCCTGTTTTTGTTTAAGAATCTTCCCGTCAAAATCAATAAGGCTTTTTTCCAAGGAGTTAAGTTCTCATATAATCAAGTTCCTATAGAAGGGTAAACATTCAGGGTTAGGTATTTGATTCTTCAGCCTGATGAAGAACAGGATGGACTGGCCTTGCCTGTCTTTTTATCATACTACTAGGCTACATGGTTGGATAGTATGGATTAGAGGGGGCAAAATAGGGAGTGGACTTGATAATTTTTCTTAATAAAAATGGTGCAAGGGTCAGAAAGCAACCTTTCCATTTTTTAAAGCTGGCAAGATAGCCAAAAAGGACATGATACAAGGTGTTGGAGGAAATCCCATGGGGCACAAAGAGCTTCTTCAAAGTAACAAGTTCCGTCTTGCCATTGTTTGCTAGGGCTACAGGATTGCCAGGGTGTAGGATTATCCATTTCAAAAACGGTTTGTAGGTTTTGGAATTTCCAAGGATATCAAGTATAGGGCGATTCCTATGTTGAGAGTGGGATTATAACATGGGAGGAAAGTCAACCATGTCTATGTGCAGTGTTTCATAGGTCCTTGGCTAGTTTTGCGCAGATTAGAGGATTTTTGTCCTGCCATTTGCAAGAAATTAGTGAATCGAATGAGGCCTCTTCCCTGGTTGGAGAATATCTAGCTAAACGAGGGCGGGATACTGGCTGTTGGGTGTCAAGCAGAAAATGGGAGTTTATCTCTATGTTAGGTTGTAAATCTCTCAGAGCAGCTAATTTTAAAACAATGGGTGGCATATTATGTGCCATTGGCAATACATAACATTTTTCCGTCCATTCCAAATCTGTGCTTCAGATGAGCACAAGATGATAAAGGGGACTGGCTGCATACATTTTTTTATGCCCCAAATTGTTGCAATTTTAGGAGGGAGTTTTTCAAGCTCAGAGTGATTATCTACAAGTTACAATCTAGCCTGAAGCAATTTTACTACTGTTTGGGGCATCCAGTTCAACCTTGAAGTTAGATAAATGGTCTCAACATTTTATTGCCACATCTCTAGCTGTAGCTAGATCTTTAGTATTACAATACTGGTGGTCAATTACAGTTCCAACGATGAAAACTTGGCTAGATAAACTAAAAAGTACAAGCACGTTTGAAGAAGCGTAGGCCAGGAGAGTTAGTAAAATCGAAAGGTATATTGCTTTTATGGGCACCATTAGATGGTAGGAGCTAGGCACCTCATAATCTTACAGCTAACAGCCAAGAAAGGATGGGATTTGTGGTTGTACCCCTGGGGTATCTGCTAACTTCTGAAACGAAAATATTTTGCATACACCTTCATTATGGCGCAGGTTTGTCCTGCAGGTGGTTGGGTTGCAGACCTTAGTAGGATGACATTTTTTTGCTGATGCTCCTGCTATTGCAGCTATCAAATATGTTCTATTTGTTTTTAAGGTGAACTAGCGTCTTAACACTTTAACTGTTTAGATTCTGTTGAGTGTTCATTCCAGGCACTTTACCACTCTTGCACTTTTATACATAAATGCTGCTATATTCTATAATGCAATTTCACTGTTTAAATGCTCCTATTTTCTGTAGTATGAATCGTGTATGCCATCAGTGTATGCTTGAGAATTGCTGCTCTTTGTTGTTTATGTGCGCTTTTATTCGCTTTATATGTTAAGAAGCTGCTATATTTTAGCTATGTTTGTGGAGGAGGGGTTTGACAATGTCATCAAAGGTTTACTATAGCTTTTTTATGAAACAGTAGGGAATTCTTCCCCCTCTTCAGGGCTTCTACCATTGTTTAGGATTTTTCATGATCAATTCTGAGCAGTATTTATGTTTAGTGATATATGTACTGCTCACTTTTTTAAATAAGATTCTAATGTGAATGGCTTGTTAACTATCTGATTATCAGCTCAACAAAAATATATATATTTTTTTAAATGAAGAGCTGAACACCATGGGCCATATTTATACTTTTTAACGCAAAACTGCGCTAACGCAGTTTTGCGTCAAAAAAATTAGCGCCGGCTAACGCCATTCTGAAGCACCATCCGGGCGCCGTATTTATTCAATGACGTTAGCCGGCGTTAGCCGCCGGCGCTGCCTGGTGTGCGTGAAAAAAACGACGTACACCAGGCAGCGCCGGCGTAGGGGGATATGGAGCTTGGGCGCCAAAAAATGGGGCAAGTCAGGCTGAGGCAAATTTTTCGCCTCAACCCGATTTGCGCCATTTTTTTCAACTCCCAACCCCCATAGAAATGACTCCTGTCTTAGCAAAGACAGGAGTCATGCCCCCTTGCCCAATGGCCCTGCCCAGGGGACTTCTGTCCCCTGGGCATGGTCATTGGGCATAGTGGCATGTAGGGGGGCACAAATCAGGCCCCCCTATGCCACAAAAAAAAAAAAAAAAAACACTTACCTTAATGTCCCTGGGATGGGTCCCTCCATCCTTAGGCGTCCTCCTGGGGTGGGCAAGGGTGACCGGGGGGCTCCCTGGGGGCATGGGAGGGCACCTCTGGGCTCCTTCCGAGCCCACAGGTCCCTTAACGCCTGCCCTGACCAGGCGCTAAAAAACGTCGCAAAAGCGGCCGTAAGTAATTTTTTTGGACCCGCCCACTCCCAGGTGTGAATTTTGCCCGGGAGTGTAAATACGGCGCACATGCCTCGGAGTAAATTTTTTCAACGGGAACGCCTACCTTGCATATCATTAACACAAAGTAGGTGTCCACGCTAAAAAATGATGCAAACTCCATGGACTTTGGCGCTAGACGCGTCTAACGCCAAAGTATAAATATGGAGTTAGTATTGCGTCGGAATTGCGTACAAAAAAACGACGCAATTCTGGCGCAAACGGAGTATAAATATGCCCCCAGGTGTCCCTCAAAGCACCAGAAGGGCTTGGACAGCAGCAAAATCAAAAACCTCCAGTTTTCAGGGCAGTGACTAACATACCTAAGATGCTCACAGTCCCCAGCCTGGTCTCATGAGGTCACAATGATTGAAACAAGATAGTTCTCTCTTAGAGCTCCCAGGTCTTCCTATGTCAGGTGTGAGTATCTCATCCAGGCATGTTGCTCTATTTGCTCTCGCCAATAACATGTAGTTCATATTCATAACTTTAAAATCAAAGCTAAGAGTGTCAGAGTGCAAGTATTGAAAACATGACTGAATAGAATATGTTGCTCATGTACGATTCTAGTTTGATGGCCTGGGATCCTATTAGATTCAGCCACATCATGATTTTGGGCACACCCATCCCAAATATACCGTATCAGCATGCAAGGTTGCCATAACAAACAATGGTTTAGACAAACTTTGCATTGTTGCACACTATTTTAGAAAGAGTAAACTGTTCTGTCCAAAGTTTTACGTTCTTTGTGTCAATTAATTAAAATTGATATAAGTGCCGAAAATAAATCATAAAATTGCAATAGATAAAACGTCAATCTTAAAAAACGAGCACTAGAACATCACTTTGTATTACTGGGAGTGGTCAGACCTATTGTGTCTTTTGCTCTCTGATTGCAATAAAAATCTTATTAACAAATTTACCAAAGTAAGCTAAGTGCATGGGAAGAGAGGAAATCATGCAACCTTTTTGTCACCTTAAACATAAAACAAGGACCAATAAATCTGCATGTTCGTAGAGCGGATTATTCTTCATCAGGAACAAAGATAAACAATGAACATCCCAAGAATAAAGCAAAATTCACCCTGAAAATATGATCACAAAAGGAACATGCAACAATATTAGTTGAAAACACTCAAACGTTTGGCATAATGTGTAAAAAAAATCATAAACTGCACTGCATCATTCACCCAAATCTCCCAATAGCTAACTAGAGAAGCCTGAATTTTATTACAAGACCGGAGGCTCATATTATGCAGTCTTTTCTTGCTTTAATTTTAAACAGCAGCCAAGAAGAAAACTACATTTCCCAATGAAAACAAAACTACAAAAGTGACATCATAAAGGAACATCCAATAGGACGTCGAATACCTCTACTAATATCTTAACTGCGAGCAACAAGCCCTCTTTTCTTGCTGCTCGCAGTCAAGATAAGTATCACCATTGCTTTACTTCATCATGTTCTAAAACGCCTTTTGTTGTGTGTTCTTTCTATTTACAAAGCATATTTAATATGGTTATTTCTACTATTCTTAACGTTATTCTATTCATGGCTTGCGCGTCTGTCAACGGTCGTTTTTAGCCGTTGTAGACGCGCGAGTGCACGCGCGCACTTCCAGCTTCTTTCTCACCTCTTCGTCGAGGCGTTTTCAGTCCCCTGCTATTCGGCCGTCATTTCGAGCGTATTTTCGCTCGTTGAATGCGGCCTCCAAATTCTTCAAATTTCTTTCTGGCAGCAACGCCCATAACAGCTTCTCAGTTTTTTCTCTCTGAGTTTTCTTTCCTCGAGGCAGTTTCCTGGGCAGATAAGGCTGTTCTCAGAGACCGCCCCAATTCTGAGCTCCAGCCCCTTTTAGCCACTCCTCTCTTTCTTAGCTGAGATTTAACCATTTCTTGCCCATTCTTTAACTAAACAGTTTTTGAACCCAGAGTTTGATAACTTGCAGTACATTTTATTTTTTCTAACCTATATTATTTTGCCTTTTCTGTCATAATGACTGAAGAAGAAGATTCTCAGGTATTTCAGGAAAACTTGAAATCTTTTATTAAAGATTCAGTTCAGCAAGCAGTTGCTGTTTCTATGTCAGACATAACTAAGAATTGGGAAGCCTCCTTTTGTAAAATCATGTCCACCTCTAATATGCCTTCTAACAAAGGCAAGAAACGTGCGGCCACCCTTTCGGTGCCTTCAAAAGGCGTTTCTGCTGGTCCTCCCACCCGAGAGGTATTCAAATCGGGTTCCTCTTTTTCCCAAAATTCATATTACTCAATTGAGAGACACCGATGATGATGACTCCCCAGGTCATACTGATGATATGGACGGATCTTCGGATCCATATTCTTTTGGGCCTCCGGAGAAAAGGCGCAGAATTTCTCCTAGTGACGGTGGTGACGTTCACCCTGTGTCTCGTATTTTGGTGGACCATTCGGGCGAGCCCATGTTTGATCCTTCCCTAATGGTTCATCCAAATTCAAAAGAGTGGTATCCTTCTGACCATGTTGCAGATTATGTCTCCTTCTTTTTACGCCATCCTCTGGATTAGGCTACCCGAAATAAACTTAAGTCAGAATGTCCTCGTCCCTCCTTACCTGACAATATCACTTCTACCCCAGTAATTGACCCTAATATGCTTATGTTTTTTACTAAATTCTGTAAAGACCCTAAGAAAGGTGTCTATAGATTCTGGTCAGGTTGCCAGGACAATCTTCTGGATTTGGTGGGTCCTGTCACCAGGATCTTTGATTTGGCCGAGGAGGCTAAGATGGACAACATTCCTATAGATCCTGAGGTCCTTTCTAACTGGGCGCAACGCGCTATTTGTATGTTGGGCAATGCCACTACCCAATTGTCCATCGAGAGAAGGAAAAGCCTCCTGTTGAAGATTGATCCCAAACTGGCTTCCTTAGCCTCTAAGGATGACGGTCTGTCAGCCAAGGGCCAATTATTTGGAGACTCTTTCATCAAGGAGCTTGGCAAATACGTGTCCACCTTTGCCTCCCTTAATAAAGCTCAGCTTTCTATGAAAAAGATTTTCTCGTCTCGGGTTTTTGCCAGGGCAGGTAAAGGCAGGAATCGCTTTGCCGGCCGTTCCCTCAGAGGCCAATATGCAAACAGAGACTCCTACAACAACAAACCCAGCTTGATACCTGCACAGGATACAGGCCAAGATTCTATCCCGTCGGTCAAGAGGCTATCATCACAGGGGCTACGCCAACAGAGGAGAACAAACCTCTGGTAAGTGTTTCCAATTCTGGCCTTCCTCCAGTAGGAGGCAGGCTGGCTCTATTTCTCAGTTCATGGCTTTCTCTCAATTCAGACCCCTGGATAATTCAATCCGTTCAAGGTTACCTCTTAGAGTTTTACCAACCCCCAAGTCAATCCCGTTTTCCTCTTCCCCTTGTTTTTTCTCACGATCAAAACAATCTTCTGTACAACGAAATTCAGTCTCTCCTCGCCAAGCATGCCATAGAACCTGTCCTGTTCGACTCTTCAGGTTTCCTCAGCACCATTTTTCTCGTCCAGAAGAAAAATCAGAAATTTCGTTTAGTTCTAAACCTAAAAAATTTCAACAATTTTGTGGTTTACCGGCACTTCAAGATGGAGACTATCCTCCACCTCAGGGACATTTTGCTTCAAAACGATTGGTTAGTCAGATTGGACCTTCAGGATGCTTACCTCACAGTACCAATTCATCCCTCTCACAGGAAATTCCTTCAGTTTCAGTGGCAAAACTCTTTTTACCAATTCAAAGTTCTTCCTTTCGGTCTTTCTTCCGCTCCTTGGTGTTTCACCAAAATTCTCAAACCCGTCGCGGCCTTTCTCCGCTCTCACGGAGTTCGTCTGATTCTCTATTTAGACGATTTTCTTTTGATGGCACAGGACAAACGTCTTCTCCTCGACCATCTACAATTTTGTTAGAATCTTCTTCTCAACTTGGGATTCCTCATCAACTTTCAGAAGTCGGTTCTAATTCCAACTCAGAATTTAGAGTTTCTTGGTTTCCTCATAGACACTACTTGTTCGGTTCTCCAGCTTCCTCAACACAAAGGGGGTCATTACAAGCTTGGCAGACGGCTACCACCGCCCGCCAAGCGGTAACCGCCGTTTGGCCGCCAATGCGGCCGCACTCCCGCGGACCCCATTACAACATCCCCGCTGGGCCGGCAGGCGCAAACCTAGTTTACGCCCGCCGGCCCAGCGGGGATGCGGCCGCAACATAGGAGCCGGCTCCTAATGGAGCCGGCGGTGTTGCGGCCGTGCGACGGGTGCAGTAGCACCCGTCGCGCTTTTCACTGTCTGCTATGCAGACAGTGAAAAGCTGCACGGGGCCCTGTTAGGGGGCCCCTGCACTGCCCATGCCAGTGGCATGGGCTGTGCAGGAGCCCCCAGGGGCCCCAGGACTCCCCTTACCGCCAGCCTCATCCTGGTGGTGCAAACCGCCAGAAACAGGCCGGCGGTAGGGGAGTCATAATCCCCAGGTCAGCGCTGCATGCAGCGCTGCTCTGGCGGATTATCACCGCTGGGGCTAAAACGGCGGGAAACCGCCGGCCCCTGCAGTGCGACCGCGGCGCTACCGCCACGCTCGTAATACGGGTCTCCGTACTGCCAGCCTGTTGGCGATACGGACGCCACATTACCCCTGGCGGTCGGAGACCGCCAGGGTCGTAATGACCCCCAAAGTGTCCCTAATCAAAAAAAAAATCTGTTAATCCTTATCCCTTCCTCACATCTCCCTCAGAACTCTAGCTCATCTAGTAAGACTCCTTGCTTCCTCTATCCAAGCCATTTTCCCAGGTCCTTTACACTATCGCGCCCTTCAACGGCTCAAGATCAACCATCTTCACAAAGGTCTCGCCTATTCAGATCCTTTGGTTCTAGATTCCGAATCCAAAGAAGAGCTTCGATGGTGGCTGACTCATCTAGATGCCTGGAATGGTAGAACTATCTTCTCTGCCGCCCCAGATCTTGTATTAGAATCCAATGCAAGTCCGACCGGTTGGGGCGCAAGATGTGGTCAGTTCTCGACTGGAGCGCATGGTCTCTGAAGGAGTCCTTCTTGCACATAAACAGTTTAGAGATGCTTGCAGGCTCCTTTGCCATCCGCACCTTTACAAAGGACAAGGTAAGCTGCACCATTCTTCTCAGGATGGACAACTTGTCCGCCGTCAGATATATCAACCATCTAGGTGGTACCAAGTCCAAAGTTCTCTCCACCCTGGTGAAACATCTCTGGGAGCATTGTCTACCTCGACAAATCTCAGTCAAGGCAGTTTATCTTCCAGGCAAGCTGAATACAGTAGCAGACTGGTATTCCAGACATCTTCAAGACTCCAGCGATTGGCAACTGCACCTTTCAGTATTCAATCACCTTATTTCCATCTTTGGCGAAATGTCCATAGACCTTTTTGCTTCTCGCCTCAACTCTCACCTTCCTTCCTTTTTCAGTTGGAGACCGGATCCTCAGACCCTTGCCACGGATGCTTTCCTTCAGACTTGGCCATCATCCCTTCTTTACGCTTTTCCTCCCTTCCTACTCATTCCTCGATTCCTTGCACAGGCACGCAGACAATGGTCCACTCTAATTCTCATAACCCCATTCTGGCAAGCTCAGCCTTGGTACCCAACTTTATTGGAGTTGGCAATCGATCTTCCCGTTTGGCTTCCTCACTTCCCCAACCTCCTCTTGGATCCCCAAGGCCAACAACATCACTTGATTCTCAACAATTCCTTGTTCCTCATTGCTTGGAAGATTTCGGGTCATCCTGGAGAACCCCAGGAATTTCGGAAGATGCTATCAAGCTCATCCAGCAGGCCAGTGCCCCTGGTACCTCCAAGGCCTACAAATCCGCATGGGCCTTTTGGAGCAGCTGGTGTATGGACAGGAATTCAGATCCCTTTTCAGCTGATGTAGTGTTGGTTGTGAATTTCCTTGCTTCTTTAGCCTCCCAAGGTAAGGCCTACCGCACTATTAATATTTACAGATCTGACATCTCTGCTGAACATCAAAGAATCAATGGCAGACCTATTGGTGAACATCCTCTCATCTGCCAACTTTTAAAGGGAGTAAGATGTGTTCTTCCTCCATCTCCTAAATATATTTTATGTGGGACGTTAATCTGGTATTACATTTTTTTACAGCTTGGCCGGATAATGATTTACAACTTTCTGCTAAATTAACTATGCTTTTGTGTCTAGTCTCTCTTAAACGTGTTTCAGATGTTAAGGCCTTAGATGTTACTTCCTTTTTCTTTTCTCCCCTTGGTGTTTCTTTTCAGGTCAAAAGATGCACTAAAACTAATTTAGCTTGTGTCAATTATCTGTTTTTTCCTTCTCAACCCAAATTGTGTGTTGGAAATTGTTTGAAAAGCTATGTGACTCGTACTGCAGATTTGAGATCATCCTCTGCCTCCCAATTGCTCATTTCCTTTCAGAAACCCCATAATCCTGTTTCTTCTCCTACACTAGCTCGTTCGGTCAAATGGATCATGTCCCTGGCTGGGATCGATGTGGAGTTTTTTGGTGCCCATTCTGCCAGAGGTGCTATGGCCTCTCTCGCTTTTTGGGCGGGATCCTCCTTACTGGATATTCTCAAGTCTGCAGATTGGTCTAATGAAAGTATTTTTAGAACTTTTTATTGTAAGCCAATTTCTCATGTTTCAGATTCTGTTATTGCTATGCTTTAAACATGCATAATATGAGCCTCCGGTCTTGTAATAAAATTGAGATTTTCCTAGTCTTGGTGTCTGAAAGGCTAGATTTTATTAAAGACACAGAGGCGAGTATTATCCCGCCACTGTTTCTAACCCTCCCTATTCTTTTGTTTCAGTGCCAACTCCCTCTTCCAGCGTTGGCTCTTCATAATCTACATGACCAACTTCTACCAACATTGGATTCTGTCTTCAGCGCACATCCTTCCTGGACTCCGCTCTACACTCGCCATCTTCGGAATTGTTTGATGGACATTGTGACATTGGTTTCTATATTTTGTGTCATTTTGTTAGTTACTTCTCCTGTTTAGCGCATCAAGAAAAGAGGACTTGTTGCTCGCAGTTAAGATATTAGTAGAGGTATTCGACGTCCTATTGGATGTTCCTTTATGATGTCACTTTTGTAGTTTTGTTTTCATTGGGAAATGTAGTTTTCTTCTTGGCTGCTGTTTAAAATTAAAGCAAGAAAAGACTGCATAATACTCGCCTCCGTGTCTTTAATAAAATCTAGCCTTTTAGACACCAAGGCTAGGAAAATCTCAATTGTGTCTGGTTGTCAGTTTTCTTGACTCCAGTTACTCCTTTCTGCACATCAGGTGGACATTTCTCTATGTCTTGTCTCTCAAAACGTCCAAACATTTCAGGGTCTTTGAGCCCTTTTTAGTTCTTGTCTACCCCACAAACTGTTCATGATTAGGTTTTGTCACTCTCATTTGGCTGCTTCTTATTTGTGTTCCAATTGTCAATCTTGTGTTTGTGACTCATATGAAGCATTGCCTCTTTACCATCACTTTTGATTGTCTGGCTTCTACACTTCTAATGTTTGCTTACTAAGCATTACCTGTTTGCTTTTTGGTTAAGCGCTAGATGAGAATGCTTGTTTTTCCAGTTGTCTCCCTCGCATACTTCTCTCCTTTTGCACTCTGTGATACTCTCTGTAGTCCACATGCTTCTCCCTTCCAATTTGCACTTGTGTACTTCCCCTTTTGCTTTCTCGTCTGTGTCCTTTCCCCCTGTCTGCCCAAGTTGGTCTCTCACTCGCTGCTTCTCCTCCCCACCACACCCCCTTGTTGTTTCTCCTCCAGTGCTCCTCTTTCTCTCCTGTTGCTTCTCCTCCCTACCCCTGTAGTCTCCACCATTACATGGTCACCAGTGTGCTTTTCCCCCACCTGCTGTGCATTGCTGTCTCACACATTGCATCATCTTCCAAGCCCAGCCATACGTGATGCTTCCACCCACCCAAGCTCTTCTGTCACCGATTGCTTCACCTTCCCACCTCCTTGCTCTCCCTGTTTTCTGATTCCCTCTGGGCATCTCCCTTACTTGCTCCACATTGCTCTCTGGGCAGTTGTTAATCCTTCGCTCACCTGCACCCTCCATGTTGCTTCTGCCTCCATGGATCCCAGAGTTACTTATGCCCCTCCCATCCGTGTTGCTTCTAATTCCCATTCCTTCCATCACCTGCTTTTCTTAAAAAACAAAAACTTCTGCATTTGTTGTCTTCTTAGTTACTGATCCAACTTGGATTGGTAGCTAAACAAGAAAAATGGCTTAATCATTTTGTAGGCACACGTATGAGTGGCGCGCTTGCCTACAAAACAGTTTGACTGCTCAAGTCAAAGGCTTTTTATTTTATTCTTCCACCCTGCTTCACAGCATCAGGAATGCTGTATACCATGTGTAAAATCACTGGCAAAGCCAACAGGTCCGAAAGCGCGACCTATTGACTTTGGCAGCGCTTGTTTATGTTGGTATTGTTCTACAGGAAGTGACATCCTGCAGTGCGAGCCATCAAGTGAGAGGGTCATTGGCCCCTAGTCTTGCAATGTGATTAAACAAAATAATTCACACCTTGTAAAATACATTAATTGTAAATGCAATCATCAAACCTAGACGAAAATTAACATTTAAAACAATTAGGTTCAGGGTCTCGCCATTCCATGTCTGTTTTTAGTCTCTGTGATAGGTTAGGTCTGGAAGAATGAAATAAATTATTTAATGGTTTAAATCTGTTTTGTTATTCGGCCTAAAGGCGTTAAAGTTTCATGATAAAAAACGATTTACCCCGTGCAAATGTGAGTGAGCAAATTCAAGATCTGGACTTGAGGGGAGTTCAAAAGCAAACTACTGCGCTCACAGAATTAGGTGTGTTCTAGGCATAATATGAAATGCAGCATACATTTGGCACTCATTAGTTCAAAATGTCCTTGGTGGAGGCAGGCTGGACTGGCCACAGCTGGCATTGGGCGTTTCCACGGGAGGCTGGAAGGGTGGGGGCTGGTTTTGCATCTGTGGGGTTCAGTTTTGTTACTGGAGGCGAGTTTTGCAGCGGTGCTGCAATATCGGCTCCCAGTAACAAAAGCAGCAGTGCTTCGCACTTACACCTTACCCCCTCCCCCCTGACCCGGGGACTGGTCTGACAAAATTTCCAGGGCTGCTTTGGGCTCCCAGTCTGGTCCTGGGTGAAGGACACCTAAACCTTATGTAAAGCTTATAGTAATTCCTTCCAGTTTTGGCCATCGTTACTGGCTCAGTGTACGTTCAAATGCACTGTTTTTCAGTAAAGTCCCCAATGATCCTTATCAGGAAGCCGGTAAACCTCCTGTAAGGCTGGTGCTATATCCCAGACAGTTTTGACCGAGGTCAACTACTGACTAAAGTATGCTTTAAAGCACATCATTATCTCAGGCCCTAGAGATCCTTCAAATACTTTGCTAAGATCTTCTATAATACCAACTAGCTGCAACAAAAGTTACTAGACCAGTGTGCAGTACAGCACACTATTTGCTATTAATGACTCCAAAAGCCGAAGTGGAAACTACCCTCAGCCACATGCACAAATGTAAAATTTAATGCAGTTTTAATCAGTGCTCCTGGTCGACTGTACTTTGAAAAGCACCATTTCCCCACAACTTTCCGAAATAGTTCACAGACTAGAATAATACCAACAGTCAAAGATCTCACCATGTTGGACCATTTTTTTCCTAAGGATTCTGAGTTCAGAACCCCAAAACCGCCCCCTATGAGCTCCCTTTACTTTTGTTGTAAAAGGATTTAAAGCTGTACTGTCCCGAGCAGTTCTATCATGAGGTTGCATTGTGTGATTGGTTGTGGTGTGAGAGGGTGACAAATAGCAGCCATTCATAAACTGAATTTTGGTGTACATGTGTTATACTATAACTATTCATACTATCCCATTATTTATATTGCATGTTTTCAACCAAATCCATGAGCTGTAAAGTCTGGATTCTGTCATTCTTGCAGAGGAATGTCTCTATAAAGTCACATTGAAAGCATGGCAGCCCAATTGAGAAGTGGACTCAGCTGATACTGCAATATGCCTGACAATTACATGCACCTTTAAATCCACTGACCCAGGACCTGCAGTTTAAGCACAGCAAATGTGCTAACCCTCCTGTAGCAGGGCACCAGAAAGACGGTGCGCAAAATGGCCACACAGTAGTGAGGGTTTTGCCACGAGAGGCAGACATCACCACCATCCGCTCTGTGTAGCCTCCCACATTGTTGCCTCTGGCTGAGAGCTTGCTGGGTACAGTCACCACCATTGGATGGAGCCCATGAAATGCCAGGGCATGACAGATTAGAAGGTGAATTATAATCTGACCCAAGCGATGAGCACAGTGGTAAGATGGTGGTAGCAAGAGAGGTCCTGCACTTTGGTGACTGGCACTGCAGCAAGGAATCCTGGACCTACCAGGTACAGTGCTGCTTTGTACTGTGAAACTGTGAGGTTGGTGTGGGCTGCACAGCTATGCACCATGATTGAACAGAGGGCAGTGGGAGCAGTTCTGTCTGAGACCTGGATGGGCCAAGCCCAGTTCGATACGTTTGCACTGCAGATGGCCTTGGATAACCTGTGCATGCCAGTGGGCTGGGCGTGGCTTTGTAATGTGACCCAGTAACGAGTTGAAAGCCTGATGAACTGACCTGCAAACCCAAGGATTGGTGCAATTGCTGGACGGCTGCAGCTGTGCTGGCAGCCAGGAGAAGAACCTGCATCGGCCCTCTGAAAGCAAGTCGTTGGGTGAGGACTCAGCGGTGCTGGTTACTGACTCCTAGGGTGCCCTTTGTTGACACTCAGGCCTCAGGGATAAAGACCAGCAGGAGACAGGTGCAGCAGCATCAACAGTCCAATGTTACAGATAACACTGACATGTGGACAGGACCTGCACTCTCTACTGCTCCTGGTTGGACCTTGATGTGAATTGTTGGACCTTCTTGTGTGCCCACTGCCGAAGAATAGACCACCAAAATGGGTGTAGGGGTGAGATGGGGTTGGATTCCTGACCTGGTAGCCAGCTGGCCACCTTTCTGTGTGACAGGGACTCTTAACATAGCTGCTAAGTTGCGTGGATTAGTTGGAGCTCACCACACCCTGGGAATGTTCATGACTGCAAATGTCTCAGGATAATTACACACCTGCAGTGTCCGCGGTGGACACCCGGCATAACCAAATGCCAACAGATGTGACAGAGCTAGCATAAGGAGATGAGCACATTATTTCTACCTCACTAGTACCATCACTATAGCTGCAGCTATATCCACAGCTGTAGCCTACCTCACAATTGGCATCCAATACCCCAACCTCCATAGAATAGCATTGATCAAGCCTGGCTTCAAGATTGCTGTCGTGATACCACAGCCTATCACACACAAACAATGGGGAAAACAGATGCCCATCAGTCTAAATTACCTTTGACACAAAGCAAGGCACCAATATCGCAGGAAATAGAGCTGGTGCTTTAGACCACACCTTAACACAGGAGGAAGGAGAAGAGGACATGCTCACAATACTCAGGGTAATGTAGGAAAGCCTGCAATGAATTGATCAGGAAAATGGGCACCCTCATTACCTAAATACACTCCCATCAGATAGACCGGCATAACGGGTGGCTAAAAGAGGCTGAGCAGAGTATCTCTTAGGCAGAAAACAGCCTTAAAAACAAAAATGATAAACCTCATAACATGGAAAGGTTCCTGCATATTACAGCGGCAAAAATGAAGTCTTGGAAGTACGATCCCATTGGAATAACATCTGTATTCTTGGAATACTAGAATCAGCCATCACAGGATTGATGGAAGACTATGTAGAATGAATGCCTTTTCATGCCTGCCAGTGGTGTAGAGAGCACACAGATCCCTTGCAACGAGACCCTACCAATTATAGTGCGCCTCCTCAATTTCAGAGATTGTGACACAGCTCTCAGATTGGCCTGAGAACTAGTGAGCTGTACTTTGATGGCTACACAATTTCTCTGCTACCCAATTTCACAGTTGCAGTGCATAGGAAAAACACAGTGCCAAAAAGCAATTGATAAAAGACAACATCCTATTTGCATTGGTGCACTAGGCCTGAATCAGAATTGGCCATCGAGGTAAACAGCAGCTCTTTTGGAATCCCTAGAAAGAGGCAGAATTCTAAAAGAATCACATTAAGGACAGTCCCAGTAAGAAAGATCAGAACAACTTAACTCTCCAGTGGGCCACCCAGAGCGGCTTGGACTGAGATACTCATTGAACCCTAATCACAAGGATATTTTTGCGCTGTTTACTCTTTACTAAGTATGACTTGATGACTATCTCCCATCCTGCTGGCATCATGTGGACTCTGTCTTGCTGGCCTTCACTGGATACTAGGTCCCCGTAACCCAATTCTTTGGCAGGAGGTTTTCACCAACAATCCTCTGACCCCCTCTTGACCTCAAGGAGGGGGTCTGTGACCGGCCTGCTAGTCTTTCCCTGTTGTTTAAACCCCAACAGATTTAATTGTTTATGATTTCCTCTATATGTTTTAGCTATGCCTTGTCACTACCTTTGGGGCACGTCAAGGGGCAATGCAGGCATCTGTGTGGGAGGGAAGGACCTTGGGGTATTGTTGCAAGGCACATCACACAATCAAATGCGAACACATGCAGTGGTTGTACTTATTTCCATGTGTATGAATCCCTAACACAGGCTCATATGCTTTTTACCCCAATGTGTACACAATTCTCACCAGCTTATACCAATGAACTGTGACGTAGCAACACTTAACTGCCTGACATTAAATGTACGGGTGTCAACAGCCCCTCTAAAGCGTGACAAGTGCTCGCATTCCTGGACAGGCACCGTATTCATATAGCTCTGTTGCAGGAGACAGACCGGAGTTCGGGGTCACCCATCCACTTTGCCAGTGCACGTGCCAAACACAGTGTCACTTATGGATACTGACGTTTGAGGAGTCATTATATTGATGAGGAATTACACCAGATTCCATCTACAGGCATCCATGACTGATGATTTAGGATGGGAATGCCTGGGAACAACATGTATTACTGTGGCTAACTGTTAAGGCCCAAACTTAAACAAACCCAACTTCTATACCACTTTATGGGAAGAAATGGTTTTCACCAGTCCACAGTCATTAGTTTGGAGCAGGGATTTTATTTGCATCTTGCAATGCCACCTGGACCGATTCCTAGCTGCTTCAAGAGGTAAGTCAGACATTGTCAACAGATTATACAGTATTATAGAGGAGCATAAACTATTCAGCTCTTGGAGATATAAAAATCCTCTTGGTTAAGAGGGCCCATTTTCTTCTATGGACAAAATGTGGTCTTCGTTAGACTACTTGCTCTTTACAACTGCTGTAAATACTTAGGTAATAGAGGTAAGACACTTAGCCTGCACCCCTCAGACACTCACCCTTGCTCCTTGTACTCTGCTTACTGGACGCAATGCTGTTCATAGAGCAGTGGTGGCTGAACCCTCAACTCCTGGCAGATAACTTTTTCTGTGAAGAAATAAGTGAGGGAATCCTAGAATATTTTAAACATAGTAGTTATATCACTAAAACACAACATGGGACACCTTTAAAGCAACAATAAGGGGACTGTATATCACCAAACAATATAGCATATATAATGCACTCTCACAGCATTTAGGCCAGCTGGAGTGTGACTTTAAATGATTGGAATATCTATTATTATGTCATGAGAGTGCACAGACACGTGAACAAATACAAAATATGTTTAGTATGATGATGTAGCAGATCGCACAGTAAATATGCCAAAGCTGAAGCATATTGTGAAGAAGAGCGTCCCGGGAAATCATGGACATCAGTGTTAAAGTGACCATGTGTCGCTAATGACATCATGGAAATTGAGGATGCAACTGTTCTCCACTTTCAGGGTGCTAGCCAAATACTAAACACATTTGCTTGTAGTTACACTGACCTTTATACTTCACAATCTGCCTGTTACCCTATACTGATGATGGCCTACCTCGATGTTACTGCTCTAGCATGGCTGTGGGACGAACATGGAGTATTTTTACTGCAATGGTTTGAACATAATGAAATGCAAGTTGCTACATGGGGACTCCAGGCTGGTAAGGTCCCAGGGCCCAAAGGCTTTCTAGCCAAATTCTATAAGAGATATATAGACATCCTGTCTTCATATCTTCTAGATATATACAAAATGCATTTGACAAGCAAATGTTAACCCTATCTAAGCATTCAGCATCAATTATTACATTGCTCAAACCTGGTAAGCCTCTTCACAAATGTGAATCCTATGGCCCACTATCATTGATTTATTGCAATGCTAACATTTAGCCAAACTAATTGCGAACCTTTCCATCCTGCTGCTTCCAGACCTGGTTAGACTAGATCAGTTTGGTTTTATACTGGGCTGCTTCACGTCACATAATCTGTGCACCTTGCTTGTGCTGCTTAATGACCTAGACACTGAAGTGTGTGACTCTCTCGAATTTCAAAATCCTCATGTGTGTTGGGCTGTCATGCCCTTCTATTGATTGGACTCAAATATTATACACTTCCCTGTATGTTCATATTCACATTCATAATGCCAGAACCCAGCTAATAATAATTACCAGAGGCACCCTTTAGCGGCTGAACTCTATCCCCTATTCTATATGCCTTAACTCTCGCACCTCTAGTGGCAAAAATTAGGCAGCATCAGAGAAGTGGCGGTTCCTCTGCTGAGGCAGAGGAGGGTCGCCACACTGGTCTGAGTGAGCAGTGCAAAAAAGGAAAAATAAAATGATAATAATGCCATGTTATTATTTTGTTTTTCATCCGGAGCAAGGTTAGGGTGGGGTGCGGCTGGGCTGTGTCACAGGGAGGAGGGATATGTGCCCTATAAGTGTGCATAACAGTTTGGCTGGCTGTGTTGGGCTGGCCAAACAGACATGCACACTTAGCATTTCTCCACCTAGCTGTATTGCACAGTCGGGTGGAGTACGTGCACAGGCTCCCACTCCCTGTCTGACAACCAAACCAGGCCCTCAGACCAATCACGACACTGCTGTCATGCTAGTGACATCAGCAATGTGATTGGCTTAGGGGAATCTGAGAGCCTGTGTGCTGCAAGGAGTCAGGAAGAGTACAGAGGAGAGACAGAACCCATCTCCAGCCTGAACTGGTAAGTGTTGTTGTTGTTTTTTTTTTTTATCCCCCGCCACCCCCTTTTAGTAGCAGCCACCACTGCATCACAGCAAGCATGCATTCGCTATTATAGCTGCCATATGTTATCACTATATCAGAATGATATGACACTCTACTTAAGGAAACTGAGTCTCAGCCTTATCCCTGTGATGCAAGTCCACTTTAGGGAACTCTCTGGAATCAAGATCAATTGGTCTAAATCCCAGATCTTTCCGCTAACTAGCACAATACAACCATTCATGCCAGACTACCTGTTGGACTCGTGTTACAACACCATTAAATACCTGGACATTCACGGAAATCAAGACCTACGACTGGTAATCTGATATAACTAAGGTACTGCAGCGGCCCAGATTGCTGAACAAGTCACATGTTGGAAAACCCCACTGACGTTCTTGATAGGAAAACCTCTCACCAAAGTGCCGGACAAGGCATCCACTGTAGCTAGTAAATTGAGGCCTGGGAAGGCCTATCAAAGTGAGCTGCAATAACTATTATATGTTCCCCTGAGCTCTCGCTGCATAGCCACCCACAATTGATGGTGGCATTTGAGCCCAAGGTCTGTTCTCAATTATGGTGGTTGGGGATAACATAATGGGGCGACCTTTAAAAGGATGTGACATTAATATGAAACACAGAGTTGAGGGGTTTGCCCAATCCTTGCCCACTAGACACATTCCTCTACTACCACCTACAAGGAGCCAGCCATCTTATGGACCCCAGGATCCCAGTGTTAGACATGTTACTAAACACAACTACCACTAAACACTTGGGCCCATATTTATACTTTTTGACGCTAAACTGCGCTAACGCAGTTTAGCGTCAAAAAATTTAGCGCCGTCTAACGCCATTCTGAAGCGCCATGCGGGCGCCGTATTTATGGAATGGCGTTAGCCGGCGCAAGCAGACCGGCGCTGCCTGGTTTGCGGGGAAAAAAACCACGTAGACCAGGCAGCGCCGGCGTTGGGAAAAAATGACGTTAGGGCGTCTTAAAATGGGGCAAGTCAGGTTGAGGCAAAAAAATCGCCTCAACCCGATTTGCGCCATTTTTTTACGACGCCCAGACGCCATTTCATGACTCCTGTCTTAGTAAAGACAGGAGTCATGCCCCCTTGCCCAATGGCCATGCCCAGGGGACTTATGTCCCCTGGGCATGGTCATTGGGCATAGTGGCATGTAGGGGGGCACAAAAAAGGCCCCCCTATGCCACCAAAAAAAATAAAAAAATAAAAAAAATTATACTTACGTGAACTTACCTGAATGTCCCTGGGGTGGGTCCCTCCATCCTTGGGTGTCCTCCTGGGGTGGGCAGGGGTGGCAGGGGGGGTCCCTGGGGGCAGGGGAGGGCACCTGTGGGCTCATTTTGAGCCCACAGGCCCCTTAACGCCTACCCTGACCCAGGCGTTAAAAAGTGGCGCAAATGCGGGGTTTTTTGACCCGCCACCTCCCGGGCGTGATTTTTGCCCGGGAGTATAAATACGACGCATTTGCGTCGCCGTCATTTTTTTAGACGGGAACGCATTCCTTGCATCTCATTAACGCAAGGAAGGCGTTCACGCTAAAAAATGACGCTCTTTGCCCATACTTTGGCACTAGACGCGTCTAACGCCAAAGTATAAATATGGCGTTAGTTTTGCGCCGAATTTGCGTCGAAAAAAACGACGCAAATTCGGCGCAAACGGAGTATAAATACGGGCCTTGATATCTGTTCTGTACTGCACAATGCTAGAGGACCTCCCCAATAGAGACCATTTTGTAAGGGCCGGGTGGGAAGCTGACACAGGTTTAGGAATATCCCCAGAAATGTGGAAACTCAGCTCTACCCAAGCAGGCTTGCTACCCCCCAGAAGCACGCTAGGTATCATTCATTTCACGTTTCTCCAGTGTGCATACTACACCACTAAGCTTCTATGCTTTGGACTTTGGCCTCCAGAAAGATTTATGCTGCTCACAATGTGGGAAATTGGAGACAAACTTTTTCCACATATCGTGGTCCTGTGTCAGGGTGTTTCCCTATTGCACAGAACTAATTATTACACAAAAGCTTATGCATGCCCGTGACATCCCATTGGACCCTAGGATAGCTTTACTGGGCTGAACCAAGAAAATCCTCACCACTCAAGAAATTCTTCGCACTAGCTTTACCTCTGTCTAAACGCTTTATTGCCTGCTGTTGGGTGATGCCCAAAATTCAAACAATGGCTAAACTCATTGTTTTTTTTTTTTTAAAACAACTTGAAATAAATGCAGAACTCCTGCCCCATTCATTCCGTCCCAGGGATATCTGGGGCACCCTTAAAAAAAACATCTTTTACAACATCAAGATGAGAATGAGGGGCGTACTGGAGAGAGAACTGAGCACCACTTTAAAAAGCGGACTCTCAGACTAGCGAAATAATGAAAAGAGAAAATGTGGATGCATGGAAGGGTGGGGGGGGCAGAAGGGAAAATCCCAGAGCCAGCTTTTCTATTTTGACTCTGCACGTCAGCAATGCAGTCTAACCGTTGCCAAGTGTTTTTTTTTATAAACATTGATATTGTACGTCATCTGTAATCTAAATCGAACTAAACATATATACTGCGCCTCAACATTATTTTGGAATATGTAAATTGTCTATCCTATAATCCTGTTTTACTGATGAGCCATTGGTGTTATTTGAACTATAAAGAAAATAATAAGAAAACGCTCCTGTAAATATTCCAACAAGACCTTGCACCAGCTAGGGCCATAACATTAGCAAAGGTCATCTCGTTATTGGCCGTGGCACTGGGAGAGGGCTTAAAGGGCGCTAGAGTGAGAAAATGGCATGGTCGGACTGGGAGAAGAAGTAATGAATAACCAAAATGAAAGTGGCCCCAGTTGGTGAAATACAAAGTTAACAAGCATTTGCAATGCAATGGGTCTCACATTTCCTCGACTTAGAGCTATTAGCATTGTAATCGGACTTTTATTGCCCCATAAAATGAAAAGTAATACAGTTTTACATAAGCAACCGGATTTAAAGCACCAGGCCATGAGCATGAAGGAGCACACAAAATGAAACAGAAGTTCGCTCGTAGTCAAACGTATTGCCAACTGTGCAGCAAGATCACGCTGCGTAGGAAATAAAAAGAAAAGAAGTCCAGCCTCGTATGTTTTGAGTAGTTGGCCGGTGCACTCGAGGAGGGCTAAACACCAGAAAAGGCATGACTTATGCATGCTTTTCACAAATAAAATAAAGTGATTTTTTAAAAGGCAAGCTTACTAACCAGCGAAACTGTTGGGCATGCAGTGGGCATGGTTAAAAGCCCACAGAGAGATTACAGCAGGCTAGAGCACTTGCGTGCTCAACTCTAAAAAGGGACCCTTGTTTGCAAATTTGGCCAGTTTTGAACTTGTAAAGAAATGTTGTGTAAGGGCTTTACAAGGTGTGGATGACTGCATGGATATGAGCTTGCTGCAAGCAATGTTTGTTTCATTATCAGGGAAATATCTGTAAAAGCCGGCCATCAGACCACAAACAAGCCCACAAACAACCCAAAAAGCATTTGCAATGCAATAGGTCCTGAGAGTTAGACCTATTGGCATTGTAAATGACAATGGGCATGATTAAGACCGTGGTGGATGGGATGCTACGCCTATGGAACATGTAAAACGGCGGGTGGGATATCCGTTACGTTTGTGATAGAGTATCCCATCCACAAGGTCATATTAAGGTCCAATGTCTTTTACCTGTGTGTTTTGGTCTGGAGTGGAGTAGATGTATGTGGTGTGTAGTTGAATTATGTGGGTTGGATTGGAATTGTTAGTTGTGGAATTGTGTGTGGTGGAATTATGTGGTGTGGAATGGATTTGTCTAGTGGAATTATGTGGCATGGTGTGCAGTGGAATTATGTGGATAGTAATTATGTGGTATTGATCATACTAAAATTATGAGGAGTGGATTTGTGTGTCATGGAGTGGAATTTTGTGGAATTGTATTTTGTATTGCATAGTGGTATACAGTGGAGTTTAATTATGCAGTGTGCTGGTTAATTTTGTGGCATGATGTGGAAATATGTGGTGTGGATTGGATGTATGTGGTGAGTTGTGTAATTGTGTTGTTGAGTTGAATTCTGTGGTTTGTTGTTGGATTATGTGAGGTGGAATGGTAATGTGTAGATTTGAATTGTGTGGTGTGGAAGTGTGTGACGTTGAGTGAAATTATGCTGTTTGGAATTATGTGGCATGGTGTGGAGTGTATTTGTGTGAATTGTGTTACCAAATTTAACAAGGGAGAAACACACAATTTGAGGTGGAATCTTTGTCCCGTTGCATTGTGGCTTTAAAGGGGAGTATTATGACTTGGTTCACAACCGAAAATACTTTTTTAAAGAAAAACAACTTGCAGCGTGTCTAGCACAATACTAAAGGCAAAAGCATGCACAACATGTAAATCTATGCTACAAGATGTAAACAGATTGCCATAGGTAAATAATGTTTTCCTTCAACACCCACATTCTACTGAAACAAGATTGTCTGATGTTACTTCACAGGCCGCACTTGTGTACAATATAATGTGCCTTTGTGTGCCCAAACTCTATTTAAGGTGCTGCGTTGTGTGCTCTTGAGGTCATCAGGCAGTACGTTTATGGTTGCAGTCAACTGTACAGTGTTCACCAACCCATGATAGTATCTCTTTTCTTTGGTGACATCAATTTAAAGGAATCTGAAATTTATGATTTGTTTTCAAACATTAACTGAATGTATGTGGTTTTCACGTTTTCACACTGAACATAGGAATGATTTGGTGTACTCCTCTGAGCAGACAACCATAGCATGGCGTAATAAAAAGTATTAAACTAAGCTACTGTGTTGCCCCTTACAAGACAACACAGTGGCCAAGGTTTCACGCTGTGTCGCCCTCACACAGCAGAGAATCAGGGCTGGGGTGGGAGATTTGGGGTAGCCATACGTCTGACGATGAGCAGGTATCACCATGCTGTGCACACCTTCCTTTCATACATGAGACCCTGATCCAGCTGGGCTAGGGCTGAGCAGGCACAGCCTTTGCACAGAAGTTGTGACTGATTCACACGTAGTTGCAAAACCCTATTAAGTGGCTAGTGCTTTATTTTCTGTCTCAAACAATTATAATGGGAAGAAGAGGGGGCAAGGAAGGCAGCGGCTAAGAAACAACTGAAGTAGGGCAAAGAGAGGGGGCCAACAATAACAACAGGAGGGAGAGGAGGGCAAGCAACTGAAGAAGCAGGCGGGGGAGACCAGTAACACACAGAAGTTCATTCAGCAGCTGCTTATCGGCTCTTTTCAGGGCTCCTCGCTCTTTATGCAGAATATGCTCATCACGGAGAGCTCTCTCTTAGTCCCACCACATCTTGGAGAGCAGCGTCTTGGCCAGACAGAAATAGTCCCATGCCGAGCTAACCTTAGTTTGGGAGATGCAAGGCCTTTGGTCATTACGCGTGCCATGCAGGTGGAGAGACGTGCTTGAGGCACACAGCCCAGTAACAAATGCACTCTCCTTGAGTTCTCAATAGAGAAGATGTGGCATAACATTCAGAGCTGCCGACTTAGGAACTGGAGAAACAGGGTTCATGTTCCAGTGTCGCCTCTCCTGTGTCTACTATAAAAACGTAAAAAATGGCATTTGAAACAAAATATGGAAGAAACAAATTTAAAAATGCCTAAATGCTGACTAAAGGCTAAAACAAGTCCAGTCATTCCCAAAACCAGATGAATATCTTACCAAAAGAAGCCCAACTGACGATCGACAGCCAAACTTGCAAAAAAAAGGCTAAAACAAAATACAAGCAACGGAGCAGTACCCAGCACTAATACAACTGTGGCATTAATAAGAGGTGGGAGGGAGGAATGCTATATGAAAATGGAAACAGCTATGGGGCTGGAGCTGAGCACAGGCAGCAAGTAACAGAGCAGAAAACAAAAACAAATAGTCTCCCAAAGAACAGATAAAGACACATAGCGCAATGATACAGTACTTAGTGCCTGCTCAGTGGGAGGAACGGAAGAGAAAAAGGAGGCACAAAGATGCAGGAATGACCACTAGCAAGCAAGGATTTTTAAAGGACACTGACATAGACAAATAAATAGCAATGGCAAGAAATGGGTGGAGTTGAACCCCACAAAACAGGTCTCTACGCGACAGGGCAAGCGCTGTCTAGGGTAGACCTAAAAAAACTGCCCACAAAGTGACCTGACAGGCCACCCTGTTGCACACTGCTTGATATATATTTAGGCCAGTCCAACCCGGGACAATGGTATGCATTGCTTTATAGCAGTGCGGTATCCTCACAATGTCCACCACTGTGTGTCACAACTGTTTATACGGATAACAGGGTAAATCAGTCAGTGGTAAGTCAGAGTACACTACCTTCCAGGACTGCCAGAAAGTGGAAGTTCTTTCTGATAGACATACTGCAGTCTGAGCTGTTGATACTCTCCTATTTCAACTATGAAACCCATGCTGATAAGTAACAATTGTGTGGCTCTAGAAAGGTATGTCAGTTCTGGTATCGTGCTGTAAAATGTGTAGCAGCACTGATGAAAAGTCTTGACAATCTCCTATTACAATCTAGCAGCCTCCCTAAGAAGTGTGGATTTTTCAAGCTAAAAGCTGAGCAGCCCTGCAGAGAAGTGCAGGTACTGTCTGATGCTGAGAAGTGCTATTCTTGCTGTATTGAAGTCTGATAGCCCAGCTGTGATTGATAACACACATGCAACCTTCCTGAGAACTATTTGAACTCATTTAGGACTATAAGACATCTAGCTGGACATTGACTGTTGCAAACTACCCCTCAAGGTTGAATGTTTGATCCATGTAAAGCTTAAATGTATTTTCTCTAACTTTAAGTAGTCAAATTAACAATAGTTCACTTGGGGCAAGCTTTAAAGCCTATTCTTTTTAGCTGAATAAAAGGTGTCTAAATCACCTATAAAACAAAAATTATTCTTATTTAATATATTGGTTTATTTATATACACAAGAAAACAAATGTTCCTAGAATAGGTACTCCAAGAAATGGCGCACTGATCGTGAGTGGTGAAAAATGTGAACAATGGTGCACTAGTGCTAATTACAAAGACAAAGGACAGCATTACTGTCAATTATGTAGGTCAAAATTTCAAAACAAGACTCATAATTGAAGTACAGTATGAGTACCCAATCAAAATGTCTAGTCAACATGTACTGTTTATTGAAGTTGTGCCTTGGGTTTGTTTTATTTCCAAAGACTGCTCAATGTCTGCACACTTTCACTTTCGCTCTCTGTGCTCTGCTATCCTTTTTTCTTCAATCTTTCTATGAGGCCAAGGAGGAAACTAAAGATTCAAACAGGATGTCTTCTTGAAATTCTGTTCTGGGAATTCTGCTGGTCATTTAAGCTGGAAGAATCAGGTGAGGTCAAAGTGCGATCAGAAGAGGTTTGTGTTCTTCTGGGATTACAGTAGACTAAGTGAGGCTGCCAGCTGATTACGTGGTTGAAGTGGAGACCATCATGAAGATGGTCACCAAATCTTGTGGGACATGCTTTCCAGTGAGTTCTCACTCGCAATGCGGTCTCACTGGAATCACAGCCTTGTCAGTACATAATCTGATGGCCAGGTCCAAAGCTCACTGAAGGAACACAAATTACCTTACCTTGGGAATATAGGACCTAATTCTACTGAGCTACAGGGTGACAGTGTATGGGGACTGGAAATCTACTGAGCTACATTGGATATCCTGACAGTAATCTAATGTGTGATGCAGGCAAGGTTGGAGATGTGTCTGTATTTGGACATTGTATCAGGAAATGAACTCTAATTTTTAGGAACGGTGTGATAATTGTGTGCTTATTTTTTTGGAAACCTCTACAACCAAAAAGAGGAATGATGGAGGTCACTTATGGTCGGTGCTGGGTTGGACGGGCCAGCCATACTGGAACATGATCTTTTGCAGAAGGAATGAACTCAAGCCATAGTCTGTGCTTTGAGAGGTGCAAACTCAAGTGGCCATCTCTGCAACTCCACATCTTCGATAGTTGTTATGAACGGGGGTTACATACCCAATGTCTGATATAAATTGATTGATTTATGCCATAAAAGAACAGTTAGAGATTGTTAAGGAGATCAATTGAGGGATCTAGTTCCCATTCCATTGGTCCAGAAGATGTCAGTTTTCGCAGATGCAGAACAGTTGGCTGTTAAGTTTGTCCCATCTTCAATTCAAAATTGGAAGTGGGCTATGAATCATGGGAAAAAGTTCTTCTATGCGATGTTGTCTGTCAGTGATATTTGATCCAGAAACTGCTAACGGCGCTACTTATCATTTTGTGTAGGTTGGCAGTGATCCAATTGTTATACTTTCTGTAGTTGATATTTGTTCTTGGGAGCTCCAGAGACAGCTTATCAAGGATTTCTATGACTGTACTCCTGCAGGTTAACATTTCAATGAGATATGTCAACAAAAAATCCTCTATGGCCAGGAGGGCCTGTCTCAACACATCTGCGACAATTTTAGACCTGTTATTTATGGGAATTACCAGCATGCCCCATTGTAAATATAGATTCTGTGTGGCAATTTCCAGGTGTGGTATTACCTGTCCATTGCAATTTGTAAACCTCCAAATGAGGAATAACTCTGTAATAATAGATGCCTTTGTTCTGAGATGCAAAATACTGAAACACATCATATTATGTTTTTTCCACTTACGAATGCTGCCAGGTTTTACCTGACAAATCTTGTGCTGTGAAAAGTGCAACAGTTGGAATTTCGATCCAAGAACAAATTTTGGGACATAAATCTGTACTGTACATTTTATATTGCCTTTTATTTCTTCACATGGGCTGAAAAATGCAGCATTGGATCTGAAACTACTCCCTCCTTGAACTAAAGGGGAATCCTCTATTAGCACTACAGGTAGCATTTGGATTCTTCACAATCCTATGTCTTTAGTGAGTTGAAGGCACTGGCCAGCGGCCTCACTCTCAAAACTGTTCTGACACCAATGGAGGAAGGGTATGACTCTAGGGTTTGGGGATTTTGATTGTCTGTGGAACCAATGTGCATTTGGTTGTCAAGCGTCACCTGCCTTTCAAAAAGTGTTTTGTGGAGCAGAACAATCTCTGGAGTACTGAGGGTTTGTGTACCACATACTGAGATGTAAAATGTTTTTCTTGTCTGTGGCTGCAGTTCTAGGAGGGTCAGAACAGTGCAAAAGTTTGGTCATTTGCATATGGATATAAGGGCTGTGTTACCATGAACTGGATGGGAAGATAGATTTGTTTTGCTTGTAAGGGATGTATTTCATTGTTTAGTAACCCTGGGCCTTATGTAGCCAATAATTTTTAGGATTGCATTGTATTATGCTTTTCCTGGCCATGTGGATCTTTGTGGGGAGGTTTCTGCGTGAGGCAGCTCTAAAAAAATGCCTGCTTATGTCCTTGTGTGACCAGTTTCATACAAGTGCTTGGATAAGACACCCTGAAAATCCCTGGACATGAGACTGTGACCATCATATAAAGAAGGAGGTTAGTACTGTACTGTATTTTGAAGATCAGTAGTAGTTGTGTGTTTTGAACACCTAATACTTTTGGACGTGGAAATTGACAGGTTGATGCGGGTAAATGTTATACAGAGGCATGTTGGGCAGCAAGGCTGGCCCGAATGGCAACCATTCAGGGGGGATTAGTGCTAAAATCTAGGAATGCAGAGCCTTTTATAAAGCTGTACTGGGTAGGACCAAATGAGACCATGACCTGGCTAGATGGGAGGCATTGCTGTCTGTATCTTAGGGGAAAGACCATTGTTCCTTCTGGCAAACTGTGGCCAACAAGGGCCCAGACCCCGCTGCCTCCCTCTGTAGCAATATATCAGCTGCTGCTTGGGTTCAACACTTCTCTGGCCTATATGCACAAGATGTAGGGGCAAATGAGCTGGGCTTGGTTCCAACCATCACCTCAATACTGAACCAAGTTGACCTTGGTAACACATGTAGCAGGCCTGGCTGCCCCAGGGGAATTGGCAAAGGAGAGCCAATCATCTGGCAGTCTGCCTGCATGTGGTTCCATTCCACCACATAGATTGTGGTTCTAGTCCTATCACAGAAAGTGATGTTTCTGTGGCAATTGATTGGATTACACCAGGGAAAGCGCCGGGCTTGATAAGGTGCCTGGGGACTTATTTATAGCCGAGAAGTGGATTTGGAGACCATATTTTGTGCTTCTCTTCAATAAGATCATGATTGGGCTTACCATGCCACAGACTAGGGCAGGGGTTGAAATTGTTCCAATTTACAAGAAGGGCCTTAAGACTGCCCCCTCTAATTAATACCTTATTAGCCTTATCAACAGCTCGCAAAGCTCTTCGTCAGATTCTCTTGAGCAGGCTCCAGGCTTGGATCAAGGATGTAGGGGTGCTGACTCCTCTCAAAGCTGGATTTAGGGTAGGGACAAGCACCCTTGACCAAGTGCTCCTAGTACAACTTGGGGGTGGGCGCCTCTATGTAATTTTTGTCAAACTTCAGTCGGCCTTTGATTTAGTTCCTCGAGAGGGTTTGTGGGCAGTTTTCACCAATATGGGGGCCCGAATAATGTTGTTGATCTGTTCAGGAGGCTTCATCCCAATATGGGAAGGTTAGGTGTGGCTCTGCTGGGGAGTTGACAGATCCCACCCCAGTGTCTCGGGGTGAGACAGGGGTGTGTCTTAGCCCCCACTTTGTTTTTGTTAGATATGAAAGACCTGGTAACCATTATAGAGCAGTGCAAGCATGATGCCCCATGCCTAGCTAGCAGGAACGTCCCGGCGCTACTTTTCGCAGATGACACCCTACTGGTCTCAGATCCCCAATGGGTATACAAAATTTGCAGGACCAATTTGGTACCTTCTACAAGCAGAGAGGGTTGGATATCAGCCCTAATAAAGCCAAATATATGTAATTGAAACCTTGCCAGAAGATTAGATACCTCCATTGAAGAGGGTCTGTACCTTCAAATACCTAGGGCTCACCCTCAAACAGCATTTTGGCTGGTGATCCCAGATTCAAACGTGTAAACTTAGATTAGAACATCACACTGGTGGTATTCTGAGAGTCTTGAAGGGGTCTTGCTTTTTTATTTAAAATTTGCAAGCTCTGGGGTGATCTTTATATGGTTGGGAACTCTGGGCGCATGGCAATGTCAATGACATGGAACTAATGGAAAATACTTTTCTCAGAATCCTCACCAATCTTCCTGCCAGCACTCCATTATTGCCACTCGGATTAGAGCTGGGTATTCAACCTCTAGCCCTAAGAGTAAAGCTCAGACCCCTATTGTACTGGAGGAGGATCTGGTCCTCAGTGGACTTATTGCCTTTTCGTCTGCACCTGGAAGAAATCCTAAAACTTCCTGGGGCCACCAGGATCACATGGTTGGGGTTTATTAGGTACAGTCCTGAAGAGATTGGGTGCAGAAATATGTGGGATCATCCAGAAACATTGTTCTGTGGAGTTGTATTGGAGACACGCAGGCGGTAGGGTGCAAAGGACTGAGGGGACCAGTACCCAGACTTTGGTTTTTCTGGAATTTAATGAAACTTCGCATCTAGAAGATTATATATGGATGCAATTGAGTTGTCATCTGCCAGATTTCTTTATATCAAGCTCCGCGATGGGGCATTGCCGCTTTGATCCTTTTCTGCGAGGTGGCAACGTCCCAGCGATGCTGCTGAACCTGACCTGAGTTGTCCCTTTTGCCCTGAGGCAAAGGAAACTGTAGACAATAACCTGTATTTTTGCCTACAACATCATGTACATAGGTGGGAGTGGATTCTACCACTGTGTCACATTTTAGGCATTAGGGACTATAAAGTTGCAACTAGGATATTCAGGGCAGACACCACCTGCCCAATTGTATTCACTGGCTCACGCTTCCACACATACATGTAGAGGCATAGCCTGGAAAGGACCCCTTTGCTACTGCTTAACGCCTAGTGTTCAAAATTGGCTTCTACACACGTTGTATTTTGCGGCTTATCAGAGCCTTTAATACTATGTGCTGCTTTGGAATATGGTCCTCCAGCGTATGCTTTAATGCAAATTATGTCTAGGTGCTTTGGAATTAACTTTGCCTTATATTTTAAATTGCTGCATTGTCACCCCCATTTACTCCTAGTCCTTATTTTATGTCTTTTTTAATCTATTTTTTTAATCTATTTTTATTTCACTATTTTATGGTTTTCTTTTAATGTTTTAATGATCTACTGTTTTAACCTGTGTTATATCTGCTTCTATGGCAATTGCCGAAATAAAGCTTAATAATGAAGGATATTGAATTTGAATTTTTCTCCTCTGATCTGTGATGCAGCAGATTATGAAGTGCTGATTCCCCAACTGTTTCTGTCTGCCTTGCTGACACAGTTGGCTGTCATATTGTAGGCCATGGGGTTGCAGGCAGGGAGGTTAGGCTAAGTGGGTTTGGTCTGGGAATAGGGATTCCTAGATCTGCGATGTCCGACATTTAGTGCAATGGTTCTTTAGGTCAGATGGCAATCCCGCTGTATCTCCCTCTTGAAAACTCTCAACACAAGGTGGATGTAGACTCCAAGATGCCCAATTTAAGTGAGCTGGATGGTATACACTATTTGTTGAAGCAGTTTAACATTCCTTCAACTTCCTCAGTTATACAATTACTAAGCATAACATTTCAATAAACGTTCGGTAGCTTTTGCTCAGGATATGCAAAATAGTGTAATTCTGTAACTAGGGGCTTGTGATTTGATGTGGAAGCAAGACTTTATGTGGCGTCCGATGGGAAACTGCTGCTGCATCATGGCTGTACTGTTAGAGCAAAACGTGAAATGAAATAACAGGAAAAGTCCTTATTAGCGGAAGATTGATAGGTATACAAAAGAGGCAGCCAACTAAAGAAAGTCAGGCAGTCGGATTAATGAACTTTTTAGTAATAAGAGGACTTGTCCCTGTAAAGATTTTAATTTTCAGGGGCAGGCCATGAATGTCAAATGGAGACATGCTCCAAAATAGGCTCTAAAGACTGCTTGCAAACGTTGCATGCTGCTATATTCATGTGTCAGATGTTGACTACACACAGGGTATTGATTTGGGGTGGAACCTTGCCATAGAGTTGGGGCTGATTAATAGAGATTGAATAAAACATCTTAGAAACATACATAACATACTATAGGGTTATCAATTACACCTGTTAGGCAGATGAAAGCTGAACTAATAGCAGAGCAATGGCTGTTATGCCAGAGAAAGCAGACATGTTGAGAAGGTGCAGCATTCATGAACCCAACAGCGATTATATTGGCAGAGACGAAAGTGTGCACAAACAAAACAACAAAGCAAAGCAGACCTAAATGGTGGGGCACAACACAAAGCAAGTACTGCCAGAGTTCAAATCGGTTGCAGCAGAAATGCATTGACCTTATTCTGGAGAAATCCAGCCAGTGGTAAACTATCACTTTGTCAAGGATATCACCTCATCAGATTCTAGTCTTGCTGAACTGTAATGGCATATTAAGACCGCCTGTACAGCATCACCGTTGCTGAGAAATGCTGCAAGTGCTAAGTACAACTGAGCACAATATAATTTCTTGCACTTTAAGATAAGGTCAGGGCTGATCTTATTTTTTTTTTATTTATCTAAATGCCCTAACTTTTGGACTGCTTAATTTCTTATAAACAAGCACATAAACCATTGGTGGTTAACATTTAGCAGCCTTAATAACCAATCAGATTAGATTTTAACAATTGGCAGTATTTTATCCGTGTGCAATAGGCACTATTTCATTCATCTTCAGTAAGCAATATTTGATCAGCTACTGGATTTTCCATTTACCAATCATGTTTCATTATCACCACTTTCTATGCCATGTAAATTTCTTACTGCAGCTTCTGCACATGTTCTATCTTAACCCAAAGATAATAAAATGTATTTATTGTATAGTGTCATTTTTTACTTCAGATCTAAAAAGACCCAAGTTAGTGCAAAGTGATGTCAAGAAGATCTAGGATAGTGATGATGTGCAGAACCTCACATTATGCCAGTCTAGGATGGGGCTAGACTAAGACTAGGGCAAACTATGGTTATGAAGCACCGAGTACAAATAAGATCCAGCTGAAATGAGCATTGAGCAAAACGAGGTCTTCCGGTACCACAAATTAGGTCAGGCTAGATCAAGCACAGTGGAAAATGAGATGATGCAGTACTTAGCCCAAACGCGATCCTTCTAGAAAGAAGGCATCACAAATTAAGCTGAAGCAAAAATACAAATGGAAGGGGGTGGGGGAGTGGCTGAGTACTTGTAAAAAAAAAAAATAATAAGTGTACTAACCCCCGACCCTCGTGAAACAATACAATATAGGTGCAGCTTGTATATTACATATATTGACATATTGTATGACACGGGATGATTTTTAAACCGTGCTGATTCTACTGAGCTGCCCATCTGCCATTTGACCGGAATCCAGATGTGATTTGCGTTGCATTGCAAGTGCTGCACCTCTTTAATCAAAAGTTGCTGTCCATCTTGTTTTAAAAGTTAGTGCCCCGAAACAAATCGTACTCGGAATCTGTTAGCACACACCGAACCGATGACATGCAGAAAAATAAGAAAGTCAAATTGTGAGAGAGGAACAGGTCACTGACGTTGGCAGACCCTGGTTCTCCAACCATGGCGTCGAGCTACTGTATTTTTCTGGTTCTTTTTTAAAGAGCAGTCTGGGGAATTGTGAGTAAGGAGGGGAATAGGAGATGTAGACTTACACTAATCAAGCTGTTTGACAAAGGGTGCACCATGCAGGTAGGGGACGTAGTTGTTTCCTGTAGGCATTGCATTTTTCGCATCGAGCGTCAGGGACCAAGTCCAGATTGCTACAGGCTGAATAGTGGGGTCTGTAGGTCTCACAATGACAGAATACGGGGTACGTCTCTGCATTATAGATTTTTGGTAATGTCTGCAGATTTGCATTCTTCCCAACTGGGGGTGACCACCAAGTGTAAGGCTGGTCTGTTCATCGATTGCTGCCCATTGGTGTGGAGTGAAATGGGCTGATTAGGGTAGCAACACATAAGAGCACTAGAAGGAACACATCACTGGTGTGCTCCTACCGGGGTTAGCACCATGTGGGACTGAACTAACCCTATTCACAAACTTCTAGAGGGCTAGCTCTGGCACCCACTGAGCTCCCATGAGCCCTAGCCACGCTGTTGCAGTCCACAAATAGGTAAGAATTAATGAGCAGACCAGCCCTGTACCTCGTAGATGGCCACAACTGAGAAGAATGCAAATCTGCAGGGACGACCCACAAAGTATAATGTGCTTGAGTACCCTTTGTTCTCTGGCAATGAGACCTGCCACACAATCCACTACTCAGCCAAGGCCCTTATATCTTTAAGTAGGTTTGGGTGGGGAAGGCCCTTGTCGATACCCTTCTATTCCTTTATTGGAGACAATTTCAGATTGGCGCATGGTACAGCCAGACCTGGACAATTATGTTAGTTTACTCGCTGCAACTTCAAAGTTTTACCCAAAGTGTCAGTTTTGAACGAAATCATGTGGTAAATCAAGCCTTAATCATGCCTTAATACATACTCCCTCTATGATACATACAACTTACACTATTTCACCTTTACCACTTATAAAACTCCATCCTTCAAAAGTAATGAAAAAGAAAAAGGAGCCAAGCAGAATCGACATGCACAAGGACCAAGTACGTTTTTGTGCAGTGGCAGGAGATACGATTTTAATGAAAAACTAAGTATTCAGCCGCCTATTAATATCGGTTTTATCTTCATTACATACCTGAATTTATCATTTGCCATCAGCCTCTTAACCTAACCTGACTTTCTCCAAACATGATCACAAACACTCAGGTAAGTTTAAAATATAACCTTTATTACTTATTAAAGAAGAAAACGAGGCTCTAGTACAAACTGGTTTTGTACGTGCCATTCTGTGCTGTAGAGGTAGTCAGTGGGCCAGAATGTCCGGTACAGATAAACTAAAAAAAAAGGTCTAGAATGCAAAATGTCAAATATTTTAGATTGCCAAAGGAGCCCTGCCAGAGGCAGAAGCGTTCTTGCAGAAAGTCAATGCGTGCTCCTTTTCCACTTCACTCAATTAAGTCCCACTATACTGTTCCGGGCTCAGGGCCAGATGTACAAAGCTTTTTTGAGGTCACAAATGGTCTAATTTTCAGAGCATTTTTTAAAAGTACCAAGCGCCATTTGTGATTCTATTATGTATTACGGAATCACAAATTGGGTTTTCTATGCGGTATTCGGAAAGGGCGTGTTTAGGGCATCTCTTTCTAATACTAAACTGCAGTTGTATGCATGAATGTTTTTGCGACTGAAATGTGGTCGCAAAACATTCGCATTTTACCACCAACTTCAAGTTGTTGGTAGCCCATTCGCAATGGGGAAGAGGTCCTCAGGGGACCCCTTCCCCTTTGAGAATGTTTTCCCATGGATCGCTGCCTGCTCTTAAAAAATTAAAAGAAAACTTTTCAATTTGAAATGCATCCCATTTTCCTTTAAGAAAAAGGAGCTGCATTTAAAAAAAAAAAGAAGTTTGCTTTGTTTAAAAGTGGTCACAGACATGGTGCATGGACATCATTTGGGGGTTACCAGGGGTCGCATCTGCGATCCTTGGCTTGCCCTTTGTGACCCCTGGCACTTCCTTTGCGACCCCTGGCCTCAGAGGTGGCAGATATAGTGCCAGGAAAACAGTGGCAACTCCTCCTTCAGTTGAGCCTCCACTCTCTTTGTATTTTTGTCAATTGTTTATCACACTAATAGTGAAGAATAATAATAAATAATAATATTCACTATTAGTGTATTAAAAATTGAGTACAATTAGCTTAAATATGCCCTTCCATGGCAGCTGAGCTAAGTAAGAAATGCTTTTAAATGTCTGTTGTGTGCATACTTGCTAGTGAAAGTTTGTTTATAAATGTGTATGTGTGTGTATGTGTAAGTATGTGTGTGTGAGTGAAAGTGGAGGTCAACATGCATGTGATGTCACTTCTGCTACCCCTGGCATTTTGGTGAATTGACATTCATAACATGGTGGTTAGATTACCCCAGTAGGCCACCATCCCTGTGATTTTAGAGATTCCCACTGGATCTCAAGTTGCTATCTACCTCATGAACATTAATGAGGTAGGTCTATTTGAGACCCTTTGGGAATCGCACAATGTGTGAAACACACATTGGTACATGAGTGTTTGCGATTACCAAATAGCGAATTGCAAACATTTGCTGTTTGGTAATCACAAACCAGTCTCTATGTACATCTGGCCCTTAATGTGTGCCATTTTTTTTCAGCAACATTTTGCACAGCTTCTGCTTTTTACTTTTCACAAACGTTGCAAAGTTTCCACGTTTTTCGTTACCCATTTGAAGATTAGACTCTGGATAGTGGGGTCATTTTCACGCTAGTATACAGCTAGTTGTGATCTGTGGAGCACGAGCCACACTTTTTGCACATTTGACATATAATGCCATCCTAAAAAATGTGTGCAAGGTTTTTTCTCTGTAAGTGTAATATATTTTTTGAAGCTTTTTGCCCACACTTGCAGCCCAATGAAAAATAACACCATATTGACAGGCCTGTCTAAAGTACAAGCATTGATTTCACTCTCAGAAAAATCCAATACCACACCTTGTGTTGTTTTCACTAGTGCAGAAAACAACGCACGTCTTACTCTTTTTCAAACAGTATCCCCTAGCACATTTTGCTAGGCAATACCTACTGAAATACACACACAGAAACAAATTGACTGAGGTCCCATTGTGTTTTCTGCAAAGTACATGTCTTCACTTCATGGCATTATGAGAAGACAGATATTACATACATTGTTTCAAAAGTCATGATTTTCGTAGTGGTGTCATAAAGTGGTCACATTGCAGTCTATAAAACTTACCAAAATTGTCCATAGACCTTTACGTAGGTTGCAAAAACTAGTCTGTAACTTTGCACATCCTCTTCTTCTGGTAAGTTGGAAAGACAAAAGTGAAGATTACATTTATAACGAGTCTTGTATCAAAAATGTTCATTGCTGAATAACATTTTCCAGAATTCATGAATCATTGAGATCCTCTGCTGCTTCCTTCTTCTTACATAGATTTTACATATAAAAATAAAAAACATCCATTAAAATACATCGCTAATAACAATGGAAAAAACTCAAGAACGAGCATGCTGCATGAGGAAGAAAATATAGTTTAATAATTATATATTTAAATAGAAATGCCAAGATCCAAATGCAATCGTGTTGGAGAGCAAGTGGATCAAAATATTGAATTGAAACATCTTTTTCTAAAATATATCCAATGACAACATTTTTTAGAATCACGTGCTAGACATCTAATTTTAGGCAGGTGTCCTGGTTACCCCTCGAGTCTCCAATTTGCATATCTTATTTGTATTTTTTTGGGTACGTTTTCAGTGCTATTTCCAATCTAGAAATTGAGCTGCCATGGGTATTCTTAGACTCCAAGCCAAAAGTGTGAATATATTTAGAGAAGGGATTATAATTCGGAGGCCAAATAGAGCTGGCTACATTGGAATAGTGAAAATAAAAAATCCCAAATAGGTCCAAAGCAGCCCATACTATGATAACGTTGTAATTTCCACCAATATGTCAAATGCATTGTTCCATGTAATGAAAGAGATGAAACAGGTGCCAGGGCAGCAAATAGGTGAACAATCTGAGACAAGATGCAACCAAATTGCCAATTTCTTTGTTTATTGTTTTCTTAAGATAGTGGGAGACATTCAGACATCATTTGTGGGGGACCCTTCTGCTAAATTCTTCTGAAGTTGCCTCATACCTATTTGTGCACTGAACCTCTTTCAGCCTTTAGATGTCACTTTATTTAGTTCACTGCTTGGAACCATCAGATCAGGTTCTCCACTTGCCGCTTGCCCCCCTTACTACTGGGCAACCTTGCGCAGCAGCCTTGAAGCAAGTTACTCAATTGTTAAATTACTCTTTGTTGGAAGGTATTGTTCCGCCTGCTTGGAAGCGTGCATCAGTTACACCATTAATGAAAAAAAAACTTGGAACCTCTGGTATGGTCAAACTATAGGCCTATATCACTCCTACCCACACTGGTTAAGGCGTTGGAGAAACATGTTAATATTCAGCTCTCGTCCTACATCGAAGCAAATGGTTTACTACATTCTTCACAGTCAGGATTTAGGCCTGGCCATAGCATGGAGTCAGCCCTCCTGGGCAGCACTGAATATCTGTGCTGCCAATTAGATAAAGGGGGTACCACACGACTGATTCTCTTGGATCTCAGTGCCACTTTCGACACTGTGAGTCATTCCATCTTATTGACCAGACTAGGAAATATGGGTGTGTGGGCACAGCCCTGGTGTGGCTGAGTCCCTTCTTACAAGATTGCACCTTTCAGGTGTACTCAGGTCATCATAGGTCAAAGCCTCGCTACCTATTGGCCGGCGTGCCACAGGGTCTGACTTTGAGCTCCCTACTCTTTAACCTGTATGTGAGACCTTTAGCGGAGATTGTTGAATCCTATGGGCTGACATTATTCTCACATGCAGATGACACACAAATTGTGGTATCCTTATCATCTCAGGATGACCACAGGGCAGAATCTCTTAAAAGCTGCCTTGGCCAAGTTTCATTGTGGATGAATGGTAATTCACTTAACTTAAATGGGGACAAAATGGAGGTTCTGCTGGTGGTAAACCAAACCCAACCGTGAGGCCCTCATTTGTGACCATCTGCTTTGGGTCCTTCTCTATCATCATTCCAGGTGGTAAAAAATCTAGGAGTTTGGCTCAATGATCAGCTGTCTAGGAGCCGGAAAATCAGCAGGGAGTGGGTACCTGTTTTGGTATCCTTAAGTGGCTAAGGAAAGTCTTGGTGTGCCCAAAAACAGTAGTTCAGGCTCATGTAATTTCTAGACTGGACTATGGATATATTCTATACCTAGGGGCTGCTACCTCTTTGCTGAAACGGTTTCAGACCGTACAGAAAGAGGCTGCACGTCTTCTTCTTCATCTATCCCAATTAAGGGCATCAGCCAGTTTGCTAAGTACACTTCACTGCTGCCAGTTGAATGTTGGGCTCAATTCAAAGCTTTATGCTATATGCATAAATGTAGTGGGGACCAGAACTATGGAAACGTTTGAGACAATCATTCAGAAAGTGTAAATCCGTGACTGCCATTCGTAAGCTGCTTAAAACATGGTTGTTTTCACCCTCCTAATAATTGTCTCCTATGGTTTCAATGACTTTGGTGGGTTAGTGAGGCTGCTAGTGCGGGGAAACCTTTTTTAGGTAACCATGCACTTTACAAATTAACTTAAATAAATACAATAAAAATAAACCAAGGAAGGGCAAAGCTCAGCCATTATCAGCGCCATGAGGAGTGCACCGAACTTTACACAATGTAAAACAGAAGTAGGAGTCATTAAGTTCACTCATCTAGAAGCCATTGACAAAGACAAATGCCGAAAGCTAATAAAAGAGAGTAGACAGACCGGGAAGCTATGTTATTCCTGCAAAATTCCACAAAGAATTGCTAACTGTAACTCATCATAATGTTCAGAGAATTATCAGGACTTCTTTAAACACCAACATCGTCTAATATGATTTAAAAAAAAAAAGATCATCCATCTATTAAAGGAACCTTTGCTCTAAACCAGTCTCCCAACTACCGTATTTGACAAAATTACTTGAAGGGGTAGTTTGTTGAATCCAAAAATTTGCTACATTCTATGCCGGCTGGTTTTGTATGCAGAACTGAATCAGTACTGACTGCTGTTCTTGATGATCTGCGACACCTAGCTGATAAAGATATTTCATTAGTGTTGATGTTACTGGATTTGTCCACTGCTTTCGACATGTTAGACCACCAAGTATTAGGATGAAAGAGACAGCATGGAGATGGCTCCATAGTTTGCTAAAGAAAAGAGAAATCCAGAAAAAAATTGGATCTTATCTGTCTCAAAATAAAAATATGTTTTGTGCAGTTCCACAGGGGTTGATGCTTTCACCACTCTTGTTTAATACACATTTTACACCACTTGCATGGCTGATTCAATCATTTAGCTTATTGGCTTTTATACATGTTGATGAAATGCACACTTTATTCACCAGTGATGGTGATCTAATGGTAATAGCTGCATATTTTAATACTTACCTGGCTAAAATCCAGCAGTGGTTGATAGAGGGCTATCTTTTGTTCAATTGTGGCAAAGCTGAATTCCTTCTGCACTTTTGTAGGTCGCCAATGTGGAACTTGAATGTTTGGCATTCCATTCTGCGACAGTCACCCACACCAGTCAAGCTGGTGAAGAACTTGCTATCAAATTTGACTCAGCATTATTAATTAGTGAACAGACAAATTTGTTTCACTTTTGTTTTTTTAAACAGATCCTCTGCCTATTTACATTTAAACATACATGCAATTGCATTTGTGTCAGAGAGCCTGCGATATTGAAATGCCATGTATTTGGATTTGCCAGCTGTATCTATTACTAAATTGCAGTTAATCCAGAATGAGGCAGCAAGAATGGTTCTGAATAGTAGAAGGTTTGACTCAAGCTTGCAAAGGCTGGAGACGTTTCACTAGCTGCCAGTACAGTGGGGTAACCATAGCCCCCGTCAGCCCTGGAGCTCTAGAGGGCCCACTCTGGCACTGTCCATGAGCGACAGGCCCCCTGGCCCGAGAGTTCCTGAGTGGGTCCAGAGTGTGGTTGATGCCCTCCATTTATTTGGCAGGTGGGCCCCCTCAAGTTTTATAGCATCACTGTGCTGCTGATACAAAGGGAGAAGTTCAAGTCCTTATGCATGGTACTTAAAGTAATTTTTGGAAGGTAAATCAATCCCCTTTTTTACAGTTTCTCCAGTTACGATCCTAAGAAAAATCTTCGTTCTATAAGGGCAGTTTGTGATAAATGTGCCAAAGTGTAGAAGGACGACTCTTGACAGGAGAACCTTCTACGTTGCTGTGGCCAGACTCTCTAGCAGGCTCCCATTAGAGGTCCAGAGAAAGGGAGACCTCCTCAAATTCAGGAAATTGATGAGCCCCTAGCTGTTAGTCATGAAGGTATAAGGCCCTATTTGGGCTTTTGAATTCAGAGGATCCCCCCCTAGTGCCAAGGTACTTCACTCAGTATGTGTGCTTTAGTTATGATCTAAAGCAATAAAAAAGGGAGGTGTAGTTTCTTTTCTCACTTTACTCATGTTTTGGAGTTGGACTTCTAACAATAAGAGCACTCCAATTTACTGTGAGAAAAGTTAAATGTCTTTACATACAAGACCATTCACACATTGATCAAATCTACTAATGTGGCACCAAGATTCTGTGTAAAATTTGCAAAGTGGACAACAAAATGTCTGGAAGTCAAGTACATTTGATCACTGTTTTATAGTTATGTTTCTTTTAACACCATTTGCGTTTTCACTGTAAATTGGAATGCTCGTATTGTTAGATCTTGGGCTTTGGATCTGTCTCTTTCTCATGATTCAGTGGCTTTCTTGTTTATTCCATGTCCAGGATATGGGGATAGGACAGTGAAATTGGTTTAGATCGCCCAGGACGGCTGCAAGAAGACTGCATCCCAATCAGGTATATTTATCTTACAATTGGAAATTGCTGGGAAGGCCTGAAGCACCCCAAGAGCTGTAATAAAGACTCTGATAGGTCTATTAAGGAAAGCAGAACATCATCAGCAAATATTGTCAATTTGAAGATGTTTGGACAGTCCTTGGCATATTCCACTACACAATCCAAACAGTCTACTGTTGCTGTCAGTTGCACCCACCTCCACTATCTAAGTGCCCACTGCTTCTTAGTTCAGAATACTACTCCACAGAGAGGCACCAACAAAGAGAGTCTCGTGTATCAAGTAAATTTAATAAGAATATTCCAATTAGTAATTCAAGAAGGAATCTTTTAAAGATTGGCTGTATCTGTTAAAACGTTACTTAATAATTCAGAAACAATTCACCATTGGACTTCCAGCCAACACATTTCTCTCCTCAAAAAGAGCTTTCTCAGGGATAATGATTCCTGTAAGTGGTGCAACAAAGAACCCTGAGTCAAATTCTCAAGTGTTAAGTGCACATGGTCTGGCTTATAGCTCCCAAGCACTTCTTGTAGTGCCACAATTGATACAACCGATTTTTGAAAGAAGTATTCTTGAATGAGTAATTGGAATACTCTTATTGAATTTAATTGCTACATGTGATTATTTTTGTTAGGGCCCTTCTGTGGAGTATTATTCCAATTTGAAGATGTCTTTCCCTACCGGGACACCGCTAATGTTTTACCTACTTCTTATAGCATTGACCAAGGGTTCCAACATAAGGTCAAAGAGAAGGGATGAGAGTGGGCAGCCCAGTCTTGTGCCTATCCCAATTGGATGCAGCTTCTCATTAACTATGACTCTCACTGTCAGCATTTGTTAGTTGTTCATTGCCCAGTGAATATAGTGTGGACCCAGGTCTAATTTTTGTAAAACTGTCCTCGTCCTATTAAAATATTTTGGCAATTAAATAAATAAGTCTTACTGCAGAGTAGGAACACTTGTGGGAATCGACTTTCATTTGGACTGGATAATCTTAAGTATAAAGGTTTGGTGGGTATATATAAAGACACTTTTAAATGACATAGCATGGTTACGACAACCAATTAATTGACCCACAACAAATCAGTTTTTAGTCCTCCTTGACAACCTACTCTCTCAAGGTTGCCCTACTGTCCTGGTTATCCCCTCTGACCAGTCAGAAGCCCAGTCAACTATGGAAACTCCTAGCCTGTTCGGTCACTTTAGTGTTGTCTATAAGGTAAACAGCACCTTGCTTCTATCTGTCTTGGATCCAGAAAACATCACTATAATTACCACTGCATTCACTAAACACACACCACACATTACCAGATATAAAATTACTGCCCATTAATGGATTTTGCAACACTTTTTGTAGGAATTAAGAAATTTAAATAAATGCCATTTAACAGACTTCTTCATTTCCTGACATATACTCAAATATTTAACTCTGTATGTTTAAGTGTCCTTCGATATGCCCATTAATTTGGGGAATCTGCAGGAGTTTGTACTGTCATCTTGCTTATTTTATGCTAATTTAGGATGTCTTTGACACTTTAACCAGAATCATGCAACAAAATTGCTTCAGTCCACCACAGTTATCCTTTTGCTAGTGACATTGCACCAAGCTGAGTGAATCCGACCTTTATGAAACTGGAGCTGGAAAAAAAAGGAGGTAATGTCAATGGATTCTCAGCAGAGGGTGGAAACATTTCACAATATCATTGACCTTTTGTTGGTCAATGTGTGTAACCATTGCTTACCAATATGTCTGATTTGTTTTAATACATCTGATATAGCACCAAGGAGATTCAAAGGCCCCAAACGTTCAAACCCCTTAAATCTGAACAAAAAGTAAGCCCTTCGAAAAAATTATCATATACTGCAGCTGATACACCTTCCCCAGCAATCCCCAAACTAATTACTAATCATAGGACAACTGCACTTTAGTTGTCTTAGTAACTTATAGAGATCAAAATGAAATGACAACCTTTGGGTGGAAATGGAGGAGAAGTTATGACACACCGACAAAATCTAAATGTAAGCAAACAATGGCAACCTAAAAACAGATTACTAATAACGCTAAACAAAAATACTATTCTAATAAAATGACCACTGCCACCAATCCGCAAAAACAAACTCTTAAATAGTTAACAAATTGAAAGGCATTTTTACAATGGTATCAATGCCTCTCAGAGACTCTCTGACAAATAAAACGATTACTTAGGTAAAATAAGTATGTCCTTAAAACAGACATTGAAAAAGGCTTGTTTTCATCAGCAATTACAGATCTTGTCCCTGACACTACTAGCTTTACCTCCTTTTTGCCTGTTTCGTTTGTAAACCTTAGCTTAGCCTTATCTCTGTTAAAATTAGACAGTCCTTCAGAACCTTTCCTGCTCCAGGTCCTTAAGAATTTGATAACATAACAAGGGCATTCTTATGGCATACAATATTAAACAAGCATTTGCAATGCACTGGGTCTATGCCAGTGTTTGTGTTGTTAATGGTTAGCTGCCAACAAAATAGTAGTGCTTTTCACTTTCATCTGTGTTGTCACTATCAAAGAGCAAATGTTTCTGCTGACGACAACCACCCATCTGCAATTCTGTATAAGGGGCCCGTTTTCAGAATGAGCAACTTCTAGGTAAGTTCCCCTTTCATGTCACTAGCCTTTGTTACTTTATAAGCAAATCGCAGGCAATTTTACAGTCATGCAGAAATGCCACATAGGCATATATATGTATGGGAGAACACTTTAACTCTACCACAGCTCAAAAACGGACCACCTGGTACTGTCATCTTGGATCAATTGACTGGTGCAGGTTGTTTTTGAACTAGGTGGTTTGTACGAATATTCTGGAGCAAATGTGGTACCAAAGTTTACCAGCACCATTGCTATTTATAGAATCCAAACATTGTGCAATACTATTGAAACACATATCCATCACTGGCTTGAGAGCAAAACAATTTTCCCTCACCCTATGGAGCTGTTGCAAATTTATCAGCATCAGTAAAATACATTGCAACTTTCTGCCAGAATGTATTATGGTGTATTTCAATATTTATATAGTGCTAACTACCCCTGTATGGGACACTGAAGCATTTGCCTACATGGCTAGAATGCTATACCTGGTAGAGTGTGTGCTTGAAAGTGTATTGTCTTTGTTTAGAATGATTGTGCATGATTACTACCGGGGTATAGTTTTTGTGTTATTGAGTGCCGTGCTTAGTAGTGTGATGGATGAAGGCGTGTGAGAGACATACGTGCAGTTAATCGTTTTCAGTAAGTTGGCAGCTTTGAGCAGCTCTGCAGGTTCCTTAATGCTGTTTCTTATGTTCATAGTCCACTTAGCTGGTTACTGTGTAGAGCTGTCCATTCTGAGATATTTTGTTTAAAGTTTATGGTCCTAAGCAGGCATAGGTTACGGGGAGAAATGGTGGATAGTTCTGCTGGGATGGCCTTGGTTAAAACCATCTCTTATCTGATTGTCATTGTCAGGTGACAGGAAGTGACCATGGTGCAGAGCTAGTTGGGACCCGCAGTGGTGGACTAAGCTCAAGTCCACTGTTGGTCAGCAGTATCTCTTCAGGTTTCTGTGCCTGATCAGTTGTTGATCGGATGTTTATCTGCTGTGGACTGGTACATTACTAGGTGATGGACATGGCCCTTAACAGTTGTGTCATTTGTGAGTGTGCCAAGCAGTAAAAGGGCATTATATTGCAGTATGTATGCACTGCAATCAATTGTCCAACCTCTTAGTGTGAAGGTATTATTATTGGTGTGAGTAATAAATTGTATGTGTTTTGTAATTGCATTTACATATGTGTTGTAGTGGTATACGCAGGACAGCACACTGTTCGGGAACAAAGGGTTAGTAGTTTAAGCGACCACTGAAGCTTCTTCAAGCCCCAGAAGTTAGAAAATAGTTTTCTTTGAAAAAGATTTTATTTCAAGCCATCTATAGCATTTTTCGAGTTTTTACAATATTAAACCCCAGATGTCGAACATATTTCTATCAAAAGCACCCGCTAATAACAACATGCAAATGCACCACAGTTTACTCCCAATATTTTTGTACCATCAACACAAAAAAAAACACATGTGAGAACTCTACAACTTTCCTACAAGATACTCATTTAAAGAGTTGGCTCTGATAAGCTGAATTATTTCCTGCAGCCCAAAATGAAATGCCTCTTTCAATTCCACATACGGGGCCTGTGGGAGGGTTTTCGTTCCCACTGTGTGTAAATAAGGGTTTTGCTTTTTGCAGGAGATTTGTCACAGCGGAATGCTTCGCGCTGCTTGCAGGATGGCAATCTGAGCTGCCTCACGGCAAAGCTAACTAGCCGGAACTGATTCGCACTCTGTGCAGACGATCCTTGCAGTAACGATCGCCTATGGTGCCGCGTCTCACCTGACCAGCTCCACAGCTCACTGGGGGACGTGAACACACAAACTAGATCTGATCTGAGGCAACCCGGTTACAAGGTTATAAATGGAAGAAAGGTTTATGTTGCAATCTAATTCCTCGATGAGGAATCGCGCCAAGAATGTAACACTTTAGCTTAGCCGCCGACCGTTTCTTACAGAGAAATTGCCATTGACTTGTAGTATCAATCTTTCAACTTTTAATTATGTTAACGCAGTTTTAGTGAACTTTGAGAACAGTAACTATTGAATGTGTCTGTCTAGAAATATTTGTGTCTCTGAAGATATATTCTGTAGCAGAAGGCTGAACTTCTTGTTCCAGGGTTATATCCCTCGCATGGATATGTGACAGGGATCCCTGAGAGGCCAAAATAAACTGTTTTGCTTCAGACCTTAGATCCTTCTTATAAGTGGTCCATCGGGCTTAATTTGAGCCAGTCGATGCCATACCACTCTTTTTAGGTCGAGCATAGCAGTGCGCAAGAGCATCTTTTCCGACCTGTTGTTAGCTATTTCTGTTTTTAACCACACCCACCTCGTGCCCATCACTTTCATGGGCTTGTCCTTCAAAAATCCTTTGTTATCATTGGTAAAATGCTTTACGTTTGTCCCTCCTTGGGGTGGTTTGGTTACCGTCTTGGACATCGACTGTATCAGAACGAATTGCACTTTTGCTGATACGTTTGACTTCAAGCAAACTTATTTTTCCTCTTGTGTGTCTCCTTCATGCTCATGGTGTAGCATTTTGAATCAGCTTGCTTATGTGAAACTGTTTTACTTTTCATTTTCAGTTTATGTGGCAAGAAATTTTGGTTAAGGCTTACAAAGCTAATAGCTCTAACTCAAGCAAATGAGAGACCTATTGCACTGCAAATGCCTGTTTGGAGAATGGCACTTATTTTTCTGCATCAGACGTTTACCAAGAGCAAGTGAGGGAAAACAGACAAAGCAGAAAGACGAACAAAAAGAAAGACGGATAAACGCCACAAAGGGAGAAAGCAGGAACATGCAAGATTGAGTTGAAGGCCCAGGTGTGGCTGATAGCTGATTAAAGAGGCATGAGGTGGAGTCAAGACTGTGCAGCCCTGGTATTGAGCCCACCAATAATTAATTGCAGCATCCATAAGGTTCTGAGTAGAGCTTTCGGCACAAGAACTCATTCTATTGCAAATTAAGCACTGGTTGTCCAGTGTTTTCTGATCTAGGTGCAAATAATGTTTGCAAGGTGCTAAGAATTAGAATTGATGTGGAGTTTATTACATCTGGTTATTGCAGAGTGTGATAAAGTCCATAACCCATGAATACATTTCTACAGGTCAACCTTTTGAAAGTTACCATGGAAAACTAATTACAGGGACAAGAGAAATTTGGTGTGGAAAAAACTGTGGCCCTCATTACAACCCTGGCGGTAAATGCTGCCTACCGCCTTGCTGATGGCTGCCAACATACCGTGACCGCAGCGGTATTCCTCTACGGGTATTATGACCCACACTGAGAAATCCTCCACAATACAGACACCCACACAAGTCCTCCACCCCAAAGGTCAGTGATAAACTGGCGATAGCAAAACCCACACCGTTACGCCAACAGGAATATGCCCACAGTATCACGACCCACGAATCACTGCAGCGGTCTTTCAAATGCGGTAAACCATTGGCGGTACACACCGCAGCGCTCAAGATGCACACACATTTATAAAACACACACACCTGACACATATACACACCCCACACACTCACATCACTATAAAACACACACCCACATTATCCACAACCCTTTACAGTGAAAAAACAATAGCACACAGAGAGAGACAAGGCAGGAGCACCCACTCAATCAGAGGCACAGAACACCATCACCCATACACCATCCACGCACATCACAGCATACACCACAACAAATCACCCCACACATCCTCACGCATTTCACGCACACCACATCCCTGGCACCCCAAAGACACCCCAGGTTTTCAGAGGAGGAGCTAGGGGTCATGGTGGAGGAAATCATCCAGGTAGAGCCAAAGCTTTTTGGATCACAGGTGCAGCAGACGTCCATTGTAAGGAAGATGGAGCTATGGCAGAGAATAGTGGACAGGGTCAACGCCGTGGGACAGCAACCCAGAACAAGGGATGACATCAGGAAGCGGTGGAACGACCTACCGGGGAAGGTGCGTTCAGTGGTTGCAAGACACAGGAAGCCATACAGAGGACTGGCGGTGGACCCCTACCTCCTCCCCCACAACTAACAACATGGGAGGAGCAAGTCTTGGGGATAATGCATCCTGAGGGCCTTGCAGGATATGGTAAGTCATATCTTTACTATTCTATCCCCCACCCTACCTGCATGCCAACACATACCCCCACATTACCCTCACTCCCATCACTCCATCACCTCACATATACCCCACCATCACAACCCACCCATCCCAATACCAAGCCCTGCATGCAACACCAATGCATGGGCCCCATCACAGACCTGCATGGACACCCATCACCACAGCATGCCCAGTAAATCACCACTCACACAAGGCCAAGCTGACAGGGAAATCACAATCAGAGAGGGAAACACACCCATGCACAAGATGGCACAAACAGATACAATAACATTGCATTTGCATCCCTACAGGACTCATAGTCAATGTCACCGGAGAGGAGGTGCCAGCTACATCCAGTCCCCCCACAGAAGAGGCCCACAGTGACGACAGCAGCTCTGCACGCCTGGATCTCGATCACCAACCTGGCCCATCCAAGACCTCTGGACAGTCGGGTACCCAGGCACAGTCCCAACCCACCACAAAGCCCGCCCCTCAGGAAACACCACCACAGCACCCACCCAGCAGGCCCATGCCACTGTACCCAGGACACATCAATCAGCAGTATGTCCACCACTACAGGGACCCCAAGCGACCCCATAAACCCAGGACGACATGGACCTGGGGTCAGTGGCAGTGGGCACACGGTTCAGGGGACAGAGGCACAGTACAACAGGGAAGCTGGGAGGACTGCTGTGCGACAGGGGGAGGACAGGCCCAGGGAACCCACTCTCCACGAGGCACTCTCCAACATCCTGGGAGCATACCACCATTCCCAGGAGACAATGGGCCAGATATTGGCCAAGCTGCAGGAGACCCAGCGGCTGCAGGAGGGACAGTACCTGGGGATCAGGGAGGACCTAACAAAAATATACACCATCCTGGTCACCATTGCAGGGGTGCTGGCAGACATGGACAAGACCATGAGGGAGGCAGTGGCACAACAACGGGCGCCTGACACTAGCCAAACTGAGGAACAGCCTTCCACCTCTGCCAGCGCTAGTGGACAGGAGGCCCCGCCACAGGACCTACAGGCCACCAGCACCCCACCCCCTGCAGGAGGAGAACCACCCCACAAACGGTCCCTGCGGTCCAGGCAGAAGCCAGAGAACATTGCCAAGACCCCTGCCAAGAAATAAGACTCTCCTGATTGTCACCCTTGTGTCCCCCACTGTCACCCTGTCCACCTTGAACTGCCATTACTCCCCTTCCTATGCCCCATTGGACAATGCACCTGTGAAACCAAGAGACTGGACTCATCCCCTGAACTTCCTTCCACCATCAGCCCAGCCCTTTGCACCACACCTTCTACTTATGAGCACCTAAATTAACACGCTTGGAACAAATACAAATCTGGAGTCTGTCAAATGATTCAAATATGTATTTGTACAACATTATCAAAGCATTGCAAATGAAATGTACAGTGAAATATACTTTAGGATGACCGCTGGTGGGCAGCAGAACACATAGCAGGAGCCAGAGTGGGGCACAGAGATCTGAAAATGGAAATGCCAAAGCGTACAGTCAGTGGCTATAGACATAGGGAAACAGGCTGCTTTGTACTCTGTCCAACAGAGAACTGAAATGTTAAGTGAAGTTACAGTGTCTTACCTGTGTGTCACTGGAAGTACCGCCGAATGATATTGGTTCTGTTGTCAACATCTTCTTCCTCTGTCTCCACTTCCTCACTGTCCACAGGCACCACCGCTGCCACAAGATCATCTCCGGGCTCATCCTCCTACAGAAAAGGCACCTGGCGTCTCAAGGCCAGGTTGTGCAACATGCAACGATGATCTGGCACACCTTCTTGGGTGAGTAGCAGAGGGATCCACCTGTCAGATGGAGGCACCGGAACCTGGCCTTCAGGAGGCCAGAGGTTCTTTCTATAATCCTCCTTGTACACCCATGTGCCTCATTGTAACGTTCCTCTTCCCTTGTCCTGGCACTCCTCACTGAGGTCAATAGCCATGAGAGGTTAGGGTAACCAGAGTCACCTGAAAACATTGAGGGACAACTGTTAGACGCACACTAACCCTTAGGGACAACCCCATACCCAGACACCTACTCATACTGTGTGGGGACCTATTAGCCACACCCAGTGCCTCTGGAGGTGGTCCATCGCATATGGGATGCTGCTATTCCTCAAGATATAGGCATCATGCACAGAGCCAGGAAATTTGACATTCACATGGGAGATGTACTGGTCCGCCAAACACACCATCTGCACATTCATTGAATGATAGCTTTTTCTATTCCTGTAAACTTGTTCATTTCTCCGGGGGGGGGGGGGGTTGGGAGGGGGACAAATGCCACATTTGTACCATCAATGGCACCAATGACGTTGGGGATATGTCCCACGGCATAAAGTCAGTTTTCACTGTGGCCAGATCCTCCACCTGGGGAAATACTATGTAGCTGCGCATGTGTTTCAGCAGGGCAGACAACACTCTGGTCAACACGTTAGAGGACATTGGCTGAGACATCCCTGATGCCATGGCCACTGTTGTTTGGAAGGAACCACTTGCCAGGAAATGGAGCACTGACAGGACCTGCACTAGAGGGGGGATACCTGTGGGTTGGCAGATAGCAGACATCAGGTCTGGCTCCAATTGGGCACACAGTTCTTGGATTGTGGCACGATCAAGTCTGTAGGTATTGATAATGTGTCTGTCCTCCATTGTCGCTAGATCCACCAGGAGTCTATACACTGGAGGATGCCACCATCTCATAATCTGCCTGAGCGGTTGAAGCCTATGGAAGAAAACGGTGAGCAGAGGGTCATATTCACACTTATATTGCACTAATGATGAATTGTTGACTTTACAGAAACAGTATGTGAACTTGAGAGTCCGTTGATGTGCCAATGTCTGCTGTGACGCAGTTAGGTGCCATGCCCTGTGCAGCCCTGAAATGGTGGCTGCCTGACCTGTGAGGAGGGACAAGTGGAAATGAGGTGATTGGGCTGGCGTTGTGCGCCGTCGTGGTAGGCGGTCAATGACCGCCACGCAAATTCGCATTGGTTATCATTGGGCCCTATGGGTTCCAGGAGCCAATGGTGATGTACGCCAGTGGTGACGGTACACACCGCCGCGGATGTCACCGCCATTTTCTATCTAATCACTCACTTGCTACCTGGCCTTCGACAGGAGAGGACCTAACCTGCAAGTGCTGCTGTGGCCTGTGTCTGGAAGGGCAATGGCTCATGTGTCTGGAGAAAGGGCCCCTGCCTTCACTGCGGAGGAGTTGGAGAAACTGGTGGATGGGGTTCTACCCCAGTACACGTTACTCTACAGACCTCCAGACATACAGGTGAGTACACTGTGAGCATGATGCGTGGGCCATCAATGTATGGGCTGCTGGGTGTGCAAGCCACATGTAGGGGGGGCAGAGGGGTCCTGCCCAGAGTGCAGCATGTAAGGTGGTCAATGTATGTGCATCAGGGGATGTGTGGGATTTGGTGGGCAATGAGTATGATGGTCTGTATGGGTGACTAATTCCCTTTTCTGCTGTCTTTTCCCTGCAGGTCAGCACCCACCAGAAAAAGGGAATTTGACGTGCCATCGCCAAGGATGTGCAGACCCTGGGGGCCTTTGACAGGTGGAGCGCCCACTACCACAAGAGGTCGGACGACCTGCGCCGCTGGGCAAAGAAGATGGCAGAGGCCCAGCTGGGGCTGGCCTCCCAACGAGGAAGGGGTGCCCATCACACCATGACCCCCCTGATGTTCCGCATCCTGGTGGTGGCCTATCTGGAGTTGGATGGGCGCTTGAAGACATCACAGCAGCCACAAGGGGGTGAGTACAGAATCTGAAACCTGACTTTGCACACGTTAAGAGGTACCTGGGTGGGGGATGTGGGCTGTGGGTGCTCCTAGGCCAGGGCGAACATGACAGGGTAGGTCCCTTGATGGGCAGGCTCAGTATCACTCCTACCCCAATAGTGTTGGCAGCCACCTACTCCTGGGCAGGTCCTGTGGGTTTCAGGTGTGCAGCTAATGGCGTTAGGCATTGAATCCCATGGGCTGGTGACTGTTTTTGTAAATGGTTGGGCATGGCCTAGTGCATAGGGCTGCTCCCTGTGTGATGTGTACGCCAACGTAAGTGGTGTTGCTGGCATTGACCAAGTGTACCCTCTGTCTCCCCCCCCTTTTTGCTTTGTCACCCTGTCCTTGTGTGCATTAGCATCATCTGGTGGAGGAGCAGAGGCACCGGCAATGGAGGGAGCTGCATCCCACATGGCCCATGAGGCCGAATCCACCGAGGGTGAGGGCACCAGTGGGACGGAGGGCGAGGGGAGCACCACAACGGGAACAGGAGGGGACACCACAGAGGGCGACTCCTCCTCCGATGGAAGCTCCCTGGTGGTGTTGGACACCTCTGTGCCCACCCTAACAACAGGAACAGCCACCACCCCCCCACCAGCACCACCCTCCCAGCAGCCCCTCAGCGTGTTTCCCGTGCCCGCTCACCCAGGAGGGTGGGCATCTTCTTCGCCCCAGGCACCTCAGGCCCTGCCCCAGTCAGCCCTGCTGCCCTCAGTGAGGAGGCTATTGACCTCCTGAGATCCCTCTCTGTTGGGCAGTCAACCATACTGAATGCCATCCAGGGTGTAGCAGGGCATTTGCACAAACAAATGCATACCTGGGGGGCATTCACTCTGGTGTGGCGGCCCAACAGAGAGCATTTCAGGCTCTGGCTTCAGCACTAATGGCAGCCCTTGTCGTTGTGTCTAGCCTCCCCCCTCCAACTTCCTCTACCCAGACCTAATCCCCTTAACCCCGGCCTATCCCAGGCACATCTTCAGACCAGCATTCACCCAAATCAACACACAAAGGTGGCTCAGGCAAACATAAGCACCACACTTCATCTCACAGTCACTCACACAAGCACCATCTCCATGCAGACACAGCAACATCCACTGCCTCCACTGTGTCCCCCTCCTCCTCTTCGTCCACCTCCCTCCCAGTATTGTCTCCACTCACACCTGCATGCACTACATCCTCATCCACTACCTCCATCACCAGCACGACCATCACAACACACCCCTCACTGGCAATCACCACCCCCACAACCATGCACACATCTCCTGTGTCCTCTCCCAGTGTGTCTATGTCCCCTCCTCCCAAAGTACACAAATGCAAGCACCCACCCACCCAAAAGCCATCCACCTCACAACAGCATCCAGCCCATGCACCTTCACCCAAACTCAGCAGAAAGACAGCTCCTACAACCACTCCCTCTTCTTCCACTCCCAAACCCTCTCCATCTTCCCACCCCAGTGTGCCTAAAAAACGTTTCCTGACAAACATTGACCTTTTTCCTCCCCCTCCCCCCGTCCTTCCCCCTTCAGGCAAGGGTGTCCTGAACCCATGGCAGCACTTCAGCCACCAAGTCGGCGTCCGCTGTGGTACCTGCAACTCCCAGGGGCTTCAAGGGGGCACCCGTTGGGCCAGCCAGTGTGCCATCGACCCCTGTAAAGGACCATACCATATGGCCACCTGCCAAGGTGAAGAAGGGGACAACATGCACCAAGGGGAAGGAGCACGACCCACCGAGCAAAGCCTCCTCCAAAACTGCAGCTGCCAGAGCCAAGGTCCCAACAGCAGCTGCCAAGGTGAAGAAGGGGCAGAAAAGCCAAGGCAAGGCACCTCAGGCTTCGGAGCCTGCAGGTGGGGGCCTGGTGGCCACCAACAGAACCGACAGCCCCACCACCTGCACTGCGGGCAGCACCGCCAGCATTCCCGCCACAAGCACTGTCACCTGCACCGCCACTGCCATCACTGCTGTCAACAGCTGCATCCTCAGTGGACAGCCGTCTGAGGTTGCAGGAGAAGGGCTGGTGCCTCCCTCCACCACTGGCAGCACCGGCACCTGCACCACGGCCAGCACCGCCAGCATCCCCACCGCAAGCACCGCCGCAAGCACTGCTGCAAGCACTGCCGCAAGCACCACCACCTGCACCGCTGACACTAGGACAACTAACAGCAGCAGCAGCCCCAGTGTGCGTCCGTCCAGGGCTGCAGGAGATGGGCTGGGGCCTCCCACCACCACTGGCAGCACTCCAACCAGTGTGCAGCCTTAGTCGCGCAGGATGGAGTCTGGCCCTGCCTCCGTGGACTTTCCTGCTACCTGTCCCCTGCAAATCCCGTGCCTCAGACACCCAGGTGAGGGAATGTGAACTGCCACACTCCATGTGCTGCATCACTGGGCACCAAGCCCCCTCCAGACCCAGTGGAGAGAGGCATCCACTCACCCAATCCTTGGGAGGATGAAGCAGACTGGGCACCAAGCCCCCTCCAGACCTAGTGGAGAAAGGCATCCACTCACCCAATCCTTGGCAGGATGAAGCAGACTGGGCACAATGCCCCCTCCAGAACCTGTGGAGAAAGGCATCCACTCACCCAATCCTTGGAAGGATGAAGAAGACTGGGCACAATGCCCCCTCCAGAACCTGTGGAGAAAGGCATCCACTCACCCAATCCTTGACAGGATGAAGCAGACTGGGCACAATGCCCCCTCCAGCACCTGTGGAGAAAGGCCTCCACTCACCCAATCCTTGGCAGGATGAAGCAGACTGGGCACAATGCCCCCTCCAGAACCTGTGGAGACAGGTATCCACTCACCCACTCCTTGGCAGGATGAAGCACACTGGGCATCAAGCCCACTCCAGAACCAGTGGAGAAAGGCATCCACTTGAAGACTGTGGCCTTGCACTCCCCAGGACCAAGCAGTGAGCAAACCACCCACTTGAGAGACTGTGGCCTTGCACTCCCCAGGACCAAGCAGTGGGCAAACCACCCACTTGAGAGACTGTGGCCTTGCACTCCCCAGGACCAAGCAGTGGGAAACCACTCACTTGAGAGACTGTGGCCTTGCACTCCCCAGGACCAAGCAGTGGGCATGGAGCCCCCTCGAGGAGCAGTGGCGTTATTCCATCTTCCAGCTGAGGTGCCCCCACCTTCCCCATCTCCCTGAGGTGCCTGTGTGTTTTTGACCCATTGCCCCTGCAGTGTTCTCTCTGTATTGAGGCAGGAGTCAAGTGTGGGCTTGGCCCATGATTTTTGGCCCAGTGGCCCACGGACATTTGCAGAGGACAATGTACAACCTTATGTACATATTGTATATTTTTGTAAATACTGTTTTTTGAATTGTTACGTATATTTGACTTTTTCTAAAATATCACTGTTTAACTCAATCCCTTTTGTCCTTGCGTTCTTCCAGTGGAATACGGGGTGTATATGTAATGTTGCTGTGTGTTTGTGTGTATGGTGTTGTAGGTGAGGGTGGGGGTGTTGCGTGTTGTATGTGTGTGTGTCACTCTCTTTTTCCTCCCCCCACCTGTGTCCTAGGTGCAGTACTCACCGTAGTCGTCGCCGCCACCTCTGATATTCCTGGTGTATGAAGAGGTATACTTACATGGGGACCTGTAACCCGGGCGCCATGGCGTCCTGGTTCTTTGTTGAGTGTTGAGAGGTGAGTGGTTTCCCTTCCAAACACTGTTTCTGCCATGCTTTTGATGGCATTGATACTGCCCCGGAAAAGCTGGTGGATTAGCGGGTTGTAATGGGGTGGGCGGTACATTGTCTTCCGCCTGTCTGTTGGCGGTGACCGCCGTGGTGTTGGTTGCTACTGCCGTGGCGTTCGGAGTGTTAAAGTGGATGTCTATGATGGCGGTTTCCGCCGTGGTCGTGATCCCATTTTTTTTACCTCTGACCTGTTGGCGGTATTACCACCGCTTTAACACCGACCGCCAGGGTTGTAATGAGGGCCTATGTGCTGTTTATTGTACCGGGTAAATAAATGCTGGGGTTATCGGAGTTTACCAGGTGCAGTACATTATCCCATAAGCTCCATTCTGAGATCATTTAAAGCTATGCCACAAGGCCTATGATGTCCCATGTGAATATAGGCAACCACAATTTGTGATGCGATCAGAGTCCAATGAATGTGTTTCAAGAGTGATGTAGCTGCAATGCTAATTTACACAACCATACCTGCAAACTGCTGGTTGTCTCATTGCTTTTTTGTTGAACACATGTCTTAGGTATTGTCTATTCATGAAACACAGGTCCCAAGGACTCATATCTTCTTGGACTGAGCTGATTTAATTATGGATTTCTTTATACATGGACAATTGTTTTTTTAATATTTACTAAGAGCCCTTTTTGGCATGTTTTTTGGAAACTGAGGACCCGATTTAGAACTCGGTGGACTGGTTACTCCATCACAACGCTGACGGCTATCCCATCTCCTGAAATCTAAATTCTGTTATATTCAATGGGATTTTAATTTTGGCAGACAGATATCCATCACCATTGTTATGGAGTAACCTGTCTGCCGGGTTCTAAATCAAGCCCAAAGTCACAAACCTCTTGACATGCCTCAATTAAGAAGAATGAGAACCTTATCTTTTGAGTTCTCTCTGTGCAATGCAATTATATCAGATATTACATCTTATTTGACTACATCTATTAAAGAATTCTGGCTAACAACTTGTTTTTATTGCAGAGCTTCTTATACTAAACGCAACAGACAGAGAGGCTGAATTTATGTGGAAACATGATAATTTTTAAGTACTGAATAATTGATGCAGAATCTGAGAACTTTCAACTGTAAGCTCGAAAAAAATGGCCAAACTTTGGGGAAGGGTGTTTAAAAATGGCACCTAAAAGGCTTTCACAGAGACTCGCCCTGTATGCTAGGTACTAAATCAGTCCCTGAGTTTCCAAGTCACACTGAGCCATTCCTACTCCATTAGAAGTAAGCCCTCAGAGTCTGCATTTAATGAACACTTACAAGTAGACTTGCAGTACAACTTGCACAGCCATGGATCAATGGTCCTAGGTTACTCTAGATTAGAGGTAACACATATTTCACTACTTCCAGCATATCTGGCATCTAAATGTATTTCCCCTCGAGCTTGGGATCTATTTCTGGAGCATCTTGCTCTTGATACATGGATAGCCAGAAGCTAAGTGAAAATGTGGGAAAAGCCACACAGACTAGAGGCATGGCAGGGAACGTCTGTCAGTAATCCCTATCCATGTGTTTGGGTCTTTTCTTATTTTCCTCCTTGCCTGGGAGCAGAGGGAGCAGTATATTTTCAATGCTATATCTTAGCCGAACACTTTTGGATAACAATAGCCACAAGCAGCACAATTCTTTTGTTTTAGCCAGCTACTACTCTCTCCAACACGACCCCAAGGATACCAGTATTTGTTTGACTTTAAACAGAGTCACATGAAAATGTGATCTGCCCCTACCTGATGAGTGAATGCATACCGCCCCATCCTCCACCATTATCCTTCAGCTCTGGGGTCTCATGAAACATACATCATGACACCTGTCCTCACTGAACAATGCATTTTATCATTTGCCCTCTTGAATGAATGTTTGCGCTGAAGCCAACTTGAGGATATGGTAGCCAGGTTCCACATAATGTTGACACGGGCTCCTCTTTGCCACTGGAAGTGGAGCATACCAATCAGGCTTAAATCCACAGTCACACAGTGAGGAGTCAGTATCACACGGTGGCAGGGAAAATGAGCAGGAAACCACTCTAAACCATGGAGGCTTTAATTGCCAACATTCATTGGCATCAGCCTCAATATATATTTTTTCTTGTTTTGGAGGAGCATGTTTGGGGATGGGGCATGGGGAAAAGAGCAACTTATGTATTTTTTCTCACAAAGCCATGCCATCTCCAAGGCTTCACCACATCCTCAGACTGTGAAATTTTGTTTTAATGGACAGGTCGCTCCATCTGATACCTAGAATTGTATTCAGCCCAAACCCAGATTATGGAGAGCCAACCTGAGCATTAGAAAAAGGTTGTAGTATAAAACAATCCTATAGCAGTACAATTAGCTCCAAAAAAGGAGTAAACCAATACTGACTCTGGATAGAAGCCCAGCATAGACCCAGACAACCAGTGAGTCTGCCATATAAGTGAAGCCTCCTCAAGAGGGTTGGTCTCTCTGCACTGCCTCCCAGCACTTTTGCAATTCTGCCATATCTTAGCCACATACCCATTTTAAGTTTGTTAAAAGATATAACACAGGATACATTGATCATTGAGCCTTATTTTAGGACCCACAATAGAACAAGTTGATCCTGAGGCATGCGTGGTGGGGAATACAATCATCTAGTCACATCAAACCTTGCTCCATAGTGTATGCTGGTGGTGTAGCAGGCCTACCATACATATTGGTACGTAACCCCCAGTATCTCTTCCTGTTGGGTAATTAAGACAGCATAAGTGAAGTGTGTGGTCCTCTTACACCATTTGACAACAAAATCGATGTGTCTGCAGCATTAATGATAGCTACACCCCTGGTTTGTGTAAACCTTGGTTTAAGTAAGCATTGAGGCAGGGAACTGAACAAAGAGAGTCTGTTCTCATCTTCGTTTTAATGTAGTGTTTGTTTGGTCGATGGTGGCTCAGTCAGAGGCCCTCATTACAACCGCCAGGGCTGTTTCGTCGGAAGCACCGCCAACAGGCTGGCAGTGCTTTCCTTGGAATTGTGACCGCGGCGTAAGCGCCGCGGTCGCACCGCCGGAAACCAGCGGTTTCCCGCCACTTTGGTCCTGGCGATTTTCCGCCACTTTGGTCACGGCGAATTCCCGCCACTTTGGTCCCAGCAGTTGTAATCCCCCAGGGTAGCGCTGCTTGCAGCGCTGCCCAGGGGATTACGAGTCCCCCTCCCGCAAGACTGACGGAAAGGGGAGTCATGGAGCTTTTCACTGTCTGCATAGCAGACAGTGAAAAGCGCGACGGTGCAACTGCACCCGTCGCACCGCCACAACACCGCTGGCTCCATTTGGAGCCGGCTCCCATGTTGCGGCCGACATCTCCACTGGGCCGGCTGGTGGAAACTAGATTTCCGCCCGCCGGCCCAGCGGTGATCTCGAAATGGCCACCGCGGGAGTGCGGCCTCATTGGCGGCCGCGCAGTGGATACAACTTGGCTGGCGGCGCTTGCCGCCCGCCAAAGTTGTAATGAGGGCCAGAGTGTTAATTTTATCAGAACTATCCACAGTTTTCAAACCTTCTATTCATTCTAACCTGTTAGACTATCTGCAGAACTGTGGCATGGGCAGGACTGCATTTGAATGGAAAGTCTTTTCTCTCTTTTACACTAAGCCGGTTTGACACTCTTCTTTTATGTCCTCTTCTTGTTGGGTTGTGAAGTGCCTCATGTTTCCACCTTTTTCCACCTTTTCTCTAGTATCTTCTGTTGTAATCAAAGTTCATTGGTTACTTTGCTGTAATCGTTTTTCTTGACATGTTAGTTTATCCTGAAAACACTGAGCTTCTCTTCTGACTGGAAAGGTTTTGGGGGCCAGCTAATTTGTTTTATGTGTTATCTGAAACACTAGGGGGGTTATTCTAACTTTGGAGGAGGTGTTAATCCGTCCCAAAAGTGACGGAAAAGTGACGGATTTACCACCAGCCGTATTACGAGTCCATTATATCCTATGGAACTCGTAATACGGCTGGTGGTATATCCGTCACTTTACCGTCACTTTTGGGACGGATTAACACTCCTCCAAAGTTAGAATAACCCCCTAGATTTCTTCTCATTTTCATTAGTCCTGCAGGTGAATTTTACTCATGAATAAGTGAAGACCAAGGTCTATGTTAGACCCACTGCCTTGCAAGGAGCACCAGGAAAAAACAAACATTTTATAAGGCCATAACATTTGTAAAAGATGGTTTGCTGCTTTGAAGCCATCTAATGACTATCTAATAACCTCTCTGAAAAAGGAACAGAACATCAAAGTTTGTCCAGAGACGACCCTGTCAACTAATGGGTATATACCGGTACATTTCACATTTCAGGCTGGAACTGCAGCAATTTCAGATATCTATTTTCCACTGGACATAAACACAAGATGCTTGCTCCTTTTCATACACAAACAAGTGGATTTACAGTGCAAACAGTTAAGGTAACAGAGGTATCATGCCCCCCAAACTTCCTGTTAACAGAACTGAAACAATCAATAGGGAATTTCCAGGAGATGCCAGGAATCATTTCCCAGAATTGAAATTGATTTCTAGGCAATGATATTTACTTTATTGCATGATTAATTAAAATCGTTGCACATGATACAATAAAAGAAAGTACAAACCCATAAAATACAAAAAATATTATCCAACACAAACACCCACTTAAAATCTCAGATGAGTAAACAAATTGCATATTATCCTAAAATAGACACAATTAAAATATGTTTAGGGTAATCCAGTTATGTATCAGCCTAAAATTCTATGATCGTAGATAATACACCTCTATTGCCCCTCAAAGCACAAGCACTTTTCTGTTTGTTGGTTCATTTGTCCCATGTGCATTGATGTTGTTTATAAAGTCCAAACTCTTATAAATAAAGTGCTGAGTGATAATTTCCATATGCCCCACTAACTGACCAATCTTGTGGGAATCAAGTGCAAAATGATACATTCCATGTGCCCCACTAAATGACCACAAAATAGAGTCCTAACCTGTCTCAATATCATGGGTTCACTTTGTTAGACCAGGTTTGCATGAAACCATGAAAAAGAACCATCCCCCCAAATGAAACTGTAATAAGCAGCTTAGCTCTCTTACTACAATGGCTAAAGCCGTGGGGCAGAGACCGCTCCATCTAAGAGAAGGGTAAAGTCAATTTGGAGGTAAGAGCCATTTCATCAACACGGTTTCTTTGTAGGCCTTTTCCTCCTTGTGGGTTCCCACATTTATTTGGCACTGTGCATAGTTTAATGCCTGCCTCACTTAAAAAAAAAGTTCCCAAAACAGGCCAGTTCCATGGGGACCACTGCAGTAAATATGTATCGTATGGATTCTTTACATGTTCCTAACCAATGTTTCAAGAACATGGGTTTTAAAAGCTGACATCTATCTAAGATCAGACGTGGACAGCAGCATATAAGAGGTGTTATAGATTCAGTGTGACAGAGAGTGCATTCCTGCTAATATCTCTGCGATTTCAGGGCAATGAAACTTTGATACATGCCAAGTTGTCAAATATTTTAAACATCCTTTTTTCTTTCTTTGCCTTGGCCCAACTACTATGATTTAGCATAAAGCTAATAACTTGCCTAAGGTGAATCATCCGAAATGAAATGAGAGTGCTTCCCTGCATTTGTATATTAATTCAAATATTTACGTGAAGGAAAGCATGGAGTCTCAAAAGAATCAGCTTGATTATCATTTTCTCCAATGATTGACAAAAGTTGACTAGCTAATAATTTCTCCAGACCAATCCTGCTCTCTTTGTGTGTTGGGCAGATTTCAGCGGATTTTCATCATCGCAGTAACTCAGAAGAAACTACATCTGCATGGAGCAGGTGAAGTTAGACCATACCTCTGGCTCATGTTCATACATATCCGTGAGAAATGAAAGCTACGGCTGTGAAGGCACTTATATAGGGGGTTCAGAGTAAACCATGGAGAGACTGAATTTTGGTTGTTCTATTGATGTTTGGAAATCAGTGCATCGCGGTTAGAGCCTATTATTCTATTTCTTCACACTACTTGATTTCAAAACTCCTGTCTCTCATGTTTCCTCAAAAGTAGATGTGAAATATTCTATTTCAATTGTAAGATTTCAGATGTATTTGTACACAGTAACTTTTTCCTATGTGGTCCTTGCTTCAATTAAACTTGAGGCTTTAAGGTGCCAGTTCCAACTTTGTGACCTGCATTTGTGATTGTACCAGTATTTAAGCTACGATTGCTGAGGTGATGGTAACAACAATGTCAAAAGGTGGTGCTGCACTACCATTGCAAGCTCGACTGGGCTCCACTTGGTAGCACTCCTGTAAGAATAAATTTGGGAATTTAATTATGCCTCCTTAATGGTAAGCTCATTCTGGGCCAGGAACGAATTGTGGGTGAAATGTAGGATAGTATTTGGTGATCACTCATGCTATGTGGCCAGAATATATAAAAAATCTATGCAATGTATCAAATGCATTTTTTGAGTGGCAAAATCCTTTCTGACTCTCAAAATATCTTTTGTGACTCATTCTGAATCCCAGTAAGGAAGAGTCTGCTCCTAATTGCAGTTTTCATTGAAACTCACCAATGGTTTGTGACCATAGTTGTTCAATTGCCAATGCTTAGTAGTGTTCGATTGACAAAGGGGAACCAGTCTCCTGAGGAAAGCTTTACCTGAGTGAATTTGGTGCGTCTTCTGGATTTATAGAGTAGTAGGCCCCCTAAAAGTACCATTTTCATGGAGGAACATAGAAATCTTAGATTTAAGGACTACACCTAACATGACCCCGTCAATCAAAAGATGAACAGATATATATGCTAAACTCTTGGGAAAAGTGCTATTCAATTAGGTGGAGAAGAGTGGTATGATCATTGCAGCCCAATTTGGTTTCCAACACAATAATAGTACTTGAGATCAGGCAATGAAAATTCTCTTTTTCACATGGAAGGTGCTGCCTGTCAGAAGGCAGCATTTAATTTTGTTTACGTGAACTTGAAGAGAGCTTTTGATGTGGTACACGTGTATTTGTACTAGCTAAAATTAATAGTTACAGGGTAGACCATGGTCACTTGTAATTTACCACTGTACAGCAAAGATATGCCAGAAAGGTGTGCTAATCTGGTGAGTTATATGTAGAAAGTGGGATAAGGCATGACAGTGTCTTGTCCTGCTCTTTACGTATCATTTTCCTGAACAATATCTAGACGGTTTCCATAACTGCAGATTTAGATGTCCCAGTTATTGAAGGTCCATAATTGCCATTCCTTAATTTTGTGGTGGGAGCTGTTCTCGTAGCGCAAATGCTAAACAACCTACATAGACATATTCTGCTATGTAAGGAGGTGTGTTCCAAATGCAGGTTGGCCATTGCTTTCACAAATGTGAATAGCAACAAACTGCGAGTAAAGCAATGTGCCTGTATAATCAGTTGATGGGGTAAGTGTGATTACCTTGCCATTAGACATTCATCCCAGTATGTCATTGATTGAGATAGTACAAAAGATAGCATTTGCCTTGTTACAGCAAAATGAGGCCATATGTGCATTTCATTCGATTATAAGTGGATGATCAGCACAAGCAGCAATTTGCACTGGATAGGTTCCCTCTTTTTCAATCAAAAGGCACTTTACACTTCTGTATGCTGCCTTGCGCCAGTTCATCACTTCACTTCGGTTTCCATCAAGGGGGCATTACTGGGGCATTGCAGTGCAAACACCCAGAGTTTTGAAGCATCAAAATCTAACACCTCTTTGAGTAAAGCGCCAGCAAGGAGAAATGTTTTCATATCTCAAAATAGCAATGCATTATATATGTGCGGAAGTCAACAGCAGACATCCAGTGCATGGGATCCTTCTCTATTTGTCTAGACATAGGACATTTTCCTGGGAATGATTCCAGTACAGAGCCTATGCTAGGTAGTGTGCACTCACCTCAGCAAGGCTGCGAATTTCACAAACCAGCCATTAAGAGTGCCAGTCCAGGGGACGACAGCAGCAGCAGACCAATTTAATATATATAACTCTGCACTGTTTCCCCCTTGTCCAATATAATGAAGCAAATTTAGTTGCTGCACTCTTTAGTAAATCTTCCCTAAGTGCTTTGAAAATGTTGCTTTACAAAGTTCCATAACCATCCAGCTTGATTTTTTCAAACCACATGGCTTGACTATGACCAAGACCTCTGGCCCATTGAATGTCAAGATTTCCCTGTGGACATGAAAACTATTAAAATGAAAAAAACACATTCACTATAAAGAGGGAGAGTCGATGAATGAAAGTATACAGAACACAACAGTGACTGACTGCATCACACTTGTATCTTCTGGTGGGTGGTAAACTTTTCTAGACAGTGCTGTCACTCATGTTGATGGCGCTCTCAAACAAACTATCCCTTGTTGAACATCTGCACTCATTGAAAACATAGGGAGCACCGCCAACAGGCTGGCGGTGCTCCCACGAGCATTCTGACCGCGGCGGTTCAGCCGCGGTCAGAAGCGGAAAGTCGGCGGTCTCCCGCCGACTTCCCGCTGCTCGGGGGAATCCTCCATTCTGACACCCCCTACCGCCATCCTGTTCCTGGCGGGTCTCCCGCCAGGAACAGGATGGCAGTAGGGGGTGCCGCGGGGCCCCTGGGGGCCCCTGGGGGCCCCTGCAGTGCCCATGCCAATGGCATGGGCACTGCAGGGGCCCCCGTAAGAGGGCCCCACTGTGTATTTCAGTGTCTGCAATGCAGACACTGAAATACGCGACGGGTGCAAACTGCACCCGTCGCACCCCTGCAAATACGCCGGCTCAATTCTGAGCCGGCGTCCTCGTTGCAGGGGCATTTCCTCTGGGCCGGCGGGCGCTCTTTTGGAGAGCGCCCGCCGGCCCAGAGGAAATGTCTGAATGGCCGCCGCGGTCTTTTGACCACGGTGCGGTCATTTGGCGGCTCCCTCCAGGCGGGCGGCTCCCGCCGCCCGCCGGGCTCAGAATGAGCCCCATAATTCCCTATTTTACATGTCCACCTGTGTTAACCACAAAATTGGTTTTACTGGAATATTTTTGACCATGGCGTTGTGTGGAATTCTCATTGTCCCTATATGAGAGGCTGCAGTAACCAGGTCTTGCAGCTTTAACTTACTTACTTTACATTTGCATAACTATTGCAGAAAGTGGCATGTTCCTTAAAGAACCATTTCATGTTAGAGGGTTGGCGTGTGGAAGGAGTGATCATTTTTTTGTTGAGCCTTTTGTATAAAAACTGTTTGGATCGTTATTGAGCAGTGAGAAGAGAAAAGAAGGAGACTAACCCGATAGTAAGCATTCTACACAGAGAGAAAATTACCTTGAATGGACCAGGTATGGAGAGCCTGCGCAGGCTCCCAGTCTGCCTGGGAGCGCTCAACCAATCCCGATGCTGCAGCTTCATGATTAACGCAGAGCAGGCTGGGAGCCTGTTCCTGCGTGCAGCGAGATGGGAGGAGGCAGAGGAGCGGCGCGGTAGCGTAGGGATGTGTTTTTTATTTTATTTTTATTTTATTTAATTCCCCCCGGCAACCTCTGTGTGAGCCGCTCCGCCCCTTTCATTTAGCACGAGCCGGGACTGCGATTGACCATGACCGAGTGACAAGAAGATATGAGGTGAAACCAGAAAATTTAGTCTTTTTCAACCCTCATAATGCCCCACATGTAAAATATCAATGAACACCTATCCCCGGGGATAGTTTGTAATGTGGAATATCAGCCTCCTTGATTTTGTCTCTTCATGTAATCACTTTAATTTACTGCAAGATGGAGACTGACATCATTATGAATACATAAATTAAGTTTGACGTCTGCCACTAATAAAACACTGACCACTCCTGGAGTGGGTGCGAATAATTCTATTCTTTCTTTGATTTTTATACAGGCAAAATTGTACACTACATGGATTGAACTCTCTGACCTGATTGTATTACCATTCTACATAACATAATCCCAAAATCCAACTAAAACACAAATATGCAAGCTGATACCTTCAGCACCCCGTTACTCCAAAGACGTTACCAACAACAAACTCCTCAACAACATACAGGAAAGAAAGTGAAAGAAAAACAGCACGCCGATGACCTCACAAAGGCTACTTATCACATCAGCCAAAGCCAAAAACTATGCCAGCACAATAAATGAAGATACTAATAGAAGTGAATCACTCCAAAACAATCAAGCCCCAGCCCCCTGTCAGACCCTCCTCTTTTACATTAAACATGCAAGTGCAGTGCCAACAACGACTTTTTCCATTAAAAACATGTACACAATGGGAGGATACAAAAAACCATAACAACCTAAAAGTTGCTTCTCACCTGAAACTGATTCCTGCTGCTGCATCTCATAGTGGTCGTCTTTCAAACCCCTGTCTACAAAAGACCTTGCTGATATCCTCAACTCCTTCAACCTACTGCCTATAAAGATGATGGCGTAGCCTTATTCTTCATCAAAATCCTGTCTACAGAACCTCTCTTACTCCTATTTACCGCTGCAAACACCTCCCTTGTTCAAGACATCTTCCCTAAACTTCTCAAGAAAGACCAGATCCTCCCACTCTTGAAAAAACCCATACTGGACCCTGATGATCTAGTCAACTACTGGCCCATCATTCATCTACCCTTAATCGTCAACATCAACAAAAATGTAGTGCAAGTTCAAGAACACATCAACACCTGCCAGCTCATAAAGTACTATCACTCCGGCTTCAGGTCATGCTGTAGCACTGACACATCTAGCTTACCGATCATGGATGATCTCTTGACCACAGATAAAGAAAGCTCCTGTCTGCTGATATTACTGAAACTCCCACGTGCCGTTGGCAATGTCAACCAACTCACCCTTACACATACTCTAAAGTTTTGAGTGATATATGAGGAAAACATCTTTCAGTGGGCCTCCTTCTACCTATAGACACCAGTCTGTTCACATTGGCATGCCCATGCTCTAGAAGGTCGCAATCAGCTGTAGAATTTACCTAGAATCCATCTTGTCTATTTCCATCATCAACTTCTACATTAAGATCCCTTTGAGGTCTACTCAGAATTCACCCATATCTCAAGGCACCTGTCAAAACCATCCAACTGTATTTGAAGGTTTCCCTTTGCTGCAGACATCCAACTTTCAAGATAAGTTTCAAGACTACAATCACTAACTTAACTTTCATTTACCGTAGATTAATAAAATTAATACACTTTATTGTTCTTTAACTATGGACATTATATCCATGAGCATGGTAAACATGATGGCTGCTCTCTCAAACCTTTCACAGACTGTCAGCCAATCTTGTGCCTTCTTTTCCTTACCTTCCCTGACAGGATAATGGCTGTATTCATATTGCAAGTGTGAACATTATGCAGCTACATATTTGGGGTTTTCTACTTGTTTGTCTGTTTTTAAGTGTTTAGAGCCCCCCAGCCAGCTCCTCCATGTGTTCCCTCGTCTTGGTCTTTACTGTCGGTTCCCTTCTTTCCAAAATGAAATAAGCTTTGTGATGGTTTTTAATACTTTGTTCTAAGTTCACCTCTCCAAGATGGGCATGAGCCATGATAGAATAAAACAAAAACGATATGATCGACGCACCCGGTGCACCTTATTGCATGTATGTTTTTTCCTTATCAAGCATTTTTTGTTGATTTTGCTGATGCAGAAATGGATCGTTAAAAAATACTGGGTAAGTCAAAAGGTTGGATAACACACTTGAATGGCGCAACCTATTGGTTTTACCACTGTTCGTTATGTTTTATTTTGTAATCATAAATTAGATTTAATTGTATTTAATTCAGTGAATTGCTGAGGTCTTTAACCTATACAAGCCCAATGACACTGTTTTATAACACAAATTGCACCAAAACGTCTAAGCAGATTTACACCAAACAAAGCAAAGGTATTCCCGTTTGCTAAGTTTGTTGTAATTTTGTTCAACCATTTTTCTGAAACATGTTGGATGAAAAGAAAGCAGAAAACACCTGATCAGCCAGACTCTGGATTAGCCATAACTACACAGTTGCTATCACCGCCCATATAGGTTACAGGGTTTCAGGAGCGAACACTTATCCCTGTCCTGAGAAAAAATAAAACAAAGAGTATAAAGGGACAGTTGACATACATTGAAGCAAATGGCACACGTGGGATTGCCTAATGTACCCCCCCAGTGTTACAATTAGCTTATAAAAAGTACATTTTGTAACAGGATTTAGGGATTCTAGGCCAGATTCACAAATCCTGAACCGTCTCTGGACCCCACCTACTCTGAGGGGTCTCTGGATTCTAAATCTATTAAAAACATTTGGCACATTTTAACTGTGCTACGGATGTTGCTGCCATCACAAGACTGGGTACAGGGCCACCTTTATTGTAGATCAGGCCCTTCGACCAACTCATGCTGATGCTTGCCAGCTGTTGTGAGGAAGTAGCCATAACCCAAGCATCTGGGCTCTGGCGGATGCATGACTGGTTTATGGCTGGCAAATGAATACTGTTACTTTTGAGTAATAATAGCAGTGTGCTTAATCTCAGGACAGGCTTTTAAGTGCTCGGTGCAAGGAAGCCAAACTACTGGCTTTTAGTTGTGAAACAGGAATAGACTGCATTTTACCTGTCTGCACTTTCTGTGCGTTTGTTATGTATGTGGATTGCCTCTTCCTAGCCCTGTAGACTCAGCTCTAGTGACAAAGTTTGCAAATCTTGGCTGACCTGCCTCCCTCCCGGTCTCCCAACCCAGGGACCCTAGTTGCCACCTGGATGGCCTCTGGCTGGTGGATCAAGGCCTATATGGAGTCCGACTCCCACCTAAGTAACCACTCAGTAGGCCTATTTCACATTTCCTTTCAGGAATGTCCATCCCTGGAGTCCAGTTAGGGTTTAAGGTTAAGGGTGTCCCCCATGTGCCATCCTCCCAGCTTGGGCCTATAAGTGCCTGTGAAGGACATAGGGCCAGAACTCATGCTTCTCGAGTACTCATTGATTAATTTGTGCAAGTTCCCTCCTTGAGTTTGGTCATGTGATGAGGGTTGCCAACTCCTCCCCTAGTATCATACAGCCTTAGGAATTAATAATTTGACAAGTATCATCAAATACTCTGCTAGCTCTCTAACCACTGCAAGGTCCTCAGGGCTTGGTCACGTAACAAGAGCTTCTGACTCCTCCCTTAACACATCTGCTTAAACTAGTTCCCTGGGGCATCTAGCATAGGGTTCCAGCATCAGAATGTTATAACCTCTGTTTGGAGCTGTTAAAGGGCCTAAGACCTGAGATTCTGCCTCTACAACACCCTAATTCAAGATAAGTCTGTACCCTTTTATTGATACTTTCCAGTCAGGACTATTCCCTCCTGAGCGTTCCACTCTCACCCCTAGGTGAAGGATCCTCACCCTGGTACAAAACACTATCAGCCCAAGTGGCTACCTACTAAATACACTCAATTTAAGATTTAATCACTCCTAGCTGTAATCCAGTACCAGTGTCGATGGAATTAAAGCTTCCGGATATTACTCAACAACAGCTTCAGTGACTGGGACACTCTCCTGGACTTCCAGGACTACCGATCCTCATTTGAGAAATTAATTGTTCTTTCATATTTTGTTCACTTTACATGACTTTTGCATGTCAGGCAATAGTTAACAATATTCTTCTGACGTGTTGTGTTCATGAGCTTCAAATATGCATGATTATGCCCTCCTAAATATCCATAAATTGTTGTCAAGACACTGATCTATACTATGGGGCTGATTCATAAAAATAAGTATCAGCATGGGGAAGTAGTACTAAGGAACACTTTTATGTAATTATACATGTCTTTGTGAATCAGCCCCGAAATGTCAAAATCTCTGCTAGTCCTTTCTTTTTGTGATAACTGTATATGAATCCTTCCTGAATATTTCTGTTTTAGATATGTTGTGGCCAATTCATAAGTACATGTAATAGTACATATAAGAGTACTACAGAAGTATGACTTTACATACTCCAAAATGCCTGTATGACTATGCCCCATCATTTTTAAACATCCACACTCACTAGAACAAATGGCACTTTTTGTTGCTCTATGTAATACAATCTATCCCAGAAAGTATGAAATGATGGAATGAAAGATTATGCACAAATTGTATGCCATCTATACCGCAAACAGCCTGACAAGTAGACTCCAAACAATATGACAACTAGTATCTTTTGCATGACAATACGGGGGAAGACTACTGGTGAAATTCAGGACTGTGTCCCAAGTCTATCCCTGTAGATCTTGACTCATTCTGAATCTCCCTGTCTCTATCGTAATCACACATAGAATAACACTAATTAGAGTCATCCAGGCGGATCTCCAGTCTTGCTCCCTCCTATTACTGGTTTACCCTGCTTCACCAATGTAACTCAAGTGGCACCCTTCTGCTGCAACCAGCATTGAAATGGACAGATTGAAAGACACAACTTCTAATGATCTGGAGAGCTGAACTGTGCCACAAGGCGATAAAGTTTTAAACTGAGCACCTCCCTTTTACACCTATTATTCATCACATGATCAAGTGCTGCATCCCAAGACAAGATAAGAACACCTCTGGTGTCACACATGCATGACAAAAAAATATTTCGCACACAGGCATAAAAAAGAGAACAGTCTTCCACCTACACACCCTGCACAGTGCATCATGCCACCCAAGAGAGTATGTGTTGCAGTCCCCACAAATAATAGCAACCTACCACATGTACACCTCTTGACCTCACATTATTACATCATAAAATAAATCACATTTTCCAATGAATTTTGAGGATTTATTTATACAGGTTCTGGATCTTAAATTCCCTGGGTATAACCTGCAAACAGTACCTCCACAACCATTAATGTCGGGGGACAGCCCTTCAGTCTGAATATCAATTACTAAAAACAGGACATATTTTTTGGACTTACCAAAAGCCTAGTGACCCATGTCGGTTGCTGCTGGTCACAGACATGAACCATGATGATCATGTTCTGGGTGTGGATTTTGGGCCTGCCTTGACTTCCCCACCTCTGCTTATACCATAGGCATGACCTTTAGATGTATATTTAGATCCTCAGCCAGAGCTTTCCTAGGCATGGTGATAGTGATTCTGAAGTTATTTGTAAGATCATCATTTAGCATTTTAGGGGTGTGAAACAAGCGTTGTAAAGGAGAAGGTGTCTAGTCGCCACTAAACTTGCTATTCCCTTCCTCGTTTAGAGATGGGGAAAGCACAAGGTTTCATGTAATAGATCCTGAGCCTGCTCGGGTGTCAGAAGCCTATGACTGTGCCAGAACGTTCGAGAAAGTACTTCACTTTCATAGCTCTTAACATCTATCTGTCAACTTGTCATTTAAGGCGTATTGTGTCTTTCTATTCTCATGACATTGTTTCTCCTAATGGGCACTGGTCCGGAGGGAGGAAGGTAGGTGTGTAGCAGCATTCAGCTATGCTAGAGTTGAACAGGATTATAGAAGAGAGGCGGTGAAAAGCTGGACTCACATAGTCCAACACAAAAAAATATAAAAGCTGATGGGAACTTCTCAAGACGTGCTTTTGAAATTCTTATCTGGGTCAATTCTTACAGTGCTAAGTGACCATGTATTTGTGCTATGTGAGCAGGAAAACAAATCTCACTCATGGTTATAACTGTTGGAGTTTCAATCAACTTCCCTTGCACAGCACTTAGTAGAATTAGAACTTCATGCGCATGATATTAAGAAATCGTTTTTGGCAGGAGACTCAATATACATTACTATATTTTAGGCTTTGGTTGACAAGACCTATTATTTTCAATACAGCTTTAGAAAGGGTTTTCGATCAGCCCCTTTCTCATTACTGTTTGATGTGTATTTTCTATCTCAAGTGTTTGCTCTTGATCTGATGGGTTTCCTCCCTTTTCTTCTGTCTACCTCACCCAGGAGCATTTCTGTCTTACAGAGCTCTGAGTGAGTGAGTTGCATCCTTCCACTCTTGGCTTGAGCTTACTCCTTTTTTTGTATTCAGCACTCCATGGGAATGCTTGTGAGTCCTTGCTATCTCCCCGGCTTTTACCTCTGCTTTCCCCATGTGCTTTCTTTTGACTTCCTTCTCTGAATCCCCCTGCCCCGCTCTTAATGTTACAAAGTGCTATCAGCCTTCTCACTTCACACTTTGAGTTTCCTTACCTTTTACTTTATCTGTTTCACTGTCGCACATTTTGTTTTTTAGCTTTCTTACGTTTTATTTCATCATTTGAAAATGATGGTCCTTCATGTTACAACAGAAAATTAATTTAGAATGGCTGCAGTGAGTCACAGGGCATGCACAAACATGCATCACAACACACATGCGTACATGCATCACGTTGTATGTTTACGCATCCCAACCATCTTGGAACTGTAATGCGGGCCATACGTGCATATGCATCACGACACATGTATTTGCAGGAGGGTACCAATCAAAAAAGCATTGCTAAAGACAATAGCTCGGCCTTTTAGAACCGAGAGCATTTGATTTTGCTATGGCTGTTGAAACTTCAGTCCCTTTACCTGCACTGTTACTGCATGCAGTTTGACCCTCATTATGTCCTGTTGTGGCTCCATTGGGTTCCTTCTTTTTCACAGCATTATCTCGATAGTTTTGTTTCATTTCTGGGACTTTCTCTCATAAGAATGCTCTAAAACTATTGCTTATGCCTTTGTATAATGCTCACTGCGTGTTATGAGCTATTGTCTTTACAAATTGAAGGACACTCAGTAGTACGTGGTTTATTTCTTCTCGCATAGGCGCAAATGATTGAAAGGTGCACTGGAAGTGGGAGGAATTTGCACCAAGTCGCTGTTCTTGTCCAGCAGTATTAGGACAGATGGATCGTGTGTTTTTAGGGTCGAGCCTGCGTTGCAGCGAGACGCTTTTGTATTTAGAAAAGGGCTCGGAGCCCTGTCAACTTCACATCAGTGTTTTTTATTGGTTCGTGGGCTTGCCTAATAAAATCTGCTTGCTTTCATTAGTCAGAGGCAAGCATACATCATGCCTTTTCTGGTGGCTAGCCCTCCTCAAGCGCAGCGACCAAGTACAGAAAACATGCGAGGCTCGCTGTTTTCAATCGGGCTCGTGGACTTCTTTTTCTCTAATTTACGAGCGTGATCTCGCTTGGCAGAAGACGAGCGTTTTAGATAGTTAATTTCACTTTTTCGGGTTGTGTACATAAATGCACTTTTGCCCGATAGGTGAAAAGTCGGGTTAGCAGTTTACAACGTGATCAGCTCTAACATGAGCAAACGCGAGACACTTTGCATTGTAAATGCTTGTTTTATTGTCTGCGGTGGACTTACGCACCACAAAGCGCATGTGCATCTCAGTAAAATATGAAAGAAACATTTGCTGACTTCTTTTTTAAATTTTAGGTATGCGGCACAGTTTCATTACAACAAGTTTCTAATGGCCAAATCGGATCAACTGTATTTTTTTAAAGACCAGCCAGCCCCTTTGAAAATGCGTCCACTCGCTTGTGGGATTTGAGCTATAGACTAGAATACTAGATGATGCCTGGGCCGAATTATTTTCAAATAAGACTCCAAATACAATGATTACAATTGCCAACTGATTGATATCGAGACTTCAGCTAGATTATTCATTTTGTAGCCATGTTTTTGCATTTTAACACTAGGCAGTTCAGGTCATCCATTAGTGATGTGCAGGCTGCTAATTCTTGCTGATTCATCTATTTTTTGGGCAACTAATACGTGTGTAGCTACTTGCCTGAATATCAAACACATGTGCACTGTAGTTGTTATCTTCATCAGTACATATCACAGCTTTTATTTTTGTCCATCTTCTGGGCAACTTGTAGTTCTGTTTTGTCTGCGGAAAATTGTCGGTGGGCAGCAGATGCACCTGTGCAAGATGTTGTTAATCATGTTGACAAGCAGGTGTCTCCTAAATGAATGCAGCTGCCTTTGATGCTATTTGTTTTCTTCTAGCAGTTGCAAACCTTCTGCAACCATGTTTTTAAAGGGTGAAGTAAATGCGGGCTCCTGCCTATTCTGATGTTCTACCTTTCTGCTCATTGCATCTATCGAAGATATTTTCAACGTAGGCGTAAGACAATAGATCAATGCCAGAATTTCAATGCCACCATTTAGAATTATATGTAAAATCTTCTCATGTGATGTCCTGAAATTATGGTACTGAATCGGTCCTCTTGGACCAGTATTTTACACCCCTCATCTACTGGTTGGTATTTAATTTTAAAAATGCCCCTTAATGTCCCTAAAATTCATTATTATGCCACAAAGCCTCTCTCCAGGTGACAAGATTTTCAGAATGTAGATGTATTTTTTTGTAAAAGCTGGTTAGAATTGTATAGTCATTTTCGTTATTGATGGTGCTAGAACAAAGTAACTACTCCCAAAAGGATACAGTTATTTTACCATTTCTAAGACTTATTTCCACCTAACATTTCAACAACAGGGGAGGTGTGGCCAAAAAGACCAATATGATGGAAAAAAAATTAATAACCTTCTAGGACCTCCTCTGCTATCTTTATCCTGTCCACCAAGGGTATAAATGAATCCGGTGCTTGTAGGTGCCTGGACCCCCACCCACACTGAAACCTTGCGGAGCAGCAATGGTCGACTGGCTGACATTCTTCACTGAAAGCACGCTGGGCCTAAGATGGTACCTGGTGAGCCCTGAAAGAACCTGTTCCTTGCTCGCTGCAGGGGACTCCCAGAGAGGCTTCCTGAATGTGCATTTCCCAGGTGGTGGTCATAGGGATCCTGGGAAAGGAGGGCGGTCCTCCTAGCCTGGCTACCGATGGCTCTGACTGACCTGGGTACCTTCCTGCCCAGAGCTGCTCCTTGCAGGGCGGGTGCTGAGAGATGGCCATGCACCTAGATTCTCCCTGCTCATCCTCTTGCCCTCAGTGTGCAAAAGGCTGGTGACTAAGGATAGCAACTCTTTGGGTAATCCATCTCTAATGAGGTCAGCGGATGATCCCATGGGGAGATCCTGTCCTGAAACGAGTGATAGTTAGACCTTGAGGTGACCTACCAACCACCTCCTGGTCATTGACATGGCTGTCCACGCTGCTGTTTGTTTCTGCGCACTGGGAGGCAAGCGGGTTGGGGCCCACCTTTCATCTACTCGCCCACTGACCCTGCATTAGACAGATAGTCCGAGGCTTTAAGATGGAGGCTGTGCACATGGCTCTTCTTTATTCTCTGGGAGCATTAGACACCAGGGGTCATACTAGAGATCCTACAGTTTGGGCCACACAGGAACCTCGGAGGGGCCAGGTATATTGGGGTGAGTACCACTGGGTGCAAACTGGGACCCACGGCCTCCACTCCCCTCACAGAGTAGCTGGGAGAGTGTCTTGTTGATGCTTGAGGGTGGCCACATCCTGTCTCTTCTGCTGGGAGACCAGTGAGCCATTGCCCATCTCCTCCTCTCTTGCCCCATAGCCCAACTCCAGACCTCAAGGCTGAATTGAGTTGGACTGCACACACGGACTTTTGACTGACCTAACTGGGGCTATGGAGCACCTGGGGTCACATCAGGGGCCCCACTGCCTGAAGCACATTGGGGCTGTGAGACTACTGGCACTGCTGAGGTGAGGCTTGGTGGGGTAGTGCCTTACTGTTGCCTCTCATCTAGGGCCTTATAAGATGGCCTTGACCCTAACTGGCCCACCAACTCACCTCTCCAACACATACATCCTGTCCCGGCACACCTCACTATGGGAAGTATAAAGAGCCTGGCACACACACCCAAAGAAAAATGGACACGTTTACAATGCATCTTCCAATGGAACTGGCCTCACAATAGAACCCTCCCTGACACAGCAACAAACCACTTCTCATGACCTGGACATCATCTTTCAGGCTCCTCAATCCTCCAGGGATGTGGTTGAAACCAAGATGGAGAAGGTGGGAACTGACACATCGCTTTTGCACCACGATCTATGTAACATGGCCACTAGGGTTTCTGAGGTAGAAGTCCATGGTTTGACACTGGAAATTGAGGTGGCCAGAATCAAATGTACTTTTTCTTAACTCCTTGTGACTACTACCACCATGGAGACACACGAGGAAGATGCGGAGAATAGGTCCAGATGGAATAACTTGAAGTTCGTTGGCGTCCCTAAGGTGCTGGAGGCCCGCACCCAGCAAAATCTAAATCATGGCTTACATCATGGATGCCAGAGGGGAAGCTTACCCCTTGGTTCGTGGTTGGAAAAGTGCATTGTTCAATTCGGTTTATTGGTCCTTTCTGTTCTAGCTCCTAGGACGCATGGACTTCGGTCCATGGTTAGCGCTTGTATATGACTCTTATACACTGACCCTTCCGGCCAGGTGTGAATGAATGAAGTAATTAAAGATAGGATTCTGATTTGCAGCAGCACCAGACAGGGATGCCCTTTGTCCCCGCTTCTCTTTGCCATTGAACCCCTGGGAAGGCTAATTTGCTGCGATGTGCAAGACTAGGCCTGCAGTGGATCAAATGGAAGAGAAGATCACTTTATATGCAAATGATTTCCGCTTTTCCCTAGTCAAGCCACATCTGTCAGGACCTCACGTGTTGGAAATGCTAACATTAGGTGAATTGTCATCAAGTCATTTGTGGTCCCTCTCCGAGGTGATAAGAATACTGTAAACTGTAAAATATCCATTCTAGTCTAGAAACTAAGGTGGTCATTATGACATTGGCTGTCTATTTCAAAGACTGCTGTTGTGATGGCCCCCAACAGATCGCTGCTGAGGCGGTAATCTGCCTGCCAGATTATGACACACAAACACAAAACCAACAGAAACCAGCTACAACCACAAGTCTGCCAGACCCAATGAAGGTGAAAAACTGTTGGACCCACCACCCTCACTGCTACGCCAAAAAAAACACCGCCCTCCAAATTATGACCCACAAATCACCACAGCGGACATTCAATGGTAGTCAGCCATTGGCGGTGCACACCGCCGCGGCAGAATTGGGCACCCAACACCACTGTAAGCCAATATTGGCCAGAACAAAAAACCCACACCTGACACATATACACACACCCTACACACCCACCTACAGCATTATAAAACACCCCCCACAAAACCCACAATCCTTTGCAAACACAAAAAGACTGCTACACCTTGCCAGACCAATCCCTTGGAGAACTGCTCACACACACCACATCTACCTATACATCCGTCACGCATCATACACCACACAGCATACCACAACACTGAACACCCTCTGCAGAACACACTCAACACACAATAGGCATGTGTTTAACAGATGAGGTGTTGTGGGTGATGGTGGAGGAAATCGTCAGGGTAGATCCACAGCTGTTTGGTGCACAGGTCCAGCAGATCTCCATTGTCAGGAAGATGGAGCTATGGCGGAGGATCGTGGATGGGGTGAACTCCATGGGACAATATCCACACACAAGGGATGACATCCGAAAGAGGGGAAGGTGCATTCCATTGCATCAAGGCACTAGTTCGCCATCATGAGGACTGACGGTGGACCCCCACCTCCTTCCCCACAGTTCATAGCATGGGAGGAACAGGTCTTGGCTATCCTGCATCCTGAGAGTCTTACTGGAGTCACTGGAGGGCTGGACACTGGTATGTCACCATTTCTAACCTACCTCCACCGATACCTGCATGGCATGTCACCACCTCACCCTGACTCCCTACACCCCACTCCATCCCACACAGTGCATCACCCCAATGACCACACCTAAATGTGTACCCCTGCATGCCCTACCCACTGCAAGCACATCCTCCCAGCTCTGCATGCACACCCACCAGCAATGCATGGACAACATGTAGAACTACCAATCCCACAATCCATCACCATACACTACCAAAGATGAGAGGACAACACCAAACCCATAGGGAAAGGTAGAAATGTGGAATATGTGACAGACAATGACCCTGACAAAACATTTGCATCCCCACAGGTGCCCCAGCCAATGTCAGCGGCGAGCACTTGCTACAGCAACCCAGTCCTCCTCCAGAAGATGCCTTCAGTGATGACAGCAACTCTGGATGTCCCAAGCTGGATGAACTCCCTGGCCCATCTAGGACCACTGGTCAGTCAGCTTCCATATCCCACAGTCAGTCCACCACAGGCCCCTCCAACTCAAATACCACAGCAGCCACTCAACATCCCCAGAACCCTGTCCCCAGGACACATCAATCAATAGTGTGCCCACCTGTGCAGGGACCCGAGTCGACACAACACAGGCAAGAAAATGAAGGTCCTGGTGTAAATGCGAGTAGGCACACTGTTCAGGGGACACAGGCACAGGGGGCCAGGGACAGTGGGAGGTCAGCTGTGCACCAGGGGGAGACCAGGCCCAGGGAACCAACTGCCCAGGAGGTACTCACACATGTCCTGGGGGAATACCAGAAATCCCAGGACAGGAAGGGCCAGGTAATTACCATCTTACAGGAGAACCAGTGGCTGCAGGGGGAACACCACCACCAGGTCATGTAGCAGTTGCAGGGCTTAAATGCAAACATGGCCTCCATTGCAGGAGTGCTGGGTGACATGGCGAACATCATGCCTGAGTAAACAACATACCAGCGGGCACCTTCCACTAGCCCGTCCACTCACCAGCCATCAACATCTGCTGCAGCTAGTGGACAGGAGGACCTACCACAAGACCCACAGGCCACCAGCACCCCTCCCTCTGCAGCAGAAGAACCACCCCGCAAATGTTCCCTATGACCCATACAGACACCAGAGACTGTTGCCAAGACCAAGTCCACCACCAGGAAACGAGCCCCTTCAGAATGTCCCCCTTGGGGCCACTGAGTCACCTTGTTCACTTTGGACTGCCATTGTTCCTCCTCCTATAGCCCCATGGACACTGGACCTGTGCTACAAACCATCTGTGCTATGACACTGAACTTTTCCTCAACCATCACCCCACTCTGTTGCACTATCCCTGCATCATAATCACTTCAATAAACACCCTTGAACACAACTGGAGTATTAGTGCTTTATCAGACAGAAATGTGCAATGTATTGAACTGCATTATCATGTGGAAATGTCTTGTAATGTGTGAATACATCCAAAAAATGTGTTTAAGCAGTCTGTAGTCATCACATCAGTACACAGTTGTAACCACACCAACATCTGTAAAAAGGTACGGCATAAATGGCAGTCATTTGAAATGTAAAGCAGTGATTGGCACAACACAGTTGGCACACAGCACTTAACTAAAATAGAGATATGAACAGATCAACAGTCTTAAGTGAGTGTCATTGGATGTACTGCTGTATGATATGTGTCCTGTTGTACACATCCTCCTCCTCTTCCTCCTCCTCACTGTTTTCAGTGTGCACTGCAGCCACAGGTGCATTGTCTCCCCCCTCCTCCTGCAGGTAGGGCACTTGGCGCCTGAGGATAAAATTGTGCAGCATGCAGCAGACCACCACAATCTGGCAGACCTTCTTAGGGGCATAGCATAGGGACCCACCTGTGGGATGTGGAGATGTATTGATCAGCAAGGCACACCATCTGGACATTTAGAAAGTGGAACTCTTCCTATTTCTGTAGACCTGCTCATTTGCCCTGAGGGGAACCAAGGCAATTTGGGTCCCGTCAATGGCCCAGATCATATGTGGTATGTGTCCCTTGGCGTGGAATTCAGCCTTCACAGTGGGCAGATCTTCAACATGGGGAATGAGGTGTAGCTGCTCATGTGTTTGAGTAAGGCAGCCAAAACCCTTTCAAGCACAATAAAAAACATTGGCTATGATGTTCCTGCAGCCAAGCCCACTGTCACCTGGAAAGAACCACTTGCCAGGAAGTGGAGCACTGAGAGTACCTGCACTACAGGGGGAATTGCTGTAGTGCTTTGGATATCAGAAATTAGATCAGGCTCCAATTGGTCACACAGTTCAGTGATTGTGGCCCTGTCCAGATGATAGGTGAGTATGATGTGCCAGTCCCCTAGCGTAGCCAAGTCCACAAGGGGTCTGTACATGGGTGCTTGCCTCCTCCTCCTCCTCATCCTCCACAGTGGTTGGTATCTAAGTGAGCCAAAATTAAAATGTGTATGACTACAGGAAGTATGGACACACAATATCAAAATACACAGCGCAACATGTATGTAGAAGACTGGAATTGAATAGGTGTGTACAACCTATACCAATGACGCACATAAATGAGTCCAACATGAGTACTAGCATTAGGAAATGGCAACCGCCTGTCCTGTATGCAGGGACAGTTGGAAGTGACTGCCGGCGTTTTGGCGTCGTGGGAGAACGCAGTCTGCACCGTAGTGCAACTCCTCATTGGCTAACATGGAGCTCAATGGAGTACAGGAACCAATGATGATCAACGCCAGTGGTGACGGTGTTCACCACTGTGGACATGACCTCCATTTTCTCTGAACCACTTCACTTGATTCCTGACTCTCTCCGGATCAACATGTCCACTACTTGCGTTGCTGTGCCCTGTGTCTGGAACCCGCAATGGCCAGTGCTACAGGGTAAAGGGCCTAAGCCTTTACTTCCGAGGAGCTGGAGAAGCTTGTGGATGGGGTACTACCCCTGTATGGGCAGTTGTATGGGCCTCCAGACCAACAGTTGAGTACATCATAGGTACGTTGGATGCAACATGGCTGCATGTGGATGTATCTGTGTGCTGGCAGTGTGTCATTTGGGGGGTTTTGTTAGCATTCAATGTGTGTGCAGAGGTAGGGTCATGTGTGTGCTTAATGTGGGTCATAAGCAGAATATATGCCATCTGTGTTACAGAATGGTTTGTTGAGTTCATTGTGTCCTTTTGTCTGTGTCTCCTCTGCAGGTCAGCGCCCATCAAAAGAAAGGGTTGTGGCATGCCATCATCAAGGATGTGCGGACCCTGGGGTTCTGTAGCCAGCAGAGCACCCACAGCAGGAAACAGTGGGAAGACCTGAGATGCTGGGCACAGAAGACCGTGGAGGCCCAGCTGGGGATGGCCTTGCAACGAGGGAGGGGTGCCCGTCGGAGCCTGACACCCCTAATGGCACACATACTGGTGGTGGCCAATCCTGAGATGGATGAGTGCTTGAGGGAAGCACAGCAAACACAGGGGAGTGAGTACAGACTGTGGGGTATTCATTTTTTGTTGCCCGGCATGGGGTTTGGGTGCAAGGTTCTAGTCAGTGGGTGCCCCAATATGCCATTTTAGCTTTTCCAGTGTGGTCCTGCTTAGCTATGTAGCATGGTACGTATATTTGGTATTGGTAAGTAGCTAGCATACCATGGCAGACAGGGCTTAGTTAGTCCCAGTGGTTGTGCAGATAGTAGTGTTTGGGTTCTTTACTGCTGTTGTACCCAGGTAATGGTTTGTCATTCTGGTCCTTACTGCACTGTGTTAGTACCAGTGAGTGATTGTGATGTGTATGCCATATGTGCTGTTGTTGCTGTAATTGACCCTGTGATCCCTTTCTTTCTCCCCCACCCTCTCTCCTTTTCTCATCCTGTCCTTGTGTGCATTAGCATCATCTGGCGAAGGAGTAGGGGCACCGGAGAGTGGGGGAGCTGCATCCCACGGGGCCTATGGGGTGGAGAGCACTGACACCGAGGGGATCAGTGCGTTGGAGGACGAGGGGATCACCACAGGGGAGACAGGAGTCATGACAGCAGACTCAGATTCCTCCTCTGATGGAAGCTCCCTGGTGGTGGCGGACCACTCTGGGATCACCCCATCTACTAGATCTTCCACCACCCCGTACCAGCACTGCCCTCCCAGTAGCCCCGCACCCAGTTGGCCGTGCCTGCTGACCCAGGAGGGTGGGCGTCTCTTTCGCCGGAGGCACTGCAGGCCCTGCCCCCATCACCCCTGCTGTCCTCAGTGGGGAGGCTATTGACCTCCTGAGATCCATCTCTGTAAGGCAGGGAACCATAGTGAATGCCAGCCAGGGGCTGGCATCCCAGATGCAGCAATGCAATGCCTACCTGGAGGACATTCACAGTGGCTTGGCTGCCCTACAGAGATCGTTGCAGTCTCTGCCCCCTCTCTGACGGCAGCCAGTGTCCCTGGTTCTTTCGTCCCCCCTCCAACTACCTGTTCCCAGTCCCAAAGCCCTCTCCCCCAACTCATCCCAGGCACACAATCTGGTGAGCATGCACCCAAAACAACAGATATGACTTGCACAGACAAACACAGTCACCAAACTTCACTCCAAAGCACACACACAGCCAACACACTCATGCACACACTACAACAGCCATTGCCTCCACTGTCTTCCCCTCCTCCCTCACGGTCACATCAACACTCACACCTTCATGCACTGCATCATCAGTCCCAGATTCTGTCACCTGTACAGATTTGCCCACAGTCACCACAACAGCAGACACACAGACATGCACACCACACACCACATGCGCAGTCACCACCACCATAATCACAACCTTATGCAGCACACCCACCTCACTTGCAGACACCACCACAACAAACATACACATGTCCTGTTTGTCCTCTCCCACCCTGTCTGCCTACCAATTACACATAAACGCTTCCACTCAGACACCCAACAGGCATCCACCTCACACATGCACACTGTCCATGCACTGGCACCCAAGTCCAGCACACCTACTCCTTTTACAACCACTCCCTCTACCTCCTCATCCCACAACCTGCCCATTAGTCCTCAGAAGCTTTTCCTTTCCCGACTTGACCTCTTCCCCCCATCATGCCCGTAAGAAGAAGATCCCTCCCCCCAGACCAGACTTCACCTGCCACCAAGGGGCACAAGACTGGCACTCCTGTCCCCTGCCCCAATCCCACTCATTTGCCCCCTAAATGGAAGAGTAAATACCCACCCTCTCCCAAGCCCAAGGACCCCCCTCCCAAGAAGAAAACCCCCACTGCCACCACCCACCCATGCCCCCTGAGGTTCCGGCCTATTAACAACATGATGCCCGTGCCCAGTGGAGTGACTGGGCAGTCAGGAGTCAAGTTGGGCCTTGGACGTTGCCCTGTGGCCATTTGTTTCCTATGGACTGGCCAATGGCCCTTGTTGTACATATGTATATATTTGCTTATTTGAAATTGAGCTAGTTTTCCAACATTATTACAGTGATTGGACCAGAGGTATGTGTCCTTGCTTTCTTTTCTCCTGGGTTGTGTTTCTGTTGATTAACTCTACAAATTTTTCTGGGTGTGTGTTATGTGTGTTTGGTGTGTGTTGTGCGTGTATGTGTCACTCTCCCCTCCTTCCCTTGTGTGCTAGGTGGCTGTGCTCACCGTTGTCGTCTTCATCGGCATTGGTGCTCCTGGACTGTCATTGCATGGTACAGCATCGGCAGGACTTCCAGTTCGGGTTCCATGGCGGCCGCGGACTCCTCTGTGTCCCTGGAGGTGAGTGTCTCCTTTCATATGATGTGTTTTCACCAGGCTTTTGTAGGCTGTGTCCCGCCCTGGAAATCCTGGCAGTCTGCTATGTCATAATATGGTGTGCAGGTCGTTGTCTTCAGCCTGCCTGAAGGTGCCTACCACCATGGTCAGTGGATGGACCGCACTGGGGGTTCAGGTGGTACATTGGCTGTCTATGGGAGGGATCACTGCCATGGTCATAATTTGGCGGTCTTCACCGCCAGCTTAGCAACGGTACTACAGCCATCGTTGGCGTGGCAGTCATCTGACCACCAATGTCATAATGAGAGCCTAAGTTTTCAGTACCTAGGCACTCAAATGGAGGCAGATTTTTTTCATGTGGTATGGTCTTGCTACCGGATAACAGGGTTTTGGAGAGGCAATGAAAGGATGCTCTCTTAGGTCCTGGACAGGTCAGTTGACCTAACCCCACAGGGGGGTCTGCATGGTATATTGGAAGGCCTAGGTGGCCCATGTTGTGTTTTGGTAATGATGGGGGTGGCCAGGATGATCGCCAAGCGGGACATCACTCACAAATGGAAATCCCTTCAACCCCCCACTCTGGCCGAATGGTGTATCAGGGTGAACTGGTGTGCCAAGATGGAACAGCTGATCTATCAAGCAAGGGGCTGTCCAGAGAAACATAGTAAGATTGTTGGACGTACTATGGGCTTGAAACAATGATTGAGGATGGTGTAAAGAAGACTGTAATGTTGTGTATGATTGGTTCCATTGTGCCGAAAAGTTTTGTATCAAATGCTGTGAAGTAAAAAAATGGTTTATCAAAAAAGAAATCACAACAGTGGCTAAATGTAGATGGCCAATGTGGAATTAGGCACACAAATAGCATATACACTCATAAGGTATTAAGTGTTGCACTACCTAAGAAAAGAAAATTAGTGATACTTTTAAAATAGCATGATTTGAAGCTAAATTAGAAATGACCCAATTGAAGAGGAATCAGTGATGGACAGTAGTTTGGTAGAAAATGTTTTTAAAAGTCTGCCTTCTGAAATCACACACAACGTGGGCATAGCGTAATGTATCAAGAAATGTTTGTAGTCACAAATAGTATGGTGACTGGGGAAGTGATGGTGATGGAAAGTATGAATATCAAGTTCTACTATGAAAATTCCTAGCTCTTGGCTCAACTTGGACTGCATTATACACAGCGACGACAGCATGTTGGAACCTTACTGGTCTTTTCAAAAAGGACATCAGTATGAGTCTCCCATAAAAAAACACATTTCATGAAATGTTACTGATGTTAATAACCAGAGGAAACTAGGTGTGCCTTATCTAGCAAGGAATCAAGCACATACTTTTCACAGTCTCCAATTGGAAATGGAACAGAGCAAGTAGAACAAGCAGGAAATTGTGATTGCTACTCTGGACACTGAATACAATTTCGATGCAGATAACTAGTTAGATGGATGCATCTCTACAGCAATCTCACTGTGACTTTGAGGGGTATTTGTATTTTCTAATTAGTGGTACCAAAACTGGTTGCCCACTCTCAAAAACCACTGGAATAAAACTGTTCACAACTCTAGCTAAATTAAGGTATGAAGAACATGTAATTCAAATGAGGAACCAGATTAGTTTTATTGCATTGTATTGCAATAACATGATTTACAAGTTTTGAACCTAGAACTAATGTCCCAACTGGTATTGACACCACATGATCTTTCCAACTGGCTGCTGGAATCCAATTCAATTGCTAAATTCTCTTGCTCTAGGGAGTATTTTGTCATGGAAGGGAGGCAGAGCTGAGCGATTACAGAGGTAACACTCAGCAAGGAGACAAGGCAAGGTAATACCAAGCTACTCAATGATTAATCTAGCCACTAAACAACACAGCACAGAAGATAGGGAAGAACAAAGTATGATCAAAGTAAGGGGTGTACTGGTATATGAGCAAAAGGTCTTTTTGGAGTTTAAAGAAAGCCCTTTTGATTGACACCAACATATTACTCTTAACAACAGTCATAGAGAAATGTCATAGTGAGGCCTGCTGTATAGAGACTGTTGTACTTAGGGCAAGGCAGCCAGGACTGACAACACTGAGACAGGTAAGACTCCAAAGGACCTGGATACAACAACAGAAGTCTTTCCCTTGCCTGATCGGAATGGAGACCAAGCCAGAGGCCACATTGTAAACGGATAGCGACTGCAATAGACAGTGGAACAAATTTAGAATGGAACAGAAAACCAGAGTGGAAAAATAACCAGCATAGAGGACAGACAAGACAAAAACCAGACAAGGAGAAAAACAGGACAAGGAATTCTGAGCGGGGCTTCAGAAATAAAGAACAGGAATACCGGAATGGGAAACATCCTGAACAACGAGGTCTAAACCACTACTTGCCTGAACCACTACTGCTAAACAACAAAAAAATCTCTACAACGAAGTACTGAACAACTACTGTCTAAGCAACGATTTTGCCTGAATAACGACTGTCTGAACAACACATTTAAGGTAAGTTTTTCTTTTTTTTATGGTTTATTAGTTTTTTAGAATTTATATATATAAATAATACATATATATATATATATATGTTGTTTAGAATTTATATACATATATATTTATATATATATGCAGATAATATATATATATATATATATACACAAATACATATAAGTTGTTTAGAATTTATTTATATATATATATATATATATATATATATATATATATATATATACAGTAGTGACTCAACGTTTATTCAAGAAACAAAAGGACTATAACTTTCCATTCATTTGACAATGGTGACAACTTTTAGTATTTTTACATTTTCTCTTTACAGTATTTCATGACACAAAGTGACAACCGTGATTAGCTTCATTGTATGAATTCATTATTGCTATGTGCAAACTTCCAAAAGACTATAGTGTCTATTTGAATTCATTATGTTGTATAACTATTGTATGTCTGTTGAAATGGAATCAATAGTAGTTTCACCTGTAGTTTTACAAAGTCCTGGTGACCCAGCTATGCCATGGGATGATTGGAAGGAAGCTTTCACGGCTGATACGGAAGCTATGAGATGGGGATATTTTACATCAGAATAAAGCATAGTCTGGGTACAGAAGGTAGAAAAGTGCTGAAAAATTTAACCAATTTTGACATGCCAGAATTTGATTATATGGACTAAGAGGATAATGACGTATATGAAATGCCTTTAACCACCTTACAAGTGAACTATGGTAAGAAATTAAATATTGTTGTGGGAAGGAATACATTTCTTTCAAAAGTTCAACATGCAGGGGAAAGCAATGAGCAATATGTTGGTTGTTTGCTCATATTGGCAGCTACACATAGGTTGAAAGACTTTGATTTCTTAGAAAATATTTTTAGAGATCAGTTGATAAATTGAACTGCAAACTTGAAAGTTCAAGAGATACTGTTTAGTTTAGATAAAGAACCTACATTAGAAAAAGTGATTGCCATTGCCAAAACAATTGAGATTACTCCCAGTTACCTGAAGATAATGAATGCAAGATAACCTGTGTTTAAGTGTGATGGGAGTGAGAATACAGTAGCAGAAATGAATGCGGTAGTTAAGAAAAACATTTAAAAGCAGCACAAAGGGCATAATATTGATATTAAGAACAAATCCCAGAGTTTTAGATGTGAGAGTTTGAAACATCGTGCATCATCTTCAAGATGTTCAACTATCAAACAATCAATCAATCAGTGTATTTGTAGAGTGCACTACCCACCTGTAAGGGTCTCAAGGCGCTGAGGGGATGGGGGTGCTGCTACTGCTCGAATAGCCAGGTTTTGAGGTGCTTCCTGAAAGTCAGCAGGTCTTCGGTCTGTCGTAGGAGCCATGGAAGGGTGTTTCAGGTCTTGGCGGCGAGGTGGGAGAAGGATCTGCCTCCAGAGGTCACTCTTCGGATGCGGGGGACGGTGGCGAGAGCGAGGTCGGCTGAGCGTAGTTGGCGGGAAGGGGTGTAGAAGGTGAGTCGTCTGTTGTGATAAGGCTGGACCGGTGTTGTGGAGCACCTTGTGTGTGTGGGTGAGGAGCTTGAAGGTTATCCTTTTGTTAACAGGGAGCCAGTGTAGGTCTCTCAGATGGGGAGTGATGTGGCTGTGGCGGGGGCATCGAGGATCAGGTGTGCGGAGGCATTTTGTATGCGTTGCAGTCGTTTGAGGAGTTTGGCCGGGACTCCTGCAAAGAGGTCGTTTCCGTAGTCAAGTTTGTTGCTGATGAGGGCTTGGGTGACTGTTTTTCTTGTATCTGTGGGGATCCATCTGTAGATCTTGGGAAGCATGCAGAGGGTGTTGAAGCAGGATGAGGAGAGGGCGCTGACTTGCTTGGTCATGGAGAGTGTTGAATTGAGGATGACGCCTAGGTTGCGTGCGTAGTCGGTGGGTGTCGGGCTGCTCCCAGAGCGGTCGGCCACCAAGAGTCATCCCAGGCTGAGGGGTTGGCGCCGAGGATAAGGACCTCCATCATATCTGAGTTCAACTTCAGTTTACTGTTCCTCATCCATCGGCGACGGCCTTCATTCCTTCGTGGAGGTTGGATTTGGCGGTGAGGGGGATCTTGGTGAGGGAGAGGATCAGTTGGGTGTCGTCGGCGTAGGAGATGATGTTGAGGTTGTGTAGCCGGGCGACGTGGGCGAGCGGGGCCATGTAGATGTTGAATAGTGTAGGGCTGAGGGACAATCCTTGGGGGACGCCGCAGATGATCTTGGAGGCTTTGGATCGGAAAGGGTGGAGGTGGACGCTCCGGGTTCTGCCGGAGAGGAAGGAGGAGGTCCACTCCAGAGCTTTGTCGCGGGTCCCTGCGTTGTGGAGGCATGTGCGTAGGGTGTGGAGGCAGACGTTGTCGAAGGTGGCAGAGAGGTCCAAGAGGATGAGGGCCACGGTTTCACTGTTGTCAAGCAGGGCTCCGATGTTGTCGGTGGCGGCGATGAGGGCAGTTTGGGTACTGTGGTTGCTGCAGAACCCTGACTGGGATGGGTCTAGAATGTTGTTTTCTTCGAGGTAGTCTGTTGACGATATTCTCGATGACCTTGGCTGGGAATGGGAGCAGGGAGATGGGACGGAAATTCTTGGGGTCTTTCGGGTCCGCCATGGGTTTCTTGAGTAGGGATTGATCTCAGCATGCTTCCAGCTCCTGGGGTAGGTCACGGTCTCGAAGGAGATGTTGATGACTTTGCGGAGGTGGGGTGCGATGGTGGCGCTTGCTTTGTTAAAGATATGGTGCGGGCATGGGTCTGACGGAGATCCAGAGTGGATTGTGCTCATGGTTTTGATTGTGTTGTCTTTGTTCACATTGGCCCAGACGAGCAGGGGGTTGTAGTTGAAGGTGGGTGGAGAGTCTGGGGAGTTGGTGGTTGGCAGGGTGGTCTGGCTGTTGAAGCTGTCATGGATGTCTGTGATCTTGTGGTGGAAGAAGGCGGCAAGGGAGTTGCACAGGTCTTGTGATGGTGGGATGTTGTTTGTGCTGGAGCTGGGTTTGGAGAGTTCCTTCATGATGTTGAAGAGCTCCTTGCTGTTGTGTGCGTTGTTGTCAAGGAGGTCTTTGAAGGAGGTTTTCTTGGCAGATCTGATGAGGTGATAGTGTTTCTGCATGGCGTTCCTGAAGGCAGCATGGTTGTCTGGTGTCTGTTCGTGGAGCCACTTTCTCTCCAGTGTCCGGCAGGTTTGTTTGGAGGCTCGAAGGTCCGAGGTGAACCAGCTGGCTCTCTTGCCGGTGCCTCTGTTGGAATGTTTATTGAGCGGGGCGAGAGTGTTGGCACAGTCGTCAATCAAGCACCAGAGGTTGCAGGCTGCGAGGTCGGGATTCATGGGTTTGGTGGGCGGTTTTTGGGCGAGGCTGGTGTTCAGCTGGTCTTGGCTGACTTTGCTCCAGTTGCGGCGGGAGATCTGTTGGGTGCGGTGGTGGGTTTCTGGAAGGTGCAGTGGATGCAGCGGTGGTCGGTCCATGGGAGTTTGGTGGTGTCGCTGAAGGTGACTTTGTGGCTAGCGCAGAAGACGGGGTCCAGCATGTGGCCGGCGTAGTTTGTTGGAGTAGTGACGAGTTGTCTGAGTCTGAGGGTGGCGAGGTTGACGATTAGGGTGGTGGAGTTGGGGTTGATGTTATTCTCCAGGTGAAAGTTCAGGTCGCCGAGGAGGATGTAGTCAGCGGAGGCTAGGGCGTGCCTGCTGACTAGGTCGGCGATGGAGTCACAGAACTGAGGCCGTGGTCCAGGGGGTCTGTAGAGGAGAGTTCCTCTGAGGGTGGTGTTGGGGTTGGTGTGGATCTGGAAGTGCAGGTGTTCGGCGGTGCTGAGGGTGTTGTCTGTACAGATCGTGACCCTGATGGTGTTCTTGTGGACGATGGCGATTCCGCCTCCGACTCCGTTGGTGCGATCCCTGCGGGTGATCTTGTTGCCATCCGGAATGGCTATGGCGATGTCTGGAGGAGGCGTTCATCCAGGTCTCCGTCAGGAAGGCAACGTCCGGGGTGGAGGTATCGAGCAGGGTGTTTAGTAGGATGCATCGGAGGTAGTTGCGGTCTGGCTCGGCGGGTGGTTTGGCGATTTGGAGGCTGGTGAAGCTGCAGTTCCGGCAGGTGAAGTGTCTCTGGGTGTGCCAGGAAGCAGGCGTGTGCTCGTCCGATGTTGAGTGCGAGGAGGGTGCTGGCGGTGTAGTGGCGTTGGTTGACGTGGAGGTTTTGGGGACCAGGGGTCCTGGTGCTGGGCATGGTCCGGATGCGGACGGGCGCAGACGTGCTTGCCTTAGGCGAGTCTTTGCCATATGAGGGGAGGTAGGAGGGAGGGTTAGCTTGGACGCATTGGCAAGAAGAGGAATCAAGTAGAGGGAGGGGGGTGGGACAGCAGGGATGCAGCGGTGGGGAAACGAGGACAAGGGGCAGAGCAAAAAAGAAAACCAAAAACCTGGAGCAGCAGCAATCGTCACAAGGTGCAGGGAAGCGACCTGCCTGAAGCAGGGTCAAGGGTCGCTCCCTTCACCGTGCAGCGGCTGCCATATAAGGGGAGGTGGGAGGGAGTGGCAGCTGGGAGGTGGGAGCGGGGCAGTGAATGGGTGAGCGGAGGCAGGGACACAGGGACAGAGCGGCGGGAAAAGGGATCAAATAGATGGAGGGTGTGGGGCCGTAGGGACGCAGCAGCGGGGAAACGAGGACAAGAGGCAGAGCAAAAAAGAAAAACCAAAAACCTAGAGCAGGGGCAATCGGCACAAGGTGCAGTGGAGCGACCTGCCTGAAGTAGGGTCAAGGGTCACATTTGAGTATAAATGACAGAGGCCCAGGAACACAGGGGAACTGGGAGGGCTGCTGTGTGACAGGGGGGGAACAGGCCAAGGGAACACACTCTCCACGAGGCCCTCTCCAACATCATGGGAGCCTACCACCACTCCCAGGAGACGAAGGCAACGGTACTGGCCAAGTTTCAGGAGACCCAGCCCCTGCAGGAGGAACAGTATTTGGGCTTCAGGGAGGAACTCAGAGCCATCAATTCCACCCTGGGCACCTTCGTACAGGTGCTGAAGGAAGTACTCAACACCAGGAGGGACACTATGGCACAACAAGGGGCCCCTGACACTAGCCTGGACGATGAACTGCCCACCACCTCCGCCGGCGCTAGTGGACAGGAGGCACCACCACAGGACCACCACACCAGCACCCCACCCCCTGCAGAGGGAGAACCACCCCGCAAACGGTCCCAGAGATCCAGGACAAAGACAGAGAACGATGCCAAGACCCCCGCCAAGAAATGAGACCACCCTGAATGTCATCTTTCTGTCCCACTTTGTCACCCTGTCCATCCTCAAACTGCCCAGCTCCACTTCCTATGCCAATTTGGGCAATGCACCTGTGAGACTAATAGACTGGACTCTGCCATGGACATTCCTCCACCATCACCCCTGACCATTTTACAACCCCCTCCAATATTGAGCACTTAAATAAACACCCTTGAAGCACAAAACAATCTGGAGTCAGTCTGTGAATTCAAAATAGTGTATTAGCAATTGCAGTGTCAAAATGCTCTTTCAATTGTAATGTCAACATACCTATGTCACACAGCTCTAGTCCATGAGGAAACAAAGCAGATGTCACACTGTGGGACACACATCTGTGAAATCGTAAGGGAAAGTGACAACTCAGTGACCATACACTGGGTGAAAACGACAGACAGTAGAGAGGTAGTAGTGTTAAAGTACATGTAGTAGGCAGGTTTGTATTCTTACATGTGTCTCACTGGAAATATTGCAGGATCACTGAGTTCCTGTTGTCGATGTCCTCTTCTTCTGCTTCCTCGTCTTCACTGTCCACAGGCTCCACAGCTGCAACAACACCGCCATCTGGACCATCCTCCTGCAGAAAAGGCACCTGTCGTCGCAAAGTTAAGTTGTGAAGCATACAGCAGGCCACGATGATCTGGCACACCTTCTTTGGTGAGTAGAATAGGGATCCACCTGTCATATGGAGACACCTGAACCTGGCCTTCAGGAGGCCGAAGGTCCACTCTATTATCCGTCGAGTTCGCCCATGGGCCTCATTGTAGCGTTCCTCTGCCCTTGTCCTGGGATTCCTCACTGGGTTCAGTAGCCTTGACAGGTTGGGGTAACCAGAGTCACCTGCAAATGGCGAGGGACAACTGTTAAACACGCACTAACCTGTAGGGATATACCCAGACAACCATTTCCCCTGACTTGCTTCCAGGTACTCACCTAATAGCCACACACGGTGCCTCTGGAGTTCACCCATCACATAAGGGATGCTGCTATTCCGCAGGATGTAAGCGTCATGTACTGAGCCAGGGAACTTGGCATTCACATGGCAGATGTACTGGTCTGCCAAACATACCATCTGGACATTGATGGAATGATAATTCTTCCGGTTTCTGTACACCCGTTCACTCCTGTGGGGGGGGGACCAAAGCCACATTGGTCCCATCAATGGCACCTATGATGTTGGGGATATGTCCCAGGGCATAGAAGTCTCCTTTCTCTGTAGGCAAATCCTCCCCCTGAGGGAAAACGAAGCAGCTCCGCATGTGTTTCAGCAGGGCAGACAACACTCTGGACAAGACGTTGGAAAACATAGGCTGGGACATCCCTGATGCTATGGCCACTGTTGTTTGAAATGACCCACTTGCAAGGAAATGGAGTACTGACAGCACCTGCTCTTGAGGGGGGATTCCTGTGGGATGGCGGATAGCTGACATCAGGTCTGGCTCCAGCTGGGCACACAGTTCCAGGATTGTGGCACGGTCAAGCCTGTAGGTGATGATCACATGTCTTTCCTCCATTGTCGACAGGTCCACCAGTGGTCTGTACACTGGAGGATGCCGCCATCTCCTCACATGTCCCAGCGGACGGTGCCTATTAAGGACAACAGCGAGCACAGTGTCAACCAACTCAGAGGTACGTACCCACAGCTTACACAGAACACGAATCATAATCCGAAATTTGGCCTGTATGAGTGTTGAAGCAAGGCCTAGGTATGTGTGACGCAGTTAAAAATTTAGACATGTGGGCCCCTGAAATGGCGGCTGCCTGACCTGTAAAGTGTGACAATGGGATGTGAGGTAACTGCGCTGGTGTTGTACACCGTCACGGGAGGCGGTCGAAAACCGCGGCGCAATGCTGCATTGGTTAACATTGGACCCTATGGGTCCCAGGAGCCAATGACGATGTACGCCGGTGGTGACGGTACGCACCGCCGCGGACATGACCGCCATTTTTTATCGTTCAATCACTCGATACCTGATCTTCGACAGGAGAGGACCTACACTGGAGGTGCTGCTGTGACCTCGGTCTGGAAGAGACAATGGCTTGTGCATCTGGGGAAAGGGCCCCTGCCTTCACACCGGAGGAGTTGGAGAAACTCGTGGATAGGGTCCTCCCCAGTACACGCTACTCTATGGTCCTCCAGACAAACAGGTAAATACACTGGGAGCATGCTGTATGGGCTATGCCTGTGTGGAGTGGGGTGGATGATAGATGGGGGGGGAGATTGAGGCGTGCATGAAACGACGGTGAGTGCATGTGCATCATGGCAAGGGTAGGGATGGGGGCCAATGACTGTGATGGTGCATTTGGTAAATAACTTTTCTTTTCCCCCTGTATAATTCATGTAGGTCAGCGCCCACCAGAAAAAAGATATTTGGCGTGACATTGCCAAGGATGTCGGGACCCTGGGGGTCTACCATAGACGGAGCACCCACTGCCGTAAGAGATGGGAAGACATTCGCCGCTGGAGCAAGAAGACGGCGGAGGCCCAGCTGGGGATGGCCTACCAACGTGGGAGGGGTGCCCATCGCACCATGACCTCCTGATGTTCAGGATCCTGGCGGTGGCGTACCCGGAGTTGGATGGGCACTTGAGGGCATCACAGCAGCCACAAGGGGGTGAGTACACTCTCATTCTGATGTTTTTGCGGGCAGTGGAGGTGTCTGGGTGGGGAAGGTGGGCTGTGGGTTTCCCTAGGCCAGGGCGAGTGTCCTAGTTAGGTCCCCTTGTCCTGGCAGACCCTGTGGCACCCGAAACCCACCTGTGTACAGTTCCAAGTACACCTAGTCAGGCTACTGTGTCAGTTGCAACTAACAAATGCATTCCTGGAGGGCATTCATTCTGGTCAGGTGGCCCTTCAGCAAGCTTTTCAGACTTTGGCCTCAGCACTGATGTCAACAATTGTCCCTGTCTCTAGCCTCCCCCCTCCAACTTCCTCCACCCAGACCCAATCCCATCTTCCTCAGCCTATCCCAAGCACACCTTCAGACCAGCATGCACACACGCCAACACACAAGGGAAGCTCTGGAAAACATAAGCACTACACATCCCACAGGCACTCACGCAAGCATCACACACATGCAGACACACCAACATCCACTGCCTCCACTGTGTCCCCCTCCTCCTCATCTCCCTCCTCCCTCCCAGTCTCGTCTACACTCACACCTGCATGCACTACATCTACAGCCACTACTACCATCACCAGCACACCAACCACCACACCCCGCTCACGTGCAGTCACCACCCCCACTGCCATTCACACGTCCCCTCTGTCCTCTCCCAGTGTGTCTGTGAGGCCCCCTCCCAAGATACACAAACGCAGGCACACACCCACCCAACAGCCATCCACCTCACGACAGCTTCCAGCGCATGCACCTTCACCCAAAGTCACCAAACAAACACCTCCTACAACCACAACCTCTTCCTCCACTCCCAAACCCCCTCCAGCTACCCGTCCCAGTGTTCCCAAAAAACTTTTACTGTCCAACCTTGACCTCTTTTCCACACCTCCCCCACCCCGTCCCTCTCCTAGGGCCCGACTCTCCAGGTCCCAACCTAGCACCTCAGCCAACAACATCTCCGGGACCAGTGATGCCTGTAGTCACCGGAATCTGGAGTGCCCCGGCCACCAGGGCAGCCAGTGTGGCACGGAGCCACAGCACGGACAGTCCCCCACCTGTCAAGCATCAAAAGTTGGCCAGTGCCCGGCGGGAGAGGGGGAAGACTCCAGCCACCAAAGCCGCTCCCAGGGGTACAGGTGGGAGTGTGGATTCAGCTGCGACACCTTCCAAGGTGGGGAAGGGCCACAAGAAAGTCAGCAAGTCTGGGAAGAGCAGCACAGCGGAGAAGACCGCTATCATCCCCGCTGCCCAGGAGGCGACTGCCATCATCCCTGCTGCCCAGGAGGCAACCGCCACCAGCCCTGCTGCCCAGGAGGCCACCGCCACCAGCCCTGCTGGCCAGGAGGCCACTGCCACCAGCCCTGCTGCCCAGGAGGCGACCACCACCAGCCCTGCTGCCCAGGAGGCCAGCACCAGCTCAGCTGCCCAGGAGGCGACCGCCACCAGTCCTGCTGCCCAGGAGGCGGCCGCCACCAGCCCTGCTGCCCAGGAGGCCACCGCCACCAGCCCTGCTGCCCAGGAGGCCACCGCCAGCACTTTCCCAGCTGGCCAGGAGGCCACCGCCACCAGCCCTTCTGCCCAGGAGGCCACCGCCAGAACCAAGCCAGCTGCCCAGGAGGCGACCACCACCAGCCCTGCTGCCCAGGAGGCCACCGCCAGCAACAGCCCGGTTGGGCCAGACAGGACTGCCAGAACCAGCCCCGCTGGGCCAGACAGGACTGCCAGCACCAGCCCTGTTGGGCCAGACAGGACCGCCAGCAGCTGAGTCACTGCAAGGGACCCCACCGCAACAAGCATTGCTGAACAGGGCACCGCAGCCACAAGCACAGCTGAACAGGGCTCCGCCGCAACAAGCATCGCTGAACAGGGCACCGCCGCCACAAGCACCACTGAACAGGGCAATGCCGCCAAGCACCGCTGAACAGGGCACCGCCTCCACAAGCACGGCTGAACAGGGCACCGCCGCCACTAGCACCGCTGAACAGGGCACCGCCGCCACTAGCACTGCTGAACAGGGCACCACCGCCACAAGCACCGCTGGTCCATGAGCGTCAAGGGCACTGACGCTACTGAGTCCGTCACGAGCAGGATGAAGCACTCTGGGCACAAAGCCCCCTCCAGAACCAGTGGAGTATCACATCCACTACCTCTGTCCTTGGCAGGATGAAGCACTCTGGGCACAAGGCCCCCTCCAGAACCAGTGGAGAAAGGCATCCACTTGAGAGACTGTGGCTTTGCACTCCCCAGGATAAAGCAGTGGGCAAACCACCCACTGTAGAGACTTGAGAGACTGTGGCTTTGCACTCCCCAGGATGGAACAGTGGGCAAACCACCCACTGTAGAGACTTGAGAGACTGTGGCTTTGCACTCCCCAGGATGAAACAGTGGGCAACCCACCCACTGTAGAGACTTGAGAGACTGTGGCTTTGCACTCCCCAGGATGGAACAGTGGGCATGTGGCCCCGCATGGATTTGGCGTTGTGCACTCAACCAGCTGAAGTGCCCCCCTTTCCCTTCCCCCTGAGGTACCTGTTTTAAAGCTATCTGATGCCCCTGCAGTGTTCTCTCCGTCATGTTCGGGGTTGAGTGTGGGCCTCACCCATACCGTGTGGGCCCAGTGTTCCACGGACTTCAATGGAGCACTACCTGGACTACTGTTCTTGGTGTATATTTTGTTTATAGTGTATATATATATATATATATATATATTTGCGTACTGGATTTTAATATATTGCAATGGTTACACTCATTTCCTTTTGTCTTTGCATTCTTCCGGGGGTGTTGCTGGGTGTAACTGTAATGTATCAATATGTATTAGTGTGTTGTCGTGGGTGAGGGTGGGGGTGTTGCGTGTGTGTGTCCCTGTTTTTTCCCTCCCCCCTCCCCTGTGTCGTAGGTGCTGTACTCACCGTGGTCTTCGCCGCCGGCGTTCGTGCTCCTGGTAGAGGAGCAAGAAGATAAGGGCTGGCAGGATCTGGAGCTCGGGTTCCATGGCGTCCTGATTCCTCATGGGGTGTGTAGAGGTGAGCGTTTTCCCTTCGAAGTCCTGTTTCCTCCGTGTTTTTGTTTGCGGGGAATACGCCCCAGAAACGGTGGCGGATTGGTAGGTTGTGATACTGTGGGCCATAATTGTCCTCCGCCTGTCTGTTGGCAGTGACCGCCGCGCTGTTTGTTTGTACTGCCGTGGCGGTCGAAGTGTTAAAGTTGCTGTCTTTGTTGGCGGTTTCCGCCACGGTCGTAATTAAAAAAGAAATCCGCTGGCCTGTTTGCGGTTTTACCGCCGCTTTTAAACCGACCACCAGGGTTGTAATGACCACCATAGTGTTAGATTGAGCCTTCTGTCAGGCATACATTGTGATCAGATTTGGAAATTCTTTTAGATTTTATAGAGAGTTTTTAAAATATATTGGACAATCCTGACCCATATGTGCCAGAGAAAACATGCAGAGGAATTGTGGATCCACCCTTATCTGAAAACTCAGGTCCAAATTGATGGGGATTTGGCACAAGTCACCTTGCTGCACTGCATCAAAGTGAAACAGCAGGAATGCACCATATCTGTGGCATACAGTGCATTCCTGTTCCTTCCCACTGCGCTGGTGCTGTTTCGGCAGCCTAGCACCAATGCAGGCACTGTTGCACCATGGAGCAAGGGTGTCTGAATTGTAGGCAGGATTGGTTTTGTGCAGGAAGGGGCACCCTTCTGCACGAGAACAATCCTGGGAGGCTTTTGCCTCTTTCTATGTGTGCTACATAATGCAGCACACGTAGAAAGAGGAGAAAACAAATAGAAATTACGATATTTCTCCTTTTTGCATTTCCCCTGGGGAGGTGTAAGGTTTTGGGGCATCTCCAGGTGTACAAGCTCTTGTAAATCCAGGGATGCATCAAAATCAATGAGTGTTGAGTGGGAAAACTCAATGCAACACCCATGAAATGTCTCCCCCTGGTGCAGATTAAGGCAATGCAGAGATTTGCGCTGCCTTGCCTTACTCCATATTTATGAGCCCATACAAAGCCATGCAAAGTGGCTTTGCATGGCTTAATGGATATGGATGATAGGTTTACACCACTGCTGCGTCACTAAAAGTAACGCAAAGGCTGCTCAAGCCTCTCATAAATATACCCCTCAGTATATTTGCAGGTCTTGGACTTTCAATTAAATAAAAAAAGTTGGACTTCCTTCATCAGATGTGGACATTATTTTGTAAGAGATTACAGGCTTAAGGAGGATTGAGAAATGCCTCTAACAACTTTATAATCTTGTTTATGTTTCTCATTAATAACCAAGACTAATTTGTCATTAGTCAATAGTTATGTAATTTGAAGCTGTGTTTGCAGCTCACTTCCTTGAAAATTAACAAGACCTCAATAGAAACGGTTTTGAAAACGAATAGCAATTACCTCTATATTGCTACAACTAAAAGCAATTACCCTTTGTTACGAAAATCCTTCAGTAAGAGACAATTTCTGAATTATTAAGAAATTCTAAGAAACCGTATCTCACTCAGGAATATTAAACACATTTTGCAATTATCACCAGCTTCTTCCGTGCTACGATTACCCTGTGCAATATCTCACTGCAGAAAAGAGGTGAGACCCTCTCTACAATAAATCAAATTCGTCTTCTAAAGCATGAGTTACATAATGATCAAGGACAAAATGAGAACACATTTGGGAAGAACCACACGAGCAACAGGGACGCCCAGTAATTACACCAGTAGTGACAATACACTGCCCGACTTTTTTCATAAATCAGATGCATGAATAAACAATATAACATCATGCCCGTTAGACGCGGCCTTAAGAGCTCTGCAGAAATGCTGAAAACACATAAACTGCTATTGGCTCACCCAGAAACATAAACAAAACATGTCAGAGATGCCTTTAAGCTTTGTTGACAGGGAAAACCGCTCCAGAACTCACAGACCTTATTTTGAATGTCTTCTACACCAACAAGCATAAACCAGCCTGGTTCTGAGGATCAATAATGTGTAATATGCCTACACGTGAGCAAAAACTCTAAATGCAAATGAACTATGGAAAGTATCTGAAGCTAAGCACTGCCATCACACCTGCAATTCCGTAGCTTCTACACTGTCTTTCAAAGCCCTTAGGTCCTACACCTACACTAAAAAAGTGGCATAATTTGCAATTTTAAAACAATTACACTGTGACAGCACTTCCTATGAGTGGCTATGGTGGCTCCTGATATTTTCTAAGGACCTAAACTATTCAGCGTACTTGCAGGCTCCTTTGAGATCCAGATCTTCGCAAAACAATGTGATATTAATTTCTCCTCCTAATGGACAATCTTTCAACACATGAGATATATCTATCATCTTGGGGTACTCAGTTCAAAATCTGAGCTCCCTAGATAGTACCATTGACATCTCTGAGATTACAGCAACTGGAAATTCCATGTTCCAGTTTTGCAATACATCCAAGCTTATGGGGTCCTCTATCAATAGACCTTTTTGCGTCCAATCTAAACAACCTAGTTTTTTACAGTTTGAGACCAGATCCGTTGGTGACTACCAAAGATGCGTTCTCCCAGCCCTCGAACCAGGATATCTTTTCCACATTTCTTCCTTTCCTGAGGCTTTCCTGTAGTTTGTCCAAAATCAGGAGAGGTCCATAATGATCATAATAACTCTTTTCTGGCCATTATAGATTTTGTTCCCAGGTTTGCTACAAATGTTCATAGACATTCCAGTTCTTCTGGCCAATCTCCCTTATCTCCTACAGAAATCCATTTCAGCAGATGTCACCTCTATAGCCAATTATTTAGGTTATTTATGAACTTCAGGTAATTATTGTACGACAGTCAATATTCACAGATCTGCAATTTCACTACATCAACAATATATTCATGGAAAACCCGTTGGCAAGCATCTAGTTATCTGAAGTTACTTTATGGTGTTAGGATAAGTATCCCTCCTTCTCCTGAATGCAGTCGTTTATGGGATGTTATCCTGGTGCTAAATCTTTTCAGGGTTGGATCTGAAGATATCTTACTGTCTTTGAAAGCTTTTTTTATGAAGTTAACAATGTTATAATGTGCTTAATTTCTTTTAAAAGAGTGCCTGATGTCAACGGCTTGAGTTTATTTCAAGTGGGCAAAGTAGTCTGTCAGACATTCTTTTCAATGTGTCAAGAAAAAAAAATGTTACTTCAGTTGTTGAATATCTTGCTTTTCTAGAACACACCCTAAACTGTGTGTTGTAAGATGTTTTAAGGAATATGCATTTCATACAGTTGGCCTCAGAACATCTATTGTCCAGCTACTGATTTCATTCACTTTAAAAAAGTATAATGGGAGCCTTGAGTGACATCAAATTTGGATCTTCCAAGAGCTACTGCTAAAAAGTTTTAATTGTATTGAAGGCACTGATGCAAGTATTAACCCACCTCAATTTTTAGGATTTGACAGTGTAAGGTGATGCACCCTATCCCTTGCTTATTGTAAATTTTTTCTTATTTTTTTTCTTTTCTTGGTTCCCTATCTACAATCTGTCAATTAACTCAATGAATCTGAGGATACCTTAAAAAGGGTTGCAGGCTTACTGTAGAACCTCTGCATTTTATTCATTTTCTTCCAGCTCTTATGTTGATTGAACTAAATGTTCAGCACCAAGAAAGAGGAAATGGTGGACTTTGAGGGGGTATATATGTAGCCTTATAATGAGGTACCTGTTTTGCATGAATTTGCAGTCCATCGCCAGGATGTGCTGAGTATTGTAGTTTCTTCATTCTTTGTATATTTTCTGTCACTATCTGGACACTATTGAATTAAACGGCAGGAAAAACAGCATAAAATTCACCACTTTTCCTTTCATAAAATTAGGACTTTCCAGCAATAACTCTTAGATAATACACATTTCTCCTGTCTGTACACAGATATTTGTGATTTCTAATGATGGAGGAATACAGAGACCTACATGTTTTGGTTTAAAGTGATGTAAACAGGTAATGTGTACTTAATTGTGGCGAATGGGGTTCTACCTTCTAGAATAGTTTCAGTCTGAGATAGAAGGACATGTTGCTGCACAGGTCCAAGGTGTCCATGATGCATGGTAAGACAACTGCCATATGACATTGCTGGCAATAATCAGCAAACAGCACCATATTGCAACTGAGAGCTACAAATATAGCACTTTTGATGGGAAATAGGGGCCATCGGCTGAAATACATTTTTGCCTCTGATTTCAGTTCTGGTTTTTCATATGCCACACAGATGTCAGCATCAGGACATAAATACTTTCAGCTGTGTTTTTTATTACAAAATTATGTGTCCACTTACAATATATCTGATGTGTGGAAAATTGATTCTCATAAGGGCTGCAAAAGCAAGGTTTATGTTATATTACTGTATATGTAATATAGTTCTCCATCCATTCTGCCCTACGCATTGCTACATTGTTTCATGTGATTGCACATCTGTGTTGACGGTACCAATTGGACCTGATTCACAAAGGCAATTTACACTTTTGAATATGTTTACATTTTGGAGTACGTTTTCTACAGTACATATTCACTAAACCTGACTATTAACACACTACAAAAGTGTAAGTTACGTGTCTTTACCCCCAAGTAAATGGCTTACTCTTATGTGGGTGGGCAATGTCGCTCCCTAGATCCCTCCCTGGTTCTTCCTAAACCCCTTTTATTGCTCCCTAATCCTTTCTCCTTTAGGAGTAAGTCTGCCCCTTTTCCAACCCACGCTCCTGTGTCCCTCCCACATTCACTACTAAAACTTATAATGAGGTATGTGGTGACTACACACATATAAGTAGAGGTAAAACTCACATTTTATAGTACCTTTTTTAGCACTACAAAATGTATTACAAAGTGCAGTTTGTGAATCAGGTCCTAGCAAGGATCCAAAGACTTACATTAATCTCACACATGCTGTGCAGAACCTGTGCACAATAAGTGCACCTGTGAAGTGGCTTTTGACCTTAGTACTGGAACAAGATGAAAGTGGGAATAGATTTACTTTTGTTCTACATTAGAATTACATATTGTACTTTATCTATATTTATACAGCTCTTCACATCGCTACCAAAACAAAATGATGAATGAGTAGCATGATACACTGTGAGTGAGTGCTTGTTTGGAAAAGAGTTGAATTCTAGGCTATATCGGATGCTTTTTGATTTTGTGTATGATTGTTAGTTCAAAGCACTTAAGCATTAGAGGAAGGACGACGAGTGGGAGATATAGAACATATGTGTTAGAAATTGGGTCTCTAGTTGGCAGTCGGTTTGAACACTGTCCAAGTAGGGACCCTCACTCTTGTCAGGATAAGGGAGATGCCCGCTCAGATAACCCATGCTCACCCCCTTGGTAGCTTGGCACGAGCAGTCAAGCTTATCTCAGAAGCAATGGGTAAAGCATTTGCACATAACACACAGTAACACAGTGAAAACACTACAAAAGGACAACACACCAGTTTTAGAAAAATAGCCAATATTTATCTATTTAAAACAAGATCAAATACGATAACAATCCAAAATACAGTAATAAAAATATGAATTTTTCAAGATTTACTCAAAAATACAGTCCCTTGAAGTCAATAGCTCCACCTGGAGCTATCACGGCATCGTGAGCAACAAAACCAATAGTTCAGGCCTGCCGCGGCATTGCAGGCCAGCTACGGTGTCGGGATGACCTGCAAACAGTACCTTGGATTTGTAGGGTGCTGTGATCCTCGCGGTGAGCTCCGGAGAGCGGCGTCGCTGACGTAGCTGTGTCGGTTCCAGAGTGAGTGCAGGTGTCATCGGGCCCTTGAAGTCACATGCCTTGTGAATCGGACTCAGGGCTGATGAAATCAGGTGCGCCTGCGTTGATGGCGTCGGGGCTGCGGTGCGAAGCGGGACGATCCGACATGCGGTGCCCACAGGTCACGGTGCAGGCAGCAGCTCAGTGACGGTGTCCAGCGGCGTCTGTGAGACCAGGTCTGCGGTGTGAAGCAGGGTGGTGCAATGTGCGGTGTCCACAGGTAACGGTGCAGACAGTGGCGTCGTTGGTGCAGAAGCGCTGTCATCGGTATGCTCAAGGGAGCGGTGCAGGGTGGGACGGTGCTTCGTGGCCCTCACGAGCAGTGTCCACAGGCCACAGTGCAGCCAGGGATGCCTGGTTACGACACTGGTGGAGGTGGACCTGGGCTGTGGTGCTGGACGGGAAGGTGCTTCATGCTCCTCACGAGCGGTGTCCACAGGCCATGGTGCAGGCAGCGGCTCCAGTGTCAGCAGAAGTGTCGTCGTCGGAGAGCCCCAGGCTGCGGTGTGAGCAGGCGATGCCAGAGTGCGGGGCCCACAGGTCGCGGCACGAGCAGCGGCTCAGTGAAGTCATCTGATGAGGGCGTCGGTGAGACCAGGGTCGCGGTGCGAAGCGGGGCAATGCTACTCCGTGTGGTGTCGGCAGGTCACGGTTCAGGCCAGCTGCTTCATTGGCAGCATCGCAGTGGTTTTTCTTCTTGTACAGCACAGAACACACAGTTCCCAGTGCTGCAGGTCGAGGAAACTGAAGTCTTTGGTGTCCCTGAGACAGCCAACAGGAGGCAAGCTCTACTCCAAGCCCTTGGAGAATTTTCTCAAGCAGGACACACAGCAAAGTTCACCCTTTGCATTCTTTTAAGGCAGAAGCAGCAACTGCAGGCCAGTCCAGCAAAGCACCACAGCAAAGGGACAGTACTCCTCCTCCAGCTCTTCAGCTCTTCTCCTTTGCAGAGATTCCTCTTGGTTCCAGAAAGATTCTAAAACTCTGGGGTTTTGGGTCTTCTTCTTATACCCTGTTCTGCCTTTGAAGATGGCAAACTTCACAGCAAAGTCTCAAGTGTTTGCAAGATCCTTCCTTGTCCAGCCCAGGCCCCAGACACACACCAGGGGGTCAGAGACTGCATTGTGTGACAGCAGGCACAGTCCTTTCAGGTGTGAACGACCACTCCTCCCTCCCCTCTAGCTCAGATGGCTCATCAGGATATGCAGGCTACACCCCCGCCTCCTTTTGTGTCACTGTCTAGAGAGGTGCAAAACAGCCCAACTGTCAAACTGACCCAGACAGACAATCCACAAACAGGTAGATTCACAGAATGGTTTAAGCAAGAAAATGTCTACTTTCTAAAAGTGGTAATTTCAACCAGACAATTTAAAAACCAACTTCACTAAAAGATGTATTTTTAAATTGTGAGTTCATTGACCCTAAACTCCACATTTTTATCTGCTCTCAAATGGAATCTGTGATTTAAGGATATTTAAAAGCAGCCCCCATGTTAACCTATGAGAGAGATAGGCGTTGCACAGTGAAAACCGAATTTGGCAGTATTTCACTATTAGGACATATAAAACACACTAGTATTTGTCCTACCTTAAACATACACTGCACCCTTCCCGTGGGGCTTCCTAGGGCCTACCTTAGGGGTGCCTGACATGAAGGTTTAGGCCTGGCAAGAGTGTACACTTGGCAAGTTGAATTGACAGTTTAAAACCACACACACAGACACTGCAGTGGAAGGTCTTAGCCATATTTACAGGGCTACTAATGTGGGTGGCACAACCAGTGCTTCAGGCACACTAGTAGCATTTGATTTACAGGCCCTGGGCACCTCCAGTGCACTTTACTAGGGACTTACCAGAAAATCAAATATGCCAATCATGGAAAACCAATCAACAGTACTATTTACTGCTGGAGCATTTGCACTTTAGCACTGATTAGCAGTGGTAAAGTGCGCAGAGACAATAAACCAGCAAAAACAGACCCGAAAAAATAGGAGGAAGAAGGCAAAAAGTTTGGGGATAACCCTGCAAAAAGGGCCATTTCCAACAATATGCCATATACATTGGTTTAAGTTTAGTTGATAAGGGCATGGGCTATGAATGTAGGCTATGGTTCTTCTTTGATCTTGAGCAGCATAGGAACAACATGCAAGAATGTACTGGATTACAGGTAGCCATGGTAAATGTTCTTTTGATTTCTCAAAGAAGCAACAGAGGGAAACCCCCAGGAATGCACCACAGTAAATGTTTTATGTTAAATTATCTATATAGTCTAACCAGGAGTGACCACAAAGCAGCCGACATGTGTGTAATAGATATATGTAGCCCAGTAAATATTCTATGGTAAATAGTCTATGCAGTAAACCCACTGCAAAGCAACCCCTCTAACTTACAGCATGGCTACAAAACATTGCCAAAGCCAATGTCTCTCACAGGCAAGACCTACTGACTTTGCCAATGCTTGTTGTGTTTGCGTTTATTTATATGCAGTTACCTGAAGTTGAAAAAATTTACAAAATACTTGTAGAATATTTTTTTTCTCAATCACCTCTTTAACCTGCCCACCACAGCTCAGCATCACAGTTGGCATACTTTTTTATGTACTGCAAGTAAATGAAGATGGCCTTCAAATGCAACAAATAAAGTCAGGCTTTCACGCTATCTTCATTTACAAATAGTTACTAAGGCATTTGTGACCTCCCTGAAACACAGCCACAGACTTCCCGGGGGCGCACCCCACAGTTTGAAGCCGGCTGCCCTAGGGAGTGCCAGTGTGGATTCTGGGAAGCCACGGAGTAGCACATTACCACCATCCAGAAACAAGAGTGCAAGGGCTTGAACAGGAGATCTGAAGTAACTTTCTAGACAAAATGATTTGACTTTCTTTAGAAGAAAGAGGGATCTAATCAGTTTTAAATATGGATTGCAATTACCTGGAAGTCACTCTGATCTATGTTTTAATAAATTTGTCCCCGGCATGGTTAAAAAGGAAAGTTAGATCTTTGGGAATGTTATTAAACCCTTCATCAGCTGGTTGACATGTTGGCATGTTTCAGCCATATTCAACAGCCATCAGGACCCAAGGATTCCAGACAGTGTCCCTGTCCTAAATGGAATGTTTCATAGTGTGTATGGTGCAAAATGTATCCAACTGTGCTCACATATGCAGCAAAATGGAGACACAATTTGCAGTTAGATTTTCCTCCTGCAAATTCGATTTGACAACAATAATTTCTTAAGTTTAGACTTCCACACTCCATTGTTTATTAATACGTATCCTGGCCCCCAAATCACAACACAAGAAAATACTCATATGTACCTAATACTGCTGTCTTATACTGTGATAATAAGAGTAAAAGCTCTGTGAAGCAGAGGCCATGATTGCGTCCCCTTCAAATTAAACACTGATTTGAAAAGTAGAAACATATCAGTGCAGTGTGTAAAAGGACACACCCAACCTCGGAGTTCAATGTTAGCAACACTGAGTGGCAGTCCCCTATTCAGAATGTCTCTATGGGGTTTAAAGCGATGATAACCCTATAAAACTATGACAATGTATCAAGAGTACAAATTGAAATACGGTGTTAGATACTGAGACTGTTAAGAAAAAAATAATTGAAGTAATTTTCCAAACGTCAATAGTTTGTAGTTGACATTGTTCTTTTATTGTTATTAAAAATGCCAGTGCTAGCAATGACATTTCTTGAAAGCCCCCACATACTAAAATATTAGTAAAAACCACTTCAAACTATTTTTTTACCTGTTATCTGGTTACCTGGTCTCTGGTTACCTGGTCTCATCTTCTTAAAATAATCATTAAATTGGAGACTCCAGATGACCTTCAAGAAGCGAGCGAAGAAAAAGACCCAATTTACTTTCTTTTTGCAAATACTACATGCCTAAAGTAACCAGCTAAAATGCAGGCTTAGATAAAGACAGGATGTCAGACTATATTGCAATGCAAAATCACGATTCCTACCTGACCAAAGGTCTGATTTATATATTGATGGACGGAGTTTACTCCATCAGGGGAATGGAGTATGTTATTCTGTCACTGTGATTGAGTCCGCATCTGCCAAATTTAGAAATGGCCACGAGTCGCTGGTCGTTTCTAAAGCATTGGCAGGAACAGCCATCATGGCAGTTCCTGTCAATGCTTATTTAAGCTTAACACATGGCTCTGTCAACATTATAGAGCCGTTCATGAAACTTATTTTTTTATTTTTAAATAGAAAATCCTGAAGCTGGATTTTCTTTTTTGAAAATTAAATCTTTGAAGTTGTTACACACATTTAGATGGGGTGAGGTGATCACTATTTTAGCAGTAAGGATGCTCCATAACCATTGCAAAAGAGGATCCTTACCACCAAGATATACTCTGCTTCATTTGGCAACAGGAATGTGGTAAAATGAAGTTAGCATCCATAGGATTTCAATTAAACAACAAAAAATGTATAGGGAAACACCAGATTGGTAATTTACATATGGAAAGTATAGGACCAAGGCACTACAGACCAGATGCTCAATTTTCATATGGTGCAGTATATTATGAAAATTATGATAATAAGGTGCTAAATGATATCTCAGAAGTGGCTCAGAGCCTCTGCCACATATGGAAGTCTAGATTAGTGGGAGGAATCATGTTTGTTTTAAGTGGTGACAGAAAAATAGGACTTTTTAGGTCGAAGTCTACAAGGCAGTGCCGGTGTCTGGTTTGTTTACAACTTCTTGTGGGCATTCTGAAAGCTTATCTGGGAATGCATTGCATCCATTGCTGACTATTGGCTTTGTGGTCTGTATATCACATTTCTAGACTTTCTATTTGCTGGCTTTATTCGTTTTAGGCTGTTCAGCTTCAGTTTGTCCCTCCCTTTGCCCAAACCTTGTTCACAATATTTTGCCACAAACTCACGTTTTGTAAACATGCCTTTAAAATGTGTTTTTATCTTGTCACATTTGCTGTGCATTCAAAGGCAGGGGTAAAATGTCAGCAGGTTCTGTCTTCCGAGGGAACTTGGGGCCAGATGTAGCAAAGGGTTTTACCATTCTGTGTCTATGGGAAAATGTGTTCGTACATATGGCCCTTGGTGTTTACTTTTCTTTCTCTGACTTCAAAGTGAAAGACTTTATGTGACAATCCTGCTGAGTACCCATGTGAGAGGAGAGGGCTTAGGATGTTTGTTTCTAGCACACAACAAAACAATGAACTGTAATGATGTTTCAAAATGTTTCAGAATTAGTACAAATGAAGAATGTTTTTGTAATTCAGAAGTGTTGTGGAAACAAATATTTGAATATGATCAAAACACATCAATACACTAGGTTAATACAATTTTACACATTATCATTTGTGTACAGTAAAGCCGTATTTCGGTGCAAACATAATGGCCATTTTAATTGAAAATGTGTGTTTCTGTAATGGCAGTGACCTACCACACCGTGCATACTCTATACTGACTCTCTGCATCACCCCGCTCCATTCTATGACACTCTACTATATTGTATAACATGCAACTCCACTCTATGCCGTTCAATCCATGACACAACATGCCACTCTACTATACTCCTCCCCACTTTATGTCCCTCAACTCCACACCACTTACCCCATTTCAATCACCCCACCCACTCCACTCCAATTGTCCCATTCCACTCCATCTACCCCACTGCACTTTGCTACAATATACTCCATGTCAGTCTACCCCACTCCACCAAATCTAACCAACCTCACTCCAATCTACCCCACTCCAATCTATACCAACCCAATTTACCTCACTGCACTCCACCCCACCCAAATCTACCCCATTCCAATTTGCCCCAATCTACCCACTCCAATACCCCCGACTTCAATCTACTCCCCTCTACCCCAATTTACCCACTCCAATCTATCCCAATCCACTCCTCTACAATCCAACCTACCCACTCCAGTCTACCTACTCCACTACAACCTACCCTACTCTACTACAATCTACTCCACTCCAACCTACCTGTATCCACTCAATATAACCCAATCACCCCCACCCCAGTATACCCTACTCCACCCAAATCTACTGCACTTCACTCAAATGTACCCCACTCTGCTCCAGTCTACCCTAGCCTACCTCACTCCACTCCAACCCACTCCAGTCTACCTCGCTCCAATCTACCTCAATCCACCCCTCTCCAATGTACCCCATCTAACTCACTCCACTCCTATCTACCCCACTCCACCCGCTCTAACCTACCACTACTACTCCACTCCAATCTACCTGACTCCAGGCCAATATAGCCCACTACATTTCAATCTTCCCCAGTCCTCCCCACTTCAACCTACCCCACTATTCCACTCCAAACTCTCTGACTCCGCTCCAATCCAGTCCACTCCAATCCATTCCACTACAGTCCAATCTACCCAAGTCCAATTTACCCCACTCCACTCCAAACACCACTTCAATCTATCAAACTCCTGTAATCTACCATACTCCACTTCAATCTCCCTTATACCACCACAGTTCACCCCACTCCAATCCACCACAATCTACCCCACTCCACTCCAATCTGCCACTCTTCAATTCACCCACCCTAGCCCACTACACTCCGATTTACCCCACTCCACTCTACCCAAATCTACCCCACTCCACTTTACTTTAATTTACCTCACTCAAACCTACCCCACTCCACTCCAGTCTAATCCACTCCACTATCTACTCCATTTTACCCCAATCTACCCTACTCCAGCCTACACAAATTTATCCCACCAATCAACCCTACTCCAACCTACCCCTATCATCTCCACTCCAATCTACCCCATTGCGCTCCAATCTACCCCACCCAAAACTACTGCACTCAAATCATCCCACTCCAATCTACCCCACTCCAGTCTACCCTACTACAATCGCCCATGCTCCATTCCAATTTACCCAACTCCAGTCTATTCAATCAACCCCACTCCATTCTTCTCCAATCCATCTTGCTCCACTCCAATGTCGACTCTGCTCCAACTATCAATCTCCACTCCAATCTACCCTACTCTAGTCCACTCAATCTGCCCTAATCCACTCTACCCGGGTCTACCACACTCCACTCTACCATAATCTACTACATACTATTCCACTCTACCCAATTTACCCCACTCAATTTCACTCCAATCTACCGCACACCGTTCAAATCTACCCCACTCCAGTCCAATCTTATCACTCCACCCCATTTCACCCATTCCAAACTATCCTACCCTACTACACCCTAAACTACCCTACTCCAATTTACCCATCCAAATGTGCTTCACTCCAATCTACCCCACTCCAATCAAATCTACCCCATTACAATCTACACCCTCTACCCCTCTTCAGTCTACCCCACCCCATCCCAATCTACTCCATACCACTCTCTCCAACTCCACTCCAAATTGCCCCACTTCATTTGACCCCAATCTACCCCACTCCAAACTACCTCACTTCAATGTATCCACTCTAATCTATCTCACTCCAATCTATCCCATTCCAGTCTATCCTACTCCAAACTATTCAACTCTAATCTATCCCACTCCAATCTACCCACTCCAATCTACCCCATGTCACTCCAGTGTTCTCTACTATAATCCACCCAACCTACCCAACTCCAACCTAATCCACTCTGTACCACTCCACCCTACCCTCCTCCACCTTAAGCTACCCCACTCCACTCCAGTCTACTCCTCTCCACTCCAATCTACCCCACTCTACTCCAATCTAACCCACTCCACCACACTTCATTCTTCCCCAATCTACCCCACTTCTCTCCTGTCTACCCCAATGCAAACCACTACACTGTACTGTAATCTACCCCACTCTAATCTACCCAACCCCACTCTATCCCCTCCACTCTAGACCACTACACTCAAATCTACCCCAATCTACCCAACTCCACTCCAGTCTACCCCGCTTCACCCCAATCTACCCCAATTTAATTTACCCCCCTCCAATCTACCCCAATTTACTCCACTCCAGTGTACTCCACTGAAATATACCCTACTTTGCCCCAATCTACCTCACTCTAATTTACCCCACCCCATCCCAATCTACCCCACACCAGTGTACTCTACCTTACTCCCCCAATCTATGCAACTCTACTCCAATCTACCCCAATTTACTCCATTCCAAACAACCCCAATCTACCACACTCTATTCCATTCTACCCTACTATAATGCATCCATCTACCCCTCCAATCTACCCCTCCACTAAAATCTGCCCCACTCCACTCTACCCCATTCCACTACAATCCCCTACTCCACCACACACCACTTCCATCTACCCCAATATATTCCACTCCACTCTAACCCAGTCTATCCCAATATACCTTACTTGTGCCTATGCAACTCTAATATACCCCACAACATTCTACCCCACTGCAATCTAACCCGCTACAATATACCCCACTCCAATCTACCCCACATCTACACCACTCCACCACAATCTACCAGGCTTCACCACAATCTACCCCACTCCACCCCAATCTACCCTAATTCAATCTAACCCACTCCAACCTACCCCAATCTACCCAATTCTCCTTCTCCAATGGACCCCACTCCTATCTACCCACTCGTCCCACTCCAATGTACACCAATCAACACCCACTCCATTCGACCCCACCCTACTCCCATGCCGCTCTGCCCTAATCTACCCCACACTACTGCACCCCACTCCACTCCACCAAATATAAGCCATGCTCAGCAGCAGCCACACTGGTGTACAACATGGCTGAAACGTATTGCCAAAGCCTATAGCTCTCACATAGTTGAGACCTATTGGCTTTGCCACTGCTTGTTCTTTTAATGCTACTAACCTACATACTTAGATAAAGACGACTTAAGGGGGTACAGACTATGATGATGGCAGGAGAAAAGACGACCTTCACTTATGACGGTAGATAAACACCTATTACAATGTATGGAAATGTAAGTCAGTTACAGGAATCCTGTTTATTTTAGAGTGGCAGAAGCATTGTTCTTTTTCTTGTAATCATCCCTTATCCTTGGATGAAGACTGCTTTTAGAGGTTAAGCCATTAATGATGACAGGGACCAAAGGGTATTTGAAGTGTGTACGGAATAAATGGCATATCTCTTGAGTGCATCAAAAGACAGGCAGTCTGTAGTAATTGTATTATAAAGAATTGAGTTGAGCTCAAGGTATGCTATCTTTCAATCCATCAATATGTGTATGTAATGTATAGACCAAGCTCTGTCCCTCATACAGTAATAGTTTCTTGGTGTTACCAGAGTCATTGCTATTTGTCATTTTCTCCAGTAAAACCCATTAGATGTCATTTTCGGTATTGCCTTTTTCTAAGCAGTGACTTCTGACGTGAGCACTTCCACAAGGGTATTTAATGTTGCTTGTCTGCTCAGTGATTCTTTTATTTTTAAACATGTTTTATTTGATTTGAGAATACAATAATCAACTTGGCCCACATGGCCTACACTGAACATTAATACAACTGAAAATAAAATAAAAACTGAAACATCCACATATACCTGCCACTTGATACCCTCTCTGCCTCCCCCTGCCTCCACCAGACTGAGGTGAAACAAAATTAAGAGACCAATCATCCCATACCAACTCGGCCTACCCCCTCCTTAGAATGTTCAGGTGTCCACTGCCAGGTGAGGTGCCAATGGGCATGGTTGGCCCCAAATCTATACCTCGGTAGTCAGCCCATCCCCGTCATGTCTTGCGATGTTTATCGGAGCAACTTCTCGCTTGGCTACCTCTAACCCCATACAGGGGTTCATTTCCTTCTTCCACTCTGCTAAGGATGGGGTATCACCACCTCCCATTCCCTAGCTATATCTTGTTTTGCCACTGTCAGTCCTAGATAAAGCAAACTCACTTTATTCCTATCTCCACCAGGGTCTTCCTGGAGATTAGAGGAGAGTGAGACGCTGGTCCTTTGGGACCTGCCAATACAGGACCCTACTCATGGTGATTGGTACTCCATCCCAGAATTTGTCTAACTCGGGACAGCTCCATATAATGTGAGTGCTAGGTGATTCTTATGCATGTCTTGCAAGTTGTCATGCCAATATGGGCGTAGCTTGGTCAATAAGACTGGAGGGGTGTGAACTTCAGATTTCCCAAAAATAATGCTGACATACCTTGTGAAAATGCTTCATATGAGAAGCAGAACACGAAGAAGGCTTAAGGGACAGTGAGTATTGGTAGGATTAATTGAAACACAATAGTTTTCAAACCAAGCAACATTTTTTAAGACTTTCAAAACAGACACGAGAGAGAGTGTGTGTGTGTATTTGTCAATGTGTATGTAAAAATCCTCAATGAAATCCGAAAGACACCTCACCATACCCGACTGAAAACACTTCTACCCAACTATTTACTACAGAATGCATTTTTAGAGGGGGTGTAACACCCAAAAAGCGATGTCCCTGCATGCCAATATACTGAAGACCAAAGGGAGTTAAGATCAAGTAGATTATGTTTTTTAGAGTAGCAGAAGCAGAGGTGATTAACTGTGCCATAGGAGTCCCTCTACCCAGTCTTATCATGTTCTTCAGTCCTTTAGCTGTGGGCCTCTTTCATACACTGACAATACCCACTTTAGTATAATATTAAATAAGCAGCCCTCCATGCTGAGAGTGAGGGAATGTTTGAAGACCGTCCACTCTTGGACATTCCTCAACTTCATGAAGTTTAATGCAGGATAAACAACTGCTGGTCCCAGGCAAATTTGGATCTAGCTGGAACATTGCACTATAGCCAGAATATATAGGTCTTACCTGCATGCCAGCTGTTATAGCCAAGTCCTGGGGCTAATTTTAGATTCAGAAGCTTTGTTACAGCTACATGTTTTAACAGACAACTGCTTTTGTCTGCTTCACATTTTGAGAAATTTCCTTTCTTGTCATCCCAGTACCAAGTATGTCTTAGAGGTGTCTGCGAGTGTGAGGTCCAGGATTGATATTGCAATCGCTGCTCCTAGTGTATGCTGGTGAAGTTGTTGTTCATCCTTCAGAGTTTCCTGAATTTTGCAGTCAGAACTGTACACGCCTCTGTTAGTTTGATAATGTGTTAGAGACCCGAAAAAAACAATACAGGCTGGCTGTGGCACAACCACTCCAGTTTAAGTGTTCCAGTTAAGTTCACTGAATATTCAAGGACTGTGAAAGATCTAAGACAGGAAGTACCACACACGCATTTTCTGATGTACTCTTTGCTCTTGTAAATTTCCTCTTAACTGCGGGTCCCCAGAACTAAAATAATTGGTGAATGGTCTTTTTAGGTCAAACATAAGCATACGATCTCTTGTATACTTTTAAGTATACTTCTTCTGTAGGCTTCCAGCAATTTCATGTGTTAGTTTCAGTGTCATTTAAAAATCTTGGCTTGCTAGTGGTCTGTCATACCTCTGTCCCTCCTTCCTCTGTGTGGGAGCAGGGACCATCTACTTTATAATAATGCTTTGTCCTGTTTATCTGGTCTGTAGGTGACTTTTTTTTACTTTCTTTCCTGCCCCTGTCCAGGAATGCTTCCGTTTTCATTTGCAGAGTGTTCTTGCTCTGAGCTTAGTTGTAACCAAGGCTATAAATCAGGCTGTTATCTTGGCCACATTTGGTCTTTGTGGGCTGTCTGCACCCTCTCTCAGCGGCCTTGCTCCCACCCTTCATTGGCTTCAATTTTCTTTACCAAGTATGCCTGCCTGTGGTCCCCAGGACGGAGGATGACTTCTAATTGCTTATAGCCTAGACACCAAGCTCTACCGGGGCTCTCCAATCCATAGAGACAGTGTCCACATCTGCTCCATACTGGGATCCCATTCGCAGCTCCAAGCACCTCAGCCGTGACAGAACCCCACACACACTATCTGCTAGAGCACCTCAGTTCTTACAGTACACACTGCTGTTCCAGTGCTGGGACCTTGGGCGCAGCTCCATCAGTGACCCTCAGTTCACACATTCCAAGTCCCTCAGCTGACCCCGTGCCAGAACCCCACACACGATGTCTGCCAGAGCACCTCAGTTCTTATAGTCATTACACACTGCTGTTTCAGTACTAGGATCTCTGGTGCAGCTCCATCAGTGCACCTCAGTTCACACACTCCAAGCCCCTAAGCTGTGCCAAAACACCACACACACTGTCTCCCAGAGCACCTCAGTTTGTACAATCAGTACACTCTGCTGTTCCAGTACTGGGACCTCTGGTGCAACTCCATCAGTGCACATCAGTTCTACCCAGGCGAGGTCACCTTCTTTCCTATACTGGGACCCTGCTCACATACAGTTCCATTACAGCAGCTCAATTCTAATCTTCAGTCCACTGCAAAGCCAGTACTGGACCCAAAAGAGCAAAAGACAGCTCAGCCGCTGCACCTCAAGTCTAACATTCAACGACACTGTTGATGGGAACCACCACAGCTCTTCCAGAATCCATCAATTCTAACATTCAGTGCATGTTTCTTCTCAGTACTAAGGCTCACACACACATGCCCCTCGTTGCTTCTGTGGTTCAAATCAAAGCCACTCCCATGCTGGGCCCCACTCGCAACTTCACCAGGGCACCTCCAGACTAACACTCGGCAACACTGGCACACCAATACTAGGTTCATTAATATACCTCACTTCTGACCTTGTGTGCCCGTTACTATTCCAGTACTGTAGCTCACATACAACTGTCAGTGCACCTCAACCCTAACTTGCAGCGCCCCATTATTCTAATACCAGGAATTCCATTGCACTTAGTTTCTCATTCTTCACTCGCTGCCTTCCTGTTATTCAGGCACTGGGCCAGGACACAGCTCTGCCTATACCCCCAATCCTGATCTGAAGCTCCCCAATATTGCCCATATTGGGGTTCACATACAACTCTGCTAATGCACCTCCTGCTGTCCTGCAATGCCCGCTGCAGTTCCACACTCTGACATCTGTTTGAGGACGTGGAGGAGCCAATTAAATCTATTCTTAGCTTCCATCTTTATTTGGGAGGGTTTGTTTCACCTATCTCCCTCTGTTCTTTCCTTTACTCTGTTTACTCTTAATGTTTTCTTTCTCATTCACTTTTCTCTTTCCAGCTTTTAAAATCCACGTTAACAGTTTCGCTCTTTCTTTCAACTGTTTATTTCTACTCCTCTCCCTTTTTTTATTTCCCTCTTCCTCTGCCTACCTCCTCATTCAAACTCGCAAAAACATGGTTATTTCTTTCCTTGTTTTGTTCCTCTCTTTTTTCTTCATCAGGTGTTCATTCTTTCACTATTTTTTCTCTTCCCTTCATTCTTTCTTTGTCTTTTTTATTTGCTCTTTCCTTTGACTCGGTATGTGTCCTTTCACTTTTTTTTTTAGATCTTTCTCCCTTCCTTTCTCTGGTGTATTTCATAGCTTTATCTGTCAATTTATGTTTTATTATAAATCCCTCTTTTTCTCATCTGTATGTGGAAGCCACAAGTTACTTGTAGGGACCCGAAGTGTCAAAGGGGTTTTCTCATTCTGTGTCTGTGGGAAATGTGTCAGTACATACATGCCATGGTTCTTTCGCTGCTTGTTTCTCTCACCATCTCACTTTTTCTCTAATGTTCATTTTTCTCTTTATTTTCACACTTCTTTTATAATTTTTTCCTCTATCTTTTGTTTGCTAGCGTCCTTCCCTTTTTTTCTTTTGTCTCACACATTTGCTCTATTTCTTACATTTCTTGTTCTTTCTTTCTCTTCTTTCATTTCTTTGCAACCGCTTCTCTTTCTTCCTATTGTCTGTTGTATTCCTTTTTCTTCTCTTTTTCTGCCCCATCCACTTTCTCTGCTGAGGCACAGTTATTAATGAAGAAACAGGTGCCCAGAAATCTACAGACCTCACTCAACTCTAAACACTGCTCTATTTACCCACTGAAATTCCAGTCAACCATTTTCCTTTCTTACTCCAAGGTCCATGACAACTTTGCTACGCCACTTGTCCTCTCCATCTTTACTCCTGACCCCCTCTTTCCTTTCACCCTCCAATCTGTCCAAAATAATATTGTTGTTAATGTGTTTTGAGCATTACACAATAATGTCAAAAGTTTATTTCTTATAAAGGTTTATATGATAATTGTAAATGTTTTAAGATAGAGGAAGAAGGCATTTGGAAGTGCTCTAGTTAAATGCTGGACCACTGGAATTATATGACAGGAAAAAAACGACATTATGAAGCAGGGTTGACCAACTTATGTGGCAAGAAAAGTCCATGTATGAATTTACAATGCCAAAAGCTCTAACTCAAGAAAATGTGAGACCAATTGCATTGCAAATGCTTGTTTCTATCTGGCATCCAAACAATGTAATATCCTGCCCCTTTGAGGCGACGGATCTATGAAGGGTACAAACCTCTCTGTTGTGTTCACTTTTCATGGTTGTTTGTTAGTTCTCTGGACCCACTTTTGTTTGCCTCGGTATACTGATGCCTTGTAGGTGTCTGATCGATCTTTTTATAATAAACGAAAGAACAACTGATGCTTTTGTCTTTTGACTCAGGTTGTTCCAGCATTTCGTTACATTTATCAACCATTAGCGGTGTGTGTTATTTATGCCGTAAAGAGTTTCACCATTACATCATTACCATATATTTCAAACAGCATTGACGTGAGTTCAAATAGGGAAGGATATCCTGTTTTCTTTGATTTCTGTAGGTGTGTTTTTGTGTGCTCAGTTAGGAAAATAATTTCAGGAGTTCACTATGTTTTGCATTGAAAATCCACTCCTTGCTTCTGTTTAAAAGCAGAAGACACTTAAATGACGTTCTCCTGTTTTGAACAATACATGTGTCTTTTTTGTCTTTAATGCATCATTCTCCAAAGTTCCTTAAGATTATGAGAGAGTTTGTGAGGCAAACAATAATGTACAGAAGACATGAGGGAGTGAGCGGAATACCTGTCATGCAGGTGCCTCTGAAAAGCCAGGACATTGACATACCTGCAGGGCTGAAGCAGAGACAGCGACATGCCAGAAGCACTTTTGCATAGGCCGGTGGTACCAGGGTAAGTAAATCACATGTGAAGTGCACCTCTGACTCTGGCAATAGGACTAGAGCAGAAGTAATCATAATCCTGTGCCAGGGCATATCTCACAGGCTTGTATGGCTGGTGTCAAGATGGTGCAGGAAACCTATGAAATGCCAATAGGGCTGTTACAGCACCAGTGACATCTGACACAATTTGAAAGGCAGTTAAGGTCGGAACAACGTCAATCACATGCCTGACGTGCCACTGAAAGATGAGTAGAGAGAAGGCAATCATAATCTATGGATCGGTAGAGCTGTTGAAGAGGAAGTCAAATGTCAGGTAAACTTTGATAGGATATAGAGATGAGGAAGTGTAATTCACATCCTGGTCACATATCTGCCTTGAGCAACTAGGGGTGATACAATCACATCTGAGGGGCACGGCTAGAGACCATACGACTGGAACAACATTTTGAACATGCCAAATGCACCTCTGAAAGGATGTCATGCAGCTTTAGAGTCAGCCGCATGTCAGGTACACCTGTAGCAGATGAGTAGGGTGACCTTCTGACACAGCAACAGGGTTGAGAAGATGCCAGTTACCTATCAGGAACATATTTGGCAGGCAGAGAGAGTTAAGAGAGAATGAGTAACATACCAGGTGCATCTCAGATTGACTGGTTGCCACATGTAGACTATACATCCTAAAGAATTGGTTTTCCACTCTGCATAACTGGTGGGTATACCTTTGTGGTCTGTGGGACAAGAGTAACCTACAGAGTGTGTCCAAAAAAATCTGTGCACTTATCACTAGGGCTGAGGCAGCCAGTCACTATTGAAGAGTGGTGGACTACTGAGATAAGATTAAGGATTTCAAGAAATTTACTAATGCAACTATCTTTTACCATATCTTATTAAGCATTAAAAGGTCAAAAGGATTGGCTTTTGACATTGGCACACAGAAAGAGAGACAAATGCATCCATGTATGCACCAATGTGGGTATATCAAGGCATTTACATGCACCGATGCACTCAACCAACTCGCATATAGGGACACCCATATAAGCAGACAACACACGTACACATATCCATGCACTCTTCTGTAAGTGTAAGGGGTATCTTACATCGCTGATATTGAACTTGCTCATGTGCTGTGTTTGTGTATGTGTGTGTCTCCTATTGCAGTATTTTGGACCAGATGTACAAAGCTTTTTAGCGGTTGCAATAGGTCTGATTTGTAGAATCGGGCCGTTTGCGACCGCTGAAAAGCTTTTTGGTATGGACCAACACAAAATTGTGATTCGATAACCTGTTACCGAATCACAATTTGGCTTTGCGATTCAGTATTAGGAAGGTGCGTGTTGAGGGAGTCCTTTCCTAATACCAATTTGCAGGTGTATGTTTGAATGTTTTGAATCGAAATGCAGTGGCAAAACATTCTCAGGAAATTGGTGGTAACCTATTTGCAAATGGTAAAGGGTCCCCAGGGGACCCCTTCCCCTTTGTGAATGATTGCGAAGGCATTTTTGAAGAGCAGGCATTGGTCCCACGGACCACTGCCTTCTCTTAAAAAATGAATTAAAACTTTTAATTTTCTTTTTTAAATGCATCCTGTTTTCCTATTAGGATAAAGCATTTAAAAAAAAGATTGCTTTATTGAAAAGCTGTCACAGACATGGTGGTCTGCTGATCCCAGTAGGCCACTATCCCTCTATTTTCTGTGATTCCCAATGGGGAAGCAAGACCTACCTCATGAATATTCATGAGGTAGGCCTATTTGAGACCCACTGGAATCACAAATTAAACGCAATAGAGTTTTGTGCATTTGAAATTGTGATTTTCTAATTGCAATTCTCATGGAATCGCAATTAGGAACTCGCAATTTCCCACATTCATACATGTGGCCCAAAATCGCTTCTGAGTGTGCTCACAAAGTTATAAAATGTAATGCCCCAGTGGTACTTGTTTTGTGTCAGCTAGACCAAACACCGCTACTGGATCAACTACATATGTCTGTGTGAGCGAAGTAAAGTTACACAGCCTTGCAACTTGTGCTGCCCCAATCACCATGTGCTCCCTTTGTATTTTGAACTCTCTTCCTGCACTGTCAACTACCCATTTCACCATATATTTACTTGGCTGTCTGACTCTGCACCCCTTCAAAGTACCAATTGTTTTAGTTTACCATTCCTGCCCTTTTCCTGTGACACAGGGCAGCACAGTGAGGTGACTTAGGGCCTCATTACGAGTGTGGCGCTCTTCAGGCCGCCACGCTCGCAGTGGTAGTGGGACAGCCACACTCCTGGTGGTCCCACCGCCATATTACGACCCTGGTGGGTTGGACCGCCTAAAGGCTGCCAACCTTTCCATGGTGCCATGGAAAAGCTGGTGGAAATCCAGTGCCTGGGGCCTCAGGGGGACTGTTGCACTGCCCATGGCATGAGCAGTGCATGGTCCCCTCCTGCCCAGCAGCCTCGAAATGCTTTGCAGACAGTACGCATTCAAAGATGCAACCGTATTGGCCTCGGTTCCCCAAAGGGAGCTGAGACCAGTACTGTAGCACTATTCCCGCAGGTCAGCCTGGTGGGAACATCGTAATACAATGTTCCCGTTGGTAGCCCGGCTGGAACATTGTAATACGACTGGGGGGATGCTGCCAGCATGGTGTTGGTGTTCTCCCCACGGCATTGGCGGTCCCAACACCGTGTCATTGGTGGTCCCATGGTGGGACCTCCAATGTCGTAATGAGGATCTTAGTCTAGAAACATTTTCCACCTTGAAAAGGAGAGGAAAAAACTGTCTGTGTGCTCTAATTCTGACACCATTTCCTCCAAGTGATAAAAAATTTACTCCACAGCATATATTATTTCTGTTTTGTTAGTCTACATCTGTGGAACTGAGGTCATAGGCCATTGCAGGCTCTGGGGAAATGGGCAATCCCATTGAGCTAGCTAACACTAGATTGCATCCATTGCTCCACAAGACGTGAAAGCACTGTAGAATCATAGAGCCACCTTTTACTACTTTAAAAATACCCTGCTGCCAACAGCACTGAGTGGACATGGAAATGTAGAACTGCTTATCAGGGCAGGTGCTACACTATCAATGGTGATATCAATGACAAAAACCAGACCTATGAACTTTTTACCTGGGCCTCAAACACAAGCAGCAATAAGTACCACAAGGTAACCAGACTGGGAAGAGCATACAAGATGCCACTTCACCTGATCGCCGGAACCTGGACTCAAAAACAATTGGATGAAGGAATACAATGTGGTAGAAGTGGTAGTACACACTGAAAAGTATTCAACCATCGGGGCAATCTATATGGGGGCCATAAATAAGTAGTGACCAAGCTGATGGGTCTGCCTTAAAAGTCTGCCTTTTAATTTACGTAGGAGGATTGCAAGTAACATTGTTAATACAAAAGGAGACCACGTAGCTTGCATTTTTTATGACTTTATTTAACTGTAATGTGGCATTGTAGGAGGAGCAACAGCATATAGACCTATTCATGGAGTAAAACGTAAGCCTATGTGTAGTTAGAAGATGCACATATTGTTAAGTGGGCTTTGCAGTTTTATTCATTAAATGTTGCTTCCATATTATTTTTAGTAAAGACTTTAAATTAGCTTATGAAATGTGCATCTGTTAATTTAAAAAGTAAAGAAAATGCTAAGGGACGTACTAAAGAGATGTGCACGAGCTTCAGAAATGTACAGAAAAGGTAACACATGGATGGCAGTAGCCTGTGTTTACTTCCAACATGCAGGGGATCTTTCACTTTTGCTAATCAATGTACCTACTTGAGTGAAGAAAACAAAGGTTGCAGGGATTAGTCATTTTATATTGCTTTGTGTTAGGGAAGATGGCACTGCTACTATCCATCTTGGTTTCCTCCCGTGAGCCAAGCGGGAAAGTCGTAGTAGGGCGGGCATGGAGGTCACCAGAAAGGTGGCAACCTCCCAGTCAGAAGTTCAGCAGACGGGTCTTCACATCCGCCGAACTCGTAATCGGACCCTATGAGATTCCAATCGCAGTGGTGTCCATCAGTCTTTTGACGGTGTATGTGTTCACTCATTTAACTGAGTGTTCCTCTGCTGGTGAGACCACTACAACATTGACTGTGCAGTTAATTATAATCTCCACTGCAAATGAGCCTTGAGCATTATTATCCGTTTAATTATTCTTATCAATAAAGGGCTTATGTATACAGTGAAACAACAGAATTTGCATAACCAAACCCGCTAGTGTTCATTGATTTTCATTGATGACAATCATTAACTCAGTTGGGGCCATATTTACTAACATTTTGGGCACTACTTTTGTGACGCATCCATGATGCAAAATGCAAGTAGATATTTTTAAAGCCATGTGAGGGGCGATTTGAGCTGCATTGCCAGGCTTTTGTAAAGAAAATGTAGCGCAATGCAGCGGCTGACGCTGCATTGCATTACATTTAATTCTGGGAGACATTCTATGGGTGGAACATGGGCGTTCCCATGCATCCACCTATGGATTACGCACAATCCAGATTTTCAAAGGTTTGTTAATCTGGGATTACCTGAAATCGCCATGCCTCCCAGAGGACAGTTTAATAAGGAGAAAAAAAAGAACATTCTCCTTGTTATTTCATCTTTCTGTGTGTGCTGCAAACTGCAGCACACACGGAAAGAGGAAAATGTTCTGAGAGATTGTTTTTGTGCAAGAACGTATCCCTTCCTGCACAAAAACAATACTCCTTGCAATGCAGGCACTAGGGCAAGGGTGCCTGTGTTGACCCTAGGCTGCCTGAAGTGTGCCAGCACAAAGAGAGAGCAGAAATGCTCCATATCTTTGCAAATATAGAACATCTCTGCCCTCTCCTTTGCACGCAACGCAGGACAGCAACTTTGCTTGCTGCCCTGCGTTGTATGAAAGTTTAGTAAATATGCCTTTTGGTTTCAAACTCATGATTTGTCAGTTGGGCGCTCCTCTCTGTTGCAAATAAATCATGTAGGTATATTACTAGCTGTTATGGTTAGACCCCTGGTGTTTTATTTGGTCAATTATTAGGCACCCACAAGGCCAGACACCTATGTAACCATCAAATCGCCTTCAGTATCCCACAGTATGTGATGCAAGAAGGCCACGGTTCAGATCATTTTTACTGGCAAGAAATAAGAGATATAAATCACTGGATGTTGGTGAAAGTTACAGGAAGCATTAAATGTCCATGTGCTTAAGTCTCCTTTTTATCTTGAGCGCATTTCAATATGTTTCAAGGTGTTTGGAATTACTTGTGATCAGAATGGATACTTGTGTGCAGCATGCCTGGAATCTATTTAACTTTCCTTAGAATCAAATACTCTTTCAACTCAAACCATGATCTTTCAGATCTGACTTCAAATTGCAACAGCTGTGACTACTCAAGTGTAAAACACGTGTATGATTATTAGTGGAAGTAAGATTCACACCTAGGCCCGCATGACTAAAAGAGCAGCGTGTGGGGTTGTCATGTATTAGAAAAGGGGCTGTAAAACCCCTTTTTACACATGAATTGTGAGGGTACTGTTCCAGCACTCTTACATAAAATGGGCCCACCCACTGCACATTACCCATGTGATGTTTGATTCACTACATGTTCCTGTTAGAAAACATGCATCAGATCGAACTCACACTCAAAGTGCATGGACACACTAGACTATAATGTCTACATTTAGAACTATCCATCCAGGTAGAAGCTTTGAGTATAAACAAAGAAAGCACTCCTTCCACATCCACACTGAGCATCCCTGACAGTGTGGCCAAGTGGGTGCAGCCTTATAACCTGGTTTGGGGCAGTGCAGGAAATAAGGGGATTACAGCCAGATCCTCAATCCAGCAGCTATTATTGAGCCGGATCCCTTCTGGCCGTAGTTATATAAGATCAATTTGTCCCAGTGTAATTTGCAAACAATAAGACACCTTCAGCAGCCCCTGAACATTGTCTACTTTCTGTTTTTCAGAGTTGCAACCTGCAGGGGGTGGGATTCTCATTTTCCCTTGCAGCTGGGCCCAACACAAAGGCATCCCTTAGAGGTTCAACAGCCCTTTGTTTATTGTAGGCTCATCCTGACTTGGAGATATCTGTAGCCTGAAATACAAATGCCAATGGAATGGAGGAAAACAAAATCACTCAGCGTGTTATCCCTGTTTAGAGACATTCTAATTTGGAGGCAGGATTTTGACTTTTTTCAATCCATGCATATAAAAGATTTGCATGCACTGGAAGAAGTTCACATATATCTGGAAGAGTAATTATACCAATTAATTAAAAAGCACTTAATATTTTTTTATTTTATTTCATAGTGCTACTTCCTCCAGAGAGCCTTACATCACACACGCAGACAATTAATTAAAGAAGTGTGTAAATCAACCTACAGGAAATGTTACTAAGACAATGAGGGTTACAAAGTGTAGAAGTCACATATCATCTGTACTGGTAAGCACTGTACATAATGAGTGCTGGTTCAGGAGAAACATAATACAGTAGTTGGGGATATCTGTACTAATAAGATTATTGTCCAAAGGACCCATTTTCAGCAACCTTAGAGTAATGAATAATTCAACAAATAAGGTTCCAAACCCATGCACTTCAGTTTGTATGCATCTCCTTGATGTCAGTTCATAACTCACTACGCCTTTTTGGAAGGACTGTAAGTTATGAACTGAAAGTAACTAAATGATTTCTGTGACAAATGCAGTGCCTCTGAACTATCTACATGAAATACAAATTTGATCCCTGTATGTTACAAATTGTGATTTGCAGCAGGCACAATACACCTTTATGCTATAGTATAATGTGTCAAAACTGCAAATAGACAAAAAAACAGATCTTTCCGGCAAATGCATTATTATCTTGTGAAAACTGCCGAGCCCTAGTCACGTAAGATATTTTAACATGGAGCCTGTTTGTTACCGATTAAGCAACCCAGAACAGATTTACTGTCACATTTGTCCTTGCTGCCAGTTTTTCGATGGTGTTTTAAAAAAATTAATGTATATCTTGACTCTCAAACTCTGATTTTTGAGACTCATCTTTTTTGATTCCACCCTCTTTCTGCTACTGTACCTTTATACCATGACCCATAATTTATGGGATTTTGGAGTAATATTTTTTTCATTTCCTGTAATGGTTCAGGGGCACTGTACCCAACTCATGTCATGCTAGGAAAGGTGGACGGTAAGTTGTTTTGCCCCTAGCTAGAGACAAGCTAGCCTCTGAAGGTGTAAGACAGGCTTGAGCCAGATGCCTGTCTCAACATGAGGTTCGACTCTTGAGCCCAAAAGGTGCTGAGTTTGCATGTTTCTCCCTGCTACCTACGCTCTAACATCATGCACTAACAGTTAAAGACAAACAGCCTTTGATGGAAAGCTGGAGAAAGAGATACCCATCTAGTGGCTGAGCTGCAACAATGCAAAACAAGAAAGCCTGGATCAATCTCAGCTTCCCTGTTTTAGACCTGCCTACTTGGAAACATTTTTGCAACATGTGAGGGTGGATGTGGGACCTCGGAGGTGCAGGGACCGAGGCTGGTGGCAGGGCATTCAAGCCATCGCACCTGGATGTGGAGGGACATACATAGGTGGGAATGTGATCAAGGGACTGGGGCAAGGTTCAAAGCCATCTCATCATGAGCTGCTTTGGTGAAACATGAGAGGGCTGGGGCTTCAAGTGGGGATGACTACTCCGACCTGGGCCAAAATAAAACCAAAATGCTTCTGAAGCAAATCCATCTCTATTTGTGTGTCCCTTGGAGGTTGTAAAATCCACAACGTATTTCAGCACTTATAACACTGCTCAAATGGGCTGGAACCCCACTGAAAGGATTTAAAGCTCACTAGGTGCTTACAATATGCTATCTGCCCTTCATAGGGTAATTATATGAAGTGAGCTGATATCATGTGGTGCACAATGGCACTGTGTGAGTACATACGCCGCTGCTTAACCAAACTGTGTGATCCTAGGCAAATATTTTATTTCACTGTGCATCATTTTCTTTTTTACTTAGTATAAGAGCGCCTTGAAGTACTTGAGTTCAGGTTGCCTTTGAATACCCCATAATGTTAGTGTTGCTGCAATAAACATTTATGCCCAATATAGTGTTGACATGACAACTGCCTTACCTTTCAATTCACCAACAGCAATGGCATCAGTGCATGGGTGGGCATGAATGTTTCAAATTTCAAATTTAATAAAATCACTTTTATTAAATAGCTCTGTATGCAGTGATATAATATGATGTATGAAGGTGAAACACATCCACTTAAATAACAAATGCATGTTTTAAAAAAAATAGTGATCTAATGTTATCATATTTTTACTTGATTTACATGGCAAACATTTTAATGGCTTGCAGGAGTCTTAGCGCAAAGCCAGACACTTGCCTAAGCTCTGGCTCGACTGTCCTTGTTAATTTATTGTTTCGTTCACTTCTACCCCAAACCCTCCCGACTCCCCACTCTCTCTCTGTGTCTGCGGGAAGCACCAAAACCACTCAAGGCAGGGATGATTCTGGCTTTGGTGGTCTCACACCCCCTAGAGGTGCAACGCAATAACCACCAGCTGCTGACCAGTCATCTAATAGCTGAGCGCCGCCTTCTGCTTTTTCATGTTTCCACGCCGGTAGTTGTCTTTCCATTTCGTGAGTCGCTGCTCGCAACTTGTTCCCCACAGGTCGGTGGCCGGATTCATTCCCGTCACCTCCCTATACATCTGTTTTCATTACATGGTCCTGTGGTTCACAGGGGGTTACGAGAAATGCAGCAGACAGTTGGCCCACAAAAAACAATTACATTTCTTTGAAGTGGTGGTGGTTGAATTCTTTATACTGGCCAGGAACACTATAATTCCTTGCAGATTCCGTGTGATTAATGAGGGGAATTACATCGAAGCAGAACATATTGCTGGTGTATGTGTGTTTATCCAGAACATTGCCTTTCATTGTGTAGACAATATAGTGCTTTTTATTTTGCATTGTTTCCCTGTTGATTTGCTTGTGTTGGTCTTGCAGAGGGCTAGGTGTGTTGGCACAGGATGAGAGAGCACTTCAGCCCCAGAGACCATCAGCTACGTCCAGCCTGGTTTGGCGGTTCTGCCATGTACTTGCCATCTGGTGACTGCTTATTGGCCACCATAAATGGCTCTCTTATGCATGTCAAATGCTGTGCTCTGTTCCCACGACCTCTAAAAAGCAAAAGAGAATACAAAATAGCACAGAGGAATTTTAACAATAAAACACATGTTTTGCTGTAAAAAGAATACTGCAATAGTTAACGTTTGGAAATGGTAGAGATTTGTTTGTGTTTTTTTAATTTGAATGTAAACGAGAGAAAATGAATGCCATGATGTCGTGCTTTTGCTGGTCTAAGGCACCAGAGTTAGCTGTGCAAGCATGAAATTCTGTCCTTAGCAAGGCAGGAGGCCAGGGCAAAACCTGATTGGCAGCATGTAGAGAACAAGCAGCACTGGCAAAGGTAGTAGGTATTATTTTTTTGGCATGCTGTATAGCAGCATTGATGCTTTGCCGTGTTTTTAAACTAATTTAACAAAGTGCTATGACACAGCCAGGGCTAATTCGCTTTTTTTTTTTTTAAAGCGCATTGGCGTTCAGTGCATCACAGTCCCTTTTTATTATAATTTTTGTGCTATGCAGCATAGCAGCCATACTGTACAGCATGGCTATACTGCATGGCTACAAATCTTTGCCAAATTTAGCAATGCTCTTGCTGTACAGCAGCAATAAAAGGCAATGACAGGGCTAAGAATCTCAAAGGCTAGACCTATTGGCTTTGTCAATGCTTATTAGGTCTTGGCACAACACTGCTATGATTCTGAGCAAATCAGTTAATCTTCCCATGCATGAAAAATACAATAAAATGTAATTTGGCAGAAAATCCTATCACATACAAGAAGCAATTGCACCCATGTCTTTGTGAAAATAAATTTGGAAGCAGATAACATCGATTGTCATAGTAAACATCCATTTCAAAGGAGAAAGAGGTGCCTTCTCATAATGTGTGGGGCATAGTAAAATATAGCTACAAATGGCAGGAGGCTCAACAAATATGACAAGGAAGAAGAAAAAATAAAAATAGAACTTCAATCACAGTGCAATCAGTGGAGGGGCAGCAACCCAGCTTAAATAATCAGTATGTGGACCATGTTCCAGCCAAAATAAGCAGAAGTTAAGCCAAAATGGGCTGGCCAATTAATAGGCAGCAAATAAGAGTGACAATTAAGCCAACAAATGAGAAGCAATGGGTAGGTTGCAAGCCCCTTGTTGTCCATCGCAAACGAGAGCTCATGCAGCATTTGCGCTGTCGCAAACCAGACCTGAAAAGGAGATGACATGCAGGCAGTGGATTTCGAGGCCTGTGCAAAGGTTATAAGGAATAGCATACCTACTTTTTATTACATTTTAGAGCATTTGTAGGAGACTAGGAAGACTTTAGTTCTCTGCAAATATATTATTAGAAAGTGGAATACAACTTCAGTGTTTACTGGGAGAGATTACGAGCCTGGATTAGCCTATGTCCAGAGGTCTAATTGAGCAGGAATGAACAGTAACCAAACTCCATATCTTTCATTTTACTGCTATAAAGTTTCATTACTTTTCACCACACTTTTCACTAAGCAGTTTTTTCTTTTTGAAGTTAAAACATATCTCTTGTGATCTTACAATTCTACAAGATGCTCTTCCAAGGTAGTTCATGTCCTTGTGTTACTGATGAGCTGATAGGCTTGTAAACTATGATCTGAATGAAAATCAGAGTGAGTTTCCAGGTACATGAAATTTCACGTGAAGTAAACAGAGCTCTTGGTCACAGTGTCAACCATGAACAGCAAAGACAGCTTGAACATCAAAGGTAATCTGTATGTAAGTGGATATTTATCATCTAGTTTATGTCAGGAGAGAGGTAATATAGAGAACAGAGGACATTGAGTTTTAGAGTACTTAAAAGAGCCTCAAATGTAAGCCCAGGAGCGCTCAGCAATCCAGGAATGTGAATGTTTACTTGACACATATTTTTGCATTGTGAGCACCATTTACAAAGGCAAGTACTAATCTATAAATATAGGACATTGTATGGGTGCTAATTTTCATAGCTGTTTTCCCTCATATTCCTAGAAAGCTGCACCAGATGCAGCTATTGAGGCATAGGCATAGTTCTGGAACAGTTTGAGGAATTTCTAGCTATGCTTATGTGCTGCATTTATGCCCCTATAATTGCACTGGGTGTTTAGTTGTATCTTCTGATATTCCAGTCCCCATGTGCAGTGGCACACTGGTTTTATTTATATTCCTTTAGCATAGGGAAACCTTACACCCTTTGAAATTTAGTGGATCTGGATTTCCCTACGACACCTAAAACAGATTTGCTCCTGCCTTTGATGTGAGTAGATCTGTGTTCCACCTAAACATCGACTCAAGAGTAAAGTGTGACCATAATCATGAGGGCAAAATATAACTACTATTAAATAATGTGGACAAAAATATCAAAGTAAATTTTTTTTTTTACTATTTTGCAATAATATTGAAGTTCAAAATATAGTTAACTATAATATTGTTTTTGTTATGTTGTTTTATTTTAATTATTTTGAAATATTATTAAGGTAAAGCACACAGTTTTATTTGGTTTATTGGGTTTATATGATTGGTTGTGTTTTTAAAATGACATATTGCTTTAATTGATTAATTTAATATTTTATTTGATGTTTATGTCTTTAAAGGCATAATTAAGATTTACATTCTTTATTACATTTTTCTTTCAGATTGTAAAATGTATGTTGGTTTTATAAGTAACTTTGTTATGTATTGCTTTCCATAATTAATAGAGTTTTAAATTGTTTGTTATATTTTAATTCTGGGTTGTGGGGTTTAATTGGGGATTGTGTGGGTAGTGTTTTAAACATATACATTGATAATAATGGATTCATGTATTAATTATGGATCTTTTGTATTTGAAACTCAAATTTCTATATGTTTAATTATTTTTATTTTATACAAAAAAGTTTGTTTTTTAAACTATTATGTTAGGTCCTTTACTGGATTATATTGTGTATATGGGTTTTGTAGGGGATTTTTTGTGTTTATTGTTATTAATTTGTTAATATGTAAAGTTTTAATATTTGGTTTTATTTTATTTTATCTATTTGTTTTGTTTGTTTATGAGCTGTGGGATGCATTGGTGGAATGTGTGGGTTATATTTAAAATAATATTTAAATTGTAATTAAATAAACAAATTTAAAGTTATTAACATAACAGAATGTATTACTTTTAACTTTCTCTTGAGAGTGTTGAAGGGTACTGTCATTATTTTTAATGTATTTTATAACATTTTAAATTACTTGCAATTCTGACCTATTTGCGTTTTTTGTACTATTTTGCTGTATATTACATAGGCCATGTTCCCCAATTTTTTTTAGAATGGAGATAGAATAGTAAATTTGAATCTCACCCCCAATTAATGCAGCTTCTTCTGTAATTGTTTGTTAGACTAAAGCTCAAATAATGAATCTGAGCCCCACAATTAACACACTTTCTTAAGTGTTTGGTATAATGTAGTTAGATTAATAATTCACCCCCCCCCCACACACACACAAAAATAAGCATTTCCCATTTTATGTAACAGCATATTGTATTTGTTTTTTTAATTTGTTCATTGTTTATAATTTTTCTTTGGAGTTACATAACTAAAACTTACTCTATTTTGGAGTTGGGAATTTTAAAGCTGGTTTGGGAAAATGTAATTTAAAATTGTATATATTTTTAAATATTGTGTTTATTTCAAATATTGTTTGAATGTGTTCTTACATATTTTCAAATGTTATTTTTATTTATTGAATACATTTTTACCATGTTTTTTATTTTGATAGAAAATATATATCAATAAGCACATATTAAATATATATATATATTGCAATATAAAGAAGTGATTTATATTTTTATTTAGGAATTATAGAATTGTATAGTATATTTATTGTACATTTTAATTTATTTAATATTAAAATGCATTTTTTGTTAATTGATAGTTTTAAAGTTACATGTATTTTTAATGCTTTAAAAGTAAATAAATTATGATTTTGGCAGTCTTTTGGCAAGACCACTGCAGTGGCGCTCACCAAAAGACTGACATGTTGTGGTAATCCAACCGCCATATTAAGAGTCTCACAACTAAGCTTGCCAAAATGCAGCCAAATATCCGACACCACCAGGACACTAGAGGGCGGGAAAGAGGAGGTCCCACCACCAGCAACACCAGCCCGTCAAAGAAACTCCAATTATATTACGATCCACAAATCACAATAGCGGTTCTTCCATGGTGGAAAATCAATGGCGATGCAAACCACGGCGGTCTATGGTCACATCAGTAATACACCACACCTCATTGGATACTTTGAAAACCGCACACCTGACACACATCCACACACCTGACAGACCTTCATACTGCACTATAAATCACACCCCTTCCCGCCCCACAGTCCTTTGCTGCAGAAACTCAAAGTCGGATAGAAGCCACTTAATAAAAATCACAAAGCTTACAATAGACAACCCTACAAATTTCACTTAGCACTCATCCCACACCTGCATAACATACACAACACACAAATTATTACCCCACACAATAGACACCAACCATCACCCACATACATCACAGCACACACACCTCATCACAAACGTATTTTCTTTCCATTTCTTCTACCTCAATGTCTCGTCCACCACTGCCTCGTCCACACCTATTTGAAGCACAAGTCCAACAAACATCTATTGCCAGGAAAATTGAGTTATGGCAAAGTGTAGTCAACAGGGTAGATTCTGTCGGCAGCCATCCAAGCACAAGGGGGGACATCAGGAAGAGGTGGAGTGACCTCAGGGGGAAGGTATGTTACACAGCTGCCAGGTACCAGCTGGCAGTCATCAAGACTGTCGGTGGGCCTCCAACTCCTCCCCCAACTTTCACATCATGGGAGAAGAAGGTCTTGGACATCCTACATCCTGAGGACCTGACAGGAATACCTGGGGGAGTGAAATCGGAGTGAAATTGGGTAGGTCACAACACCATTAATGTCAACAAAAGGTTTTGTCTTGCATACTCATTGATCACATTTAAACACCTTAACAACCGACCCATCCACCACCCCTGTATCCAAATGTCCAGATACTCCTCTCTGGCATGCCTCATGTCAACGTAACTCACCTGGGGGTACATTGTCTGTGTATGGCATGGGGAATACAGGGACTAACATCACTACAACTCCCAGCAGGCAGCGTTCCACCTTTAAGAAAACCAGAACCGTGTACTACAAGTAAAACTGCCTCACATGTGAAACTAACAATCTATTCAATTCAACACACCTGAATGCACCACCATTGTACAGTCTATGGCAGTGACAGCAATGTTTTGGCCTACTACCAGTACTATTGGAAGCAACACACAGCTACAGCTGTGTTCCCAACTAAACTGGCCCTTGAAAATACCATCCAATGTCATGTACTCTCCTGGTGGGGAAAACTATATAGGAGGCTGGATGTACTTGCAGTACACCCATACAGAACCCCAGGTTAAATGTTTACTCCTATGCTGTTGCCCAGCTCTGTCGCCATAGTACATTTTGCAGCTGTTAGTTGACTCAATGATGCTATACACCTTACTAGGAGATAACTTTACATTTTCATGTCTTTACTCTGACAAGATATGGGTCAATGAACCATCATCTAACCACCTAGATACTCCAAGATCTTGGTGCATGGTGTATGCTATTAGAAATCTCTGTGTCCCACATAGCTCTAACCCAGATTTGAGAGCTGGTGTCATTGTCATATCAGGGGATCATATAAAGGCTTTGTGTGCATGTCACATAGCATTACTACCAGTCAAACTTTGATGTCACCTGTTGCATTACCTTCAGAAACTGTGTGTTCCGCTTCTCCTATGGGTAACATTGCCATTGTCACCATGGAGAGGACACCAGGGACTGCCACTACCTCTGTGGATGAAGGTCCCAATGAGGAAAACACCCCTGGATTGAGGACGAAGCTGACCCATCTGGGACACCTGGTCAGTCAACAACTATGGGCCTCACCCTGCGCACATCGTCTCCTCCCAGCCCTGTTGCATCAACATCATAGGCAATCGTTCGCCTCAAACAGGGCCAGTGTCTTCCATCTTGTGCCCCCCAGTACAGGTACCTGAGTCTTCTGTTGGGAACCCAGACAATGATGAACCTGCCACCAGTGGGAGTGGGCAAACTATGCCAGGGGCACTGGCACGTGTGGATAGGGTGCATTGGAGGGATGGGCCAGAGGATGGAGGCTCCAAGGGACATAACTGGCCTGGACATCATCTCCCAAGACGTGGGAGCTTACCAACAATCCAAGGCATGTTGGGCCAGGTACTTACCATGATGGGGGAGATCAGACAGCTGCAGAGGAACAACCACCAGGAAGTCATGCAGCAGTGACAGGCCCAAAACACCCACTTGGCTTTCATTGCAGGGGTGCTGAGAGACATGAATACCACCCTGAGTAGGTTTTGTACCCACATCTGGCCTCTTCCAATAGCAATGAAACATCAGGCCCTTCTACATCTGTCGTAGCTAGTGGAATGGAGGCACTGCCAGGGGAAGGGAATGCCTCAGACACCCCAGCCTCTGTAGCTGAAAACCCCCCCACAAATGTGGATGTCTCCCCCAACATCCAGGAGGAGCAGATGCCAAGACCAAAACTACTGCCAGGAAGTGAACCTCTACTGATTGGTTCCCCTTGTGTGGCACAGATACACCCTGTTGACTGTTCTGAGACCTAACACCATTTTCCTATAGTACAAGGACATTGGACATGCGCCCCCAAACAATGGAGCATATCACCCTGATGATTTCATCCACCATGACTGAACCCTTCACTGTTTACTTGTGTTCTGTTTTTTTTCAATTCACTCATTTTGCTGTGCACTCCCCAATAAGTACCCCTTAACCACAAATCAACTGTTAGAGTAATTAATGAACCATATACAAATGTCATGAATAAAACCTCTTGCACAAAAAAGTTTCTCTCAAATGTAAAACCTTTGTAATGCTCCACACACATGTACTATATAACGAGGCTAGATTTTGCATTGCCTAATATTGATAGCCCTAACTCAAATTACCTGTAATTCACTTTCCCACAACTAGGCTGGGAGCATGCCAAGGATCACACAGTGAAGTATTGCTGATAACTTCAGAGTTACAGCATATGTTTCATGCAGTATCCAACACACAGATTTCTGAAGGTAGTGACATGTCAGTCTTACACTATCCCAGAAGGCAAACATATTGTTTCAATGTATCATCATCTAAAGCCTTATCACATACCCACACCACAGCTCCCAAATGACCATACCCCATGAAACAGAAAGAGGTCAGTAGAAATGCCCCCAGTCATGGAACCTTCCAACTTACCATGGTCAGTTATCTGTAGACTTGCCACTCACTTATGTCAGTCTTCAGACACATGCACATTGGTCTGCATTGAGAAAACACACTGACAGCTACAGACAGGTTTGTTTTTACCAACACAAATGATTATGATGTTAGAGGGTATGGACAGCACATGATGACATGTTTCTGAAACAAATGAACCCACACATGGCACCATTTGCCCCACACCCAATGCCAAACAGGTCTTTAGTGTGGAATAGGACCCTACCATCCACTGTCCTGGCAGTCCGGGCATAGAACTCACACACAACAAATCTCAAGCCTGACAGTACCTGGTTCAATCCATGACCATCTCTTTTGTCAGTCTGCAAATCCCATCTTCCTGTGACACTGTCTGATATTGCCAAATGAGGATGAGCCTGTTCACTTAATCTGCAATTTGTAAATGACAACCATAAGGTATAGGCTAAATTGATACATTAACATTACACAGCCAATGTATACATTCAAATGTACCTTTGATTGTGCATTGTGAACAATTTAGACCATGCTGATCAAATGGCTGGACACTACACCATGTAATAATCTGCATGCACAACTGAGTCATGTGCTTTGGAGCTACTGATGACTTCTGTGATGGTCATACTAAGACCCTTATTAAGCATTCCTAACCTCACCAAATTCCCCCCATATTAACTCTAACTACATAACATCACATACCTAAAGTCAGGTAAAGTACTGATTGATGAGATCATCCCTGATGGCTCCAGATCCAGTGTCATCCTCATCATACTCATCCTCATTTGGCAAATCTGCATTTTCACCCACTGGAACTGGTGGCTCTCCTCATCTAGAATAAATGGGATTTGATGTCTTAGGGTGAGCATGCAAAAGCAACTATAATTTGACATACTTTGGTGAGTGAATAGAGGAGGGCTCCTCCAGACTTATCGATGCAGTGGAATCTTGCCTTCAGGAGCCCAAAAGTCCTGCGGAAGGACATGGCATGGACTTGCCTAGGTGTGGGTGGGTACCTCACTGGTATCAACAATCGAGGATGATTTGGGTAGCTAGAGTTCCCTGTAAGGAATAGCTACAACAAGCCAAACATAAATCTTGGACATCCACATATCTGGTAGCAGATATTAGTTACATACACACATGACATATGTGACTTACCAACCAGCCAGGCCCTATCTGTGTATGGGCATGTCATCAGTAGTGGGATATTGCTGTTCCACATGATGAAGGAATTATAGACTGACCCAGGGTACCTTTCACAAACTGGTGAAATGTGGAGGTCAGCCAAACAGACCACTTGGACGTTAATGGAGTGGAAGTTTTTCCTGTTCATATACTCCTGTTCATTGGGATTAGGGGGAACCAAGGCTACATGGGTGCCATCTAAGGCTCCAACCACACGTGGAATGTGTTCCAAAGCATAGAAATCAGCATTTACATTGGCCAAATCTTCACACTGTGGAAATTGGATGTAGCTGTCCAAGTGTTTCAACAATGCAGACAGTACACCCTTCAAGACCAGGCTGAACATAGGCTGAGGCATCCCTGCAGTTAGGGCCATGGTATTTTGAAAGGGGCCCGTGGACAGGAAGTGCAGCACTGACATTACCTGTACAATGAGAGGTATGCTATAGCGATTATGAATGACAGGCATCAGATCTGGCTCAAATTGACGACAGAGATCCATGATTGGATGCTTATCCAGGCAATAGATCTGAATCATATGTCGCTCCTCCATGGTCTGCAGGTCTGCTCACGGTCATGGGCGATACACGGAGGTTGTCTTGCTCTTCTCATGCCAGGGTAACTATGTGGGAGAAAGCCAGTATGTATGGGTATCACTCAATCTGTACTTCCTAAGTATGGTCACACCTATGTCACATATGATGTAAATATTGAAACATGAAACTGTACATACATTGTACACAGCACATACCTAGGTAAATAATGGCTTATAAATGCATTCACATCCTCTAACACCTATCTTGTTTTTTAAATGGAGAAACATGTCACTGACAGTCTATGGGACATTAACTTTCTTTACATGTTGCACATATTTGGTACACCTATACCATTTTCAGATTGTCATCACTCTGCTGACAATACTATTACATGTACATAACTCAGGATACATCAAATGTACATCCTCTACAAGATACATGCACATTTTGACATGTTTCTTTTTTTTATTTATTTTTTATAACTCTGCTTTTATTGAGTTTGAAAAACATGATCAACAATAAACATACAGTGCAGTGCTAGTTATTGCGATACATGGCAGTATCATTATATTACAGTACCAGAGGGCCTTATTCACATAAATTCAAGGCAAGAGACAATGGTAACCACTGCAACTGAATTTCCCACAGGCCCTCTGTCCCCCACCAAAGATCCACCTGAGACCAGTGATTACACAAATTATATACAGTAGAAACATGTCCTCACCATAGTTGGCCGTCGAATGCCCACTTGGTTCAAGGTGTACTCTCACCCCCTCATCCTCTGTGCTTCCTGCACAACTTGGGTCCTACACTCCAGTGAACTGTTCCAATAATATGCCCCAAGCCATCACATCTGTTAAAGCCCCCTCATCCATGCCTGTCAGACGTATATGTTGTTCCTCCGCAGCGCCCCATTTCATTAAATCTTGCATCCAACAGGGGATTGAAGGACTCCAGGCACTCATCCAACCATTAGCTACCCTGCACCTTGCCAACATGAATGCCAGTTGCACAAGCTTGTATAGGATACTCCGGCCGGTGGTTTCTGTACTACCCCCAAAAGACATATCAGTGGCATTGCCTCCAAACCCAATCCCATGACCTACTCAACTCTCCCTACCATTTCCTCCCAGAAATTAAATACCACCCTACAGGTCCAAGCCAAATGTAGGAAGGAAGCACCAAAAGCACCACACCTAGGACACCCCGCCCTGTGTCCCGGGTCAATTCTGTTTACTCAGCTAGGTGTGAGGTATGTCCTGTGCACAAAGTTGAAATGCAACAACTTAAACCTATTATTACAAGACACCAGTGATAATGCCAGGTCCCAATCGGCGTCCTCTATGTGTTCACCCAATTCACGCTCCCACACCCTACGTGCCACACCTATAGCATTCGGGTGATCATCCCGAAGGGCTTTGTAGAACCGGGTGATCAGGTGTGTACCCTCACCCCAATTAATCAGTCCATTCAGCACCGCCGAGGCCTGGGTGGCCATTGGAAAACAACACCAAATCTCACAAGCCACACATATCCTGAGCTCCTTTGAAGGAAAATAACTCTCCATTGGGGTAGAGATCTACAACCACTTCACAGCCTCCCGACCTCCAACCCTCCATGGACACCAGATTTTCCATTTCCCTAAAGGGTGCTAAATCCCATATCCTCAACTCTCTGACAAACAGGGCCCGTCGGAGCACAGTCTTAATGGCCTGCTCCCATATCCAGGCTGTGGTCTTGACCAGATAGGGGATGACCACCTCAGACCAACCATACGCCATCAATAGATGTGCCAACATCTGCCCATCCAGCATTCCTACAAACAATCTCTTTTCCCAATTGTCGGACTCCATCATCCACTTTGCAGCATGCTGCAGGTGTGCCGCGTAGTAATAATGTCCGATATTGGGGATCGCCAACCCTCCCCCTTAAGATCCCTCTGCAATACAGGCAACGCCACCCTACTACATCGACTGGCCCAGACTAGAGAGATCAGCAAGCTATCCAGATGGCAGAAAAGCAGAGCGGACAGCAGGACATAGGGAGTTCTGAACCAAGTAAAGGCACCGTGGCAGGAACACCATTTTTGCTACTGCAGCCCTGCCCATTACAGAAAGAGGTAATCTGTTCCAAAACGAGACCAAACACTCCAGGCCGGTAACTACTCGTTCTACATTACATGTTTCATGCACCCCCACTGTGTGAGTGACCCACATGCCAAGATACCGGAAACAATCAGTCTCTCACCTGAGTCCTACACTCGTCAAATCATCCTCTGGGACACCGTAAAGGCACGCCAAGAGAAACAGGAGTGACTTCTTCCTATTTACCTTAAGACCTGAAATGACTCTGAATACACCCAACATCTGCAGCAACAAAGGCACAGAAACACTAAGATGGTCATTACAACCCTGGCGGTCGGTGTTAAAGCGGCGGAAAGACCGCCAACAGGCCGGCGAGAAAAAAAATGGAATCACGACCGTGGCGGAAAAAGCCAACAAAGACAGACACTTTAACACTCCGACTGCCGCGGCGTTAGCAGCAAACAGCTCGGCGGTCACCACCAACAGACAGGCGGGGGACAATGTACCGCCCACAGTATCATGAGAGGCCAATCCGCGACCTTTTCCGGGGCAGATTCACCACGAACAAAAACACGGCGGAAACAGGACTTCGAAGGGAAAACGCTCACCTCAACACACCCCACGAGAAATCCAGACGCCATGGAACTCGAGCTCCAGATCCTGCCAGTCCTTATCTTCTTGCTCCTCTACCAGGAGCACGAACGCCAGCGGCGAAGACCACGGTGAGTACTGCACCTACGACACAGGAGAGGGGGGAGGGAAAAAACAGTGACACACACACGCAACATGCAACACCCCCACCCCCACCCTCACCCACGACAACACACACACTAATACAGCATGATACATTACAGTTACACCCCCCCAATCCGCCTGGAAGAATGCAAGGACAAAAGGAAATGAGTGTAACCATTGTAATATATTAAAATCCAGTATGCAAAAATATATATACACTATAAACAAATATGTACACCAAGATTAGTCGTCCAGGTAGTGCTTCATTGAAGTCCGTGGAACACTGGGCCCACACGGTATGGGCGAGGCCCACACTCAATCCCCGAAAATGACAGAGAGAACACTGCAGGGGCATCAGATAGCAATAAAACAGGCACCTCAGGGGGAAGGGAAAGGGGGGGGCACCTCAGCCGGTTGAGTGCACGACGCCAAATCCACAAGGGGGTTCAATCCTGGGGAGTGCAAAGCCACAGTCTCTCAAGTCTCTACAGTGGGTGGTTTGCCCACTGTTCAATTCTGGGGAGTGCAAAGCCACAGTCTCTCAAGTCTCTACAGTGGGTGTGTTGCCCACTGTTCAATCCTGGGGAGTGCAAAGCCACAGTCTCTCAAGTCTCTACAGTGGGTGGTTTGCCCACTGTTCAATCCTGGGGAGTGCAAAGCCACAGTCTCTCAAGTCTCTACAGTGTGTGGTTTGCCCACTGTTCAATCCTGGGGAGTACTGTTCAATCCTGGGGAGTGCAAAGCCACAGTCTCTCAAGTGGATAACAGTCTCCACTGGTTCTGGAGGGGGCTTCATGCCCAGAGTGCTTCATCCTGCCAAGGACTGAGGTAGTGGATGCCTTTCTCCACTGGTTCTGGAGGGGGCTTTGTGCCCAGAGTGCTTCATCCTGCCAAGGACTGAGGTAGTGGATGTGAATCTCCACTGGTTCTAGAGGGGGCTTTGTGCCCGGAGTGCTTCATCCTGCCAGGGACTGAGGTAGTGGATGCCTTTCTCCACTGGTTCTGGAGGGGGCTTTGTGCCCAGAGTGCTTCATCCTGCTTGTGACGGACTCAGTAGCGTCAGTGCCCTTGGCGCTCATGGGCCAGCGGTGCTTGTTGCGGTGGTGTCCCTGGCAGCGGTGCTTGTGGCGGCAGCGTCATGTTCAGCGGTGCTTGTTGTGGCGGTGTCCTGTTCAGCGGTGCTTGTGGCGGCGGTGTCCTTGGCAGCGGTGCTTGTGGCGGCAGTGTCCTGTTCAGCGTTGCTTGTGGCGGCAGTGTCCTGTTCAGCGGTGCTTGTTGCGGCGGTGTCCTTGGCAGCGGTGCTTGTGGCGGCAGAGTCCTGTTCAGCGGTGCTTGTGGTGGCGGTGTCCGTGGCAGTGACACAGCTGCTGGCGGTCCTTTATGGCCCAGCAGGGCAGGTGCTGGCGGTCCTTCATGGCCCAGCCCGGCTGGTGCTGGCGGTCCTGTCCTGGGCCGCTGGGCTTGTGCTAGCGGTCCTGTCCTGGGCAGCAGGGCTGGTGCTGGCGGTCCTGTCCTGGGCAGCTGGGCTGGTGCTGGCGGTCCTGTCCTGGGCAGCAGGGCTGGTGCTGGCGGTCCTGTCCTGGGCAGCTGGGCTGGTGCTGGCAGTCCTGTCCTGGGCAGCTGGGCTGGTGCTGGCGGTTCTATCCTGGCCAGCGGGGATGATGGCGGTGGCCTCCTGGGCAGTGGGGATGATGGCGGTGGCCTCCTGGGCAGCAGGGCTGGTGCTGGCGGTGGCCTCCTGGGCAGCGGGGATGATGGCAGTCTTCTCTGCTGTGCTGCTCTTCCCAGACTTGCTGAATTTCTTGGGCCCCTTTCCCACCTTGTAAGGTGTCGCAGCTGAATCCACCTGTACCCCTGGGAACGGCTTTGGTGGCTGGAGTCTTACCCCTCTCCCGCCGGGCACTGGCCAACTTTTGATGCTTGACAGGTGGGGGACTGTCCATGCTGTGGCTCCGTGCCACACTGGCTGCCCTGCTGCCCGGTGCACTCCAGATTCTGGTGACTACAGGCACCACTGGTCCCAGAGATGCTGTGGCTGAGGTGCTAGGTTGAGACCTGGAGAGTCGGGCCCTAGGAGACTGACGGGGTGGGGGAGGTGAGGGAAAGAGGTCAAGGCTGGACAGGAAAGGTTTTTTGGTAACACTGGGACGGGTAGATGGAGGGGGTTTGGGAGTGAAGGAAGAGGTTGTGGTTGTAGGAGGTGTTCATTTGGTGACTTTGGGTGAAGGTGCATGCGCTGGAGGCTGTAGTGAGGTGGGTGTGTGGCTGCGTTTGTGTATCTTGGGAGGTAGTGTCACAGACACACTGGGAGAGGACACAGGGGATGTGTGAATGGTAGTGGGGGTGGTGACTGCACATGAGCGGGGTGTGGTGGTGGGTGTGCTGGTGATGGAAGTAGTGGCTGTAGATGTAGTGCATGCAGGTGTGAGTGGAGACGAGACTGGGAGGGAGGAGGGAGACGAGGAGGAGGGGGACACAGTGGAGGCAGTGGATGTTGGTGTGTCTGCATATGTGTGATGCTTGCGTGAGTGCCTGTGGGATGTGTGGTGCTTATGTTTGCCTGAGCTTCCCTTGTGTGTTGATGTGTGTGCATGCTGGTCTGAAGGTGTGCTGGGGATAGGCTGAGGTACTGGGGATTGGGTCTGGGTGGAGGAAGTTGGATGGGGGAGGCTAGAGACAGGGACAATAGCCGCCATCAGTGCTGAGGCCAGTCTGAAAAGCTCTCTGAAGGGCCGCCTGACCAGAATGAATGCCCTCCAGGAATGCATTTGTCTGTTGCAACTGTCTTTCTATACCCTAGATGGCATTCAAAATGGTAGACTGCCCAACAGTGAGGGACCTGAGGAGGTCAATGGCCTCCTTACTGAGGGCAGCAGGGGTGACTGGGGCAGAGGCTGACGTGCCTGGGGCGAAGGTGATGCCCACCCTCCTGGGTGAGCGGGCACGGGGCAAAGGCTGAAGGGTTGCTGGGAGGGCGGTGCTGGGGGGGTGGTGGCTGTACCTGTAGATGTGGGGGGCACAGATGTGGCCGCCACCACAAGGGAGCTCCCATCAGAGGACGAGTCCGTATCACTGGTGTCAGCTCCTGTCCCCGCCGTGGAGCTCCCCTCGCCCTCCGTCCCACTGGTGAAATCTGTGTCCGTAGTTCGCCCTCCAGGGCCATGTGGGATGCAGCTCCCTCCTGCTCCGGTGCCACTGCCCCTTCGCCTGATGATTCTAATGCACACAAGAACAGGGAGACAACAAAAAGGGGGGGGGGGCAGAAGAAAGACATGTTGAGTGCATGCATTACCGCTACCGTTGGCAGACACGACAGACACAGAAGTCCCCTGCACTACGCCACACACTTGGGGTCCACTCTTCAATCCCTGGGACTATGGCTATGGCCGACATCTGCACACATGAATGTCACAGGAGCCTGACTAGGTGTACTTGGCACTGTACACAGGTGGGGTGGGGTGTCACAGGGCCAGCCAGAACAAGGGGACCCAACTAGCACACTCGCCCTGGCCTCGGGAAACCCACAGCCCACCTCCCCCACCCAGACACCTCCACAGCGTGCAAAATCAGCAGAATGAGAGTGTACTCACCCACTTGTGGCTGCTGTGATGCCCTCAAGCGCCCATCCAAATCTGGGTACGCCACCGCCAGGATCCTGAACATCAGGGGGGTCATGGTGCGACGGGCACCCCTCCCACGTTGGGAGGCCATCCCCAGCTGGGCCTCCGCCGTCTTCTTGCTCCAGCGGCGAATGTCCTCCCATCTTTTACGGCAGTGGGTGCTCTGTCTGTGGTGGACAAGGGGCCCAGACTTCCTTGGCGATGGCACGCCAAATAGCCTTCTTCTGGTGGGCGCTGACCTACAGGAATAGTACATGGGAAAAGGAGAAGATATAACCGTCCGCAACGTCACAGTCATTGGCCCCCTTCCCTACCCTTGCCATTTGGCACATGCACTCACTGTCGTTTCATGCACGCCTCAATCTGTCCCCCATCTTTCATCCACCCCACTCCACAAAGGCATAGCCCATACAGCATGCTCCCAGTGTACTTACCTGTTTGTCTGGAGGACCGTAGAGTAGCGTGTACTGGGGGAGGACCCCATCCACGAGTTTCTCCAACTCCTCCGATGTGAAGTTAGGGGCCCTTTCCCCAGACCCACGAGCCATTGTCTCTTCCAGACCGAGGTCACAGCAGCACTTGCAGTGTAGGTCCTCTCCTGTCGAAGATCAGGTATCGAGTGATTGAACAGATAGAAAATGGCGGTCACCGCCGGCGTACATCGTCATTGGATCCTGGGACCCATAGGGTCCAATGTTAACCAATGCAGGATTGCGCTGCGGTCTTCGATCGCCTACCGCGACGGTGTACAACGCCAGCGCAGTTACCTCACATCCCATTGTCCAACTTTAGAGGTCAGGCATCCGCCATTTCAGGGGCCCACATGGCTTAATTTTTAACTGCGTCACACATACCTAGGCCTTGCCTCAACACTCATACAGGCCAAATTTCGGATTATGATTCGTGTTCTGTGTAAGCTTTGGCTACGTACCTCTGAGTTGGTTGACTCTGTGCTCACTGTTGTCCTTCATAGGCACCGTCCGCTGGGACATGTGAAGAGATGGCGGCATCCTCCGGTGTACAGACTGCTGGTGGACCTGTCGACAATGGAGGAAAGACATGTGATCATCACCTACAGAATTGATCGTACCACAATCCTGGAACTGCGTGCCCAGCTGGAGCCAGACCTGATGTCAGCTTTCCGCCATCCTACAGGAATCCCCCTCAAGTGCAGGTGCTGTCAGTGCTCCATTTCCTTGCAAGTGTGTCATTTCAAACAACAGTGGCCATAGCATCAGGGATGTCCCAGCCTATGTTTTCCAACGTGTTATCCAGAGTGTTGTCTGCCCTGCTGAAACACATGTGGAGCTACATCGTTTTCCCTCAGGTGGAGGATTTGCCTACAGTGAAAGGTGACTTCTATGCCCTGGGACAGATCCCCATCATCATAGGTGCCATTGATGGGACACATGTGGCTTTGGTACCCCCCTGCAGGAGTGAACAGGTGTACAGAAACCGGAAGAGTTATCATTCCATGAATGTGCAGATGGTGTGTTTGGCAGACCAGTACATCTCCCATGTCAATGCCAAATTCCCAGGCTAAGTGCATGACGCTTACATCCTGCGGAATAGCAGCATCCCTTATGTGATGGGGCAACTCCAGAGACACTGGGTGTGGCTATTAGGTGAGCACCTGGAAGCAAGTCAGTGGGAATGGTTGTCTGGGTGTGGGGATATCCCCACAGGTTAGTGTGTGTCTAACAGTTGCCCTCGCCGTTTGCAGGTGACTCTGGTTACCCCAACCTGTCATGGCTACTGACCCCAGTGAGGAATCCCAGGACAAGGGCAGAGGAACGCTACAATAAGGCCCATGGGCGAACTCAGCGGATTATAGAGCGGACCTTCTTCTGCCTCCTGAAGGCCAGGTTCAGGTGCCTCCATATGACTGGTGGATCCATATTCTACTCACCAAAGAAGGTGTGCCAGATCATTGTGGCCTGCTGTTTGCTTCACAACTTGGCTTTGCGACGACAGGTGCCTTTTCTGCAGGAGGATGGTCCAGATGGTGGTGTTGTGGTAGCTGTGGAGCCTGTGGACAGTGAAGACGAGGAAGCAGAAGAAGAGGACATCGACATCAGGAACTCGGTTATCCTGCAATACTTCCAGTGAGACACAGGTAAGAAGACAACCCTGCCTACTACATGTACTACTACCTCTCTACTGTCTGTCGTTTACACCCAGTGTATGGTCACTGAGTTGTCACTTTCCCTTACCATTTCACAGATGTGGGTCCCACTGTGTGACATCTGCTTTGTTTCCTCATGGACTAGAGCTGTGTGACATAGGTATGTTGACATTACATTTGAAAAAGCATTTTGTCACTGTAATTGCTAATACACTATTTCGAAATCACAGACAGACTCCAGATTGTTTTGTGCTTTAAGGGTGTTTACTTAAGTGCTCAATATTGGAGGGGGTTGTAAAATGGTGAGGGGTGATGGTGGAGGAATGTCCATGGCAGAGTCCAGTCTATTATTCTCACAGGTGCCTCGCCCAAATGAGCATAGGAAGTGGAGCTGGGGCAGTCTGAGGATGGACAGGGTGACAAAGTGGGAAAAAAGGATGACATTCAGGGCGGTCTCATTTCTTGGCATCGTTCTCTGTCTTTGTCCTGGATCTCAGGGACCATTTGCGGGGTGGTTCTCCCTCTGCAGGGGGTGGGGTGCTGGTGTGGTGGTCCTGTGGCGGTGCCTCCTGTCCACTAGCGCCGGCAGAGGTGGTGGGCAGTTCATCGTCCAGGCTAGTGTCAGGGGCCCCTTGTTGTGCCACAGTGTTCCTCCTGGTGTTGAGTACTTCCTTCAGCACCCCTACGAAGGTGCCCAGGGTGGAATTGATGGATCTGAGTTCCTCCCTGAAGCCCAAATACTGTTCCTCCTGCAGGTGCTGGGTCTCCTGAAACTTGGTTAGTTCTGTTGCCATCGTCTCCTGGGAGTGGTGGTAGGCTCCCATGATGTTGGAGAGGGCCTCGTGGAGAGTGAGTTCCCTTGGCCTGTTCCCCCCCCTGTCGCACAGCAGCCCTCCCAGTTCCCTTGTGTTCCTGGGCCTCCGTCTCCTGGACCGTGTGCCCACTACCACTGCCCCCAGGTTAGCCTGGGTTCCCTGTAGTGGTGGACACACTGCTGCTTGACGTGTCCTGGGGACAGAGGTATGGGCCCACTGGGTGGGTGCTGTGCTGGTGTTTCCAGAGGGGGGAAGCTCTGTGGTGGCCTGTGCCAGTGTGTGGGGAACCGACTGTCCAGGGGTCCCCGATGGGCCTGGCTGGTCATCTAGATCCAGTTGGACAGAGCTGCTGTCATCACTGTGGGCTTGTTCTGTTGGTGGTGTGGACCCACCTTTCCGGTGACGTCGGGTAGGGGTCCTGCAGGGGTATAAAAGGATGTTTATTACATCTGTGCGTGCCATGGTGTGCAATGGGTGGGTGACCGTGTACCCCAGTGCTTGCATTCCTGTGTGGGACCCTGTGTGATGGTGGTTTAGGGGGGTGTATAGGTATGTGCAGTGGCATTGCTTTGGTGATGTGTGTCCATGCTTTGTTGTTGCATGCAGGGCTTCGTGTTAGGATGTGTGGTTTGTGATGTTGGGACATTTGTGAGGAGTTGGAGGGATGGGGGTGAGGGTGAGGGTGGGGGTATGTGATAGCATGCAAGTAGGGTGGGAGGGGGTGTAATAGTTAAGATTTGACTTACCAGAGTCCATTCCTCCATCTACTCCTGCAAGGCCCTCAGGATTCAGAATCGCCAAGACTTGCTCCTCCCATGTTGTTAGTTGTGGGGTAGGACGTGGGGGTCCACCGCCAGTCCGCTGAACGGCAAGGTGGTGTCTTGAGACCACGGAATGCACCTTCCCTCGTAGGTCGTTCCACCTCTTCCTGATGTCATCCCTATTTCTTGGGTGCTGTCCCACTGCATTGACCCTGTCCACTATTCTGCGCCATAGCTCCGTCTTCCTAGCTATGGAGGTGTGCTGCACCTGTGATCCGAATAGCTGTGGCTCTACCCGGACGATTTCCTCCACCATGACCCTGAGCTCCTCCTCAGAGAACCTGGGGTGTCTTTGCCGTGCCATGGGGTGGTTTGGGTGATGTGTGGGGTGGTGTGTGTAGTGATAAGTGGGGTGATATTTAGTGGTGTGATGTGTGAGGTGTGTGGAAGTTATGTGGGTGATGGTATTGTGTGCCTGTGGATGCTTGGTAGTTGTTTGTGGTGTCTCTCTCTGACCTTCTCTCTGTAATTTTGTCATAGGGGTTTATGGGTGATGTGGGTGTGTGTTTTATATTGTAATGGGTGTGTGGGAGTGGTATGTGTATGTGTATCAGGTGTGCGTATTTTGAATTGTCCAATGTGGTTGTGTTTTGTATATGTGTGTGTATTTTGAGCGCAGCGGTGTGTACCGCCAATTGAATACCGCAGTTCAAAGACCGCCTCGTGGATTTGTGTGTCATGATAGTGTGGGCGTATTTCTGTTGCCGTGATGGTGGAGGATTTGTTTTCGCCAGTTTATCACTGACCTTTGGTGTGGCGGACTTGTGTGGGTGTCTGAGTTTTGGCGGATTCCGAGCTGTGGGTCATAATAGCTGTGGCGGATTTCCGCTGCTGCGGCGGTGTGTTAGCGGTCTTCTGCACGGCGGTAAGCGGCTTTTACCGCCAATGTTGTAATGAGGGCCTATGTTCCCAAAGATATACCAGTGCATCAACTGCATATAGGGAAACAATGAGTGTAGTCTGCCCCACTCGGATACCTCATGGTCCTAGCTCCTCCTGGAACTAGATCGCTAGCGGTTCCACCGATAGGGCAAAGAGAAGTGGTGAGAGTAGGCATCCCTGTCTAGTACCCCTGCTGATCGCCCAGGAGTATGATAGCTCACCACCTACCCAAACCCACGCAGAGGGGGCAGTATACAGTAACCTCATCCATGCGCATAAACCTGGGCCAAACCCTGTACCTTGCAACACCTCTAAAAAATAGCCCCACTCCATAGTGTCAAAGGCCTTCTCCAGGTCCAATGACACTAGTGCCATCTCATCCTCCTCACCCTCAGTTTCATGCAGAACATGTGCCAGGCGACACAGGTTATAGATCGTGCTGCGCCCAGGAATAAACCTGCATTGATCTTTGTGCACCAAACTCCGAATCACCCCACGAAGCAGAGTACCCAAAATCTTACACAATATCTTTACATCACTATTCAGCATGGTAAGCGAGCAATAGGAAGAAAGCTCCCTGGGATTCCCCCAGGCTTAAGCATCAAGCACACAATGCCCTGGGGCATAGTTTCTGGCAACATGCCATGGACTCTGTCCTCGAACACAGGCAGGAGCCTCTCCCGGAGGAGTAGGAAGAATGTCTGGTACAACTCAACTGGAAAACCACCACCCCTCCGGAGACCTAGATGTGGTCATCGCATTGATTGCCTCACTCACTTCGTACACATTAAGAGCTGCCTCCAAAACTTCCCTCTTCTCTTGTTCCAAATGCGGAGCCACATCTGCTGCAGAAATCTTCCCACGCCATCCTCCACGGGGTGGCGCACCAGCTCTCGATACCCTCTGCAGATGCTCCTTCAACACCCGAAGGATGTCCGTACGTTTAGTGATCATCTCGCCACTCATGTTCCTAATGTGCACAATGGGGGGTGCCTCCACCTCCTGTTTCAGATTCCATGCCAATAGTTTGCCAGATTTATCCCCCTCCCGGGCATTACTTGCGTATATGTCCTAAGTGTGGCCCTACTCAGAGTGTCCCAGCAACTGTTAACCTCTGTGTACAACCTGAGTTCCTCCCTTTCAACCATTCTCGTGTTCGGTGATTGGTGCTGCAGAGCCCTTAACTTCTCCTCTAAGCTTCTGAGTTCCTGCTCCATTTGTCTATGTACCCCACATGCAGTACATGTGCAGACCCCCCGCACTACCGCTTTCAAAGCCTCCCACTCAATACCACTAGACGTCATCATGGTCCAGTTCAAGTCCATATAGCCTTTAATGGCCTCCCCCACCTTAACCCGACACCTCGCATCAGTCAGGAACTCCGCAGGCATGAGCCAAGTACGTACTGAGCCAGCAGTATCAGCCCCCCACTGCAGGTACATCAGCACTGGTGCATGATCAGATAAGAACCTGCCCAAGTGTGTGACACCCAAGACCTGCATGCTACTCAGTCCGCCCAGAAGAAACCAATCCAGCTGACTATATATGTTATGTGTTTTGGAGAGGCAAGTGTATTCCCTGCCCTCCAGGTGCAGCTCCCTCCATCCATCCCATAATCCTAAATTACTCATAACTTCCGTTAGGGATTTCACCATCAAAGGTTTAGTTCCCAGTCTCAGCGGGAGACGGTCCATTTCCCCTTTCAGTATACAGTTATAATCACCAGCCCACACAATAGGCCCATCCACACCCTCCCCTAATATCTCTGGTATTCTGGCATAAAAGGAATGTTCATCGGTGTTGGGCACATAAGTGTTAAGGATAATGATGGGGGATCCAGCCAACATGCCCTCTACGAGGATGTATCTACCCTCAACATCTACTTCACTGTACACATGGGTCAATGGGACCCCATAGCCTCCCATGTGGTTACGCCCCTTGCATGGGAGGAGTATGAGGATGAGAACATCTGACCCCGCTATTTTTTGGATACTTTTTGTGTTTCCTCCTCAGTCATGTGCATTTCCTGAAGACAGGCAACATGAACCTTATGTCTCTTCAGAAAGGAGTGTACCTGTAGCGCGTGGTATACCTCTTCAATCCCCTGACATTCCACATTAACATATCAATCTGTCGACCCATACCAGTAGTTAACCTCCATCCCTCCCTTTGGATCTCCACCCCTGACCTCCCCTACAACCGTGAGAAGACAAGGAGAGTACACTTGGCCCATCTCGCCCATTCACTTGCACTGCGGAAGCAAACTTCAAATGTTGATAAACTTTACCAACCAAACACCCCACACCCCCAACCCCACTTCCAGATAACCAGTAAAACAAGCACAGCAAACCATACTGTAGATCCATACTATAGATGCTGCCAGAACAACAGCCTAATCCCCAACTACCCAAATATGAAGTCCTACCACAACCGTGGAGTGACCACCCCCAACCCTGGCTTCAACATACAAATGCCTGAATACCAACCCAACATAGATCGATATTATCATAGGCCCCCTATGTCCATACATTCCTTAGTTCAAATGTTCAAATGAAGCCCCAACACGACCTTGCTCTTAGGTGAGCCCCTTCTCACAAAGAGAGTGCTCACACTTTGACACCAGCCCCCAGATAGAATGCACAACTGCAATTTCCAGATGTGAATATCATAGTCAGACATGCGTGGAGACCCTCTCCACTCCCCGCTCCGGCTCCCCATTCGAAACCCTCCAGCAATCCAGCAGTCGCAACCACCATTGTTCCATCCTGTTATATCACAATTCTATGGGCAGAGCACGTGGCCGCTGCCTGAGTCACAGCATCCTTCTGCTGACCATTGTCCCTGGTTCTCCAGTCCAGGCCGTCTGCTCCAGAGGTCCCAGCTGCCACCCGACCTGTCCTCTCCGCTCTGCCCAGAGTTACATTGTCCCACATCTCCATCCATCGCCATACCTCCTCCGGACGTTCGAAGAAGTGGCACCTGCCACCGGAAAGCACCTTTAAATGCGCTGGATACAGAAGCATATATCTGATGTTCATGGCACGAAGCTTCGCTTTCACCTCCAGGAACCCCTTACGGGAGCTCTGTACCTTGTTCGTGGTAATCAGTATAAATGGAGATTTTGCAGTTCTCAAATAACGCCCTGTCAGATTTTTGGGCCACCCGCAGGACACAGTCTTGGTCTTTGTAGCTGAAAAGACGGGCAATGATATCCCTCGGCAGTGCACCAGGCCAGGGAGGTGCAATGAGGGCGCTATGGGCCCTATGAGCGAGTTCCAACACAAACACCCTGGACAGCCCGACCGGCTGCAACACATCTCTGATCCAGCTGTCCACAAACGTTTCAGCTGCGAGCCCCTCCGCATTCTCTGGAAATCCCAGCAATGGGATGTTATTTCGCTGGGATCTGCTCTCTGCGTCCTCCAGCCTCACCTCCAGCCGTCCAACCTTGGAATTGGCCTGCACCATCTGTTTGCGCAGAACCCCCACCTCCGTTTGCAGCTCCACAATGGAGCCCTCCGCCACTTTGACCTTGTCAGACACCTTCCTGAGGTCCCCCCCAAGAAGGTTGACCTCAACTACCACTGTCTTTATCTTTCCTAAGAGGGCCACCCTAGAACCTTGAATAGCCGCAAGAATCTCATTTCGTGTTGGCTCCTCTGTATTCACTGGCTAACTCAGGCCATCTCCGGTCCCCCCCAATCGAGTTTGGCGTTGCGGTAAGGGAACCGGGTGATATATACGTCCATGGTGTTACCTTGTGACGCTTCCGTCCACTGGTTCCGCCCCATTCCACTGCAGCCCAGGAGCCAAATGGTGTCCCTGTCTCGACTGACTCAAGGAAGAGGCAAAAGTGCCCAGATTCACGTTACCAGAGGGTCAGGATCCACTAATCTTCCAGTTTCAGGGGGCTGCTGTTCGCCGTCTCCCGGCGCACCGCCTCAGAATCAGGAGAATCGGGCAACCACAGTGCCTCCTCCAAACAAGTCCAATGCCACTCGTCTCAGAATGCCCAAGTCGAGACTCTGGGTCATTTACCCAGGTTCCCCCTCCACCGTGATCTGTGCATTGGCTGTCCCTCACCAACTCGTGAGGCAGTTCCTCTGGCCTTACTTGGCCCCCTCCTTCTCAAGGCCCCGTGGGCCGTATGCCGCCCGACCAAGGGTTCACCAACCTCCAGGTCCCAGACGGAACGCCAGTCCAAAGGGGTACACCTGTCAGCACCAGCTCACGCCATCCAATTCCTGCGCGTGGGCACCCCGAAGTATGTCACAGGCCCATCATATGCCACCCGCAGCCCGGGGGACACGTATAAGGAGGACTCAACCCCCAATGGTGTGCACAAAGCCAGGAACGGGCCGCCACCACCCAGCAACACGCACCTTGGAGGCCCATCAGCTGCGTCGCGTGCAGCCCAGAAAGGCCCGCAGATCAGGCCATTGGAGCCTCAAAAATGGGGCTGCTCTGTAGCAAGACACTTGTGGCGCCGTCCCATGACACTGGGGTGGGGCACCAATCACCTCAGGCGCCCAAGGATCAATGCAGAATGCAGCCGGGACGCAGGAGCTCACATTTTTGACACATTTCCTAAAACCAGCAGGGAACACAATGTCTTAGATATGTTTCACAGCTTGTGGCGCAACTTTAAAAACATTTTCATTCAGAACTGAGCCTAAAAATAGCACTGTCTGACCTAATTTACTAGACATTAGGAAGTGACCTAACTGCCGGTGGATGTAGTCATGGTGGTGGGTGGATATAACCCCAGTGGACATTGCCATTGGAAGACATTTCTGCCTTTGGGGGCCTTGAGCCAACGGCGATGTCCTCTGGTGGTGACGGTCTTGTACGTGGTGATGTGACCACCATCTCATATGTCATCTCTTACTTGACTCCTGACACTGCTGCCAGCAACTCCTTTACAATTATGCCACATCCTGCAGGTGATAGGACCCCTGGCTTCTTGGCAGAAGAGCTGGACAAGCTTGTAGAGGAGGTCCTACCCCTGTATGGACAGTTCTATGTCTGTATGATGATGTTTAGGAAATGTGGTTGATTGAATGATTGAGGTAATATGTATGGGTAGATGGACATGTGCACATGTGCATAGATAGATTTTGAGTCCTGAGACATGGTAGAGAATGTGTGATGTATGTACCCTGACCCAGCAACATACAGTATTAAATGATAATTGACGGTGGTGTTAAAAGAATGTGGACAGATATATATATATAAATATATATAGATATATAAAATATCAACTTCAACAGGTTATATTCAAGCAAAGACAAGCTACAATATCCAAGAATGATGTACTCAATAAAAAGAAGCAACTTGTCTCAATGCAAACAGCGATGTTGTTCATCACACCATCATAATTTCTGGGCTGAATTGAGATTTCAGCAATACAGCAGCTTATGTCGAAAAGTATTTGGTAGTCATTTCTGCACTATATAATACTGTGAAATACATGCCCTTTGCACGGGCATTAGTGAATGCCACAGCTATTGGTGAGAAGAAATACAACTATCTGTGTGCTACTCTACTGTAGATGTTATAGTGGCTTTGTTGAAACCATAGCACATTCTTTATTTCAAAAGCCACTGAAAAGATAACTGATAAGAGTTATGAGAAGCATAGTAATTCAGAGTTTTTGACAAATAGTTTTTTTGCTTGCAATAATTTGATTTTTAAAGAGGCATATAGGAATAGAAATGACAAAGTCAAGAAACTGGCTGATGAATACAAAGGAAGTTTAGGGAGAGGTTGATAGCTGAGACTGGAGGGGTTTTATACATTTGAATAGTAATTTTCCCCCAGTGTTTATGAACGGAAAAAGGCAGAAGAGGAAAAAGGGAAGATACTCACATGCACTTTGCTAGTCTCAGCACTTCAAGTATTTTTGTGTTCCTTCTGACATTCCTTGCCCAACACCCAAGAGCCGGCATTACTTCACCAAAATGGTAGTGGTTGAGAACAGCTTCAGATATAAAGCAAAGTAGATATCTCAGATAGACAAACTCTACTAAAGGGACTTTGAAAGGCGGGTGGGGGAGGTGTTCTCCATGGGACACCTTTGAAAGAATAGCTGAAAATAGTGGATTTTAAACCATGCTATATAAATATGCAGTTGTTCTATATTTTATATAGTATATTGGGAAGAGCTTGTGGACTAGTCCAGTGCTGTCCACTGTGTCATAGTACCTATGAGCATTTTTTACCTTGTTTCAATTAATACAGGTAGGCCTTTAACAGATTATTGTGCCCTATATATTGACTGGAAGTAAAAGTAAATGCTAGAAAATATTTCTTAAAGTCACTTGTGGTGTTTACTTCTAAATGAGAGGGCACTCTGTCGCTGAGAAAGTAGGTCTTTGTTTAATCACCTCAGCCACCAACTAACTCCTGTCCAACAGTCTCCCCCTAACCTTCTCCCAAGCTGACATCATGACATTCCAAGACAAGTCCTTGTGACGTCAGTCAGTATCCCATACATCTGCCTCCCATAACATGTTCCATTGAACAATTGAAAACATGTACAAAAGACATTACATATACTGTATATAGACATTACATATACATAAATATGTTCTATTGTCTGATAGCTCAATTCAATAAACATAGATTCCAGAATGTGGGAACACAAACCTACAAATTAACATGTATATGAAAACAACTATTAGTGTCCATAAAGGACAGATGGCAGTGTATGAAGGTTTCCTGTATGCTCTTAGTCTACGCCTCATAATTTTGGGAAAACCCTTTTTTGAACTCACCGATTTTGTAACTTCCTCTCTTCCTTCATTGTCATCTGTATGAGGACCATCATCATATACTTTCCTCTCTGGAGGTACATGTACAACAACAATTGTACACTTGTTCCAGATTCTACTATCATGTGTCTCAACAGCATTTTTTAACAACTTCCAAGTTTCTTAAGAACTTTGACCATTTAACATATCCCTTAGGTGTTCACACTCTTTCATAGTCTCCTAATTTAACTTCAACATCCTTCACTTTTTTGTTCAGATCATACAAAATGTTCATCTTTTTCTGCAGAGAAATCTTTCATTCTCTCCATTCCCCCAAAGTATTGTTTACAAACCTTTATTCTAACCCATCCATGGAGGACAAACTATGGTGGAGGGGGCTCTGCCTTTGAACAATTCAAATGGGGACTTTCTAGTTGTAGAATGTAGTGACATGCAGTACCACGCTATACTCCTGAACAACTCCTCCTTCAATTCAAGACCATTAATCTTTGCTAATTGTAGTGTTATGATCATTTATTCTACTGAACCATTGGTTTGAGGGTGATATAGTGCTGATGTTTAATGAGTAATCCCACATTCTCTCAAATACGTTCTCATTTGCGCAGAGCAAAATTATACACCATTATCAGATAACAGGCAACGTGAATAACTCTCTGTTCCAAAATGATTATGAAGAAATTTGATAACTGCTTCTGAAGATGTCTCTCTCACACATGATACTTTAATCCGCCTTGAGTATAGATCTAACAAAACAATCACAAAGGTGTAGCATGTTCACCTCTTATGGGTGCAAAGAAATCTAAGGTAATCTCTTCCCAAGGGTGAGAAGGTAAATCAATACACACCATTGGTACATGGCTTGTTCTCAAACCCTTGTCAGACCCTAGACATTCAACACACTCTCTAACCATGTGTTCAACCTCACAATCCAAAGCAGGACTCCAGAAGAGTCTGCATAATCTCTCTTTTGTCTTTACTATACCCGAATGGGTGTCAGGTGAAATAGTATTTTTTGTAAACCTTGTGGTAGAACTAATCAGGTGCCTCTTAACAGAAAGCCCTTGTCTACTGATAATTAATTTCTTACCATCCACCAACACTCACTACATGTCTAATTCTTTTTTTATTAGGTGCAGCTTTCTTCACCAACTCCATAACTACCTTTATTTCAGAATATATTTCTAGTTCTGACAACCATTCCTCCTGACTCACACATCCTTGAGTAACCTCACATTCCTTGAGTGAGTCATCACAATTCTCCTCCTCTACCATCTTACTTGACTCCTCCACTTTCAAAAATCTTGCTTAACAATCAGCAGGTTGGTTATTTGCTCCTGGTCTATACTGTACCAAGAAATTATACACATGTGGACTCACAATCCTCTTGCGTATCCTCGATGAGATGCAGTCCAAACCTTTTTTAAAAGACTTCTACTAAAGGTTTGTGATCACTCTCTACTGAAAATGTCCCCCCAGAAGTGTTTGAATCTATTTATTGTCCAGAACACTGCCAATGACTCCCTCCCAATCACTGAATAATTATATTCAGCATCTTTCCGTGCTCTTGATATTGATGTGATTAACTTCTCCTGACAAATTCTTTTCTTGAACTAGTAACGCTCCTAAACCTTCATTGTGGAGCAAATGATTGTTTTGGAGTAGATTGGCTTAACTCTTTTTTCACCTCCTCAAATACCTCCATGTGCTCTTCACTCCAATGAAATTCAACTTCCTTCTTGAGAAGACAACTCATTTAAAATGTTTTACTAGCAATTTTTTTTACAAATCTGTTATAGTTCTCTATTATTCCTAGAAAGGATGCCAACTCTTCTTTGTTAGCTGAATCTTTCAAGGCCATGTTAGTAAATATCAGTTTGTGTTTGAGATGAATACATTTTCCAGACAACAAAGATAATCAGTCTTGGGCAGACCAAGTTTACATTTTTCAGCCTTCAAGGATGACCCCACTCTGCAACTTTTCAAGAACTCCCATGACCCTCACATTATGCTCTTGCATGGATGATCCAAGGACTATAATTTGTCCTGGTAGCATTTTACCCCAGGGATGACATTAAGAATCTTTTGCATGGCCCTCTGAAAAATACCTGCAGCTTAGATGAGCCCAAACAGCAGTCTTTTAAATGTATAAATCCCCATGGGAGTCACAAATTTAATCAGTTCTTGAGATGACTCTTCCAAACTTACTTGATTTTATACTGATACCAAGTTCATAGTCTTGAAAACCTTTGTGTGAGAAAATGAGGAAATCATTTCTTCTATATTAGGTAAAGGCATTCTGTTAACTACTATCTATTTATTTAAAGCTCTCAGATCAATGCAAAGAAAAACATCTCCATTCCTTTTGCTTGCTACCACAATAGACGAAAGCCACTCTGTGGCCTCTATGGATTCAATGACCCCCTCATTACTCAATCTTTGTAATTCTTCAGCCACTGCGTCTTGCATCCATAAGGGAACACGTTTCCCTTTTGCAACTACTGGAATGGCTGATTCTGTCAATCTGATTTTATGTTTGTAGCCAACTAATTTTCCCAGTCTATTACCAAATCTATTCAACAAATGCATTATATTTTGTGATTCCTCTTTTATTTGCGCTTGGGGAATCTTACTGGGGTTTAGACTGACTCCTAAATCACCTTGGTGTACCCAACCTAGCAGGTCATCTTCCTCCCTTGGGATGTACTCTTTTCCTTTTTTGAATTTGTTTTCAATTTCAATATTGGCTTCAAAGTACCCCAACATTTTAATTTCTGATTTACCATTCCCTCCAGTTTAATATCCATGCTGCACAGTTCTTTTCCACAAGGAAATTTTTCTCCTAAGGTTTGCTTGGAAATAATAGTGATTTGTGAGCATGAATCAAATTTCATTGAGACCATAGCCCTATGAATCAGTGCTATTCCTGTTGGATGTCCTTTTGGAAGACTATTCACTTGTAATACTACTTCTTGCCATATTTCAGAGACCTTAGATCTAGAGAGCCTACTCTTACTTCCACAACATTTACTAAAATGCCCTTTTATCCCACATGTATTACACATTTGAAATAATGCTGGGCATGTTCTGTTATTCACCTTGTGTCCCTCTAGACCATAGCAGACAGACATCAGTAGTTTTGTCTTTTGTGTCTTTTGAAGCAACATCTTTAGTATTGTTCACTTTCCTCCCTTCATTTATATCCTCGATACACTTCAGCATGTGTCCTACTCTTTTTGCCACAATAAGCACCTCCTCCAGTGGTGGTTCATCATTCATCCACAGTTCTTCACAAATGTTGTCACTGTTACACCTTGAAAAACTGATCACGTATTCTTTCTCCTAACATTCTTCCAAATTTACAAGTGTGTGCTATTTTATGGAGGCTTGTTACAAATTCTTCCACTGTCTCATCTTTTCCTTGACTCCCAAGACCAAAATGATATTGCCCTAACAATCCGCTTACTCTTGTTAAGTAATGTGCATCCAATTAAGCTAACACTATTTGATATTCATTCATGTCTCTAGCCTCATTGGACGGTAAAGCTGGCAAATGTTCAATAATCTCTGGAGTGGTTTAAAACATGTTTTTTCCTTTCACTCCATTTTATTACAGGTTCAATAGATGACTGTAGGAAAAATTGTGGAGCTGTTACATTTTGTATCTCACTGTCCTGAATGTTCTACTTGAAAAACCTCGAACAACTAATTTAACCTCAGAAGTAGTAACTGTAATTTACTGTTATGATTTCCAACTGGTAAATTTTTTCCAAGAAATTGTCAGATTTAACATGAAAGACATTACTATTACTACTTTGCTTTACTGTATAGTTTCTAAATAATGTTCTTGGTAAAAATCTTCTAAATAATAATGTTACAAACACTGCTTTAAAATGACTACCACAAGTAAATTCCCACTTGTCCAAAGTACAATCAGATTCCAATATAACTGCCAGGTAAATCTCCTTTTTCCTTACACAGTCTAGCTCACTGTGAGCCTGTAAGCTGTGTCTTCTCCCTTCACAGGCGCCGACTCCCATCGTACACTAACTTCACATAAAACAGCAGGGAGGCAAAGCGTGTAATGCTGAACAGAGTGACTGAGACACACGATCTGGTTTTCACCAAAGAAAAAAATAGAAGAGCAGTGAACTTGTCACACTGTGAGGAAAAACTGTGTGACCCAGAGAATGAAAAATACACTACGTCACCCCCACAGCTCCTTTCTGGCCCCTCAGACTGGCTACACACAAAAGATGCGCTCCTTTGTGTCATTCACAATCCATGTACTCTGACAGGTAAGCGTTTCTGAACACGGCAGTAGCATTAGCGTGATCTTTCAACACCCGGCTTGACCACCCTCTAATTCCTCCTTACTTGTCATACTAGAATGATGCTGTGTCACACCATTTTGTCAATTGTCATCTCCCGAAATGGGTAAGAAAGTATTACTTATAAAGTTTGCCTTCTACATAGAAACGCTCCTACTGCACCGTTGTTTGAATACAGCTGATTCACATGTGTTGAGGTGCCACATCTCGTCCTCATCACCAAACATGGTGTTTAATTGCACATGAGAGGACACTATACCACTGAGAAAGTAGGTTGTTATTTAAGCACCTCATCCACCAAATAACTCCTGTCCTAACGTTCTATCCAGTTGACATCATGGCATTCCATGACAAGTCCTTGTGACGTCAGTCAGTTTACCACATCACTCTTCCTTGACCGATCCAATCAAGCAAAGCTGGTGCTCTCCAAAGCAGTATAAATCCTTCAACCAATTTATTTATTGAAATGGAGCCAAACAATTTAAAATGCAGTACAATTTTCTGCATACACTTTGTAAAATGCCATAGTTTTCATAGACCGTTTTGACACGCTATTCAAAAGCATTAATTATCCACAACTGGTTATCATTTTGTGCCTTTAAAAACGTTGTGCGATGTCTTTAAGGCAGGCAGAACTGAATACCCTTAGAACATACAGTCCTGAAAAGAGCCTGCTCTTCTCTTGTTCTCTACTGGTCCCCCTGTGTCAAGCCAGACCACTGTGTCACATCAGTATAATGTCTAGGCTAAAGTCAGCATAGTGTTCATCTGATGCACCAATATATTGCTGATTTCCTTGGGGATGTGGTTCCAAAATATTGCTGTCATCATATCATTTGACATAACTATTGAGTCTTAAATATTGACTACCGATATATTGCCTTATTGGAGTTAAGAATATAAAGCTACCCCTAACCACAGATCTGCCTGTCTTTAAAACGATGTCACTATGTGGAGAATGATGAGGGGCTGTTGAGCGGGTAGGGTCTGGTGAAGGAAGCGGTCCCTGGGTTCCTTTGCAGCCTAAACACCCATGGAGTGGTCGAACCAGTGAGAGAGGTAAAGCTTTCTCTGAACACCACCTTAATGCCCACTGCTAACAAGTACCTCCTCACAAAATACAAATGCTTCTGAAGGAGCCTTGTATGTCCCTGGGACACAGAAGGCTGCTCCAGAAGCCATAATGGTTTACGGATGTGCAGAGCCTTCACTGACAAACTAGAAAAACACTCTATGCATGGTTTCCAGCTCACCTTGTGTTCACCGTGTGATACCAGCTCTTCACTGGGTGACAGTGTGAAGAGCCCCGATAATGTCTAACACACAGTGACGCTGTGTAGGTTGGCAGCTCTGCAATTAAATCCTATTTTCCTAAACAATATTTAGCCAATGCTATAAATGTCAGGCAATAGTTCTTATACACCACATAAACATACAACCTTCCTCAGAGGATGGGTAAATGGAGCACATAAGCACTTGTCAACTTAGCTGCAGACTGGGGGAAGAGCTGAATCAAAAGGCAAGTCTCAGTGGTTGCACAATTAGGTAAAATAGACTTTGCTTGCAACAGCAGAATAGTTGCAATTTCACCTTTGGTGACCCCAAAGTAAGGTTCCTTTCCACCATCCATGTTTGCACAAAATCATCTATTTTCACTAGGAATTCGTTATTACGCTATACAAAACCAATTCTAATAAGAATATTTGACACAATGGGAAATATTTCCGGAGTAATCTGGTTACATACAACTCTCCATGTAAAATTGCATCCTGTATTTTTCTTGTTTTTTTATTGACGAACCATAAAATTGATTACAAAAGTATCTCAGATTAAACAAAAGTGGAAGCAGAGTGGTCTTTATTGTCCAGCTGTATTTACGTGCTCCTTTGTGAAGGAGTGAATGGGGACAGATTCTACCTTTACATCCTCGAGGATATAGTGAGTAGAGCATTATTGTGGACCACAGCGTGCTAGCCTCAGATATCGACCCCAGTTTATCTGTTACTGGGGAGTTCACTGCCTCTGTTTCTCAAACCACTAAGTTTTGCATGCCTTCAAATTTGCAAAAAACAATAAAAACAACAAATGTGAACTCGGTGTTTGTCTGCATTGGTTCAGCGTCTCATTAATGTTGCAATGTCATTTCAGGTTTCATAAAATATATCAGGCTGTATAAAACATACTCTGGCAAACATACTTATGTTCCAGTAAAGTTTAATGAAGTAAGATATAAAGCTGATCATATATTAAACTACAAACATAAATAGTCACTTTACAACCAGATGCCATCTCTGAATGTGCAGATTTTTAAATGGAGGCATTTACCAAATGTGCTGATTTTTGATTTTTGATTTGAACAGGGCTAATTGCATTGAGATGCAAATGATTAAAATGACAAGAGAAATAAAGTCAGAAGTATATCTCGAATAAAGGTTTTATCTTGATGTCCAAAAGGACCGTAAAATAAAGCAATCTTCATAGTGATATTCTCCAAGTTGTTACAATAAAATAGGATCATTTCTTCTAATGACACACTCATATTTTGATTGTTTTATTTTGAATTTTACAATATTTCAGGTTTTTGACACACAAAATGTATGATGTGTTGTCATGGGGGCACCTTGAAGCCTGCTAGCTATGTATAGTACCCAATGTCTGTTGTCACTGTGTGGCTATGACTGAGATTCCCTTTCAAGTGAAAAGCCATTTTTATAATTTGCCTATTATTTTTGGCCACATGGGTGGATTTGCATGGATAATGTCAATTTACTAGCTAACCCAGCTAAGATTCCGAATGCCAAGTTTTGTGAAGTTCTGCGAGAGAGGAAAACAAATTAAGAGGGTTGAAAAAGAAGCCATGGGGCAAATAGGTTACTGGGCACCTCCTGCTGTCTGGGACTCGACCTACTATGGATCCTGAGTAACTGGGCCACGTACTACCACTTTCAGCTCTTGACTCCCAGTGGAAGCGCAAGTCAAGCAGGCTCTTTTAGGAGGCTGGAGATGGTAGGCATGAACAGATGCAAGACTCAAAGGACAAACAAGACTAAAGGTAGTATCTGCAATCGGATGATTGGCCAGTTTAATACGTTTTTGTGAAAAAGTAGTATTTTTATATAAGCATAGAGGCAACACATTAAATAATCTTAAGGTTGGTGTGCTAGCATCGTCTTGGAAGAAATCCCAGAGTCCCTTCATCCCTTTCCAGTGGGGCTGGTTATTACCCATTAGATAATGGAGATGGCTTTCAATTGTTGTCCACAATAATCCCATGCAGCAAAGTCAAAGTTTGGCCTTAAAGGTCAACGTTAGCAGTGTTATGTGCTACGTTAGCCAGTATCACCAACAAGTCTGCTGGCCTCATACAATCTTACCCTACCTGATGTCAGCTGACTAATGTGGGAGGACCAGGGTGTGTCTGTGTTAGCTCTGGTCTCTCGATGCTGAGGACCTGCAATGTCTTGCAGTCTTTCTCCAATGATGCATCAGGGCTCATCAGTCTAGAGAGGGCCCTCACCGAACGTCCTTCTCCATGGCTCCTCGCAGTAGCCTGGGCATAGTGATCCAGGACAACTGCACTGCTTTCCTGGTCACTCCCTCCTGGGACATCGGAAATCCGGATTTCCTCCACACAAGGATGATGCCAGTCTTCACAAGGGTCCCTTCCTGGCAAATGCACAACGGCAATGGCCCTTACTTCACAGTGGCCCCATCCTGGCACATGGGAGTTGCTGACTTTGTCATTGCAGTGGTCCTGACCTGACAAGGCAAGCCACACTTTGCTCACCGGAATTCACTCAGCAGGATCCCTGTTGGGCCTCATTGCCTCCAGGCACTCTCCTCCTCCTCACAAAATGGAATGGTCTTGCTAGGCAGGCAGACGGTTGGTGTTCCAGGCTCTGGGCAAATGGACTTGACATGCTGGGTGATGGTCCCTCATCCAGCAGAGTGACTTGCGGACATTGGTCCCTAGCCCTGGTTCCAGCAGCTAGAAGTCTTGATGATCTTCTTCCCTAATGAACAGTGCTGTGGGACAAAGTGTGGGATTAATGCGCCCACTTTATAGTCCAAATCCATATGCAAATGTAATTTAGTGTCTGGTCCTTTGAAATTCAGGCTGTGGGTCTCAGCTCCTTTGAAGTGCTCTCTACTCTGCCTTGTCATTTGTGAAAAAGAAAATCTGCCACTGTAGGAGTGGCTTTTTTCTGATTGACTCAAAACACAGGCCAAGTGAGTAACTAGGGCTCACACCTGGGTGTCAGCCACCACTGAAATATGCCTCATAAATGTTCAAAGGTCTACACCATCCCTTTATCATGAGTCCCTGGTCTTACAGAACCAACATTATCAGACCCATCTGATCCCTGATCAGTAGCTCTTCCTGGAATTAAAGAGACCTTTGATGTGTGCGGAGGATGCTCTTTTTACCTTCATCCGTTGTGTGTGTTCCCACTCTAGCCCTCAGTACTGTCAGCTATCCACATCTCCTGGCTAGGGCTTGCAATACTGTCCTTCATTAGCCTTTCCAGGCACTGGACTTCCCAAACTGAACCCACAGGCATCCATGTTATGTACCGTGCACAGGCACATAGACATCTCAGCACAAACATGAAAATGAAATGCACAGTCCAGTGCTACACACAATCAACATGTAGGCCAAGGGTAAGTTAAGTAGAAAGCAGGAGAACTGACTCAGGTAAAAAGCCCTTTTCACATTACTTATCACTACTGAACACAAAACAAGCTTTCTGCTGCTACTGCACTCGTGGCACTTAACATCAAGTAAGGACAGTACCCCTCTACCACCATGATTTTAGCGCTTGGTCCATCCCTCCTGGTCTAACAAGACTGCATTACCATGCAACAGGCCACGGCATTTTACCATGACACAGGCACAAGCATGATCAGTGTTTGACCATCACCAAAAGCCAGTACCAGGGATTCAGATATCCACACAGCTGGGGCACTCAGGGTGGCGTTGTTCATCCGTCACCATGAAGGTAACTTTTTTATCCCAAAAAACAGAGCTTAAAGTAAAGTTATAGTGGGGTAATAATGTTGGGTACAATGTTACATTTTAAACTTAAATAACCACTGAAATTCACCAGTTATAGTTGTACTTAAAGCAGATATATTAAATATATATCACTCTCTTATGTCCCCTGCCATGCACAGCGTTGTAATCAATGATGTCTTTGCAGATATTATCAATGATGTTCTAGAACATGCCATGAGTGATGTAATATGTGAGATAAAAAGCATTGCAGTGCATTTCAATGGCTTTTTGAGTTTAGAATGTAATATTTTAACTGGCATTTGTACCTAACTATAATGTCACTTTAACTTTTAGTTTTGTTTCAGTGAGTTTCTCAGTTTCTTTTCACTGTAAAGTAAAATATTATAACCAAATCTAATTATAACATCACTGTCACCGTTGTGCTTTTTGGTAGATTTCTAGGGTTTTCCTAACATAAAGTATTATATTATTAATATACCTGAACAAGCCTACCCTGTGTGGCATGGTGTTCGGTCATGTGTAGTGTGGGGTTGGCCACCAGGACAGGCCTGTGGCCAATCCCTGTGCCCACTCCCTAAAGGTGACCCACTCCCTGCCGTGCATACAGCATGGAGTTGGCTGCAGGGCCCAGCCCTAACTCCTGTGTTGGCCAACCCTCACCACACATGTTTTTTGACTTGTGCAGCATGTGGGTTGTCGCAGAAGCTGGCCTGTGGCCAGGCCCTGCACCCATCTCCCTCAGGCAGCCAACCCTCTGCCATACACGGCATATGACTGTGTGCAGTGTGGGGCTGGCCACAGTCCTGCTCCCAACCCCCTCTAGATAGCCATCCCCCTGCCTTTCATGGCCTTTTGTGATGCATAGTATGTGGATGGCCACAGGCCTGACAAAACCTTGTTACTGATTTTCTTTGTTTTGCAGTGCTGCAGCACCACAAAACTACCATGAAATCACACAGGGTCACGTTGAGCATTGTGATAGTACCTCAATACAGTGAAATGTTTATTTTAGTTTATAATTCAGCAAAGAGGGTACACTAGAGCTGGGTGGTAACTCTACCCTGCTCCCTTATTACTTATTTTTTATTTTTATTTTCTGCAAGTCCTGAGTCATAAAATGGTGGTGGCAACTTTCACTTCATGTTACAGCAAGCCAATCAAACCACATGTTTAACATGTCATGAGTGATGCACGGTGTGAGGCCATTAGCAGTGCATGATGGAGGCACAAATTATAGCTAGCTCATTCAGCTACAGATGGTGAATTTCTGTATTTTGTAGGTTTTAAAACATGAGATTCAACTAATTTTAATGTTTGACTTTGGCTAATTTAACTTCTGTCTTTCTCAGTGAAATTGATGGGGTTTTTAAGGTAAGCTAATCTCATATAACCATATCTAAGTATATCATAATTTTACCCTTTGGATTCATTTAGTGAATTTCTGGGAGGTTTGATTAATTTAAGAGATGATAATATTAGTATACCTGACTAGAACATCTCAATAAAGAGATAGACACATTGGTATATGATATATATAGATGGGATCAATAGGAGGTGGTACTCTTGTTCGGCTTCATCTACTAGATTATGATATGGAAAAGCACAACATATCCACATTTTTATCACTGAATATTGTTTTAAAAAGTACTGGTATTGGTGACCTGTTTTCTGAAAGGATGGTACCACTTCATATCTTCCCCTTCTTCCATCTCTCTCCCCATACTTATTAGCTGGCAAGAGCACCATAGCTCGAGCCCTTCACCTACCTACATGTGGAGTGTTTGTCTGTTGTGTATTCATGTGTAAAATGTCCTTATTCAAAAAATGAGTTAAAACAATTTTTTTACACATTTTACACAATTACACTGTAAGAAAAATATCTTACCATAATACAAATTTTACACAAGTACACATTACTAAAATACTACCACATGGATCCCACTATAATTTAAAATGTTGCTTAAATTTCCAAGTTGGATTAAGTCATTGTTTTTATTCCACCCCTATGCCTTCACTATTACTATTACTGTATGTGTTACGTAATTAGGGAATGAAGCTTAAAAAGTTAGACAATTTAGTAGAGCCACACTAGGTATGCAAAACAGTAAGAAAAACTACTGTGGCCTCCTGTTCCATGCTTTTGCATGTCTGTGCGCCTTTAAAGTATGTAGTGATTCTTCAAGAAAGCTGAAGAATAACTGTTTTTTCATATGTTGTTCCTGGAGTTTTGTGTTTGTATTGACCTGAACTACTGACATATTGGATTTCTTTGAGTTTGATGCCGCCAAACAGCTATCTTGCATGTGTCTTTACATTAAAACTTTAACTGTTTTGGGCAGATTAATTGCCATGTATGACTTTTGCCTAAGTCTGCTACAAAGTGCGCACAACATGCAAACACCCATGTAGACCGCAGCAAGAAGTATACAACCCACAAGTGAGACTGTAATTTCACGCATGTACGAAAAATAGCCAAGTTATACTGAAAGCAAAGCACCAGCATTGGGATACCAAATTAACTCATTTGGCATGAAGGCTAAATCTGGCGTTAGGTAAGTCAGCTGACAAAGTGTCATGTGTAAGTCAGGGCCTGCTGCCTAATATTCAGATTTAAAACATGGGAGATGAACACACATATATATTCATGGGGTAACATTGGAGCGACAACTGTAGTACCAGAGGCATTTACATGCTAAGAAAGGTGCTCAGTGCATAACAGCAAGCCTCTTGTAACTATGATTTGGAAGCACCTACACAAGCCACTCTTGTGATTTGTTACTGATTAATGAAAAGAAAAATCTGTGACATTTTACTAATTGGTGAAAATATATTTTATGACATACAACATTCAGGGAACACGCTAGAGTATATAGTACATTCCAACCTAACCTATCTTTTCAAGTATTGCATGTGTGTGCACTAAAAGAGGTACCCACATCCACATCAGCACATCATAATTTAGCCCAATAATATGAAGTATTGAAATAAACTCTTTGGTCCTTGTACTCAGCCAACACGTGTTTCAACTTGGGAGATAACCCATCGACTTCATCAGGGCGTATACATCCGCGTGTGTCAGTAGCTGAAGAGTTTTGCAGAAGCTGGCGTTCGTGTTATTGCAGAGCAATGTGTTTCAGCTACTGACACATGCAGATGTATACACTATACATTTAACAGAGACAGATTTTCATGTTGTTGTTTACCTTGCTACGTTTCAGCCCTGATGAAGTCAATGGGTTTCCTCCCAAGACGAAACACATGTTGTCTGTGTCAAAATTGAAATGATGTATCAGAATTTGAATCATAATCTGATGAACACAAGAGGATTGTAATCCTGTTTATTTGGACAGTATATAAAAATTAAATCATCATCTGGCAAACACAAGAGGACTAAACCTTTGACTTACTGGTTTGAATTTGGATGATTGGTTGCATCATATACAAGGACCAAAGAGTTTATTTCAATACTTAATATCAGTGTACTGAATTAATATGTGCTGATGTGGATGTTGGTACATTTTTTAGTGCACACACACACAATACTTGTGAAGATAGGTTAGGTTGGAATGTACTATATACTCTAGCGTGTGCCTTGAATGTTGTTTGGCTTCTGCCAGTCATTGACTGTTTCAGGTTTTTGTGGGGAGGAGGGCGTTTTTCCCCTACAAGAGCACCGCTTTGTTGATATCTCTGATACAATACGTTGTCTATTGGGTCTTTGAGCACCATTCTTTTCCTATAAAAACACCCCTCATGTATATTCATATTTTTATGATATATGTCACAAGAACGGCATTTAGAAATTTCGAAACAGACCCTTTTTCAAACAATTTCCAAACCTGTATACTAACTGCTGCTGCTGTGTTAACCCACCCAGGGCACCATAAATACCTAATTGCCACCCTCTCATAAGAGGTGTTGAAAGTGAAAACTCTCCAAAGATGTGAAAGCTTCCAGGAACAATGAGTTTCAAGTATCTTTTCCCTCCTTTTGCTGGACATCTCTAGTCAGGATGGAAAGTCACAGAATAAAGGTTGAGACACAAACAACAGTGACAGATCAGCCTTGATGTTTCTTTGACAAACACATGGGAAAGGAATTGGAATACTTATCAAATGTCAGCCAATGGAAAGATGTTTTCCTGACTTTTGCATTCCAAATGTCAAGGCCGGATCAGTCCATTGAGTCTGCTTGATGTGGGAAACTTACAGACACAGTCTGGCCCCTCAATGCTTGGGAGGGATAGCATGGGCATACGTGAAGGGGATATGCTTCATTTTAAACATGAAGAGGTTGGCATGGGGGAACCTTGGTTGCGGAGTTAGGAAGTCCCAGGAGAGAATCTCAACCAAGACTCTCTGCAACCATTTCAGGAAACTGACAAAGATAGACTTATCGGATTGGTTATAGCACTAGCATAGGAAGTGTTGAAAAAGATAGGAAGAGATTTTGGGGCTGATTATGATTTCAGTGATCTTGGGACCACCAAACCATATTTAGAGGTCCGACCGCCACCTCCTCAGTGGTCCAACCACCAGATTACAATATATGCGGTCACCCCACCACAAGACCACTGCCACCACTGACATTTGAGTTACCGTGGCGGCGAGGGAAGGGACAGTGGTAGTCAATGGTGGCGGTGCCAGCATAGGCACCACCGTGTGTATTATGACCTGCCTTTCAGCCGACCCTTTCATGGCGGAGCCATCACCATGAAAAGGTCGGCAGAAAGGCAGGTAAAAGGGTGACAAGACAGAGCCCCGGAGCGAATAAGCCCATGTATATTGTGTCCGGGGCCCAAGTTGCTCCCCCCGGTGCCTGCAATGTTTGTGTACGCACTGTTTGCCATACACAACATGGTTCATGGAAACAGTGCGACCAACTTGTGGAGGTGCAGCAGTGCAGACAGCATTAGCTTCAGGCTCTCTCTTAGAGCTGAAGCATGCTGCCGCCTTGACTGCACCACTGACACAAGGCCAGCCCTGCAGGAATGTCATAATGTGGAGGACTGGATGCCGCTGGCATGGTGGCTTTCTCCTGCCTGCCCCATCTAAGGGTTGGCAGTGTATCCACCAAATCGTAATTGGCCCCTTTGTCTGAATTTTTCTATGGTTGATTTGGAAACATTCACCAATGAATAACAGGTTACTATTAGAAATCACTGATTCACAACTTCAGTCCTGAACTTATTCTTTAGAGGCCAACATTTTACTCAGATGCATGTGCTGGTGTTGCCGTATGTCAGGGATAGTGACTGCAAGCGCTGCCTTGTCTTCATTACATATCATGCCTCTTTCATCTACCCCCAATAAGTTCCCATTCCCTTTAGCTCACTCTTTCAGATTCTTTTTCATCCCGGCTTTCTGTTTCTATCACTGTATTTCCGTCTTTCCAGTACTTCCTCTTTGGCCTTTTTTCTGCCTTTTTCTGGGTCAAAGTCTGATGATAAAATAAGTCTGGGTCCCCAAACATTAGTGTTTTTGGGCCCCATATGCAACCACTGGCTCAAATTAAGCAATGCATAGCACTAAAGTCAGAGTGCTGCTGGACTGTAGTCTAAGTTGATCCCACAGAGTGAAAATGGATTCAGGATTATCTCAGAGAACTATCTGTTCTGGAATAATTTCCTCAAACCTGGGAAGAGAGGAGAGTCAAATTAATAAAGGAACAGGGCCAGCTGCAACCTCCTGGAGAAACCAACATGTCACGCTGGAAATAGACTTTTGCCTGTGGACCTGAGGAAAGTGTGGTTGAAGCCCCGTGACCTGTGAATCAAGGACCAGTCTCTGGCAGTTTGGTGATAATTATACTACCAGGAAAGAAGAGGGGGCATGGCCAACAGCGAATGGAGTAGATGGCAAAAATGGAAGCTCTGCTATGCAAGGCCTCATCCGACTCCATCCTGCCATTAAGGGAGAGTCCTGAAGTCACTTCCTGCTATGTCTGGACTCCCCGCACACTGCAGAATTAATTGTGGGAGTGAGAAGCCGGCTCAATAATGCAATCAGAGCCCAAAAATGTTTTGCAGGCGCTAAGGCTGGAAATCCAAGATGCCGGCTGCACCCTCTCAGTAGGTAGCAGACTCTGTGGTGATTGAAGCTACTGGGGACACCGTTGCTACTGTACCTGTTGGCCTCCATCCCCAGGATTGTGGAGATGCGGTGCCTCCACTGCCCCTCTACCCCCCTAATACTGAAGAAACCATGCAGGGACCTACCTCATCACCCAGGCTTGTGGTGAAGCAAGGGAGGACACTGAATCAGGGGGCGACCTGCGGAGACTACTAGGCACTCCCTATAGAGGACACCAAGAATGCCATCAGGTGCAACAAGGCTTACAGGTTGCTCTACTAAAAAGATCAAGATCATTTTCTGGGGCAAGCCCACCAGCGATGGTCCTTAACTGTTGAAAGCAGTCAAATTATGATCTTCCAAGACTTCTCCAGTGAGGTCCAATGCACCAGATTCGCGGAGGCAAGGAAGAAATTGCATGACATGGGAATCTCGTGCTCTATGCTGTTTCATATGCACCTAAGGATAGTGGTCTCATAGGGGACCAGATTCTTTCACGCCTCACTGAAGGTTTGGAGCTGGAATGACCACTAGCCCAATGGCTCCCACAAGAACAGAGGTGTAATGTGAGCAGCGACGGGTGGTGGATGCAATGACCTCTCTGAGAAGCTTTGGATCCGGGCTATCATGGCCACCGCAAGAAGCAGATAGGGAGAGCTCAGACTTGCACCAGGAGGTCTTGCTTTTCTAATGAATCAAGCATTATTTTACTCAATGTGACCCAGAAAACGACAAACAAATTAATTTTGAATAATGTGGTCTTCCATTTACATTATGTCAGACGGATTCTTTCATATTTCTAATGAGACATTCTGATGCTCTATGTAGTAAAAGTAATCAAAATGTGATCAGTTTTTGGATGGGAGTCTTCACTGCAGGGCCTGAGGTTGACCGTCTTTTTCTCCAACATTTGGATGGGAAAGACTTTACTTCTTGTCTTTGGGAGTGTGAGTTTGGATTTGATTAGCTTGAATGTTGTTGCTGTTTTAGTGGGCCCATCCAGTCGGGAATTAATGATGCACTTGTGTGGGATCTGTCTTTGCTAGACAGGGGTGGACTGACAGGGTTACCTATTATGCTTCTATAGCAAACCTTACATCTTACAAGCTGATCTCCTGGAACATCAGGGTTATGCATACCATGTCAAAATGTTACAAAGTTTTTCCCTATTTAAACAGACTGGGAGTCCACATTGCCTAGTTCAGGCGACATATTTTACAGCAAGGAGGGAGTGGCACTCTAGCGTAGTTGGAGGAGACAGGTCTTCTATACTAAATTTTCAGCTTTTGATAGAGGGGTACTGGTGTGGATCAGAGAAGGACTTCCCTTCCAACATACCAAGTCTGTAATAGACCCAGAGGACAGATACATGGCAGTGGCTGGTAGGCTCAACATTAACATTGTTAATGCATATGGCCCCAGTGTGGACCAGAGTGTCTTCTTGGCGGATGGTCCACCCACTGCCCCTCTTCTTGACTCAATTTACCATTATTGGTGGTTTTAACTGCCTAGCAGTCCTCACAATGGAACCCCACTGCATGACTCCCCAGCCTATCATTTGGCCTGTGCATTCACAGACTGGCAGATGGGGTGAGGCTTTGTGGACTATTCTAGGCCCAGAAATTCGCATCTCAAGACTACTCCTTCTTTACAATAATGCATAGCCTACTCATATGGCTAGACACTTTTCTGTGATCTTCTGACGTCCATAGTCAAGTACACAACATAGAGTGCCTCACCCGCACCATATCAGACCACAACCTGGTCCTACTGCACTTGCGGTGGCACAGACCATACCCCCAAAATCCACACTTAGAGGCTGAAGTCTGAATCACTTGAACATCAATTGCTTAAAGTGATGATTGGGGAGAAAATAGGGGCCTTTTTTGCTAATAATACTGGAACTACCTCATCCTCACAGGTGGGATGGGAAGCATTCAAGTTGGTACTTCATAGTTATTGCTTAGCCAAATCTATGGGCTTCTGCAGCACGTTCCTTTAGGAGATCACTGAGGCAGAAAAGCTACTCAGGGAGGTAGAACAGAAATGACCTGGGCATCCAGAATTTCACCAGCAGTTGCTGGAAGCCATTGAAAAATTAGCAGCACATACTGAGTGGCTATGACGCTTTGGTTACAGGGCCTAAATGGAGAGAGCACATGTGTAACTGGACCACACCAGCTGTCTGTTAGCCTGGTTAGCAAACCCCAACAGGATGACCTCAGCCATAGTAGAATTGACTGCTGGTGACATCCTCTACACCCAAAACAACATTAACAACTGTTTCACACAATACTATCACAACTTATACAAGAGCAAAATCTCCCACGACAAAGGAGTGCTAGATGCCTTCCTCCCAGTAATCCTCCTACCTTGTCTTACCGCAGAGGAGGCGAAGGGGCTGGGTAAAGACATTACCTTACAGGAAATCAAAGGGGCAGTCAAGAGTCTCGCTAAAGGGAAAACCCTGAGATCCGATGGATTCCCAGCAGAATTTACATCACTTATGTGGAGGAACTGGCTACTAAACTGGCTGACCTTTATAAGTATGCCAGAAACTCTAGTGGTCTCTAACAGACTACCAGAGAAGCACTCGTGGTACCACTGCTGAATCCTGAGAAACCCACAACTGATTTCAAAGCCTATCATCCACTTTCAATGCTAAACATTGATTACAAAATACTGAGCAAAATCCTAGCCAACGGGTTGCTTCCTTTAATGACAAAATGTATCCATCATGATAAAGCGTGAATGTGAGATGACTACTGATGCTGCTAAAGGCCACCACATATGACAAAGAAAGGGCAGCCGTCCTGGCTGTGGACATTTAGAAGGCTTTTATTTGCCTAGAATGGAACTACCTATTTGGGGTTATATTATATATGTGTCTGGGTAGGGACTTTCTGGCCTGGACCTGGCTGTTATATACTAAACCCTGTTATCCATAAGTGCTAGACCTGGAGCCTGCAGAATATACACACACTGATCCCCTTTTCACAAGACATATCACTTAGAATGCTAAAAGCTCTAGCACATGGGGCCAATAGGAGGTACTAGATGAGTGGGCGGTGTCAGGAGCTGGCAAGGTCAGGGTCCCGTTCCATGAGTCCATACTCCTCCCATTTGACCAGTTTTGCAGAGACTTTGACTTACCACAAGGCCATTTTCCCATTCCAGAGCACCTGGAATGCTGGACGAATCAAAGGGACAGGGATCTCTTCAGATAACAAGCTAAATTTGCAGCTGAAGCATTACATGCTCCGTGCAAGGACAGCTGTTTACAAATCATGAAATGACTTACAGAAGTTTCAGATTCGCTTCCACTAAAAAAGACTTCCTTCATGCCATAGAAACATTTGTACCTAAAGGGTAGCTCCCACACCTCGTGGATATAACCATCTTGTAGCTTTACAAATCTTCCAACAGGAATGTGCTTCAAACACGAGGTGAATTGAAGTGCTGAAATGGGCAGGTTAATAACCCCAAGTGTTAACCAAACTGCAGATTGTATTTCCTCTACATTGAAAGGCAATTTTTCTAGCTTTTCAAAACAAAAGGTGTGTTGCTTCTTTCTTAGCAAACAATTATGTGGCAAACGATTCTTTGGAGCTGACGTGTTGCCAGGGCATGGGGCCACTTTTAAGAACTTGTAACATCCAACCCATCTGCATAATGGACCTAAGCTGACTCTGCCCATGTTGTAAAAATGACATGTAATTTTGTACAAAGTCAATTGCAGATGAAACAATGTTATTTAGGTTGTATAAAGTGTCCATATCATTATCTACAATGGCTGGAGCTTTATCTAGGTTTTCCTGATTTATTTGCCATAACTAGATGGCAGCTGTTTTTTGTGAAATGTCCATATTTCGTTACATATTGCAAATAAGAAGCATTAACCTGGGTGGTTTCAACCACTGTTGACATAATTTGCCCACACTATGGGCCCGAGTTATACTTTGTTTAGCACCGCACTTACATCATTTTTTGACACAAAAGCGACACAAACTTACAAAATTCTATTATATTTTGTGAACTTGCACCACTTTTGCATCAAGAAATGACTCAAATGCGGTGCTAAAAATGTATAAATCAGGTCCTATATGTGGTGACAATATCAGAGAGTTGCGATGATATGTAACAAGGGTCTGGTCGGCTCACTCTAAAACCCCCTGTGGACTTTACAAAACATGCATGACAACCATTTGCATCCATTGGCCACAATAACCACCCATCTGGAACTGAAAGTGTTGAGTTAAATGTTTCATTTTAGACCCACCCATCGAGCTGTTCTTCAGTGGCATTTAACATCTTTTACCATTTGTTAAATGAAGCTGGTGATGAAATACTGCGAGCTTTAAATTCCTTAATTTTTGCTACACCTAAACAATTTGTTTGCTGTACAGTTTCATTTAAAAATATAATTTGCAAAGGAATAAGGCATGCTCTAAACAAAGCCTCCCATGCCTGTACCTGCCAATTTCTTGTTCCCCACACAATCTTTAAGTCAATCAACTTCAACCAATATTCATGTCCTTTGATAGCCAACTGGGAAACAAAGGAATCAGAATAGAATAATTTGGTATCTGTTAACAGGACATTCTGAAATTTCATAGGAGGCAACTTAAAATAATAATACTCATTGTTGTGACATCATGCCTAGAAAAATATGCAAACTTTTCTACATATGTTTTAGAACTCCCCACTGGGGGAGTTGGACAATGTTCCCATTGTTTGTAGTTTTAGACATTTCCCGAATGCTGTCTTTATGTAGAAAATAGTGTCCCTAATGATGGTAACAGAACATTTCCTCATAATTTGCTGTTTGATATACATCTTCACTTTCAAACACAGTATAATATTCAAACTCAGAAGCATAGAATCAACTGCTATCACATCCCAATCATCAGAAACCACCCCAGGTGTTATTATATTATTCATAGAGACTTTGAATGGACATGGAATTTGAATAATTTTCATTGGCTCGAATATGTCAACTGGTACTTTATCCCAAACAATCTAACCAGGAATCTGTTTAACTGAAATGTTCATCAGGGACAAGTCTCTGCGGGCCTTATTTAAGGACAGGTGAGAATTCAATACCTCATCTATCAGTTCAGGAAGATAATGATAATGTGTCAGCAGAAAGAAAACAATGACAAATCCAATCCAAAGAAGGAAGCAAAGCACAGTTAACAGTACCCATAGATAATTAAATGGACAAATCAGATAGTTTATTTTAAGCCACTTGAATAGCTTAGGTGCCATTGATACAGGTGCAGTTGAAGTTGCTGAAGAGTTTGAAAAATAATTGTTGATGTCGGCAAAATATCCAGAAGCAGTTTGTGCAAACACTGGAGCAAGTGCTGGAGAAGGAGAACTGGAAGATGTATCTCTTAGTGGTTTGTACTAAACAATTCCATCTGTTTGTGTTGAATTTGCGGACTATATTTGAGTACTACTGCTCAGGACTTTGGACATTTCTTGTGGTAGATGTAGAGGCAGGAACAAATGAAAGTTCAATTCCACCCTCTCCAAGCTCAGGGAAGTCTCATCGCTGTAGGGTAAATTTTCAAGAGGCACATTCTGACTAGCAAGGAGAGTGGTTTGGGAACTGCTCAGAAGTCCTTTTGGTCCACTGTGTAACTTCACATTGTCAATTGAAACAAAGCGGTTTTCTTTGGAACAAGGCAGTGGTGGTAGAATAACAGTTCTGGTACCACCTATTCATAGGACTGGAACTGGTGCTCTATATGAAGGGCCAAATTCCTTCTTAACAGCAATCTTTTCACACATTACATCTCCAAGTTTTTGAATACAACTGGTAGACATTGTTGGTGAATCCCTCATTCCCAAGGTGGCAGCACATGCAGATGAGTTTTCATCACGGAACTGTTGTAATTCCAGCAAGACAGTCACAAGTTCATTTATGTCAAAAGGTATGTCTGCAACCACTGCGCCAGGGCCATCAAGATCTAGGACAAACATAGGTATGCCAAACAGAAACTCATATGGGATGAGCCCTCCCAAGGTCCTGCTGTGCAGAATATTAAGAGCTTTCTGGACTCCATACAGGTGGTTAAGCCAACTATGACCTGAACCTAATACGCTAGCTATTAAGGATTGCTTTAAGTCTCAGTTCTTCTGCTCCACAACATTGTTTCCCTTGGAATGATATGGAGATGAGAAATGTAGTTGGGCTTCCATTGTCACAATGGTGTCCCCGAATGCCCTGGAGGCAAAGGCAGGGCCCTGCTCTGGATCGAAAGTGGCAACTGCATATGTCCTGACAAAGAGGTACAAATCTTTAATAGCAGTTTGAGCATCAGCTAATTCTTGTGACCATACCCACAGAAATCTGGAGTAAGAATCAACAGTGACTAAGATGTATTTGTGTGCACCATGAGGTGTTAGGGAACCACAATGGTCCATGTGCACACATTGTAGTGGTTTGTTGGAAACTAGGAGGGGTTTCAGTGGTGGGTGTTTAATGGTGGACTCTATTTTTTCTTGACAGATGTCACAACAAAGGGCATACTGTTTGATCTGTTTGTATAGACCTGACCACCAATAACATTTGTGCAGTAATGTAACTGTAGCCGCTACACCTGCATGGGCAGAAGCAACCCCTTCATGCACTGATTTTATTAAATCTAAGCTTTAGTCTTGGTTGGGGATCACACAATCACCCACCCCTGGTATTGTTATGGATGTAACATTGTGGGCATTTAAATGGTAGTAATATTTGCCGGGATACACACTGGGCAAGGACTTGCTGTCAGACTAAGCTTTCACAGCAGCCAGTGTTTCATCATCCAACCTCATCTTGGAACGAGTAATCGTAGAAACAGAAGCCATGGCTATAGCTGACTTGGCTACCTCCTCAGCCATAATGTTTCTTGCAACGTTTATTTCTACACGTTGATAGCCCATTGTATATACCTCATGGGTGTTTGGTAGTGTCTCTTTTAGATCTGCTACCTTACCCCATAGGAATCTGTGTTTGATGGTGTCCCTTTCTGAATTTTTGAACCCATTCTGATGCTAATAATGCAGATATTTATTAAAGGCCTGGACACAATAATACAAATCACAGACAATCAGTGTTAGGGGGTGAGGATCTCTGTGTTCCAGTGCCAATAATAGAGCCTTAAGCTCGGCCAGTTGTGCAGTGCAGTCCTCTAAGGTCTGTGTGTATGTGTTTTGGGGTAAAACTTGCCATCCTTCATGAATCCAATCACAGACATGCAAGTGGTGGAGTATGGTTGTTTTGGCCCTACTGCTGGTTGTGTCGAACCATAAGTGTAAATAATCATTTGATATTTATCAAGAGGCAAAATGAGTGCTGTGCTGTGTGCATTTTGTACAGAAAATGTGTGTGTATGACTGTTTAAACGTCTGTAGTCTAAGACTATTCTATATGAATGGTCCGACAGGGAAAAAAGGGTTGTTGATTGGTGATATGCAGGGATCTATCGCACCCCGATACTCAATTTGTGTGAGTATTTCTCTCATTAGTGCTTTGGTCTCATGTTTAATGGAGTACTGTGGTTGTGGAAGTGGTGTTAATCTTACTGGTTTTATGTGGTAGGGTGAGTTTTTGTCCTGACCTGCATGGTTGCCATACAGCACCGGGGCTTGTGCAAATGCCCAATCTACTGCGTAAGCCTGTTTTAATTCTTCAGGAACAGGCACCGCGAAAGATGGCATAATGGCATCTATCCCTAGTGGGAGTTTATGGACAAATTTTGGTTCCCAATCTTTTTCTGCCAGTAGGATGTCATAACATAACATTAGTTTTTCCCAGTATATAATTTTCATACTGCTTCCTATGTCTCCTTCAATTTCTATTTCCACATTGTAACCATATCTGGGGAGGAGACTCGCATGTCCTTGGTTTTGACTTCTAAAAAGTTGTTAGTTGTTGTCACCTCTAGAAGCTCTTGAAGATTCCAGCAAACTATTGTGCCTTCTGCCACGCTGTCTAACAGAGTCCTGTTGTTCCGTAAACTTCTCATTATGTGTGGCATTTCTAGCTGAATTGCTGCCTCTTTTTTCTTTTTAAATTGTGCTTTCTGTTGCAGAGGTTTCTCCTACTTTCTCAAACGTTTGGACTTGGAAGCATTTTCACTCCTGCGAATCAGGATCGATGTACAAACTATCTGAGAAAGACACAACTTCATAGGCTTCAGATTTAAATTTTGTCTCACTGTGAAACTTTAATTTGGTGTTTGCGGTTACTGGGAAATTGAGAAAATAAACTATCTGACCTTGTGCAGCAGGATGAACCACTTCCTAAGTCTTAATTTACAGTACAGTACAGTACAGTTCTACTCCAAAACTTTTTTTAATATAAAGGCACAACTGTTCACTTAAAAGAATTCCTAACACAACTTACTTTTTCTTCATCTCCAGTTTGCCACAAAGAGTGAAGAAGTGTAGGGCCTCTATGGAACATGACCCTAGAAAGTCAGCAGAATCTATGACCTTGTTATATTGCCAGTTGGTCTCAGAGGGTTCACAGGGCTGAGTCACCCATGCCACCGAAAATAACACTTTTAGAATTACTGTTGTTTTCTATGGACACCTCTTGATAGTTCCCCACAACAAAATGTGTCTTTTGTTTTTTTTAAACTTCAGAATTTCATTCATTCTTGCCTATATAGGTTTGGAAATTTCAATATATGTTAATTATAAACTATAGTGCTTTTTGGTACTCCTATGCACAATTGACATTGTCAAATTTTCTAATGCCAGATCTACCACTCCCATAAACCCTACCAAAAGTTGTGTCAGACCAATCACCTGTTTTACAGTAACCATCATTCCACCATTCTCAGGAGCATCCTCTTCTGTGCAAGACCGTCATGTAAACTGTGGCTGACTTACATAGAAAACTTTCAACATCTCAGTAATATTGTGCAATGTTACACCAGCAAGAAGCCAAACATTCAACCACAATAGTATGTCTTATAGCTGTCAGTTCAGAGAGGCTTACATGTCCCAGTTTCTCTGTCCCTATATCATTTGAAGTACATGAGGCAATACCAATTAGGCTCGTAAATATTCTTTATCTTCCCCACTAGCAGGGCAATACTACTTTGACTGTGCATCTGGTTTTGAAACAGAAACCATTCTATCCATGAAGCAATTTTATGGAACATTTTCTCTTTTCCTTCTGTCAATGCCACATATGGATTGAATCAAATTGTGAAGTTAATTAAAATACTTTATATTATGAACTCATCTCCTTCTATAGTATTTGACATTAATATAACTTGTCTCATACCATCACAAAGCTTCAAAGTGCATTATTTGAGGTGTACCATGCTGTAGTGTGGTTAGTTTTACGTATTCATTGCGCTTTAGCTTCAGGCTTTAGGCCTTTGTGCACTTTGCCCTGAATATATTTTATTCATTTGCTGACAGCTTAGAGCCTCTGTGCACTTTGCTCTACATGCTTTTTATTAGGCTTCGTACTGTTATTTTTCAAATAGCCAGTTCTACGGTGTTGTTTTTTATTCATATCACACTGTTTTGCCTACTTCAGCACTGGAGTTCTCCATAACATATTTACTCTGTGCTTCAGTCAAGGATACAGTCTGGTACATTGCCGATAGACGTGGTAGGAGTTTAGACTTGGCATTCCTGCGTAGGGACATTTTGTGATCACGATGACATGTTAGTTATAAAATCACTTCCTTGTCCCAATACACGCAAGAGGGAGATTCCGACCAGGGAACCACAACTAGACGCTGACTGCCTCGTTGCAGATGCTGAACCAAGATCACAGGTCTTTGCTCAGGTATGAGGGCTGATGTCTCCACAGTGATTCTAATAGGCAAGCTAGAAGCTTAACATGCTGTGCTCTAAATAGAACAAGCAGAGGGAGAGTAGAAACTGTTAGACAATATGATAGCTTTGTTCTTATGTTTTACTCTCCTGGTGACTATTTCAATCCTACTGTGTTGTATCGTTCTGGTTATTGCGGCTCACGCCTTAATATCTAAAATACAGTCGTTTTATTAAAAACATTATATAAAACTTATACTGTCTTTGTCATTTGTATATGAGATCATATTGGAAATAAGAGAATTGGTTTGGATCTGAGTAACCACGACTTCCCTGAGGAGTTCCAAAGATGTCATGCGCTCGGCTGCCGAATTATTCCTTCCACACGGGAGAAATGAGGCACTGCTAGTTAGCCGGAGCAAAAAACGGATTTAGGGTGACAGAGTTCTTTACACGTGGGTCAGACTCAGTCCCCCACACCGTTATAGATCCTGCTACCTAGAAATCCAGTAGTCTCATTTAGAATAATGAGAGCCCACGCGACATGGCGCCGCCAACGTTTGGTCTGGCTCTAATGATTAGGTCCGACTGACTCTCTTGGTCTTATATATATTTTGACTCCTCGGTTCCGTATACGGAGACGTCCGTGGGGCTGAGGCTTTCCGCCGCCACGGCATAGGTGATTCCTATTGCTTAGTGGTTGGTTGTTCAAGCTTGAACTATGAAAGGAAAAACCCCGATATTGGTGTGCCTTCTCTGACCTGAAGCTATTTTTTATAAAATGGCGAATCCTAATGTAGTGAATATAGCAATTAATATGCGTCACCCGCTCACGGGACATCTGTTGACACATGGACTGACAGTCCAGGGGGGTCCAGTCACTTTTGTGGTGGACGCCCATGTAGCCTATAGAACGGAACTTTTTTATTCTTGAGTCGGATTTCCAGCAGTGGATGGGGAACAAATACTTTTCACGAATACACTGTTGCGAATGTCCCTGGACAATACAGGGCTTACGCTTATTTAGAAATACCTCTATCTTATCAAGAACACCATAATTGGCTTGATGGTGCCCTCCCACACACAGTAGCACAAGTTAGGTTAGGTCCCCTGAGTAATGATGGTCCTACCTGGCCTTTATTGGCTACATATACACCTCATCCTGCGGTTGCTCAATTGGCAGTGGTTGAAGTTCGTCGTTTATATACAGAATTAACGGCTACATATAGACGATTAGTTCAGTTTGTAATGCAGACACTAAATACGAATGCAGCGCGTGCTGCTCCAGCGCACCCACAGGCAGTGGTTCCGGGTATTAATCCGGCCACTGTACACTCTGTTATGGGTAAAGTACCGGCTAAACGAGAGGAGACTCCATTTTGGCTGGCGCAAAAAATTAATACGCTGGAAGCAGTATTTCTCCATACGGGACCTCCAGATAAACATAGAATTTTGACGATGTGTTTGCCGTATGGGATGGTTCCTCCGGTGGACCTTTGTAATACCTGGGGCACAGTGTTTGCCGCGCTCTACACTACGGCACACGGTACACCGACATTAGCTAATTTACCGGACGTGCTTAAACAGATTCAAGATGAATATGGGGCTGCCCCTGCCTTAGATTTGGGCATGCAGTTGCTGGGCAATTTTGCCACAGTTTCTTCTATTATTTTGAGTAATCTCAAGGGAGAGGCAGTAGCACTAGCAGTGCGAATGCGTCTTCGGGATGTTCCGCTGCTTAATCAGGAGCGGGAGCTTCTGAGAATAATAGCGGAAACATATTCTAGTATTGGTCGTGATAGCCTAGGGGCTAGACCACAAAAACCCCAGTTACAGGGTAAAAATAATAAAGATAATGCTAAACAGCAACAACCTGAGGGTTCGAAAAAGCGATGGGAAAAGAAACAGCAAACACCTAAGAAAGATGGTGGGCAGTCTCCGCAACCGGAGACCCCACAGAATAAGTATAATCTCAGGAACAGGGATACTTTGAAGACGCCTGATAGATATCAATATACTGATACACGCCAATCTCGTTCCTTTCAGGACTCCTCGGAAAAGAGAAGAGAGAGAGGTGGGCGGTCAGAGCGGAGGACGGAGTACGTGAAACCAAGACAGGATTCACAACGCTCAGCGGAGGTTTCTATTAAACAAGAAGAGAAACCACTGCAACAAAAACAGCAATTTAAAAAGAAGAAAGTGGCAGCAGTCTCAGTTAGACATGCCGCTCAAGAAGAGAGTTCTCTTGACGAACAAGACATGGGCGTTAGCACTGTTAGACAGCGCGGCAGAGGTCACAATAGTTCGCCGGAGTCTTCTAGAGCATCTGGAGGTGAAAGCAACTGATGACTTCATACAAGTCGAGACGGCGGATATGCGAGTCTCTGATCCTGATAGAGTATATGAAGTAGCCGCAGTGACTCGTTCGAGTACCAAACCAGACACAGAAATTTCGGCTGCCATAAAGGCTACGGTTGATGGCACGCCCTTTCCTAAAGGATTTCCTTCAAAATATAGTTACTGCTTGAATGGTGCGCTGAATGCTACTGTTACAATTCCAGGCATTGGTGTACGTAAAATTCCCAATAAAATTGAGAGACCTCGATTGATTTCTGCAGCACATGAGGGGGTGGCTTCTGCACATGCTGGGGTGGCTGCCACGATTTCACTTTTACAGGCTCGTTACTGGTGGCCTGGTCTCTATAAAGAGACGAAGCAATATGTCCTTTGTTGTGACGCTTGTCAACAAATTAAAGCATCGTCGGCTAGACGCCCGCAGCAGACGCCCCTTCTGATTTCAAATAAACCATTACAGTGTGTTTACTTGGATCATTGTGGTCCGCTGACACCAGATAGTGCATACAAATATATATTGGTTGCTGTAGATTCGTGCTCCAGATTTGTGTGGGTCTGGCCACAACGCTCGGCTGACGCTCGAACTTTTATTAAAGATTTGCGCATCTTTGTCGATATATTTGCAGTTGCGGCTTTTCATTCGGACCAGGGCCCTGCTTTTGCCTCTAAGGCATTCAGGGACACCATGGCTTCATTGGGGGTCCAACTCCAATTCTCGTCTCCATTTCATCCCGAGAGAAATTCTGTCGTGGATCGTTTAAATCGTGATTTAAAGCAGTCCTTAACGGCCAGAGTTATAGGTACGGGTCGTGGTTGGCTAGCCCACCTATATGGAGTACAGAGAGCACTTAATAACTTGCCTAGAAGGTCACTGGGGGGTCGTACTTCATATGAGTGCCTGTTTGGAACACAAATGTATGTTCCTGATCTAGATGGTCCTGGTGTGGAGGTGGCAGATACGCCCTTTGACATAAATGATCGTGTCACTGTTTTGCAGGATTTACAACAATTCCGTGAAGATAACTCTTCTGGCAGTGCTGCCTCCTCGGGAATTAAGGATGAGCCAGTTACACCTACTGGTTGGATACCCAAGATTGGGGATCTAGTGCGTGAAAAGGTCGCAGTTAAAAAATAATTTGGTCCTTCTTATCGAGAACCTGTCCCTGTGTTGGGGGTGAGCGGCACGAGAACTGTGATTTTACCGCCGCTGCGAGGGGCCAAAGGAAATCGCTTTGTTTCCATTGATAATGTCAAGTTACAACATGTGGCCGATTCTGCACAGCAGACCAAGAGGGACACCCAGTAGTTCCGGAATCCCTCTCACTACTGAGGAAGAAGTCCCGCTGCAGGTGATTTTCACCGACACTGTTTCCTCTCCGAGCTTGGGGAGGGTGGATGATGATCTTGCGATTGTTCCACCGACGGCGATTAATATGGAATCTTTTGATCAAATTGCTGTACGTTCTACTGATGTTTCTGAACATGTGGTTTATAGTGTGCCACGGCGAGAGCCTCCATCTGCTTCTTTGTTCACAGTTGCACCTTTTGCTAGAACTGCTTCTGGCTGCTTCAACGACGCTGATAATGATGTGTCCGGCTCCTCGTCCTCGATGTCTTCTGTCCACGGTCCACGACGGCTGCTGGGTTGGCTTAAACGCACATATTTTGTTTTTCCTTGGAACTATTTTTGGCTGTTTTTGCCCGTGATGACTATTTTACTATGGTTGGGATTTGTGGTTACTTTTTTTCTGATAATACATGGTCATTTTCTTCCTGATCGATCTGACATTGAGCAAGTGGAGACTGTGTTAAAACCGCATTTTTCATCTCATATGGTTCGAAGAGACTTGTCCACTGTAAACATTTCTGCAATACCAGTTCCGGATGGAATTGTGTGGGATAAAGTAATGTTTGATATATATGGTCCCACTGAATTGATTCGAATACCGTATGTCCTCAAATTATCAATGAATGATATTGTTATACCTGGCATTGTTTCTGATGATTGGGATGTGAAGACAGTAGATTCTATGCTAACGGATTTGCAATATTATACTGTCTATGACGATGATGATGCTTACCAGTTTAGAGATAATCATGGTGACATGTTTTGTTACAACTATTATGGACACCACTTTATTCATAAAGCTAGTAGCCCTAAGCCCATGTTTAATTATGTGCAATGGGAACATTGCTCGACTCCTCCACAAGGGAGTTCGAAAACGTATTATGATAAATTTGCATATTTTTCTGGGCATGATCAACGTAATGCTAAGTCCTACTATTTTAAAGTTGCACCGTATTCTAATAAGCAAATGTTATTGACCGATACTAAATTACTGTATTCCAATTTGTTTGTATCTAAACTTTCGGTCGAGGGATATGAATACTGGTTTAAAACTGTTGACTTGAAAAGTGTTTGGGGTTCGAAAAATTGGCAAATGCAAGGCAGGGACACGTTATTTAGAGCATGTATTATCCCTGTGCAGATGATTTTCCTCAATGACACAGTACAACAGACTAGCTGTTTGGGCTTAGCGACAATTAGGGAGTTGACTTTGCCTAGTATACCTGTCCCTTCTAAATTAAAAAATTGGCAGCACTATGTGAATGCTACTTTTAGTGACTTTACACATTGGGTCCAGAATGGTACGCTTAACACTTCATCGTTACATCCAGGCGGGTGGTTATTATGGCCTGTAGACACTAATGTGTGTCATCAACGTTTTGTCACCTCTTCAGGGGGGTTCAGGACTAGTAGGGCAGACCCTCGTTACGTATCACCAGAACATGCTGATATTATAACTACATACAGTGTGGGGAAGCTTTGTCAGCAATGGTTGAAGTCATCCACGCTGGATGCAGTTAAGTCACATCTCACGTTACTGTCTAATGATACTGATTTACAAGATTTTTTGTCAGATCCCAAAGTACCACGGAAGAAAAGGTTCTTATACGAGGTTTATAATGAGATTTGGAAGCTTTCAGAACAAGAGGCTGCAGCCCGGTTGAGGCAGATTGATCAGGAAAATCAGGATCGATGTACAAACTATCTGAGAAAGACACAACTTCATAGGCTTCAGATTTCAATTTTGTCTCACTGTGAAACTTTAATTTGGTGTTTGCGGTTACTGGGAAATTGAGAAAATAAACTATCTGACCTTGTGCAGCAGGATGAACCACTTCCTAAGTCTTAATTTACAGTACAGTACAGTTCAACTCCAAAACTTTTTTTAATATAAAGGCACAACTGTTCACTTAAAAGAATTCCTAACACAACTTACTTTTTCTTCATCTCCAGTTTGCCACAAAGAGTGAAGAAGTGTAGGGCCTCTATGGAACATGACCCTAGAAAGTCAGCAGAATCTATGACCTTGTTATATTGCCAGTTGGTCTCAGAGGGTTCACAGGGCTGAGTCACCCATGCCACCGAAAATAACACTTTTAGAATTACTGTTGTTTTCTATGGACACCTCTTGATAGTTCCCCACAACAAAATGTGTCTTTTGTTTTTTTTAAACTTCAGAATTTCATTCATTCTTGCCCATATAGGTTTGGAAATTTCAATATATGTTAATTATAAACTATAGTGCTTTTTGGTACTCCTATGCACAATTGACATTGTCAAATTTTCTAATGCCAGATCTACTACTCCCATAAACCCTACCAAAAGTTGTGTCAGACCAATCACCTGTTTTACAGTAACCATCATTCCACCATTCTCAGGAGCATCCTCTTCTGTGCAAGACCGTCATGTAACCTGTGGCTAACTTACATAGAAAACTTTCAACATCTCAGTAATATTGTGCAATGTTACACCAGCAAGAAGCCAAACATTCAACCACAATAGTATGTCTTATAGCTGTCAGTTCAGAGAGGCTTACATGTCCCAGTTTCTCTGTCCCTATATCATTTGAAGTACATGAGGCAATACCAATTAGGCTCGTAAATATTCTTTATCTTCCCCACTAGCAGGGCAATACTACTTTGACTGTGCATCTGGTTTTGAAACAGAAACCATTCTATCCATGAAGCGATTTTATGGAACATTTTCTCTTTTCCTTCTGTCAATGCCACATATGGATTGAATCAAATTGTGAAGTTAATTAAAATACTTTATATTATGAACTCATCTCCTTCTATAGTATTTGACATTAATATAACTTGTCTCATACCATCACAAAGCTTCAAAGTGCATTATTTGAGGTGTACCATGCTGTAGTGTGGTTAGTTTTACGTATTCATTGCGCTTTAGCTTCAGGCTTTAGGCCTTTGTGCACTTTGCCCTGAATATATTTTATTCATTTGCTGACAGCTTAGAGCCTCTGTGCACTTTGCTCTACATGTTTTTTATTAGGCTTCGTACTGTTATTTTTCAAATAGCCAGATTTACGGTGTTGTTTTTTATTCATATCACACTGTTTTGCCTACTTCAGCACTGGAGTTCTCCATAACATATTTACTCTGTGCTTCAGTCAAGGATACAGTCTGGTACATTGCCGATAGACGTGGTAGGAGTTTAGACTTGGCATTCCTGCGTAGGGACATTTTGTGATCACGATGACATGTTAGTTATAAAATCACTTCCTTGTCCCAATACACGCAAGAGGGAGATTCCGACCAGGGAACCACAACTAGACGCTGACTGCCTCGTTGCAGATGCTGAACCAAGATCACAGGTCTTTGCTCAGGTATGAGGGCTGATGTCTCCACAGTGATTCTAATAGGCAAGCTAGAAGCTTAACATGCTGTGCTCTAAATAGAACAAGCAGAGGGAGAGTAGAAACTGTTAGACAATATGATAGCTTTGTTCTTATGTTTTACTCTCCTGGTGACTATTTCAATCCTACTGTGTTGTATCGTTCTGGTTATTGCGGCTCACGCCTTAATATCTAAAATACAGTCGTTTTATTAAAAACATTATATAAAACTTATACTGTCTTTGTCATTTGTATATGAGATCATATTGGAAATAAGAGAATTGGTTTGGATCTGAGTAACCACGACTTCCCTGAGGAGTTCCAAAGATGTCATGCGCTCGGCTGCCGAATCATTCCTTCCACACGGGAGAAATGAGGCACTGCTAGTTAGCCGGAGCAAAAAACGGATTTAGGGTGACAGAGTTCTTTACACGTGGGTCAGACTCAGTCCCCCACACCGTTATAGATCCTGCTACCTAGAAATCCAGTAGTCTCATTTAGAATAATGAGAGCCCACGCGACATGGCGCCGCCAACGTTTGGTTTGGCTCTAATGATTAGGTCCGACTGACTCTCTTGGTCTTATATATATTTTGACTCCTCGGTTCCGTATACGGAGACGTCCGTGGGGCTGAGGCTTTCCGCCGCCACGGCATAGGTGATTCCTATTGCTTAGTGGTTGGTTGTTCAAGCTTGAACTTTGAAAGGAAAAACCCCGATATTGGTGTGCCTTCTCTGACCTGAAGCTATTTTTTATAAAATGGCGAATCATAATGTAGTGAATATAGCAATTAATATGCGTCACCCGCTCAAGGGACATCTGTTGACACATGGACTGACAGTCCAGGGGGGTCCAGTCACTTTTGTGGTGGACGCCCATGTAGCCTATAGAACGGAACTTTTTTATTCTTGAGTCGGATTTCCAGCAGTGGATGGGGAACAAATACTTTTCACGAATACACTGTTGCGAATGTCCCTGGACAATACAGGGCTTACGCTTATTTAGAAATACCTCTATCTTATCAAGAACAACATAATTGGCTTGATGGCGCCCTCCCACACACAGTAGCACAAGTTAGGTTAGGTCCCCTGAGTAATGATGGTCCTACCTGGCCTTTATTGGCTACATATACACCTCATCCTGCGGTTGCTCAATTGGCAGTGGTTGAAGTTCGTCGTTTATATACAGAATTAACGGCTACATATAGACGATTAGTTCAGTTTGTAATGCAGACACTAAATACGAATGCAGCGCGTGCTGCTCCAGCGCACCCACAGGCAGTGGTTCCGGGTATTAATCCGGCCACTGTACACTCTGTTATGGGTAAAGTACCGGCTAAACGAGAGGAGACTCCATTTTGGCTGGCGCAAAAAATTAATTCGCTGGAAGCAGTATTTCCCCATACGGGACCTCCAGATAAACATAGAATTTTGACGATGTGTTTGCCGTATGGGATGGTTCCTCCGGTGGACCTTTGTAATACCTGGGGCACGGTGTTTGCCGCGCTCTACACTACGGCACACCGACATTAGCTAATTTACCGGACGTGCTTAAACAGATTCAAGATGAATATGGGGCTGCCCCTGCCTTAGATTTGGGCATGCAGTTGCTGGGCAATTTTGCCACAGTTTCTTCTATTATTTTGAGTAATCTCAAGGGAGAGGCAGTAGCACTAGCTGTGCGAATGCGTCTTCGGGATGTTCCGCTGCTTAATCAGGAGCGGGAGCTTCTGAGAATAATAGCGGAAACATATTCTAGTATTGGTCGTGATAGCCTAGGGGCTAGACCACAAAAACCCCAGTTACAGGGTAAAAATAATAAAGATAATGCTAAACAGCAACAACCTGAGGGTTCGAAAAAGCGATGGGAAAAGAAACAGCAAACACCTAAGAAAGATGGTGGGCAGTCTCCGCAACCGGAGACCCCACAGAATAAGTATAATCTCAGGAACAGGGATACTTTGAAGACGCCTGATAGATATCAATATACTGATACACGCCAATCTCGTTCCTTTCAGGACTCCTCGGAAAAGAGAAGTGAGAGAGGTGGGCGGTCAGAGCGGAGGACGGAGTACGTGAAACCAAGACAGGATTCACAACGCTCAGCGGAGGTTTCTATTAAACAAGAAGAGAAACCGCTGCAACAAAAACAGCAATTTAAAAAGAAGAAAGTGGCAGCAGTCTCAGTTAGACATGCCGCTCAAGAAGAGAGTTCTCTTGACGAACAAGACATGGGCGTTAGCACTGTTAGACAGCGCGGCAGAGGTCACAATAGTTCGCCGGAGTCTTCTAGAGCATCTGGAGGTGAAAGCAACTGATGACTTCATACAAGTCGAGACGGCGGATATGCGAGTCTCTGATCCTGATAGAGTATATGAAGTAGCCGCAGTGACTCGTTCGAGTACCAAACCAGACACAGAAATTTCGGCTGCCATAAAGGCTACGGTTGATGGCACGCCCTTTCCTAAAGGATTTCCTTCAAAATATAGTTACTGCTTGAATGGTGCGCTGAATGCTACTGTTACAATTCCAGGCATTGGTGTACGTAAAATTCCCAATAAAATTGAGAGACCTCGATTGATTTCTGCAGCACATGAGGGGGTGGCTTCTGCACATGCTGGGGTGGCTGCCACGATTTCACTTTTACAGGCTCGTTACTGGTGGCCTGGTCTCTATAAAGAGACGAAGCAATATGTCCTTTGTTGTGACGCTTGTCAACAAATTAAAGCATCGTCGGCTAGACGCCCGCAGCAGACGCCCCTTCTGATTTCAAATAAACCATTACAGTGTGTGTACTTGGATCATTGTGGTCCGCTGACACCAGATAGTGCATACAAATATATATTGGTTGCTGTAGATTCGTGCTCCAGATTTGTGTGGGTCTGGCCACAACGCTCGGCTGACGCTCGAACTGTTATTAAAGATTTGCGGATCTTTGTCGATATATTTGCAGTTGCGGCTTTTCATTCGGACCAGGGCCCTGCTTTTGCCTCTAAGGCATTCAGGGACACCATGGCTTCATTGGGGGTCCAACTCCAATTCTCGTCTCCATTTCATCCCGAGGGAAATTCTGTCGTGGATCGTTTAAATCGTGATTTAAAGCAGTCCTTAACGGCCAGAGTTATAGGTACGGGTCGTGGTTGGCTAGCCCACCTATATGGAGTACAGAGAGCACTTAATAACTTGCCTAGAAGGTCACTGGGGGGTCGTACTTCATATGAGTGCCTGTTTGGAACACGAATGTATGTTCCTGATCTAGATGGTCCTGGTGTGGAGGCGGCAGATACGCCCTTTGACATAAATGATCGTGTCACTGTTTTGCAGGATTTACAACAATTCCGTGAAGATAACTCTTCTGCCAGTGCTGCCTCCTCAGGAATTAAGGATGAGCCAGTTCCACCTACTGGTTGGATACCCAGGATTGGGGATCTAGTGCGTGAAAAGGTCGCAGTTAAAAAATAATTTGGTCCTTCTTATCGAGAACCTGTCCCTGTGTTGGGGGTGAGCGGCACGAGAACTGTGATTTTACCGCCGCTGCGAGGGGCCAAAGGAAATCGCTTTGTTTCCATTGATAATGTCAAGTTACAACATGTGGCCGATTCTGCACAGCAGACCAAGAGGGACACCCAGTAGTTCCGGAATCCCTCTCACTACTGAGGAAGAAGTCCCGCTGCAGGTGATTTTCACCGACACTGTTTCCTCTCCGAGCTTGGGGAGGGTGGATGATGATCTTGCGATTGTTCCACCGACGGCGATTAATATGGAATCTTTTGATCAAATTGCTGTACGTTCTACTGATGTTTCTGAACATGTGGTTTATAGTGTGCCACGGCGAGAGCCTCCATCTGCTTCTTTGTTCACAGTTGCACCTTTTGCTAGAACTGCTTCTGGCTGCTTCAACGACGCTGATAATGATGTGTCCGGCTCCTCGTCCTCGATGTCTTCTGTCCACGGTCCACGACGGCTGCTGGGTTGGCTTAAACGCACATATTTTGTTTTTCCTTGGAACTATTTTTGGCTGTTTTTGCCCGTGATGACTATTTTACTATGGTTGGGATTTGTGGTTACTTTTTTTCTGATAATACATGGTCATTTTCTTCCTGATCGATCTGACATTGAGCAAGTGGAGACTGTGTTAAACCGCATTTTTCGTCTCATATGGTTCGAAGAGACTTGTCCACTGTAAACATTTCTGCAATACCAGTTCCGGATGGAATTGTGTGGGATAAAGTAATGTTTGATATATATGGTCCCACTGAATTGATTCAAATACCGTATGTCCTCAAATTATCAATGAATGATATTGTTATACCTGGCATTGTTTCTGATGATTGGGATGTGAAGACAGTAGATTCTATGCTAACGGATTTGCAATATTATACTGTCTATGACGATGATGATGCTTACCAGTTTAGAGATAATCATGGTGACATGTTTTGTTACAACTATTATGGACACCACTTTATTCATAAAGCTAGTAGCCCTAAGCCCATGTTTAATTATGTGCAATGGGAACATTGCTCGACTCCTCCACAAGGGAGTTCGAAAACGTATTATGATAAATTTGCATATTTTTCTGGGCATGATCAACGTAATGCTAAGTCCTACTATTTTAAAGTTGCACCGTATTCTAATAAGCAAATGTTATTGACCGATACTAAATTACTGTATTCCAATTTGTTTGTATCTAAACTTTCGGTCGAGGGATATGAATACTGGTTTAAAACTGTTGACTTGAAAAGTGTTTGGGGTTCGAAAAATTGGCAAATGCAAGGCAGGGACACGTTATTTAGAGCATGTATTATCCCTGTGCAGATGATTTTCCTCAATGACACAGTACAACAGACTAGCTGTTTGGGCTTAGCGACAATTAGGGAGTTGACTTTGCCTAGTATACCTGTCCCTTCTAAATTAAAAAATTGGCAGCACTATGTGAATGCTACTTTTAGTGACTTTACACATTGGGTCCAGAATGGTACGCTTAACACTTCATCGTTACATCCAGGCGGGTGGTTATTATGGCCTGTAGACACTAATGTGTGTCATCAACGTTTTGTCACCTCTTCAGGGGGGTTCAGGACTAGTAGGGCAGACCCTCGTTACGTATCACCAGAACATGCTGATATTATAACTACATACAGTGTGGGGAAGCTTTGTCAGCAATGGTTGAAGTCATCCACGCTGGATGCAGTTAAGTCACATCTCACGTTACTGTCTAATGATACTGATTTACAAGATTTTTTGTCAGGTCCCAAAGTACCACGGAAGAAAAGGTTCTTATACGAGGTTTATAATGAGATTTGGAAGCTTTCACAACAAGAGGCTGCAGCCCGGTTGAGGCAGATTGATCAGGAAAATCTGATGCAGACTTTGGCGGTCATTCTGACCGCGGCGGTCGCCGCCCGCCAAGCGGTTCCCGCCGAAAGACCGCTCTGCGGTCAAAAGACCGCGGCGGCCATTCCGGCTTTCCCGCTGGGCCGGTGGGCGACCGCCAGAAGACCACCGGGCGGCCCAGCGGGAAAGCCCCTTCAACAATGAAGCCGGCTCCGAATGGAGCCGGCGGAGTTGAAGGGGTGCGACGGGTGCAGTGGCACCCGTCGCGATTTTCCCTGTCTGCACAGCAGACAGTGAAAATCTTTGTGGGGCCCTGTTAGGGGGCCCCTGCAGTGCCCATGCCAGTGGCATGGGCACTGCAGGGGCCCCCAGGGGCCCCGCGACACCCGTTACCGCCAGCCAGGTTCTGGCGGTCAAAACGCCAGAGCAAGGCTGGCGGTAAGGGGGTCGGAATCCCCATGGCGGCGCTGCCTGCAGCGACGCCATGGAGGATTCCCCAGGGCAGCAGGAAACCGGCGGGACACCGCCGGTTTTCCGTTTCTGACCGCGGCGGTACCGCCGCGGTCAGAATGCCCATGGATGCACCGCCAGCCTGTTGGCGGTGCATCCGCGGTCGATGGATTGAATCAAATTGTGAAGTTAATTAAAATACTTTATATTATGAACTCATCTCCTTCTATAGTATTTTACATTAATATAACTTGTCTCATACCATCACAAAGCTTCAAAGTGCATTATTTGAGGTGTACCATGCTGTAGTGTGGTTAGTTTTATGTATTCATTGCGCTTTAGCTTCAGGCTTTAGGCCTTTGTGCACTTTGCCCTGAATATATTTTATTCATTTGCTGACAGCTTAGAGCCTCTGTGCACTTTGCTCTACATGCTTTTTATTAGGCTTCGTACTGTTATTTTTCAAATAGCCAGTTCTACGGTGTTGTTTTTTATTCATATCACACTGTTTTGCCTACTTCAGCACTGGAGTTCTCCATAACATATTTACTCTGTGCTTCAGTCAAGGATACAGTCTGGTACATTGCCGATAGACGTGGTAGGAGTTTAGACTTGGCATTCCTGCGTAGGGACATTTTGTGATCGCGATGACATGTTAGTTATAAAATCACTTCCTTGTCCCAATACACGCAAGAGGGAGATTCCGACCAGGGAACCACAACTAGACGCTGACTGCCTCGTTGCAGATGCTGAACCAAGATCACAGGTCTTTGCTCAGGTATGAGGGCTGATGTCTCCACAGTGATTCTAATAGGCAAGCTAGAAGCTTAACATGCTGTGCTCTAAATAGAACAAGCAGAGGGAGAGTAGAAACTGTTAGACAATATGATAGCTTTGTTCTTATGTTTTACTCTCCTGGTGACTATTTCAATCCTACTGTGTTGTATCATTCTGGTTATTGCGGCTCACGCCTTAATATCAAAAATACAGTTGTTTTATTAAAAACATTATATAAAACTTATACTGTCTTTGTCATTTGTATATGAGATCATATTGGAAATAAGAGAGTTGGTTTGGATCTGAGTAACCACGACTTCCCTGAGGAGTTCCAAAGATGTCATGCGCTCGGCTGCCGAATCATTCCTTCCACATGGGAGAAATGAGGCACTGCTAGTTAGCCGGAGCAAAAACCGGATTTAGGGTGACAGAGTTCTTTACACGTGGTCAGACTCAGTCCCCCACACCGTTATAGATCCTGCTACCTAGAAATCCAGTAGTCTCATTTAGAATAATGAGAGCCCACGCGACAATGCTACATCATTGCGAGGTGCTTGTTTGGAAAGATATGGGTGAAATAAAGAAGGGGTCTTGCTTGTTAGGTAGATCTTCAGTTTTATTCAAGTTTCTGGTACAAATGAACACCCCAGCCTGCGGACGCTTCCCCGGTCTCATCTCCTGCTTTCTCAACTGTCCAACTGTACCCGTCACCTAGGTGACTCCCTGGATTCCATAAAATACATTCTAATCTTAGAATGGCACAATGGGCACACATGAAACCTTTCCAACCTACTTCTGTGCTTGATAGAGCAATGATTAAGCAGACGGACATTGTGAATAGACAGCAGAGATAGAAACACCCAGGCATGGACTGCAGAACCAGAGATACCTCGTATCAGACCACCAGCATTCTCCACCTCATCTAAAATAACGAAGATCCTGACTCCATTAATTTAGCCTGTCAAGACCTACATTAACGGATCTTCATTAAACTCCTTAAAATTCCCAGCAAATGCACCACAAGAGGTCAAATATGTTGGCTGATGTTCTATTTCTCTGTCCAAAGATGTAACAAAAGAAGATTATCCGGCATGATTTAGTACATGTACCAGTATATTTTTACAATAATGGACGTCAACTGTAATTGTGAATGTGATTATATCTCTTTCAATATCTCTTGTTTTATGCACCTGAGAATAATGGGTAACACAGTTAAAGGTGATGCACATGCCAACAATTAAGCTGTTTTTCCAACACTGGGCCAAATTGGTCAGAATTGAACACACCGTGGCTGTTGGCTCTCACATTTACAGCAATGAGAACATCTTCTCTGTAAATCTTGTGACTTTATTGATGAAGGAGGGCACAGAGATCCCATCGATGGTCTGTATCACAGTCATCAGTTAAACAAATTATTGTTTTCAAACAATCTACTAATGCCATTAGAGAGTCCATATTGAAACTGGCAAGTGGAAGAAGTGGGACCTGCAGGTGCAGACTGTATTAAACCTTCAAACTGTCAGCTATGAGTGGTGAATCTTCTTGGGCATTGGTGCCTGTCATTTTCCATACTGATTGATTGTGGCTGCCTGACGATATAGATGTACCGATGGGTTCAGATTGTGGATTTCCCTGTTTTGATTCTACTGGTGCAATAGGTGTCTAATCTGGATAGACGTGTTTTACCTACACCATTAGTCATTAGTCTTGCATTAGGGGTTACAGCTTGTCATGCTATTTGTCATACTATTTATAAGCAGTATTCATGTAATCAGACATGCAATCTTTTACATAATAGTTATAAAGGTCTCACAAACTTTACGGTCAACTATGGCTTTCTTCGTTAATGCTTTCGTGGTGTATTTGTTGTATGTTTTTACAGTTTGTTTGGTGTTACAAAAGGCGTTAAGAAATGCAACTTCAGCGGAAAAAAAAAATGCGACTTTCCCGACCCCTATCAGGGCCGAATTACATAACTGCCTCTGAGATGCAGTCATCATTATTGCAGGGGCAAGAAGGACTAATCGCGTGTGATGCCCTCGGGACCCCAGTCATAGTTGTCTGTTGTTACCTGGCCATGATTTCCGGGTGACAATTTCCTTGCATAGGTTCAACCCAATTGCACCAATCCCTTGCCACTGAAATGCCCTACTAGTGCTTATTTGCATGGCCTGCACGTAAACTGCAAACACAAATGCACATAAAAATACAGAGAGCAAAGTCAATTGCCTGCACCAGTCTCCAGCAACAAGGACCATGAGTCACAAGTTCCATCGGCTATGGGTATTCCCAGACATAATAAAACCAGCATTGCCAAAGCCAATAAGTCACACCTTTGAGACCTATTGGCTTTGTCAATGGTTTTTAGCTTTGCTGTACAGCATCCTCGAGGCTGTGCAGTATGACCGAATGATAAAACAAGCATTTGCAATGCAATGGGTCTCGCATTTGCTCGAGTTAGAGCTATTAGCGTTGTAAACTCCTGACTGGACTTTTCTTGCCACATGAATTGAAAATGAAAAGTAAAACAGTTTCAGATAAGCGAACCAATTCAAAGCACCACGCCATGGGCGTGAAGGAGACACACAAAAGGAAAAAGAAGTTCGCTCGCAGTCAAAGGTATCCACAAAAGTGCAATTAGCCATGTAACAGGGTCGATGTCCAAGGCGGTAACCAAATCACCCAAAGGAGGGACATACATATAGCATTCATCAATGATAACAAATAATTTTTTAAGGGCGAGCCCATGAACGAGTGATACTGATGGGCTTGAGGTGGGCGTGATTAAAAGCCCAAATAGATAACAAAACGTCAGAAAGGAGGCACTTGTGCACTGTCATGCTTGACCTAAAAAGTCTATAGTGTTATTTTGTAGGCACGCACACAACCCATTTTTATTTACCGCTCGAACACAGATCCAACTCCATTTCGTATACGGTAGAGAAACATTACAGATGTGAATATTTGTTCTTCATTGGAACAAAACCCTAATGCACAATTTTACAACACTTTGTAAGCAATTTTGGAGAAATCAAAGGATAATGCATTGATATTCTACAGTTAAATGTAGTATTTAATGAATAATCACATGAGAATGCATTGTTGTGTTGGCCTACTGCTTGCTGTGTGGTGTGCTGTGAGGAGGGAATGCCACTTTGCTACTTCTTCTGCTGTGTTAGGCTGCTGTCTCTTGCCTGAGCTGAGAAGGACTGACCAGTCTACATCCTCGAAACTAAATATTCTCCAAGGGCTTGTTGGCTTGCCCCCCTTTTTTTGGAAAATCTCAGGGACATCAAAGACCTACTCTGTGTGCCGATGTCATGGGATTCTGCCACTCATGAATACGACAGCCACACCCTGACCCAGAGCAGTAATTAAATGCTCTTAACTTTTGTGACACTCGTGATTCCCAGTTTCAAGAGGCCTGAATGCCCCGTGTCTTCCGCTTTAGCCGATGCTGCACCTAAGGCACTCACTTCATCTCTGTGCTGAGCGCCACCCAAAGTCATCGGTTCAACTGCCGAGGAAGTGCTGCAGCATGGAGGGAAACCCTCTCAGTGCAGATCATCACATGTGTCACCTCAGGCGCCAATCAGCGTGGCAGCTGCCGCAACCTCTCCCCTCCGGGAAATCCTCCTGTGACATGGGTCCAGAGACTGGCATTCCCACATCTAGAGAGAACTAGGTACTGTGGGCGAGTGTAGCCACACCGTGGGTGATTTGATGGGTGTGTGATCGTGAGTGGCCAAGGGAGGTGTTTCTTGCTAGGATGGGCATTAATCTTTATGAAACTATCTGAACCCTTACCAGGACTTTTTGCAGCTCTTCTTTCCCCGCACCAGTGCTTACGGAGTCCTGTTGTCAACCCCTGACCTGGGCGGCTGTCTGTCAACAGTTCTAAAGAAATCACTTTAAAGGCTCTAAAAGGAGAGGAACGAAACACAGCACCACTATTGGATGAATACTGGCATAACTTGCCAAGTACTCATGTGTTTCTTGTAATTTTATTCTTGTTTATTCTTGTTTAAATCAGATAAATAGCTTCTATTTTTCTAAGATGGCATGGAGTCTTTTGTGGTTTATTTCACTGTGTTACTGTAATCGTGTGTTGCACAAATACTTTGCAAATTGCCTCTTAAGTTAAGCTTCACCACTCTTTGCCAAGGTACCAAAGGGTGAGCACAGGTTGAAGTATGCCAGAAGCAAGATCACTGAAGCTATATTCAGGTTTGATGGACTGAGATAACTTCACAATTGATCAAAACTATTGTAGTGGAATGTATTGCAACATTAACATGAGATATTTTTAGATGTTGCAATTCAGGTATCTAGGGCTAAAGACCAACTTGGGAATTAATTACATACTGTGCCATTCAAGTATGATACACAAGCTACCAATCACCAAAGTGGGGGATCATGGTGTGAGGAGGATCACAAGGGCCTTGGTGATGAAGGCACTTTAGAACTGAAAGATACCTGTCAGCAACAGAATATTGAATACAGAATAAAGTCTATGTGATTATTAAATGTTCTTGATGGTGCGTTCATGAGCCAACAAAGTATTGTATGCATTGCTTCATATGCATTTGCTTTGATTGTTTTTATCAGGATCAAACCATTGACACACCCTGGCCAAGTAGTATTCTTTTATTTCCATAAATGTTATTGGTGATTTTTAAAAATACAGTTACAGAGAACCTGAGCGGTAGTATGTGACACACACTGTGATACATAATCTTAAGATGGTTAGAATGGTAGAAAATATGGTGCACATGAAGCATTTATACATGGTGGTTTACAGGATGCCACAGTGATATATAATATACCTAGTAAGATATATATAAATATAATGCATTTCCGGGTCCTTTGAGGTATCACGTTACAGTTCCTTTGATGTATCTAATGTTAGACAGTGGGCTATTAAACCTTGTGGGTACATGCAGATTGTCTTGTGGTAAGTGAGTTAGGTTCTGGTTATAGTTCCTTAGTATTGTGACCTCTTATGATCACTTTAAACAAGGTAGTAAGTCCCTTGAGACCATGTAAATGTATGTATACCAAATCATAGGGAGTGTATTAGGGATGGGTATCATATTTAGAACAGATCAAACTACTTAGGGAGAGAAGGGGAGGAGGAGGGGGAAGTTCCCAGTGAGATTACAAGCGAATAGGTGTTAGTGTGGTGTTTTAAATACTGGTTGCAGTATGTAGCCAGGGGGAAACAACCATTACAAAGTAGCTGTTTCCCCGACTAGCCTTTACCACGCATGTGTTGCAATGCATGCATCATTACTTCAAATAGTCTTTACCACGCATACCATTACAACTAATTATCTTGTAATAGTATGCATGGTAAGGGCAATGAGTGGTATTGCTGGTGAAGGCTATCGTCATTGTTAGAGGAAACAGAAATATCATTCTGTTTCCTCAGAACGAGCCGCACTGTGCCTTAGGAGTGAGGTAGGGGGGTTTGGGCCTGGGGGTTTGGGGATACAGTTTTAGGGAGGAGGGCAGGGGTTCGGCTTTAGGGTGTGTGAGACGGTTTCGGGCTTAGGGTGGGGGGTTGGATTGGGCCTGGGGGTGAGGGGGCACGGTGTTAAGGAGGAGGTGGGGTGGGGGGTTAGGTTTTAGGGGGGTGGTTTTTGGGCTTAGTGTGGGGGGGATTGGGCCTGCGGGTCAGGGGTACTGTTTTGGGGAGGGGGCAGGGGTGGGGGCTAGTATTAGGGAGAGAGAGATGTTTTGTGAGCTTAGAGCAGTGGAGATTGGGCCTGTGGGTGGGTGGGGTACTGCTTTAGGGAGGGAGGCAGGGGGTTAGGTTTCAGGGTGGCGGAGACGGTTTTTGGTCTTAAGTCCCTGGGGGTAGAGGGAAGCTGTTTTGGGGGGGTTAGGTTTTAGGGCAGGCGGGCGGTTTTCGGGCTTAGTGTGGGGGTATTGAGCCTAGGGTTGGGGGGTACTGTTTTAGGGAGGGGGCAGGGTGGTTGAGTTAGGATTTAGGGCAGGGCGTTTTTTGGGCTTGGGGTGGGGGGATTGGGTTCTGGGGGTAGGAGGTACTGTTTAGGGAGGGGTGGGGGTTAGGTTTTAGGGCAGAGGGATGGTTTTCTGTCTTGGGGGGATTCGGCCTGGGGGTGTACTGTTTTAGGGAGGAGGCGGGTGGGGTGTTAGGTTTTAAGGTGGGGGATGTTTTCGGGCTTAGGGCAGGGGGGATTTTTGTGGTCCATGCACATATCTAGGGTTCACCAGATATCCTTCAATATCATAGGATTGTTTGGGGAATCATTCTGTGCATTGTGTGCTCCACTTAGGTAGGTAACCTATGCCCACCATGTGTAGAATGATATAATGGAAAATGATTTCCATTCTGATAGGATGATTTTTACTTCCATTTTTAGTAGAAGGTCTAACAGGGCCATGTTATGGGGCTAATTGGGAAGTTTAGGGAAATTGTTGTATTGAACAGATTTGTTAAATGGTTTTGAATAGAAGTTCAATACAGCTTCAGGGGGTGGCAGCTAAAGAACATGTGCTCCTGAGAGCTGATCGACACATTGCATTTCCAACAAGTGTCACTTACTCGAAGTTTCAGTTTGGACAATCTGGCTTGTGTCCAGTGGAGGAAGTTCATGGTAAAGAATTTTGATTGTAGGAGGGAAGGTGCAATTTTGTTGTATAGTGCTGTCTTGCCCATTTTAGACCAATTAACATATGTGGGTTAATTTCCAGGTTCTAAATGCCTGAACCATTTCCAGGTTCTAGATGCCTGAACCATTTCAATTTGAGTGATGATTTTGGTGGTGGGTGAGGTCTAGATATGGTTTTACATAGTTTTGAGGTCATTCTCTTGCAGCAACTTTATATGGTAGAGCAGGTCTTGCTGCCCATTCTAGAAAATTGAAAATACTTTCTGAGTCCTTTCACTATGGAATCAATTTGTATGGAGGCATTACCTATTGTAATGAAGGGATGCCAAATGCAAAAATGCAAAACACATGGTCTAATTATTGAACAAATATAATGAGCAGGGCCATGAAATGTATTCCCTCCGTTGCTGAAATCCCTCCTTTAAGAAGCATTCCATGCCATTTCACATGTGATACTGCTTTTGTGTAGTTATCACTCTTGCTGCTCACTGAAAATCGGCAGTTATCACTGCCACTTTTGAAAAATTACAAAATGAATCAGACTTTGCTAGATAACTACTGTCCTATCACTCAGCAGCTAACCTTTGGGGAAGTTATCAATAAAATTGTACCTTAACAGCTTATAACGTACCTTGAAAATGAGGATTTGTTGGACCCCTGGCTTCTGCATTAGGAAAGCGACAGAAATTGCTCTTGATTTTGCAGTTGATGAACTAAGTGACTACCTTGTCAGTGAGAAAAACTGGAGCCATCTTGCTTGACTTCAGTCTTTCTAATAAGGTTAGAAGATATGAGAATCTCTGCAACTGTGAAGAAATTGTTCTTTCCTCACACAGTGCTTGTAAGCTCTCTACTGTACAGTTCCAGTCTAGCTATTCCAAATTAGAATGTGTAGTCTTTCCAGGCTCTGTCCTATCCCCCATGCTCAGATCCTTTTTTTAAAATCTTTTATCTTTTGGTTACAAAGCTATCAGTTACATGGATGATACTCAATTGACTGTCCAGCTTGATCAACATGATTTTTCTCTTTATATAACTGTTTGCCTAGACTACAAAATTGAATAGGCTTGAATTTTCTTAAATTCAACCCAAATAAAACAGAAATATATAGTAACCAATCGAACATTTGGTGCATCACTACTAAGCTTAGCATGACACCTCAACCCTCATATAGTGTTGAATTGTTTGTCATCTACCCAATGATTTCTCATTCTTGGTCTAGATTCATGCCACTACATCATCTTGATTCTTCATCCTTAGTACAGTGAGTAAAGCGCCACCACTGTACACACACAAGTGTTCTAGGCATGTTTGTTGTCTCAATTAAACTAACTAGTAATATCCTATATGCTGGTCTAACACTGACTAAATAATTTGAAAATAATTCACAGCCTTGCAGTCCAAAAGGTTGGTCACCTGAAAAACAAAAGTGAATCATGTCTCTGAAGCAAGGAAAAAGCTTCATTGGCTACCTGTGGTCCAACGTGTTAAAGTATAAGGTTTTGAGCATGATGCACATGTTTTCTATGGCACTGGGAAATCGTGTCTTCATGGCCATTTCTCAATGTAATGCCCTCTCTGTGTTCTGGCAATCATCATTTACTTAACGTTCTGCATATTAAATATTCAAATCCTGGAACAATTTTCCACTTGACTTACACTCTAGCCATGGTTTACTGAGATTTATAACAACACTTGTAACATTCCTTTTTATCTGAGTGTATATAGCTGTGTTTTTTCCTGCCCTTACATTCCTTCTTCTGCAGTGCCAAGATGCCCTATTCAGTGACGTTAGTGTTTTAGGAATGTATGAATGAATGAAACAGTTGATCAATCAATTTAACAATTCCTAAAATAACAACGTCTCTCTGTGAGGAGGTACCTGCAGGTGCATACTTGCATAATGAGCAAATGTACTGTGGTAGAGATTACAGATGTGGTTCATAGCATAAATATGTTGCTCGCAACTAGAACATTATCCCTTTGACACAGTACTTTGGAAAAAGCCCATGATCTTGACGATGTGTTTTGTGACTAGTCAAGACTTTGTACACAGCTGTGTTCAGTGTGTGATTCTTCTGTCTTGCATTGATAGGAAACATTCATTTACCACTATTAAAAAGCTTGCCATCTTTTGTTTCTTTTCTTGCATCTGCTGATTTGTGATGAAAATGGTGGGTGTAGTTTTTTATTGGCATTTACTTGGCACACTCATACCAGTTCCTTCTTCCTGTGTGATCACATTCTGGGGGTCATTACAAGTTTAGCAGAAGGAAAAAGCCGTTCTCCAAACTCCCGTGGTCAGCTTACCGCTAGTGCGGTCCTGTCCTGCGTGCCCCATTAAAACAGAGTTTCCACCCACTGGCCCAGCAGGAAATAGCCTACAACATTGATGCTGGCTTATAATTGAGCCAGCGGCAATGCTGTAATGCTTAGGGTGCACCATCACCAATCGCGCTTTTCACTGTCTGCAAAGCACACAGTGAAAATCGCAATGGGGCTGGCCAGGGGCACCCCTGCACTGCCTATGCCAAGTTCATGGGCAGTGTATGGTACCCCTGGGGCACCCTGTACCCTGTCTCCACCAGCCTTTACATTGCGGGGGTACCGCCATGTAATCACTGACGTAGAAGAGATTTGTAATCAGCGCTGCACCGGTGGTCCCACTGTGGCGTGACCGCCACGGTTGTAGTGTGGCTGCCAGACTGCCAGATTGGTGACGATCCAAATGATGCCCTATGTGTTTGGCATCATGGTGTGGTTTGGCTACCGAGAAGTTTACAGACCAGCATTCTCACCTAGTGACTATTGTTGTGGAGCTAGAGGTGAGTGTGGAAGTCTAACAGTAGGTGTTTTTCTTGGCAGGAGAGGAAACAGAGAGTCTGTGGAAGCAGCCACGTGAAACATGATTAAGCATGCACCTAAGAAGTAATCTGTCAGGCATTGCTCTTTAAGTGACTGCCACAGTTCTGAAGCCCTCTGTTTCGCCAGTCCTTCATTGGACATGCTGCAAGTCAAAAGAGGGAGCCGTGTTAAAGGATTAACAGAACATTCCATAAGAACTCTTCTTATTGGTGTTGGCAAAGCCATGATCATCAAACAACTGAAGGATTCTTTTCAATGCTTAATTTGTGACAGTATGAGTGCCAGGGCTGTTGTCAGGAGGCAGCTTGCACCACTCATTGCCTCTGCCTGCGTTGCGAATGACAGTACCAACACAACTACTAACCATCACACTCCAACGAATGTGACAAATCAGTCTACGCTATAAGAATAGCCTAGGTGGCAGTTATTAGTCATTTTAATGTGTATTAAATTCATAAACAATTGTCGTTCTGATCATCTCTAAATTAGACAAACCACATCATCATGTAGCAGACTACCGTAAGTGCGGGTGCTGACTATCAAGTGCTGGTGCCAAGCCCCAGAAATCACTGGCTCGTTAAGTTCTGATTAATCCCATATTGAAGACTTGTGACCCAATCACAAAAAATTAGTGACACTAATCTTTGATATGATATGTCCTTCTTCGAAAAAGAAAGATTTGGGTAACAATGTAGTGTATTAATTGTCTCTACCAGCTAAAGTAAATTCTCACTGCACGAAGGTAAAGGCAGGGGGAAATCTAACCTTCCCTTTAAGAAACATTCCCGGTAGATACTTTCCATTTCAAGCTCCTTTCAGAGAAGCAATTGTCCCAGCTTTCTGGAACAGCTAAGGCTGAAAAACAAAGGCTGTATGACAAGTTGTGTATTTCCATCAGTAGTTAATGCCAGTTAAGAATTAGTCGATAAACAGATGGAAGTGGAGTTAAAAGAGCCCTAGATGTAGTCAACAAAAGCAGTAATATTATTTTTCCCCTATCATGTGGCCTCCGCTCATATTTTTAAAAGAGGCACTTTGTAGTATCAGCTTTGATTTGGATGTTCTTAATGGAATTATTTTGCAGTATAAAATAACATTTAATCTGTTTTTGTCTCTCGAATCCCAATAAATATTATAATTATTTAAGAGTTTTGTGTAGCGTCAGGTAATATCAGGGAAGAGTACAGCAGACCATAAAACAGGCGCATAAACAGCCGAAAAACAGACAGTACATGCCAGATCAGCTCTCGAGCACTGCCAAATTTCCCTACAGGCCAGTCCGACCCTGTCTGTATTATCTGGCAGCACAAGGAGCCCTGCAAATTTAAGGCCGTGTTAAAATGGCACTGGATTGGTCGACTAACAATATATCTAAAAAAAAATTGCTGCTACCATGCCTGTAATCCTTTTGAGATGATAAGCAATTCTTTGAGTTTATTTTTAGAGGCTCGCGTTTCATCTTTACAGCTGTATTACCGAATTACATGGAAAAATCACTATTCCTGTTTTAATTGGCAAACATATCTCACATCATCTGAAACATGCGACTAATTTTCTTCACACAAATAGACATGGAGTTATGAAACTCTTAAAAAATGAATGCGCATGAAGGCAGCCAAAGCTTGATATTAAAATGAAAAATCTGGAGAATTAACGTGGTTTAATATTTTTATATGACCGTCTAGACATAATGGTGAACTATTCCATCTTTATATATTTATATTAAATGTTTAATTTCGTTAGTGAGATTCGTGTACTTCAAAAGTAGTTTGTTTATTCTGTGCAATAATGACCCTCAAATAGGAGGCAAATCTAGCGATATTTTGTTATTATGCCTTTTCTTTTCTGTGCTCACTTTTCAGCCATACACGTTATTAAAATATGCAATGATAATAAAGAATGCAGCGACCATCTCATTAGGAACTGCAATGTAAAATGCATGTAGTCAGAAACAGCGACATTTTTCTCAGATTACTGCTAGTAGTGGAAATATTAAATAGTCATATCATGTAAATAGTTGAGTCAGTGGTATTTAAAGTTGGCATTGATAAAAATGTATCAGCGGTGCCTTCATAAGTTGGGGAAAATATTATTTAAAAATAAAAACATCTGGCAACAATAAATAATATATTACATGGTGAAATATAGTCATAATGTGTTGCTGAAAAATTAAGTATGTTGTGGTTGTACTTGATCACAAATAGCGAGCATAAAGAGCTTGTTCTATACATTAATGGATAGTCTTAGGTGAGTTGTGAAATCAAACAGGACATACAAACTCTCTTATTTTGAGTCACAAATTGAACGTACAATTAACTGCTCCAAAAAATAATACTTCATTGTTTTCATTTACAGTTATGCATTTGATAAGATCTAAGGTATTTCAATGGACAACTCTTATAGCGCCCATTAGTAATTCCAAAATATAACCAAAATCCACTTTGATGGTTGATTAGTGAATATTTTTCAAATAAATATTTAACAGAGATATGACTTCTCAGTTACGAGACTGATTCATATGTAACATTTCATGTAAGAGGGCCATTTTGAAAATGGATACATTAATCAGTTCATATTGTTCTCGAGTTAAAGTCCAGCAATGTTTGTTTCTGAGTTGTGTGTATAGAGTGTCAAGACTTCTATCAATAGTCCACATAGAATGGTACACATTTTTAAATACACTCCTACTGAATATTTCTGGAAGTAAACTGGTATTTTCCACAAAACTTTGCAAAATGTATGCATTTTCAAAATGTACCTGTTTCTCATTTCCCTGAATATGTGTGCCAGACATTGGCCCTCATTATAATATTGACGGTCTAGCTCTGCCATGCTGGCAGTGGCAGTAACACCGCCAACGGCATGGCGGTGCTTGACCGCCAGATTATGACCACAGCAGTGAACTGGCTGCAAAGCAACCAGGTCACCGCCTGTACCGCCAGGGCGGTTGGACCGCCGGGGCGAAGGTGGACCACCTTCCCCCTGGCAGTCCACCATAGATTGCTGATGGTATTTGGAGCCTCCTTTCAGCCATGCATTTCCTGGCAGCAACACCGCCAGCAAATCCCTGGCGGAAAGGATACTGGCAACAGGAATTTACATGCTTGTCGCCACTATGCAACTCCTCCCAGCCCTCCCACACAGCCATGGTCCCCCCTAAGCCCCTAGAGATCCCCCACCACCACCTCATCCAAGCATGCACACACCACACACACACACACATGCAATCACGCATTCACCCCACCACCCCTGCATCCATTCACGCACTCACACGGACACTCACAATCACACAAATACATGCACACAAACACTACCCCCACCAATCACACAAATGCGCAACCCCATGCACGCACGCACACACCGCTCAACACCTCCCTCCCCTGTTAGACGGGCACATACCTTTGCATAGTGGTCGTCCGGGAGGGAACGGGATCGTTGGGGCCTTCCCGGTGTCAGTGCCCCATCACCACAACACCACCACGCCTATTACCAACTCATAATCGGCGTGGAGGTGTTGTGATGACGTGGCGATGCAAGTGGAGCAGCCTCCACTGCACCGCCGACCGCCAGTATGGCTGCTGGCTGCTCTCCACCCAAATTCTGGCGGAGAGCCGCCAGCAGTCGTAATATGGCGGTCAGATGACCGCCATCTCTGGTGGTCTTGTGACTGGTGGGACTTCGGTGGTCTAGGTTATAGACCGCCGAAGTCATAATGAGGGCCATTATCTTTTATAACTTGGATATCATGGTGCTTGTCTTAGTATTTAAAAGAAGGTTTTGACAAAATAAAGGGATTGGAACTACCTATTTGTCTTTCCTCAATACCTAATTTTAGAATGTGATTTTAGTCAACAGGAAATATAGGGTACCGTTCAATTGCTATCTTCTGTTGATTTCAAATAGCATTTGTCCTATTCCTTTCTAAGATCTCTTTCCAAATTGCAGTCAGTATTTGGAAAGGAATCCTAAATTCAAAGACTGCTTAAATATCTGTTTGCTTTTACTTTACTCTATTCTTGAAAAATAATGAGCATTTTTTAAAAATAATGAACACTTAGAAAAGCGTTTTAAAGAGATACAAGTATCATTTTTAACATATGTCCACTCTGAGCTACTTTGCCAGGTCTCATTTATTCCATACGAATATATAACCTGATGGAGTCATTTTGCAAGCAGTTTTTAGAATATGGATTGGAAAGACATTGGTCTGGCTTTAACATTCTGACATAAACACAAGTACCTACACACGCAGTTCGCATGCCTTGCATCCACAAATATTGTTTACCCGATAAATGCCTGCTTTACTGGCTTTGCCAGTGCTGTGAAAAAAATGGTGGAGGGTGGACCGCCGCAGCCGTGGCGGTCTGCCCGCCCCCCATATTATGAACATGGCAGAGCCGCCATGTTCGAAACGCTGCCACTGCCAGGCTGCCACCAGCCAGCAGCCTGGTGGTCTTGGCATTTGTAATCCTCCAGGTTGGCACCCTGGGGATTATGAGTCTCCTTGTGCCAGCCTTTTCACAGCGGTTTACAAAGCCAGGGAAAGGCTAGCAGAATGGGTGACTCAGGGCCCCCTGGGGGGCCTTGCACTGCCCATGCAATTGGCATGGGCAGTGCAGGGGCCTCCACGCTCAGCCCCATCGCACATTCCACTTCCCGAATTATGGGCAGTGGAATGTGTGACAGGTGCTGCTGCACTCGCTGCACGGCTACATTTCCGCCAGCTTCATTAGGAGCCGGCATCAATGTAAAGGCCCTGTTCACCGCAGGGCCGGCGTGCGGAAACACTGGTGAAAGAATAATAGGGCCATTGGGGTCATGACCGCACTGACGGTCTTCCGGCGGGATGAGTCTGGAACTCATAATGAGGGCCTAAGTCTCTTTGGAGCAAATAATCCAAGCCAATACCAAGCACCTTCAAATTGTGACCCTCATTCTGATCTCATACGAAAACAGTACTTGATCTTCCCTCAAAATATTCAAGACAAAGGTAGCGAGAAGACGCTTCATTGTCATCTTGACGTCCTCCCTCTGGAATAACTGGGATTTGTGTTCTCACCAGAGCCACTGACAATATGGGAAGGATTTAAAACCCTTCTTTTTCAAGCAATTGTTTGAAAGTCTGCAAGCCTGCAGCAGGACATGGTAGAAATCTACCATTGTCATGAAGAAACACGCTCTTTAACCCTACCCACCAGCTTCACATCATCAAAATAAGAATGTAGGTAGTCTCTTGCAGGGGACTTGATACACATCCTCAATGCTAACATGTGCTGGACATACTAGAAGACTAAATGGTTTATTTAGGTTTTCTTTATTCGCTAACCTGCCAATTTTGTAATACATTTATTATGAAAGATTAACATTACGAGTTCCAAATAATATTAATGAAAAAACACACAACGTGACTCTTTGCAAAGTCTTAAAAACAAAATGCCTGAAGCCATCTATTATAGAAATCCATATTTGTATCGAATTCTACTCCATCATCTTTTAAAATGTTTAGTTATATTTACATACTTTGATGAAACTAAATAAAAAGTCAAAAGAAAGAAACTTCCCAAAAACAAAATTTAAGAATTAAATGAATGGCTTTTGCAAAAACATTTTGGGCCTCATTACAATCCTGGCGGTCGGCGATTGTACCGTCAACAGACTGTCTGTACAATCTAGCGGATTACGACCGCGGCGCTTCGCACCTCCGGGACCAGTGGTTTACCGCCATGGTATGGGTGTCCCGGCCATTTACGGCCATGGTTGTCCCGGCCGTTTACCGCCATGGTTGTCCTGGCCGTTTACCGCCATGGTTGTCCAGGCGGTTTTAATCCTCCAGATTACGAGTCCCTTTCCCGCCAGCCTGTCCATGGCGGTAGAGACCGCCATGGGGAGTCGCGGGGCCCCTTGGTGCCCCTGCACTGCCGATGCACTTGGCATGGGCAGTGCAGGGGCCCCCAGGCACAGCCCCACACTGCTTTTCACTGTCTGCACAGCAGACAGTGAAAAGAGGGATGGGTGCAGCTGCACCCGTAGCACGGCCGCAACACCGCCGGCTCCCATGTTGCGGACATCATCCCCGATTGCCCGGCCGGGATGTCAAAATGGGACCGGCGGGAGTGCGCCTGCATTGGCGGCCGCTCGGCAGTACAACCTTGGCCTTCACCTCTGCCGCCAGCCAAGGTTGTAATGAGGGCCTTTATATATTTAACAGTTTACGAACAATTCAGTATTCTCATTCATAAACTTGATACTACGAACAACTATTTTGTGCATTCTGCTAATCACAAATCAGTCAAATAAGTCAAAATTGTTCATGTTCACTACAAAAACTTTACTTAAAGTCAAAAGATAAATATGGCTGAGGGAAAAGTAAACTTGGTTTGAAACCCACTAGTCAATTTGAACCAAAATGAGATTTACCTATTTACTAGTGAATGTCCAATTTTGAGTGATTCCATTAAAATAATATCCTCTTCAAAGCTTGTGTTATGCCTATTCTCCTTAAACTCAGTTTTTATTAGATTCTTAGGGCAAAACGTTATTGTACCAAGCACCTTCTAAATTGTATTTCCTTCAAATAATTTGTTTTATGTAATGTGGAATCTTAACAACCTCTTCTTGTAATAGTGATACCAGTGAGTCTTTTGCACTGTTATAGAGAAAATACAAGTATGATAATAAACTAATTTCTGGTATTTTTGGGATGGCAAGGATTCCTGTTCTAACCTTACATGCTTAGTTGAGCTGTACACCTCACACAAAATAGTTCACGTAGTGAATTACATCTGATTCAGTCTAGCGTTCTCCCACCACTGTGGCTAAAGACTAATGCACAATATATTAGTATTGAAGTCACCTGGCTTCAATTACTTTAAAACCAGATCTAAGCTGCAAATGCAAGACTAGGCTTGGAGCCAAATGTTTGAGCTGTAAGCTCAAAAGGGATGGATGTCACCCCTGATCTACACTTTCAGATAGGTACCACCCATGCCCCCACAGGATGTGGAAGCAGTCACAAGGCTGCTTCCAGTTCTTTATATATCTTCCATATAAGTAAGTAAATAAACCAAAAGTTGTGCTATTTATTTGTTGGAGAATGCAACCTATTCACTTTTATTTTTGTGTCAAATTATACTGCGTTTCTGAAACTAATTTTACATGGGCTTCTAGGTTCTAGAGAGTCTAGCTGTGGACAGCGCTGAAGAATGTCTTCCAAAGAATGCCCCGAAAAGGAAAGGGAAGCTCTAATAATTCTGCAACCTGATTGCCACAATAGATAGAAGCCAGGAGAAGTTGAACGCAACTCTAATATTTTTTTTAAATAACAGAATTGGATAGTAAAGAGATTGCAGTTATTAACAGAAAATTATTTTAGGCTTGTAATAAAGTATGAATTTTGTTCCTGTAAATCCCCAGCTTACTCTGAACGGCAAAGAGCATTTTTGAAAAGTGAAGAAGGCTGAGCATTAAAGGACACAATAGGTACACCAAGAGACACCCCTGCCCGTACACCCTGAAAACCTGAGAGCCCAACATAAAGCTGCCACTAATTTGAAATGTCTACTTATGGATAACTATATTGTGGGACACTACATCAATGAATGTGTTAATATAAATTAAGGGAAATAGATTCAGGGTAAGGCTTAACTAAAATAAATGGTCAAAAACAATGTGTAACTAATTAAAACAAAATTTGATTAAGCACAGAGGGTTTCCCTGTAGATGCAGAGGGTTAATTAAAGCTTAATATAATTATAACGCTAAAGAAGGGATAACATTTCTAATTTAAAAAAAAGGTATTATGGAAGCCTCCATTGATTTTTTTTTGCCATTTTTTAATTTAAGCTTAATAATTTAATGATTACTGGCAAAAACAAAGGAAAATGAAAGAATACTTACTAAATATAAAAAAATGAATTTAGTTGGGTGCATGCTATTATTAAGTGTGAATTAGAATGAGTAAAATAATTCAAGTACTTGACATTAAATCAAGTGAGAGCTACAATTCATTTAAGAGTTAAGTTCACAACAATTAATACATTTAAATAACATTAAATGTTAAACAATTGATATCTGGATTAGGTTATGGTTAAATAATAATTGAGTATAATACAAATAAAATTAATGATGTGATGCATTAGTTGGTATTAAGGCTTTAACATTAATAAAATAAATTAAATGCTATTACATTAAATAAAAAAAATAAGATTTAAGATATGGTTGGACAGAGTTAGATAAAGTAAAGCAAAGAACATAGTAACATTTAATGCACAGGAAGAAGACTGGGTTTACATTTACATGTAGGAAAAAATAAGCAATTCAATAATTCTAATAATTAAAACATAAACTTAAAAAAAGTCAAAGAAGGCAGGGTTGAAGTTGTGAGGACAAGTTAGTGGTAAAATGCTATATAGATTTACCTTGAAAATGGAGTTGTTAATGATGTAGTGCTGTTGATGCAGTCATAGGACAAAATTGTGGTTGTAGATTTAGGGCCTCATTAAGAGTTTGGCGGTCTTTTGGCAAGACCGCTGAGGTGGTGGCCGCCAAAAGACCACCATGTTGGCGTTCATCCAACCGCCGTATTAAGAGTCACACAGCTCAGTCTGGCCAAAAAGCCTCTGATCATATTACGATCCACAAATCACAATAGCAGTTCTTCCATGGTGATAAACCATTGGCGGTAGGAACCACGGCTGTCTAAAGTCACATCAGTCAGAACACCACACCACATTGGATAGTTTGAATACCTCATACCTGACACACATCCACACACTCAACATACCTACACACTGCACTATATAACACACCCCTACTCAACCCACAATCCTTTGCAACCAGAATGCCACACACACAGCCAGAGACAAGCCAAAATGTAAAGAAACAGCAAAATTAACAATAGGCACCCTTACACATTTTACTCAGCCCTCATCCCACACCTGCACAACATACACAACACACAATTTGGTATCCCACATAATACACAACAACTGTCACCCAATCACATCACAGCACCCATACTTCACCACTAAAGTTGTATTTCCCCATTTTCACTACCTCACCGTCTCTTCCACCCCTACCATGTCCCCACAAAAACATCCATGTTTCACTGATGATGAGATGAGGGTCATGTTGGATGAAAAAGAGTAGAGCAATACCGTTTTGGAGCATAGGTCCAGCAAACATCAATTTCCAGGAAAATTAAGTTCTAACAAAGCATAGTCGACAGGGAGAAGGTCCATTCCATGGGTGCCAGGCACCAGCTGGCGGTCCACAAGACTGGTGGTAGACACCCCACCTCCTCTTCCAACTTTCACATCATGGAAGGAGAAGGTCTTGGACATCCTGTATCCTGAGGGCCTGACAGGAATATCTGGGGAGTGGAATCGGGTAAATCACTACACCATTCATGTCACCAAAAAGTTCTGTCTTGCATGCTCACTTATCACCTTTCCCCCACCTCAATTACCAAACCACCCCTCCCCCATGTTCAAATGTCTAACTACCCCTTTCTGGCATGCCACATGTCAACTAAACTCACCTGGGCCACAGTGTTTGTGTATAGCATGTGAAGTACAGGGACTGACAGCACTACAGCTTTCAGAAGGCACTGTTCCCTCTGTAAAAAAACAGAACAGTGTTTTACATTAAGAAATGCATTGCATGTGAAACTAACAATCAATGTAACCCCTCCTGAATGTACTACTGTTTAACAGTCCATGGCAATGACAATGTATCATATACATGACACAAATCACTTGTATTGTATATTCCCACATATTTATTTGGAGAATGTCAATTATCACATAGAGAAGTACTGCTGCTATCTTCAGTGTTTCTGCATAGGTATCATACACTACCAACCCACTGACTTCTGAAGTTAGGGTCATTTCAGTCTTTCAGTATCCCAGGAGGCAAACAGATTTGTTTAATGTATCATCTGTTAAAACCTTATCACATACCCATACCATAGCTCCTTAATGACCATACCCCATGAAACAGACAGAGGTCAGTACTAATGTTCCCAGTCATGGAACCTTCCACTTACCATGGCCAGGTATCAGTATGCGTGCCACTGACCTATGGTCGTCTTCAGACACATGCACATTGGTCTGCAAAATGAAAACTCACAGACAGCTATGTACAAGTTAGTACACATACAACACAAACCATTATGATGTTAGAGGGTCGGGATACCACATTATGACACGTGCCAGAAATAAATGAACACACACATGGCACCATTGGCCCAACCTCCAATACCAAACAGGTCTTTAGTGTGGAAAATGTCACCCATCCCACTGTCCTGACAGTCTGGACATAGAACTCATACAGCACAAATCTAATTCCAGACAGTACCTGGTTTAATCCATGTTCACTTCTCATGTCAGTCTGCAAATCCCATCTTCCTCTGACACTGTCTGATGTTGCCAAATGAGGATGAGCCAAACTGTCAATCTTCAATCTCTAATAGAGAAACATAAGGTATGGCCACATTGATACATGTACAAAACACTGCCAAATCATATGTAGAAATATGACTTTGATTGTGCATTGTGAAAACATTAGACTGTGTACATAACAGTTCTGTTCACAACTCCAAGTAACAATCTGCATGCATATTAGAGTCATGGGCTTTGGAGCCACTTATGAACTATCTGAGGGTCATCAGAAGAAACTTACCTGGCATTCCTCACCTCATCAATAACCCAGTGAATCTCTTTTATTATATCACATCACATGCCTTGAGTCAGTTGATGCACTGATTGATGAGATCAGCCCTGATGTATCCAGCTTAATCCTCACCATGCTCATCCTCACTTGGTAAATCTGCATGTCCACCCACAGGATCAGTTGGCTCCCCCTCATCTGGTATGAATGGTATCTGATGTCTCAGGGCAAGGTTATGGAGCCTGCAGCAGGCAACAATAATTTGACAAACCTTGTTGGGTGAGTAGAGGAGGGCTCCTCCAGACTTCTCAATGCTGCAATATCTTGCCTTCAGGAGTCCAAAAGTCCCCTCCACTAGATGCCTTGTCCTTCCATGGACCTCATTGAAGCAGACATCCCCTGGCGTGGTTGGGTACCTCACTGGTGTCAACAACCAAGGATAGATTTGGTAGACAGAGTCCCCGTAAGGTATAGTTACAAGAGTCCAATCATTAATTTTGGAAATCCACATATATGGTAGCAGATAAAAGGTACAGACACATGATATATTTAACTTACTAACCTGCCAGGCCCTCTCTGTGTATAGTCATGTCATTAGCAGTGGGATATTGCTATTGCACATGATGAAGGAATCATGGACTGATCCAGGATACTTTGCACAAACTTGTGAAAGGTAGAGGTCAGCCAAACATACCACTTGGACATTGATGGAGTGGAAGCTTTTCCTGTTCCTTTATACCTGTTCATTGGCACTTTGGGGAACGAAGGGTCCATCTGTGCCATCTATGGCTCCAACCACACGTGGAATGTGTCTGAAAACATAAAACTCACCCTTTACATGGGCCAAATCCTCATGTCGGGGAAACCTAATGTAGCTGTCCAGGTGTTTCAACAATGCAGAGAGTACAGCCTTCAAAACCAGACTGAACATGGGCTGAGGCATCCCTGCAGTTAGGGCCACTGTATTTTGAAAGGACCCAGTGGCCAGGAAGTGCAACACTGACATGACTTAGGTAATGGGAGGTATGCTATTAGGATTACAAATGGCAGGCATCAGATCTGGCTCCAACTGATGACAGAGATCCATGATTGTCTGCCTATCCAGGCAGTATATTTGGATGACATGTCTCTCCTCCATTTTGTGCAGGTCTGTTAGTGGACAGTACATTGGAGGTTGTCTTGGTCTTCTCATGCCAGGGTAACTATGTGGGACAACACCAGAATGTATGTGCATGACTCAATCTATACATAATGAATATGAGTACAACTATGTCAAGATGAAGCTGCATTATGTCAATAGAAATAGTGAAAAAGTTGTACTCAGCACATACCTTGGCAACATTTGCTGAAATACTGCAATCAGATCCCCTAACACCTTACATGCTACTTAAATGGGGAAACATGCAAATGACGGTAAAGTGACCTCAACTTACTTTACATGTAAAACATATTTTGAAAAACAATACTATGTTTAGGTCATCGTTACTCTGCTGACGATAATGTTTCATGTACATAACTCAGGATGCATCATTTTCACATCTTCTACATGCTACATGCTCATTGCTACATGTTTGCATAAAGCCAGCAGGTGACATATAATCATAAATATGATTCTTGGTCAATGACACACATTTCATAACACTAACATACATATATGAGCCATAAAATGGCAGCTGCCTGACCTACTGTACTGAACACCAGGAAGTGACCTAACTCCACTGGTGGATGTCGTCATGGTGGTAGGAGGTCACAACCTCGGTGGGCATTGCCATTGAAACACATTGTTGCCTTTGGCAGGCTTGGGCCAATGGCGATGTTTGCCAGTGGTGACTGTCCTGTACGTGGCGGACATGACCACCATCTCATACTTCATCTCTCACTTGACTCCTGACACTGCTGCCATCAAGACCTCCGTGACCTGAGCTGCTGTGTACTGCCTCTGTGAGCAATCATGCCACGTCCTTCAGGTGATAGGGCCCCTGCTTTCTCACCTGATGAGCTGGACAAGCTTGTGGAGGATGCCCTACCCCTGTATGAACAGCTCTATGGTGCACCAGAGGAGCAGGTAAGTGCAATGCAATACCAATGTTTGAAATGTTCATGAAATTTGGTGGAACGAAGGATTGGGATAATATATGTGGATAGAGAGACATGTGCACATGTGCTTAAATAGATTCGAGCCCTGATACCTAGTAGGGAGTGTGTGATGTATGTACCCTGACCCACATAATGACTGCTGAACTTTAAAATTGAAGGTGGTGTTAGAAATAGTTGCATACTTATACCATGTTTAAAGACATGCTTGTGGTCTAGGCATACCCTTCCTCTAAGTGGGAGGGGTATGCCCAGACGTGGGTCTCATGCTCACTGTGCCACTGGATTTAAGCTAGCCTGGCTGATGAAGGGTGATACCCTGAAACCGGTCTCAGAATTCTTGCTTCCGGTCCAAGAAGGACCTGGCTTGGCAGTTTGGGCTGGACTGTTCTCATGAGGAAAGGGTCAAGACTGATTTGCATATGACTGGGTCCAAACTGTGGTGGCATGGTGAGCAAAAGAACGATGGATTAAACCCAGATCTGTGACTGCGGGTGAGTGTTTGCATTGTTCAGCACTCCGTCCATCATCTTTTTGTGTTGCCAAAGTTGCCCTAAGAGGGAAGGGTATGCCCAGATGTGGGTCCCATGCTCACTGTGCTACTGGATTCAAGCTAGTCTGGCTGATGAAGGGTGATACCCTGAAACTGGTTCCAGGATGCTTGTTTCTGGTCCAGGGAGGACCTAGCTTGGCAGTTAGGGCTTGACTGTTCCCAAGAGGAACAGAGTCAAGACTGATTTGCATATGGCTGGGTCCAAACTTGGGTGGCATGGTGAGCAAAAGAATGATGGATTAAACCCATATCTTTGACTGCGGGTGAGTGTTTGCATTGCTCAGCACTCCGTCCATCATCTTTTTGTGTTGCTAAGGTTTCCCTAAGTGGGAAGGCTCTGCCCAGACGTGGGTCCTGTGCTCACTGTGCCACTGGATTCAATCTAGTCTGGCTGATGAAGGGTGATATCCTGAAACCGGTTCCAGGATGCTTGTTTCCGGTCCAGGAAGGACTTAGCTTGGCAGTTCGGGTTGGACTGTTCCCACGAAGAACAGGGTCAAGACTGATTTGCATATGGCTGGGTCCAAATTGGAGTGGCATGGTGAGCAAATGATTGATGGATTAAACCCAGATCTGTGACTGGGGGTGAGTGTTTGCATTGTTCAGAACTCCATCCATCATCCTTTTGTGTTGCTAAAGTTACCCTAAGTGGGTAGGGTATGTCCAGACATGGGTCCCGTGCTCATTGTGCCACTGAATTCAATCTAGCCTGGCTGATGAAGGGTGATACCCTGAAACCGGTCCCAGAATGCTTTTTTCCAGTCCATTGAGGACCTGGCTTGGCAGTTAGGGCTGGACTGTTTCCATGAGGAACAGGGTCAAGACTGATTTGCATATGGCTGGGTCCAAACTGGGGTGGCATGGTGAGCAAAAGAACAATGGATTAAACCCAGCTCTATGACAGGGGGTGAGTGTTTGCATTGTTCAGAACTCTGTTCATCATCCTTTTGTGTTGCTAAACTTGCCATAAGTGGGAAGGGTATGCCCAGACATGGGTCCCTTGCTCACTGTGCCACTGTATTCAAGTTAGCCTGCCTGATGAAGGGTGATACCCTGAAACCGATCCTAGGATGCTTGTTTCCAGTCCAGGGAGCACCTGGCTTGGCAGTTTGGGCTGGACTGTTCCCATGAGGAACAGGGTCAAGACTGATTTGCATATGGCTGGGTCCAAACTGGAGTGGCATGGTAAGCAAAATAATCATGGATTAAACCCAGATCTGTGACAGGGAGATTTGACGTGCCATCACCAAAAAAGTGCAGACCCCGAGGGTCCACAGTCTGCGCAGCACCCACTGTAGAAAGAGGTGGGAGGACTTTAGGCGCTGGGCCTGGAAGACCTCAGATGCCCAGCTGGGGATGTCCTTCCAAGGAGGAAGGGGTGCCCAGCAGACCTTGACCCTGCTAATGGCTCTCATATTGGTGGTGCCCTAACCTGAGTTGGATGGGCATTTGAGGGCAGCACAACACCCACTAGGTGGTAAGTACTGACTTACCACATTTCCATTCCTATCGCAGGTCAGTGTATAAAGTGATAGAATCTAAGCTGTGACAATGTGGTAAGTGCAAAGGGTAAAAGATCTCCAAGGAACACATAGATGTACAGTCCTCAACATTGGTACACAGGTTTGCACAATCTATTGTGCATTAGGACATATTACTCTCCTATGTTATCCCTTCTGTAGAAAAGCATATGATGATGCACATGTGACTGTGTCATATGTGTACCAATATACTGTTTTATTTACCCTGCTGGTTGTTCCCTGCCACCTACAGATCCATACTCCCAATATCATCATGGTAAGTTGTTCAGTCTTTGCTCTCTGTCCGTGCCAATGCCCCTTGATGCATGTCTATGTGGAACATAGAGTCTGAGAAGTTTAAGTCATTCCTACCTTTCATGAAGTATCTGGTGAGTGACAACTTCAAGTGAGGCTGTCATGTCCATCTGACATTTCACATGCCATACTTGCTAAACTTAGTCAGACTTGTTAGGAGGTGAACCCATTTTGTAAGTCAGGGCTGTACATTGGCCCCTGTAATGTCTCATCTGAGTGGACATCCTACATTTTGAAAACCATGGAGGCATTGCTAGACTACTATTGAAACACATACATTGATATAAGAGCAGTGAATGTTAGTATCATGTACATGTTCTTTGGCTGGTAAGTGACTACACAGCTGTTTCTCTAACCATTGTGTTGTGGGCATACTCAATAAGCCAAGAGATCCTTTTGACAGTTACATTCTTCACTGGTTTTGTGCCGACATCATGTGTTTATTGTAAGGTTCGGTCATGAATCAACATTGTAATGTATCATAAACATACTTTCTTTTGCTATTTTGGATACGTTGGAATGCTTTTAGTATGGAAAACTATTGTTTGCACTGACTACATTGTAGTACAGGTGTGGTTATTCACATTCACATGTGGGTGGAATGGTATGTGTAATCAATCATTTGGCTTGTCTCATGGTGTATTTCTCTAACATGGTATCCTCAGACAGATGGGGTTTGTGTCATTAACATTTTCCTATAAAGATGTAAGACTACTCTTGTCTTAAGTGTGGATAGTGATGTTGCCGCTCAAACATTGGGCTATTGATGTTGCCACTCATAATGAAACGTTGAACTGTATGTGGCCTTCAAGCACATCACAGGTTTCCATTGTATGAGGGGGAAAGTTATATTACCTGTGGTAGTCTGTGGGTATATGCTATTGGCTAAATAGGCCCCTATGAATGTGAAAGACTTTTTTACAGGTGGAGAATGACTAAGATGAGTAGGTCAACAAAGTATGTATCATCCTTTCCTACATCACTATTGGTACATATTTTGGTGACTTGTGCTTAGACTCTATCATACTACAAATTTAGATATTCCAAATATAGTGGGTGCATGTTTGCTAATTTCAATTGTGAAGGTTGTGAACTCTTTGACATGAAAGAGTTTAGGCGTGCATGCAACATGCTGTCTTGTATTTAGCATATGATAAGGTTCCTTTCCTGGTAAATGAATTCAGGAAATATTCTAAGTATATGTAGCTTTTGTGTTTGTGATATGTGGAAATCAATATTACCACCATTTCCCATGTCTAGATTGTTGGTTGACTAAATTGCTGTGGATAGGGACCCAGAATCATGTTGCCAAGTCAGCTTGTCATGAAATGGTTAGTGTGATAGCTCTACAGATATGATGGTATTGTAGGTGTGAGATAGTTGACTTAGCTGGTGTGTGACATTGTTGTTCTATAGGAGTGTAGATTGTATTTTGTTGTGACCTGATGTTGGCACTAACCTGGTTCTACCTGGGGTGTAGTGCAACTAGATGTAATGTAAATTATGTTTACAGTGTGATGTTAGTGTATTAAAAGAATTTTATGACCTTACCTCTCTTTCTGTTTTCAATTAGATGGGGCACAGCCGAGTGGAGAAGCTGCTGGCCACAGGACCTCAAATCATGATACCACCGACAACGAGGGACCCAGTGGCCCGGAGGGTGAGGGGAGTGCCATGAGGGAAATAGGATCCACCTCATCATCTTTGGAATCCTCCTCCAGTGGACACTCCCTGGCGGTATCGGGCACATTTGGGACCACCCCAGCACCATCTCTGTCCGCCACCCCCTTTCTACCATCGCCCTCCCTGCAGCTCCCCACTCAGTTGGCTGTGCCCACTCATCCAAGAGAATGGGGGTCTTATTTGCAGCAGGCCCCTCTGCCCAGCCCCTGTTAGCTTTGAAGCCCTCAGTAAGGAGGCTATTGACCTCCTAAAGTCCAGTTCTGTGGGTCAGTGGACAATCGTGAATGCCATCCAGGGACTGACAACTCAGATCCAACAGAGTAATGTGTTCCTAGAGAGCATTGACAGTGCACTGGCTGGCCTACAGAGATCCTTTAAGGCTCTGACCTCCACATTGACAGCAGCCAGTCACCCTTTGTCTACCATCCCCCCTCCACCTTCCTTCTCCCAAATCCAAACCCCTCTTCCCTGACCCAACCAAAGCAAACAAACAGACAGGCATGCATCCACCTCAACGTCCAAGGGTAGCTCAGACAAACATAAGCATCAGAGGACACACCACTGGAATTCACACAAGCAACATTCAGATGCGCACACAGCAACAGTCACAACCTGCCCTGACACCCCCACCACTCCCAGCATCAAAGACAGCACACCTGACATACCTGCAGACACCACACCAAAATTCACAGATACAGCCACTATACCTATTCTACCAACAGACAGCATCAAAGCAGACGCTCAGACATCCACCCCAGTCACCACACCCACAGACACCACAACCACTGACACTCCTACATGCAGCAAATCCACCATACCTGCAGTCACCACCCCAACTGACAGCCACACACTCACCACTACATCTCCCAGCACCTCCACACCCCGTCAGCCCAAACACCCTCACTCACCCACTCAATAGACACCCACCACTGACAAGCATACCTCCCACAAACAGGCACCAAAGACATCCACACCAGCACATCATACCACCACTCCCTCTCCCTCCACACCAAAACCCTTTTGCTATGACTGTCCCTGTGTGTGTAAAAAAACTTTCCTTTCTGAGTTTGCCCTTTTCCCTACTCCACTCCCCCCCTGTGGAACCCCTAAATGTGCTGTTTCCCTCCCCAAGTCTATCCATTCCACCTCCAAGGCCTCCCCTGTCCCCCTGAAAGTACCCATGCCCCCGCCAAGAGATTGACTCCTCCCCAGAAGATCCAATCCTCCCCCAAGCCTAAATCTAAACCCCCTCCCAAACCAAAACCCAAAGCACCCACTCCAAAGCCTAAGCCCAAGCCCTCTCCTCCACCTCACTCCCTCCCAGATAATCCCTGAGGTGCCTGCCTGCCCCCTTGATGCCCCTACCTGTGGAGGTTACATGACAGATAGGAGACAAGTTCGGAGCACCAATATGTGCTTTTGGTGCTCATTTTTTTAACTATGGACTGGCCTAGGGCCTTTGACTTTATTGTTGTTGCTGGTTAAAATGCATTCAGACCAACCAGTTGTTGGTTTCCTGGTTAAATCTTTGTCCTGCATTCCATTTACTAGGTTAGAGTTGTTCCTGGCTGACATTGGTTATGTGTTAGTATTTGTGTGAGTGTGGTGCTTGTGCTTCCTGCATTGTATGGCCAGTATGTGATGGTGTATTCTGTGCTTTTGTTCCCCAGGGATAGGGTGTGTGTTGTGCAATTGGCATGTGTATTTAGCAGACATGTTGTTGTGATGGTATTGTGTGGTGTTTGTGTTGGCATGTGTTTGTTGCTGTGTTGTGTGGCTTTGTGTGCTTTAACTGTGTGAGTGTACATGTTTTGTGCATGGTATGATAGGTATGATGTAATGTGTGTGTTGATTGGTAAGTTGTATGATTGTGTAATTGTGTGTATTTGTTCCATGTTGGTTGTACGTTGTGTTGTATGTGTGATGTGTCCCTAGGTAGTGTCTATTGTCAGTGCTTGCCAATGTATTGACAATGGTGCGGTTGTGGTGGTTGTGTGGTGTGTTGTGTTGTAATATTTGAGACTGGGCCTGTGGTGTGTTTCCATGTGTAAGAGTGTATTTTTGACGTGTGAGTGTGTGTGCATGTGTGTGTGTGCTGCCTGTAGTGTGTGTACTGTGTATGTGCAGTTGTCTGTGTTGCTGTATGTGAGTGTGCGTGTCAGTGTACAGTTCTGTGATAGTGTCACCTTATCACTCCCTTCCCGATGGTATGTTGTGTAAGTGTACAAGAACTAACAATATACAGCAGTAACAGGTAAATATGTGTACTTATGGTTGTTGCTGTCATCGGTAGAGTAGATTCCAAAGTATTTCCGCGAGCAGCAGGAGGACGTCTAGTTCTGATTCCATGGAGGCTCTGGACGAGTATGGCTTCCTGAAGGTGAGTGTCTCCTTTTATAGAGTTTGTTTCCGCCTGGGCTTCTGTGGTGGTACAACCACAGCAGAAAACTTGGCGGTGTGCAGTCTCATAATATGTCTGGCAGAAACATGGTCTCTACCGGCCTGCAGGTGCCTTCAGTCGTCCGTGGCAGTCTAGCCACAGTGGCGGTGCTGGCGGCGCTTTGGCTGTTTTCCTTAGGGTGCACCGCCATAGTCATAATTTGGCAGTCTTGTCTGCCAGCCTGTTGGTGGGGTGACCGCCACAACCAACATGGTGGTCACGGGACCGCCAAACTCGTAATGAGGCCCTTAGTCATTACGTCCCTCATGAAGAACCTTGAGAATGAGGCACGGCCTTTGACAGTTATTTGGGATTTTCTTCTGCAATTTTGAATGTCTATGATGTTTTCTTGTTAACGGGCACAAACTGGTTATCTGCTGGACCAGTGTTAATTGCTTGGCCATTGGAAACTGATGAGTCTGTTTTTATGCTAATGATGACCTACATTAATTCAGTTTCTGAATGTAGTCAGTGTTAACTCACACCTTACTTGCAAAATTGAATGTGCTCTATCTAATGAATGTGCAGTGATAAAATAGTACATACTCTCACGCATTTTTTTCAAAAGTAACTCTAAATGACCTTCAGGAAAACAAAGTCATTTTACAAACAGTGCAGTCAAACTGACACAAGAGCTTGCTAGAAATAAGAAAGCACAATGACATACCTATATATGTAACAGTGACAAATCGAAGAGTAGCACAATGGCCTTCTGAGAGTACCTACCTGCAACAGTGCCTATCGAGGTGAAGCAAAACTGACATAAACACCAGGAAGAATTCTGTAGAACCCCCCGGTCCGCCTGGTGTAAAAGAAAATCAACAGCAGCTTTTTGGAAGTAAAACAGAATGAAACAAAAAATTTAGCCCAGAGTGAAAACAGCAAAACATACAAAATGAAAAGCAAACAGTGCTCCAGTACGGAGCAAGTTATAAAAACAAATAAACAATAAGCATAATAAACTTTTTTTAAAACTAAACAGAGACAAGAGTGAGAGAAATGGAGAGAGAGTTTTGAAGAGATAGTTGCTATAAGACTAAGGCCCTCATTATAACATTGGCAGTATTGACCGCTTACCGGCGCGGCGATGGCTGCCAAAACACCGTCGCCCCGGCTACCTACCGCTCACCATATTATGACCGCAGCCGGAATTCCGCCAGAAGGATGGCGGAATTCCGGCTGCGGCCATGGCGGCGGATGACAGAAAGGTGGAGCTGCTGCCAGCAGCAGCGCCATGTCAGTAGACCGCCGCAGACCATATCATAACACATGATGCGGCCTGGCAGTGTTCTGCTGGCGGATGCTGCTGCTGGCAGCAGCACCCCGTCCTGTCTCCTGCCGGAGGACCCCCTGCAATCAGGTAAGTCGGGTGCTCTGACAGGGGAGGGGGGGTGTTGTGTGTGTGGGGGTGTGGGTGCATGTTTGTGTGTGTGTGCATGCGGGTGTGTGCTGTGAGGAATGCGTGTGTGCATGCATGGTTTTGAGTGCACTTGTATGTTGTGTTGTCTGAATGCTTGGGTGCGTGTATGTATGTCAGTGTGTGTGGATGTGTATGTGAATGGATAAATGCATGCGTGGGTGAATGTGGGTATGAGTGTGCGTATGCATGTGTATGATGGTGCGTGAATGTGCGTGTAGGTCGTGGGGGGGTCTGGAGTGGGAGCGTGAGGGTGGGGTAAGACTCTGGGGAGGGAGAGGAAGAATGGGAGGGGGCCGGGGAGACCCCGATCAGTGACAAGGAAGGAATTCCCTGTCACTGATAGTGCCTACTGCCATAGTTTTTGTGGAGGTAAGGAAGCCATGAAAACCATGGTGGTAGGTGGGGTCATAATCCCGCGGGTGGGACAGTCACGGCCGCCTGGTTGGAGACTGAAGTCTCCAGCCCGGCGGCTGTTACCGCCCTGGCGAACGGTGTGGTACATTGGCGGTTTGGCTTGAGCCAAACCTCCAATGTCTTATTTTGGGGAAGAGTACCCCCAGCCTGTTGGCAGTACTTTTCTCCAAAATACCGCCGTCCACCAGGGTCCTAATGAGGGCCTAAGCCTCTAAGAAAGGCAGTCACTTTACCCAGTTCAGGTATGACCCTGGTGGAGAAATTTTTGGAGGACTGAACAGAATCTGAGTAGGACAAAAGGCAGGGCACGTAAGCACTAGGCAGTGCATGTGCCACTGATCAGTGATCCCTTGTGGTTATCTATTTCAGGATGACACAAGAGATGCTAGCACCTGATTTCTAAGTTTTCAACATAGCTGGACATTCAGGTCAGAGAAGGATCAGAGTGAAAAGGTACTGTACCCATTGTTGAGGGAGTGTTCTTCTCTAGCCAGCCAGAAATCCCCACACAGGACTACATGTTCTAGAACAGAGGAGTCCAAGGTAGCCCTGGAAGGCCTAGTTAGTGCCAAATCTTCTGGATAAAAACTGACTTTGGTAATGAGTTACAGTTCGATTAATTGTATGTAAATGTTCATTTTGTGAATATCCCAAACATTCTGGCTTATGCTGCCCTACTGAACCTGAGTTGGAAACACCTGCTCTCAGGACAATATTCATTGGCACTATATTCTCCAAACTTGTCTCCAGTGGAAGGGTTGAAAGGAAATGTTTCCCACATCTTGCACCCCAGATCTGGAGAGGCTTAAAGATCAGGCAATTCCCCATTTCTCCTAGCTGGTGGGTGTGCCCACAGTTACGAATTAGGAGTGCCTTAGGGGCTAGTTGACAATGTAGCCTAAGTTTCCAAGTTACCACAATACCATGGTAATATCGAGTGGGTCTATTCCCTGAAGAAGGTTCCTGAATGTGTTTCCTCTCATGTGAAGGTCCTTTCACACATCTGTAGCTATCTATTAAGAGGGTATTAATAAATTAAGCTAATGTCTACCATTGTGTGGAGACAGTTGTAATACAATGCTCAGCAGTTCCTAAACTGTAGGTCACTGTATTCGAGGCCGATCCATTGGGAGCCCTGCACACATCCATACTGGGCATCACCAGCCTGCTGCTCTTCACTACAGCAGGTTATGCCAATTCTCATCCTAATCCACTGTGGACAGGAAATTAAGAGCCTGATTTAGATTTTGGCAGATGGGTTACTCTGTCACAAACATGACAGATATCCCATCCGCCATTTTGCGAGTCGATTATATCCTACGGGACTTGTAATACGGCAGACAGGATATCTGTCACGTCTGTGATGGAGTAACCCATCAGCCAAACTGTGGACTTAAATCCAGGGGTGGGCATCACTTGCATAATTTCATGTAGCTTAATCACATAAATTACCTAAGAATTCCATGAGATTCCACTTGAATTATGTGAGAAGTGTAATTCTGTGTTTATTATTATTTCTTAGCAAAAAAACGCCCACTCACGTCCAAAATGGACACAAGGATGTATTATGCACTAAGAAATTGTACCAAATGGAATAGAACATGAATTTTGAGCAGACATTGCTGCTCAATAAATGTGCTTTCAGGGGAGGATTTCCCCCTAATTTACTACAAGCCTTTAGCTCTATTTTCCTAGCGCAAAATGCACCCTCGCTTCCAAAATAGACAGAAGGTTGCATTTTGAACTAAGGAACAGCGGTAAATGTTGCACCATTTGCGTTTGTGAATATAAGAAGTGCCCAGATCATTGGAATGTTACACATAAGTCCAGGAAATGAGAGGGATCCATCAGATCCTGAATCTGGCAGGTATTTTTGAGCCGGATCCAGGTCAGTCCAAATCAAATATGTTAAATTTGCGTTCGTGTAATTTACAGACGCTGAGATGTGCTCAGCAGCAACTGCACGTTCTTAACATATAAGACACTTTAAGGCCTGAGCAAACTGTGCAGCTGCCCAAGTTCCACCTTGTAAGGGCCCCCCGGTAAAGGTCAGAGAAGTGCTATGATTTTCATTGCCGCATCAAGAATGGCACCCGTGATGTGGGATTTAATTATGATTATACATGTCCAGCAATTAAAAATGCAACTTCAAGTGCAATGTTATATGTGCTAGATCACCAATCACCAATCATCGACCAGGATGTGCTTACTGTGTCTTTTCTCAAGACACCGCTTTTTCATGACTCAGCCCCTCGTGGCTCCACATCCTTTCTGCTATTACACCTTGACATCCAATGTATATGATCTCGGATTATAGTATTACAATTACAACACTGCACTCCTATGAGTAAATATAGCATATTTGCACTTGAGTATATGTTCAATCGTTCTATTTGCAGCATTCATGATATGAAGTTTAACAGAAAAACGATGCACGTGACCCAGGTCACTTTAGCCAACCATTCCATGCCAAAAAGAACAGGCATTGTCAATGGCGGAAGAGAAGTGCCACGTTCAGCTGTCACCCTGGAGGCCTTAAGTATGTATACGGCCCATCCCATCAGGTCCAGCGTTCTACCTGTTCTAGAATGTGCTTTGGCGCTCTAAAATGCGGTATGAAGCGCTATGTAAATGACACAGCACCATGCATAGACAGTATGTGCTCACAACAAACGTAGCCTGGGCCTAGTTATATCTCCTCTCTGTTAAAAGACTCAAATGTACTGTTCGCAGCTCTGTAGTTATTTCTTGTCTTTTTCCTTGTTGAATAACAATATCCGCGCCATTTTTCATCTCCTCAGAAACGCTGGTGAGCTTACTTACCTCACATACAACTCAAGTGTTAAATGCTGCTGGTTCTTTGGTGGGGGAGGCCGATCGATGGGTTAGAAGTTCACGCTGTGGTGCCTGGTCGAAAATATTGATTTAAATCTCAAACAAGAACCTGTCGGAAAAGATGCTGCTCGGGAACAAAGGATGGAATAACGGGGATTTCAGCTCCGGGCCCTTCCCCGAGACCTAATACAATAAGGCTAATAATCTAAGGCAGTGCAGTGGGCCAACAGCTTGTGACAGATAAAAAGAAATGCTGGAAACCAATGGAGCTCCGGCACAATTAGATTTCATAGGCACTGTTCGAGGAGTGTCCGGGCCTGTTCCCATCTGATTGATGGTAAAATCATAACGATATCATATTAGCTGTAGAGTTCACTGACAGGTTACTGCAGATTAATACCGCTGCAGCTGAACACGTACACGTCGGATTTATACTTCTACTCCGGCGAGCCCTGCATACTGATGGGAAAACCCGCCATATGCTCAGAGGACGGTACCACGTTTTCGTGGGGACATTTAAAGCGCAACGTTCTATGGTAAAAGAGAGTTCCAGTAACACAGATCCAGAGGGCCTCATTCATGAACGTCCTGCCACAAGCCTGGAGATTTGAAATGTGTGCATTTCAAACTTGTTAAAACCCCGCACAACAAGGGGTGTCCCCTGAATCACAGATAGGTCCTGCGTTCCCTGCTTCGTTTGGCAAGGCGCATGCCTTACAAACCAGCATTAAAAACGAAGGGACTGATGTACAAAGCATTTTTTCAGTGATTTGCAAAATCACAGAGTTTGCGACCTCAAAATGTCTATTTTTTATGTAATAAACCTATTTTCCAATTCCAATGAATCACAAAATGGGTTTAGCAACCAACAACGAATCTCTGTTTAGAAAATGGATGTTTAGGGCATCACATCCAAATACTGATTTGTTAAGGGTAGAACCAGTGTCTTTCAACAGTCATCTAGTCGCAGAATATTGAAAAGTTACTGACTCCTGTGTTGGGATGGTAACACATTCGCAAAAGGTAAGAGGCCTCTTTTGGACCCTTCCCCCTTTTTGAATATTAAAGCGAGTTTGTTGGGGAGTAGGTTGTGGTCCAGGGGACCATAGTAAACTCTCGAACAAACATTAACAGATAATAAACGTTTTCTTTAAATGCAGTCCTGTTTATTTAAGTTAAATGGGTTGTATTTAAAAGTTTTCTTTATTCAAATGTGTTCACAAACATGGTGATCTGTTCAGTGGTCGAAGTGCATTAAAAAAAGTATGGGAACTGTGATGTTGCATACAATGGAGTGGGGGTCAATGAGTGTGGGAGTGGGGTCAAAGGTGTGGCTAAAAACAAAATATTCCCCTTCAGGTAGCTACATATATAATAACTCATGGATTGCATTAAAAAAAAAAAAGTTAATTAGCGATATGTGCACTATTGTGTATTATGAAACCTCTGTTAGTTAATGCACTGAGAGGTCTGTGTGTAACCAGAAAGCCAAAGAATGAAATCTTGTTTGGTGCAATGGAGAATTGTGGCTTGTGTGATAGTATAATGAAGGCCTACTCTGTGACAGAAAGCACAGAGCAAATGTGAGTCATATGTTAAACTTGCATTACACGCAGTATAAGACAGACTGCTTCCAAATATGCAAGAAGGTTTCAGATACAATTATGCTTCCAAAATATAGGTTTTAGTAATACCCAGAGTGTAGATAATGATTTTATTTTATTTAATTGCCCGGAAATCACACACTGCACAGTTCAGCTGGTAACTCCCTTGCACTACCAGTTGAAAAGTATGTGATTCGGTCAATTAAACCAGTACCTGTTCCCAATCCCCCTTTACATTTACAGATTGATTATTTGTGGGCATTTGCATTTCTTTAGGCAAGGAGGCACCCTAGTAAGAAGGTCTGTTTATTGTTAAGCTGCCTCGGTCTCCCAGCACAGGTGAATCTCTGAATGAAACTTAAGCTGAAGCATTTGCATGATCGGAGTTTACCATTCCAGGATGGTTGTCTTTTAATAAGAAGTAGGGGAATGTTTTTTCATAAATTAAAAAAATAGTGGCACTTTGTGTCCCTCTGATCCCGACCACCAGATCTGTTGACCCTACCAAGCCACTATTTCTGCAAAGGTATCCAATTCAATCGTAGTGAGTCCCAATTCACAAACTACTTCACTAATATTGATGAAGTAGGTCACCTTGTGGCCCACTACTATGGGTATTTTGTGAACAGACCTATTTGTACATAGGTCATTTGGCAACAGTGCTTAATTTGAAAATGAAAACGCATCAGTACCCAGAATTCTGCTCTGAAACAGGCGGCTGCTTCAATTAAATGTGCGAGCACAGAATACTGAGGCAGCGTAATCCTAAAGCCATCTCCAGCCTCTTTAATCCATTTGCAGTCACTCTTTGCCCCTTCAGCTCACTCTTGCAGCTTTCTGCTTTCTACCTTCGTGACGGTTTTACGTTTTTCTCTTCCTCGTGTTTCTCATATGTGTCTTTTGCTTGCAGTAAATAAAAAGAAGTGCCTACCCTCCAATATAAGTGCCAGTGCCCGGCACCTGAAGCTCAAATTAAAGCACTGGGTAACAAAGGACTATTCCATTTGTAAAAAGTTGGTGCACTATTTGTGAACACTTTTTGCAAATGGATACTTTGTATATCAGAAGTGCTTTATCCAGAGCTTGTGCAGCACATTTAGCAAAAAGTCAAGAATGTTCCATCTGCCCTATTTAAAGTGTATTGGAGGACCTATATGGATTTTAAACGGGATGAACAGGACATCTAAATAAGGCCCAAAGTGTTAGTTCTCATTACTCAGGCAGCTAAAGAGACGGAAGTCTGCTTAGGGAGGTCCCAGCATATACTGGCTGTTGGATATTGGAATGTATTGTTGCCTAGTGATGTGGAGAAGAAGCTAGAATGTTGAGGCAGCCTATGGTGAGTTGAGACTAGGTAGCTGCCAGGGTTGGTTGTAATATTGAAGCTTAAATAAACTTATACTTTGGCAACATTGGAAACGACGTTGGAGCATCTTTTCAGTGGCGACGAGGATGGGATGCCATGTGTGAACGGTGGATCAACCCTGGCGGTGTGATGAGGTCGTTAAAATGAGGTGGAGAGACTCAGTGTATCTCATCTGCGTTTCATTTGCCAACTCGTGCTACAATTCGGGAAGGAGTGTAAACTGTGCACTGTAATGCTCAGGTGTCGGAGAAGTGCTTGGACACGTTGTGCAGAGGTGCATAGAAACACTGAGGCACCGAAGAAGAGAACTAGTGCATTCCGGTGTGGAAAATAGAGTGAAAAAGCACTGGGGCACCGAAGAAGAGAGCGAGTGCATTCCGGCGTGGGAAACGTACCTGGAGTATATGTCGGCATATCTGTAGGAGCAAAATTACGGTTTGGAAAAGTTTTTATTCTATATTTTTCTCCTGCGGAAACCAACGGCTGTTTTGGTCGCGCGGATGTGCTGCGTGCCGGCGCGTGGAAGGCGTCTGGCACAGTACGGGCACGCGGATTTCTGGTGTTGTGCGTCGCCCAGGCAACGTATACGGATCGCGTTGAGCACGGGGCTATATTGTCAGCAAGCACGCGCGCGCACGCGCGCACATTACCAAAAGAAATGATTTGGCAAATGCGGTCTGAAGAACAGATTTGCGCGATCTGCACGCCAGCGTTTTTTTTTTGTTTTTTTCTTTTTGATTCAGAGTTGCTTCGGAGTGGAGACAAGGAAGGGACAAGTGAGTGATTTTTGGGCAATATCCATTTTGAACGCTGTATTTTGCCTAAGGTCTACAGGACTATAACAGTAAGGAAAAAAATTGTTTATTGAAGAAGAAAAAAAAGGAGACATAAGTATTCTATAAATTCCCATTCACAGAGACAAGTAACATGCAGTCAATAGTGCCGCCTCCAGTCTTTTTGAGTATGCCAGGTGATCCGAATATGCCTTGGGAGGATTGGCGTGAGGCATTTGAGACTTACCTGGAAGCGTTAGGAGGGGCTATTTTCACAGCAAAAAGAAAATTGGCTTTGCTCAAACACAATTTGGGTGTTGAAGGGAGGAAAGTATTAAAAACATTACCCAGTAACGAGGAGTTAGAAGTTAATAGGGATGGTTCTGATGAAGAAGATGAGAGCAATGACATATATATAGGAACTATGACAGCTCTGGAAGAACACTATGGTAGAAAATTTTGTATTGTTGTGGAACGACATACATTTTTTTCTAGAGTCCAATCGCCAAATGAATCAGTAGATCAGTATGTGTGTGCATTACGATCGTTAGCCAACACGTGTAAATTTAAAGATTTACATGAAGAGATAATACGCGATCAATTGATATGCCGTACCAAGGAAAGAAAAATACAAGAAAAATTGTTGTCGCTCAGGGACCCATCACTAGATGAAGCATTGGCAGCAGCAAGGCGCATTAAGGCTACTTCTAAGTATATCAAGGAATTAGGAGGAAATTATAGTGTGGATGAAAATGATATGCCTGTCCGGGAAGTGGATAAAATTAAGGGTGGCAATGATAAGTTGAGGGTTGAAAAAAAATGTTACAGGTGTGGCAGTGTAAAACATTTAGCATTCTCAATTAATTGCCCAGCTAAAAACAGTAAGTGTTTCAATTGTAATAGAATAGGACATTTTTCTAAAGCTTGTACCCAGAAGAAAGTGGGGAACAGGAAAAAGGTGAACTATTTATGTGATGAAAGTTCCTTGGAAGTTGATGAGTGTTGTGAACAAGTAGAGGTACTAATGCTACAAGATATAATATCGGAATGTACTTCAGACGTGTCTGAATTTAGTGATGTGTGGATGATAGGGAATGATGATTATAAACCGCCAAAATGTGTGGTGGAATTAAATAGAAGACCAGTGAGGATGTGGGCGGATTCGTGTTCCCCGCATACTTTGGTTAATAAAGAAACATGGGTGAAATTAGGTGAGGTGCAGTTACTTAAACCCAAAGTAAATCTGATGGGATGTGGAGGAAATAGAATACCTGTTTTGGGTTGTTTCAGAGGTGAAATTGAGTTTAAAGAAAAAAAAATCTTCACTGATATTTATGTGGTGGAGAGTGGAAGATGTTTATTAGGGTGGAGTGAACAGCGAGCTTTAGAAATTATACTGAACCCTAATATGGAAGAACAAGTATTGGTTGTGGATGGTGAAGACATGAAGTCAGTTAAGTGGAAATTAGAATTTCCGGATTTATTTAACGAGAAACTGGGGTGTTTGAAAGGATTCCAACATAAAATCATTTTGAAGGAAGGAGCTGTACCTAAAGTACACAAGGTAAGGAGCGTTCCAGTAGTGCTGAAAGAAGCCTTAAAAAGTGAGCTGAGAAGATTGTTGGAGATGGGGGTGATAGAGAAAGTAGAGTAATCAGAATGGCTAAGTCCAGTGGTTTTGGCACGTAAGCCTAATGGAAAAATTTGCATGTGTGTGGATTTGAGGGACCTAAATGATAACATCTGGATAGATAGACATTGATACCGAATATAAATGAGCTGTTGGCAAGTATTCAGGGTGGTGAGGTGTTTTCTACCATTGATTTGTCCAATGCGTACCACCAGGTCATGCTGCACTCTGATTCAAAACATCTAACATCTTTTATAACTCCGGAAGGAGCATTTAGGTATCTACGTATGCCCTTTGGTTTGGCATCTGCTTCGGCAGTGTTCCAAAGAATCATGCAAGGTTTGTTGGGTGAGGTAAAAAATGTAAAATTTTTCCAGGATGATGTATTAGTATGGGCAAAAGATGTGAGGGAACATGATATGCTATTGAGGAAGGTATGTTCCATATTGGAGAAGGCTGGTCTGACAGTGGAAATGAAAAATTGTAAATTTGAACGCAAAAATGTTGAATATTTGGGCCATACAGTATCTGGGAAAGGTATAAAACCGAAAATAAACCTTCTGGAAGCAATTGAAAAAGCACCTATTCCTTCGAATAAGGACCAATTGAGATCGTTTTTGGGTCTAGCAGAATATTATGCAAAATTTGTGAAGAATTTTGCTGAAGTGGCCCAACCGTTGCACGCTATAATGAAGAAGAATCAAAAATTTGAATGGTCTAAGGAGTGCCTGCAAGCGTATTCTACCTTAAAACTATGCATTGTCGACGCGGTGGAACTAAAACCTTTTGTAGCAGAAGATTATACCATTGTGTCTACCGATGCGAGCATGCATGGCCTTGGAGCAGTACTAATGCAGTCATGCAAAGGGAAGGAACGTGTGATAGCGTTTGCTTCTAGAACATTGAAGGGGGCAGAAGCAACATATTCTGCTATCGAGAAAGAAGCTCTTGCTTGTTGGTGGGGTGTCAAGTACTTTAAAAACTATGTGTGGGGAAGGAAGTTTGAACTGCGAACAGACCATAAACCGTTAATCGATATGTTCACGACAAAGGGTGCAAAGCGTGCATCTTCCAGAATAGCAAAGTGGATGTATTGTTTACAGGAGTATGATTTTGTTATAAGATATGTACCAGGGGTAAAGAACGTTAATGCAGATTGTCTATCTAGACTGCCAATTGAGAATCAAGCAGATGAGGAGGAAGAAGAGTGGATGGTTGCGAGTGTCCAGGATGTAGGAACTGATGCAATTAGTGAGGAACTTTGGCGTGAGTCAGTGGATGGAGATGAGGAATTACAATTGCTGAAGAGATATGTGGGAATGCATTGGTCCAAATTGGGAGAGCGTGTGAGTCAGGTGACAAATTTCAAGAGTGTATGGTCGGAATTGTCCAATCAAGATGGTTTGTTGAGACGTGGTGACAGGTTGATTGTTCCTTATAAATTAAGAAGGAGGTTGTTGGACGTGTTACATGAGGGTCATGGAGGTATGTCGGGGATGAAGAGGAAGGTGAGAGAAGATTTTTGGTGGCCAGGGATGGACCGGGATGTGGAAAGATTTGTAAGGAACTGTGTGGAGTGTGCATGCAGTGATAAATCCCATGTGGGGGTGAAGACACCGGTTATTCCATTCCCGTTTCCAGATAAACCTTGGCAGAAGGTAGGGATGGACATATGTGGTCCTTTTCTATTGGATACTGGTGACAAGGTTTTTATCATAGTAATGATAGATTATCATTCCAAATGGCCTGAAGTAAGTGTAGTGAGAGATGTCAGGTCAGGTGCTGTGATTGAGTTTTGCGAAGAGGTATGGAGGAGAGAAGGATATCCTGAGGCGGTGGTAACGGACAATGGTCCGCAGTTTACATCTGAGGAGTTTGGCGATTATATGAAAAAATGTGGGATAAAGCACATTAGAACTGCCGTAGCCCATCCTAGGGAGAATGGACTGGTAGAGAGGTTTAACAGAGTAATAAGTGAAAATATACAATTGTCGGTGCAAAATGGTCTGAACTGGAAAAAGGAAATAAAGAATCTTTTGTGGAATTATCGCACTACTCCACATTCCCTCACGTTGGAGACCCCATTCATGTTGTTAAAGGGTAGAAAGCCGTGTACCAAGGCTGTGCCTGGATGGATGGGTAAAGCAGGAAGAGAGAAGGTGAATGAGGAGGAAATGTTGAAGCGAGTAAGGGTAGGTCAAAAAGCGTATGACGGAAGAAATAAAGGGTGTTGGAAGAAGTTGGAAAAGTTGAAGATTGGTGATTGGGTAAGAGCTAAGGTGTGGAATAAAAAAAAAGGTGAATCTAAATGGTCAATGCCTGGGCAAGTGGTGAGTGTGAAAGGTTATAGTGTGGAGATGGAGTATGGCAAGAGATGGAATGTGAGCGAAGTAACGAAGTGTAATGAAGCAGAGTTGCGAAAGTGGAAGAGTATGAGGGATGATAATAAGTGGACCGAGGTGAACAATGAGGTGTGTAGGAGAAGGAGATTGGTGAAGAGACCTGTGTATTTAAAGGATTACGTGACGTAGGAATTTTATGGATTTTATATACATTAGATAAGGTGAAGTTAATTTCGTTATAAATCGGGTTTGCAGGTTGTCATGTAGTGCATAGTATGCTGTATTGAATTAGGATAGAATTTATTTATGTAAAAGTATTGTAGCTATGATTTTTTTTAATTTTTTTTATTTTTGTTTGTTTGTAGGATAAGGGGGGAGATGTGTTGGATATTGGAATGTATTGTTGCCTAGTGATGTGGAGAAGAAGCTAGAATGTTGAGGCAGCCTACGGTGAGTTGAGACTAGGTAGCTGCCAGGGTTGGTTGTAATATTGAAGGTTAAATAAACGTATACTTTGGCAACATTGGAAACGACGTTGGAGCATCTTTTCACTGGCCCACTCCGAACGGAAGGCCCCTTATTTAGCCTAAGATTATGGAATCTCAGTTTTACTTGAAGCACAGTGATTGTGTGTTAAACACTGCACTAAGTTCCTCAAGCCCCTCAACATCGGTGAATTTGGGTGAATTTATTATAATGCATGGGCTGGTCGTAAATGAGCTGTCCTTTCAAACACGTTTTCTATTTCATCCCCTCAAAAAATAGTTAAAAAAATGATTTCTATACTTGTGCAGTACATTAGCATAGCTGTTCTCTGTACGATAAGTGTAGGGGTGAGATCTGACTGGTGGTTACCTTGGGCATTCACCTGTCTGGCTGTACCCTGTCATACAAGCTGTATTGGCACAGGTGGCTAGGTGTGCTCATCTTTGTATGCACTCTTTGAGAATTAGGGATACCGACTGAAATGGGCTTGATTCCCCACTAATTACCCAACAATGGGCATGCGCACCTGTGTGTGTGTAGCATAAACTACACATGTACTCTTTTTGCACAGGACTACCACATTTTTAATGTTTTTTTAAATATATTTGCAAAAGAATTTCCTAAAAAGACCGAATCTGTTTGCTCATGAGGTAGCATGCAACATTATTTTCTTAATCAAGTGGAACACGTGTTTCAAAAAAACATGGCATTTACAAAGTGCTACAACTGTGAAGCAACTCTATCCTGCTTTGCAACTTCGCACAGACCTTTTTTTAATTCAAGCCCATATTCTTTTGAAATTGCGTATGACACCTGTGGCTTCTTGTCAACTCTGGCCGACCAACAAAGAAAAGGAAACATTTCTGGGGCAAACATGGAGGATGACCGAATAGTCATTTGATCAGCATTAAGAGCAAGAGTGAATTATGGAGCTGAAATGGAAAGTTTGTTATTAAAAATGATGGATGTTCCTTCAAAGCTGACCGAGATGGACCAAGTTCTCCATAGAACTAGGTATGATATGTCATGTTTTAGCTAAAGGCGCCTTCCCTCCATAGCAGCTTACATTTTTATTTAAAAAATGGAGACACTGGCCCCTGATATTGCTACACATTTTCAAATATATAATTGCAGTAAAGTGATTTTGTGTTATTACCGACCTCTCCCTGCATTTTGGAAAGCATTAGCTCTCAAAGTCCAGTTAATATACTGTGTTTGGCACATAAAGAACTCAAACTGCGGTTTTCACAAGTTGTGAACAAAATGCACCTGCTCCCTTGTTTCTGTATTAACTAATTAAATGTCCTTCTAATCTTACAAATTGTATTGCCACATTGTAGTCATTACACCCTTTCTTTTTTCCTTTTTACCTCCTCTTTTACTGTATGATGTGCATCATTTTTTCTGTCTCTTTCTTTCTGCACCCAGGCAAGATCTTGAATGCGCTGTATAACGAAAAGAAATACTACAAGGGAAACCAATAAAATGATACTATTGACTTCTGTAAATAACATATACTTATGCCTGTTTCCACCCCCCCTACCCCCACCCCCCCACACACACACCTCTGGTGCTCTTTGTGATCACAAAGTAGCCACCTCCTTTTTATTACCCGTTTCTAGTTTTTGGGTCTGAATTTGACAGCATAGCTGTCAGTCCTTTTGCTTGCAATATACATAAAGAGGGCTTTCGGTTCATCCATTTCCACTCTTGACTTTCCTCCCTTTACCTTTCATGGCCATTAGCATGAGACTTTGTTAAACATGAGATGGCTCAGTCCAGAAAATTCCCATTTCCTACCTAATCTGATTGGTTGTTTGAAAGTATCCTTCCACTTCAGTGCTTACGTTCAACTGCATGAGGAACTCCTTTACAACTAATGCCCTCCATTTTTAGAAGGGCTTGCTTTCTCCCGCTTGTCTGTCGCTCTGTAATGTACTAACCCTGCACGAGTTCTTCATTCTTCGGGTTCTCTTTTTTTTTTTCCCACTGTGCTACATCTGCTTCTTTCCGCCGCATTTCCACTTGAAAAATAAGCATTCCCGTTTTGTAAGTTAGCCATGTTTTTCTTCCATTGTTTGCCATTTCAACATTTTATTTGCAAGATTTCAAAGGAGTGTAACTCATCTTCACTGGTACATAGAATCGCATGACTAAGGTTATCAGGTGAATCAAGGTGACTGATGTCTTGCTCCAGTCTAGGGCTTTCTTTTACAAATCAATCAGCTGTACAGTCAAAATACAAAAGTTACAAAATCAGCATCCTGTGATTTGGGGCAAGTCACTTAAGCTCACCAGGCCTTAAATATGAATGTGACCTTGTGTAACCTAACTGGTGCTCATGTACAGAGCTCCAGTACTTTGGGGTCGAGTTCGCGCTACATAAAACTGCCAAAAAAGGGTCACCTCGCAAACTGAAAATCAATGAACAGCCAGTGGATCTATGGCTTCCCCATACTGATTTACAGTCAGCAAGTCAAGCGTTGTTATTTACACGGAAACCCTATTCCATTTTCAATGTTCTGTATTATTTTTTGGCTGGCTTACAGTTTTTTGAGGTCTGGGGTTTTGATGAACTCCATATGAATTCAGGCTCCTACTGACACACTATTATTAGCTGACATAAAGTGGAAAGTGTGCAGATGATGCTAACACGCAGTCTCTGTAACAACATTTCTGTGAAATATCATCACTGCCATTTTTACTTTGGCAGACTCATACATTTTTCATTGTTATTTGAGCATGTTGATGAGTTGAATTCTGAATCATTAGAGTTCACCTTCATAAAGCAAGTGAGCTGTTTGATCAAACTTTGCTAATATACACATTCAGAAATATTTAAATATTGCATCTAAGTCTAAAGGAGCCACTGCTGTTCACTTTGAAAATACAACAGCTTTGTTAAAGTAAAACACTTGGCCACACTTAAATATTTTTTCATTTACATTTTAAACATGTTAAAAAGCTATTATTTTAACCACCCCAGTTTGGTTTGCAACAGATTAATGCAAACTTCCATCTGAAAGAAATGTTAGTAACTAAATGTTTTGTACACGTAACCATATTAACAAGCAACACACAATTGTATTTGCTGTGCATTTTTTACTTTTTAATTGACTGTAGTTAATATAAGCGACATTCAAAATGGCCAACTTTAGTCTGCCATATTTCTTTTTTCTGCATATTTTCTATTATTTTTATTCTAGGATAAAAGTGCAAGGACTGTGCTATTCTCCATATCCCACAGAGCGATTGACAACTTTGCATTTTTTTGTAAGAAAAACAGGAGTTATTGTTTTATTTTTTTCGTTTTGATATTTTACTTAAACTAATCTGATTAATGTGGAGAGATTCTGTGAGGTGCTGCAAAGGTGTAGCACCGGGGTTGTATGGTTGGTCTGTGTGTCAAACGGGACTTGTTAGCAAAGTCACTGGTTGTGTGGCTGTGAGTGGTCAGTTCAGTGGTGCTGCACTATGATTGGATGCTTGTGTCGCTGAGTATTACATGGTAATCTGCTGGGAATTGCTGGCCATTTCAATTGAAGTTCACAGATTTCATGCTGCATTGCATGGAGAAGAAAGATGAAATTCTTCAAGAGATGGACAGCTTTGTTGAGCGAGTAGAAATACCTCTCCGTGGGGGTGAGTAGGCCCCTCTAGAGGGCACACCTGCACCTTACATAATACAAACCAAAGTTGGATTACACACGTGTATCTGTGTCAGACCATGGAACAAAATCACAGCGACTGAAGCACCCTTGCAATTTCCCCTGCATGGTACATTTAATTTGAGAGTAACTGAAGTGAGTTTTATTTTAAATGAAACCTGTGAGCATGTGAGCATGCCACAGAAGCAAAATAGAAGAAAGTACAAAACACATGCGAGGAATAATTTCCATAGCTCGATGGAGGCAAAGTGGGAAGCAGAGCAGCAGGAATGGAGCGAAAATTTTGTGAAGGGCATAGGAGGGTACCCTGCAATAGCAAAGGAAAAAGCAGTACGAAATATTTCCTACAAAGGCTTGTTGGATTGAAAAGAAGAAAACTAAGTGACATTGACTCAAGTGATGACTTTTTGGATGATTTTTTTCCTTCTCAATGCAGGCCAGCGGTCTGGAGGGAATTAATGTAAATGGTGGGTGGAGAATCAAATATAGACATTGGTAAAGGTCATATGTTGAAACCACAAGTGCTTCAAGCACCCATGGCTCAACAATAAACTCGTTGGTATCACTAATGAGTTTACCAGGAATGCCTTTACAATGATTTTTCGTTGTGAAAGCATTCCTGGTAAAGGCATTAGTGATCAGCATGCACGGTTACAGTATGCGTCCCCCCTAGCCCCTCAACCACCCCAAACCCCACCCCCAAAATTACCACAACCCTAACCCATCCCCTAAAACCTAAAGCACCCCAACCCCCAACCCACCCCTTAAACCTAAACCCTGACCCCCCTCCCCTAAATCCTAATCACCCCAAGCCCGCACCCCACCCCACCCCCCAAAAAACAGCCCCAGTCCCAGCCCAACTTACCCACTCCTTCACCGCGTCGACTCCCTTCTTCTGTGCCTTAACCGCCATGTAAGTGGTTCACACATGCATGGTTAAGGCCAGAAAACTGGGAAGTCGTCGAAAACAAAACCGTTGTTTTGCTTTTGTTTTCCACGACTTCGTGGTTTAGGAGTCGTTGTTCCAGGTGTTTCCCATTTGTACAAGTTCTCCCATTGATCAGAGTTCCCTACATGGAGGCATGCCCCTTGTCGCTTCAGATCCATTATTGAGAGCAACAAGGACTACTGTTATTATTACAACCTCAGCTACATCTACCATCACTACTGCCCCTGGCAGTGCTTCATTTGTAAAAAAGGAAGTGCCAGGGCTCTCGTCAGGGTGTCACTGCAGCTTGTACCACACATTTTCCTTGCCATGCTGCCAATGATAGTAACAATACAACTGCTAACCATCACACTCCTACAAGTGAGACAATTCAGAGTATTCCAGCCCCCCAAAGCTATAAGATTGGATTGGATGACAGATAAAAGTCATTTTAATGTAAATTGAAATAACAATTAACTGTTGTTGTGGTCATATCTAAATTAGCCAGACAGCGCAACCTCGTGGCAGAATATCACAAGCTGTGATGTTGACAATTAAGTACTGTGCTGAGCACAGGAAACCACTGGCTCAAATTAAGCACTGGCCCCTGGCACATCTCGTATTAGCACTACCCTAGATATAGGAGCACAACCCCTCACAGGAGGAGCTCCAGTTGTACATATGCCTGTCATTGATGTTGAGGAAGATCCTGAGTCACAAGCCTAGAAGAAATATGCACCTTGAAGAGGACTGATGTTTTGAGATTAAGGGCAGAATTCAAAGAACTTGGAAGTATTGCCTTAGGGTTCACAGGTGGGTACAACGAGGAAGCTTTTGTTTTTGATTAAAAAAGCTGCAAGGAAGGCTTGCGAAACTCATGAAAAATTGGCGGAGTTGGAGTTTGGAATCAACTTATCTAAAAGTCAGGACTTAGAGAAGGATTTCAGAATCTTTATATGGGACGATGCTATAAAGAATATGAGAACATTAGTCATGAAATTAGATGTGAATGAATTAGCAGTATCAGGAAATGGGGTGACACTCCAAAGCGTAATGACAGGAGGAAAAGAAAGGATAAGAAACAGAAAAAAAGATGACTTCTGGTACAAATGATACAGAAGTCAAAAACTATCCATTGAGGCGTGCATGGAGGTGGATATGTGCATGTACCCTGGAGTGCTGGTAATTTTGACACATTTACACATCAGTTTCCAAATTTGTGAGAAAATCCTGACCTATGGCACTCACAAGTAGATACGTTTGTGAAAAGTTTAAAAGTGCTGCGAGAAAATGTAAATACTTAAAAAAAATATTGTGGTCCCTAACGAATTGTGGGCAGAATGTAAAGTGGCTGTGGCTTGACCAGCTGCTAAGCCGCAGAGAGAGGCTAGGATTCATACGCCTTCTCCTATTGTTATAGACAAGTATAACCAGATGACTCCCATTTTGAAAATGTAGGTGCAGCAGAAGGAGGTTGATTGGCTTAAGGGAGGCCAGAGTGGGCTATATGTAGGTGGAGAGTTGAATGACCACTCCATACAATTTTTGATAGATATCAGAGCTACCAACTCTACTATTACAATGGTAGAGGTCCCAAACGTACCAGGGGTGGCCCCTTCACGAGAGCGGAGGAGCATCACCATGCTACAAAAATGCTACAAAAAGGCCCAAGAGCTGAAAAATGAAATGGCAATAAACTTTCTTTATTACCATTTTATTTTTCAGTACTCCTTCCTGAACGAGTGTCAGGACAGGGTGGGGCAATAGCTGCCGAGTGACAGCATCAGGGAGCTGTGCACTTGCATAAAGTGTGCATGTCCCTTTGGCCGGCCATCTTGTGATGGCTAGCCTAACATGTGCACTTTAAATATCTGTAAACCAGCTTTCTTCAGACAGCTGGGTTAGAGAAAGCAGAGACCTCCAGAGCTCTGGTGAGTGCTGAGAGACCCCACTCCCACCAATCCCGACGCTGGTTTCATGCTTGTTACCAGCATGAAATTGTTGTTAGGATTTGGTAGCACTGTTTCTTGGTCCTCTTGGTGCATTGAAACCGCGACGAGAGGAGGACGCCATGAGGAGAAGGAGACCCGTCGCAGTCGGGTAAGTGCCTTTTCTTTTTTTTTTTTAAACATTATTATTATTGTATCTTCCCTCCCCCACCTCTGCTTTAAATAGACCAGTTGCCACTGAAATGTACCCCTCTCAGGAAAGCAAGTGCGGATATAAGTATTGGTAATAAACAGAGCATGAACACAGTTTCAGCTAAGGTACCCATGAACATCAATTGTAATATGTGATTCGACTCCAGTGAATCTATTAGACAGGGATTTACTCTGCAAACTCAACTGTGCAATTTATTGCACACCAGATGGTGTTGAGCTTCAGGCACAATATGAAGATGCACAAAATGAAGATGCAGACTTTAAACTGAGAACACAAGAGTCAACTTTTGAGTTGTTCCCAGTTCAGGCCAGAGGAGACTTACCTGCTAACTTAAGAGATTTGGTGAAAGAGGTTGTCTGGGATTTTACAGGCAAAGACATTGCTCTAATCAAAGATGTTGAACCTGTAAAAGTAACCATTAAATGATATGCAGAGTATCCCTGAACACCCCAATACAACCTCCCATCAAAGGCGGTGGCTGGAATTACCCCTGTGATTGAATCAATGCAGGAGATATTATAGAGCCTCTGCAAATCACCTGTAATGGGCTTGCAGAAACTAAACAAAAAGCGGAGTATAGTTAAAAATTTGAGTAAGGTGAATCAGATGATCATTCTATGTTCTGCCTCAATATCAAATGCCCTGTGATGCTGAATAGTTCTTAGTTATCCACCTGTGTTAGTCACTTTTCCATTCCAATGCTTGAGGACAGTGAACTCTTTTTCACTTTCTGATTTCAAAATAAAATCTTCCACAGGTGTATACAGAGAGCCCTTCAATCTTTAATCAGATCCTGAAGAAAAATCTTGATTCTTTGTAGTTGCCTTGCAACTCAGCTCTTGGTCAGTATAATGATGACCTTTTTGTGGCATTGACCAACCAAGATACATGCAAACAAGATACCCTTGACTTCTTGAACCACTAGCAGAAAACAGATACAAAGAATCCCCTACAAAATTGCAGTACTGTTAGAGGGTAGTTCTAAAATATCACATTGAGAAAGGAGCTAGGAAAGTTTCTCAAGACAGAATGTCTACAGTCCTAAGTCAGGATAATTCTGTGAATGGTTGGCTACTGTCGTCAATGGATTCCCAACTTTTCCGCAGTGCCAAAACCTCTACAGATACTTACTCACAAGAACATGCCTGAACTGCTACCTTGGCACAGTAAATTCATGTGTGCCATCCTTGAGCTGAGAGGAAGTTTCTGTCATGCTCTAAAATTGCCTGATTACAAAAAGATTTTGTAGCCTACTGTTGAGCATGAAGAGTTCACACTGTCTGCATTTAAGCCAAATGACCCATTGCCTATTCCTCTTCCACTCTTGATCTTGCAGCCACGGCATTGTCTGGATGCCTAAAGGCAGTTGCTGCAGCTGGTGTCAGCATTCAGCAGGATGAGGGCATTCTGATGGGGCATTTGCTTACTGTGATGTTCCCTCATTTAGCCAAAATTTTGTTGACTCATACTCAAACACATGACAAATAACAAATTCCACAGGTGCGGGCAGTTTGTTTAGCAGTATAAAGTCTCACTTTGAAATGGTACTTCACCCGGAACCCTGCTAAACTTGAGCCTTTTCCTGAATCTGATGAAGATGATGATGGGGTTGACCATGACTGTCTCAATGTGACAGAATTGTGTACCAAGCCAAGGCCCGATATTTGAGACATCCCTCTAGATGAGTTCAATTTTACTTTGGTTTTGGATGTCTCATGTGTAAGAAATGTACAAGGAATTATGAGAGCAGTATAGAGTGGGCTGTGTCTTTAACAATTTGAGAGTTACCTTCTATACTGACAGTCAGTATGGGTTTGGCATGGTCTATGATGTTGGACAGTTGTGGTCCCTGAGAGGTTTTATGACTTCTTCTGGTTCCCCCATTAGAAATAGAAATTATGTGGTGGATCTACTCAAATCATTGCAATTCACTGCAGAAGTAGCAATTGTGAAATGTGCAACACACAAGAGTGGGCAGGATTTTGTGACTGCTGGAAAACGTTATGCGGACAAGATGGCAAGGTACTGTGCTCTTGAGACCCTTACATTCAGTAGGGAACATTCATATGACTTACAGAACAATGCTGTTTAAAACATGCTGTTGAATGTTGCTGATACCTGGGAATTAATAAAGAGTAATAACAAAGAAGCCCGAGAACATGAACAAGAGCAGTGGGTTAGGCAGGGTGTGTGAAGTATTAGGATGAGATCTGGGTTTCAACAGATAAGAAATGAGTCCTACCAGGTGCCATGTTTTCTTCCATGGGAAGGCATTTGCATGGTCCCACTTATATAGTGATGCTATGGTACTTCTCTTCAAGACATTTTGGTTCAATTCCCACTATCTTGTCATTCCAGACATGATGTGTCACAGATGTACTACTTGCCAACAATTAAATCTGGGAAGAAGTACAGATGTGACTATGAGTCATAAAGGAAGATGAGTTTGTCCCTTTAATCAAATGCAGATTGACTTTGTTGAAATGTTCATGTGAAACGGATCCCACAATATCTTGGTGGTATTCTGTTTTTTCTCCTTTTGTGTGCAAGCGTACCCAATTAGGAGAAATGACAGTCTCACAGTGACCAAGCTGTTAATGAGGGAATTGATCCCTCAGTTTGTCCTGTCAGTTTCTCTGGAGGTCATATTGTGGGACCTATTTCAAGAATTAGTTCATGAGAATGCTATGTGTAGCACTTCAAGTGGACCAAAGAATCCATTGTAGCTACAGGATGGAGGCATCTGAGATTGTTGAACAAATGGGGCACTAAAGTCTCAACTTCCCAAAGTGCGTGAGTCCACTTGCTTCAAATGGCCTGTGTCCTGGCCTATATCTAGAGACTAGGTTTTGGTGAAGAAACATGCCAGAAAATCGTGACTGGAGCCCAGCTGGCATGGCCTGTTCCAAGTCATCCTTAGGACAAGCACTGCCATGAAGTACAGAGGCCTCCCAAACTGGATCCATTCTTTGCTCACCAAGACAAGCCGGTGAAGAAGTGGCAGCAGTCAAACTCCAGTGCAATACAGATGCTCAGAGGGTTGAGAATATTTTGCACAAGTGTCTCAAAGTCAACTTGAGAAAAGTGCAGGGCCTATCATAAAGGAGTCAAGAGTATCCACAGTAAACCAAGACATAGAAACTGAAATTGTTCACCTCAAGCTTGAAGAAAGTGCAAGCAATTTGGTTAGAACTGTGCAAAGATGAAATAGGTAGCCAAAAATCAGTAAGAGATTGAGAGCTGCTGTGTCAGAGGAACCCAGCCCAAAAGCAATAAACAATGAAATAGAGGCAAGTGAACAAAGTGGCTGTGAACAGCAGTAGGCAGAAGGTCAAGGAGAAAACAGTTGCCTAGCCGAATGTTCTCAGCCCCTGAATGAATACTTTGCTGAAAGCAGGCATAAATCGAGAACACACTGGAATGAGAATCAACAGACAGTTTTTTAAATGTCTCCATGAATAGTGCCACCACAGTGAAAATTGACTGATTTTTATTTTTTTACTGATTGAATTCAAGTGACACGTCCATGTATGGAATTTTGCCATTATGTTCTGAATATCATGACATTTTATTAGGACCCGGCTCCAGTAGAACAGTAGGGTTGTCCTTATTGGAGAAAACCTATTGTAGGGTTCGGTTCATATTCTGAAGCCAACTGAACTAATATACTTGCCATGAATGAATTAATGTTTTGTTGATTTGCACAGTAGAAAAAAAGAGTAGATATTTGCTTTTTGATTCTTGTATTTTGTTTTCTTTTGATCTGACTTGAGAAAAACCATGGCATAGAATTCACTAAACAGGCGTATATTGATGATAACATTAGCGTCAATTGAGTTAGTTATCTTGATGATTGGTCTATTAGTGGGCTTAACTTATTCTATTGTGCATGCTTCCACTAAAACTGAACCTGATCCAACGTATTTAGAAGAGCAGCATAGATTTAACAAACATGAACATTTTACACAAGGATGAGTCTGAAGGAAACTTTTCAGAGAATGTGTTTTTTAACCTTCTCCATGAACACTCACATGTATTGCTTGCACAGGATTGCTTCTCAGGTAATAGGTGACATCTGTGGTGCAATGATGGCATCTGTAGGGGTAATTTTGAATGGTTTCAATATCAGAATGCTGTCTATTTTGCTTGATCACTTCACTACTAACTCCTGGAGTTATAACTACTATTAACTCTGAGCTAGTGGCAATAAAGCCAATGATTTTACAGATTTGTTTTCAGATATCTTAGTAGCCAAAAAGAGCAGTCAGACGCATGTTATATATTCAATAGTGCTGAATTTACATGCCTATTACCAGTGATGAGAATAAGAAGTTTACTACTAATGTAAACAATGTTTCAAGCAAATTGAAGGACGGGTGCCCGAGAAGCAATAGTGGAAGCATTTTCCAGGGTTGGAAGATGGCTTAGTGGTATTGGTAGAGGATTTTCAGCAAGTATATTAATCAATACTAAAAAGTTTGATTTGTTTAACTTGCTTATTTGTTTTTATAAAGGAAATGAAATTACTCACTGCAAAGTGTGGATCATAATATAATGGAGGAAAACAGCTGACAAAATTGAATGGGAGAAAAAAGAAAAGGGTTACATTTGAGCCTAAGAGCTACAGAGCCACATATACAATGAACTACTTGATTTTGAGGACTCCAGACGAAAGCTGCAAAAGTCAACAACTGTTATGTAAATTGAAGTATTGAAGGGAATTATGGGGGTAATGTGTGATGGCTCCCAGAGTCATAAGAGGGATTGTGCAAAATAAATGTTCATAATTAAATGTTTAGGACGTATAGATATTAACATGCAACACCCAAATATATTTACTGTGCACTTTTCACGTCTTTAGTGATTATAGTTAACTTAAGCCACAGTTAAAATGGCCAATGCTAGTCTGTCATATTCCTTTTTTACTTTTTATATAGCCAGATCTCGGCCCAAAGGCACTGGAGCACTTTACAGAAGCACCAGTTACGTCACACAAGGACACTTTCATTTTTTTGTTGGCACAGCAGATTAAGGGGCATATTTATAATTTTTGGTGCAAAACTGCACTAACGCAGTTTTGCATCAAAAGGTTTTGCACTGGCTTGCACCATTCTTGAGCGCCAGCTGGGCACCATATTTATGGAATGGTGCAAGCAGGCGCAAAGGGTAGGCTAGCGCAAAAAAAATTACGTTAGCCGGGTTGGGGGGAGAGGGGGTGGTATAGGAGAAGGGGGTTTTGCACCAATAAATTACGTTAGGCAGGTCAGAGTAAAAAACAAAATAAAGACTCTAACCAGCCTAGCATCTTTTTCTGACGCAAAACCATCCATACCACATGACCCCTGTCTTAGGAAAGACAGGAGTCACACCCACTGCAGGAAAGTACCATCTTCCTTGTCATGTTATCCCCATTTTTCACACGTATATCAGTATGTTGTGGCCTGTCTCACTGGGATCCTGCTGGTCAAGATCCCAGTGTTCATAATGTATGGCCTAATGTGTATGCCTGTGTAGTGCCTCACTGTGTCACTGAGGCTCTGCTAACCAGAACCTCAGTGCTTATGCTCTCTCTGCTTTTAAATTTGGCACTGTAGGCCAGTGAATTCATTTACCAATTACAATTGGCATACTGGACCCACCTTATAAGTCCCTAGTATATGGTACCTAGGTACGCAGGGCATTGGGTTTCCAGGAGATCCATATGGGCTGCAGCATTTCTTTTGTCACCCTTAAGGAGCTCAGACAAACCCTTACACAGGACTGCCATTGCATCCTGCGTGAAATAGTGCACATACTATTTCACAGCCATTTTCGTTGCACTTAAGCAACTTATGAGTCACCTATATGTCTAACCGTCACTTGCTGAAGGTTAGGTGCAAAGTTACTAAGTGTGAGGGCACCCTTGCACTAGCAAAGGTCCCCCTACATAGTTCAGGGCCATTTCCCTGGACTTTGTGAGTGCGGGCATGCCATAACACGCGTGCACTACATATATGTCAATACCTATATGTAGCTTCACAATGCTAACTCCAAATATGGCTATGTAACATGTCTAAGATCATGGAATTGTTCCCCCATTCCAAATCTGTTATTGAGGAGCCAATTCCATGCATCCTGGGGTCTCCACCATGGACCCCCAGTACTGCCAAACCAGCTCTCTGAGGCTTGCACTGCAGCTATAGCTGCTGCCACCTCACAGACAGGGTTCTGCCCTCCTGGGGTCTGGGCAGCCCAGTCCCAGGAAGGCAGAACAAAGCATTTCCTCTGAGAACAGGGTGTTATACCCTCTCCCCTTGGAAATAGGTGTTACAGGCTGTGGAGGGGTAGCCTCCCCCTGCCTCTGGAAATGCTTTGAAGGGAACAGATGGTGCCCTCCTTGCATAAACCAGTCTACACTGGTTCAGGGACCTCTTCTCCCCTGCTCTGGGAGGAAACTGGACAAAGGAAAGGGGAGTGACCACTCCTGTGTCCATCACCACTCCAGAGGGGGTGCCCTGAGCTCCTCCAGTGTGTACCAGACTTCAGCCATCTTGCTTTGCAAGGTGTGGGGGCACTCTGGAGGGCTCTGAGTGGCCAGTGCCAGCAGGTGACATCAGAGACCCCTCCTGATAGGTCCATACTGGATAAGGTAGCCAATTCCCCTCTCAGGGCTATTTAGGGTCTCTCCTGTGGGTTCTCTTCAGATTCTGCTTGCAAGTTTCCTTCAGGAATCCTCTGCAACAACTTCAGATTTGTCTGACCTCGGATCAACCCGAGCCTGCTCCAAGAAATGCTGTAACTGCAACAAAGTGTCTACAAGAGACAGATTGTTTCAGCAACCTCAGCTCCAAGTAAGCAACTGCAACAGTTTCCCTGGTGTACATGCTCTGGGGACTCCCTGTCTTCATCCTACACCAGCAGGACCGAAGAGTCATTCCCCTGCTCCAAGCAGGCCCCTTCCAAGGTGACAACCGGTACCCTGGGACTCCTCTCACAGTGATGAGCATGCTCCTATGGACACAGAGGGTGGACATCATCAACATAGACTGTCCTGAGGTCCTACTGACGCAATTTGGAGGAGGTAAGACCTTGCCTTCCCCAAGAGCGATGGTACCCTTGAGTACTGTGTCTTCTTCACCTCCTGAGGTCTCTGTGCACTCTTTGCTAAATTCCTTTGTGCGCAGCCTGGCCCAGGTCCCCAGGACTCCATCCTGTGATGCTCAGCTCGCTGAGTTGTTCTCCGGTGGCATGGGACCTTCTTTTGTTGTGCTGCAACAACCGTGTTTTGCACCTCCTTTGAACCTGGATCCTGCAGCTTCTGGGGGTGCTACCTGGCACACTTAGGGCTCTCCAAAGTGCTGAGAGCCCCTCCTTCCTCCTCATATATAATTGAGGCCCCCAGGTCCCTCCTGGGTCAATCAGCACCATTTTGATGAAAAACACACATTTGTCATAGCCAAGGCTTGTTGGTGCCTTCTAACACAAAATCTCATCTGCAAACAATTTTCACACCGTTGGATATCTTTTGCATCATGCAGGAACCCGCTGGCACCTTCCTAGGATGCATTTCTAAAGTCTTTGACTAACCAGGGACTCTTCTTTTCCACCCTCTTCTGGGTTGGTAGGGGCTCCTGTCCATCCTGGAACTTCTTTTGACTTCCGGACTTGGTACCCTTCCTTTGCAGGGCTTCAGGTCCATTAATCCAGCAGTTGTTCTTTGCAGACTTGGTTGGCTGCTGCAAAATCCCCAAAACGAGGTGTAGTGTGTCCTAAGGAAACTTGCAGTACATTTACCCCTGCTTTTTTAGGCTCTGGGGTGGGGTAATTTACTTGCCTTTACTGTATTCTTACTCTCCCAGCGATTCTGCACATACTACACTTGTCTAGGGGGGAATTTGTGATTCGCATTCCACTTTCTTAGTATATGGTTTGTGTTGCCCCTAGACCTATTTTCTCCCATTGCATTCGATAGGATTTCCTACTGTTTGCATTGTCCATTACTATTTACTTGTCTAATTCTGGTGTCTAGTCGATGTATTCTGTATAATACTTACCTCCAGAAGGAGTATTGTCTCCAAGATAATTTTGGTACAGTGTCACCCAAATAAATAGCTTTATTTTTGGTAACACTGAGTATTGTCTTTACTTGTATATAAGTACGGTGTTACTATAAGTGGTATTGCATGAGGTTTGCATGTCTCCTAGTTCAGCCTAAGCTGCTCCTCTATAGCTACCTCTATCAGCCTAAACTGCTAGAACACTACTACTTCACTAAGAAGGGATACCTGGACCTCGTATAAGGTGTAATTACCCAAGGTACCCACTACAAACCAGGCCAGCCTCCTACATGGCCAGCACAGGGGACCAGGGTCCCCTGGGCATGGCCATTGCACCCAGTGCCATGTATGGGGACCCATATCAGGGCCTCCAATGGCACTTAAAACAAACAAAATACTTACCTGTACTTACTTATACTGACCTGGAATGAGGTCCCCTATCCTCCACTGTCCATTTGGTGTGGGTGGGGGTCTCCCTCGGGCTTGGGGAGGCCACCTGTGGGCTTATTCCATGGTGTTCCACCAGGGAAATAGGCCCACAGGTCCCCTAACGGCTGCCCTGACCCAGGCGTTAAATAATAGAAACCTTTGCACCATTATTTGACCCCTCCTCCCCAGTGCGTGATTTTAGCACGGGGGTATAAATATGGCACTAAGGCCATAGAGTCATGTTTTGCACCGGAACGCCTACCTTGCATCTCATTGACGCAAGGTAGGTTTCCACGTCCAAAAAATGACTTTAACTCCATAACTTCGGCACTAGACGGGTCTAGCACCAAAGTATTAAAATGGAGTTAGTTTTGCACCAAATTTGCGTAGAAAAATACTGATGCAAATTTGGTGCAAAACAAGTATAAATATGTCCCAAAGTAATTTGCCAAGAATCACGGGATCCTGAATGGATTCCAAGACTTGAACCTGGCTCCTCAGCTTCAAAGTTGGCAGCTCTGGCCATTACGCCACATCCTCTCCCTATCTTCTGTTTTGAGTCTGCTTTCTGTTATTTGAGACAACTTTATAATGGTTAGGTTTTTGCAATTGTGATTTTGAATGCTTTCAATGTATACATTAACTAATCATTCATATAGTGGCTGTTGATATTCAACTAATCTGATGACTTGAATTTGTAACTTTGCTAATCTTTTAATAAACCTTAATGTTTTGCAAATCAATGGCTCTTTGTCATCTTTGTGATGCCTGCCATGTGTCATGTTACTGAAAAGTATTATCATTTCAGCCACAGGAGCAACTAAATATTCATCCGAGTGAGTTCAACCTGAACATAAGTGTGCACCAAAATTTGCAAGGTGCAAAACGCTGCAACACATACCTACATGAAGCCGTAGGCCGGGAGCACATAATTCAACTTGTTTACTCCATGAAAAAAATTAGCGTTTGAAAATAAGGCCTAAAGGCCCAATTTACAGAGGTTGTCGAAATTAGAAAGGATACACTCCTGTAAATTTGACTAAATAAGAGCAGGGTCAGCTTTAGTCTGGAGACACCGCTGCAGCTAGACATGGTGCTGACTTTTGTGGTGGGGTGGGGGTGCTGTGTTCAAAAGCAACTTATGGATTTCAAAGCACAACTTCCTTGTGCATCCAGCAGTTTTCAGGCAACCATAAAAACGTCAAGATAACCCTGGAGATTAATATTCCTGTTGGTGAGACGTCGGAATGTTGTCTAGTGGGAGCTTGGACTCATCATAGTAGAGCAGAGGGTTAAAGTACCTGCTGGAAAGAACGTGTACCATGCTGATCACAGAACTGAGTGTAAGTGAACTATGAGTAACGCTATAATAAAATTAAATGTATGTCAGAGAGGGGCAATAAAGAGTTGAGGGGCACTGCTGGAAGGTGGTAGAGAATGATTTGTGGAGCGGGCGGTGAGGTGGGGGTTAACAAAAAAGACTGTTGAATCGGGCGCCCTCAGAGCTAAAGCCTGCCCTGAATAGGAGTATTTTATGTTTGCATAAATTCAAGAAGAAACAGTTTGTCAGTGAAATAAGAATGCACCGCTCTCTCACTTGTGCATGTTACCCATGCTTATATGTTCTGTTTAGAGTCACTTGTGGACGTTCTCAGTGATGCTTTGGATGAGTTGCCTGGTAAATTACATGGAAATATTGTGCGCAGCTATGTGTACATTTTTAGGACATTTACAAACATTTCTAAGAGCATTTCAAACATGTATCTTGTAACAAATGGAGGATCCAAATTTAACTACTTTTGAAAGTGTCTTAAGGAGCACATTCATTCATTGGGTGAGTGGTAGAGAAAGAAAGTGCAATTGGGCAAAAGAGTTTTAAGTGAGAGAGGAAACTAATTCTAAAGTTAGATGAAAATATGTAAAAGTTTCTAAGCCTAAACCAGCCTATTTTACTCAGTGTGTGAAATATGCAAACATAGGGTGAGAAAAACAAACTCAGGACTCTATTTTACAACTCCCATACTTGTAAGACTATTTATTTTGATAGCTATATGTTGCACCTGATATATTCCCATCAGGTGTATCCTAAGAACAAGAATAGAACTAATTTACAAAACTCTATACCATGGGCGTCTGCAGAATTATTTTCAGGGGGGTGGCGGTCCATAGCTTCCCAGACTGTTTTTGGCAGTGGCCGCAGCGGTACTAATGCAGGCAGCATAACACTATGACAGCAGTAGTGTTATACTGCACTGTGAGCCTGCATACCAGGCTGTGCCTAAACCAAGGGGGGGCAACTGCCATTTCTTGCCCCTCCGCGGATGCCCATACTCTATACCAGTGGTTCCCAACCTTTTGACTTTATTCTTACTGGAACCTGGGAACCCACCGGAATCATTATTGGAATCTGGGGACCACCCCACTGAGCCATTACTGGAAGCCAGGGAACATTGTTGATGATTTGAACCGCAAACCAATACACAAAACAACAGAAACAAGCATTCATCAAGCACAGACACAAATGATAACACATTTTATATAGTTTGCAAACAGATATCAAAAATAATTTTAATAACAAGGTTGGAGCTTTTCTAAATTGATTTGAAGCCACATATTGTCCATATTATATTCAGTTTGATGCACCTACACTGCTCCCACAAATCAATCTGAGGATGCTACTTACATTTTTAGCATCCAACTTCAAATTCCGTGACATTTACAGTGCATTTTGAAATTTTCAATTGTATATTTAGCTACTTTATTTATATACAGCTTATGATCTGTTAATATTATTTAATTTTCTAAGCAGTTACGCACCCCCTGAGGAGGCTTTGTGGACCCGCAGGGGCCCCTGGACCACAGATTGGGAACCACTGCTCTATACTTTCACCTATTTTAGCAAATGGACAATGACATTCTTAAAACTGTATTATGGCTGTCCAAAGTCAGAACAAAACTTTTATAAATGAGGCAAGTCACACCTAATTCAGGGAATAGGTATAATGTATTCGCTGCTCAATTACACCTACATCTTGTTGGGGTCATTCACTCACTTTCACTTTCCAAACAGGCTTTCTATACAGCAACGATAAAGAACAGTCATATGGGCTTCACATAAAAATGACACCTGCTACAGTTTCATGAACCTGGGTATGCACATTTGTGAATGTGCATAAAAGCTACAGTTAGGAAATGTACATATTTTTAAACTTTAAAAAAAAGTCCTTATAAATTAGTAGAGATTGTATACATTTAGAAATCCCCTTTCTCTCACTCAAAAATATTTTCCCTCCCATGTCTTTCCATTCTCCACTCCCATTGTGAAAATCAGATACTTAGGGGCTCATTTACCAGCCCTTCGAGCCACCGCAGTGTCACTTTTAGCGATGCTCTGGTGGCGCCACACACATTTCCACATTTACAAGGCAGGCTAAGCAACTTTGTGTGCCTTAATGTCCCCTTGAAAATATGGCCCCCAATTCAGTTTTCTGCGGCAGCCGGGTGTGTAATGGGTGTTGCTGTGCGCATTTCCACGCAACACCAATTGCTTTTGACACTGCCCCATATTTATGAGAAATCGTAAATCTGAGGCAGCTCCAAAACCAATACCTCCCCAGGGGTGGTGTTAGAGTAGAGCAACTAGGAGAACTGCTTTTATTTCTCCTCGTTTTTGCTTTTTCTATGTGTTTTGCATTCTGCAGCTCACACAGAAAAAGCAAAATGATTGTTTACATGCAAGAAGGTATCACTTCCTGCAAATAACAATCATTCCCTGCAAGGGTGCCTGTGTTGGCACCAGGCAGCTAAGTTTAGCGCCAGTGCAGGGGTAGAGGACAGAAATGTGCAGTATCTTACAGATACAGTGCATTTCTGTCCTTTCCTGGTGGTGCACGGGTGGAGCAGCAAGACACTTGCTGCACCAACCTGTGCCACCAGGGCTTGTAAATGAGGCCCTTAGTGCTCAACCCACACTTTATGTAGCAGCTACAGCTGTAGCATGTAGTTGTAACTAAAGTGATGATACAAATGTGGGAAATGAACTTAATACACTCAATACATTTTGAGTGGTATTTTACTTGAAAGACTAAAAGGAGCTTTTCAGTCACTCCCAAACCTAGTGGACACTCTCTGTTAATGAATGTTAATGACCCCTAGAATACACGTGTCCTAGACGGGAGCACTAGCTGTGCTAGCACTGATGGTGAACATGTTCTTATTGTGGGTACTTGAGACTACTATGAACTGCAGCTACCAGAATGCAATAGGAGAACTGATGATAATATTCTAGCACTGTGCATCTCCCCCCTACCCCCCCAAACTCTGTGTAATACTTAGAAGTATTTATTCACAGGGCTTTAGGACAGTGCAACTCAGTGCAGTGGGTACTGCTTTTGTCGTTACTTTCAGTTCATAAGTTACAATCCTAATAGAGCACAATGATATATGGGCTGTCATCAAAAAGATGCATGTAAGCTGCATGCCTTAGGTTGGTACATTATTTTTTCTCCAGTCTATCATCATCCTAATGTTGCTAATAAGGGTTAGTTTGGGTAAAAGTACATTATTACTACTTAAGGCAACCCCAAACACTGTGGTACGTTTTAAATCCTGAGCTTGTGCTTCTCCAGACCAAACACTCCTAAAATATAGGCCCTTATTCATGGGGAATTGGAGTAGGACTGCTCTGCAAGTCTTCTTGCTGCGCTGCCCTACACCAATGTAAAAGGGCACGAAAGCACAGTATTTATGAAATACGGTGCATTCCTGTCCTTTCCACCTGTGCTCGCACACAATTGACTGCCTAGCACCAATGCAAGCAACAGTGCCTGCGTTGCACGAACGATTGCTTTTGTGTAGGAAGGGACAGCTTCCTACACAAAAACAGTCCAGAGAGGCATTTTCCTCTTTCTCTGTATGCTGTAGATTGCAGCACACATGTAAAGAGGAAAAAACGAGGAGAAATTAAAATATTTCTCCTCACTATGCTTGATATGGAGAGGCATATGTTTCTGGCGCTGCTCCAGGTTTATGTGATTAAGTACATCTGGGGCAGAGTCCAAATCCAGCAGGTGTTGCAAGGGAAAACCCACTGCAATGTCCATGGAATGCCTCTCTGGCACATGGTAAGACAATGCAGAGACTTGCACTGCTTTGTCTAACTCCATATGCAAAGCCACACAAAGTTGCTTTGCATGGCCTCATTTATATGGCTGAGAGGCTTGCTCCACCGGAACGTCAAAGAAACAATATACCCCGAACTGTCTACTAGTATGTATGACATGGTTCCTACACAGTGTAATCCTCTTTGTTTTATATAATAACATTTAATCCTCATTGTCTTAATTAACATTTAACATAGACGGATTCACACACATATGATTCATTGTCTCTGTATAATTAGTGTGTGATGTAAAGTGCTCTGACACCCTACACTAGTATGAGTAGCACTATAAAACAAATGTAATGCATGCAAAAGAGGGACTGTGGAGAGTTGAGAAGCACTGTTGGAGGGTGATAGTGAGGGAATTCATGAAGAAGAAGGTCATTGGTGGTGGCAAAAAAGATTGTTACACCAGGTGGCATCAGAGCTTAAGCAGGCCCTATTTGTGCATGTCAATAAATCTACACTTGAGAAGGAATGTATCACATTATATGCATGAGATTACTTTACCCACAGCCTGACGGATCTGTGGCTACACCCACAAGTGAAACATAAGAGGAAATTATATTTTACACAGCTCTAGCCAAATTAAACACACAGGCTCTCATTTATGGGGTTTTGGAGTAGGGCAGCGCAGCAGACACCTTGGTGAGCTGCCCTGAGTCAAACTGAAAGGACAGGTATGCACCATATTCAAGAATATGGTGCATTCCTGTCCTTTCCCCTATGCTGGTGCTATTTCAGCAGCCTAAAACCAAGAAGGCACCATTGCACCATGGTGCTAGCGTGCCTGTGTTGTCAGCGGGATTGTTTAAGTGCAGGAAGGGGTACCTGCACTGAAACAATCCATAGAGGCGTTTTCCTCTTTCTGTGTGTGCCTCAGAATGCAGCACACACAGAAATAGGAAAAAGCAAGGAGGAATAATGATATTTCTGCTTATTATGCCTGCCCTGGAGAGGAGAGTAAGATTTTGACACATTCCTAGGTTCACAGATCTTTGTAAATCTGGGAATGCGTCAAAACCCATGGGAGTTGCGTGGAAACACCCACGCAATGCTCATGAAATGCCTTCCTTGCCCAGAGTAAGACAACACAGCGAGTTGCGCTGCATTGTCTTAACCAAGATTTATGAGGCCACTCAAAGCCATACAATGTGGCTTTGCAGAGCTTCATAAATTTGACTCAATGCCACTTTGTGTGGTGCAAACATAATGCAGGGTTCTAATAAATGTGCCCTTCAGTTAACAAGCTTACACCTTTTGTGAGCATGGTGAAACTTACGAAAAATACTCTTATATAGACATGCAAGTCATTCCTAAATCAGAAAATATTCTTTATAAACCAGGCATATTGTTGTTGAATTATGGCTGCCTTAAGTCCTTAACAAGTCGTGCCCTGATTATAGATGTACATGACATGCAAAATCAAGGTAACAGAGTGCAATAGTGACGCGAAACCTACACATGTCTTATTAGTTTTTGTGGCTCTGGAATTTGACTTTGCCGCAAGCCCAGGATCCCTGTTGTTCTGCAAGTGGGCACCAAGTTTCATAGCAACCGCTCCCTACAATGTGTGAGCTGCTGGAGAGCATTTGCAGCTTTAACCCCTTCAGTGCCTGGGGCGAGCTGGTGTCGTTATCGCCCATGGTCGCCGTGTGCAGAGGACGAGACCAGCTTGTCCTGTTATGAGCCCTCGCTCCCCCAGAGGGCTTGGCACCCCCCTATCCTGGGCAGGGACAGAAGGGGAATTGCTTCTCCCTTCAACCCCAACCACCGTGGCTTCTGATGACGTCAGCGCGCAAGCAATGCAAAAGCATTTCTCCTCCGATCACATGGAGGGGCGAGAGAGGCATCAAAAGAAAGGAAAAACCTTTCCTTTTCTTTGATGTCTCTCTCAGCATTTCTGCTGATCATGATGCGCTCAGGCAGCAGAAAGGCCCACTATACACCAGAGAGGTTTGTGTTTTTACTCATAAGGGGAGAATCCCATTGGACAAGGGCTGCTCCCCATGGGGGCAAATTATTTTACGTCCATTTCTGCCCCCCTAGGCGGCAGATCGGCCTTTTCTAATTAGGCCGATCTGTCCCCGGGGGGGCAGAAACTGCTAGACACCAGGGATTATTATGTTTTTATAAAAATGTTTTTTAGATGTGGGGAGAGACCCCTTAGGCTTAGGCAAGGGTCTCTCCCCTAGGGGAAAAGTTAACTTTAAGCCATTTCTATTTTATTAGGCTGATTCCCCAAGAGGGGCAGAACTACTACACACCAGGGATTTTTTTTTAGGTCAATTTCACGTGAGCGGAGTGACCCCTTTGCCAAATTTGTTTTAGGACATTTCTGGCCCCCTTGGGGGCAGATCAACCTATTTCAATTAGGGCGATCTGCCTGGGGGGGGGGGGGGGGTTCCAGAAACCTCTAGGCAGCAGGGATTTTTTTCTTTTGTTTTATTTGTTTTAGATGTGGGGAGCAACCGGCTCCCCTGGTGGACAATTTTATTTTAAGCCATTTCTACTCCCCCTTTGGGGCAGATTAGCCTATTTTTATTAGGCCAATCTGCCCCAAAATGGGGCAGAAACCACTAGCCACCAGGAATTTTTTTTTTTGTGCCAATTTCACGCAAGAGGAGCAATCGCTTAGGCAAGGGTTGCTCCCCTGAGGTTGAGGGCAAATTTATTTTGGCCATTTCTGCCCCCCTATGTCCATTAGGCCAATCTGTCCTGGGGGGGCAGAAACCACTTAGGCACCAGGGATTTGTGTGTGTTTGTTTGGGTGGGGCAGGCCCTTGGGCAAGGGTCGCTCTAAATGTGGGCACATTACTGTTGGCCATATCTGCCCCCTTTGGGGGCAGATTGGCCTATTTTTGAAAGGCCCATCTGCCCCCAATGGGGGCAAAGAGCTAACCAGAGATAAGGGAAGCATTTTTTTTTTTAAAAAGGGGTTGGGGGTATGGCCATACCCCCACCCCAAATAAATGGGGCCAAGGTTGTTCTGCCCACCAGTGTGCAGATGGCAATTTCCCCCAGTCCACTCCCCGGGGGGCCAGAAATCCTACTAGATGCCAGGGAAATAAAAAAAAACAATAGTGGGGTGGTGGCTACCAACCAGTATGGGCATGGTTATTGTCAGGGAGACCAGAACCTCTGGGCCTGTGTATGCTCCCAACATGTCCACCAGTAGACAGCTCCAAAACTCTGATAGAAATATCACAGAGCCTGAGAGAGTCCAAGTGGGGGGAAAGGGGACTAGGTAGGGAACAGCTGGGAAGAAGACCTGTAGGAAGCAAAAGGTTAAACCACACAATATCAAGGTATAATCACAGTTACTTTCACTAGACTATGGTTCTAAGCGTTCTCATTCTGTAATCAAGGAAAGCCTAAGAAATTACTATCACTATACCTCAAGAACTCTGGGTACCTGGAAAAAAAATAAGAATGGTTAATACAATGTTTCATATGGACTTTTCATGAAATGTCACATACTGTCTAGGGATACAAGAACCTTCTAGAATAATGTTTCAGAGCAAACATTGCATTTCAAACATGAGGACAAAGGCAATCTGAAACATTCCCAGGAAAACAATAGGAATTGTACTAGGAACTTAATTCACACAAAGAATGTCACATTTTGAGTTTAGCGTCTTCGCAGAAAATCCAGAACCACAGGATAAATGTGTGCACTTCGACAACACTTCACCTCAAAGTTGTAATTGCCATGAAATGATCGCGCACACTGTTGCTGATCTGAACATCAAGTTTTATATGTTGGAAATGAAACGTACACACTGTCAATTCTAACAAGGATATCCAAATGCCACGAAATGATCGCGCAAGCTTTAGCCGATCTGAACACCAAGGTTTACATGCGGGAAATGAATCAAGCACACTGCTGATTCTAACAAGAATATGCAAATGCCATGAAATGATCGCGCAAGCTTTTGCCGATCTGAACACCAAGGTTTACGTGCGGGAAATGAATCGCACGCACTGCCGATTCTAACAAGAATATGCAAATGCCATGAAATGATTGCGCAAGCTTTTGCCGATCTGAACACCAAGGTTTACATGCGGGAAATGAATCGCGCACACTGCCGATTCTAACAAGAATATGCAAATGCCATGAAATGATCACGCAAGCTTTTGCCGATCTGAACACCAAGGTTTACATGCAGGAAATGAATTGCGCACACTGCTGGTTCGAAGAAAAATATCCAAATGCCATGAAATGATCGTGCGTGCCGCCACCGATCTGAACATCAAGTTTCACTTGCGGAAAATGGATTGCGCACACTGCTGATTCGAACAAGAACATGCAAATGCCATGAAATATTTGCGCGTGCCGCCGCCGATCTGAACATCAAGTTTCACTTGCAGGAAATGGATCACGCACACTGCTGATTCGAACAAGAGCATGCAAATGCCATGAAATAATCGCACGTGCCGCCGCCGATCTGAACATCAAGTTTCACATGAGAGCAATGACTCACGTACTCTGAAAGTTACACGAGTAGGACCAAAAACTCAAGAGTCTTTGAGAACAGGGTCGGGGGCCCAGCCCAACCTCCGCCATACCACCCTGCTCAAAAATCACCAATATAATGCGGGGCAGGCCTGGAACATCAAGGTAGGCCTCCGGAACAGGAGCTCAGGAAGTTGCTGCTGCTCTGCACCGGTACCTCAGAATACTGAGCATGTTGAGCTGGGCTGGCTCCCTTATATAGAGTCTGGCCCAGCCCACATACCACACCCAGTCATGCTGCAGGGAAAGCTTCTAGAAGGTCCTAGAAAGGGACCACACCCTAACACACTCAGTAAGCCTGCAGTAATACATTGCAAATGAACAGTTATTGCAAACATTATTAATAGTGTTTTTCAAGGTCAAAGTCTGCAATGCAAAAGGTTAACATACTGCATATAAATACAATGCATGATTTATGCTCTTGGATAAAGGCTGGGTTTTTGCATTTTCGTCACCTGTAGAGTGCGCACTGTCCTGATGTTGACAGTACTCCTCTCCCAAACGCGCTCTAGGGCCTGGTTTGCCTGGGTTAAGACGATGAAAACGTCTCACTAGTCATGGAGCATGAATGTCAGATGCAGAGACCCATGAGTTACTTTCAGGACTGTAACCTTTCCAAGAGATCAGATACCACAGGTTACGACCTCTAAATTTGGAATCCAACACCTTTTTAACTTCGTATTCCACTTCCCCCTGCACTAGAACTGGAGCTGGTTGGGAGTGTACGTTCTGGACTGCATTTTTCAGAAGGGAAGTATGGAACACCAGATGAATACATAGTGACCGGGGTAACTGCGGTTTATAGGTCACTGGATTAATTTGCTGGAGGACAGTGTAAGGACCTATGAATTTGGGATTAAACATGTGCTTTTTCTTGAAGTCTATATGTCTTGTAGAAAGCCACACTTTATCACCTGGTTGATACTGAGGTCCTTCACAATGTTTCTTGTTATAGTGCTTTTTGTATTTTTGTTTAGCTTTTTCTAGATGTTGTTGAATCAGTTTCTGGGTTTGGTGGAGGGGTTGAATATTTTCTGACACAGCTGGTGTAAGAGAACTTTCTTGAGGAACCGTGATGGGCAAGGTATTAGGATGCTAGCCAAACAGGCCAAAAAAGGGTGTGACACCAGTGGAGGTGTGAAACGAGTTAATGTAGGCTAGTTCAGCTAACCAGAGCATTGATGTCCAGGAATGAAGTGCTTTCTCAACGTAAGCATGCAAGTGTTGCTTCAATGTCTAATTCAGTCTCTCAGTTTGGCCATGTGTTTGAGGATGATGGCTAGTAGATAGTGTGGATGTAACTTGAAGCGTTTTGCACCACGTTTTCCCGAAGTTGGAGGCAAATTGCGACCCTCGATCGGAGAGAATCATTCTCAGAAGCCTGTGATAACGGACCACTCTATTCAGTAGGATGGTTGCCAGTTCACTGGAGGTGGGTAATTTCTTGCTGGCAATGAAATGTCCATATTTTGTGAGACTATCTACTACCACAAGGAGGAGTGCTGTTCAACCACTGGTAGTCCTGTAATGAAGTCTAGGGAGATGTGTTCCCAAGGTCGACATGGAGTTGGGAGCGGATGCAACAAACCTTTCGGTTTCGAATGACTTGTCTTGATGCGAGCACAGACTTCACAGTTATCGACTATTGTTTTGACGTCTTTTGTCAAAGTAGGCCACCAAAAGTAGCGTTGGATTAATTCAAGAGTTTTAGGAGTGCCTGGGTGACCTGCCATAGGTATAACATGCAACCAATGAAATGCTAACTTGCGAAGCTTGGTAGTGGGCATGAACAAACTAGCGTGATGGAAAGGTAGTCCTTGCTTGATTGATCTTTTGGGATCTGCTTGCGCCCATACATCCATTTCTCAATGGTGAAGGAATTTCGGATGTCTTCAAACAAGTCTTCAGTCTTTGTAATGCAGAGGACTTTGTCTGGAGCAATGATTGCTCTGGAAGGCTGGATAGTAGGCAACGTGGTAGACTCTTGGCGGGACAAAGCGTCTGCTTTGCGGTTGTCTTTCCCAGGACGAAAAGTTACCACAAAATCGAACTCGGCAAAAAACAGCATCCAGCGTAATTGCAGAGGAGTCAAAAGTCTAGCTGAACTCATGAACTGGAGATTGCGATGATCAGTATATACTGTGATAGTGTAATTGGCACCCAACAAATGATGTCTCCACTCTTTAAAGGCATCACGGATCGGCAGAAGCTCTTTTTCAGCAATGAAATAGTTCTGCTCGGCTTCGTTCAGCTTTCGAGACATGTAAGCTACAGGATTAAGTTGGCCAGTGTCTTTATTTCGTTGTGACAAGACTGCACCAATTGCCACATCTGAGGCATCTGCTTCAACTATGAAGGGACGATTCACATCAGGGTGAGTCAAGACTGGAGCAGTGGAAAAGGCTTCCTTCAAAGTTGAAAAGGCTCGGTCAGCTTCTGGAGACCATACACATTTTTCTTTCTCTCTCAATAACTTGGTGATTGGCGCCACTGTTTAGGAGAAATGGTTTATAAACCTGCGATAAAAGTTTGCAAAACCTAGGAAGCACTGTACATCTCGAACAGTCTTTGGAGTGGGCCAATCAGGTACAGCTTGTACTTTCTTTTCTGCCACGACCATTCCTTGAGGGGTAAAGATAACCCCTAAAAACTCAACTGTGGTAACATGAAACTTACACTTGGTTAGTTTGCAATATAAGTGATGCTTTTGAAGAGCTGTGAGAATATTCTTGACATGTTGTACATGTTTGGTTTCATTGTCAGAGTAGATCAAAATATCATCGACATAGACTATGGCAAATATGTTGAGATACTCTCTAAGGACGTCATTCAGGAAAAATTGAAATGCTGCTGGAGCATTGCACAGTCCAAAGGGCATGACAGTGTATTCAAAGAGACCATATCTTGTCTTGAACGCAGTTTTCCATTCGTCGCCTTCTCTCATTCTGACTAAATGGTAAGCACCTCGTAGATCCAGCTTAGTGTAAATCTTTGCTTTTTTTTACTTGATCCAACAAGACAGGAATCAAAGGCAAGGGATATTTGTTTTTGACTGTGACCTTGTTCAAACCCCTATAGTCAATACAAGTTCGAAGGTTCCCATTTGCCTAAGGGACAAAGGAGAGGCTGCGGTAGACTTGGAAGGGCGGATGAAGCCATTCTCTTAGAATTGATCTAGGTACTTTTGTAAATGTTGATTTTCATGTTCTGACAAGGCGTACACACAACAGCTAGGGAGTCTCGCACCTGGAGTTAGATCAATTTGGCAGTCATAAGGTCTATGAGGAGGCAAGGTTTATGCTTCTTTTTCATCGAATACCTCTTCATAGGACGAATACTGCCTGGGCAACTTTACTTCTTTCTCCGCTGCAGTGGCTATGTGAGAGTTGCAATTTTTGGCGACTTGAGGCGTCTGGAGACATTTCTTGTTACACAGGGCTGAAGAGAACACGACTTTCCGTTCTGCCCAGTTAATCTCAGGATTGTGATGAGTTAACCATGGTAAGCCAAGGATAATTCCATACTGAGGAGCATGGATCACGTCAAAGATGAGCCTTTCTTCATGTTTGGTTCTTTGATTTTTCCCATCACAGATCACCAACAAGGGGACAGTCTGAAGAATTACTGGGCCTCCAGTCAAGAGTTTTCCATCTACTGCTTTTGTTATCTCTGGAGTCTTCTTTTTGGTGCATGGGATTCCCCATGCGCGAACCAATTGGGCATCAACAAAGTTCCCGGTAGCCCCAGAATCTACGAGGGCCTTCTTGAAATAGTTACTTTTCTTTACTTGAACTTTTAAGCCCAGCTTGAGATGTCTAGACTGTGAAGGGTTCACGGTGACACCCAAGAGCAACCCTTCTTTACATCTTGAGTGATTTAGTTTTCCGGCTCAACTTGTACATTGGCTGCAAGTTTCTGGACAGGACCTCGTTTGCTCTTTGGTTTGATTGGACAATCTTTGGCGAAATGACTCTTGCGTCCCCAATAAAGACATTGTCCATTCTTTCTACGTAGGTCCTTTTCATCTTTGGTCAAAGGTCTCCTGATAGTTCAGATTTCCATAGGTTCCGGAGTTCTCTCTTTCTGGGTTCTTGATTCTCTATGATTGTAAACATGCCAAGAATATTTCTCAGTCTTTTTGCGTGTTCCTCTTCGTTCTGCTAGATGATGATCGAGCCGCAAAACAAGGTTTATTAGATCTTGACAATCTGTAGGCTGCGAGTCTATCTGGGCAAGAATGTCCTTTAACTCGTCCTTGAGTCCTTTGTAGAACAAGGCTGCTTGCTTTTTTCTGGCCAGGATGTCTCAGCTACCAGCCTATTAAAATAAGCCAAGTAAGAAACTAGATCTTGGTTACCTTGTCGCAAGTCTAATAGTTCACGATCTGCCGACAATGTCACTGTTCTTCGATCAAACACTCGTCCAAACTCACGAACAACATTTCTGCAATTGTAAAGCAAGTGACTGTCTTTACATACAAGAGGGATTGCCCAGGTGGCTGCGTCCCCAGTCAGGTAAGATAACAAGAAGGCCACCCTGGATTGGGCATCAGGGAAAGTGTCTGGTCAGGTAAAATGTAATTCCACTTGAACCAGGAAAGATTGCGCTTTCAGGGGATTGCCTGAAAAACGTTCCGTAGGAGCTAGGGGAATAGCTGAGGGAACGTTGAGGGAAATGTTCGTAGGAGGATTACCTCCAGAAGCTTGAGAAGGAGGACCAGGCCAAGACACACCCAAAGGACTTTGTTCCTTCTTTTCTACCCTTTCCTGCAACTGACTCACTCTCTCAGCTAAGCTGGCTGCTATATCCTTTGATGACACTACCTCTGCTTGGAGCTGCGTGATAACCTTGACCAGCTCGTCCAATATGGCCATGCTGAGAACATACGCAAACCAGGAGGATAATACATTCGTGGGCTCACTATTCTGTCAGGGAGACCAGATCCTTTGGGTCTGTGTACGCTCCCAACATGTCCACCAGTAGACAGCTCCAAAACTGTGATAGAAATCTCACAGAGCCTGAGAGAGTCCAAGTGGAGGAAAAGGGGATTAGGTAGGGAACAACTGGGAAGGAGACCTGTAGGAAGTAAAAGGTTAAACCACACAATATCAAGATATGATCACAGTTACTTTCACTAGACTATGGTTCTAAGCGTTCTCATACTGTAATCAAGGATAGCCTAAGAAATTACTATCACTAGACCTCAAGAACTCTGGGTACCTGGAAAAAAATTAAGAATGGTTAATACAATGTTTCTTATGGACTTTTCATGAAATGTCACATACTGTCTAGGGATACTAGAACCTTCTAGAATAATGTTTCAGAACAAACATTGCATTTCAAACATGAGGACAAAGGCAAACTGAAACATTCCCAGGAAAACAATATGAATTGTACTAGGAACTTATTTCGCACAAAGAATGTCACATTTTGAGTTTAGCGTCTTTGCAGAAAATCCAGAACCCCAGGATAAATGTGTGTACTTCAACAACACTTCACCTCAAAGTTTTAATTGCCATGAAATGATCGCGCACACTGTTGCCGATCTGAACATCAAGTTTTATGTGTTGGAAATGAAACGCACACACTGTCAATTCTAACAAGGATATGCAAATGCCAAGAAATTATCGTGCAAGCTTTTGCCGATGTGATCACCAAGGTTTACATGCGGGAAATGAATCGCGCACACTGCTGATTCCAACAAGTATATGCAAATGTCATGAAATGATCAAGCAATCTTTTGCCGATCTGAACACCAAGGCTTACATGCGGGAAATGAATCGCGCACACTGCTGATTATAACAAGAGTATGCAAATGCCATGAAATGATCATGCAAGCTTTTGCCGATCCGAACACCAAGGTTTACATGCGGGAAATGAATCGCGCACACTTTCAATTCTAACAAGAATATGCAAATGCCATGAACTGATCACGCAAGCTTTTGCCGATATGAACACCAAGGTTTACATGCGGGAAATGAATCACGCACACTGCCGATTCTAACAAGAATATGCAAATGCGATGAAATGATCGTGCAAGCTTGTGCCAATTTGAACAACGAGGTTTACATGCGGGAAATGAATCGCGCACACTGCCGATTCGAACAAGAATATTCAAATGCCATGAAATGATCGCGCGTGCCACCGCCGATCTGAACATCAAGTTTCACTTGCGGGAAATGAATCGCACACACTGCCGATTCGAACAAGCACATGCAAATGCCATGAAATGATTGTGCGTGCCGCCGACGATCTGAACATCAAGTTTCACATGAGAGCAATGACTCGTGTACTCTGAAAGTTACACGAGTAGGGGCCCAGCCCGACCTTCGCCTTACCACCCTCCTCAAGGATCACCAATATAATGCAGGGCAGGCCTGGAACATCAAGGTAGGCCTCCGGAACAGGAGCTCAGGAAGTTGCTGCTGCTCTGCACCGGGACCTCTGAATAGTGAGCACGTGGAGCTGGGCTGGCTCCCTTATATAGAGTCTTGCCCAGCCCACAAACCACACCCAGTCATGCTGCAGGGAAAGCTTCTAGAAGGCCCTAGAAAGGACCACACCCTAACACACTCAGTAAGCCTGCAGCAATACATTGCAAATGAACAGTTATTGCAAACATTATTAATAGTGTTTTTCAAGGTCAAAGTCTGCAATGCAAAAGGATAACAAACTGTATATAAATACAATGCACGAATTATGCTCTTGCATAAAGGCTGGGTTTTTGCATTTTCGTCGCCTGTAGATCACACACTGTTCTGATGTTGAAAGTTATGCCCCCACCCCAGCTGAAGGGGGTAACAGTCTTTCATCTCTACCCTGCACACTAAAACATGTTATCCCACGGCAAGCAAGAGGACATTTGATTATTTGGGGTTTTGGTTTTACATTTGGGCCATGAGAGCTTGTCTAACTCTCAACATTGTCCCACTTGGAATGGTGAGGGCTGCACATGTTGGACTTTGGGACGCTGCCATGTAGAAAAATCCAGAAGACATCGACACATCTGAAAAATAAACATCTGGATGAGTCCAGCGTGGTGTGCTTCACATGCACCTGAGCCATTGTCTTACCCACAATGCCCTGCAAACCTCCAACTTTGCTGGAAATCACAAATTTTTCTCATATTTTTGTGATGGAACCTTCCGCAATCTGCAGGAATCCACAAAATTCCTACCACCCAGGATTGTCTCATCTATACCGATAAAAATTCTGCCCCACTTGTCAGCCTATTTTTTTTTTTTCAAACTGCCCTTTTGGACCTGCTTTGCTTCCCCCTCAATTTCAACATGTTTTTGGATCTTCCCTGTCACAGGCACTTGGCTCACCTACACAAGTGAGGTATCACTTTTACCGGGAGACTGAGGGGAATGTTGGGTGGTAGGAAATTTGTCCCGGTGCAGTGATCCCACACAGAGGTGTGAGGAAAATGTGATTTATTTGCTAAATTTAAGGTTTGCTGAGGATTCTGGGTAAGAAAACACTGGGGAATCCACACAAGGCACACCTCACTGGACTCCCTTGGATGTCTAATTTTAAGAAATGTTTGGGTTTGGTAGGTTTCCCTATATGGCTGCTGAGCCCAGGACCAAAACTCAGGTGCCCTCCTCCCCCCAAAACAGGTAGTAATTTTGTATTTGATTATAGTGATGTGTACATATAGGGTTTTGGGGCATTTCCTTTAGCGGACATTAGACCTATCCACACAAGTGAGGTATCATTTTTATCGGGAGACTTTTGGGGAATGCTGGGTGGAATGAAATTTGTGGCTCTTCTCAGACTCCAGAACTTTCTGTCACTGAAATTTGAGGAACAGGGTTTTTTTGGACCACATTTTGAGGTTTGTAAAGGATTCTGGGTAATAGAACTTAAGCCCATATTTATACCTTTTTAGCACCGTATTTGCATCATTATTTTGATGCAAACGTACAAAATGTAATTGCATTTTGTAAGTTTGCGCTGCTTTTGCGCTAAAAAAGTATAAATATGGGCCTTAGTGAGAGCCCCACATGTGGCCCCATCCTGGATTCCCCTAGGTGTCTAGTTTAAAAAAATGCACAGGTTTGGTAGGTTTCCCTAGGTGCCGGCTGAGCTAGAGGCCAAAATCCACAGCTAGGCACTCTGCAAAAACACAGCTCTGTTTTCTTTGGGAAAATGTGATGTGTCCACGTTGTGTTTTGGGGCATTTCCTGTTGAGGGCACTAGGCCTACACACACAAGTGAGGTACCATTTTTGTTGGGAGACTTGGGGTAACGCTGGGTGGATGGAAATTTGGGGCTCCACAGATTCCAGAACTTACTGTCACTGAAATGTGAAGAAAAACAGTTTTTTGGGGAAAGTTTTAAGGTTTGCAAAGGATTCTGGGTAACAGAACCTGGTGAAAGTCCCACAAGTCACCCCAACCTGGATTACCATAGGTGTCTAGTTTTAAAAAATGCACAGGTTTGGTAGGTTTCCATAGGTGCCAGCTGAGCTGGAGGCCAAAATCCACAGATAGGCACTTTACAAAAAACACGCCAGATTTCAATGTAAAAATGTGATGTGTCCATGTTGCGTTTCCTGTCGCAGGCACTAGGCTTACCTACACAAGTGGGGTACTATTTTTATCAGGAGACTTGGGGGAATACAGAATAGAAGAACACGTATTATTGGCCCTTGTCTTTCTCTGCATTTTATCCTTCCAAATGTAAGACACAGTGTAAAAAAGATGTCTGTTTGAGAAATGCACTGTAATTCACATGCTAATATGGGGACGCCACAATTCAGAGATGTGAAAATAACCACTGCTTCTCAACACATTATCTTGTGCCCAGTTTGGAAATACAAATATTTCCTTGATACCTATTTTTCACTCTTTATATTTCAGCAAATGAATTGCTGTATACCAAGTATACAATGTAAACCCATTGCAAGGTGCAGCTCATTTATTGGCTCTGGGTGCCTAGGGTTCTTGATGAACCTACAAACCCTATGTATCCCCCCAACCAGAAGAGTCTGGGAGAAGTAACGGGATATTGAATTCCAAAATCTAACATTGCAGGAAAAAGTTACAGAGTACAATGTGGAGAAAAATAGCAGTTTTTTTCACCTCAATTTCAATATTTTTATGTTTCAGCTGTTGTTTTCTGTAAGAAAACCTTGTAAGATCTACACAAATGACCCCCTTGCTGAATTCAGAATTGTGTCTACTTTTCAGAAATGTTTAGATTTCCGTAATCCAACATTGGTTTCACACCCATTTCTGTCACTAACTGGAAAGAGGCTGTAAGCACAAAATATAGTAAAAATAGTGTATGTTCCAGTAAAATGCCAAAATTGTTTTAAAAAATGTGTTTTTCTGATTCAAGTCTGCCTGTTCCTGAAAGCTGGGAAGATGGCAATTTTAGCACTGCAAACCCTATGTTGATGCCATTTTCAGAGAAAAAATCACAAGCCTTCTTCTGCAGCCCTTTTTTCCAATTAAAAAAAATAAAGAAATATTTGCTGTATTTTGGCTAATTTCTTGGGGTCCTCCAGGGGAACCCACAAACTCTCGTTACCTCTAGAATCCCTAGGATGTTGGAAAAAAAGGACGCAAATTTGGCATGGGTAGCTTATGTGGACAAAACGTTATGAGGGCCTAAGCTCAAACTGCTCCAAATAGCCAAAAAAAGGCATGGTACCTGAGGGGGAAAAGGCATGGCAGCGAAGGAGTTAAGGCAGTCTTGATCAGTCCTCAGAAGCAGCAACTTCCCATGTTCCAAATACATGAGAGTCCAAGCCAACAAAATCCCATTTCGTACCAATTGTTTTAAAAATTAGGGTCACATTTATAAATATACTACAGATCGTAAGTACAAAGGCCTACCACAACTGCCTGTGGTTTTGTCACTTCATAAAACTATCATTGTTTTTATTTGAAAGTATGATAGGCTAATACTTGTCTTAAACATTTATGTGTTTTAGTGGTGGTTAGCTTTCATATATCATATTGAAGTGTGCATTAATAAAGCGTTGCACAACACGTTTTAATGGGTCCTAAAAGATTAATGGCGGCATGTGGAGTGTCGCAAATGGCTTGTAACATGTAAAAACACTAATGTCACTGTCCCTTCCTCTTTCCCAAATTATAATGCAGCTAATACTCAGCAGTAGAGCTGATTTCTTGTGTCTCAGAATTGTATGTTTATAAGATGTTTTTAGGCAGCAGGGGTGCTGCAGACTTTGGCACAGGGGAACCATGTCTGAATCTCTACCTCGTCTCACCCTCAAGCTATTCTGGACAAATCACTTAATTCCCCTGTGCCTTAAAAATGTGTAGCTATAATGTGTAATTAGTCTGGTTCTGTTGAAAGGCACCCCATTGGGTCAAGAGCTCACTAAACAACAAAAGGATCACATTCAAACTCCTAACCCACACCCACAAAGCACTCCACAACTCCAGACCAGCATACCTCAACAATCGTTTCACCTTCTACACCCCAAACCGTCAGCTCCGCTCCACCAATCACGCCCTTGTTACTGTCCCATGAATCCACAGAACAACCTCCGGAGGCAGATCCTTCTCCTACCTCGCGGCCAAGACCTGGAACACCCTCCCCATCCACCTACGGCAGACCAAAGACCTACTGACCTTCAGGAGACTCCTCAAAACCTGGCTGTTTGAGCAGTAGCAGGTTCCACCCTCAAAAGCACCTTGAGACCCTCACGGGTAAGTAGCGGGTGTTACAAATACTTTGATTGATGGATTGACTAAACAAAACTCCAAAAAAGCAGAGTGGGGACAGAGGGTGCCTGTGCACATCTGGAATTAACATCGCCCCACTGAAAGCTGAGCAGCCTCCACAAACCTAGTCATGATGATGCAGTACCACGCATGATATCCCATCCATAAAGGGTGGGACGTCCTCCGTGCACTGTTTGACAAACAATGGGGTGTGGCAGTGGATAAAAATGAAGGCAGGTAAGGCACTGGGCCCTTGTGAGAGGCAGGAGCTGTGAGGAAGGTGTGTGAGTGGCTCACAGCTAGGGACCAGGTCCAGGAGCTTATTCTGAAGGGGCATGATGCAAGGGTTGCATGGTTTGGGAGGATGATGTGTCACTGATCGAAACTCTGGACGGGAACTGCTACTAAGTGAGTCCAGTGTGCCTGTTGCACCTTGCAGCAGCTGGAACATTTATTGCTGCTGAGACACGCCACTGTTGCTTTGCCTTTTTTTTTAGCAGTCTGGCTAAGGATAACTTTCACTGCCTGTTGTAGGCAGCATTGTACACCCTACTTTTTCATGCACTTTAGGCTCTTATTTTGGATGGCTTTCTTGCCTATTTCAGTGTTCTTCTTTGAAATCTTTGCTTTACATCCCTATTCTAATCTCCCCAGTCCTGCCCTTGAATCAACGCTCTCTCACCATGCCTTTTGATTGGATGTGTTGTATCCCTACTGTTAGACCTGACAGCTCTTAGGGTGGTCTTCCCACAAACGTTTTGCCTACTCCGCTCCCAGTTGCTCAAATAAATGTTTGATATGTTTAGGACTTCTGTACAAGCTACCACTGCTAACCAGAGCTAAAGTGCTTCCGCGCTTTCTTAAAACATGGTAAAATTAGCCTACATCAGCTTGGCACATTTAATTTACATATAAGTCCTTAGTAAAGCAGTACAATATGTATCCAGGGCTTGTAATTTAAATATCTATGGTAGGCCTGCAGCACATATTGTGCCACCCAGTTAAACAGTCTTCTAGAACATGTCTCAGGCCTGCCATTGCAGCCTGTGTGCAGGTTTAAGCTGCCAGTTCAATCTGGCAAAATAAACCTTTTGCCAGGCCTAAAATTATCTTTTTAAAACACATCTCACCCTTAAGGTACTCCCTAAACAGTCCATAGGGCAGGGTGCACTGTATTTAAAAATGTGGATATGTTCTTTTAAGTTTTACATGTCCTGGTAGTGAAAAACTCATAAATTCATTTTTACTTCTGTGAGGCATACCTCTCCCATACGATAACATTGGGTTACCTTATTACATTTAATAAGTGATAGCTTTTTATTGGGAGAAGGTAGGAATATCATATTTACACTCAATGGAATTTCAATGTAAGATCCTCTTTAATGGTAAAGTCAGATGTTAAGTCAGAATTCTAAAAGAGCCACTTTTAGAAAGTTACCATTTATTTGTCTACACCGTTTGGTGCCTTCAGCCTGAGTCCTGGGTCACATGACTAAATGTAGTTGGCAGTTGACCTTTGTGTGTTCCTCTCAAACAGTGGGACAAAGATGGACTAGGTGTTGGCAGGATGTATCATCATGTCAGGAGGGGAGGGGTGGAACTGTTCCCTGCCCCAATTACATTTCAAAGGGGATGCCTCCAGCACACTCACAGATAACTTGACACCAGCCTATTGTCACCCCAGGTCCTGTGGAGCCTGGGCAGGGGACAAAAGGAAATTCCCAAACCTAATGTGTGTAGAAGTCTAGAAGTTTCTCTCATTTCAAAGCTGGCACCAGGTCTAAATATTGCACCCTCAGATCAACTCTTCAGTACCCAACTGGATTTGTGGGCATTCCAAAAGAAGGATTTTCTGCCAGAGGATTGCCCTGTTGCTTCAGATCTGTCCTACTCTCTGAGTAGGAAGACTGAACCTAGTCCCTTCATATCAGGTTAAGCTGAGTGACTCCATGGGTCAGCAGGCAGACATTCTGTTCAGAGCTACAGGGATGCAACAATCTCAAGAAGCCTTCCTGCCAACGCTCAGCCAACCTGCTGTAACTGGACCTGCCTGTGCCCTGCTGCCCTTTGCTAAAATTAATTCCTGATCTGCAGGAGATACCTTCCCAAGTCCTTCACCCTTGGCTGGCACAGAAATTAATTTCTCTGAAGAAAAACAGTAAATCCTGAAGTTCTCGCGTTCTTCACGCAAGTAGGCCCATTGTTGCTGATATATTGCCGTCTGTGATGACCAGCAATGCAAAGATCTGGTGAACCCAACTCTTCATGCTACAGCAGCAACTGGCAATGAGTTGTGCACTTCACGCTACAGTACGACAGCCTGCAGTGATGTGAAAGCAAAGTTCTAGCAGCAACCGTCTGTGACGCCCAACAGGATCTTCACACTACAGTGACAACTATCCACAGTGCCATGCATGCTCTTCGCATGGCCCCCTCCACCGCAAACTGGACTCCTTTATGCACCGGACTTTGAAAAGTGACTGTAACTTTTACAGCAGGGCTAACCTGGTCCTTTTATCTATTACGGTCAGCCCAAGCTTATAACTTTCCAGCAGTCTAGCACAACCAGATGTCCGCAGTTGGCACTTTGTGCTTTTAGACTCTATATTTACCTAAATCTTTGGAATTGCATATCTCTCGTTCTATTGATTGTTTGTTTCTTGTTATCTCAAATAATCTATTAAACTTTACTTTCTTTTTTAAATAGATTTTTCTGGTGTGTTATGTTTTCAGTTTATTACTTTTACTGGTTGTTTATTTAAGTTAAGGCATACTGCTTTTGTGCCATGCAATGAGGTGGTTAAGCATTAGCTAGTTTAGTGACTTTTGTGGTTCACCCTGACAAGGATTGTAGTTGCTGCCTGAGAAGAGTCTTCACCCCCCTCAATTATAAAACAAATGTACTACACTTACATAACTGACAACAGGAGAATATTTTTGTCTGTTCAGCTTCACATACTATTTGTGTGTTACTACTCCATGGGACTGCCTGGTTGTAGACCTTTCCTTTCGACCTTTTATTTTTATTTTTTAACAATCTTTCCCAGTGCTCCAGATCCCTTCTCTTTTTTTCCTTCATTTTCTTCCTGCTTCAGATCCACATTTGCACAATCATGCTAAGAATATTTTTCCACCCTCACCCTTCTTGTTGCTTCAGGTCCCCAGTCGCACTGTTGTCTGTTTATATTTCTGACCCCACCCCTCTCTTATGTCAGCAAAACGAATTGTGGTAACCAGCCATATTAAAAGTATAGAAACCATTGTTTTCTATACATTCGAGATAGCCACCGCCTTTGCTTGACACAGTCTGTGTTGTCTCATCATGCCACATCAAGGAAGACAGCGGCCATCTAGAATGTATAGAAAACATTGTTTCTATACTTTCAAAATAGCTGCCATGTTAAGTGACGCAATGTGCATTGTGTCATCACGTCCATTAACAGAAAGTGTCGGCCAACTTAAAAATCTAAAAAACTAGGTTTGTACTTTTAACACTGCCAGTTAGGCATTAGCAAAGCCAGTCACGTCACTCACAGTGTCATGGCAAAGTGAAACTGATTGGCTATGCCAATACTTGTTAAAGTTAGCTTTGCACTTTCCGAAGCTAGTAGTATTTCAAAACATAGTAGGGTTGCAAGGCTGAAGAGTTTGAAATTTCTCATGCCACTAGAAATCGGAGACCTGGTCTTTTGAACTTAAATATGGTAAACTAAGTCACACTTACTGGCTCATCATCAAAGGTTTTTAACGATATACGTAACTGGTCAATTAAAAAAAGATAATAGTTGAATTTGTCAAAGCTACGCTTAGAAGGGATGTTATATTCTTTCCCAGAGAGGACCAGATAAAAACAAATGTATAGTCTGGTTCATTCAGGCTTCCATCTGCCCTTGCTTTAGTCATGGGAAGGCAGGTTTAGGAGTCTAACACAGTGAGTATTTAATGTTTGGGTACTTTTATTTTATTTTAGGCATAGTCTTTAAAAAAGCAATGAAAAATGAGTTAATATATTTTCAGTTTTAATTAATGATTATAGATACACATTAAAACAAAACAATTACGGTATTATTAATTGCATAAAATTAAAGTGAAACACTTTATTTTGTACATTTCTTTATTTAAAAGTTATAAAATATGATTTTGTTTAAAAACATATTAAACTATTTATTTGTTTTAATCAAACAAATATAAAAATGTAAGCATTAATAAAACAATTTCCTAATCAATACTTTTTCCTTTTTCACATTGATTTCCTTTATTGCTATGGGCATGTGCTTGTCCTTGCTTTTCTGTTTCTTTCTTCAGTTGGTGGAGCTTCGTTGTAGAGGATGGTTGTATGCTGGCACTTTAGTCAGGTAGTAATCTAATGTATTTACTTGAAAGTATTAGTAAGGGTACCCTTATTGTAGGGAGAGTCTAGGGGAGTTATTATATTTTAATTACCGTGGTTTTGTTTCTTTTGGTTATGTCTTTTAGATAGGAATGGAGTGGTTATGGATGAACTTTAAAATACCATAATTTTATCTGTTTTAAAGTATCCAATTGAATGCAATTTTATGCAACAACAGGAAAGTATGGCAATATTTGTCACGTTAGTTTATGGTTAATGATGTTAGTATTGTATTATATATTTTATGTTTTCTACATGTTGATCATTTTCGAAAGCAAATGCAAATGCAGTTAGTTTTTTTTCCCTAAGTCGAGGCCTCCAGCTAAGGATGTTTTTGGAATTTTTCTGCAAATTACCTAGACAAATGAAAAACATCTATGAATTTGTGTTTCAGGATAATTATTTTTCAATAACTGTAATCATTGCTATTTCATAGTCAATCACTATTTTATCAGGTCCTTTATTATTGTTTTTTCCTCTAAAACTGTTAAAAATACCATTCAATTAGGTGACTGTTTACTTGGCCCTAATACATATAGTAGCGGCATGCTAATATTCCTAAAATTAGAATCCATGTTGTACATTTGAGCAAATGGATGGGGAGGTTGTTTTAAATATGGCTAGGTGTAATTTGCATAACCTCATGGAGCAGAATTATATGAATTTACAGCAAATTGATTTAACATTATGCATAAATATGCAAAATTCATCTCACACTCAAAAATACGTACATGAACTATCTATTGAAGTAAAAAGTTAACTCGAAAATTGTCTTGATTTCCAGTTGCTCACATTGAAAACACTGCTGCTCGCATTTGTGTTTGCAGTTGCTCTTGAAAATTACCAAAACATACCACTCTAGCAAAAATCTTCCTGAAATGTTTGTTGATCCGCCCCCCGAGGCTAAATGGTTGGTTTGTAGTTTTGCTCTACGGAGATGGTCTAGTAGGGTGAAAAATATTTGCATGCAAAGAATTTTTGTGTGTGCTATGCGTCTGATGGGTGGGTGAGTGTGGACATTTATGTGTCTTGGGAGGAAGGGGAGAGGAACTGGGGGATGCAGTGGTAGATGGGTGACTGTTGGGGTGGTGACTGTAGGTATGGTGAATGTACTGCTTGTGTGTGTGTCTGTGGTTGTGGTGCCTGTGGATGTGGAGACTTGGGTCTGTGGGTCTGCTATTGTGCTGGCTTTGGGTAGGTTTGGAGTGGTGGCTGTATCTGTGAATGTCGGGTGGTGTCTGCAGGTGTGTCCGGTGTAGTGTCTATGAAGGTGGGGGTGGTGGGGGAGTCTGTGCAGGTAGTGGGTGTTGGTGTGTCTGCAGGTGGATGTTGTTTGTGTGGATGCTGGTGGTGGGTCTTGTGGTGCTTGTGTTTGGCAGTGGTACCCTTGGATGTTGAGGTGGGTGCATGTCTGTCTGTGTGCTTTGGCTGGGATGGGGAAGAGGGGTGTGGGATTGGGAAGAGGAAGGTGTAGAGGGGACAGAAGACAAAGGGTGACTGGCTGCCATCAGTGCAGAGGCCAGAGCCTGAAAAGCCAGTGCACCTTGAATGCCCTCTCGGAATGCATTGCTCTGTTGGACTTGAGTAGCTAGTCCCTGAATGGCATTCACGATAGTCAACTAACCCACAGAGATCGACCTCAGGAGGTCAATAGCCTCCTCCTTGAAGGGCAGCAGGGCTGACAGGTCAGGGGCAGAGGTTCCTGTGGCAAAGGAGACACCCACCCTCCTGGGTGAGCAGGCATGGATAACTCGGTGGGGAGCTACAAGGAGAGCGGTGGTAGTAAGGGGGGAGGCAGACTAAAATGGCAGACAAAAATGGTGCTGGGGTGGTCCCAGAAGGGTCCATCACTACCAGGGAGTGTCCACTGGAAGAGGATTCCGAAGATGATGATGCAGAAGATCCGATCTCCCTGTGGCAGTCCCCTCACCCTCGGGCCACTGTGTCCCTTGCTGTCGGTGGTTGCAGCACTCCGAGCCCCATGGCCAGCAGCATCCACACTCACCTGTGCCCCATCTCCTTTGCCTGCCAATGCTAATGCACACAAATAGGGATGGAGAGACAGAGGGAGAGAGAGGGGTAACATATTCCTCACATACACACATGTTAACAAGCAAAACAATAGGGAAACATCTCCTGGCTAGGCTATCTCTGTTGGCAATACACATATCCTACATCATGTCACAACATGTTACTACTATCCCCCCTTTATGTCATCCCTGACACCCACATCGAAATTCAAGTAAGTTAGCACGACTGCAGTAATACAAATGATCACCACTAAAGCCATGTCAGCATGCTCATCATGCCCTGCCTAAAGTTAAAATATTTAGCCTAATCCTGAACATACCTCTCCATACTCCTATCAGCCACAGGAAGAGAAGGTGACTGATCAAAACACATCAAACATGTACAGAAACAACACCTTACCAGTCCATGTCCATTTGTAATGTCCCTTGATAGTGAAGACTACTCTAGTCACACACCACACACCACCTGCCAAACATATTGCATGGCTGCCCAAACCCTATGTACACATATGCCAGTATGGATTCATTAACTTATGTATCCGCAACAAGTGACACTCCCATACAGGTGACATCTGATGTGTAGAATACCTGTCTGGAGAACAGGCATGTCATTACTGTTACACTTTCACAGAGGAATATCTGCATGCACTAAACACGGATACACCACATCACTTCATACATGCATATACAGCTCCAATGGCCTACATAACACACATTATACATCCATAGTCAATCACTGAGTGCAGTGTCACAACAAATACACTTCAGACAGGAACAAAATACTTCACAGGGCACCTACCATTCCACCTGATATGCAGTTAATTTGGACGACTTGGCAAAATGAGTTAACCAACATCTCCCACACCATTCATGACATGTAAGTCTGGACAACATACATGTCACATGGAAATGACATGTACACATGATGCACACATGGACCTACACGACTGTCATTGCACTGACAACCTATCCCACTACAACAAAAGGCTGCTTTCGAAATAGTGGTACAACTAAACCAGTTAATCTGGATCTCATAACTCATTCAAAACATAAATCTGTCCAAGGTGACCACATCAGCGAGGCCAAGGGCAGCAATGATTTTCCCACTTCATAAGATGTGCCCCAAAGTAACCATTAAGACATGATGTAGGCAGCACCTAACCAATGTTGCACGGTATCTGGTAGGAGGTCGGAACACATAGCTTTGACATCGCATATTTTTAAAGGCTAGCTCTCCCTAGGCACTTACCACCTGAGGAACACAGCCATTGGTTTAAAGGTCAAATGCATACATGTTAACCTCATGGAAATGCATGAGTCCTAATATACCATATCAGACACCCAAATTAGAATCTCTTTCCATTGCTACCTTCACATACCTCATAGAATAAACATGAAGGGACAATTGGGATACAACTATAAACTGATATGTACTGTCCTATTCATATCATTTCTGTTGTGTAAATGAGATGGCTGCTTCACATGTAGTCGATACTTGAACCCGCACCAGACATGAATAGTCCCTGTACCAAATAGAATGAGTCACCAGTAGCAAATACAGGTGATTCACACAAATGGGAGTGGACAGACACCTTTGTGTCACTAACGTTCATATGTTTTTGGATGCACCAGGGTATATTCAAAGGGTAGAGTTATACACATGCTCACATCCATAGAAATGGCAGGATGGAGTCACACATGTGACATTGTCATTTGACCATTTCCACATGCAGTGATAGAGAAGACTTAATACAGGTAATCAAAACATACATATAACAAACTATTATGCCACATCTACATCTGAGACTCAGCCAAAGTGGGAACTACTGATTTCCATTAGTCTACATACATGTAGCACTTATCCCATTGTCTCAGAAGGCACAATGAGATACCAAACACCATACAACCAGAGCCAAGTACCAGGATACAGTTAGTATTTACTCCCTTATGCCTGATGTGCTGCCCTCAAACGTCCATCCACCTCAGGGTAGGCCACTGCCCAAATGCGGGCCATTGGGGGGGCCAGGGTCTGACGGACAACCCTCCCTCATTGGGAGGACATCCCCAGCTGTGCCGCCGGGGTCTTCCGGGCCCAGCGTCTCAGGTCCTCCCACTGCTTATGACAATGGGTGTTCCACCGGCTGTGGACACCCTAGACCCGCACCTGCTTGGTGATGGCATGCCAGATCCCCTTCTTCTGATGGGCATTCAGCTGCATGGATGACACAGACAAACGGAGAAAGTCATGTACACATGCACCATACCAACAGGAGTGGCCACTACACATATGTCATAGGAAGTGTCCACACATACCCATCCTCACTGCTCGCATGCCTTCACTATGTGCCATCTGCATGCCTCTACTCAATCTTCAATACACATGCCTGATTCAATGTTACACGCACACCCTAACACACATGGCTGGGGCATTGATCTCACCTGCTCCTCTGGTGCCCCATACAGCTGTCCATATAGGGGTAGGACCCCCTCCATCACCTTCTCCAGCTCTTCCTGGGTGAATGCAGGGGCCTTATCACCTGCAGGATGTGTCATTATGGCTCCCAGAGACAGTACACAGCAGTTCACGTTGAGGAGGTGTTGCTAGCAACGGTGTCAGGAGTCAAGTGAGCAAGGTTGCAGAAAATGGCAGTCACAGCAGCTGCATACAGGAACGGCACTGCCGGCGGTCATCACCATAGCCCCCAGTCTGCCTAAGGCAGCAATGTTAACCAGTGGCAAGTTGCACAGTAGTTCTGACCGCCTACCACCATGATGACTTCCGCTGAGGGACTTAGGCCACTTCCAGTGGTCCACTATAATAGCTTAATTAAGTGCGTCAGACACTTACTCGCCAACATGATGTGACTATATTGACACAATGACGTGTTGAGGCTGTGTATATGTTGATAGCTCTGCTAAGCTACTCGGAGGTACATAGATGATGTCTACGTACAGATTGATTCCATGAAATATATATATGATCAGTGCAGGACTGCTCAGTCAACCACACATGTTAAATTACATATGTTACATGTGTCCTATCTGACTTATATGTTAGCCAAAGTGCAGCAATAAGGGCGTAACATGTGCATATCCGCAGTGCTACGCATCCCCTACAGATGTTAGGTGTGATCTTAGATACCATGTGCTGCTCAAGTGTGCTGACTGCATGACTCATTGTACATACTCTCCTCTCAACATAGATATCCAGCCATAAGGAGAGTGAAGCATCCACCTTTGTACCGTCCACTAGTACACCTGGCAACTATGGAGAACAGGCAAGTCATCTAGACATTTTGGGCCTCATTACGACCCTGGTGGCCGGCGGTATGCTGGTGGTAACACTGACAACAGGCTGGCAGTGTTCCGCCAGCTATTATGACCATGGCGCAATAGCCACGGCCATACCGCCGGCCCCTCCACTATACCGCCAGGCTTTCACCTGGCGGTTATATTCCCCAGAGCAGCGGTGCAAGCACTGCTGCCCTGGGGATTGTGAGTCTCCGACCGCCAGCCTGACCATGGCGGTAAACACCCCAAAGGAAAGGCTGGCAGTAAGGGGGGCTTAGGGTACCCCTGGGAGCCCCTGCACTTCCCATGCCCAGGCATAGCCCCATCGTGCATTTTTACTACCTGAATTTCAGGCAGTGAAATGCGTGATGGGTGCTACTGCACCTGCTGCACATCAGCATTGCCGCCAGCTCTATTATGAGCCAGCAGCAATGTTGATGTGACTTTTCCACTGGGACAGCGGACGGTAACACTGTTACCGTCCGCTGGCCCAGTGGAAAAGTCTAAATAGGGAGCCAGAAATACCACCAGCCCTGGCGGTATTCTGGCACCCGCTGCCTCAGCGGTCTTCTGAGAAGACCGCCGAGGTTGTACTGAGGGCCATTGTCTCTGAATTGTCAAACCATCATGGATCTATGTAGACAGGTGGAGCCAGATCTGATGCCAGCCAATTGCAATCCATATTGCATACCTCCCATTGTACAAGTATGCAATTTCATATCTTTCAATTTTATGTCACGTGTCATCATATTCTGTGCAGTCGCTGAATCTCATTTTTTAATTGTCCTACCATTGTGTTCATCGGTGACTCTGGCTATCCAAACCTTCCGTGACTGTTGATGGCAGTGAGAAATCCGTCTCTCAGTGGCAGGCTGGCACAGACCAGTCAGTCTTGCACTGAAGGATTGGGTAAAATACAGGGGGCATCTCTAAGATGCCCTCTGTGTGCATTTTGTAATAAAGTGTGGGTGTAGTATTCTGAGAAGTTTGATACTACACTTCCCAGTGTTCAGTGTAGCCATTATGGAGCTGTGGAGTTCATTTTGACAAACCCCAAGACCATATACTTAATTTGGCCACACTGTACTTACAATGTCTAAGAATGGACTTAGACACCATAGGGGCATATTGCTCATGCAGCTATGCCCTCACCTGTGGTATGGTGCACCCTGCCTTAGGGCTTTAAGGCCTGCTAGTGGGGTGACTTATGTATGTCACAGGCAGTATTTTTTGTGCATGTCGACTTTGCCTTTTTCTCCCCACCAACACACACAATCTGTAATGGCAGTGTGCAGGTGTTAGGTGAGGGGTCCCTTAGGTTGGCACAACACATGCTGCAGCCCTTAGGGACCTTCCCTGGTCACAGGGCCCTTGGTACCACTTGTACCTTTTACAAGGGACTTATCTGTGTGCCAGGGGTGTTCCAATTGTGGAAACAATGGTACATTTTTAGTGAAAGAACACTGGTGCTGGGGCCTGGTTAGTATGGTCCCAGCACACTCTCAGTCAAGTCAGAATCAATATCAGGCAAAAAGTGTGGGGGGGGGCAATTGCAACAAGGAGCCATTTTCCTGCACAAGTACATGTAGTGATGGTAAAGTATAAACTGCCTCCATTTCAAGATGGCGCAAGAAGAGAAATCTTTTTCAGACAGTGTTCACTTTCAATAAAGCACTATAAGCAGAGCTGCATGGCTATGGTTCCTTGTCTCTCCAGGACATATTATTCCAGATTTGACCATAAATCCTTGATCTTGTTTACTACTTTGTCTTGATTACTGTTAGAGCTTTTGGAGTAAGCTGACGTATTCATAGAATAGGTGCCTTTGTGACCATACAAAAGGTATTTTTCATATGCACTAATTCCAGTTTAGGAGTCTGTAAAATTTTACTCACTCAGAAAATGGTATTGTGAATTGATACATATTCATATTTTGGAAGGGGGGTGCTGCAGGTGTCTCTTCCAATCTGAGATATTTTGCAACCATAATCTAGTCAGAAAACATTGACAATCTTCCAACTCCTGAGTTGAAGTGGTTACCTATTTGTAAAAAGGAAGGGGTCGCTTTGTAATGTAATGTAAATGTAATAAAAAATTTGGTTGGTCGCCTGGACCACTGTCAAGTCTCAAACAAACTTTGAAGAGAAAGTAAACTTTTAATATACAACCCATTTCCTGTAAGGAAAAATGGCTGCATTAAAACAACTACTTATCTTAAAGGCAATTACACACATGGTGCTCTGCTGCCCCTACCAGGTAGCTAGCCTTGTGTTTCTGACCAATCTAAATCAGTAGCAAATTATGGCCTGCCTACTACATTTTCATTAGGCAGGACGATCTGCGCCTCCCTGATTCGAAACTGACCTATTTGTGATCACTTCAGTTTGCAAAACCATATTGCTTTCATTTGTAAAACGTCAATGTGCAATTTACGGCCAGTTTTTGCAAATGGAGGCTTTGTACATCAGGATCCAGGATAGTAGAGGGAATAAAACTTGGCTCTAAGCAAATGTTCTGTGGTCTCAACAGGCTTATTGTGGAAATTGGATAAGCAGACTGTTAGCTATTGAGTAAGTGTTTATGCATGAAAATGTGAAACAACCAGCATGTTATCAGGCATTATTAGCAATGTGGATGGCTTGGAGATTTTGGTTTGTGACCACATGAGATTTGTTACTCCTCTCCTTTGTAGATATGTTGCCACTGAAGAGGATATCCAATGCATGAATGGGGCTCTGATTCAGTGGGAATTCTTGGAAGCTGAATATCTGTGTGTGCCCCTCTTGTGGGGCAGAATGGTGATGACTGATTGTAAAACTATGGGCCATATTTATACTCTGGTTTCGCCGAATTTGCGTCGTTTTTTTCGACGCAAATTCGACGCAGAACTAACGCCAACTAACGCCATATTTATACTGTGGCGTTAGACGCTTCGGGCGCCAAAGTGCCCGGAGTGTGCGTCATTTTTTAGCGTGAACCCCTTCCTTGCGTTAATGATATGCAAGGGAGGCGTTCCCGTCTTAAAAAATGACTCCCAGGCCTTTACGTGGTATTTATGCTCCCGGGCAAAAGAGACGCCCGGGAGTGGGCGTGGCCAAAAAAGGCGCATTTGCGCCGCTTTTTAACGCCTGGGTCAGGGATGGCGTTAAGGGACAAGTGGGCTCAAAATGAGCCCAGAGTGCCCTCCCCTGCCCCCAGGGACCCCCCCTGCCACCCTTGCCCACCCCAGGAAGACACCCAAGGACGGAGGGACCCATCCCATGGACATTAAGGTAAGTTCAGGTAAGTATTTTATTTTTTATTTTTTGTGGCATAGGGGGGCCTGATTTGTGCCCCCCTACATGCCACTATGCCCAATGACCATGCCTAGGGGACAGAAGTCCCCTGGGCATGGCCATTGGGCAAGGGGGCATGACTCCTATCTTTACAATGATAGGAGTCATGTTGATGGGGGATGGGCGTCGAAAAAAAATGGCGCAAGTCGGGTTACGACGATTTTTTCGACGTAACCTGACTTGCCCCATTTTAAGACGCCCATACGCCATTTTCCCCCTACGCCGGCGCTGTCTGGTGTACGTGGTTTTTTTCCACGCAAACCAGGCAGCGCCGGTCTGCTTGCGCCGGCTAACGCCATTCCATAAATACGGCGCCCGCATGGCGCTTCAGAATGGCGTTAGACGGCGCAAAATTTTTTGACGCTAAACTGCGTTAGCGCAGTTTAGCGTCAAAAAGTATAAATATGGGCCTATGTTTTTTTCTGAACACATGTACATACTTGAATATCACACACAGCAGGATCAAAATATATTGTGGGCACTCAAATATAAAGTGGCTGGGCATGCACATGAGCAGATGGCCTTCTGAAATGCAAGTGGGCTATAGGTATAAAGACGCTGCTATTCAATTGGCTTTCAGAAAAGAAATGGGTTAAGCCATGCTAATGTTTATTTTCCCTGAATTAAAAGACCACTTATCACTCCAAGGTGAAAGCTCATGCACATGGGTGAGGGTGACCTGGTTTAGGGCACTAGGTTGAGAAGATAAAGAGAATTTTAAAACGATTTTAGGGACAATGAAGGAGGAAAGTCCTGAAGCAGGAATAGTGTGAACCATCACAGTTCCTCCTAAAGCGTGGAGGGTAGCCCAGACACCAACAATGATGTGGAAGACGTACATGTATAAGACATGGAGTTTTGCATAGGGTAGCATTTAGTTGGCTTGCTTGATGTATGGGATCGTCATGCTGGTTTTGCACTGTTTTCTGTGGGTGCATTTGCCTTTTATTAAAACACAGATCAGTTTGCTTTCTGTCCAAAGGAAGTTGTCTCATTCCCATTTGATGTTTAAGAAATAAAAACATCTGTGGAATGTTTTGCAGGGAGCATTGCCAGGTTGGTTATGAAGTTAAAAAAGTTAAGTAATAAGCATGTTTGGGTAGCCATGCCTTTGGGCAGAAAGTTTAGTTCTATAAGCATTACCTTCTAATCCCCATCCTTATCCCATTTCTCATATGATGGAAAGGGTCCGCTTCTCTCAGACCTGCACCAAACAGAAATGCAATTTTTATTAAAACAATTCTATCGAAGAAAAGAATGGTCCCGTCATCCTCAACATGACACTCTGCAAGGGGCGAGCAAACCACAAAAATGGGGATGGGAGGAATCGTACTCCAAGTTTATTCCTGATGTCCTTCTGAGACAGATTCACCTGTGAACCTTTTTTTTTTGTTTTTTTTTTTAATCCGTTCTTTTTGTTAATGAGGTGAGGGCTGTGATGCTTTGGCTCATGCTTCTTGTTTAGGTGGTAACGATACAAAGGCTCTAGCCAGAGATCTAACCATTGGTAATGCCTAGATTAACTGCGCCTCCATCCACGCAATGGTGCTGTGCTGATTTAGCTGGGAGCAAAAAGCCACGGAGGCAAATACTTCTTTCCTGGCCAGACAACTCTGTCTTGCTGGGAAACTAAGGTCCTTGCAGACCGCTTTAAAAGGCAGCAAAATGGCAGGGAGACACCCCCCCCCCCCCCAAAATATTTAATCAGCCAGCAGCAGACAATGCCAGGCAAGAGAATGGTATTCACTGCTTCGTGCATTCTCAAGGTGAGTTTAGAGCATGCATGCTTTTTGTGGATTATTATAACTATATTGTGTAATTGAACCACAATCTATTAGAAAAAAAAGAAAGGCAGTAAGATAAAGGATTGTTTTTCAACGCATAATCGTCACAAGTCCCTGGCTGATTTAAATGTAATAGACAATACAGAGGGCTGTCACGGTGTCATGGTTTTATAGTGTCGTTCGTAGCGCAGGATGGAGAATCACAGAGAGATGATATATGTCTCTCCTTTATGGGTTCCCTTGGTGGCGCCTGGTCTACCTTGGCTGCCTATGTTTATACCTGCTTCAGATATGTCATCTAATGTGAATTTCTTCTTTTTTTGGACAGATCTTAGGGCCAGTTGTACGGAGAAAAGGGTTTGCAACTCGCAAATTGCGAGTCGCAAACCCATATGCAGAATGGTGTCCCTGACACCATCTGCAAATCACAAGGGGGTCGCAAAGACCCACCTCATTAATATTAATGAGGTGGGTCGCAATTTGCGACCCCCTTGCGATTCCCTGCACTCACAGGGATGGTGGCCTGCTGGAGACAGCAGACCGCCATGTCTGTGACTGCTTTTTAAATAAAGCAGTTTTTTTTTTTTGTATTGCAGCCCGTTTTCCTTAAAGGAAAACGAGTTGCAATACCCTCTGGAAAATGAAACCATCTGGTTTCATTTTTTCAGAGTAGGCAGTGGCCCATTGGACCACTGCCTGCTCTGAAAAAATATTGTTGGCACCATTCACAAAGGGGAAGGAGTCCCATGGGGACCCCTTCCCTTTTGCGAATTAGTTAGCACCCACTTGACATGGGTGCTAACTGCGAATTGCTTTGCGACCGCGTTCGCGGTCACAAAGCAATTCTGCATCACGGTGCGAATCGCAAATAGGAAGGGGAACACCCCTTCCTATTTCGAGTCGCATTCCCATTTTGTGAGTTGGTACCGACTCGCAAAATGGGAATGTGCATCGCGATGCGGGTTTTGCATGGCGCAAACTGCGAATTTCGCAGTTTGCCCCCTTGCAAAACGCTTTGTACATCTGGCCCTTAGTCACTTATGTGGTTCTTAAGTTTACATATATTATGGTAGGAGGTGCTTTTAGAACGCAGGTTCACTAATCGTTTTCTTGGAGCTGTAATACTGCTGTATTGGAGGGTCATACTGCCACAATAAAATTTGTAGGTCTGTGTGAATAGCCATGTCTTTAAGCATTTCCTAAAGGAAATTCAACCATTAATCTGACAAATGTTCAAAGAAAGTTCCTCACGGTGGGTACTAATAGTGAAACCCATCTGCCTCTAGTCTTACACTTCTGACATTTTTGAACAGACAGTTTGTTCACATGGCTGTGTCTTAAATTACATTCAGGCACATATTTGTTAAGCATGTTAGCTACAAATCTAGAAGCTAAACCATTAATGCTTTTAAATGCCATGCATCAAATATTGAATTTTATTTGATACTTCTTTGGAAGCCAGTGAAGCTTCTTTAACAGGGAAGTTACATGGTCTTAGCTGGCGAAAACAACACTCTAGCTGCCTCATTTTGGATGACTTGTAGTTTGTCTAGGATGTTGTCATGTAAACCATCGTAGACCGAGTTGCTAATCCAGGTGAGAAGAAATGTATACTATCACAATCAGTTTACGTGCATCAAGGGTTAGAAGATGAGATATTCTTCGTCAATTTTAGTAATAGCATACATTTTGAAACCAGAAACCTTACTTGAGTCTGCATAGAGAGATTTTTGTCAGTCACCGTCCCCAGGCTTTTAGCTGTTGCTGAAGGGGAGGAGGAGGGGAGAGTGTAGTTGGTCTAGTTCCATAGGCCAGTGATGTTAATTTCAAGCAAATATTTTATTGTTCAGTAAAACGACCTCTATCTTTTTTGTGCTCAATTTAAGATGACTTAAATTCATCCATCAGGCAATGTATCTCATTGTATCCTGGAAATGTGCATATGCAGTACATATATCACCCCGTTGGAACAATAACTGCGAGTCATCTGCACAACGAGTAGATACTGCAGCCTCTAGCTGCTAGTTCCACAACAAGTGTTCTGACATATAAACTGAATAATCAAGGAGATACCACATTCTAGTTCACATGTGTGGGAGGTGAAAAGCCTTAATCTGAGCCTAACTAAATAAAATAAAGGACTATAAGATTCAGGTTGAGCTGATTTGTCATTCTTACATGATATACCATGGAGTAGCAGACTCAGAAATAGCAATCCCTCCCTCCCCTAACAAGAGGTGCGTGTCAGGATACATGAATCCAAATCCAGCAGGAGCAATAGTAGCTACTACACTTAGCTAAACTTAGCTAGACCCACAGATATCCTCATTCTACTATCATGTGGGTTTGCAGTAGACTCAGGGAAAGTGGAGTGGGATGAGGGAGGGAAACAAAGACACTGGATATTATTGCATTGCCTGGCTGCACAGCTGGGTTAATCTGCACTCAAGAAACATTGCTATCTAAACAATATAGTATCCTCTATTGTTGACCTTGAAGTTTATCTATTGCTATTGCTATTGTATTTTGTTAACATTGTCTGTATTTCTTCTGAGATGAACTGCAATTGAAGTTGATAAAGTGACTGTCAGCCACACTCAGAGTTATTATATTTTTGCTAAGGCGTATACTGCGATCATTGTTATGAAATAGTTTTCCATGATTCTGTTTACAGTCAATGTAAAACACTGATAATTACAACATGAAAGATATATTCATTAATGTTGTTTATTTCCTCTGAAACCTGGTAATGGTATATATTTGCAATTGTAATCTACCTACCATACTACAATAATTCAACACCAATACAAGTACATTGACGTTTTGCAAAAATTATTGGTTCTTAACTCATGCAGGTAACGTTTTGTGAAAATAAAACAGTACAAAATAAAAAGTTCCTAACTGTGATGGAGGACTCCTTGTGAAAACAAACTAGTGTGATAGCGATCTTAACCCTAAATGAGGACTCCTTGTAAAAATTACCAGAGTGCAAGTCTGTGTTCTTTCAATTCTGATTCAAGATACTTCTCTGATTCAAAGATGTATTTTGTCAACTTCACAGAATAACAGAAGTCAAGGATTCCAGCAGCAAGTCTCAGTTGCAGCAACTTTGCATCATGATTGCCTTGTACAGAGACTATGGGCAGGGAGGGACTTGTACTTTAGGGATTCAAAGTGGTCACTGCTATTGGCAAGACTCAAGAGAGTCTTTAGGTCCGATGGGACATGTAGTCCATCCTGCCTTTACTCAGAGATGCACATGGTACAAATGGTGTCCACACTTTGCCAAGCCTTCTATCACATTCTGCTCCTGTAGAAATGCAAGCTCTAGAGTAGTGGATCACAAATGACATGTATGCAGAGGAAGTGCATTCTGCATCACATCCTACCAATGGTGAACATGACAGTTGGTGATATTGTCTTATTTTCCTCTTTCTTTACCTCAAGAACAGTAGAAGAGTTCACTGAGGTCCTCAGTTGAATTGATGTAGAATCCCAAGGGGGTTACATCAGTTACGAACTTCTCCTGCTCATTCAGACTCTTCATACATTGCTATTTCCCTTCTGTAGCTTTGCCTTGGCCTTCCATCACAACCATGATGAAGCTGATGGCGGCGTAGAGAGGAATCCTGCTCCAGCAGGAAAATATGTTCTAAAAGAAGAGTTCCATGAGCAGGTGCCCTATATTTATTTTAATATAAGTCTCCCTCTGAATGAAGATCAGCCAGGTACCGATGGTGATTGGTTTCAAGGATTTCACAAACATGCAGTCCCAAAGCTCCCTCTTAACTCTGCTGTGCAGGGTCTCCACCCAAAGCAATGGAAGCACACTAACAAGACCTCTATTACAAGAGCCATAGAATATATTTACCTTCTGGTAAACGAGGATTCGAATCTCCCATTGTCTTTAGTTTTGGACCATGTTCTTCTAAACGTAACGTTATCCTTGAGGGCTGATATTCAGGTGGTGTATGCTCCTCAGTCCCTCGTCAAGTATTTTCAATCACTATGGATAGTGATGCTGGCAGAAGAATGGTGTTCTTTGCTTCTGGCCAACATGGAGGCAAAGACCATCAAGTGGCAGGAAGTTGTGATTCAGATAGAAAACAGGCTGACCAGAACTTACATAAGTCAACAGTTCAGGCCAGGTCCAAACTGCCTGAATCTAGCGATTCAGCACTCTTTCATGGGCAGAAAGAATGCCTATTTCTCTGACAGCTATTTACATCAGTGGAGTGTACAAGTCCAAAGCAGACGTCTTAGGTAGAGTTTTTTCCTCTTCAAAGAAATTGTGTCTGTTGTTACTGTCTTTTGGGCTTTTAAGAACCAAGCAATGTCTTTCCATCAGTGCAGGCTCTATCTATATGACTTGCATATGAGGTTTTGAGTGTTGCTTCATAGAATTTGAGCTCCCGCTCCTCCTTGGCCCCTTCCTTTGGTTCCTTCTGCCTTACAGGCCTCTTCACTTGAGTCTCCAGAAGATTTACCTATAAAAGGTCTTTCCCTCAAAGCATTGCTTTGGGCAGCAATCACCATGCAAGGAGGTTAGGTCCAGAGATTTTCGCAATAGTTAATTCTACTTTCATTGGGATCAGGATATTGTTTTATCCTCTTTTCTCCCATACCTTTTATGAGAGGCAGAATCAAACTTACACCTACATGTGTAGTTTGAGATGTTCACGTTTATTTTGGGGGGTCAGGTGAGTTTCATCAGTGTGACAACTTGCTTATAGAGTTTGATATTTTCTGGAAATGTTGCTCAACTTTTATGTTTGGCTATTTGATAAGATCTATTATCTTGATAACGCACTCCCAGCTGGTCTTGCTCTTCTGGGTAGTATTCAGCGGGCACCACATTATTCACAGCTATTATCTCATTCAGATGTTTGCAAAGTAGTTACATGGGCTAGCCCCTCAACAAACTTAATGTAGGCGCTGAATCTGGAGTAGCATTTGGCACTGGTGCTCTTTCGGGGAGAACACTGATATAAAAATGTTTTTCTGATAATTTTGTTAATGCATTAATAAATGAGATGCTGCATTACTGTTTTCCCAGTATGTCTTTGTTGTTCAGTTTTATTAATAGCAACAAAGGCATACTGATTTGGTAAATCCTCACGGCTAAGGAATTGGATAAGGAAAGAGATGAGGAAGTAATGCTTGGATCACTTACCAGTAATCAACACTAATCCAGTCCTTCCTTCCTAGTCCCAGTACTTACCCCCTACTCTCCCTCACAGTTAAATGTAATTTGTAATATTCGAATTTTACTTAGTTCAAACAACATGCAAGAGTCCTTCAATCTCTATTTATGTCACATGCTAGAGGCAAATCGGATTAGAATTGAGGGGAATATGCCTTCTTTCAAAGTAATTATTTTATGAGAAACTTACTTTTCCTGGGATGCCGGTCTGGGTAGGTGCCCAGCCCCTCATCTTCTAAATACTTGAATGAGACAGGATGAATTGAACTAGTGAATATTATCAGTAAGCAAAGCAAGCATTCTGTCTGAATTTACTAAGAAAAGAATGATTTCCCATCAGATTTATCATCAGCAAAGGTTTTTCTTGCGTGATTAAACAAGAGTCCCTGGAATAGTTTCAACAGCTTCAGTGACATTGGACGAGCTATTTGGTGTTCCTAGTAACCTGCAGATGGCTGGGAACAAAGCCCATAAATGGGAATACACTTCATAGTGAAATTACAAAATGATTACATTTAAACACAGCTGCAACTTCACTGCCATCGATTTTACAATCACAGGCGTACAAAAGAGTGAAACTGAAACGTCTTAACTCTATTACTGCTCACGGGCACTTCATGCATTGAATTCGTTTAATTTCAGCAGATTGCCTTCAGGAAAAAAGCATAAAAAAGACTCCAGATAAATCCTTTCTGGAGATAGCTGTCTGGTGGATCGGTTCCAGTGGTTGGGTAAAAAAGTTACACTCTATCTATCTTTGCACTGAGGGCAAATCAAAACGTTTTCGTTGAGCTACACAGGTGACCTTGATGAACCAACCGTTTCCTGAACCTGCAGAAGCTGCGCCTTGAGGCAGAGGACCGCTCCCATGTCAGCCATTGTAGAGAGAAAAATAAAACTATCCATAAAAGAGGCTTCCACAGGTTATATGGCGGCAACAACTTGGTATCCATGTTTATTATTGTCAGGATCTCTTGTTATAGCCTTGCTACAGGATCCATAAAACCGCAGCCTGGGCAAGAACTGCAAACAAGCATCTCTGCTTGACAGAGGTACCATTTGAAGGCAAGCTGAAGGGATAACATTGCCTAGTATCCTTGCAATAAAAAATAATGATAAGTCATTGCTTCTTTTAAATGCCAAAATAAATCTAGTAGCTTATCAGTAGCAAAAATCAAAACATTTTATAATTCCACCACCGCTCATTTAGCAACAGCTAAGGAATACAATGTGGCTGATTTCTGGATCCTGCTTGCATGTTTCAACGGTCCATATCAGACAGCAAATGTCGCTTTAAGTGCCAAAAAGTACTGTTTTTTAAAGTTTTTTTTTAGAATGTAGCCTGTTAGAGTGATAGGATGTATGATGTATGTAGTAGGGATGAATCCAGACAAGACAACGTTCAGAGTGGCGAGTACGTAACGATGATATCAGCAGAGGGGTTTAACTTGATCGCACTTAACTGGGTTCTGATTCCGTCTATTTAATATGCACCGTGGTAAAAGCAATTAGGGATTGACGTGACAGAGAAGAACGCGTAATCAACATCTGCACAGAAATCATAATGTGGAACGATAGTGTTTTGTTTCTTTATATGACGATTCATACAGACACTTCTGCCGCTTTTACGTGCTGAAAATAACAAATGTTAATACTACACAATTTAATAGAACTTAATTTATTGTCCTCAGGAAGAGAAGGTTGAGTTAACCATGCCAGAATTTAACACATGACCTGCAGACCACCGTGTACTTTATTTCAATGGGGAGAGTTTAACTTTCTGAGCCATTTGGCATCCCTAAAATTGGGCAAAAGAGTGTGAAAAACACGTTTGAAATGTTTGACATGTTTTACATACTGTTCTATAATTATTATTATTTTTTTTTTTCATAAAGATTTTGCCTAAGATTGTTCTACTTTGTAGTTTCAATTATGCTTTTTTTTATTTTAGGTTCTGTAATATACAGCGCTTAATTTGTAAATAAAAAGGTGCCAGTGTTCAAAGCTCTCCTCTTAAACACACGGCTGCTGAAATTAAAAGTGCAAGCAAATAATACTGAGGCAGCGTAATCCTGAAGCCACCTGGGGCCTCTTCCGTCCATTTATAGCCACTCCCTACCCTTCCAGCTCACTCTGTCAGCTTCCTGCTTTTCCCCTTTCTGACGCTTTTTTGTTTTTCTCTTCCTCCGTTTTACCCACGTGTCTTTTGCTCACAGTAAATGCTTGAGAGAGAAGACTAAGCGCCGTCCCTCAGAATTAAGTGCCGGTGCTCCGCACCGGAAACAACGAGCACAAATTAAGCACTGGTAACATCCACTTCTCGAGGTTGTTCATAACATGGGTAAATGCAGTCCTGTGATGTTGTCTACACGTATTTCTAATGTAGATAGGTAGATAGATGCTAAGGTACATAGGCCCTGATTTAAGGAACATTACGCACAACTGCGCTAGTGCAGTTGTGCGTCAAAAAATTACCATCCGTTCCCATATTTAAAAAACAAGACACCATGGCGCTAAGGAAAGGTTAGTGTAAAAAAATGACGCTAACCATTGCGGCATGCCTGAAAGAAAAATGACACTAATACTGCAAAAGTGGCATTAGAACGTTTTGCAGCACGTGTTTTATGCAAATCATGCTAGAGTCATATTTAGCAGCATTAGCGTAAAAAAAGCACGAGCAAGAAAAAAAATAGGGAGACAAGATGGAGAATGCAATCCAGGAGAGACTCCAGAGAAAGTCCCAATGAGCCCAGTAGGAACCAGGAGAAATCAGCAAAGTCACAGGAAAAGGAGAGAAGGAAGCAGAAGTGTAGTGAGGAGGAGAATTACATCTAAATCCGAGAGGTGATGGAGCACCAACAACAGCTCTTCGTCACCTCCAAATTGCCAATATTCAGGAGAGAGGCTTTATTGCAGGCAGTAATAGATACAAGCAACAGCGTTGCAGAGGTGATTGTAAGAAGCTCTGGCACAATTGCAAGTGCAGAACTAAAGATAAACCGTCCAGGAACTGAAAGGCAGCACTGCAGACTGGAGGTGGAAGTCCCACACCCCAGGAGGACCTGGATGAGCTGGAGGAGATGGTGGCAGCCGTCATCCCAGAGGAGCTGGTCACTGGAATCGCAGGACAGGACAGCAGAGACTACCAAGACCTACCACAAATGCATGGTAAGTTGCAGTGGGGAACTATCTGGAAACTTTCAAATGGCAGAAGGGGGAGGCACATATGACACACTGAATACATGCAAAAGTGTTGCATCGGGACAGATAGTTCCAGAATCAAAAGGCGCTGTCGCTACCAGACACTCACTTTTAGTGATGCTCTGATGGCGCTATGCAGTCCGCCATATTCACAACGTGAATTTAAGCCACTTTTTGTGCCATAACACCACCTTGCACATATGGCCCCTTCACACGCAGCACTTTGCCTGAAAAGTGCATGTAATCAGTGTTGCTGTGGCTGTGCCACAAAACACCCATTGCATATTGTTGCTCCAGATTTAAGACTTTATGTAAACCTGAGAGTGTGACTAAATCCAAAACCACACAAGGGGTGGTGTTAGAATGGCGCAACAAGGAAAAATGCTTTCCTTCCTCCTGGTGTTATTGCCCTTCCTATGTGTGCTACATCCTGCAGCACATCTAGAAAGTGCAAATGCCCAGAGAAGATTGTATTTTCTGCAGGAAGGAGTCCCTTGCTGCCCAAAAATAATCTCCCCCACAGGTCAGCAATCCTTGACCATGGCGCAAGGTTGTGTGTGTTGGTGCTCGGCAGCAAATATTGCACTGATGCAGGGGCCAACACAGGGCTGCGCCATATACACTTTAAAATGGTGCATCCAAGTGTATTGGCACTGTCAAATGTGGCGCAACGTTGCTCTCCGTCATTTTCCCCGAAACCTGGGCAATAATGGCCCAACACTTCAGATGGGCCCACACCTTCCCCCCATATGCATCAAACATTTCTCAACTGTCCCAGCAATCGCTTTACTGTTGCCACTGAGCCACCTGCCAATGTTTAACACTGAGGGGGTCATTCTGACCCTGGCGGCCGGTGACCGCCAGGGTCACCGACCACGGGAGCACCGCCAACAGGCTGGCGGTGCTCCCGAGGGCATTCTGACCACGGCGGTTCAGCCGCGGTCAGAAAGGGTAAACCGGCGGTCTCCCGCCGGTTTACCGCTGCACGATTGAATCCTCCATGGCGGCGGAGCGCGCTCCGCCGCCATGTGGATTCAGACACCCCCTACCGCCATGAAACCCGCCATGAACAGGATGGCGGTAGGGGGTGCCGCGGGGCCCCTGGGGGCCCCTGCAGTGCCCATGCCAATGGCATGGGCACTGCAGGGGCCCCCGTAAGAGGGCCCCGCAAAGTATTTCAGTGTCTGCTTTGCAGACACTGAAATACGCGACGGGTGCAACTGCACCCGTCGCACCCCTGCAACTACGCCGGCTCAATTCTGAGCCAGCGTCCACGTTGCAGGGGCATTTCCGCTGGGCCGGCGGGTGCTCCTCCGCCGTCCGCCAAGGTCTGAATCAGGCCCTGAGTGTGCAACATGTCCTTTGCTAGTTGCACAGGGTGGCCCAACAACAACTCTCACACACCTCCATGCACCATTTGGGAATGGGCACAAAAGTGAACATATTCAACATATGGGGCATGTCTTTGATCATCATGTGCTGCTGTACAAGTAGCATCCATTTTGCCATGTAACAAGGTTGCTTGTGTTGTGGGAATGGTTGGTGTTGTGCACAAAGGGACACCTTCATGCATAAGACCAGCCTCAAGTGACATCAATGGTGCACTACGGGCCCAATGTTACAAGCCCGTAATGCAACATTAGCATCATACAAATTGCTGCCAATGTGGATTTAAGCTGCCCATTCTCCTTGTCCCACATTAACAAAGTCACATAATGCATGCATGAATCACTTTGTACATCCTTACACCATTTATATACCTGTGGCAGATATGCTGTATGCAAGGAAATATCCCTTAGGGAGGTTAGAACTAATGGGGCTGACAATCCATAAAGGTTGCACTGTGCCATCTAATTACCTCATGTGTGAGGCCTGCTAAAGACAGATGACAAAGTTACACAAGCATTTTAAGCAATGGACTTCCCTGTGTTTTTCTGCACTAGTGTCATCATTCATGGTGCCAATGCAATAAAGCACCTAAATAGTGACAAAGCTTATTAGACTACTGTAGGAATGTCCACCATGGTGAACAGGAATGTAAATGATGTGCTTCCATGGTGTCAGTGGCTGGGGCAAGGGACCTGAAAGGAAAATGGTGGTGTGGGGGTGAATGCACCAAATACCTTGAAAGGTTCCCCAATGTGAGGTGCACAATGCAACACATAATACACAACTGCAACCTGTAGAATTACAAACTTGTCACCCACCCACTTGTCACTCCCACACCACCCTGAGTTCTTGGACTACACTAAACCTAATCCAGATATGCTGACCTTTTCAAAGGCATCAGAAGCTGGGTGGGTCACACATGTGCTGCATGGGAAGATTACAAATATACACATGGAATGCCTATTACATGTAGTGTCTGGTGTGAGAGGGGCACATGGAAAATTCACCAGGATAAGGAATGCAAGGTGCTTCACCTTGGCATGTTAAGTATGACCTATAACTATCCACCACTCAAGTACAAGTGAGAAATGTTAGATATTTCAGTACAGCACTATGATGTCTGTGTCTGGATATGCTGGCACGTATATATCCATTGATGAAGAAACATGCAGTGCAACAGATCTGAATGCTCCGCTGTGCAGCATCAATTCAAATTTCCAGAGATGTCTGCTTCTCACAGATAGCCAGAGCATCACTATACTAACCTTGGTAATTCCTAAAAATATACGGTATCTTACCAACATTGCCACACAGCCTGCATGGTGTAGGGGTGTCCATCTTGCCTGTCCTAATGCACATCTGCAGGAAGGAACACATCTTGCTAAATCTACCAACAAAAATGCTGTCTGCCACTTACAATGTATGATGATGATTGCATCACATTGAAAGTAGTCCACAATAGTATTACTACAATGTCTGTTCTCAGTACCACAACTAAAATGCCACCCTTGATGTGGTGTCCCAACATGATGCATCCACACATCAAGCCTCAAAATGTTTCAGGGCCACCTCCCACCACACGCCTGTTTACAGAGTGATGGAGGTGGGTGGCCTTTCCAGATGCATCCTCATGGCAAATTAGGCCTAGAGTCATGACAATGTGGCACAGCGCACTGTTGCATAAAAATTAGCAGTGCTGCGCCACACCACTTTTGAAGTGCAAGGATGCCCTTCATTTGTAGGAGTATGACTCACCCCTGCTGCTCCCACTGTGCTGGCGATGAAGTAAGCTGCATGCACCAACACAGGCACCATAGTGCAAGGGTGTCTGCTTTGAGGAGACTGATTGTTTATGTGGAGGATGGGACACCTTCCTGTACATGAACAAACATTCATGGCATTATGCCTTTCCTACGTGTGCTGCAGAATGCCTCACACATGGAAAAAGAAAACAAAATTGATACATAAAAGCATACCTCCTCATTTTGCCATGTTAAAGCCAACCCTGGTTAGGCACCAGTAATTGCCGTCACCACAAATGTTGGATTTCTTGTAAATCTGGGGCAGCATGATAAGTTATGAAGGTTCTGGTGGAACAGCCACTGCAAAACTCATTGCACGCCCTTCTAATGCAGAAAAATGTGTTGGAGGGGCCCATTTGTACAAAGACGTGTAATGCCACAAACAGAGGCAATACACCTCCTTGTAAAAATGGAGCACTGAAAAGTGCCACTGGAGCATTGCTAAAAGCGAAGCTCATGTGGTGATTTGGCTTTGTAAGTCTGGCCCCCCCAGAGTCATGTAATCAGCATCCTGCACCACACAACATAACAATGAACCATGTTGTGTGTATGTGTGCAAACAGGAAGCTCTACCTTCTGCCAAAACAACACCAACATAGCCATCCTTGCAGCTGTGCAACAAGGAAACCTGAGATGCACGGATGAGTGTTGTCTTGCAGGAAGGGAGAAAATCCTGTTTGCTCAGATACACACAATGTGGTTGAATCTCACAATGGGTGGTGCAGGATGCTGGACACATCACTCAAAGTGTCTAGGAAGATGCATGTGGACAGTTAACTCCCTACTGTCACTCCAACAACATACGTATGGGGCAGATGAGTCAATTAGTAACTCAAATGTCTGTAAGAACAAACTCCAAGTATATCTGAACATCTCCACTTATGGAGTGAGCACAAATCTGGAACAACCCCATGTCTTGCAAAGTTTACACAGTCAAGTCAATGAAAGGGATACATATGTCGAAGACCATGATTAAAGTATGAAGGTGGGTGTAACACACTGGGAATTATGGTCTGGTAGATTGTGCAAATGGTGACTACACACAAAGAGACTCTCCAGGATGTCCTGTGTTCCTTCCAGACACCAACTCCAGTTATAGGGAGGACACACAGTGTTGCAGGGTCTCCACATGAACCACCCAGCTACCACACACAGCACCAACCAGTCCTGCTTCATCCCTGGACTCTGAGCACCCAGACATCCTCTTTCAGAAGCAAGTGGTAGGAGTCAAGCAGGAGCTGGCGCAGCAGGTGTGTGTGGGGATGGAGGCTATGGCAGGCAGCCTAGAGGGAGTGCAGAGGTGCCTCAGTCTGAATAAGGACAACTCAGCTGCCATCAGAGGCACCCACTCCCCGCTACGTGCACTCTAGCAGTCCCTGGATGATGTACCTGCTGTCATGAGGCAGAGGCTTGAACAATTGCCCTCCCAAAGTGGCAGCAGCATGATAGATAATAGGCTGGGGGTTATACAAAATGCACTGGAGTCCATATAGTGGGAAGTTGCCTCCCTCAGGGAGAACATGGCTGCCTACCACTGTGATGAAGCAGTGGTTTTGCAAAATCAGCAGTTCCTTCTTGCTGCAGTGATGGCTTATGTGTTCCCACAAATGGCAGCTGCCGGGACCTTTGATTCCACATCTCTATTCCCTGATGTGTGTGTGGCCCCCTCAACTTCAACAACAGCACCACGATGACAGAGGAGGCACCACAGACATCAGAGGATGGAGATGTGGAAGGAACAACATTCACACCTAAAACCCCCCAGTAGCTCTAGTCTGTGCCACATGGACAGTATCTCTGTAGTTCTGTGATTAAAATTGTGCCAGTGTTGTGACAGCTGGCAATGTACCCTCTTCACTCTACTACTGTTGACTTATCTTGTATGGACTGTCATTGTCTCAATTCCTACCTATTGTCAATTGTAACACCTCCTCACTAATGCACACTTCTCCTACACATGTCTCATGACATGTCCCTGACCCTTGGACTCTGAACGTACATCAAATGGTTCAAGATCTCCCATGGGGTCAGTGAACTGGACATTGCATTGGAAACAAAACTTGCACATATAAATAAATCACCATTATCACATGTATCATGCTCTTTTTTCAGTGTTCAATCAACACATATAAATGTCTGCATTGAGAACAGAACCAAATGACATGTGTGGCTTACTGTCAGACGCAAAGGCACACACTAGGACTCAAACATGATAAAGGTGACTGATAGTATTGTGTACTTTAACCAACGTTCTGAGCCTTCCATGCATGTATTGAACAGATATCCATGCAAGCTGATATATGGCATGAATGGTTCTGAACTCAGGTGTCTGTAAATTTCCCTGAATATGTGAGGAACAGAAGAGGCATTTTTGAGACTGTGATGGGCAGCTGTCACTATGCCAGTATCCATACCCCAAATAAGGTGGTGTTTAATGTGCTCAACTTTTCAAGAATTATTGTGACAGACCTTAACAATGACAAATGATGTTGCATCATTACCTGTCAAAGATTTTGTATCCATGCACAATCTGAGTGTCAGGAACTGTGCTGCAAACTGACTTGAGTAGCTGATGTCATACTGCTGCCAATCAGACAGCTCCTTGGTCATAGGGGATACACATAGCCACATGTGTAAATCAATACTGAATGCATGCCCTAAGGCATTTCTTTAACTTGGCCAGTGCAGACATTAGAACACCCAGACAGTCAATCATCATGGACACCTAATTGTCTAAATGTTACAGGGCCACTTTTCTTTACCCCCTTAGAATCCTCCACCACCACCATCTGTGCGTCGTATTTTAAAGACTGAGGTAGAGGATGCCTTTCTCCACTGGTTCCAGAGGGGGCTTTGTGCCCAGAGTGCTTCATCCTGCCAAGTACTGAGGTAGTGGATGTCTTTCTCCACTGACAGTGGGCCTACATGGAAGCTGTCCAGGCCCCTGAAACTGACCACCAGCTTCGTACGACTGACCACTGGGGATGGCAGCCATGTCTGCGATGGTGCCACTGGCACATGATGTGGTGTGGCCGCTGGCGGTGCTTGCAGCAGCCTCAATAGCGGCGCTGCTTGCGGCGCTCATTGGCCTGCAGTGCTTGTGGGTGGCTCAGTGAGCGTGCTGGTGGCGGCGGGGTCCTTGGCAGCGGTGCTGGTGGTAGCGGTGTCCTGGTAAGCGGTGCTGGTGGCGGCAGTGTCCTGGGAAGCGGTGCTGGTGGCGGCGGTGTCCTTGGCAGCGATGCTGGTGGCGGCGGTGTCCTTGGCAGTGGTGCTGGTGGTGTTCTGGGAAGCGGTGCTGGTGGCGGCGCTGTCCTGTGAAGCGGTGCTGGTGGCGGCAGTGTCCTTGGCAGCGGTGCTGGTGGCGGCTGTGTCCTGGGAAGCGGTGCTGGTGGTGGCGGTGCCCTTGGCAGCGGTGCTGGTGGCGGCGGTGTCCTGGGAAGCGGTGCTGATGGTGGTGGCGGTGGTATCCTTGGCAGCGGTGCTTGTGACAGCAGTGTCCTTGGCAGCGGTGCTGGTGGCGGCGGTGTCCTGGGAAGCGGTGCTGGTGGCGGCGGTGTCCTTGGCAGCGGTGCTGGTGGCGGTCATGTCTGCTGTTCAGGTTGGTGGCGACTTCCCTTTCTTTCTCTGCCCCTTCCCCACCTTGGATGGTGGCGCAGCTGTCTTGCCACTCCCAACTGTAGTCCTGGGAGAGCCCTTGGTGGCAGGTGTTTTGCCCTTCTCCCTCCGGGCTGTGGCCAACTTCCTATGTTTCTGAGGTGGGGACTGTCCGTGGTCTGGCTCCTTGGCACACTAGCTGCCCTGCTGCTTGAAGCATTCCAGAAGCCGGTTACTGCTGGCCCCACTGTTCCTGGTGATGTGGTGGCTACGGTGCTGGGTTAGGACCTGGAAAGGAGTGCCCTAGGGGACGGAAGGGGTGGGGGAGGTGTAGGGAAGAGGTCAACATTTAAGAGGAAAAGTTTTTTAGACACACTGGGACGGATAGATGGAGGGTGTTTGGGAGTGGAGGAAGAGGTAGTGGTTGTAGGTGGTGTACATTTGCTGACTTTGGGTGAAGGTGCATGGGCTGGAGGCTGTCGTGAGGTAGATGGATGTTCGGTGGGTGTGTGACTGCGTTTGTGTACTTTGGGAGGTGGGCTCACAGAGACACTGGGAGAGGACACAGAGGATGTGTGAATGGTAGTGGGGGTGGTGAGTGCACGTGAGCGGTGTGTGGTGATGGGCGTGCTGGTGATGGACGTAGTGGCTGAAGATGTAGTGCATGCAGGTGTGAGTGGAGATGAGACAGGGAGGGAGGAGGGAGACGAGGAGGAGGGGGACACAGTGGAGGCAGTGGATGTTGGTATGTGTGCATGGGTATGATGCTGGTGTGAGTGCCTGTGGGATGTGTGGTGCTTATGTTTGCCAGAGCTACCCATGTGTGTTGAGGTGTGTGCATGCTGGTCTGATGGTGTGCTTGGGATAGGCTGAGGTACAGGGGATTGGGGCTGGGTGGGGGAAGTTGGAGGGGGGAGGCTGGACACAGGGAAAATGGCTGCCATCAGTTCTGAGGCCAGAGTCTGAAAAGCTCGCTGTTGGGCTGCCTGACCAGAATGAATGCCCTCCAGGTTTGCATTCGTCTGTTGCAACTGCCTCTTTACACCTTGGATGGCATTCAGAATGGTAGACTGCCCAACAGTGAGGGATCTGAGGAGGTCAATGGCCTCCTGACTAAGGGCAGCAGGGCTGACAGGGGCAGGGGCTGAGGTGCCTGGGGCGAAGGAGATGCCCACCCTCCTGGGTGAGCGGCCACGGGGCACACGCTGAGGGGCTGCTTGGAGGGCAGTGCTGGTAGGGGGGGTGGCAGCTGTACCTGTAGATGCGGGGGGCAGAGAGGGGCCCGCCTCCGCAAGAGAGCTCCCATCAGAGGAGGAGTCCGTGTCGCTGGTCTCAGCTCATGCCCCGCCGTGGAGCTCCCCTCGCCCTCCGTCCCACTGGTGAATTCGGAGTCCGTAGTCTCGCCCTCCAGGGCCATGTGGGATGCAGCTCCCTCCTGCTCCGGTGCCACTGCTTCTCCGCTTGATGATGCTATTGCACACAAGGACAGGGAGACCACATTACGGGGGGGAGACAGAAGAAAGACATGTTCAGTGCATGCAATACTGCTACAGTTGGTGGACACTACAGACACAGCAGCCCTCTGCACTATGCCATGCACTTAGAGTTCCCTAATTAATCACAGGGCCATGGGGTACAAGGCCTATGCCCGATTGCTGCACACATGGAAGTTACAGGAGCCTGACTAGCTGTAATTGTCTCTTAACACTGGTGGGGTGGGGTGCCACATGGCCTGCCTTATGAAGGGACCTTGCCTACAAAACTCACCTTGGCCTAGGGGTACCCACAGCCCACCTCCCCCACCCAGATACCTCCAATGCGCGCTGATTCAGCTGAACGAGAGTGTACTCACCCCCTTGAGGCTGCTGTGATGCTCTCAAGCACCCATCCAACTCCGGGTACGCCACCGCCAGGATCCGGAACATCAGGGGGGTCATGGTGCGGCGGGCAGCCGTCCCACGTTGGGAGGCCATCCCCAGCTGGGCCTCCGCCATCTTCTTGCTCCAGCGGTGAATGTCCTCCCATCTTTTCCGGCAGTGGGTGCTCCGTCTGAGGTGGACCCCCAGGGTCCAGACTTCCTTGGCGATGGCATGCCAAATATCCTTCTTCTGGTGGGCGCTGACCTACAGGAATAATACAGGGGAAAAGGAGAAGATATAACCTTCCGGCCCGTCACAGTCATTGGCCCGTGTTCTAACCCTTGCCATGACGCACATACACTCACCGTCGTTTCATGCATGCCTCATTCTCCTCCCTCTGTATCTTACATCCACACCACTCCACACAGGCATTGCCCATGCAGCATGCTCAGAGTGTACTTACCTGGTTGTCTAAAGGACCGTAGAGTAGCGTGTACTGGAGGAGGACCCCATCCACTAGTTTCTCCAACTCCTCCGTGGTGAAGGCAAGGGCCCCTTCCCCAGACACATGAGCCATTGTCGCTTCTAGATTGGGGTCAAAGCAGCGCTTGCAGTGTAGGTCCTCTCCTGTCGAAGATCAGGTATCAAGTGAGTGAACAGATAGAAAATGTCAGTCACGTCCGCGGGGGTGCGTACCGTCACCGCCGGCGTACATCGTCATTGGCTCCTGGAACCCATAGGACCCAATGTTAACCAATGCAGGATTGCGCTGTGGTCTTCGACCGCCTACCGCGACTGTGTCCAACGCCAGTGCAGTTACCTCATATCCCATTGTCTCACCTTACAGGTCAGGCAGCCGCCATTTCAGGGGGCCACATGGCATTCATTTTAAATGAGTCACACATATCTAGGCCTTGCATACACACTAAGACAGGCCAATAGCGGATTGAAAAATGTGTGCAATAAAGTTGTGTTTTCGTACCTCAGTGTTGGCTGACCCTCTGCTCGCTGTTCTCCTCCATAGAGCACGTCCACTGGGGCAGGTGAGGAGATGGCAGCATCCTCCGGTGTACAGACCGCTGGTGGACCTGTCGACAATGGAAGAGCGACATGTAATTGTCACCTATAGACTGGACCGTGCCACAATCCATGAACTGTGTGCCCAGTTGGAGCCGGACCTGATGTCAGCTATCCGCCATCCCACAGGGATACCCCCCTCTAGTGCAGGTGCTGTCAGTACTCCATTTCCTGGAAAGTGGGTCTTTTCAGACGACAGTGGCTATAGCATAAGGGATGTCCCAGCCTATGTTCTCCAACGTGTTATCCAGAGTGTTGTCTGCCCTGCTGAAGAACATGCAGAGCTACACCGTTCTCCCTCAGGTGGAGGATTTGCCTACAGTGAAAGGTGACTTCTATGCCCTAGGACATATTCCCAACATCATAGGTGCCATTGATGGGACACATGTGGCCTTGGTCCCCCCCGCAAGAGTGAACAGGTGTACAGAAACCGGAAGATTTACCATTCTATGAATGTGCAGATGGTGTGTTTGGCCGACCAGTACATCTCCCATATGAATGCCAAATTTCCTGGCTCAGTGCATGACACTTACATTCTGAGGAATAGCAGCATACCTTATGTGATGGGGCAACTCCAGAGGCACCGTGCGTGACTATTAGGTGAGGACATGGACCCTATACAGTGTGAATATTAAGGGAGTAGTAAGGGTGAGAGATGCCGCACATCCAGGGAGTAAACACAGTACGAGCTAGTGACAGATGTTAACACAGTCCAATGTTGGTGCCAGTGGTCAGGTGCCTTACTACCCAGTAGACACAAAGTTGAGTACCAATGTACACAATAACAATAAACACAATGCGACCACAGCACACAGATGTACAGTCTAATCAAATAACAAGGATTTGTATCCCTGGTAAGACACTGGAGTTGGAGAAAGAGTACATAAATGTCCCAAGTTCGTTGGAGAAGGTGTCTTTAATTGAAGGCACAGTTTGCCTCAAAACAGATAAAGCGTTCTTCAAAATACAGCCAACACGTATTTCGTCACTCAGGTGACTTCATCAAGGCTAGACCATCCGGCCAGCTAGGTAATGTTGGAGTGCCGACAGTTAGGCAAGTAGATTTAGATCTGGATAAAATCTGTTAATGGTAGTATCTCTTGAACATGGGGTGCTTGGAGTTCCAGTAGTAACTGTGAAAACTGAAGAGGGCCCTGATAAGCCCCGAAACACAACATCCGCGTCGCAATGCGGAGCCGAAAAGCCGTCCGGTCGGTCCACAAATGAAGCGGTTATCTGTTTTGAGGCAAACTGTGCCTTCAATTAAAGACACCTTCTCCAACAAACTTGGGACATTTACGTACTCTTTCTCCAACTCCAGTGTCTTACCAGGGATACAAATCCTTGTTATTTGATTAGACTGTACATCTGTGTGTTGTGGTGGCATTGTGTTTACAGTGTGAATATTGTCTGGGGTTGTGCCTAAGGGTTAGTGTGTGTCTAACAGTTGTCCCTCGACATTTGCGGGCGACTCTGGGTACCCCAACCTGTCATGGCTACTGACCCCAGTGAGGAGTCCCAGGACAAAGGCAGAGGAATGCTACAATGAGGCACATGGGTGAACTAGGAGGGTTATAGAGAGGACCTTCGGCCTCCTGAAGGCCAGGTTCAGGTGCCTCCATATGACGAGTGGTTCCCTATTCTACTCACCAAAGAAGGTGTGCCAGATCATCGTGGCCTGCTGCATGCTGCACAACTTGGCTTTGCGACGACAGGTGCCTTTTCTGCAGGAGGATGTGCTGAAGGAGGTGTTGTGGCAGCTGTGGAGCCTGTGGACAGTGAAGAAGAGGAAGCAGAAGAAGAGGATATCAACAACAGAAACACCGTGATTCATCAATACTTACAGTGAAACACAGGTAAGAAGACATCACTGCCTGCTACATCTGATACACTTGTTCTGCCTCTCATCTGTCTGTCACTTTCACCCAGTGTATGGACCCTGATTTGTCACTTTCCCTTTCGATTTCACAGATGTGGGTCCCACTGTGTGACCTCTGCTATGTTTCCTCATGGAATAGAGCTGTGTGACATAGGTATGTTGACAATACAATGGATATTGCTATTTTCCTCAGTTATTGCAAATACACATTTGTGAAAGCACAGACTGACTCCAGATAGTTTTGTGATTTAAGGGTGTTTATTTAAGTGCTAAATAGTGGAGGGGGTTGTAAAATGGGCAGGGGTGATGGTGGAGGAATGTCCATGGTAAAGTCCAGTCTATTTGTTTCACAGGTGCATTGTCCAAAGGGGCATAGGAAGTGGAGCTGGGGCAGTTGATGGATGGACAGGGTGACAAAGTGGGACAGAAGGATGACAATCAGGGTGGTCTAATTTCTTGGCAGGGGTCTTGGCATTGTTCTCTGTCTTTGTCCTGGATCTCAGGGACCGCTTGTGGGGTGGTTCTCCATCTGCAGGGGGTGGGGTGATGGTGTCGTGGTCCTGTGGCGGTGCCTCCTGTCCACTAGCGCCGGCTGAGGTGGTGGGCAGTTCATCATCCAGGCTAGTGTCAGGGGTCCCTTGTTGTGCCACAGTGTCCCTCCTGGTGTTCACGAGTTCCTTCAGCACCCCTACAATGGTGCCCAGGGTGGTATTGATGGATTTGAGGTCCTCCTTGCACCCCAAATACTGTTCCTCCTGCAGCCGCTGGGTCTCCTGAAACTTGGCCAGCACTGTTGCCATTGTCTCCTGGGAATGGTGGTAGGCTCCCTTGATGTTGGAGAGGGCCTCGTGGAGAGTGGGTTTCCTGGGCCTGTTCTCCCCCTGTCGCACAGCAGCACTCCCAGTTCCCCTGTGTTCCTGGGCCTCTGTCCCCTGAACCGTGTGCCCACTGCCACTACTCCCAGATCCCAGCTGTTCTTGGGGTGGTGGGTTAAGTTGGGTTCCATGTAGCGGTGGACACACTGCTGCTTGATTTGTCCTGGGGACAGAGGTATGGGCCTGCTGGGTGGGTGCTGTGCTGGTATTTCCAGAGGGGGAGGCTTTGTTGTGGCTTGTGCCAGTGTGAGGGGAACCGACTGTCCCGAGGTCCCAGATGGGCCAGGCTGGTCATCTAGATCCAGTTGGACAGAGCTGCTGTCATCACTGTGGGCCTCTTCTGTGGGGGAGTGGACATGTCTGGAACCTCCTGTCCGGTGACATTGGGTAGGGGTCCTGCAGGGATGTTAAGGCATAGTTTTAGTATCTGTGTGTGCCATGGTGTGCAAAGGGTGGGTGACCCCGCACCCCAGTGCTTGCATTCCTGTGTAGGACCTTGTGTGCTAATTGTTTAGGGGTCTGTGTGGGTATGTGCAGTGGACATGCATTGGTGATGGGTGTCCATGCATTGGTGTTGCATTCAGGGCTTGTTGTTGGGATGTGTGGTTTGTGATAGTGGGACATATGTGAGGAGTTGGAGTGATGGGGGTGAGGGTAAGGGTGGGGGTATGTGTGAGCATGCAGGTAGGGTTGGGGATGTAATAGTTAAAATTTGACTTACCAGAGTCCATTCCTCCTGATACTCCTGTGAGGCCTTCAAGATGCAGTATAGCCAAGACCTGCTCCTCCCATGTTGTTAGTTGTGGAGGAGGAGGTGAGGGTCTGCCGCCAGTCCTCTGAACCGCGATGTGGTGTCTGGATACCACGGAACGCCCCTTCCCCTGTAGGTCATTCCACCTCTTCCTGATGTCATCCCGTGTTCTTGGGTGCTGTCCCACTGCGTTGACCCTGTCCATGATTCTGTGCCACAGCTCCATCTTCCTAGCTATGTTGATGTGCTGCACTTATGATCCGTATAGCTGTGGCTCTACCCGGATGATTTCCTCCACCATGACCTGGGTGTCTTTGCGGTGCCATGGGGTGGTGTGGGTGATGTGTGAGGTGGTGTGTGTTGTGATGTGTGGGGGTGATGTTTAGGGGTGTGTGGTGTTTTGTGCGTGGGTGTGTGATGGTGTTGTGTGCCTCTGTATGGTGGTGTTGTCTTTGCTGTGCTGTCTCTCTGGCCTTCGTCAATATTTTAGGTAGTAAGGGTTTGTGGGTGATGTGGGCGGGTGTTTTAAAGTGGTGTCGGTGTGTGGGAATGGTGTGTGTATGTGTATCAGGTGTGTGTATTTGGAATTGTCCAATGTGGTTGCGTTTTGTAAGAGTGTGTGTATTTTGAGTGCGGCGGTGTGTACCGCCAATGGTTTACCACGGTTGAAAGACCGCCGCGTGGATTCGTGGGTTGTGATAGCGTGGGCGCATTCCTGTTGGCGTGACGGTGGAGGTTTAGTTCTCGCCAGTTTATCACTGACCTTTGGTGTGGCGGATTTGTGTGGGTGTCTACATTTTGGCGGATTCCGAGCTGTGGGTCATAATAGCTGGGGCGGAATTCAGCTGCCGCGGCAGTGTGTTGGCGGTCTTCTGCACGGAGGTAAGCAGGATTTACCGCCAATGTTGTAATGACCCCCTTAGTGACCGTTTGCAACACATTATGCCTGTGCAAAGCATCATGAATGCAAGGGGTCTGTTCCTCCACTGGGCGAAAGCAAATATGGTGCAGAGAAATCTAAGAGGTTCTAATGCGTAATTTTTATCTAGTACTTTTGATGCCTGCACAAAGCAGGTGTAAGTAAGGGGCACACATTTCTTTAAATGTGCCCCTATGTACTATGCACTATTTGCACCATAAATTTGGCAATAATCCTATACAGTCCATCTATGGCATTCATCATGTTAACACGACTGCACCTACTCTGCGCATTGGTGCGCCATATATTGAATACATCTTGTAGCCGCAATAAAGCTTCTTTGAATTGAATTGAATACATCACACACATGTTGGGGGTATGTGCGTGCTAAGGTGCACAAGTAAAGTAGCACTGCTTTAAATGCTGCCCAACCTTTCTGACATATGGCCTTAAGTGTCACTGTAGACCTGCAGAGAAGTGATGTAGTGGACATATGTATCTATTTTGTGTGTTGTGTGCCATGTCACAGGTGTAGAGCTCTGTGTGGTGCATGTGAATCCCACCCCTTTGCCCTTCAAATACCTCTCTTGCACAAAGTTTTGTTGTTGGCAATTGCTGGCTGACATACTTCTGTGCATGAGTTTCATATGCCCCATCTGAGACAGTTATATGGGATGTATTGTGATGTATTCAGGATTTTTCAGACAGCGGTGGAACAGGACAGGGCATGCTGTGCTTTTCAGCATTGCCCTGAATCAGGTGTCCAGCCTTGCTAAGTTCCATGTATCCTCATTCATATGCATTTATGGCCTCTCCCTGTACATTGTCAGTAGTACATCTGCCACAGTCCATTGTTGGTACCCTTGTATCATGGTATGGCGATGTGGGAATTACAGGTATGTTTGTTGGTGTGCTGTGAGGTGTCCATTCCTGCATATGATGTTTCATTGATGGTAATGTTGTATTTCAATGTGTGCTGCACTATACATCCCACAAGAGAAACCTGTACACAATGAGTATATCTATTATATTTTGCTGATATGTAGATGGTCATGGGACCACTCGGGTAGCAATAGATATCAGTGCTGCCTGAGACTTCTACAGCATAGTAAATGTGGGGCAGTGGCAATATGTGAGTTGTTTGACATTTGAATGGCCAATGCAATTCACATAGCAGATCGATTCCTTGGTAAGTGTTATGTGCAAAAGACCTATGTTTTGTTGTGAACCTGTGGACACATGTAGTTGTTTGAGTCCAGCTTTTGTATTCAAAGGGGACATTGCTCCAACTGTCCATCCAGTGTTGTCAGTCAGGTGGTGCCAGGGACTTTTAGATATGGGTGTATGTGAGGGTGATGTGCATTGCATGTAGTGTAGTGTGGCATGTGGCATATGTGTTGTGGGCCATATATCTGTGTTTCCCTGTCCATGTATGTTTGGTATTCTGTTTGTATTGTTTGTACTACAAGTTTAGTGTGTTGTGTGTGTTGTGATTTGTGTGGTATCTTACATACAAGTAAGCCATTGACATATTGTCCTTCCTGAAATTGTCAGTTTATAGTGGAGTGCCTCAAGACGTTAATATCATGGACGCTTCCGGGATATTTAGCAAGGATGTTTGTGATAATTCCATGGTGGTCCACGATTGCCTGCACATTGATGGACCGGGTATTTTTGTGGTTCCTGTAGAGGTGTTCGGTTGCTGCAGGAGGGACAAGTTGGACATGGGTGCAACCCATTGCACCCAGCACATGCGGAAATCCAGCAATTTGGTAAAAACCTTGCTTGTCTCCTGCTGCAGTTCCTGGGTGTTGGGGAACCAAATGTGGTGGGGTGTGAGTCTAGTGATGGTGTCCAGGGCCTTCGTAAGGAAGGCTTAGAGAGACGGTTGGGAGATCTCTCGCACTTGTGTCGCAGTCATCTGGAATGAACCTTATGCCAGCAAGTGGAGGGCAGCCAGGAGTTTGGTCATGGGTGAATTTCTCTGTGTGACTCTGTACTCTTGCTGTGATGCCTGGTGCACTGTGGTGGAGCAGGCTTACAATGGACTCCTGCCTCAGATGGTAGAGTCTGATCACCTCTTCTTCCCTGAGGGCCAGGATGCTTTCATGCTGGTGAAAGATCCTCTCCCGTCTTCTAAGTCGCATTTGTGGCTGCTGTGGTGGTGTTCGTGGTTGCTGCGGCGGTGCTGGTGGCACTTGGCATCGTCACTGTCGTCTTCTATGGGTGCCAAACTGTAGGAGTAACAATTCCATGTTGTCCAGTTCCTTAACAATGCTCCTTCTGTGTGTTTTCCTTATGTAGTAGTGTGTGGGCCTCATTTTAACACTGAGTCTGACCAGGTGTTAAAATTTTGACACTAATCAGACTAAGTATCATTTTTTGGACCCAGTCCTTTGCGTGCATCGTTTTTCTGTTGGTTTCAAAACTTGGCGCTAGCGGCCTAGCATAATTTTTTAGGAGGGACCACCTACCTTGCATAACGTTGTTGTGAAACGACGCATGGTGAACTGGTGCTCCCAAAAAATAACGTTAAGTAAAAAAAAATTACACTAGACTGCTCTAGCATCAATGTATAAATATGCTGTTAAGTTAGCGCCGCTTTTGCGAAACAAAAAATGGCTCTATTAAGTTTTCTTAAATCTGGGCCATTGTTTTTACGTATATCAGTGGTGTAACTAAACTTGAGGGGCCCTCCCCTGCAAAGTAGATGGAGGCCCAGCTCCATACCTACTCAGGAGCTGTCAGGCCCAGGTACTATGCTAAGGGGGCCTCCTTGAGCTTAGGGCCCCCCACACTTCACGGGCTGGGGGGGCCTTTGTTACTCCACTGACAATACCACCATTTTGTAATTAGCAACGTGACAGGGATGCTATCGTTGACGCTGGACAGGCAGACCATTTTGAAGCTTTATTTCTGTTCATTTTATCAATTTTCCCATGTATTTATCTAGGGGTTTTATGCATATTTTCAGTCTCGTCAGGCGAGTGTGTTAAAGAGTCCCTATATAGCAGAGGAAAGCGGGAAGTTATAGCCCGATTCGAATACCTGTGAAACATACAAGGTTCTTCATGCATGGCCACAGATGTCAGAAGCATTCAGCTTATGGCAAATTTAAACAACACAGTTTTCAGGCAGTTCCTGAGGTGCATAGGGCTCAATCCACAGCTTTGCAGTTTGGAACCCAGGACTCACAGGGATCTATGTTTCAGCTGCTTGAACTAAGGCTCTTTGCTTTATCAGATGTGTGTCATCCATCACAGACTCCTGAGCAGGTGTACACAAAAATGACAGTGAAAACACATTCAATTGATTTTAAGACATTACTGGAAGACTCAGGGGGTCATTCTGACCCTGGCGGTAGACTACCGCCAGGCCAACGACCGCGGATGCACCGCCAACAGGCTGGCGGTGCATCCATGGGCATTCTGACCGCGGCGGTACAGAAACGGAAAACCAGCGGTGTCCCGCCGGTTTCCCGCTGCCCTGGGGAATCCTCCATGGCGGCGCTGCAGGCAGCGCCGCCATGGGGATTCCGACCCCCTTACCGCCAGCCTTGCTCTGGCGGTTTTGACCGCCAGAACCTGGCTGGCGGTAACGGGTGTCGCGGGGCCCCTTGGGGCCCCTGCAGTGCCCATGCCACTGGCATGGGCACTGCAGGGGCCCCCTAACAGGGCCCCACCAAGATTTTCAGTGTCTGCCAAGCAGACACTGAAAATCGCGACGGGTGCAACTGCACCCGTCGCACCCCTTCCACTCCGCCGGCTCCATTCAGAGCCGGCATCCTCATGGAAGGGGGTTTCCCGCTGGGCTGGCGGGCGGCCTCCTAGCGGTCGCCCGCCAGCCCAGCGGGAAACTCAGAATTACCGCAGCGGTCTTTTGACCGCGCAGCGGTATTCTGACGGCGGTACTTTGGCGGGCGGCGGAGGTCAGAATGATGCCCTCAATCTGTTATTATGTTGGTTTTTCAATAACACCGTGGGAGCCGAACCTGAATAACCACCTGAACCCTAATAATTGATCACTTCAAATACTTTACCAATGTAATTCAGCTCCAGTGTCTCCAGTTAATCTAGCAGTTGGAGACTGCACTCCTCATCAGGAAACCATAATTTAGCAGAGCTAAATGCAATAAAATATTAAGGGCCAGAGCAAAAATAGATCAAAAAGGGTATTTATTACAGCATATTAAAAATGCAGAACAGAGAAAGACATGCTTAGATCCCCATAGAGACCCAAATTATAGAAGTACAGAATAATACAAAATCACAAAACTACAAATTTTCTAATTAGGCATAGTATGCAGAAAAAATTCTGTCTCTACTCATAAAGAGCACTAACAGCATAACAAGTAGCCTACAAGGAAAATCACAAAAGAATCCCACAAAATCCCATGAATGACAGAACCTCGGAGATTTTATAGCGAAAACCACACAAGCTACTAATAGATTCTGCAAAATTCAGCATTGTATGATCACAGTTAGAGTCCAATTTGGCAAATCAGAAACAACAAAGTAATAATTAAAATATATGCAACTATTTAGCACTAATCCATTTCTTAAGGTAATGGAAATTGTCCCTTTGCTTCCTCAGCAACTGCACTGTCAAGATGTACGATACAAATTAAACATTTTGTAAACAATAACTCACAGAACTAGCACTACCATGTCTCCAGCAGAACGTCCAGTGGAAGTTGGAAATGATATTTTGGGTACATCATGGAAGCCTCTTTCACAATACCTGCTTTCTAACAAATGATTTACCTCACTTTTAGACTGACATCATTCACTTAATGGTCCACAGAAACAATGGGAGAGATGTCATTGCAGGGGGACACCAATTGAAAGGCAGGAATGAGCAGGAAAAGTTGAGCAGAACAGTATAAACTGCATCCACTTTAGAATAATGTCATTCTACATGAAAATGTGGCATAACTATTCAAAGCATTATTTACTGCTCCTATGTAACTTTTTTCAGGTGCAACCTCATCAGTTTATTTGGTATGACTCAATTGATCATTAAAACTCCAATATTTAAAAATAAAAATCATACAATATTTCACATTTTGCATATTTCAGGAAAAGCTTTAACAGTTACACCCTTTCATTATTTTATTAATCATTAAAAACCCATACAGCAAGCAAAAACAAAATTCAGCACAGGATCAAAAACAGGAAGCCAGAAGCAAAAAGACAGGGTAAACCACACTAACGAATGACAGGTCTAACAATTAGTTGTTGAAGTCTTCAGCTTCTTAGTTATCAGAGCATCCTCCTCTATTTGTCTTGTCTGTTGGAACGTTTGATCCAGATATTCATTCAACTCAAAGGGTCCTCTGATCTCCACTTTTTAAAGATTTTATATCAGCTTGTTTCTTCTCCTTCTTATTATTGTATCCTTTTACTGTACACTTTATTAGTTTTAATAAGAACAACAAAGAAATTACACATATCAACATTATTATTATTGGTGTAAGAACACCTTCCAGAACTCCACCACCAAATTACTTAGCCAGTGATCTATGTTTCCCAAACCATTCATTATAATCCTTATCTATGACTCTACCATTTCCCATACTCTTGGCTCCTCTAATGGTTTAATTTCATACATTAGATTCGTTATGTGAGCTATCTATGGGCCAATTACTATAATCAGGGACACAAGTACAACACTTATTTGCCCCAATTACCTTACAGACTCTGCCCTCCTTCACCAAGATAATTCCTAGGGGGAGATGGTTCTGCAGTACCATTGCTCTAATTGCTAACATTTCTATATTTGTCAGCTTATAAAACCTTGTTGAATCCATGGCAAGTCCATCCACAATTCTAGACAAATATCTACTCTTTACATCATTTGTGGCTAATCCCATAAAAGAGATAATAACCCCCAATGTATCGATAACCACTTGGCCAAAACCTTTTTTTGTTCTACTCAGATTATGTTCCTCATTCAGTTCTTCTACATGATAGATTCTAGGAAAACCTAAACCCAAATAACACTAATTCACCCAATTATGTGGCAAATCAATCAAAATAAACACTCTTTCCACAAACATAATAAATCCCCCTCATCACAGGTTTTTTCCCAGTTAAGAACTCTCCGCTAACTTCATAGGTTTAGTTATGTGCTTTCACTAACAAATTTTGCCTTGCCTCCTTACCTAGGACTATGCCTTACACATTTCACCTTTTCTTTCTTGCTCCAGTCTCTCAATCTTAGGTGTAAACTTAAAAACCTAACTTATTCTCATCTGATCTTTTCCATGGCTGTCTCATGTTCTTCTAAAGTTCTTACAATGTTTATTCCACTCTTATTATATTCCAAAATAAAATCACACTCTTTTTTTACAAATAAGCAGCATTCATGTTAGTTTCAGCTCCGATTTGTATAATCTCTTTTAAATATTTACCATATTGTAGTTTTTGTTTTCTTTAATAATTAATATATTCTCCAGTGTTACATTAAAATCAGTCAGATATGGAGAAAGAAACTCCTTTTTATTTAAGCCAGCAACAGACACATTGCAGGAGAGTTAGTAGGAAAGCTCCAGTTGCTCATACGTTGCCCATTCCCCATGTGACTTAGGAAGAAAAGTACACAGAAAACAGTGACTATCCCGCCTAATGCTAGCATATTCTCGTATTATTTGTGTTTATACATTATCCCTAAAACCACTAACTAAACGTTTTTCATATACTGGTATCCCTAATTCTTTATGATTATTTCTGCTTGTAGCATCACTAATTATATGTTGTGAAACATTTCCCAGAGGAGTTAGTAAGCACACTAACAGGCTAACTAATTGCACTAATATGAAAGGGAATAATGTCATCCCTAAACGCTTACAGCAAGTGCTGTGTCCCATCTTCATGTTAGAGACCAAAACAAAAACAAAAGCAAAAAACACATATTCAGGTAGCAAAAATTAAAGTTCTTCATTCTCTTATCAAGCTCAAATAAACATAAATGTCTAGCTTAAATCTCAGATGCTGTTAATGAAAAAAATCAAAATGATGTCCCCTTTATCAGCTCTCAAAATTTTCTCCGCATAGGATCCTTTTAGTATTTTTAATATTTAAACAGAAATCCACTGTCTTATTTTGTTTTTGGGGTTTTCATCAAAGTACAATATTTTGAAGTCTCTAATTAACCCTCAGGGTGGTTTTTCCTCTGTATCAGTATCAGATTCTAGATCTTGGTCATTCCCATAGTAACCATGGCACCTAACCAGTGTAAATAACCATCTTCATCTGTGTCATCCACCTATATGTTAGCCGATATACCCTCTCTGGTGAAGCATGCTTCTTATTAGGAGCTCTATTTCTGATTGATCTTTTCCAATTGATGTTTTACTCTTGTTAGTCTCCGAAGCTGACTGTTTACTTACCTTTAACAGTGGGTCACAGTGTTTCTGCTTGCACTGAAGAAAGAAGGGCTGAAGAAGTCCCTACAATGAGACAGTCTGTAGTTCTTTGCTTTTCTCAGAACTTCGACCCTCACTTGATCTCGTATATAGTTTAGACCTTCTGTTCCCAGATCTTTCTAAAGCAAAATTTCTTTTTCCAAAGAAGGCCATGTCAACTCAGATTTTCAGCTACAATACATCAGGCTCATCATTTTTATCAGAATCTACTTCTTCTTGCACTTCCCCCATTGGCACTTTTGCATGTCAATAGCCTTTCACTTTGATGTTTTTGCAACTAGACTTCTGGAGCTTCCAGCTCTTCGTCCGAACTGTCACTCTCTTGGAACTGTCTTTAGATTTTTCTTTGAGATCTGTACTTGATTTTCAATTTGATCCTGTTACAAAAGAAATGTCTTAACCCCCCTCTGGATACATGCTGCGAACTAGGCTACTGTCACTTGAACTGCCACCTCATTTGGCAATCTGTGCATCTTGATCATCAGCTTCTTCTACCTGTTTCACAGTTTCAACTGCTCTCATCTTCTTTGTGTGAGCAGCGTGGATCCATTAAGGGCACTCCAACGCACTCGACTGCACTAATAGTGTCCAAAATAAACTTGGTAAGTGCTACTGCACCGTTTGTCCAAACATCCCTTATTGGCATATTTACAGATGAGAATCCAATCCCCTGCATTCAAGTTGTGGGAAGAAGTTTCCTTGTAGTCAATTATGTCTGCATCCACCTTATTAGAGACAGATTTTACCATGTCATACAGACCTCTACAATAGTCCAGAACGATAAAATCAGTTATTGAAACTAATGCAGCTGAAGGCCCATGTGCAAGTCTCATTGCTCTGACCATGACAATTTCATAGGATAATAAACATGTCTTCCTATTTGGAGTAAGTCTCACATTCATCAACACAAGTGAAAGTACATTAGGCCACTTCAGACTTGTTGAGGCACAGACTTTTGCCAATTTGTTCTTGATCGTACTGTTCATTGTCTCCAAGGCACAAGAGGATTGTGGTCGTTAACTACAGTGGAATCTTTGCTTGATCTCAAAAGCTGTACAAATTATCTGTACTACTTAATTCTGAAAATCAGTGCCACAATCAGTCTCTACAGAAGACGAGAGGCTGAATCGCAATATTAACTCACTCAATGGCAATTGGGCTACTGTAAGGCTATCTGCTCTCCTAGTGGGAAATTCTTCGTTCGACCCATTTAGAGAAATAAGTACCACAAAGATATACTTTAGACCATTGCAAAGTGGCATCTCAATTAAGTCTGCTTGCAAGCTCATAAATGGCTTTCTGATTTGCCAGCGTGAGTCATAACAGTAGCAGTCTTTCCCTTATTGTTTAGATGGCAGACTAAACATCAGTCACATACATCTTCAGTTACATGTTGAAATTCTGTGTTTTCTCAGTATTTCTTAAATAACCTGATTAGACTAACTCTCCCTGCATGAGATTGAGTATGCAAATATATACACATAGGCTGGAACACAGAATTAAGTTAGAAATACGTCTGATCTTTATTCAAATACAAATCCTGATAGTTCTTTATGTAATCCATTTTCACCCATTTTAACTTTTCATTATCAGGAGCATCTTCCTATAGATCCCTAAATGCAGTGAAAGAAGTCTGCAATTAATCCATAAAATACCAGCTTACATTGTTTGAACTCTGTGTAACTTCACTGTTTATGAATGTTACATCTTCATTTTCTTGAATGTTGGCCCTTTCCTGCAAGGCACAATACCTTTCCATTCGGTCAGCATACATGTATCCTAATGTGATTAAATCCTTGCCAGCCTTATGGGCTTGATACTTTGTAATTGCCACTTGTTTTAGTTTCTGAATTGCATACAAAAAATCCAATATGTGCATGATATTTTTGATTTGACCACCTGGAGACGTCATGAACCCTCTCCGTGAGCAGAGCTGACCATTATCATGCACAACACCAAAAACATACTAGCTATCTGTATAGGTTATCACATTCACATTTTCTGATAAGCAGCAAGCTTGATCTTGGACATCATCACATGTCAGACTGACTAAAGGCTTTGCAATCTGGCAGAAAATTGGAACCCACTGATGGCAATAACCAACAAATCCCAGAAACATCCAAACTTCCCTCTGGGAAGTCAGGGGATTCAGTTTAAAAAATGTAGAAACATATTCTTATGAAACTTTTCGCTCACATTTTCAATATGGGTCTGAAATAAATAAGATTCATTTCAATACTGCATTTTTGTTGGGAAGGCGTTATGCCCCTTTCCACCAAAAGATTCAACATTGCTATGGTATCAAGTCAGCAGTCATCTTTTGTTGTGAATGCCAATAAAAGGACATCTATATACTGGACTAGGACTGAATTACATGGTAATTTCAAACTCAGCATACAATAACTTTACTAAAAATTAAAACATGAAAAGGAATTGTGAAACCTCATTCAATGGTGCTGAATAAAACGAATAGTGCAAGTAAATGACTGTTCACCATTTTTCCTTTGATGGAATTTGGAACAGTATTTCTACTGGATTTGGTACTACAGAACCACAATGAACCACAATTTTATTAATCGTTCGGAGGTCATGCACAATTTTCCATTTACTAGGGTGACGAGGCATCCTGGATTTGACCAGACAGTCTCATTTTTGATTATGTGTTCCAGAAGATTTCAATAAATTAAGCACTTGTCACAATTTTTTAGAGAGGCTCCACTAAACAAGCTTTTATCATTTCCAATGCAGGAATAGGTATCCGCCTTTTCCGAAATCAATATAATTAGCACTTATAGGTAAATGTTGTATTTAATGGATGACCCTTAGTGCCTCAGTATTTGTGTTTGCTATGTTGGTGAGTGCTATCTGAACACTTTTCAAATGGCTTGGTTTCATCAATCATCAGTTTCTTCTTTAGTTTTTCAGTTTCTTTTCTCGATAATCACCACTGTTTTTAGCCACAATGTTAACAATTGCTGTTACTGATTAACGCAATTAACTTTGCTGAATGTGATTGCTAGTCTCTGACTTCAACCCATCACTATGTATGACGGGCAGACTGTCACAGCAGTGGATGGATTTTCAATTGAAAAGTCAATAGTGGGACCATTACTGCCAAGATCTAAAGAAGGCCCATGGTCATCAACATACTGGCCACCTGCAGAAAAAATCTGCATTAATTTCAGCCATTCTTTTAAAGTCCCGAAGCAGTTGAGGATCATCCAGCATGCTAACAGAGTACCAGTTAAAGCCCTCACACAAGAGGTGCCAACACACCGGAATTCAGTCTACTACATGTTGCAACATCTGGTTGAGCAGTACAGACTGATCACAGACTTTGTCTGTCACAGTCTGCACGTCTCTTACCACCGTAGGTTGCAGTACTTGGAGGAACGCCTGGTTTCTTACTGGTTCTGGACTGGCCAAGATAAGGTGGACCCTTTCTAGTAGCCACGGTGCTGCCGTCTAGAAAAAACGCCAAGGCAGACTGTACCCTCCAGAAGAAGTCCCAGAGGAAAAACCCAAGTAATGGGAAAAAAACTCTATCACAGGAACTCCTGAAAAAGAGGAAAAAACAATGAAAAAAGGCAAAAATAACAGAAGACAATTCTTCAGGGAAGAAGCAGGAGGGTGTAGAAAGCTGGAAACAGGAGTGAGGATCTCCATGAAGACGGAAGTGTTTGTAACGCAAGGAAGGAAGGAACTGCAGTGCTTCTATACAATGACACAGGAAGTGACAAAACAGGAAGAGCGCACAACACCATCTTGGATTGGGAAAGACCACATAGAAATTAATTGGAAAAAGACCAAGTAGAAAAGGAAAAGGAAAAAGGCATGCTGGGAGGACAAAACATCAAGGAAGAAGACAATATGAAGACCAAGAAGAAAGAAGAAATGAAGAAAGAAGAAAAAAGGAAGAAAAAAGAGAAAGGACCCAAGGAGGTAAGTGGAAGGGAAAGTCAGGGAGGCTGCCAGGGGCTGCATCGTGACCCAGAGCACGAAATGTGCCACACCGCAGCAAGAAACACTGAACGGGCACAAAAAATGCAGACTGAGGGCCTGACCACAGTCCGAAAAATGGACGCCTTGGTAGTCCATGGCATCACAATGTCCTTCAAAGAGGAGGGAATAAAACTGGGAAATGCATGACCATGGAGGCGGACAAATGGACCCTAGTCAAAGGCTTGACACAAATGCTTCTTCCTTTTGAGGCTTCACAAGGGAAGTCAGGAAGCAGGACAGTACGATGAGCCAAGCTATCCCATTGTTGCATCTGCTACAAGACCAATTAACAAAAGTATTGCAAAGGTTCACTGGTGAGAAAGGCAACAGAGAAGCACAAGCATTGGTTGAGAGTTTAATCCTTCTCTTGGCTATTAGGAAAAGGCTGAAAAGAGAGATTGTGTCCACCAAACAGTACATCTGTGCCATAATACTTGAGCCACAGTACACAAAAATACTGGCCACTTTCATTCCTTTTTCACAAGGGGATGTTTCACTATTCCAGACGTGGATTGTTGAGCAAGCGAGAGACCTTTAAGAGGAATATCAGGAAATTAGAGTCCCTGGCAGAAGTCTTGGTGTGCAGCCTCTAACCTTCTGAAAGAGCATCGCTGTTGTCTCACAGCAGGCAACACCAACACCAGCGAAAACACCAGCAACAGAAGAATCAGACCCAACCTCGGCGTGGTTTCAGGTGGCAGGGCTTAAGTTCAATGCAGAGGTGAAGGCAACAGAGGGGAGCAAGGAGCAGCAAAAATGACTTTTCAGAGGATGGTCCAAGACTATCTAGAAAACCCAAAAGAGGTCTACTTGTACCAAAACCCATTGGTCTATTGGTATGGGAGGATATGCTGACCAGAACTACGCAGGCTAACAGTAAAGTATCTGGCTAGTCTGGTAGCCAGTGTGTCTGCTGGGCATCTTGTCAGTGCAGCTGTTGCAGTTGTCACAGTCAGAAGGACAGTCTCTTTCCTCAAAACATGGTGATATTGACCATGATTAGAATGAACCAACACTTGATACCACATGATTACACTGTGCCTGAAATAACACAGGAGGAGGATGAGGGCAATTGGTCGGACTCGTGCTTTAGCTGACCAACTTCTGGGTGAATCCCGAGTGTGAGGGCAAACTCTACTTCTTTGACTGAGTAGGCCACAATAGAACTTTCAGATTATTTATAGTCAAGCTGCTTTGACCAAAAAAATGGACATAGCTAGAGGAGCATTATATATTTTATGTTGATTTATGCAGCCTCACCATTCATTCATATGTATGGCTGGATTGGATTTGGACCAGTGTGCAATAGTGTATCACTGTGCTTCAATTAGAACAGGTAACTATTGAACCAATGAGTGATATATATTGAGTGAGTGTGAGTTATGTCACGTGGTGGCAGACAGTGAGGGTGTTCAACTAATTGGTGAACTTCATTTAGATGATTTACAATGTTTGGGAGCTGAAGGGTGAAGGTGATTGTCGCTTTCACACTTAGCTAGATTTACTTGCATGTTCCACTCCTTGCAGTAACTTTTTTCGGGTTCTTCAGAAACTAGAACAGTCAGTTTAGTTAACAAATATAACTCTACACAAAAGGCACAAATTATTTTTCTCTTCTCGTTTACCAATAGCAGTGTACTACAGGTCAATATCTCTCTATCTTATTTGGATCAGGAGTTGGACTGATTTGTTTCTCTGAGAAAGAGTCAGGAGGACTCAGGGTGGGACTACCTCAACAGCCAGAAGAAGGAGGTAATCTACTTCAAAGGGAAACCAACATGATGATGACTGTAAGAGACCTACTGAGTCCTGCGGTTTGGTGAAAGAGGTGGGTTGATTCGGAAATGCGTAGTAGCTAGTGTGCTAGCTCAAATACCAAACTCTTTTATAATGTGGTTATGGTTGGGGGGCTGTAACTGGGGACAGACATGTGGATGTCAGTCACCCTAATCATCACATGATAGATCCACTCGGCTACATGTTATGACAGTTTTGAGATTGATCAGCCAGGTACATGCAGCTACTTGTCTCTGATTGGTTGTAAAATTACTCTCAGTTATTTGCACAAACATGAGTCATCATGAATGATTGCAGCAGCATATGTTCTTGCCCTGCCTCATTGTCCACTCCTCATGAAGTTTACCTTCTGACATTAACATGAAAGGTGAAAGCTCCATAACATTCATGCTACTTACCTTCCTGGACTGCTGAGCCAGACATCCAAGACGGACATCCCTCAGAAGAATGCAGATGCACCACCCAATTTGCAGTTAATATGGAGTTTTATTTTTCTTTTAACTTTCATAATTTTTAGAATGGTGTGGGTAACAGAACAATTAAATATATAATCACCTAGGTCGACTGGGCTGAAGAACTCTTTGCAATGCATTTAATCAAACTGTGTCCGTCATTTCTTCCACAACAGATTTGATGATGTGCTGCTCATTGACCTGATGAATATTGTTGTTGTGTGATGTTTGTCTTTGTCACACCTTTCCTCAACTCCCCATTCCCATTCATTCATCAAACCCCTAACCTTCTTTCCCAAGGATTGTGTGATGTATTGAGGTGTGACTTATTTTCTCCATAAATGGGTCACACACTTGGTGGGGTGGATGTAATGAAAGCACACCATCTCACTGAGGGATCTTCTTACCTGAACAACATAATAGCCCACATCAACTCCACTTACACACCCAGGCATACAAAAATCACTTATTCATCACAGTGCATAATAGTATATGTCTGATTCTGTTCCAGAGTATTTTGTCATGGTGGTCTGTCCTCAGACATTCATCATAAACCCACTAACTCTGTGTTTTCTCTTTCAGTCTCATTACCTGTGATGGATAAATAATCTTTCTGCTTAATCCAACAGTTGGCGTTTATCTCATTGGAATAGGTGGAAGGTGGAAGTGGGACTTCACTTCATAATTGTGATGTACTCCCTGGTAGCACAAGAAGAGAACAGTAATTCCACCACCATTAATAAGACCCCTTTGGGAATCCCTGCAATATGATTTGCGAAGATTTTTGAGAGGCAGAATTGCCTAATCAATTCAGGTAAGAAACAACTAGACAAACTTGAAACTAGTAGTTAAGTTGTTCTTTGGAAGAAGAGATAAATTACATTTTTGTCTATGTTGGCAGACCCCCTACACAGGTGACAGGACAAGGGCATTTACTACACTAAGTGCTACTATACTACTGTCTAATTGATTGGTGGCTGGGTAATGTAAAAACTCAAGTGAAACAGAATTAAATTAAAAGTTTTTCTGTTCACATACAGTGTCATCCTCGTGGTAGGGTATAACTGGACTGCAGGAAGATGTAAGTAACATACAGAAAAATAATACTAGGAGTAAATAATATATGGCAAAGGACTTAAGGTAGAGAAAGTTTAGGGGGAACAACGGTACACTCAGCAATGCTACAATACATTATACTATGCCACTTAGCAGTCAAAAGATATATAATGAATAATGACAAAGAAAAAAAGTAAAACCCATTTCTCTTTAGAACCTACCTTCTCCACCCACAACAGGCCCACTCCCTTCCCAAGCCAAAATGTCCCAAAAAGTCAAATTTAAAAAAAAACAGTTTCCCCAACTTTTTTCCACTGTCATCAAAACAGAAAATCAGTAAAAAAAGGGCCTTGAGGGAATTAAGTACCTGGGCCAACTCCTACTGCCCTTGACGGAACAGTGCCATCTCATGTATATGGTGTGACAGCCATTGGAGGATGTGGTGTAGGAGTGGTGTGTTACATGATCTGAGGAGGGGAGGGTGGTGGTACGGGTGGCAGTGGAGGACCCCGGCTGCAGGCGGGCATGGCCAAGATGCAGGTGGGCCTGGCTGGTGGATTCACATACTGGCCTGGATTCAGCCTGTACTTCTTGCTCCTCAACTTCCAGGGCCATCAGTCAGCAATAATCTGCAGCCACTACCTCAAACCTGTGCTGTCGCAGCTGCGTGGCTATGTCCTGCCATGTTGTTAGGTGGGCCTGTGCCTGTGCTGGTGGCTGCAGCCTGTCACCCATTTTTATTTGGATGTGATGATTGATGATATTGGTAGTTGCACTAGTCAGTCACACGCAACCTAGGCCAAACTTTTCCCATCCATGCATCACATTATAGATGGGTAATCAATCATAGCACTGACTGCAAGAAGTACTTTTAAGCCAGAACACCTGGCTATATAATCAAAACAAAGAAAAGAAAATTGATTTTTTTAAAGGATTTAATTGATGGTGAAACCGAACACCCAAAGTGTGTGTTAAAAAATTTGGATTACCTTTCCTGCCATTAATGAGCGAGGCATGTAAGTATGTGAGCTGCTCAATTAATGCTTGACTATACAACATAAATAAATAAAGCCATGCTGGCGGGTCGGGTAAAGTTATTCTCCAGCATGTTTTTGGGACAGCCTAGCTGTAGTATGTAATGAGAATTTATAATTCCAAATGGCACTGCTCTTCTCTAACTCATTCTTCATTCTTCCATCTACTACCCTAGTTTCAAATTTAGGTTATAAACTTAGGCCAGTAGGCTGTCAGATGGGGCCCGCTTGGCAGATAATGGATATTCCACCACTGTATTACAGTAGGCAGGGCATAGAAGTATATGATGAACTACAGAGCAGTGAATGGAATCTTTTTTTTTTCACAGAGATTTCCTTCCACAAAAATCTAAATCAAGCCTTTAGTCCCACGTTACACCCAGTCCTCCAAAACAGATTATGCTCAAGAAATACCTTCACTTGGCAGTGGCGAAAATTAGTCCACAGGGAGGTAAGTTATAGGGACTAGGCTAACTATGGAATGATTGGCTGTGTGTGAAGAAATGATCATGTACTATGGATAGTTTCCCTCCCATCAATCAATGTAAAGAAGAACTTCAAAGACACATTAATTGATGGGAGGAAAATATTGGAAGCGTCAATCTGTAATTGAAGTTAGATAACTTAACTTGGGCAGAGAAATGTGGCACAGACATTACATGCTGAGACAGAATTTCATTTTTTTAGGTGGGCTGGGACAGAAAGGCAGAATGATGAAGGGAAGCACTAGTAGGTGATTAAATGGGCACTGGGAAAGGGAAACACACCTTGTGTATTGCAGACTTTGGGTCTGATTTGGATATTGGCGGATGAGTTAATACCATCACAAAGGTGATGGATATCCCGTCCACTGGAATCTAAATTCAATCATATCCTGTTGGATTTAGATTTTAGTGGACGGGATATCTGTCACCGCTGTGAAGGAGTAACTCGTCTGCCAGTATATATATCAGGCCTTTAGTTCTATTGTGCCGCTGAGCCACAGCAGACACACATGAATTCAATCACTCTTTGTGCTCATTGCAACAGCACATAAGAAATTACACTGCGCTGCAGTTTTTGGTGGTGACAAAATTCCAAAATTCCAAAAGCATGGACTGTTCCATGGAGGTGATGGGCGGGATACCTGCCTCTCTTTACCAGTAGTTGTACATTGCCAATTAAAAAGCAAAGTGACTTACAACTTGTCCCTGCCACCACTGGGACAACATTTCCCTCTCCCTTGTCACTTGCACCTCCACCAACATACCCACTGAGACGGTAGTGTTGATGATGCTCTCAGCACCTGGTGAAAAACATAATGCACCCTCTTTAGATACCAGATAGCAGACCTAAGTATTTGTTTTGCACAAGATACAACAGCAATACCTCACAATATTTCTATCAAAAGTAATCAATTTTATAGGTTTGTCTTATTTATTGCTTGTCAACATTTTAAAAAACAGGTAGCCATTGCATCAACCATAAAAAAACACCTTTTGGGATCGGGTTTAGGAGGATTCATGAATACAGGAAAGGCATAAGGTAAGGCTATGATTCTAAAAATGGATAAGGGATAGAATGGAATGCAAAAAATAGCATATGAGTTCTGAATGTGGTATTTCATTTCTGCCATGCTGCACTTTCATGGAAACTGCTAGTATAATACAACATTGTGGGTCCATGACCATGATGACTATTCTGTCTCTGCCTCTGTACTTCTCAATTGTTTGTTTGATCAAGAAAACAACCAACTGTGACTAGAGTACTTATTTAGCCTGGCTGAGCAATACTTACATTCCCAAAAATGTTACATGTATTTATGTTCACGGAAAAAACAAAAGTTGTAGGGATGTAATAATTAGGTTCTCAATTTACATACACAAAACCATACAAAGTCAGCTGTTATGATTAGAGTTATTTCAAGTAACTATAACTTGTGCCCCAAGGTAACTATAACTCATGCCCTGTAATGCACAGTTTTGTCAGCACTAATTTTATTGAAAATCTGCAGTTATATTATGAATCATGTCATGGAAGATGTCATTACTAATGTAAGTAAGTAGGAGTGCATGGCAAGTGTGTGAGTTATAGTTACCTTGGGGCACATGTTATAGTTACTTAAAATAACTCTAACTATAATAACTGGATTTCTATGGTATTGTGCATGCAAATTCAGAACCTAACTATAATGGCCCTGTAACCTTTGTTTTTTTCAGTGAGTTTCTAAGTTTTAAAAAATTATATTTCCTTACTATAATGTCCTTGTAACCTTTGTTTTTTTCAGTGAATTTACAAGGGTTTCTTAATGTTAAGTAATATTGAATTACCTTACGTTAATCGAACCCTCGCCGTGCACTTTCCTGGCCTGAGGCCCGGACATATGGATATGCACCCATAGGCCCAACCCTGCGCAGTGCATCACCTTTGGCTGTGTGCAGCAGGGGATGGCATCAGGGCCTAGCCACAGGAGGGGCCCTGTGACCAACTCCCTGTAGGTATCAAACCCCGTGCCACTAAGGCCTTCACCCAGATGGACAGGGCTTCTAGATCATTTTGTGCATTTGCATACTCGTAGTAGTTAAAAGGGAGACTGACGTCCTCTGTTTGCAACAGTAGAGGACAAGAAAAAACCCACTCATCACAGTCACTACAGAAGATATTGTGCTCCGAAAGAGCAATGATGCATTCACATCCATCAAGGATTTCAGATAATTTTTCAATGTGAAACTGCAGACAGAACAGTCTTGCTTTGCCTTGGCCAAAAGCAAAAAGTTAGGATGATTTGAACTTTACAGAATCAGAGCTTCAACTGGGGCACCAGCATTGTTTACTTTTGTAAGTGCCTCCTCGTGAGGCTTAATGTCTGTAAAATAAGTGTCAATGCCAGAATGGATCATGAGCTGCTTAGAAGAGGCCACACTTTTGTGCAAAATGTCTACTCAACTGGAATACTTCCTGCTGGCTAATTAGTAAGTGCTACTCCATTGGATAAAATGTAAAGTGCATATTCCTCACTACAGCCGTATAATGCACCCCCAGGTAATAATATAAATATAAATATATATCTATATCCCGGTCAAGGACACATGCCAGCTGTGCGTCAGCTGCTGCTAGGTGTGAGTGATTCTGGTACTGCATCACTCACACTGCCGCACCCTCACAGCAGCTGATGCTACCATAGGGCATAGCCCTTGCCTGGCTCACCACCTGCTGCTAGCATTTAGGGGAGGTGGAGCTGCATCCAAAGAATTAGTGCTGCCACCTCCAACTCAATAATGCTGGGGTGAGACTGCACCCTATCTCTTCTGCACTGCATGCATGGGGTCTGGGTGCCACCCGTGTTGCCTGCTCCTGATGTAGAGGAAGAGTCAAGAAGGAAGGAGGGGACTGAAGCAAAAAACAGAAGGGTAGACAGTATAGGCCAGGAAAGGAATAAGGGTTAAACAAAGTACAAAAAAGTTGACAAAACGTAAAATAAACACAAAAATAAATACAGGAACAATGGCACAAAAAGAAACTATAGAAAATGTGTTGGGATGGAGGACTAGGAAAGAGTAGATGGGGTTGGAAGTCTCTAGATAGAAAAGGTAAAAGCAGCCAGCAAGGAAAGACAGAATCAAACAAAACAAAATGGTTGTACCACTGCAGACCCCGTGGTGCAGTTCGTTTTCAGTGTGAAACACACTACTTGCTTGAAAAATCAGCACAAAGGGGTATTTTCCCACCCGTTTGCAGAGTTTCATGAAATCTGACAGAGGTTTTTTGGAGTTCCGCCCAGGCCTACTGTACATTTGTTCCATTTGGAAATCCAAACACATGTATAATATCCAACCACTTTCTTTATTTCAAATGCTGGGGTACCTTACTTCAATATTTTCTGACCCTCTCTTGGCTTATGTGCTTTCTTGGTTTTACATTGTGTAAATACTCCACCCATGTTATACTTATTCAAGCTCAGCACAACTTAAAAAGTCAAAAGAACACTAAACATAAACTTAGCAAACAGCAACCAATCACAGCGTGGCTCTATTTAAGTTTAACCTATTGCAGCACAGATATACTGACTAACAACTAATCGGAGTGCTGCTGGTAGTGACATCTCACTAATTACAGGCTGAACAGTCAATCACAGTGCTGGTTTCAATGCTGGTTTCTTGGTGAGCAGGGAAACAACCACATACCACAAAAACCCTTTAGAAATTGATAAACTTCTTGTCTGTGTATCCTAGAAAGGAAAATAAATCAGTATTTCACAAGCTAGAATACTCTTGACCGTAGAAACATGATTTCAAGAACAATGAAGGAAAGTAGTACAAGAAAACAAAGTTGAAACCTAAACACCTTACAGAGTTCTTGATAGGCAAACACATGACCAGCAGAACTCTCCTTACTTAATGTACTACACTCATAGTAACACAACTTAATCTCTCAAACCTGAAAAAGGAAAATTCATTAGTACAGGTGCCTATCAGTTTGTAAGCAGCACTTCGCTCTACACAGCAAAATATAGAAATGTAGACAAGGTGACAATAACTCAAGATCTTGGATTTTCGACTGAATCCGATAACCAACTTAAATCCCATATAAACAAAATAACATTAAATGGGTTTACAAACATCAAAACAGTGATTAATCTACAAGTTGAAGCCACAATCATCACATAACCATTTCTTAAGGTAAGAGAAATCTTCCATTTGCCACCTCAGCAACTGCACTCCAGAGATATGAAATACAAATGAAACATTTCTTAAACAATTGCTCATACAACTAATATCAACACATCTCCAGCGGACCTCCTTGAAAATTATATTTTGAGTACGTCATGAAAGCCTAGTTCACAACACAGGCTTTCTAACAAATGGTGTACATCGGTATCAGTTTGACATCATTCACTTGATGCTCCACAGAAACAAGAGGAGAGATGGCTTTTCATGCAACACTGATTGGAAGGGGGGAATGAGCTGGGGAAGTTGATCATAACACTAAAAACTGCATCCATTTTATCATAATGGTGTTCTAAATAAAAATGTGGCAAAATTATTCGTAGCATTATTCATGCTTCTAAATGACCTAGTAACTTGTTTCAGATACAATTTCATCACTTTATTGGTTCCAACTCTATGCATCATTAAAACTCTAATATTTCAAAAATAATGTTTGCGCCTTTGCACATTTTGCATATTTAAAAAAAAGCTTTAACAAAACCTTAAACTGAAAGTGAAAAGTTCCCAGAATAATTGAAGGAATTCTTTTTCTGAGAGATGTGATGGCAACAACTTGTCAAGACCCTCCCTAATTGGCATTTCAGATGGACAGCTGAGTATGTTGAGGATTGATGACGAAGGATGAACTTATGAAAGTTCTGCTGCAAAAGGGTGAAGCTGGCATAAAAAGGGGACGTGTTATCCAGGACTGGGGAGAAGATTAAAAAGTTCTCCTGAGTGCTAAAATGATGAAGTCTTTACAGTTAAGGATGAGCTTAGTAAAATGCTGTGAAAGTTGGATTGGCAAGGGGTCAATCCTACCATCCACTTTTCAAATGGAAGAAACAACATCAGGGATTTGATTAACAAGAAAACACATAGGTGGTCATTATGACCCTTGTGGTATTATGACCGCCAGGGCCAAAACGACGGGAGCAGGTGTATTTTGGCCGCGGCTGTAACGCCGCGGTTGCACCGCCGGGACCGGCAGTTTACCGCCACAATGGCCCCGGCGGATGTAATCCGCCAGGGCAGCGCTGCTTGCAGGGCTGCCCTGGGGATTATGACCCCCTTACCGCCAGCCTGTTTCTGGCGGTTTGCACCGCCAGGAAGAGGCTGGCAGTAAGGGGTGTCCTGGGGCCCCTGGGGGCCCCTGCACTGCCCATGCCACTGGCATGGGCAGTGCAGGGGCCCCCTAACAGGGCCCCGGCCAGCTTTTCACTGTCTGCATGGCAGACAGTGAAAAGCGCGACGGGTGCAACTGCACCCGTCGCACGGCCGCAACACCGCCGGCTCCATTAGGAGCCGGCTCCTATGTTGCGGCCTCATTCCCGCTGGGCTGGCGGGCGCAAACTTGGTTTGCGCCCGCCGGCCCAGCGGTAATGTCATAATGGGGGCCGCCTGAGTGCAGCCGCATTGGCGGGCGCATGCCGGTTACCGCCTGGCGGGCGGCAGTAGCTGCCCGCCAAGGTCGCAATGACCCCCATAGCGAGCAAAGAATTTGATAGAAGGTATGTTATGCTCAGGTTCGGCGCGCGCTGCTGCGTGCCGAACCCGGACTGCCTCGGTCGCGTCTAGTGGCTCGAGCGAGGCAGAACGGCAGTTGAACGGAGCTGAACTCGCAGAAGAGACGCGGTTTTGGCGCTCTTCATTGCTTAGGGATTTAAGAATAAAGACAACACAAAACGCTACATCGGTGTCTCCAGTGTTGAATATAACAACTCTTTTGTGGCGACGAGCTGGTTTTCTACTACGCGTGCATCGTGAGGAAATAAGGACTATGGGGGTCATTCAGACCTTGGCGGACGGCGGAGGCCGTCCGCCAAGGTACCGCCGACAAATGACCGCACCGCGGTCAAAAGACCGCGGCGGCCATTCAAACAGTTCCGCTGGGCCGGCGGGCGCTCTCCAAAAGAGCGCCCGCCGGCCCAGCGGAAATGCCCCTGCAACGTGGACGCCGGCTCAGAATTGAGCCGGCGTAGTTGCAGGGGTGCGACGGGTGCAGTTGCACCCTTCGCGTATTTCAGTGTCTGCAAAGCAGACACTGAAATACTTTGTGAGGCCCTCTTACGGGGGCCCCTGCAGTGCCCATGCCATTGGCATGGGCACTGCAGGGGCCCCCAGGGGCCCGCGGCACCCCCTACCGCCATCCTGTTCATGGCGGGTTTCCCGCCATGAACAGGATGGCGGTAGGGGGTGTCTGAATCCCCATTCCGCCGCCATGGAGGATTCAATGGGGCAGCGGTAAACCAGCGGGAGACCGCCGGTTTACCCTTTCTGACCGCGGCTGAACCGCCGCGGTCAGAACGACCCTTGGGATCACCGCCAGCCTGTTGGCGGTGCTCCCGTGGTCGGTGACCGCCAGGGTCAGAATGACCCCCTATATTCATTGGCACTTTCTTCGTGGGAGGCGTCCTACACATCATTTCTCTGAAGAAAACAGGCGTATTCTGGGCATTTCCTTCCGGAGGTTTGTGAATCAGCAAGTATAGAACGTGTACTTATTTGTACTGGAAATGGCCATTTCAGGGGCCATTTTGGAAGTATTTCTTGCATGAACCTTTACTGAATTATATCACCAATAGAATTTTATTGTTACATTGTTCAAAGCACATTGACTGTGAACGTCTCGCCTGGTTTTAAGTAATGCAGTCTGTCAATCCCCCACCACCGTTCTTGGAAACTCCTGGGGCTCCTCCTATTCCATGGAGACAGTGGTTTGATGGCTTTGAAACCTACCTGGGTGCCATAGGAGCCTCTCGTTTTCGTCCTGAAACAAAGAAATGTTTGCTTTTACATTCATTGGGGTATGAAGGGAGAGAGTTTTTCAAACACTTACCTGAGCTACCGCAATTTGATGAAGAAGAACTAGATGAATATTTGATGACTACAAAAAAATTGTCCACAAGATTTGACGTTTTACCTAGTCTAGTAGTTTTGCGGCACAAATTCTTCAAGCGTCAGCAATTTCAAAGCGAGGATGTTGATGCATATGTCAGTGCTCTAAGACAACTGGCTTCCAAGTGTGAATTTCGGGATTTTCAAGACCAACTCATAAGGGACCAGTTCTTTGGTCATTGTTCAAATAAACATATTCAGCAGAAATTACTCACCAGGGGAAATCCAACGTTGGATGAGGCTATCAAAGTAGCCAAGAGTGTGGAGCTTCCCCAGATCTCTTTGATGGAACTTTCTTCTAGCGCTACTGTGAAGGGTTCGGATCCTCTTCATGTCAGTGTTGTTACAAAAAGGGGTGCGGAAAAGAATACTGATATGAAGAAGAGTGACATTCTTTTTTTTTAGATCTTCGAACATTTGTTTTAGATGTGGTAACATGCCTCATTTCAAAGATGGCAAGTCTTGTCCTGCAAAGAACGTTATGTGTAGAAAATGTGGTAAAGTTGGTCACTTTGCTAGAGTCTATCAATCCACTAGTAATAAGCAAGCTAATGTCACATGCATAGTGGAGGACGAGGAAGAAAATAGAGAAGAATCTTTTGTAAAAGCCTTCCAAGACATGATTGTGGTGGTCACAGATAAAGTATTAGGGGTCAAGGAACATAACCAATGCATAGATCCCATGGTGGATATTTGGGTTGGTGATAAAATGCTTCGCTTAATGGTGGATTCTGGTGCACGCATTACTATGATTTCATCAGATCTGTTCCATAATACTTGGGGTGACAGAAAGTAATTCCCTCCTGATAGGTCTCCGGTCTCGTATGAAGGCAGGAAAATTGAGTTAGAAGATTACATAGAAGTCAGTTTAGTATTCAAGGGTCGGAAGATTTTTGGTAAAATATATGTGGCTTACAAGGGTTTGAACATTTTGGGGTGGTATCATCAGGGTTTGTTTGGCATGGTGCTGAAACCTGGAACTAAAGAGCAGGTTTTGGTGGTGGAGTGTGCAGATTCCAAGACACCGTTTGAGGATGAGTTTCCTGGTATTTTTGCCCAGGGTTTGGGGAAGATTACAGGATTCAAGCATAGAATAAAGGTTAAGGATAGGGCCATTCCTGTAAGACATAAAGTCAGGTAAGTACCATTCAGTTTAAGAGAAGATCTTAAATCTGAATTGGACAAGCTTCAACAGAATGGTGTAATTGAGCCAATTGAGTCCAGTTTGTGGCTTTCTCCTTTGGTTGTTGCACATAAACGTAATGGAGACCTGCGTTTATATGTGGATCTCAGGAGTCTCAATAAGGAAATATGGGTAGACTCGTATCTCTTACCCAAGATCAGTGACCTACTTGAAGGGCTCAGGGGCTCAGTATGGTTTTCAAAGATTGATCTGGCGTCTGCATATCACCAGGTTGAACTGGATGAGGATTTGCGCCATTACACCGCTTTCAATTCACCCTTTGGCACTTTCCAGTTTTGCAGGATGCCATTCGGGTTGGCTTCTGCGGCATCAGCGTTCCAACGCATCATGCACAAAATGTTGGGGGAAATCAAAGGTATTTTAATCTTTCAGGATGATGTGTTGATTCACACAAGGGGTTTAGAAGATCACAATGAGAAAATTAGATCAGTGTTTAAAATGTTTCAGTCCTTTGGCGTCTGTGTAAAGAAGGAAAAGTGTGAGTTTTATTTTAAAAAATAGAATTTTTGGGCCATTGCATGTCTGGGGAAGGTATTACACCTCGTCCTGGGTTAGTAAAGGCGATTGTAGATTCCCCTAACCCTAAAGATAAAGATGAGTTACGATCTTTTGTTGGCATGTGTGAATACTATTCAAAGTTCATTTCCAACTATGCTAGCAAAATGAAAGTTTTGTCCAATATGCTCAAAAGCAAAGTTCCGTTTAAATGGGACAGTGAATGTCAAACCATCTTCGAAAGTGTGAAGCAAGAGTTGGTAGACGCCAGACCACTGAGTCCTTATGACCCCAGCCAATTGTGTACTATTACGGTGGATGCTAGTAGGTATGGGTTGGGGGCTGTGTTGTCGCAAGGTCTAGGAAAAGAGGAGAAAATTATTAGTTATGCTTCTAGAGTCTTACGTGATCCTGAATTCAATTATTCAGTGATTGAAAAAGAGTTGCTAGCATGTTATTGGGCTAGCGAAAAATTTAGGAGTTATGTATGGGGCAGAAAATATGTAATTCAAACAGATCATAAACCGTTGGTTTACATTTTAAATGGTGATAAAATTAACTATACGACTCCTCGTATCACACGCCTCACCACAAAATTGTTGCAGTATGACTTTCAGGTCAAGTATATTCTGGGAAAAGACAATTTCACAGCAGATTTTCTATCTCGTCTACCTATAAGTGAAGAAAGTAATCTTGATTTGGAAGATGATGTGGAAGATTGTTTCATAGCTGCAATTGATGCTGATGAGTCCAAAGTGTGCACTGAGACTGTGTGGAGGGAGGCTGAAAGCAGTGATGAGGTGTTGTCCATTGTTAAGCAGCATATAATCAATGGTTGGCCTAAAGAAAGAAATGTGAATCCTGAAGTTCAGCCATATGTCAAGGTGGGTGATGAATTGTCAATTGAAAATGGAATCATTTTGAGGAATGATAAATGTGTTCCCCCATGTGGGATTCGTACAAGGTTGGTGGACCATGCTCATGAGGGTCATCTTGGTGCCACTATGACTAAGAGACGTGTTAGAGCTCACTATTGGTGGCCTTCTATGGACAAGGATGTAGAAAGAGTGGTTGGTGGGTATGTGATGTGTAATGGTGCAGAAAAAGGGTTGAAGATTGCAAAACCTCCATTACAACCCATATCGTTACCGGACAAGGCTTGGGTCGAAGTTGGGGTCGATATGGTTGGACCTTTCAATTTTCTCCCCATCCAGATGCGTTATGCTTTTGTTTTAATGGATTATTACAGTAAGTGGCCAGAAGTGCTTTGTTTTGCAAAGCCTACTGCTGGTAGTGCGATTCAGTTTCTCAAAGAGATTTTTTGGAGGGAAGGTTTTCCGGAAACCTTGATTTCGGACAATGGTGTACAGTTTGTGGGTTATGACATGGAAATGTTTCTGAGAGAATCTGGTGTGAAACATTTGAAAAGTTCTCTATACCATCCTCAAACGAATGGTTTAGTAGAGAGAATGAATAGGGTGGTTGTGGAGTGTATCAAATGGGCTAAAGCGAGTAAACTGGATGTGAAAGAAGCGGTGAATTCGATGTTGTGGTTCTATCGCACCACTCCACATTCTGTGACAAAAATGTCTCCTTTTGAACTGCTCAAAGGAAGACGTAGCACCTCAAGGCTGTTTCCAGCGTGGTTAGCCAGAGCTGTCTCTGGTAAAATTCCTGATTCTGTGAACAAGGACGGGGTGATGGGTGAAGTAAAAAAAAATCAAGAGAAGGTAAAAGCTAGGTATGACCTGAAGAATTCTACAAAAAAACTCTCATTCCAACCTGGAGATCTGGTGCGCGTCAAGTTACAGACATTTGTGAGGAAAGGGGAAGCCTACTATGGTTCTCCTGTGAGGGTAAAGAAAGTATGTGGTAATGCCATCATGGTTGAGGGTGGTCAATGGTGGAATATGGGGAAGGTTGTTAAGGTTAAGGATGTTGGGTACCATGGAGTGGAAGGAAGTGACTCCTCTGGGTCAGAGGGCATTCATCAGGAACACAAGGTGTTAGACAATCATTTGTTAGAACCCAACACTTTGAGGAGGTCTGTCCGTGTGAAACGGGTTCCGATCAAACTCAGGGAACATCATAGTATTTAGCAAGTATATTTTAAGTTTTTTTATCTCATGGACACACTGATATGATTGTTAAGTGTTATGTAATGAATAGGTTATCCAATGCTTTTATGTTTTTCGTTCTTATTTATGTAAGTTGTTCTTTTTGTTAAAAAAAAAAAAGGGAGATAATATGTTATGCTCAGGTTCGGCGCTTGCTGCTGCGTGCCGAACCCGGACTGCCTCGGTCGCGTCTGGTGGCTCGAACGAGGCAGAACAGCAGTTGAACGGAGCTGAACTCGCAGAAGAGACGCGGTTTTGGTGCTCTTCATTGCTTACGGATTTAAGAATAAAGACAACAAAAAAAGCTACCTCGGTGTCTCCAGTGTTGAATATAACAAGGTACTTCTTTATATCCCAAAGAAAGATACACAAAAAATGGCTAAGAACACCTAGCAGGCAGGTGTGATGGAACATGAATACAAGAGTCACATAGATACACAGGTTATCTACCAATTATTTAATTATCAAAAAGGAACGATTAAAAGAAGAAAATATACTGCTTGCCTCTTCACATTGGAAAAAGGCAGGTACAAAAGGGCTTTGACTCTGGCACTGGTGTCCCATGACACTAGTTGGCTCTAGCTGTACCACATTCCTGCGTAGATCATTTCATTATGTTGAAATATATTCTACAGAGCAGCAAGTGAATTAATGGACTGCCATGTAACACATGTAGGTCCTTTGTATTACCAATAATAGGAGAGCTGGAAATTAGCTTGGAGGGCCTTGAGGGTTCGCCTCATTCAAACCATGGTGCCACAATCATCAAGCGGCACTATGTGATAACTACAATGAAAATGCAAATGCAAAATGTACATAGTTTATTGGAAGAGGATGGTGACTAGTGCTATTGGGACTTTTTGTTGAGTTCACTGGGAATAAAGGGTAAGAGTTTGTGTATATATAGTGCTCTATCAAATGTATCAATAATGCAGAATAATCTAATTATTCCTTTTACTATGTTATTTCTTCAGGTCAACTTCTCTTAAATAAATCTATAACATGAGAAGAGGATCCTGTGTGAAAAAATCCAAAATGGAGACATTCTCTAATATTCCTTTTTTTTCATTTTCCAACATAGAATATTTTGGCTTCTTTTTCTAGAAAGCCTTTCATGAATGACAACACTTTGATCCAGATAGCAAAGGTCCTGCAACACTAATCGTTTGCAGGAAACATAAGGATACCATACCTTTTATGCATGTATTGAAGCAGGAGTGTCTCCTGCATGGGTAACACATGTCCTCCTGCTCTGAGTCCCAGCTGCATGTGAAAATGGTATCCTGACTTATTCTGGCCTTCACGCCACACTAATATACCATGAGGACAGGGGCCTAGGCTTTTCTGTGGCAACTCAAGGTCCTGGACCTGTCCTGTCAGCTGGAGTGGCTCTGCAACTGTGCCCTCATATTGGGCAATGAACTACTTTCATTGCCCTGGGTATATCACATAAAGCACGGTGGCAGCATATTGTTTTTTGGTGAATTTATGATATGACCAGCAATTTTCTCTGTGTCAGTGAAAGCATACTCTGCTATTCCATCTGAAGTAAAGGTGAGCTGTGATGTGAAAAACAGAACCACATGCTGACATTTCATGAGTATGTAGAGGGTGCATGAATGTCTAGTGTGTGTGCATCACACGTATGGTAGCAGAACTCTGTGTGTTGTATGAATATGAGTACTGAAGCCAGTGGATGTCCCTAGTTTAGCATGATACAAGATGAAGGGTGTGGCTAGCATTGCCAGGCAGGAGAACAATATTGTTTGCATTACTGTGTTTGTATGGAGGCATCCCAAACACTGAAGTGAGGAGGATGGAGAAAGGGCTACCTTTACAAATTCAATGAGAACCTTGTTAGCAAAACAATGCTAATCTGTTGTTACTGATCACAGACATTTGGTAGATGGAAACGGTGAGAGAGAGGTTTTGACCTTTTGTCTGTTTCTCAATACTGCTTCAGGAAGGGGATGACAGCTAGATGCAAATAATTCAAACTTCATTATGGTCATAACTTGGATAAACATAAAATAGGAATCCAATATACCCACTTTATTTCAGTTCAAGGCCCTTTATGACCAAATAAGGGAGTGCCCTCCAGAATACTTGGATGATTTCTGCATGACAGCTACCACCCAGAGTTAAGGGGACATCACCTAAAGTCTGCAAAATGCTGGAGAAGCTGAAGGTCCCATTCAACACCCCTAAAACCCACTTGCTCTTCCTCCTCAGAGGGGGATGAAGAGTGCCTTGTCCTGCAGGAGAACATTAGCATATTACCAGGGTGTAGGACACTCAGTGGTAGCTGACTGTTGAGAAGAAACAAATCTAGTCTTGACCCAAACTCTGCAGGGTCACCTGGTCATTTGTTGCAGCTCAGTTATATAAAGAAGTATTCACCAAGTTGTCACCGTGTGACCATGCGTTCCCACCATCAACCCAAAAGGCAAAGAGCTGCTGCTGCCATTCAAACTGCCCACCCGAGTGGAGCTACTGCATCAGACCCCAAGGCTGTCAGTTCTGAAGATGAAATCCAGCCTGCATCAGCCTGATTGCAGGAATCAGTTGCTGAAAATGAGTGCCTACCTGCATTGGACTTAAGGACTAAAGCAAGGCCACAACTTCTGAAGATTATTGTCATCCTTCATCGACCTCCAGGACTGCAACTAACAAAGATGAGTGTCAATCTGCATCAGTCACAAGGGCCACAAAGACGAATGCTTGCCAGTGTTGGTCACCAGGCTATGACTTCTCACAAGCCGCCTGAGTATGTTACTCAGCACTCCTGATTCTGAATAGGGTTAGACCACTATTCATGGTATCCCACCACAGCACCGCAGTATGAAGATACTGATCGCAATATACTATATATTATGCAAGTGTTTTTGTTAATTTAAAATAGCATTTTCACCTGTCCTTTTACCTTTTGTTTTTTTGTCATTGAATTTCTAAGGTTTTAAAAAAAATATAAAGTAACATATTATTACATTTTCTAACTATAACATCACATTAACCTTTGTTTTTTCAGTGAGTTCCATGTTCTTTTTAATGTAAAGTAAGATGCCCATCAGCATGTTTGGAATTGTAATATTTAATAAAAGTGAATGTGAAGAAATATTTTCAATAAAACCTTGATTTTTTTTGTACACATGTTTAAGTTTTTTTTTCTAAATGTTGTTGGGTGGACCAGGGCTCGGTTGTGCAGCACAATGTATTTTATAGGGGATGGGGGCATTCTCATAATAAGAGGAGGGAGCACAACCCACCCCAACCCTCTATTTATTTCTTGGGGAAGCAGAATGCTGTGTGATCAGCTACTATGGTGACCCCCATCCTGCAGAGCTTGATTGCAGTGTCCCAGGGACCCATCCACGGGACACTGTAGTTCCCTGCCCAGGAGAGTGAGCAAAGGGAAAATAAATCTATTCCTTGCCCGCACTCTCCTGAGCAAGGAACACAACCTTACACCCACCTGCATAATAGCTGTTAAAAAAGCTGCTCTCTCTCGGTTAGGTGCAAAGTAATGGAGGCAGCTTCTGCAAGCACAGAGTATGGTGTTGGCCAGGGCTTCTCCCACACTAGCCAATATTTGAGACATTGTGGGTAATTTATTATTCACTGCTCTTCCAAGGAATGCATCACCCTATGGCACTTATAAGGTATATCTTTTCTTGCTGGTGGTATCCTTAGATGAGGCAGGGGCACCACCAAACATTTTCAGTAAAGTTGTGAGGGAGTGCAGCAGCCCCCAACAACATTAAAAGAACACAGTAGGTCTCCTGAGTCATTGATTCCATGACCGCAGCAGAGCTTACTGTGTTTTTAAAACACTCCAATCTGAGGTTGTATGCTTTTCAGGAGGAGTGCAGGGACCACTAGTGGTTGGTATTATGGCTACATTTTTTGATCTACAAAATGTTTATAGAACCTCAAAGAGCTGCCAGGCGCACACCCCCTTTCCCAAAAATAAACTGGCTGTGGGGGATGGGTCCCAAGGGCTTGGGGAAGGGGGCCACGCACCTTTCTCCCCTCGCTAAAAAAAAGGGAATGAGGTCAATGGAACTTCTACAAGGCTTGGGGAGAGGAAGCTGCATGCCCCGTCGCCATTATATAAATATCGGCCCTGAGGAAGGGGTCCTAGAGGTGCATCGTGGCATCTCTTGACTGCCCACTTTACTAATTACTCTATTTCCTCAGACATGTAGAAGTCACAAGAATGTTTGGGCATACATAAGTCAGAGACGAAAAGTGCCCTTACATGACGGATGCCCATGACATTCTAAGCTGACAACGGGTCAAATGTAATCATTAGCGCCTTTATCGACTACTGTCTTTTTTGCAAGCAATTCAATATTCTGATGCTTGTATAACCATACTTGTATAGACAAAATGAGAGAAGTGCTTACTCAGTGTCTCACAGGCAATTATTGGTGCCTCATAATTGCAGCTGTGCCAGATGAAGGATGCCCCAACAGAAAATTGAATTATATATTGCACTCTAAGTGAAATAACAGCATGTCTAAATATTTTTACTTTTAGGAGACATAGAGGGTCATTCCGACCCTGGCGGTCATGGACCGCCAGGGCCGGGGATGGAGGAAGCACCGCCAACAGGCTGGCGGTGCTTCAGGGGCAATTCTGACAGAAAAGGGGAACCGGCGGTTTCCCGCCGGTTTTCCCCTGCCCCAGAGAATCCTCCACGGCGGCGCTGCAAGCAGCGCCGCCATGGGGATTCCGACCCCCTTCCCGCCATCCTGGTCCTGGTGGTAAAAACCGCCAGGAACAGGATGGCGGGAACGGGTGTCGTGGGGCCCCTGGGGGCCCCTGCACTGCCCATGCCACAGGCATGGGCAGTGCAGGGGCCCCCTAACAGGGCCCCATAATGATTTTCAGTATCTGCCTAGTAGACACTGAAAATCGCGACGGGTGCCACTGCACCCGTCGCACCCTTTCAACTCCGCCGGCTCCATTCGGAGCCGGCTTCATTGTTGAAGGGGCTTTCCCGCTGGGCCGGCGGGCGGCCTTCTGGCGGTCGCCCGCCGGCCCAGCGGGAAAGTCAGAATGACCGCCGCAGTCATTTGACCGTGGTACGGTCTTCTGGCGGTTCCCGCCAGGCGGGCAGCTTCCGCCGCCCGCCAGGGTCGGAATGACCCCCATAGGGCCTGAATACGGTCTTGGCAGAGGGGATTACTCCATCACAAATGTGACGAATATCCCACCCGCCGGATTACAAGTTCCATTATATCTTATGGAACTTGTAATAAGGCGGACGGGATATTTGTCACATTTGTGATGGAATAATCCCCTCTGCCAAGATCGTAATCAGGCCCATAATGTACATTAATTTATCTGTGCCAGTTACTACTCCATCACAATTAATTTACCAGAAAGGTAAATATTATCAAAAGTAATGCTAATATAGTTATATCATTCACTTTACTGCTCACCACACCTTTCTCATTCATCTTGAGTCTGATCTCATCCACCCCTGGATGAACCATTCACCTGTATAAGATGCACAGCCTTACAATAAATCATTTTGTATTTTAAGTAATGTATTCAATATTTATTTTCTCCACGTCTTAAGGTACCAATTAAAATCGCAATAGCAAATCTTTCTCTTCCATAATTTGCTTTGTCTCAGACAAATCTTTTATATTGGGTTTTAAATTCCTAAAAAGCCAAACATCTTTCAAAACAGGAGTTCAGTAGTGCAAAACGTCATGTCTGATGTAAAGTCTGTTAACTATATCAAATGTAATTTTTAGTTCTGAAGGCAGTGATGTTCTCAAACTGGCTTCTGAATAATTTTATCGTAATGAGTAGATCTTCTATTTCTATTTCCAGATTGAAACATATCCTATTGGCCATTCTTCCTTCCATTTTCTTCTTATAAACACAAAAGGTATGAGGATTCCTTCTGGAAAAAGTGCCTATTTTTAACATTCAAGGAAGTTAAGGCCAAATGTACAAAATTCCTATTTTGCATTTCCTAAACAGCAAACCCTAAGAAATCGCTACTTAGGAAATGCAAAATGTAATGTACAAAAATAGAGATTTTCTAATAGTGATTCCTACAGAATTCCTATTAGGAAAATTGCTATTTAAGAAATGCTACACCATTCGTACCTGTGGGCCTAGAGGTCCATAGGTACGAATGGTTTTGCATTTCCATATTTGTGATTACCTAATAGGAGATCACAAATTAGGAAATGCAAGCCCAAGGATGCCTAGGGGCCTACCGCCCCCTCCATGATGCACCCAAAATAAAAGTGGTGCATATGTTAATGCGCACAAATGCCCTGGGGACATTTGCACGATCTATGGCACTTAAAAAAATTAATCTTGAATCCATTTTTAAAAATTGCACATCGTTACCCCATCGACTTGAATTTAATGGTAATAGCATTTCCTAAATGCCCATTTCACATTTAGGAAATGATTTGTACATGTGCTTAGGAAATCACAAATAGGAAATCCCTATTTGCGATTTCCTATTTGGGAATGGCAAAATGTGATTTCTACTGGGGAGAAATTGCATTTTGCGATTCCCTATTGGCCTTTGTACATCTAAAAAGGCAACTTAGTATTTCTTAATGGACCAAAATTGCGAATTATCCATTAAAAAATGCTAAATCCTTTCGTACATCTGGCCCTTAGTTTACTCCCAGAGCTGTAAGCATTTACACTTTTGAAGTACTGTAACGTTTATATTTCTAGTCATGCTATTTTATGATTTCTCTTCTAAAATGTTAACTGACTTTGGCATATCAAAGGCCCCCGCAGCCCGTACAGTGTGGAGGGGCCCCAGCTCCAGGGGGCCCCCTCAGCATAGTACACTGTGCACAGGCAGCAGGCCCATGACTTGGCCCAGGTGGAAGGGTCCCCATCAAGGTACTTTGCAGAGGGGACCTCTCAAGTTTCGTAACTCTGGACTGGAATTCATTTGGAACATCAATATATCTTGTGCGTTGTTTCATGGGTCTGCTTGTGACTCATACAAAGAACATATGTATGTGTTTTGGTATTTTGTACAGCTAAAATTGCGCAGAGCGCCGGCACATTTTCAGTTATGTATGGGCAAGAGCAAAACAATTCAGGCTCTTGTCCATAAAGAAAAAGGGTGGAAGTAAAGCAGGAGTTTCTTTTTACATGGCTTATAGGCTTGAGGAGCTTAGTGGTTCTTATGAACAACTGTTGAAAATCTGCATCAAGAGATAAATATTAGGTTTGTTATTAAAGTGCAAGTATTGTGTGGAAGGCATCTTATACCAAGGCATGTTATTCCAGATCCTTTTACTACTGAGAAGGAGGAGAAGGCTTATTATATTATATATATATATAGTTGTTATTTCTTGATTTTGAGTCTGGTGAAGTTGCATGTTCACAACCAGGTTTCTTGATTCAAACCAGTCACCTACTTTAATCTCTATAATTTTTGTACCTCTTTAAGTCATAACACAGCTTACTTTTCTCTTGGCTGTCTATAACTTTAACATGGTTGAATATCTCAACTATGCAACTGCTACTTGGATTAAATAATGAAGTTGTTTTGTGTTTAATTTTGACATTTTCAAAACACATTTTAGCCTTTTTTGATGCAAATTGGACACCGTTGTTACTCAATATGGTGGAAGGAATACCTTCAGAAATAAAGACTTGATCTGAAAACTCCAAAACAAAATCAGTGTCAGCATGATCAGTAATCCCAATTGGTCTTAATATCCACATCAACTGATTTCCACAGATTCTGATGATAAGCAATGTTACACGAGAGGTATAGCTGTCTGTAAAGATTTGTCTGCACGAATACACTTAATACATGTTCTCACAAATGTCTTCACATCCCGATCAAACCCCAGCCACCACAACAAATTTTTCATCACAGACTTTGTTCTTGGAATTCCCAATTGACCTTCATGCACCAAGCTAACAACCATCTCACGCAAACTATGTGCAGGAACCAATCTGTCCCCACACACAAGCGTGCCTATGTCTTCTGTTAGCTCAGACCTTACTACCCAAAATGGTTGTATAGAATCCTCTATGCTAATCTTTTTTGCCATTCACTAGTAACATACTTTAACACTTTCTGCAAAACATTGTCCTTCTCATATTCAGAATTCCATTTTTCAACCTTAACCATGGGAGTACCACTGTCATGAACCAATGCTACTTGGAACACATTCTAATGTTCAACCTCACAATATTAAATCTGTGTAGGCATCCTGGGAAGAAAATCAGCCATGACATTAACTTTACCAGGCACAAACACCATTTTGTAGTGAAAATCCTGCATCTGCATGGACAATCAAGCTATTCTGGCTAAAGCTTTAACAGTACCTCCTGTAGTTAGTCATTTTACCAAAGGTTTGTGGTCACAATGTATAATACAAGCTTTTTCCCATGCCAATGCCCTATGGTGTTTTAAGGACCAAACTCATGCCATGTCTCACGTTGTATTGTAGGATATTTTTCTTCAGATGGAGACAAGAATCTGGACACATAGGCAATTACATTCTGCTTCCCAGCTTTGTCAATTTGAGACAATACCGCACCTAGCCCTTTGCTACTTGCATCAGTAGTAATGATGCTATCTGCATTAGGCTGAACACTCTTCAAGGCAGAAGCTTTTGCAATAGCAGATTTGATATTAACAAGCTCTTTTTCACATTGGCTTGACCATTCAAACTTGTTCTTATTTTTTAACAACTGCCTAATGTGAAATGTTCTTTCTGGGGACTTTGGAATGCATTTTGCACAATACTCTACTATTCCCATGAATGAACACAAATCATCTTTGTTAGTGGGGCATGAAGTATCTTCAATTGCTCTGATTAAAGATGGTTTTAGTCCAACACCATCTTCATCAATAACATGTCCCAAGCAAGTCACTCTTTCTTCAGCAAACTTGCATTTTGAAAAATTCAGCAGTTGAACCTCTCAATTCTAAAATGTTTAAAACATTCATTATTCTCTTATAGTGCTCTTCCTTAGTACATGTAAAACTTAATATTTCTCCTGGAAAAATGTCAGCCCTGCTATTTTAGAATACAAATTAAACATCAGATGCTGAAATACAGCTGCATGTGAATTGGAAGCATCCTTCAGGTGTGACAAATATGGTGTAATTTTTGAAATCAAGAGACAAGGGTATCAGTGGTAGGCAGACAACAAGTCAATAGTGGAAAACCCTCAGCACATTTTATTGAGGCCACCATCTTATTTATCCTTGGCAGGGGAAATTGATTGAAAATGATGTTGTTGTTTAAATGGCACAAATCAACATTCACCCTTTTCTTACCATTTTTTTATCTAGCATCCACTAAAGGAGAGACCCATTCTGAAGCTTCCAGAGGTTCTAAAACCCCTGAAAACACAGGTTTTTGTAACTTCTTTGAAATTTCATCTCAGACCATAAATGGTAGATTTCTCACTTCGTAAATTTGGGGTTCTGCTTGTTTCTTTAGGAATACTTTATACTCAACACCACCAGCTTTGCAGCAGTCTCCTCACCGCGAGTCTGACAGTTGGCTTGTCTGACCACCAGATTCTTAATGATGTCCTAAACTGTTGCAGAAGCTTGCCACATTATCATAGTTTTTAGTAACATTTGTGAAAGGTTCACCACAATCAGTACTGTCATCCTCACACACAAATTTCATACATTTCTTTTCTTACAAATGTTTGCATAATGGCTCAAAATGCTGCATTTGCTATATTTCTGTTTAACAGCTGGGTAGTTTTTATTATGCACTAAATGTTCCTTGCTGTCACTACTATAACATCTGAATTTCTCTTTAGGCTTTTTGTCCTTATATTGTTTAACCAGATTATTTCTCTGTTTATTCTTCACCTTAAAAATTGTTTCTTCCTCTTGTGAGTCTTGCTTCAGCTCAACTGCGCATTTGCTAGAAATGTCAACCTTACAAACAATCGCAACAACCTCATCCAGGGAAGAATCACCATTTATACACAAATACTTTCAAATTGCATCATGACTTGGTCACATACTGTATAAGGTCATCTTGTAAGGTGTCAAAACTGCAATCTATAGCTAATTTTCTTAACTCAGCAATATAATCACCAATAGAATCGTCTTTTCCCTGTTTGCTTTGGAAACATTTAAATGTAGTAGTGTCCATGCATACCTTAGGTTTAAAATGCAAATCAAAATCATTAATTGCAGCATTAAAAACATTAACATCCCCTACAACCACACTTTTTGCCATTTGTGGACCAATGCAATATGGTAGGATCTGCTTTTTCTGTTTTGCAGACATTTTCTCTGCATCATACACAGCTGCCAAATAATAAAAAAAATATTCTTTCCACTCTTCCCATTTCAACATGGGTGCAGAACCTGAGGGCCAAAATGGTTGAGTTGGACTGCTGTTGAAATTTTGGTTTGACATTTTGTAAGTGAGGTGGAATTGTTCAATGTCCAATCTTCACCAAGTAATTGGACTATTCTACTGTCCTTTCTTTACCACATTCAATTAATTTTAAAAAAAACTGTATGTATCCTTGTAAATTCCTGAAGACAGGAGTGTAAAGAGTTGAAAAATAACCACAGTAAATCTGTGAACGTTAATTCACATACTGAAGGAAATGTTTAAATTAGAGATGTGCACCAGTTATTTTTCAGTAAATACTGGTTATAATGAAATAGAAATGGTAACTTTAGTAAGAGTTATTGAAATACTTTAACTGATGATCCCACTCTCTTTTAAAACCAAACACAAGGTGTGCATGTCAACGAATTTTCAGACACTATTCCACAGCACGTTTTACTAGTTCTACAGTAATCCATCTCAGGCTCTATGTATTTCATACATTTCCCAGGCATTACAAAGCAAGGGATCCCAACTCACAAAAATGGCCACTGTGCAACGCCACGCACCACTGGGCTTGTTTCTGTGAAAATAGAGTTTAAATATCCGCCATGGTACAATGTTGGTTTCATACAGACTTTGTAGTATTCAGCTCACGCTCCTATTTACATGGTAGATGGCACGCGTTAGCTAGTGGCTGAGGGTGCATGTCAGCATTTCACTTCTAATGCGATGGTGCTGCCCTAATTAAATTCCTCAAGCAAGGTGTTGCAGAATTGCACAAGGTGAGGCAATTGCTACAAATGCATATTCTTGCTTGAAAAGACATTGAGTCGTCGAATGCTCAGTCCGCTTCCAAAAGTAATATGAGTCTCAGAAGAGCCATCTTTACATTAAATATCATCACCAATGTTGCATGTAATAAAACAGCAAGAATCTCGAATATCCAGCACTTATTTACACAATAGATTTGAAGCTGAAATGTACAAAGGAGCACATGTCCATCTACTCCTTCTCCTCTTCTAACTGCTTTCCTCCCACCATTCAATAGAATGCCAATCCATCACACCATTGTTGCATTCACTACATTCTAAATAGGTTTCTTACAACAGGTTACTCAGTGCATTACATTGGATTTGCTTCAAAAGTGGTAAATATTTTCCAGAAAGACAGGCTGGTGTCTCATTGGTTATCATCTTCTAGGTGATGGAGGAGGGCTTGAAGACCATGTGGCCCTACATGAGCAGCCAATGGAGATCTCTTAGGGTGAAGGGAAATGTATATGAAGGTCCTTCTTATGTCAGACTGGTTTATCAATGAACATGAAGTATTTGGGGGTGTGTAGTCTTCCCATCCATGATGCACTGCAATAAATTTCAGTGCCTTGTAGTCTGCCTGCAACTTCTACACTATGCAAATGCTGACCTTGTAAGTACTGACTGTCTTTTGCTCTATTACTACCATTAGTAGAATGGAAAAGAAAAGACAAGTCAAATTCCAGTAGCAACCCTAGAAGAAAGAATCAGCTCCCTTCTACTGCCCCCATCTGATAACCTCTCAACAACCGAGCTCACCACCCAGTACAACTCAACAGTATCCTCCATACTAGACCAATTAACCCCTATGACACTGAAAAGAGTGAGAAATACACTATCAAGAGCCTGGTTTAAAAAGATCTTAACACCAAAAGAAGACAACTGAGAGCAACAGAAAGACTTTGGAGATCTGACCCATCTACAGCTCACCTCGAACAATTCAGAAGAGAACACAGAAACTACAAAAAACACATAACTAATGAAAAAAATACATTCTTCCGCAGTGCACTAGATAGAGCCAAAACCGCCCAAAGGAGCTTTTCGAAATCATCAAACAAAAAACTTCCAAACTACCCTAAAGCCACCCTCTAACAACCAAAGAACGTTGATATAACTTTGCTAACTTCTTCAATGACAAAATCACTAAGATTGAACTCTCCCTATAAACTAACATTCTGCCAGCTACGGAGATTACATCTCCCAGTAAAGACAACAATAAACACTGCTCACTCTCCACAAACTCCCTAGCTACTATCACTCCGAAAATAAATGAGGGGTATCATCCTATCCAAAAACATACAACAACTCCCCGAAGCTGGAAGACCTTCAACACACTCTTGGAGGCAGACATCTCCAAAACTACTGGCCACATCCAAACCATCCTCTCACCTGGCAGACCCTCTCCCAGCCTCCCTGGCATAAAAACTCACCCAAACTCTTACCCCCCATCTGTACCAAGATCATCAACAGCTCCCTGCAAACCGGCGTGATATCAGACTACCTCAAGCTGGGTCAAGTCATGCCAATGCTAAAGAATCTGGGAGCAGACCCGAACAACCTCAACAACTTCAGACCAGTCTCCAATCTACCCTTCCTTGTCAAAGCTCTAGAGAGATGTGTTCTCTCTCAGCTAATCCAACACATAGACAATAACAATCTCCTTAACCCTCTCCAATCTGGATTTAGGGAAGGATACAGCACAGAAACAGCTATTCTAAACATAGTAGATGACCTTCGCAATTCCCTTGACTCAGACCAATGCTGCCTACTGGTTCTCCTAGACCTATCAGTGGCCTTCGACACAGTTGACCACAAGCCGCTACTGGACTCCCTCCAAAAAAGAATTGCCATGGGAGGAGCGGTCCTACGCTGGTTCTCATCCTTTCTACGGAACCACTCTCAACAAGTAAAAATTCATAACAGGACCTCTTTCACAACTACAATCACCAGAAGGGTTCCCAAGGATCTGTCCTCTCACCCACACTCTTCAACATCTACATGGACCCCCTTACCGCCATTCTCAACCGAGCTAACATCACCTTCCACCTATATGCTGACGACACCCAACTCTACATGGAAATCTCCTCAGTAGAGGACATACACCAACTAAATGCCACCCTTAAAGAAGTACAACTTTGGCTAACCTACAACCACCTGGAACTCAACCAAGACAAGATTGAAATATTTCTCATATCAAAAACGAATCAGCTTCCCCAGATGCAAGAATGGCTAAAATCCATAGATGCTCTCAAATGCAATCTTACACCAACAAACTCTGTCAAGTCTCTAGGAATCACTCTGGACACCAACTTGGCTATGCAGGACCACATAAAGAATAATGTGAAAAATGTCTTCCACAGCCTGAAACTACTGAACAAAATCAAACCGTTCATACCACCTGATGATCTAAAAAATGCCACACAAGCACTGGTGCTTTCCAGACTAGATTACGGGATTTCCATCCTCACCGGCACGGCTAAAACCCAGCTTGCTCCCATGAGATCCACTCTCCATGCAGCGGCCAGAATGGTGAGAGGAATTAGAAAATATGACCACATTTCCCCTGCCCTGAAAACACTAAAATGGCTCCCAATCGAAGCCCGCTGCAATTTCAGAACTGCCTGTCTAACGAACAAAGCCCTACACACTGGGAAACCAGAATACCTCACCGCTATACTCACTAAAGCAGGACAGACTAGATCACTAAGAAGCTCAAACACTTTTCTCCTCATCCCGCCCAAAACTCATAAAGAAAAAACCCGTTCATGCTCCTTTCCAAGCAATGCCCTCAAAATCTGGAATTCAGGCCCAGTTCACATAAGATCAAACCCCTCCCTCCAGGTCTTCAAGAAGCAACTAAGGGAATTCCTCCTTAACCAACCAACATCCCAGCAAAGAGCCACCGCTCACTCTAATTTCCATCCCCCCACCACTGCCCTCACTCCATCTTACCTGCCTCTGTGAAATCAATCCTGTATAAAATGAATATCTTTTTTATTACTTGTACTCTTGTAAAGTGCTCTGATACCCTCGGGTCTTGCCAGCACTATAGAAAACTCTCTAAATAAATAAAAAAAATTGTCATCCCCTGACTTCAAGGTCAGTTTTACACCAGAGTAGCTCATTGCATGTTCCAAACTTGCACACTTACTCTGGTAGCTAATGTCAGCTGAGTCCCTTTTATTATATAATAATCCCAGACTCTAGCTGGTGATTAGGAACAGTACAGCTTCTCATAATGTGATTATAAATCTTATATTGGTGTACAGATGGTACTAGGATTTTTGGGGCCTGAGGCAGAACAGAATGTGCGGGCCCCTCTAAGGTTCATACAACATGACACATTCAGGGCTTTAAGCATCTCAGTAGATGCTCAGTAGATGGCCCTGCTCCTTAAGCTACTTTGTGATGACCCATTCTGGGCTGCAGCCCCTCCATCTCAGCCACCTACAAGTACCTCTTGCAGCTCATAAAGGGCTGAAGGTGTGAGAGTTGCTTCGTCGTTAATACTGGGAAGGAGGAGCAGAGGTAAACTGTAGGATAACAGTCATCCCACGGTACCTCTGTGTGGCAGGAGGCTTAATTGCAGGACAAACTTGCAGGATGTCGCCTCCTTGCAACTGGGACTATAAAAGGGGCCTCCCCCCCATGGGCCGGGCCTCACCTCTCTACACCATAGCAGTGAGGCCCAGTAGAGTGGGGCCTCCTACTGTTTGCCCAATTGCAATGGGACACCTTTCTTTCAATTGGAAAGGTAAGGGGCACAAAAGGACAGATGTGCTGCCATGGCCTGACTGTGGCATCCTGGTGCGGGCCCTAAGTTGGTGGGAAGCTTCCCACACTGCCCATGCTTCGCTCTGACCCTGCGTTGCTGCATAAGCTTGAATTAGTAATCAGGTGGATTTGACACAATGGGTTGTAAAGATTGTAACATTTGACTGTGACTTCAGTAAGGGAGGAATAAGCTTAGCTGGCTCCAACACACAGCTGTTCCTTTAGTAGTGAACCGGTGCCTGTGAAGGTGCTGGAAAAAGGATGGTCTCTTCTCTTCAGAGGAGGGCCAACTCTGCAAACTCATGTTACAGTGTTACCCCCCCACAAATACACAGGTCACTGTTGCGGATTTGGAAATGTGCATATTGCATGAGAGCATACATGTGCTTGAGCTTCTTCTGCAGATTTTTGTCAAGACCAAATTGCTCCCATCTCCAGAGAGCCACAATTTTTGTAAGGTGCTTCACAGATGACCACCATCTGGATCAACTTCGATCAAGTAAAAATATACTTTGCAGTACCCCATGTGGAAAAAGATAGCTTTCAAAAGGGGTTGAGCGATTCAACAATTTATTTTACAAAATGACTACATTCGAAATTATTACATTTTTGCCACTTAGGCGGTCGCCAAAGTCCCGCCGTCAGAATACCGCTGCGGGAAAGCCCCTTTCATGAGGATGCCGGCTCCGAATGGAGCCGGCGGAGTGGAAGGGGTGCGACGGGTGCAGTTGCACCCGTCGCGATTTTCAGTGTCTGCTTGGCAGACACTGAAAATCTTGGTGGGGCCCTGTTAGGGGGCCCCTGCAGTGCCCATGCCATTGGCATGGGCACTGCAGGGCCCCCCAGGGGCCCCACGACACCCGTTACCGCCAGCCAGGTTCTGGGGTCGGAATCCCCATGGCGGCGCTGCCTGCAGCACCGCCATGGAGGATTCCCTTGGGCAGCGGGAAACCGGCGGGACACCGCCGGATTCCCGTTTCTGACCGCGGCTGTACCGCCGCAGTCAGAATGCCCATGGATGCACCGCCAGCCTGTTGGTGGTGCATCCGCGGTCCCCGGCCCTGGCGCCAGGGTCGGAATGACCCCCTTAGTGTCAGTAGGCATAAAGGGATTTGCTGTATAAATGTGAAAAATAGCTATCACTTGAAGTCGAAGACTAACTAATTTACACTTAATTCAGCTGCAAGCCACATTTGCATCTGTAACTTGACTTTTTTAACAAAATAATGGCCCACTATCTGAATTATTATGCCTCAAAATAACTTCAGAGAAGTGGTGCTAAGTGACTTTTAATTTTCTGCAGCATGCCAGGGATGTCACATGAACAGTACAGTTTTGTTAGCTCAGGATTTATTTGCCATGAATGTAGTCTGAAAACCAACTGTGGATTTATATCCGAGAGGAAGTTGCTTTTTGGAGGTATGTCACCTCATAAGCTGTCAGATATCATATTGATAATATTTTCCATGATAACGGGGATCCAGTGCCAAACCACGAAGCCAGAGAACCTTGGCAACAAGAATGGCTCACACGGAGCATGCAGATGTTAAGGCTTCAAACCAATGTGGAATAAATCAAATGTCTTATCTTCTTAACTTATTGTACACGTTGGTAGTGCTAGGCAGCCGCACTGCTGAATGTCCTGCCATCAGTTTCCATTATAAACCAGAACACAATCAGCAGTTTGAGGCTTCCTTTTTATTAAAAACTGATAGGAAATAATATTCACCAAATGCGTCACAGTGTTCTGATGTTACAAACCATCCAATTTACCTCTCTTGTTAAAAAACTGTTGCTGTTTCAGGACTTTGAATCCTGGTAAGACCCACTCCTTTCATCCTCCCAAAGGAGGATAAACTGAGTGCCATAATAGGGATTTGGGGGTCAGCCGCCGGCAGGCGGTCTGTCCCCCTGAGGTATTGGGGGAGGTAGCACAGTCCAGATGACTGAGCTGCATTTGGGCTAGATCCGTTAAAGGTGGGGCAAGAAGAAGAGTTAGTCCTGGGGGAGCAGAGCCCAGACAGCATAGGATGGGTAGAAGGTGGGGATGAACAGGAGAATGGGGTATGGCGGGGGTGGGCTTGGGTGGCATATGGGAGAGGGTGAGGAGGATCACGAGTGCGGACAAGGGGACAAGGAAGATTACTTGTGGGGGGGCATGAGTTGAGGAGTAAGCAGAATGAGCACGTCCATGGCAGCGCAAGTGAACACGCTTCCATGGAGTGAAGATGAGGAAGAAGAGAGCACCAGGGTAGGCAGCAGGTGGCTTCCTAGATATGTATACACCAGGAACAGGCAGGAAAGGTTTTTGGGGCAGAGTAAGGGGGGGTTAGCGGGAGACTTAGGCAAGAGTTGTTCAAGGCAGGTATAGGGGACACAGGGCTACACACCGGTCTCACAGTCTTTCTTCCAAGGACACCGTACGTGGGGTGTGGCGGAGTTGGGAGAGCATTGGTTGGCTCAACAACGCCGAAGTGAAGAGTCCACTTGGCGTGGGGCGGCCTGCCGGGCAACATCATGGGATCCAGAGGTGAGCACCCCGCATAGGTTGGCAACTGCCTTGCAAAGTGGATTAGCCGGGCCCAAGCAAGTCCTCTCATCCAACATGGTGAGTCAAGAAAGCAGCTCAAAGGGCATCCACAAGAAGGCATTTGATAGTGTCTTTAAGGAGCAATGGAGTGTCAACCTTCGGGTGGAGGGGAAGGTGTCACTAGAGGTGGTGGGTATGAGTGGTACCAGGTTGATGGGAAAGGACATGGGCAAGGAGGTGTCCAAAGGTGGATATGACGCAGAGGCCCAAGGGTGGGGATTTGAAGATATGGAGCTGGATTATATCGAGGATAGTCCAGAAGAAGGGGAGATTGTGGAAGGAGAGATTGAGAAGGAGGAGGGGGAAGGGGGAGCGGGGGGCACCGCTAATGTTGTTTGTAGTAGTACTTTGCTGGGAAGGCAAAGCAACGGCAGGCAGTCACATAGAGGTCAGCCTCACAGACACCGGCAAGGTGGCAGGCTTTGGGATGGGTGCTGACTTTGATGCCAGGTAAGCAGAAACAGGGCAGGAATTGGGAGAAAAAAGGAATTGAGGTTGGTTGTGGGGGGAGTTTTGATGAAATACAGCTCAGAAAAGGTACCTACATCAAGGACACAGGTGTGGGGCCTGACAACAAAGGCAAAGAAGAGAGGTTACGGGTACACAATTCAGAAGCACAGACGGGGCAAAAAGATGAGGTGAATTCTCCTGAAGGAAGCAAGGGGGAAGAAAAGGGGAAGGAGAAGGGAAGGGAGTAGAAGGAAAGTAAAGTAAAGAGGTTAACGTTAAAAAAACTCCCTTATATGAGGTTACGGAAATGCTGGGGGCACATTTGAGGCCTGCTTCGAAAGACAAGATTTGCAAGGGAGAATTTGTGGAGGTACTGAAATTGGTACATAGAGAAGTATGGGCAAGGAAAGGATCAAAGGGAGAAGAATTTAAACTGGTGAAATGCCCACGGGTGCCAGTGACCACAGAAAACTGGACTTTGGTCTTTCTTATATATGCAACTGTATATTGCAAAAAATATCCAGAGAGAAGTGTTGCCCTTCTAAAATAAATGTATTTCATTAGAAATACACAAATCTCATTTGGTGGGAATGCATGGGCTCCTTATGACGAGGAGTTCAGTGTGAGAATGGCAGCTGACCCAGAAGCCAAATGGTGGAAATAGATATGGATTTGTGGCAGAAGACAATGGGCCCAGCAAAGTTTGGCAAGATGGTGTTTACAGCCAGTGGGCTGCCTATACAGTATAAGCCCCTTCAACAATGTCCCACCCGGGGTGGGGTCAGGAACCAAAACACAAGGAGGGATCTTGGGCCATGCTGGGATTTTAAAAAAGGAAATTGCACGAGAGAGTGCTGCACGTTTAGACATGAGTGCTCAAAGTGCGGGGGCAGGGAACAGCCCAGGCAGGGCAAGTAAACACGGAGAAGTAGCATGCGTGTCATATTCCTCAGTTGATGTGGCTATGGCATGAATGGAGCAGGCAGGACGAGGTGCACGTATGGCAAAATGTGTTATAAAGTCACCATTTGGATTGCTACTGGTATACCCTGATGACTTCCAGTTCTTGGGTATACAGTTTGAAGGCATGTGTCACGTGGATAAGGCTCTGCCTGTGGGTTGCGCAATATCATGTGCACTGTTTGAGCGCTTCAGCTCTTTCTTGGAATGGCTGTTTACGTATAATACGGGACACAAGGAAATAACGCATTACCTAGATGATTTTTTGTTGGTCACACCTTCCGATTCTTCGGGATGCCAGACTTTGCTGGACAGCTTTCAAGAACTCATGGAGGATGTAGGAGTGCCTTTGGCCCTGGAGAAAGACAGTGGGTCCCGCCACATCCATTTCCTTTTTGGGGATTGAGTTGGATTCACTGTCTATGGAGGCCCGACTGCCATTTGACGAGAAGGTAGTGATGCAGTTGTTGTTGGACAGGATATTTGCTAGACAGAAGGTCACAGTAAGCATTACTGGGCCATCTGAACTTTGCATGCAGAGTAGTCAGAGCAGGGAGAACCTTTTGCAGGCTGTTGGGGCTGGCAATATCAGGGCTGTCTATACCTCATCATTCCCTGAGGTTGTCAGCGGGTATCAAGGAGAATTTGCGCATGTGGCGCGTGTTTTTGGATGCATTCAATGACATCCCTATGGGTACCTGGCTGGAAATGGAGTGGGAAGGACAGATATTCATAGATGCCTTGAGCGGAATGGGTTTTGGTATTTATTGGCAATGCAGATGGTACATGGAGGAGTGGCCAACAGGGTGGAAATGGGGAGGATGGAGTATTGTGTTTCTGGAGCTTTTCCCGCTGGTGGTGGCAGTGTATTTGAGGAGCCCCTTACTGCAGCATAAGAGAGTACTTTTTCCGGTGGATAATTTAGCAGTAGCATAAGTGGTTAATAGGCAATCAGCCAGGGATCCGCAGGTCCTGAAATTGGTGAAAGTGTTTGTCCTAGCATGTCTGCATTATGATATCATGTTTAAAGCTAAATATGTGCCTGTGGTGGACAATGACATCGCGCATTCTTTGTCTCGTTCAGAGTGGGAGAGGTTCCATGGGCTTGCCACGGAAGCAGACAGGCAACGGACTCGCATGCAGAAAAGAAAGGATGTCCCGCTTGAGATTGTGCTATGCTCTAAAGTTGTATGATCTTGTGCTACAACGGAATATTCAGTCTTCCAAAAACTATCCATATTGCAGCAGTTCCTAAATGCCTTGCTCTGCTACCACTGATCACTTATTCTTTACGTGCACCCTGAACTCCCCACTTCAGTAATTATCAATCTGGTATCACTCAAAATAGCAATTAATACACTATTATTAAAGAAACCGCAATTGGACTTTTCTAGTTTGGGAAATTATGATCCCAAAATCCCATCGCAAATCTGCTGTATTCTGCCAAACTTCTTGAACAGGCAAGCTTGTTCACATAGTAGTTCAAGAATATCCTGCAAGAATTTCAGACTGGGCCTGCCAACTGCAAGGTAGTGATTTGGTGGTTGTAATGTTAATCCTATGTGATCTCACTCTGATAGTAAGTTACTTAGGAGGGATTGGAGAGCTGGAATTGCTGCATCCCCGTGTATTTTTTTTTTTATGCGGGAGACCTTTGGTTACTGTTGCTCTGATTGGAGCAAACTGGGGTCTGCAAGTTGTCACTAGTCCGATTATATTGTTCTTTCTGATAGAAGGGTGTCTCCACCAAATATTTTATTATAAATTATTATAACCCGAGGTGTTTCCCCCATCCATTCCTTTTTTCTATATCTGCCTTCATCATCCAATTAAGCTGACTGTTTCTTTTGGTATTCATGTGTACTGGTATGTGTGTGATGTTCAATTGCTCTTAAAGTTTAACTCTCTTCTATGGATTCAAAAGCCAGCTTCACAAAGGCATGCCCTAATAAATAATATGTGTGGTAATTACCATACCCTTCATATTTCCCAGGTGAGTTTTGGCAAGTCAAAGCTGCCAAAATGCTATGGGGGGAGGCAGTGGGTGTGGGAGCTCCCGTCCCACGTGTAATTCCCTTTTTTATTGGAGAAACTTGGAATAAGAAGTATTTATCAGACAGTTAAATACCTCATCCCACAATATAAGTATTGTCCTTGTGTAGAGCATACATCAACCGTGCTCTTGGGCACTTGTACCCAGGGCCTAAGCATCAGATAGCTATATACAAGTCAACAGTAAGACTAAAAAAAAAAATCTTTGAAACTGCTGCTCTGAATATTTCCCTTCTTGCCATTTATTCGAAGATTCAATCCATATGGGCCTCCATGACTTTTTCTCTAACCAAGTAGTGGTACTGACATATTTGCTGCCTCTTCATTTAGGCACCTATCAGCCTGCAAATTGAAAACCTTCTCACCCTGTTCCCCACACCCATCCCTGCGTGAATCACTCACATACCTGTCATGATCTCACCCTGGACTTTCCAGTTTAGGATTCTCATCTTTCACCATCCACCTGGACTTTGCCATTGCTATGAGCTTTACAGAAGATTCTAGAAATTATCCTCTACGAAGAGACCTTTTCCAGATAACTCTGTCTTACCAAGGCCAATACAACAACTGAAGCATCAGCAGACCCTAATATTCAATGAATACTCTCTTGTCTGACCATTTTAAGGACTGCAGTGGTTTACCAGCAGGATGAGCACCTGCCCACATCTCTTTGAGGATAATAAACCATGATTACAGCCTCTCTTCAAACTCTGCTAGACAAAGTGTCTCCAAAACACTTATTGCCATTCCACAAAACATTGAAATTAGTGTATATAATAGTGACTCCAGCCCATCCTCCCAAAGCTCATGTCTCCCATTCCTAAAGACTTGAATTGGAGTCCCAAATGCCCCACTGAGTAGCAGCTCTGCCACCCCTGGCAGTCTCATCTTAGGTATGTAAGTGGTTGACCATTACTCAAGTACTGGGTGCAGATGTGAGGGAAGGTCCAAGGCTCCACCTGAGTGTGACTGACTCAACAACTGCAGGAGCTGGCATGGTTGGCATATTAGAAACCCGGGGGGACCTGGGCCCCTGGGAATGGTGAAGTCCCCTGCCACACTGATTGTCTGTACCACGCTGGCTCTGTACAGGTTTTGCATGCTTTGTGACTGTGTTGGTGCTCTGAACCTGTTTGCACCATGGTTCTGCATCCTCCTCTCCCTGTGTGACTTGTTGGCATATTGTGTGCTGGTGTCTTCCAGAAATAGAACTGCATAGATCACCATTTTCAGGCCTGTATAAGGTGTGGGGAAATGGGTATTACCACTAGTGCCATCAGCTTGCTGTGCCAAAGCTCAAGGCCCCTGTTATTTGCAACTTATAGTCAGAGGAGCATGCTTCAAACAGAAGAAAAAAGCAAAGCCAAGGGAATGGGGAATGTTAAGTTGAAATACTGAATGCAAATCAACAACAGACATCCACAGCCACACTGAGGTATTTTACTGAACCGTCCTGCACCATCCAGCTACCTGCCCTTGTATTTTTCGTTCAGGAACAGTTCACACCTTACTCCTCTGTGCTGACTATAAACAGCCTTACTTGTTGGATCATATAATAAGTGGTATCATATATTGTGTGAACTTATGTTTTGCTGGCATATGAGGCTTACCTGATCTCCAGCAACATCAGTGCAGCTGCCTCCTTGATCTAAAAACGTATGCTGCTGTGTCCAATTCAACTAACAGGAAAATCTAGCCCTTGGATCTCCTCTGAAAAACTTAAGACAAGGAAACTGCCCAAGCCAAACTAATGTCCTATGAACATCAAATTAATGTTGCAAGTCAGACTTCTTCTGGGGGCCAAATCAAAGTACAAGATCCTCTTGATGATGCCAGGCCTGATTTACTATCAAAAGTTGTTCTATAAAATTCCTTAAATGCTATTGCCTTACCACCATGGATGTACGTATAAGGTCTCTCGAACAACTGATGGCAATACTGTCATTCCTTCTCTGTGAAATGCATAGCTTGCGGTCTATGACTCTATCCTTGTCTCCTTTGTGAAAGACCAATGCTTGGTTAGTAAGGCTGCATTCAGCACATTCGTTGTTCTCGGCTGCTCTCTCACATTTCAATCACTTAATTTTGATAAGTATTCTCAGTGAACCACTTTTATTATGAACAACTATGAAAGCAAGTAGTAACACCTCTAGGCCCTGTCTCTTAGAAGCAAATGCCTTTCATCAGGCTCTCGATAAAATAATGTGTTCTCTTCTTTCCACCAGCTCAGGGTCCATTGGCTATATAGGTTACATTAATCGCAAGGTATAAATTGTTTTTCACAGTGTTTTTCCTCAGCAAGAGTCTTTCAACAAGTAGATGTTCAGCTGTCCTGCTTTATAGCTGTAGTAAGAAGTTTAGAGATGGTAAGTGCTGCATGTGTACTGAGAACCTACAAGAGATTGAAACCATTCAGTAGACATTGATGCCATTGTTGCAGTCAGGCAGCATGTTGCTGGATGTGATGCACAACGCACAGTTAACTTTCCTTATTGCCTTATTGTCTAGACCACATCTGTGTTGCCACACTCACCATCACCCACAAGGATGTTGTGTCAGCTTTATGAAGCATGGAGGATAGCAGAACTGCGAAATTGTGCCTTGGTAAAGAATGTCAAACTTGGGCTTCTTCTTTGGGTACCAAACCAATGCTTTGAGCTCCAGGAAGGAGCCTTACTGGCTACCATTAGAGGGTCTGTCTAGATAATTCTATTGAAGGTGACCATGATTAAGTTTTCCTGTGATGCCAGTTCCTGGTTGAATGATGTATAACACACTAAATTTGTTCTTTCATTTTTCATTGTGTTATTCACTCCTTCACAACTAATTTTGCCCCTGAGTTTTGCTTGTTGCAATTGGAATATTTGCTGTATCTACTTCCGGATATTCGTGCTTGGTTCCTTTCCCATCCCTGGTGCCAGGGAGAGCTTGCTAATAAATTAAAATATGTGCAAGATTGTCAAGGAGGTGTTATACCCTCTGTGGTTCTTTTTCTCCTAATGGGGTTTGCATGAACAAGACACTTGGCACTTTTCATGAGTACTATCAAGTCCAGGGTGATACTGTGGGTACTGACAAGAGTCACCCTTTCAGTGGGCACTCAAAAAGGAGACTTAATAGGCTCTCTCGTCAAACAGTCTCTGACAATGAGTGCACCAGAGCAATGTCACTGGGGTGTACTCAGAGAAGATTCTCCTCTCAATTTCAGAGGCATATACCATATTTGATATTTTGATGTATTATTAAATGTACCAGGATGGAATACGAGTCCATTCTGTAATACCATCTGTGCATCTGCGAGCATGGGAATAACAAGACTAGTGCTTGCCAGGGTGAAGATGCCACCAGACAGTAGGCTGGGGCAATCAATCAATCAATCAATCAAGAATTTGTAAAGAGCACTACTAACCCGTGAGGGTCTCAAGGTGCTGAGGGGGGACCAAGGGGGAGGTGCTGTAACTGATCGAACAGCCAGGTGTTGATAAGTTTCCTGAAAGTAAGGAGGTCTTTGGTCTGGCGCAGTTGGGTGGGAAGAGTGTTCCACATTTTGGCGGTGAGGTGCGAGAATGATCTACCACCGGTTGTAGTTCTGCAGACGTGTGGGATGGTTGCAAGATCGGTAGAGCAGAGATGCCGGGTCAGGGTGTAGAAGGAGAGCTGTCTGTTCAGGTATTCTGGTCCGGCAATCTGCAGTGCTTTGTGAGCATGGGTGAAGAGTTTGAAGGTGATTCTCTTGTTGACTGGGAGCCAGTTCAGGTTTCTCAGGTGGTCTGTGATGTGGCAGTGACGTGGGATGTCTAGGATGAGGCGTGCTGGGGCATTGGATGTGTTGCGGCCTCTTCTGGAGCTTGGTCATGGTTCCTGCGTAGAGGGCATTGCTGTGGTCCAGTTTGCTGCTTATGTGCGCTTGTGTGACTGTTCTTCTGGTTTCAATGGGTATCCATTTGTAGATCTTTTGGAGCATGCAGAGGTTGTTGAAGCAGGAGGAGATGGCATTGACTTGCTGGGTCATGGATAGTGAGGAGTCCAAGATGAATCCTAGGTTGCGTGCGTGGCCGGTGGGAGTCGGAGCGGCTCCAAAAGTGTCAGGCCACCAGGAGTCATCCCATGCGGAGGGGTTGGAGCCTAAGATGAGGACTTCCGTCATGTTGGAATTGAGTTTGAGGCAGCTACTCTTCATCCATTCGGTGATGGCTTCTTTCCTACGTGGAAGTTGGTCTTGGTGGAGTCCTTGGTGAGGGGAGGACCAGTTGGGTGCCATCAGTGTGTGAGATGATATTGAGGTTGTGGGATCAGGCGATGTTAGCAAATAGGGCCATGTAGACATTGAAGAGGGTGGGGCTCAGGGACTCCGCAGATGATTTCATTGGCCTCCAAGCTGAATGGGGGAGGCGGATTCTCTGGCTTCTGCCGGTGAGAAAGGAGGTGACCAAGTCCAGGGCTCTGTCGCGGATTCCTGCATTGCTGAGGCATGAGTGTAGGGTGTGGTGGCAGGCGGTGCCGAATGCAGCCAGTGGTCCAGGAGGGTGAGGGCCGCAGTTTTGTCGTTGTCCATTATGGTTCTGATGTCATCTGTGGCGGCGCTGAGGGCGGTTTCGGTACTGTGGTTACTGCGGAATCCGGATTGGGAAGGGTCCAGGGTGCAGTTCTCCTCAAGGAAGCGAGTTAGTTGTCTGTTGACAGCCTTCTCAATGACATTTGCTGGGAAGGGGAGCAGGGAGATAGGCCGGAAGTTCTTGATGTCATGTGGGTCCGCCTTTGGTGTTTTGAGGAGGGTGTTGATCTTGGCATGTTTCCAGCTCTCTGGGAAGGTGGCGGACTTGAAGGAGCTGTTGATGATCTTCCGTAGTTGCGGTGTGATGGCGGAGCTTGCTTTGTTGAGGATGTGGTGAGGGCAGGGGTCACATGGAGAGCCGGAGTGGATGGTGTTCATGATTTCGATGGTGTCGTTGTCATTGATGGGGGTCCAGGAGAGCAGGAGGTCGGTCGGAGGTGAATCTGTGGTGTTGGTGGTTGTCGGGGGGGTCTGGGTGCTGAAGCTGTCGTGGATGTCTGCAATCTTGCAGTGGAAGTAGGAGGCTAGGGAGTCACAGAGGTCTTGGGATGGTGGGATGTCGTTGGTGTTGGAACTGGGGTTGGAGAATTCCTTCACAACTTTGAAGAGCTCCTTGTGGCTGTGTGCGTTGTTGTTGATTCGGTCTTTGAAGGTGGTTCTCTTGGTGGCTCGGATGAGTTGGTGGTGTCTGCAGGAGGTTTGCTTGGATTTGTGGAGGTCGGTGGTAAACCAGAAGGCCTTTCTGTTGGTGCATCTGTTGGAGGGATTCTTGATTGGGGCAAGAGTATTGGCACAGGTGTCGACCCATTGCCTGAAGTTGCAGGCACCTGCATCATTGTCTGTGGTGTCGATGGGTGGGTTCCAGGAGAGGGTTGCGATAAGTTGGTATTCGGTGACCTTGTTCCAACTGCGGTAGGGGATCCGTTGTGGGTGGTGGTGTGCTGCAGGTTTCTTGAAGGAGAAGTGGATGCAGCGGTGATCTTTCCAATGAGTTAGGTGGCGTGGCTGAAGGAGACGTGTTTGCTGGTGGCGAAAATAGGGTTGAGTGTGTGTCCTGCGGAGTGGATGGCTGTTGTGACGAGCTGTTTGAGGCCGAGGTTGGAGAGGTTGTCGAGCAGGGTGGCAGTGTTGTTGTTGTTGGTGTTCTCGAGGTGGAAGTACAAGTCCCCGAGGAGTATGTAGTCAGTGGATGCGAGAGCGTGCGTGCTGATGATGTCGGTGATGGAGTCGCTGAACTCCTGTCGGCAGCCTGGGGGCCTGTAGATGAGGGTCCCTCGGAGGGTGGTGTTAGGGTCAGGGTGGATCTGGAAGTGCAGGTGTTTGGCAGTGCTGAGGGTGTCTTCGGTGCTGGACATGATCCTGAGGGTCTTCTTGTGGATGATGGCGATGCCTCCTCCTGGTTTGTTGGAGTGGTCCCTGCGGGTGATCTTGTAGCTGTCCGGGATGGCTATAGCGATGTCAGGTGCTGAGGAGGCGTTCATCCAGGTCTCGGTCAGTAAGGCGACGTCTGGGGAGGCTGAGTCAAGTAAATTCCATAGCTCTACTGCGTGCTTGTGGATGGAGCGGATGTTGAGGAGGATACATCTGAAATGGTTGTGTCCTGCCTTGGTGGGTGGGTCATTGGCGTGAAGGCTGGTGAAGGTGCAGTTCTGGCAGGAGAAGGGTCTGCGGGTGGTCTGCGGGGAGGCTTGAAGGCAGGCGGGAGAGTGGCCTGTGTTGAGGGCACGGAGGGTGGCGGTGTCATAGTGAAGACGGGCGTGGTGGCAGTGGGGGGACGGGAGCCAGAGGTTCTGGCGCTGGGCATGGTCCAGGTGCCGACAGGCACAGACGGGCTTGTATTTGGCATGCCAGTGGCACGGACGCTCAGAAGCCGCCAATAAGTAGGGAGGTGGGAGGGAGGAGAGGACAGCTGGGAGGTGGGAGCAGGGGTGAAAAATGGCATGAAAAGGGGGGAGGGGCTGCAAAAAAGGGGGTGGGGCTGCAGGGGCAGCAGCGGCGGGAGTGCAGAGTGAGAGAGAGAGGGGGGACCACAGGGGCAGCAGCTGCAGGGGAGAGCAAGAGGAGGGAGAGCAAAAGTGAGAAAGAGAGAGCGCGGAGTGAGAGAAAAACGAGGAATAGTGTAGCGTCAAGCAAAAGGGGCACAAAGGGACAGAAGTGGAGCGCAAAACAAAAGAGGCACAAGGGACAGGAGTGAAGCGTGAAGCAAAAGGGCCACAAAGGGACGGAAGTCAAGTGCGAAGCAAAAGGATCACAAAGGGACAGAAGTGAAGCGTGAAGCAAAAGGAGCACAAAGGGTCAGAAGTGAAGCAGAACAGAGAGCAAAGCAGAGAAAAGGAGGAGAGAGGCAGAAGGTAGCCTAGTAGGAAAGCAGAGCTCTCACACTAGACACCAGGGATGAGGCGCAGGCAGAAGCCTGCAGGAGGAGGAGGGCCTCGAACTCCCGACAGGGGTCAGGAGTTCAGAGGAGCCAGGGAAAGGGCTCTATTTACAAGGTGGCAGAGCAGTACACTGACCAGGTCAGTGATATTGCTTGGCAGGTTATTTATTCCTTGTAAAGGGCACTTTGTGAGGCAGTATGGTGTTTTGGGATGGAGAGTGGACTCCATAACCACATTAAAATAGGCACCTACTACTTTTCCCAGCTCATCGGAAGGTGAATCTAGCACGGAACAAACTGCCACAAGTCACTTATAAGACTAAAGAAAAACTCAAAAACACCTATCATAAGTAATGTGGTTAAATTGTCAGTGGTTCCTTTTCATTTAACAAAGTCCTGGACCTTCTCTGAGAATCTCTCAAAACATTCTTTACCACTCTGGTGGGTCCCCTAGCCGCACTGTTGAAATACCTCCAAGGAACAAGGACCATTGCCCTCACAATACACAGTTCTACAGTGATATTTGCAGCTAATTAAATGAAGAACCTTTTCCTTTGTCCATCTTATTGGATATCGCCGATATGAATTATAGTGCCAAAATATACTCTAGTTTCTTTGAGACTCACTTAGAAAATATTCGCTCCACTTTCAGACATCTGGACTACAAAGCTTTCATACATGATGTAGGACGGGAATAACATCAGAGGATCCTAAGTGCCCTTCACAAGGCCAGCAGGGAGAGCTTAATATTTTTAGATTACTTATCTTGAAATCAAGAAGAGTGTAAACCATGCAGCTATGATTTTACCATGTTGGTTTTTCAGAATATTTGTTCAGCCCACATGTCACCATGTTGGCTAATTGCCAATCTCCAACTATACAAACCAGGGTCAATAATACTCTCCCACGCTCAACTGATATTATCAAAAGGTATGTTGCAGGACTCCCTCATCTTTGAACTGTAGATATTTAAACAGGCCAGGCAACCAGAGAGAATGCCCACATTGACAGTATACACCTGGGTCACGATCATAATTATATATGGTCACAGGTATCATAATTTGTCCAGCGGGAAATACTACACACACACACACATTCTTGCCTAATAGATGCACTCTGCAGGGGCTAGGATGGAGCTGGTTGAGAAAGAATATGGATAAGTTCTGCATACTGAACATGTCTGACTTACACTGAGCATGTGCGTGGAACCAAAATAGTGTTGTTGTAAGAATACCTTCTGACATAATTATTGTGTTCTAAGTATTATTTACAAAAATCTCTCCCCATTTCAGTTCAGAATAGAAACGTTGCAAACAATGTGATGATGTTTTTGTAAATTATATTTAGGACATGATATTTATGCCCCAGAAATATTTCTGTATACTGTATTCTCACGTACAATCCTGAACGACCAATCAACTGACATTACTGTCTCACCTGGAAAAAATATATGAGCAATACATTTTGTTCAATCTCAACAAATCTCACGCTTAGGTTCTAACATAACGGACCAGGAATTGGAGTACTTGCCCAAATGCCTTTACCACTGGGGTAAATTGATGGACTCATGTATAAGAACGCATTTGTAAAGCAATCGGTCTCGCATTTGCCAGAGTTAGAGCTATTGGCATTGTAAATCACAATGTTTTTACCTATGTGTTTTGGTTTGGAATGGAATGGATGTATGTGGTGTGACGTGGAATTATGTGGCTATGTTGTGTTATGTTACGCTATGCTTTGTTATGCTATGTTATGCTATGTTGTGTTATTTTATGCTATGTTGTATGTTGTGTTATGTTATGCTATGCTATGTTGTCTTATGTTGTTACATGCTATGGTGGGCTATCTTGTCTTGCATGGTGGTATGCTAGGCTATGTTGTGTTGTGTTATGTTATGTTATGTTATGTCATGTTATGTTATGTTGTGCTACGGTATGTTATGTTATGTTATGCTACGGTATGTTATGTTATGTTATGATATGTTATGTTATGTTATGCTATGTTGTGTTGTGTTATGATAGGCTATGTTGTGTCATGTTATGTTATTCTATGTTGTGTTATATTGTGTTATGTTATGCTATGTTGTCTTATATTATGTTGTGTTATGTTATGCTATGTTGTCTTATGTTATTCTATGTTACATTGGGTTATGTTATGCTATGCTTTATCGTGTTATGTTATGCTATGTTGAATTATGTTGTGTTATGTTATGCTATGTTGTGTTATGTTGTGTTATGTTATGATATGTTATGTTGTGCTATGTTGTGTTATGTATGTTATGTTGTGTTGTGTTATGCTGTGCTATTCTCTATTGTGTTATGTCATGCTATGTTATGTTACACTATGCTATGCTATGCAATGTTATGTTGGGTTATGTTATGCTATGTTACGTTCTGTTGTGTTATGTTATGCTATGTTATGTTGTGTTATGTTGCCCTGTGCTATGTTGTGTTATGTTATGCTATGTTATGTTGTGTTGTGGTATGTTGTGCTATGTTAGGCTGGGCTATGTTGTGTTATGTTATGCTGTTATGTTATATCGTGTTATGCTAGGTTATGTTGTGTTTTGCTGTGTTATGTTATGCTATGTTGTGTTATGTTGTGCAACTGTTTGTAACTTTGTATCTTTTGTAATTAAACTTATTTTAGTCTAAAGCCTGTAATACGGCATGGTAATGTCTGCACTATGTAAATATGCAAAATAAATAACTCTAACATAGTAATTCGTTTTCGGATTCGGCGATATAGGCTGTGGACATGTGCAGGAACTAAATGCACACATTTGCGTTCTGAAGCTACAGGTGCACTCTTCTAATTTTCAGAGAAAAATATTACATTTCACAGAGGGCTCGTGTGAGTGCCATACACAATACCCGAGTGGGCAAACATTGTATGAGCTTCTTGTTTCCTATAAAGGCGATGTAGCTCTGCGAGTTAAGCTTTCCAGTTCCAGGAGGGCAATCTCAGCCGTTTAACTCTTGAGGTCGAGGACATGATTTCCCACTTTTGTTGTCTATTTGTATTTGCACCACATTGATGGATTGTAATAACATGTATCTGGTTCCACGCATTAAGCATTTCTGCGGTTGCAAGAACTACATTATTATTACATCATTGTTGTTGTTATTATTATACAGACACGGTCAGCCTGACAGTGGCCACAGGGGAGATGATGTTATGTGCCTGCCCAATGCCCACAGAGCTGCTAGTCAGTTAGGCTTAGATGAAATTCGGAAAGCACGAGGAGTCCGTGTCTAAAAGCTGCTCTGGTAAAGTGCCCCACTTACTGCATGACTGCTTATACGATGAAATACCATCCCTTCTCTGAAGCTGTTGGGAGAGGAGAGTTGTACTGTGTGTTAAATGGCTTCACTGACTTTGGAAAGGAAGGCACCTCCGTGACCTTGACAGGATAAGATGCTGCGCAGAGGAGAGATGCCAGTGCCTGCTAAAAGGCTGTTCACCTGAATGTCTCTCAGGTAAGCTCAATGATAGTTTGAAACGCCATCCTTTCTTGGGTGATCTGTGGAGACAAAAGATGGCGGTTCTGTTAGCTCAAGCTCAGAGTCCCCTTCCGCTGTTTAAAATGGTGAAATAATGCCAACCTTTCTCCGATGATATGCAGAGTGGAGAAGTAGCGTTTCAAGTTACAAGGCTGTTCTAGCACAGGTAGCTCAGTTTCTTTCATGACGGTTTGAAATGATGACATGCCATCCCCTTTCAGATGCTAGGGGACAGGAGAGTAAGCAGCGCATATTAATTAATAGCCGTTTCAGAGGAAGTCCAGTTTCCTCAGTGATGGTTTGAAATGATTGCAGATCGGCCCTTTAGCTGTGACATGCTAAGAGGAGAGGTGGCAGTACACAGTAAAATGTTTTCTACAGCAGTAACTCGATCAGCAGTCCCGCTGTATAAAGCTTAAAAGCGCCATGAGCGTGACTGAAAAACAAAACAAACAATGACTAGTTTCAATGACGAAGTTCTTTAGTCGTGCTCATGGCGCTTTTGAGATTTTTACAGCGGGAACTCATTTGGCAGCATGGGGCGCTTTCTTCAAATCATTCCAATACTGCGGATCGAGAGAACCTGTACTTACAATTAAAAAAGTAGTCCAGAAACCATCCATAAACATGGACACTGCTTATGTTTGCAGTAGTTGGCTGGTGCGCTTGAGGAGGGCTAAACCCCAGAAAAAGCATGACACATGCATGCCTTTGACAAATGTAATCTAGGGAATTTTTAAGTGCATGCCCAAAACTGAATGAAAGTAATTTGCATGAAACTGGCGTGGTTAAGGCATACAGAGTAGATGACACAGGTCTGAAGCACTTGCGCACTCAACCTAAAAATGTATGGCCCTCTTTTTAACTAAAACCTGAAGATGGTGTAAATGACACGCACATTCGTAAAAAAATCAATGGCACTGTTGCTCACATGCCCACAATCCGCAATACTCCATGTAACCTATTTAAGTGCTGAATGAGGTGGTTCAAATACTTTAACTGTTTTTTGCTCTCATACAAATTGTATGGGCACATTTATATGTGTGGCTGTACGTTTTTCAAATGCTTTTTCCCATTGTTTGGCGAGACAAAATTACAACACTATTAAAACGAACAATCTATTGACAAAAGCGGAGGTGGCTTGTATCTGGATGGCATGCAAAATAGGCACGTACTATAAAAACAATAATTGTTATTGGGAAACCAGGATAGAAAGCAAAACATAAAGACCAATTATTTTCAAATATGAATGAGTCATTTTTTTGAAAGTCAGCTCTTTTAATAGGTTGTCTATTTTGTTTTAAACTAATCCATTTGAAATTATTTTGAGTAATGAAAGTTGTTTTGCATCGGTACACGAGGTCTAAAAAAGGTTTAAAAGCATGCTGTAAAGACAATATATTTTTTTCATATTTCAGGGGCCATAAACGTGCTGGTAATGCTTTGTTCGAATAATCAGCAGGCGGAGAATGCATCTTTCAAACTGCATCGGTAAACTCTTTTTTTCTCGTGGTCTGCATGATGTTGACCTTTGATCCTGACATTAATCTTTTTTTTCTTGCAGAAGGTTCATGGAAAGGTCACATTACAGCATCGGCTACCATGTATGTGTATTTGGACACGACTTGGCCTGTATGTATGTATATATATATATATATATATATATATATATATAATATATATATATACAAATGTGCATACCTACATATATGTAAAGTCAGATGTAAAAAATGTAAGCAAACAACACTGCTTTTCCATGAATGTGGTTTGGCAAATTAATGCGTGTGGAAAGGTGTAGTGTTTAATTTTTATGTGATACATCCTGGTACATGCAGCAGCTGTGATGGTGATGCTCAGGGGTGGGGTGGGGTGGGGGCGAACAAATAGAGCTAGGACATGGGCCCATCCAGGACTTTAAGTGGGATGAAAAATTGGGAAGTCCCTGAAAGGGGCACGGCATTCATGCCTAAGGACCTGGCTTAAATACGTACACTAAAATTAAATTCACGTAAAGTGCCACCTTACCCACCCATTTGCATTAAATCACAACTTCAACTGGCACATGTGACCTTGCTCTGTGTGCTCTGGAGAGAGGCTAACGCTTGGATGATCACGTATTCTGTATACCTTTATACCCCTGATGGGCCCTGCGAGAAACTCTCAGGGGCATATTTATACTCTGTTTGCGCCAGAATTGCGTCGTTTTTATTTACGCAAATCCGACGCAAAGCTAACTCCATATTTATACTTTGGCGTTAGACCCGTCTAGCGCCAAAGATCTTGGAGTTTGCGTCATTTTTTAGCGTGGACACCTACCTTGCGTTACTGATATGCAAGGTAGGCATTCCCGTCTAAAAAATGACTCCAAGGCATGTGCGCCTTATTTAAACTCCCGTGCAAAAATGACGCACGGGAGTGGGCGGGTCAAAAAAAATGACATCCAGACTTTTTTGCGTCATTTTTTAACGCCTGGTCAGGGCAGGCGTTAAGGGACCTGTGGGCTCGGAAGGAGCCCAGAGGTGCCCTCCCATGCCCCCAGGGACACCCCCCTGCCACCCTTGCCCACCCCAGGAGGAGGCCCAAGGATGGAAGGACCCATCCCAGGGAATTTAAGGTAAGTTCAGGTAAGTATTTAAAAAAAAAAAAAAATGTGGCATAGGGGGGCCTGATTTGTGCCCCCCTACATGCCACTATGCCCAGGGGACATAAGTCCCCTGGGCATGGCCATTGGGCAAGGGGGCATGACTCCTGTCTGTGCTAAGACAGGAGTCATTTCAATGGGGGTTGGGAGTAAAAAAAAATGGCGCAAATCGGGTTGAGGCCAATATTTTGCCTCAGACCTGACTTGCCCCATTTTTTGACGCCCAAGCTCCATTTTCCCCTACGCCGGCGCTGCCTGGTGTGGGTCATTTTTTTTTACGCACACCAGTCAGCTGCACCGGCTAACGTCATTCCATAAATAAGGCGCCCGCATGGCGCTTTGGAATGGCGTTAGCCGGCGTTAAAATTTTTGACGCACAACTGCGTTGGCGCAGTTGTGCGTCAAAAAGTATAAATATGGCCCTCAGTGCCTTCAGCCACAGCTCAATTGTAGCCCGTTTTAAACACGCAGATGTGACTCAATTCAAATTATGCATCTGACAAGAGTAATATGGTGCCTGAACAAAAAAAGCAACATCTTGGAAAAAGCAAACACTCATAGGAACGCAGGATTAACTAAGGCATGTGAAATATAAGCAGGAACGACATGGATTACCCTAACATGTTTTACACCCATTGTTCGAAAATGGAGCATTGTCTTTGCATGAAAAGTTAAGGACATGAATACAGCTGCTGAAAGGGACCTGTTTCAATGTCCGTTTTAAATTACTATTGGGTCTGAGACCCAGATGACCCTGGCCCTCTTAAAGCCCTGGCCCCATCTTCTCCTGTCCCCATCAATCCCCTGCTCTAGAGACGCCACTAACTTCCTGTTTTCAAATACAACTTTAGGTTTGATGCTGCACCATGGAAATGCGAGAAGTTTAAAACGAAATTGATTTGAACTAGATGAAAGCACAAAAGGACCAATGGTCAGTGGTCATAGGTTTCTAAATGCTACATCTAATCTGAAGCATTAGAAAAAAAGATGTTGTCATAAACCATTATGAGATGCAAATGTGGGAAAGTACTTGCTCTAGATTTACGAATCCATGTGTTAAGAAATGGAGCATTGGTCCTTCGCCCATCAAGGCTACATTGGCTACGTTGTCTGAGATTTTCTGAATTATGACCATCACCAGCCTTTTTGATAATTGCCCAATCAAATCCTTATCACCGATGGTGCTTGGTGGCCCTTTGAAGACTGCTGCTCTGGTTTCTTAGATAACTAACTCCAACACTGTTGTCATAAGACTCATTTCCCAGATGTATGCCCAAACATGTGTCTATCTTACGAGGACTGCAGCAAGAGGTGCTCACTGGAGAAGTGATTGAATTGTTCTGAGCTGAGAACCAAAATATTCTGCTTTATAACATGTTTGAGAGTTCTCTCACACACATCTTTCCCTGTAGCCTTGAAAATGACAGCATCTTTGACGCAACTATTTTTTGACCAAGACCTGGTACGGTGTAAAGCAAACTAGCACAGTATTTCTTTCCTGTTCAATAGTACACGACTACATGGAAATTGTTCCCTCCTTTCTCTTTGAAGAATGAAGACTATTTACCCTTTCATTTCTTGATGCTTTTGGGCCAATGGCCCTCCTGCAGTCTCAATAGATCACATATTTACTCCGCAGAATTATAGGTGCACCCTGTAGGCACATATTTTCAAAGAACTAAGAATGAGTGAGAAAGTATACCTGAGTAATGAGTGTAAGGGAAAACAGTATCACATTGGTTCTGGACCCTATCAATGAAACACTGCTAAGCACCAACAACAGCTTTGTTCCATGGGTGTCTGTTCTACGAGGCATACTTTGATGGCAAGCGATATTAGTTGTAATATTGTCTATACATTCTTGCACTAATGTTTTCTGAATTAATAGATGAGAATGTGCTGGCAAACACTTGTGATTGCTGTACTTCAAGGAGTTATTGAGATCACCATTCCTTACCTATGGTGCAAGGAACAGCCAAATATAGGTGGTCATTCTGACCTCGGCGGTAAAAGGCGCCTACCGCCGGTCAGAAATCCTCCATAATCCCGCCGCGGTCGCGGAAACCCGCCACGGTCATTCTGACCCGCAGAAGGCAAATCTCCGAAAATCCGACAGCCACAACAGACCGCCAGACCAGCGGTCGGCGGAAAAGTGGAGGTGACAAAACCTCCACCGTCACGCCAACAGAAATACGCCCATGCCATTACGACCCACGAATCCACGCGGCGGTCTTTCAAACGCGGTATTCCATTGGCGGGACACACCGCCGCGGTCAGAATACACACAAACGAACAAAACTCAGCCACATTGGCCGATTTGAATTCCACACACCTGATACACATACACACACCACTCCCACACACACAATACAATATAAAACACACACCCACATCACCCACAAACCCCTACGACCAAAAATTCTGAAAGAAGGCCAGAGCGAGACACCACCATCCACAAACTAGCAGCCACAGCCACTCAACACCATCACCCACACACTATCCACACACAAAACAACACACACCACCACACTCAACACACTTAACTACACATACTCCACCCCACACATCATACACACCACCCCATGGCACCCCAAAGACACCCCCGCTTCTCAGACGAAGAACTCAGGGTCATGGTGGAGGAAATCGTTCGGGTAGAGCCCCAGCTGTTCGGCACACAGATCCAATACACCAGCATTGCCCGGAGGACGGAGCTATGGCAGAGGATTGTCGACAGGGTCAACGCTGTGGGACAGCACCCCAGAAATCGGGAAGACATCAGGAAGCGATGGAACGACCTACGGGGGAAGGTGCGTTCCATGGTATCCAGGCACAACATCGCCGTGCAGAAGACTGGCGGAGGACCCCCACCTCAACCCCCACAATTTACAACATGGGAGGAGGAAGTCTTGAACATCCTGCATCCTGACGGCCTCGCAGGAGTCGGCGGAGGAATGGATACTGGTAAGTTGAAGCTTCAATACTGCTTCCCCCCCACCTGCATGCCAAATCATACCCCAACCCTCACCCCCATCCTCGAACCCCACCCTCACCCCCACCCCCATCCTCACCCCCACCCTCACCCCCACCACCATCCTCACCCCCACCACCATCCTCACCCCCACCACCATCCTCACCCCCACCCCCAGCACACCTATTCCCTGCCAATGTCTCACCATCACAACCCACACATCCAAAAACCTAGGCCTGCATGCGTCCACTAAGCATGGGCACCCATCACCAAAGCATGCCCAATGCATATACACATCCCCCCCACAAGCCACCCTCACCAAAGCCCCCACACACGAATGCCAGCACTTGGGGACACGGGAACCCACAGATACACCCATATGCCACACATTGAAACTATAACCATACCTCTATACCCCTGCAGGACCCGACCGTCAACACCCCGCCGCGGAGGGCCCAGAATTCTCCACACCCCCCACCCAAGAGGCCGTCAGCGATGACAGCAGCTCTGTCGACCTGGACACCGATGACCAGCCCGGACCATCGGGGACCTCTGGACAGTCGGTTCCCCTCACACAGGCCCAGGCCACTACAGACCCAAACCCCTCTGGGAACACCAGCACAGCTCCCACCCAGCGGGCCCATGCCTCTGTCTCCAGGGCGCGTCAATCTGCGGTGTGTCTACCACTACAGGGCACCCAGGATAACCCACCACCCCAACAACAACAGGGACCTGGGGGCAGTGGTAGTGGGCACACCGGCCAGGGGGCAGAGGCCCAGGGAAACAGGGCAACTCGGAGGGCAGCTGTGCGACAGGGGGGGGACGGGCCCAGGGAACCCACTCTCCACGAGGCCCTCACCACCATCATGGGAGCATACAACCGCTCCCAGGAGACGATGGCGACGGTACTGGCCCGGTTCCAGGAGATCCAGGTACTGCAGGAGGAACACTATCGGGGGTACAGGGAGGACATCAGAGCCCTCACCTCCACCCTGGTTACCATGGTAGGGCTGCTGCAGGACCTCATCAACACCAGGACGGACACTCAACAACACCAAAGGGCCCCTGCCACTAGCCTGGACCAAGAACAGCCAACCACCTCCGCCGGCGCTAGTGGACAGGAGGCCCCCGCACAGCAGCAGCCCACCAGACCCCCACCTCCTGCAGGAGAAGAACCACCCCGCAAGAGGGCCCTGAGATCTCGCAAGAAGACAGAGTAGGATGTCAAGACCCCCGCCAGCAAAGGATACCACCTGATGTCATCCCACTGTCCCACATTGTCACCCTGTCCATCCTTGAACTGCCCATGCTCCATCTCTCCACAGGCCTCTGGACAATGCACCTGTGTGACTGTTACTCTGGACTCTGCCATGGACATTCCTTCACCATAGCCCCCACCCACTTGAAACCACCCATCCCATTTTGAGCACTTAAATAAACACCTATTTTGCACAAAACTATCTGGAGTCTGGCTGTGATTTCAAAATATTGTAATTGACATGACAGTGCAAATATGTCCTTGTACATAGTGAAGTCAACAAACAGCTGCCACAAAGCTGTAGTCCATGGGGAAACGAAGCACAGGACTCGTAGTGGGGACCCCAGATCTGAAATAGGGAGGGAAAAGCCACAACTCAGTCATCATACACTGGGGCAAATAGACAGGCATCAGAGATGCAGGAGAGTAGTTCACATTTACTAAATTATCTTTGAATTGTTACCTGTGTCCTATTGGAAGTACTGTTCAATGATTCTGTCCCTGTTGTCTGTTTCAGCCCCGTCGTCTTCCTCCTCGTCACTCTCCTCAGGTTCCACCGCTGCCACAACACCACCGTCTCGACCATCCTCCTGCAGGAAAGGCACCTGGTGGCGCAAAGCCAGGTTGTGAAGCATGCAGCAGGCCACGATGATGTGACACACCTTCTTAGGTGAGTACATTAGGGATCCACCTGTCATATGCAGGCACCGAAACCTGGCCTTTAGGAGGCCAAAGGTGCGTTCGATCACCCTCCTAGTACGCCCATGGGCCTCATTGTACCGTTCCTCTGCCCTGGTCCGGGGATTCCTTACTGGGGTCAGTAGCCACGACAGGTTGGGGTACCCAGAGTCCCCCAATAGCCATACACGGTGTCTCTCTAGCTGTTCCATCACATAAGGGATGCTGCTATTCCTCAGGATGTAGGCGTCATGCACTGACCCTGGGAATTTGGCATTTACATGCGAGATGTACTGGTCAGCCAAACACACCACCTGGATGTTCATTGAATGGTAACTTTTTCTGTTCCTGTACACCTGCTCCCTGTCTCTTGGGGGAACCAAAGCCACATGGGTCCCATCAATGGCACCAATGACGTTGGGAATATGTCCAAGGGCATAGAAATCACCTTTCACTGCAGCCAATTCGCCCACCTCAGGGAAAAGGATGTAGCTCCTCACGTATTTCATCAGGGCAGACAACACTCTGGATAACACCTTCGAAAACATGGGCTGAGACATCCCAGAAGCAATTCCCACTGTTGTCTGAAATGACCCACTTGCCAAGAAATGGAGTACTGACAGGACCTGCACCAGAGGGGGAATCCCTGTGGGTTGGCGGATGGGGGACATCAGGTCGGGCTCCAGCTGGGCACACAGTTCATGTATAGTGGCACGGTTAAGACGGTAGGTCTGGATAATGTGGCGTTCTTCCATTGTCGACAGGTCCACCAGCGGTCGGTACACAGGAGGATTCATCCGTCTCCTCGCCAAACCCAGCGGACGGTGCCTAGGAAGGACAACATGGAGCACACAGTCAAGCAACCCACAGGTACGTACTCACAGCTAGCACAGTAAACAATTCTCTATGCAGTGAATGGCGTGTCTGAGTGGCTATGCAAGGCCTAGGCCTGTGTGACGCAGTTGAAATTGAGCCATGTGGACCCTCGAAATGGCGGCTGCCTGACCTGTGAAGTGTGACAATGGGATGTGAGGTCAATGCGCTGGCGTGGCACACCGCGGCGGGCGGCGGGCGAAGACCGCGGCGCGAAGCCGCATTGGTTAACATTGAAGCCTATGGGTTTCAGGAGCCAATGGCGAAGGGCGCCGGCGGTGGCGGTACGCACCGCCGCGGTACGCACCGCCGCGGACGTGACCGCCATTTTCTATCTACTTATCCACTTGCGACTTGAACTTTCACAGGAGAGGACCTATACTGCAAGTGTTGCTGTGACCTCGGTCTGGAAGGGACAATGGCTGCTGCGCCTGGGGAAAGGGCCCCTGCCTTCACTGGAGAGGAGTTGGAGAAACTTGTGGATGGGGTCCTCCCCCAGTATGCGCTACTCTACGGTCCTCCAGACCAACAAGTGAGTTTAATTCAATCTGGATTTGGGGCCACTGGCTGGCTTGGGGGCCTGGCGGGGGGCCTGGCGGGGATGGGGGGGCATGTTGGGGCTGGCGGGGGGCCTGGCGGGGATGGGGGGCATGTTGGGCCTGGTGGGGGGCATGGCGGGGGGCCTGGCGGGGATGGGGGGGCATGTTGGGGCTGGCGGGGGGCCTGGCGGGGATGGGGGGCATGTTGGGGCTGGCGGGGGGCATGGCGGGGGGCCTGGCGGGGATGGGGGGCATGTTGGGGCTGGCGGGGGGCCTGGCGGGGGGCCTGGCGGGGATGGGGGGCATGTTGGGGCTGGCGGGGGGCCTGGCGGGGGGCCTGGCGGGGATGGGGGGCATGTTGGGGCTGGCGGGGGGCCTGGCGGGGGGCCTGGCGGGGATGGGGGGCATGTTGGGGCTGGCGGGGGGCATGGCGGGGGGCCTGGCGGGGGGCCTGGCGGGGGGCCTGGCGGGGATGGGGGGCATGTTGGGGCTGGCGGGGGGCCTGGCGGGGATTGGGGGCATGTTGGGGCTGGCGGGGGGCATGGCGGGGGGCCTGGCGGGGATGGGGGGCGTTGGGCCACTGGCAACGAAAATGCAGACAAACTTGAACGTGATATTTCTCCCTCCCTGTACGTGTCACATAGGTCCGCGCCCATGAGAAGATCGGGATTTGGCGTGCCATCGCCAAGGAAGTCCGGACCCTGGGGGTCCACCATCGACGGGGCACCCACTGCCGCAAGAGGTGGGAGGACATCCGCCGCGGGACCAAGAAGACCGCCGAGTCTCTGCTGGGGATGGCCTCCCAACGTAGGCGGGGTGCCTGCCGTCAACTGACCCCCCTGATGTTCCGGATCCTGGCGGTGGCCTACCCTGATTTGGATGGGCGCGTGAGGGCAGCACAGCAGACACAAGGGGGTGAGTACAAGCATTATCTACTCTGTTGTCGCGCAGTGGAGGTGTCTGGGTGGGGGAGGAGGGCTGTGGGTCCCCCTAGGCCAGGGCGATATCTGTAGGCTGGGCACCCCCGTAAGCCCCTGTGTCCCCAGCCACCACCCTCAGTAGTTTGTCAGTACAGCCATCCCTGGGCCGTGTCATCCATGGGTGCAGTTGTCAACTCTAGGCGTGTAGGGCATGTTCCACGGAATGCGTAGCGGACCCCAAGTGCGCAACTTAGTGCAGGGGGCATCTGTGTCTGTCATGTCCGCTAACTGTACCGGAGATCCATGTACTCAATATCCCTTTATTTCTCTCTCCCCCCCCCTTTTTGTTTGTCTTTCTGTGCTTGTGTGCATCAGCATCATCAGGCGGAGGAGAAGTGGCATCGGGGCAGGAGGGAGCTGCATCTCACATGGCCCAGGAGGGCCATGCCACAGAGTCTGACTGGACCAGTGAGACGGAGGGCGAGGGGAGCTCCACAACGGGGACAACTGGACCCTGCAGCGACACGGACACGTCCTCGGAAGGGAGCTCCCTTGCGGGGGTGGCACCATCCGTGCCCCCCGCCATTACAGCCGCCACCCAGCGCACCATCTCCGCCCTCCCAGCAGCCCCTCAGCGTTCGCCCCGTGCCCGCTCTGCCAGGAAGCCGGGCATCTCCTTCGCCCCAGGCACCTCAGGCCCTGCCCCTGTTACCCCCGCTGCCCTCAGTGAGGAGGTCATTGACCTCCTCCGAACGCTCATTGTTGGGCAGACTACCCTTTTGAATGCCATCCAGGGGGTGGAGAGGGAGGTTCATCGCAGCAATGCGTACCTGGAGGGCATTCATTCGGGTCAGGCTGCCCATCAGCGATCGTTCCAGGCTCTGGCCTCAGCACTGACGGCAGCCATTGTCCCTGTCTCCTGCCTCCCTCTACTAACTCCCTCCTCCCAGTCTCCTGTTCCTCTGCCTGTCCCACCCACACCATCAGACCAGCCTGCACACACCTCAACACCCAAGAGAAGCTCATCCAAACATAAGCACCACAGATCACGCAGACATTCACACACGCAACATTCCGATGCAGACATGCCAACAGTCACTACCACCTCTGTGACCCCCACCTCCTCGTCTCCCTCCTCCCACCCTGTGACGTCTACACTCACACCTCCATTCACCTCACCATCAGCCAGTGTTTCCATCACCAGCACACCCTCCACTCCAGTCCGCACACGTGCAGTCACCACCCCCACTGCCATTTACACGTCCCCTGTGTCCTCTCCCACTGTGTCTGTCACCCCCTCTTCCACACCACACAAACGCAGCCACCCACCCACCCAACAGCCATCCACCTCACGACAGCCTATCCCTCCTGCACCTGCACCCAAAGACAGCAAACGTGACTCACCTACAACCACATCCTCTCCCTCCACTCCCATTCCCACTGTACCTACCACTCTCCATTGTCCCAAGAAACTCTTCCTCGCCACTGCTAACTTCTTTCCTGACCCTGAGCCCCCCCCTCCTTCTCGTCGGGGTAAGAAGAGCACCTCAGCCACCACCAGCCCTGAAGCCCCCTTGACAAGGGTGCAGGGGTATTGGAGCCCACCAGCCCGCATGTCTGGATCTTCGCCCAGCAGCAAGGGGACAGCCAGCCCACCCCCTGGGAAGAGGAGCAGAAGGCGGAAGGGGCGCCGCAGGAGCCCGGCTTCTACATCCCCCCCGTACACCACCCAGACACAGTCACCAGCCACAGCTCCAAAGGGAGGAAAGGGCCACAGACTCCCGACTAAGGAGGGCAAGGGCAGCAAGTCGGAGAGGTCAGGCTGCAGGCCTGCTGCCCAGGAGGAGCCCACCACCCCCATAGCCGCTGCCCAGGGAGGACCCAGCCCAGCTGTCCAGGAGGGCCCCACCACCCACAGCCCAGGTGGGCATTGAAGGAGCACCATCCCCGCTGCCCAGGAGGGCACCACCAGGCAATGAGCAGTTGGCCATAGACCGGCCGCCGTCTCAAGCACCGCTGAACTGGGCCCCGCCGTCTCCAGCACCGCTCCGCTGGGGACCGCCGTCTCAAGAACCGCTGAACTGGGCCCCGCCGTCTCAAGCACCGCTAAACTGGGCCCCGCCGTCTCCAGCACCGCTCCGCTGGGGACCGCCGTCTCAAGAACCGCTGAACTGGGCCCCGCCGTCTCAAGCACCGCTGAACTGGGCCCCGCCGTCTCAAGCACCGCTGAACTGGGCCCCGCCGTCTCAAGCACCGCTGAACTGGGCCCCGCCGTCTCAAGCACCGCTGAACTGGGCCCCGCCGTCTCAAGCACCGCTGAACTGGGCCCTTCAAGGCAAGACCCGCTGAACTGGGCCCTTCAAGGCAAGAAGCGCTGAACTGGGCCCTTCAAGGCAAGAAGCGCTGAACTGGGCCCTTCCAGGCAAGAACCGCTGGCCATTTGGCAGACGTTGCAGGGCAGGATCTGTCTCGGGCAGGGCTGCAGGATGTCCTCTGGCCAACATGCCTCCTCCAGTGGCAGTGGAGTCTGTTATGGACTGTTTGGACTGTGGCTTTGCTCTCCCCAGGATGGCCCAGTGGGCAGGCCACCCACTGTATGGACTGTATGGACTGTGGCTTTGCACTCCCCAGGATGGCCCAGTGGGCAGGCCACCCACTGTATGGACTGTATGGACTGTGGCTTTGCACTCCCCAGGATGGCCCAGTGGGCAGGCCACCCACTGTATGGACTGTATGGACTGTGGCTTTGCACTCCCCAGGATGGCCCAGTGGGCAGGCCACCCACTGTATGGACTGTATGGACTGTGGCTTTGCACTCCCCAGGATGGCCCAGTGGGCAGGCCACCCACTGTATGGACTGTATGGACTGTGGCTTTGCACTCCCCAGGATGGCCCAGTGGGCAGGCCACCCACTGTATGGACTGTATGGACTGTGGCTTTGCTCTCCCCAGGATGGGCCAGTGGTCATGGAGTCCCCTCGTGGATCTGGCGTCGTGTACTCAAGTGGCTGAGGTGCCCCCCCTTCCCTTCCCCCTGAGGTGCCTGTCCTATTTTCTTTCTGATGCCCCTGCAGTGTTCTCTCCGTGGAGTTCTTGTCGTGGGACTGGGCCTTGCCCCTTTGCACAGGACCCCTGTGGTCCACGGACAGTGGTTGGACTACATTTAGTAGCTGTATATATTTTGTACATAGTTTATTTATTTATTGGGATTACTGGTGTCCATATTTCAATATATCTGCCCGTTTATGATCTCTTCTTTTGGTCTTTGCATTATTTCGGAGGGGGGGGTTTGTGGGTTGTGACAGTGATCTGTGGGAATGCATTGATGTGTGTGTTGTAGTGGGTATGGGTGGGTGGGTGTGTGCCGGTAATCTTTTCCCTCCCCTGTGTCGTAGGTGCAGTACTCACCGATGTCTTCCGCGCCGCCGGGCGTGCTCCTGGTACAGGAGCAGGTATAGGAGTGCGGGGATGACCTGCAACTCGGGTTCCATACTGCCGGAATCTCGCGTGGAGTGCGTAGAGGTGAGCGTTTTCCCGTCCGTAGTCTGTTTCCGCCGTGTTTTTATCGGCGGTGCTCCCGCCCCGGAAAAGGTGGCGGATTGGTGGGTCGTGATAGGGTGGGCGGTACATTGTCTGCCGCCTGGCTGTTGGCGGGGACCGCCGCGCTGTTTGTTTGTTCCGCCGTGGCGGGCGGAGTGTTAATGCGGCGGGCTGTGTTGGCGGTTCCCGCCAGGGTCAGAATTGCATATTTTGGACCGCCGGCCTGTTGGCGGCTTGGCCGCCGCATTATCACCGACCGCCAGGGTCAGAATGAGGGCCATAGTCTTATTACATTATTAATGTGGTTGCTGTACGGTCACACAGCTCTGCTTCTTCTCTGCCATCAATTGTTCACTTTACAGCTTTTTGTTTTAATACAGAGTGATCATGTCCATTGATTTCAGAATGAATTTAAACTCACTGGTAAGATAAACTTACTTAAAGTGAAGAATGTTGCCATTTCTGCCCATCTTACTTCACCAATGGTTGTTGAGTGCTATGCTCTGCACTCTGAAATCTCTAAAGCTGCACCACTCCCTCAATTTATTCCTGGAAAAAAAGCAAACAGACCTTCTTATCCAACTCAATGGATCTTGCAACATTTTTTTTCTTACCTACTAATTCGACTACAGATGAGTAACTGTGCTATATCTTTGGTCACACTGTTCGCTCCTGGTTGTAGTAACTGGGTCAGTACATCATGTCTACAATTGAGTCCAGTTAACGTAGAGACTGGTTAGAGTTGTGGGCTCGAGTGGTATGCGTGGTTGTTGTGCATTTGTGGGGCTATACAATCTATTAACAGTTATGAGTTGCCTATGCTTTGTCATGTCACATTTGTTTGAAGAACCAGCCAGGAATTGAGCACCATCATAAAAAGAAGATGAGTCATGGATTCTGACATTGTAATAGACATTTTAACAGACAATTGAAGGTCAGACACAGCCACAACATACAGACAGTGCAGTCATATTAAGATCAGAAAGGAAAGGTCCCTCAATGAAATAACATTTTTAGAAACAGGTGGAGGTCCCTCCTGGAAACAAGGTTATCTCTCATTATTTCATCTCACGTTGTGACCTGTTGCTTTTCATAGTACAACACACCAGATATAACATACTTAAAAGGAAAACATTATTTAAAATAAATGTTCAAATATGATTAAACATTAAAAACATTTCTGAGTAGTTAGGTGCTTAAACTCTAAGTAGTAAGCGCAAATGTAAAGCTCAGAGGACTAGGTTTGATTCTTAGATGTGGCTTTTTTGTTTAAATCTAATGACATGAAATATCTCGACACTGGAAAAACCTGTTGATCACCAGACACTGATGGCCTGATTCAGAAAAGGTAGGCAATAAATGAAGGCTATTTACACCCGAAGAATATATCCCATATCTCAAGCGATACCATTTCCTTTAAGGAGGTACCCCTTTGCCTATACCCACATTGAATTAGAGTTGACCTCCCAGGAATCTCAGTTACTTATGCCGTTTACAAAAGAAACGTGAACATTTAGAGGATGGGAGAATGCTATCAAAGGTTATATGTTTTCTCACAAACCTGCGTTTTGTAATGTTCACCTACTTCGGCAACTAAGACCATTTTGAATCCCCCATAAACCTCTCCCAAGCCCCCAAATGTTCAAATGCAGAATTTCCACCATACTGGCGCTATACTGATTCTATGAATCAGGTTTATGATTTTGCTCTGACAAATGCTTTTACTCCTACATCTAAGATAAACAGTTATGCACAAATAGTTTTGTGAACTGGGCCCTCTTACAGCAACACCATTTAAATATAATGTGGGGAGAAGCTAATGAACTTTGCACAGCTGTGAATAACTCACTTCCTTGTACCCTTATTTAAGTAAGCCATGTAGTGAAAATAGAAGTACAGAGGAAGAAATAGGTAGACTAAACGAGAACATAGAGATCATAAAAAGCTTTTGCTGTCCCTAACAGCTTCTTATCACAAGACAACAGAAAAGTGAAATAGGAGAAAGAGGTCTTTCGAAAAAAGCAAATGTATTGTTTCCTTATAGGACAGAGTGTGGAAGATATGATAATGCCATTGGCTTTACCACAAACAAGCTGTGAAAAATAGCGCAAAGTGAGAAAAGCAGGAAAGTGGTATTAGGAATAACATCACTTAAGTGAATAACAATACCCACTAAAATATCTAAAGTATGTTCCAGCAGTAACTGGTCATGGCGAATGCATCAATATCAAGTAGGTCACGCAAAATGGACTAACATGGCAAGATAATGGTAGAATAAATGAAGTGAATTAATACTTAATTGAGTAACTGTAGAGATCAAATCACAGATGAAACGCAAAGAATAACTCTAGAAGCTTGGGGTTTGCAATGGCAACCCAGAACCATTTCATGATGCTATTACAAATCGATGGCTGAAATTATTGAGTAATTTCTTTTAAATAGTAATTTAAGAAATTAAACATGTTTTAGGTTTGGAAAGTAGATCAAGTGAATGTGCCCAATCAAGTTTAAAAGTTATGTCAAAGCATATTATTAATCTGTAGAACATGCAAGATACATCTTTTTTCAGAGGTATGCTTGGGGAAGAGGCAATCCAAATGGAAACATCATTCAAATTGGGATTATGATTTACAGTGTAGAGAAAGTGGCCGTAGGCGTACTACTACTAGTAAAAGCATGACTAGTTTCAACACTCGAGATGAATAATAAAAACAATCACAACCAAACACAAAATGAAACATATACACTTTGAACAAGGTTATGAATTAAACACATTAAACACATGGTACTCAAACGAAAAACTGTACCTGTAATGATAAGAAAGCTGCCTAGAATTCCAAATACCCCACGCACTTAACAGACTTGTAACAGGCGCTATGGTAACATTCTTTCTGGTGCTATTACTCTAGGATGCCTGGTCTAGAACGACCTGAGGACCTTGAGTAACATCTATAAAACAGCGCCCCTTCAGGTTCACCGGACACTCAACGTATCCTGTGTTATCAAATCAGAGGCTTTCAGCTGGCCTCCAAAAGGAAGGAGAGCTCTACATCCAAGTGGAGGTGCTGAAACAATTGAGTAAGTGGTTGAGTAGGCATTTGAATTTACCACAAGTAGATGGAGAACGAAGTGCAAAGCAACATTAATACAACTAAGGGTGTCTGTGCTGCTCTTATCTATTTATGGGGCACGGGACAATGCAATAGCTAATTGGAGAACCTGAGTTAGAGTTTGTTGTATTCGGGTAATCTGCCAAAAAGTGGTGGATGTACTGTCTGCCTTATTTTGAAGCCCTATTTACTAAACTTAGAGGGTAAAGTATGTAAAGAGCATAAAGCAGTTGTCCTGCATCCGCCAAGCTCTATTTAAGGCCCAGACTCACAATGATGGCTACCCGCAGTACAGTTGTGAAAATCTATATCTAATTGTGAGCAGATCCTGCCACACTGGAAGAAGCCACAAGATCTCAAGTCAACCACGTCTTCATTAGGCCTTCTAAGTAAACACCTGAACAACCTTCCAGCCCCTGCTGGCTCTCTTTGAGTGACCTGCCACTCCTTTCATAATAAGTTATCCCCCCGGTTTGTCTGCAGATCAGGATCAACTTAGAAACCAAAGGCGACCCTACAGACTGCTGCCATAAATCTACCTATCCACCTACTCAAGCAAAAGTAGTGGCAGATTGAGCTACTCACCTGCAGCTCTTTCTCCTTCAACAGGAAAATGAGACAGAGACAAAGAGAAAAAAAATTCTATGAAAGGTACCGTGATATACGTTGTCCAATGTCTTAGGAAAAAAATCCACCCCCTTAAGCAGGAAGGACTCATCACACCAAGAATAATATAACAGAAACAGTATAAAATACAGACGTGAATTATCATGCACTCATGCATGTCCTGTCCCCTTCTGTCCCAGCCCCAAAGGATGATGCAGAGAGACCGGTACGGCCGTTAGGTACTAGCTTTATTCTTTCTTGTGGCACCCATGCAGGCAAGGATGTCCATCCATTTCTCGTGTCCTGAAGTAGTGTGAGTCCCCTTTGCTGCCTGGAAGTGGTTTCTGGTCCCCTTCTCCCCAGTTGGTGGGCAGATTGTGTGGTCCTAGTGTCCACTCCTATTTGCACCCGTCGTTCTGACAATGCATCTCTCTTTCATAGAGTGTTTGTTGGTGGTTGGTAGTGCAAGCCCATTTAGGTAAAGGAAACATTACCACTACACACCCTCACACCCATTTATGAGTTGAGAAATCAGGATTCAGGTGTAAATGATGCCTAGAAAGCAAGTAAGACAAGATAAAGAGCTAACTGCAAAATCAGCAACATACTAATCCCAATGAAAATACAAAAATGAGAGAGGGATCGAGTGAAGAACAGATGGAAGTGGGTTCCCTACAACTAGTTTGGAAATAGGTTCCCTACAACTAATTTATCCTGCAAATCACTTAATAAGCCTTGAGAATGCTTTCAATGGCATTCTGGAAACGTAGATGCAGAGCCGGCATATTGTGAAAGCACTGCCTCTGATGGTTAGAGTTTACCAGCCCACCTGCTCCCCAGCATCCACTAGCTTGTATCAGGTCTTACTGGAATTTTAAAATGGCCTTCACTGTTGCAGCATAGGTCACCAATCTCACTTAGGCTAACACCACCATTTTACTACTACTAAATAGATATAGAATGAAAATCTCCTTTAATGGAGAATGGCAGATTGAAAACTCTTCTGCTTCAAAGCAATCTTCACTAACAGAAGATAAATATCTGTCTAAGAAAAGAAGAAAGATGACTAAATTAACTAGTTTTCCCAAATGTCTATTGTAGTTTTAACAAAGAGAATGGAAAGATATGAACATGACTAAAAAATGACAATGTCCTAATGGTGAATGGGAGACGTCTATGGACCTGATTTAGTTGTTAGTAATAACGGTCCCCCGTTGACTTTTTAACTGAAAACCCACCTGCAGCTGTGATGGTCTGCCCACCATATTTAGATGTTGGTGGTCCCGTAGACGAAAGCCCACTTTCAAACAACTGTCCCTATCAAGAAACTGCCCGTATAGATGGCGGGAGAGGAAAAAGTGGATGCAGGCGGGACCCCAGCCACCCATCCTGCTGTGCCGATATGGATGTGCCTGACCGCCAAGAAAAAAGTTCCAATCCAACCTCTTCTTCAGAGTTTGCGGATTTGGGGGACAAAGGGGTGAACACCCACCTTGTTTCCCCATTCCACCCCAACTTTGACTTGACATGACTGGACAACATGTGCCGTCACTGCTGCCAAGACCCATGGAGAAAACACGACTCCCCCCCATTGCCAGACTCAAAGGTAGAGAATCTGCATTGGCAGGGTACATTAGGTGGGCACTGCATCGGAGGTCGGGACCATGACAGGTATATACATGTCACAGTCATTTTTTTAGATCACTATGACATGCATATGTCAGGGAAACAACTGTGTCACACATGGCTGGGGACTCACTGGCACAACATGCATAACACCTACAGCTGTCATGGTGGTGTCATCATTTACTGCCAAATGAATGCTGGTTGCAAAATGATGGTACACTCACACTGGACATCGTTGTCCATGTGTGCGCATTGCTAGGGGACCTGTACGGGTAGGCTTGTGCTATCTGTTATGCATGTTAGTCAGTACGTGTATGTGCTTGTGTATGGACTGGTTGGTCGAGGTGGAGGGAGCTGGAGTGGGTGATGTGGTTGTGTCTGTATGTGTGTCATTTGCATGAGGGACCAATGTTGTTGTGTATGTCGTGTTGCTGTGTGACAAATTCAAGTGAGTGTTGTTGTGTGGAGAACATTGTTGTGTATGGCTCAGTGTGCAGTTGTGTTGGTTGTTGTGGTTGTGTCGTGTGTGGGTGCAGTGTCAATGATGTGTGTGTGTGTTGTGTCATGGATTTATGTCAATGTGTGCTTTCGGCATGTACGGGTTATGTTGTGTTGGAATTGTAATGGATGATGATGTGTATGTCTGTAGTGTGTTGTGTAGTGTGTATCGTAGAGGGACACATTTGGCTAAGGTCTAGTGTGTCTGTGCCACTTACCTCTATTCTTTAGCCACAGCCATTGCACTAAGTCCATTGGGTCCCGCCACCGTCTCCCTCCGTCAGCAAATAGCCGCCAGTACACTGGCTGCAGGACTGTGACACCTAAATACGGCAAATGGAACACCGTTGACTTGATGGTCTTCTCGGGTACGCCGCCAACTTGGCTTGGCGGTAACACCACCAAGATCTAAACCAGGCCCTATGCCTCCCCACTTGCTTTTTTCACAACCAGAGAATAATCTGCACATCCAGAATATATACTTATATAATAGAATGAGGTATAATCTCTTCAGAAATAGTTTAAGCCAATGTCCAAGCTATTGTCCAAAAATCAAAAGCCTAAAGTTTCCAAGAACTTACTATGCTTGCTAAAACTAAGACTCACTAACCAAAAGGAAATTACACACAGCAAAAGAAGCTACTTAGGATTTGAAGACTTTCTCAACATCAACTCAACTCCGTCACTTAGCAGAAGAAACAGGAACTATTTTGATGTTCCCTAAGTTGCACCTGATAACTTTATGAAAGATCTTCCAGAGTTGTTGTCCTAGATTCCATTTTTTGCACAAATGTAACATGTGAACCTGGACAATGTGGCTTCCTCATGAACCTAAGAAAGTCTTCAATATATCTTGTGACCCTGAAAGTACCCTCATCATGACAGACCTGCCCTGCTTTATTCATGGAAATCATTTAGGGATCACCACTGGTTTGCCCCAGCCACTGCCTTTGCAACCACTGCTCTCGGGCTGGGTGGGTCAAGATCAGCATCTGGAATAGGGCTGCAGCTCGTCCCTATGGAAGTCCGCTGCGGTATAACTCCCCTTGTTTTCTATCAGGTTTTTACTACACTAATAGTGAAGAAAATTACATTTTCACTATTATTGTTATCAAAATGGAGTACAATTAGCTCAAATAGGAATTTTCCTGGCAGCTGAGGTAAGTAAAAATGCTTTTAAATGTATGTGTGTATGTGAAAGTGAAGGTCAAAGGGTGTGTGATGTCACTTCTACTACTTCAGGCATTTTGGTGAACTGACGTCTATGGCAATAATTAGCAGTTTTCCATCATTGTAATCATTGAAAGGAGCTAGTATGTTGAAAAGCATGTACAAACGATGTGGACCCCTTAGATCTTTCAGAAGAATCATATCTTTCCCAAGAAAGTCCACATTATAACGTTCAAAAGGTGAGAACTAGGGCTGAGCGAAATCTAAATTATGTTGTGTAATTTGCATAATTTCTGGAATTTTGCATTATGCTATGTGAAATACCTGAATTACAGTATTATGTCACGTTGCATAAATGCCGCTGTCCATGGAAAAATAATATCACAGAAGCATGGGAACAACACCAACAAGCAAAACGTGAGTGGCAATTCTGTTTTTTGCACTATGTTTTACTAAATGTGTCCTGGCCTCAAAAACTGATTCAAGGACATATTTGCATTTTGTGCAATTATGCATACTTTCACATCATTTCCTTGAAATTTTATGTAGTTAAGCCAAAACAAGTTACACATCAAGGGTGTCTTTAAGGAGCACCAGATTTTCAGTGTGAAGTGAAGGGGGTATTTGGATGTGCATTCTGTAGATATCATTATATGGCCACAGAGACTCTAACGAGCAGGCCGGTCCAGTGTGCTCACTCATGCTTTTTTACTAATATGGTTGCTCATGTTCCTGTTTCTGCATCCTGTTTTCTCTTTGACAACACCTCTAACCATCTCAGTGGATGTGCATCTGTAGGTGACCATGCTAGCATTGCTGTACAAGCCCGCCCCCTTTCAGGAGAATTTGTTGTTCTTTTCTGTTTTTTAAATGTGACAGGTTGCTTAGGAAACTCTTTGTAACTTTCCACACCCTTTGGTATTTAATTTACTTTGAAGATTCCATAATTGACCCAATTTTTTACAGCTTATATCTTTGTTCCCAAAAATGACTTTACAGTGACCACATATTCTCTACGTTTTCTAGGCACACTCTATTTTGAAGTGTTTTTTTCAGAAATACTGAATTTTATCAAGCAATATTTGAGAAACTGACCAAACATTTTGGACTCTTCTGAACATGTTTATGAATAGAGATAATTAAACCATTTCTTCTCTAGGGCTCCAAATCTCTCCAATGAATTATTGTCAGCGAAATAGGCTCAGACTTGATTGTGGTCCCTTCAGCGTTCCAGGAAATTGTATTGTAGAGTCCCCCAAAAATGTTTGGAGTTCTCTAGATACCAGGATTATGTTTGGCCTACAAGTTTGGTTTGGTGGGTAGGGGTGAATCCTGTAAGCATTTGGAATTTTTAGCTCAGAGGAAGCTTCCTGCGACCTTTTCCTAGTCCCATATCTCCCTGCTCCAGTGTCACCCAGGGTGGCATTGTTATTTGCCTGCAGTAAACTGGTGAGGGCCTTTTTGTGTTTCCAGCTCTGAGCGGGAAAGTGCGTCTTGAGGCGAGGAAGGTGGGTGGCGAGAGTCTAACATGGCGCTAACCTAGGAGGGTCTATTTCTCCCAGTCCTGCTGATGGATTGATTTTCACTGGAAGTCCTGGGCATTGGAATCCTGCCTGGGCCAAAAGATGCAGCACACAGGCTTTTGTGTGGTCACTGCTGCCCTGTGACAGACCAGAGTGGGCAGGAGCTATCAGGAAGCTGGCCGGGCCATTCCACCTTGACTGTGGACAGAGCCTCGAATAAATGGCATGTGGCTCTTTCACAATGGTGAGTGCCTTTCCTGAGGCCACAACTAACTGCATCATTGAGGGTTGGACTGAAGGCCAGTGTCTCCTACGCGGCACTGACTGCTTCTGAGGAGGAAAGACATGGGCAAGAATGTCAGCTACACCCCTCTTCCCTTGAGGTTTAGTGCGAGTGCTTGGGGCTTTCTGGTGACTCTGGCACCTTTGCCTGGCAAATTTCTGTCTCTAGCCATCCCACCAACTGCAAACATTTGCTGAGGCTCCCATCCTTCCCCCAATTGCCTGGGGAATCAAGCTTTAGCTGTGCTGGAGCTGACTACCAATGGACTGGGCCCAGTTTCGTGTTGGGCCCGAGCAGGATATTTGGCATTTTTGGAACTTATTGTGCTAAGTGGGACTTGGTGCTTGCTATATATGAAGAGTTTGTTGGTTCTTTGGGAACTCACAACACAATCCACTAAAGTACATTTAAATCTCTCTTCCAGTGTTCAGATGAGTCTGCCACCATTACTCTGGAGATTGGTGCAGAAGAATACATTGGTTGAACCAGCAACACCGTTGCAAATCCTGTGCCTGGGCAATCACTTTCTTACTGCAGCATCCGGGGTGGAAGGTGAACTACATATCCATGAGACTGCCCTTTCAGCTGGACTTTGTGTGGGAAACCCTTGACAAAATGAGAAAGATATAAATTACAATGCACCAGACCCATTTCATGTTTCATATTAGGTGAATACAGATCAAGGATGTCTGCCTCAGAGGAAGGTTGCTACAGCGAATGCATTTCCACAAAGTAAACCTGGCCCCATCCTCAGTGCCATTGAGGATTCCTGTGAGGGTCTTGGAAATGAAATAAACAGCACTGCCACTGATTTGTTCCTTCTGTGCAACTGTGCAATTGTCAGAAAGAATAAAAGGTCAATCAATAAGCTTACCCGCTTTGAAACACAAGCAGCTGTGTCTGTCCTCCGGGAAGAGGCTACATGGTAGAACAAATTCACTTTTCAGAAATATAGGGTAAGAGGATGCCGAGGAGTGTTCAAGAAGGAATAATGTGAACATTATTGGAGTTCCTGAAAAATCAGGGGCCCCTCACACTCAATGGACCTGTTCCTTAAAGACTGGTTTCCATCACAGGTCACTACCAGGAAACGGTCTAAATTATTACCTGTAGAGTGGGCTCACTGGCTCCCATCAAAGTCACTGGCTTTGGGATTGCCTCTTAAACCTGTCATGACCCAACAATGTATTTATAGGGACCAAAGCACCTCTTACAATTGGTGAGGAAAAATGCCCTGTGTAAACTTCAAGACAGCAAAATCTTCACATTGCAGGACTACACAGCAGCTGTCCAGCTGCAGCAGAACAAGTTCAGTGAAGTTTAACAGGTCTTACGCATAGTGGACTTAACATTCATGCTAATGTTCCCTGCCAAGCTGAAGGCAACAGATGGCAAGGAGTCCTATTTTTACACATACCAAAGTCAGACTGGGGAAAGGATGGACAAATGAGCTGAAGACAGCAGAAAACAAAACCTTTGACACTTGAGAGACCAATGCCAGAACTAGCAAATGCGGAACAACATGAGATTATAGGGAAGACAAGCAGAAGGAGGGAAATAATGCTCTATGATGGCTCAGGTGCAATGCACTTCGAGAATGTACACTCCAGAAATCCCCCAACAGAAGTAGTGAAGAAGCTGAGGATGCTGGCCAACCACCAAAGAACACGCCCATGTCTGCTGATGAACGGATATAACTGTCCTCACTACTTTTTCTCCTTTGGTTTGATGTCAGAGCTACAGGTTTAATGTCAATGCATGGAGTTCAGCTGGTAAGTGTGCCTAGGATGATGGGGCATATAGAGGGCCAGCAGTATTAGCTATCAGATCAACATCAGTCCAAAGTGATGTTCGGCCATCATGCACTGAAAGGCAGATTATTCACTTGTTGCTACAGCACCTCCACACCACATTTCCACCTTAAAAAATCTGTATGATTCCCTCAAGGGTCAAGATGTGGTCACATTATATAGGTAGGACACGGACAGTTCAGAACCAAGTATAGGACAAGGTTTTATAGTTGAGTTTTAGGTTTAAGACTACGGTAACCAAGCAAGTCCTTACTCATGGGTAAGTAGTCCATTACTCACTATGTACATGAGACAGGGTCATAGGCAACCCTTCATGAGGACTGTATAACACTGAGAAGACACCACACCACTAACAACAGATGGACACAGAAGGAGATATGATACTGACCTGGAAAAGTAGAGGAATAGGAAACAAAATCGAAAGACACAGAATGTAATCATATCAAGTCTTGATCTTTGTAGAAAACTCCAAAATATGGGACCACAGCTGGTGGCCTGCACACCTTGGAGCCCTCCCTCCCCGTCAGACCACGTCCGTAATCTCAGCATTATCATAGTCAGCCAACTCTCAATGAAATGCCAAGTCAACTCAGTGGCCTACTCCTGCTTCGGCATACTCCGGAGGCTCCACAGAACCTTCAAGTGGATCCCGTCTGTGAAAAGAAAACAGTCACTCACACCCTGATCACCAGCCTCCTCGACTACAGCAACACCCTCTTTGCCGGTCTCCCCACCCAGCTACTGAAGTGACTACAATTGATACAGACTCATCCTGGACCTCTCCACTCGCACCAGCATCTCAACCTACCTCAGAGCCCTTCATTGGCTCCCTGTCCAGAAGAGGTGTCAGTTCAAGATCCTCACGCTGGCCTTCAAGACACTAGACAATCAAGGCCCGACAAACATCAACCACAAACTGAAAATCCACACTCCCACAAGATGTTTTCACTCCACCACCCTTAACCTCGCACACGTCCCCGCACCCACTGCTCCTGCAGCGGTTGCCGCTCCTTCACCTCTGTTGCCGCCACATCCTCGAACAGCCTTCCCCTACACCCCAGGACAGCCCCTCCCTGGCAGTCTTCAGGAAAAAACTCAAGACATGGATCTTCGATGGAGACAAGGCCTCCCAACACCCTGAGGCACACAAAGGTGATAGTTCTGCTCTTTGAAAAACATTGATTGATTGATTGATTGATTGATTGATACGACAATGTGACATAGACGTTGCACATCTGCAGGAGACATGCTTAACCAAAACAGAAGGTGCTAAAATTAAAAAAAGGTGGAAGAGCCAAATATTCTTACCAAATACTCATATGCTTGAGACACCTTGACCCCAATTCGAACGGGGTGGGTGTATGACATACACCACATTGAGGTGTTGGTTCATTTGCATTGATGGTTCACTCTTTTGATGAGTTTAATATAGCAACAGGACACCCCTTCCTGGGGTAAGTGTGCTTTGTTCATGCATTCATTCAATCACTCATTCATCGTTAGGGGTAATCTCGACAGTAGACTCTTGACAATTGCCAGAATATATATCCCAACATCAATAAACAATTAACAAAGTCAGCACCCTATATTATCGAGCTGACTGGCACTCCTTCCATTTGGGCCTGTAATTTACACACTGAGTCATTAAATACATCACATCCTCTCGTGCATGGCACACAAGTAATTAAGAATGCAGAAGGGTTTAAATCATTAATACACAACTGGAGATCTGAGACTCATGTAGAGAGCTACATCAAACTGATTCTGAATACAGACACTATTCATCAACAAACGATCTACATTTCAGATTAAACATGATCCTTCACTCTACACATCTGCAGGGAATTACAGAACACATGCAACACCTCTGTGGACTAACAATGGATCATAATCTGGTGCTGCTGCACCTGCATCGAGGTACACATGCCTCATATATACCCATCAGGAGACTGCAACCTAAGGTTCTATTTGATGCTGTTTTGTGAAACGGTCAGGGAACATATCGACCAGTACTTGCCAGACAATGTAGGTACTGCTGGTGATACTAAGACTGAATGGGAGGTTTTTAAGGTTTACCTACGAGGGATATGTATGCAGATGGAATATAGGGTAGACACAATAGAGAGAGAAGCAAAGTTGGCTCAGATCAGACGTCATCTGATTTGCACTAAAGAAGCAAACAGTGACACAATGGAATGCCTTTGCCTACACAATTTTAGACATTTGCCATCCGGACAACACATCAATGCAGACAAGACTGGCATTTGATCAGTAACGAGAATCCATAATGACTGCTCATGGTGTTGTCGATGACCTTGGTGACATGGTGAGTTCTCAGGTGCAAAATGAGACAAAGTACTCATCCAGCCTTATATTGTACAAGGCCCAGCATCCTGTATTACCCCATACTTTAGCAAAGTACTTAAACCACATTCCCGTGACTATATTGACTGGCAGCAAGTTGTCACACTGGATGAACTCTCCTTTTGGAAGAGATTAAAGGTGCAAATAGGGTGTTAGCATCAGATAAAACCTCTTGGACAGACAGGATTCTCACCAAATGTTATACTACCTAAAGTGGCTTACTAGGTCCACAATTTCTTGCCATGTATTTAGAGGCAAAGAATGCGGCTCGTCTCCCACCAGCCACTAATGAAGAACTTGTGCTTCCTCTCCTAAAACAAAAACGTAATCCTTTGGAGGTGGGCTCTTACTGCCCTCTCTCATATGTAATTATGACTGAAAGATCCTTGGTAAGGTTTTAAGAAATAGGTTGTTCCATAACTGAAGAATTCAGTGCATCCAGACCAATCTCAATCTATGTTGTCAAGAAACACCACGCAAAACATTCAGAGGCTCTTTGAGGTCATCGGTCCCAAACATCCCAACCCAGCGGTCATATCATAGCAGGATCCCAGTGACACAAGGGCTAAAACAATCATACATACAGTGAAAATGGGGGTAACATGCCAGGCAAGATGGTACTTTCCTACAGTACCGCCCCGGAAAAGGTGGCAGTTTGCTGGGTCTTATGGTGGGCGGAACTTTGTCTTCTGTCTGGCTGTAGGTGGCTACCTCTGTGGTGACTGTTGTTTCCGGCCTGGCGGTCGGTGTGGTACATTGGCTGTCTTTCGGAGATATCACTGCCATGGTCATAATTTGGCAGTATTTACCGCCAGCCTGTTGGCGGTATTACCGCCACTTTATCACCCACCGCCAGGGTCGTAATGAGGGCCAGTGCCTTATATTTTCAGAATGTTGAAGCTCACCTTGCCTGTGTCCTGCAGACCAGAAACTGTTCGACCTTACAGCAGCCCATAATGCAAATATAACAGAGAAAGTCTGGGTTCATTACCTGATGGACAAATATTCTATAATCTCACCTGATCATCAAATGGTCAGAATAAGTTAAAAAGTAATGCAATGGATGAGAGCAATTAGCTCGGAAGAAGTAAAGACGACCAGGTACATAGTCTATATAATCTTAACAAAAATCATCTAGTGAAAATATTTAATTCTCCTGGGGATGAGTTGCATAGTGACTAGCAATAGACAAGCTAAATTTAAAAAGTCCTGAGAAAAAGCAGACTAGATGGGGCACCTGGCCCAAATGGCTTACTGCACAAGCTGTTCATGTTCAACACAGAATACTGAGGGAAAGAACAAAAATGTATGCATTCTGTATAACATGGTTAGTTTACTCCAGGCCATAACATAATCTTGACGGGGTTCCATAATTCACCCACTAGATATTATGCTAGTCTGAGATTACAAGACCTTTCAGACTGGTCTGATAGCTTGGGACTAATCCCTTGGGACCAAGCAGGTTTCTGTGGAGGGCAGAGTACATCATCGATTGTAGCTGCTCTTGCAGTAAGTATGCAAAAGGCCTTCAGTTCAAAAAACATTTTACACGCTTTCTTCATTGCTTCATAGACTTCAAGGCAGGGTTCAACAGGGTCTCTAGAGAACTACTGTGGTAGAAATTAACAGATGCCAGTATCTTGGCAACATTTCTGAAAGCTGAGAACTCCTGTATTGTAACACATGGATCCGTGTGAAATTAGGAGATGACACAAACATTGTCTAGAAAAATACGGACCACATCAGGCCTTAAGCAGGGATATGTACTTGGCCACCTGCTGTTCAATATCTACCCTGTCCAAAGAATGTGTTACTTTAAACTCCCATGAACCAAAACCTGGGGATTGATTTACACTCACATTTTGTATGCTACGATTTACTTTTAATGAGCGGGACCCCAGTTGGGTTGCAGCGTCTTTTAGATGATCTTTACGCACTCATGTTGTGGAATAAACTAGAATTAAATGCCTAGAAATCTAAAGTAGTGAAGTTTGCTACACAGCCAAATCTGCCAGGCTCTTGGCATATCAATGGAACCGGAACCGGACAACACAAAATACAAATATCTAGGGGTAATATTTGACTCATGGGACATTTATCGTCTGCAAACTATTGTTATTGCCATAATGGTGGGTTTCATCAAAATCACCAGATCCTTATAGGGCTCCATTCTAACGCCCCCTTTGAAGGCAATGTCGGCAAAATTCTTACCAACAGTACTTACGGGTGGGAAATCATGTTAGGCAAGGCTGCAAAGCAATGAGAGCTATTAGTGGCCAGAGGCTACCGGACAGTTTATAATCTGCCAAATTATATCTCACAGGTGCAATTATGGCCCGAGCTTGGATCTTTGGCCCTTAAATGCGCCTTCCTCAAGATGTGCCACAGATTAAGATGCAAACACAATGGCGTATAGTACTTGCGTGGTAAGAAATAATCAATCAGAAGAATACACTTATATCTAGACCTGCGTTCGAGGACACTCTTCAGTCACTACAAGCCGTCAATTTGTGGAATTCCTACATATCCCCCAGCGTCTTTAAAACACAACTTAATGGCATGACTGAATCTCTCTCTCTCTATGAAGGACAAATCTAATCAAGCAAGATATTAATACATAGAAACTGCTAAAATCTAAACCATCCCTTTATCGGTGTTATGAGTTTGAAACAAAGCTGGAGTTTATGCGACCACGGTTGGAAGTACACCCAACTTTGGACTCAATGCCCCCGTGCTGAGAATAAATGAATCAGTAGCATGTAGACTTTGCGGTTCAGGGGAGAAACTAAGGTTCACATCCTTTGTATTTGCTCAGCAGTGTGCCAGAAGGAAGAAAGATGCTGCCGGAAGTTTTTGACAAGGCAATGACACAAACCTGTAAATAAGGTCTTATTGCTGCTCTTGATCCCATGCACATTCGTATAAATGATCGGATGATAACATTTCTGGCAATCTTAGAAGAAAGAGCCAAAGTCACTAAGAAGAAACCTAAGTCACTAAGGGGCTGGTTTAAGAGCCCTTAGAGCCTTCTTGTGCCACATTAGCGTCATTTTTGTGCGCTAATGTGGCTCAACAAGATCAAAATCGCCGCACCACATTTACAAAGTAGAGCAATGCATGCACTGCATCACTTTGTAAAACTTTGCGCTACATTATGCCTGTGCCAGGCATAATGAATGCAAAGGGGGCGTTCCCCTGTTAGGGGGGGCCGAAAAAATGGTGCAGAAAAATCGAAGAGATTTATTTCCGTCATTTTTTTCAGCAATTTTAACACCTGCTCAGAGCAAGCGTTAAAAGGAAGCACACCATTCTTTTCAATGGGCCTCAAAGGGCTTTGTGGGATTAGCGTCAAAATTGTTAACTCTAGTCCTGCAAAGCTTCGAACTAACGTAAAAAATGTTGACACTGGTTTTCCTAACTACTGCCATGGTGCTGCATATCTTAGATGTGGCACACACTTGGTGGCATTAGGGGGGGGCGCAAGGAAAGTGGTGCTGCACTTGGTACAGCGCAACTTTCCTTAAATCATCCCCTAAAACATTTGGTTTAACGAAAATAAAGCTAAGGTATGCCCCCCCAATAAGATGATTCACCATCTTTATATCTGATGGGTATTCGGAGTAAGCTCTGAGTTGGGACAGTTAAAAGTGGTCAAGAGATGACACGTTAGAGAACACTAAATTGACAAAATATGCATTTTTGCCTTCCATCCTGACACGTAGCAAGAGATTATAAAGTATTTATTCAAATGAACATTCTTGAGAAATTTTGTTACATGGTCAACATTTGAAGTGTTTTCCTAATGAATTTTAGGTTATTTTGTAACTATGAGCTGCTATAATGAGTTTGAATGTAAGATAAAATAAGACGTTTTTAATTTTGTATCCATTTTATACTTGATGTGGGGTGTGCATTGGTTTTAACAAACTATGTACTTGTTCAATAAATTTGAATTTGACCATGGAAACTTGGGGCAGCTTCAAGACTATTTGTAAGTAATGCTATATACTAGATGTTTCCGCTGAAGACTCTGGAAATCAACGATCTAGGTAGGCTGGCCCAGGTGCTGCTGAACTGGGAGTGCACAACTTTTAACTATCAGAGTTTCCACCAGAACTCGGAATGAATAGATGCCAATTTTACCAGATCCCTCTCAGGCATTAGGGCATCTGTAACTTTCTGGAGGAAACTGCCATTATTGGTAATAGGAAGTATTTCCACTGCTAAAATGTCCTCATTCTCGTACTTATTTAATCTGTTTGCAGTATTACCAGGTTGCCCGGTAGCCCACTTTTTTTTTTTTTTTACAGAACTTGATATACTCTTGAGAGACATGATTTGGAGCAGCCCAAGATATAAGCTAGACCTAAGTAAACTTCAGTGCCCCATTGATGAGGGCATGCTGGTTGTCCCTAACTTCAAAACTATCTAACTTCCCGTTGCAGTGGATAGCATGCTGGCTAACTGACTCACATCGTATTGGTGTGATTGTGACCCTGGCTGGCAAACTGATGTGTAACACTGTCCCAGAGGTGGTAAAGTGCTCCTGATGTAGAGTTCTATGGAAAATAGACAAAAAGGTGCGTATATCCCTAATTTACCTCAATGGTGTAGTCCTGAGATGAGAAGGGTAATTTCAGCTACTGGCAGATGAATTCAGGCATAGGCTGGCATTATCAGGTTAGGTGACTTATATGACAACACATAATGACTTTCCAAAATTTCTCAACAGGAAATTTCTGCAGTTTAATGCAATGATCAGCAATGTTAAAAATATTTGGTCACAGCACACTGAAACCTCTCTGATCCATGCTAGTGCTCAATACCTTGCTTGACAGTGTCTGGTATAGGAATGCTGTCCCCAGATTATACACCGCTTTGATACAGATGACTAAACTGTGACTTAATATCTACATGGGAGCTTGATTTGAAAAACAAAATATCAGAGCCGAAACTGAGCTAAATTTTAACCTACTGTTGTCATGATACCTATTTATGCCTGAGTTATGCCTCATTTCTTAGCACTCTAGAAATCACAATGTCTTTGCTTTGCACTGTCATACATTGCACATTTTTTCTTTCGTGCCATCATTTTGAAAAACACTGTAATGTCACTTTTTGGGCAGCCACTTGCCTGTACATTCTCTGATGGGCACAAGAAATGCCAGGTGTTGTTTTCTGTATGTCCAGTAATCGTTCCCAAGCTCCTATAGACATAACACAATAGATGTTCACTGTATCAAGCTAATGTTATAAATTAGGTTCTGTAGTTTTTATTGTTATAGAGGAGGATTCTTGCAGAGCTGACCCGTCTGTGGAATAGATGCCCTCCAGGGCATGCATCCTGCGTAAACTTGGTTTACCCATCCATATGAAGACTGCTTGACTATGCAAATAGAGGTATGGGGTCCTCCACTCCCAAAGATCACAAATAATAATAATAGTCTTCGTGCGCATACAATTACAGGGTAGGCTCAGGCCACTACATTTGCATTATGGTGGCACTATTTGTGCTATACAGTTTTCTAACTGCCATCATGATTTTTATCATTATTTCCAGTATTGTAATCACATCTAATTTGCTTCCTAATAGCCTATGGGCCTCATTACGACCCTGGCGGGCGGCGGTAACACCGCCAACAGGCTGGCGGTATTACTCCAGCTATTTTGACCGTGGCACAATAGCCACGGCCATACCGCCGGCCCCTCCACTATACCGCCAGGCTTTCACCTGGCAGTCATAATCCCCAGGGCAGTGGTGCAAGCACTGCTGCCCTGGGGATTATGAGTCCCCGACCGCCAGCCTGGCCACGGCGGTGAACACCGCCATGGAAAGGCTGGCGGTAGGGGGGACTTGGGGTGCCCCTGGGGGCCCCTGCACTGCCCATGCACTTAGCATGGGCAGTGCAGGGGCCCAAAGGCATAGCCCCATCACGCATTTCACTGCCCGGATTTCGGGCAGTGAACTGCGTGACGGGTGCTACTGCACCCGCTGCACATCAGCATTGCCGCCGGCTCTATTACGAGCCGGCAGCAATGTTAATGTGACTTTTCCGCTGACCCAGCGGACGGTAACACTGTTACAATGGCACTTCGCCTTGGAATTTAAAACTACTTGCCAAGCCTTACAACTCCCCTTTTATTACATATAAGCCACCCCAAGTAGGCTGTAGGTAGCCCCTAGGGCAGGGCACTATCTAAGTAAAAGGCAGGACATGTACTTATAAGTTTTACATGTCCTGGTAGTGAAAAACTCCCAAAGTCATTTTTCACTACTGTGATGCCTGCTCCTCTCCTAGGTTAGCATGAGAAATTCCCTTATATGCTTTTTAGTGGTAATTTCTGATCCGAGAGGAATAGACTTGTCATATTTGGTATGGCTGAAATGGTAGTAAAAAATCCTACTTACTGGTGAAGTTGGATTTGACATTACTATTTTAGAAATGCCACTTTTAAGAAGTAGGCATTTCTCTGCACTTACTGGCTTCTGTGCCTTAAAGCCTGACTCCAATCCGCGTCTGATCTGTGCTAGTTGACAGCTTCCCTTGTGCATTTCACCCAGACAGCCATAACACAGGACACTCAGCTGCATCTGCATTCATCTGCATATATGTGAGTTTTTCTGGGCAGGAAGAGTGGAAGAGGCACTCTCTTACAATTCGAAGGCCAGTTGGCTGCCCTCACACTGATAACCTCCACAGGGCTCCTGGCAGACAGGCCTCTGTTGAAAGGCGAACTTGTGTACATCAAAACCACTCTTTGAAGTTTCCACCACTTCAAAGACACTTTTGGGTGTGTGTATATATACTGGGTCTGTGACCCCACCAAATCAGGCACTTTGGATCTACACCTGGACTCTGTCAGAAGGACTGCAGAGCTGCCCAAAGGACTCATATGCCCTGCTTTTCCAGAAGGACTGCTATCCTGCTTGTTGCCCTGCTGCTTGCTGCTCCATGACACTGCTGGAAGGACTCTGCCTTCCTCCAAAAGTACTCTCCAAGGTCTTGGATTTAGCTTGCCTCCTCTTCTGAAGTCTCAAGGCCAACAAAGAATTAATCTGCTAGTTCCTAGCTAGTCCACCGAATTGAGCGACTCCAAAACTGGCACTGCTGTCCGGTGGCACGCAGCTGCCTGCTCTGGCTCAGTGGTCCTCACTGAGCGCAATGACCGGGACCTGCAAAGCAAGCCTAATGTCACAGTGATGCTGCAGAAGTCCCGTGGTGGGATTGCAACACTGTGAAGTAGACACACTGCGTCTTGGCCTGTTGGATTTATCGACTCCACCGGGTTGTAAGGAACCAACACCTTTCCCACCGAGGCCACACCACTTCCCTTAGAACTGGACGGAACTGACGCATCACCTCCCCTGTCTGGCAGTAAGGACCCAACGCCTCACCTTCGGGCTGCACTAAGGAACCAACCGCTTGGGTCCCTGACTCTGCGCAATGTTGTTGTTTCCACGTTTTCCAAAGGTACTGTGCCTGGGGTCCGTGTGACTCCGTGACTGGCCTGCACTCCCCTGAGAATGGCGTCGAACTGTTGGGAACAACTCTGTCATTACATCTTAATAGCCCCAGTTGGAGCTATTGTGTTTCTAAGCGATATAACAGGATTTAATCTTGCAAAGTTCATAACTTAACTTGTGCAAATTGGATTCTTGACATTTTGGTCTTATATATTTCAGAGAAATATAATAGTTTTTGTGGTGTTTTCACTGTTTTACTGTCTGAGTTAATACACATTACCTCCTAAGTTAAGCCTGCCTGCTTTGTGCCAAACTACCGGAGGGTGAGCACAGGATAATTTAGGTTGTGTTGTGACTTACTCTGACTAGGATTGTGGTCCCTACATGGAAACGGTGCATACTTCTGCCAACTAGAGACCCAATTTCTAACATCAACTATGTGACAATATTGCTGGAGTAAAGGGAGAATGGAAGTGGTAGTAGGATATCATTTTTTGATTTAACACACAACAATATTTAAATACCAGTAAATGACCTGTACATATATTTCAAGATACATCAGCAGTAAGGAAAGAACAAAATTCAGCACATTTTTAATTCTGAAATATGATGGAAACAATAATTTGAATAGGATGAAAACAAAACAAGACATTTTACTTGGTAATGTAGAAATGATATTTCCTGAAACCTGTTTCCACACATCATCATTTGTGTGCTATGTGGTTTTACCAATAAAACTGAATGTCTGTGCAAATGTAGTTGCCACTGCAATGGAATTGGGCTGTTTGAAAATGGCAGTGCACTACTGCATCATGCTTTAGTAATATATTTAAAACAGTGTACTCCAAAATGCACCACGGGGATATATACCACACCCTTACCACTCTATTGCTGAATGAGCAGGCTCATTTGCTATACTTGTTTACCATGTGACACTTGGATTTTTCACAACCCCTATGACGTCAGTGATGTAATTATTGATAGCAGCACCATGATTCTGAAAATTACTCCAGCACCACAGATTGCAGGCTTCTCTTTTCAGGTTCTGTCTGGTATACCTTCAAATCCATTCATATTTAAAACAGTGCTTCATTTCATTCAGATAATTGAGAAGGTTGTCTGATTTTGGCTCTCTCGTTTGCTCTGCTCCCTATGTGTGGTTCTTGCCTGAAGTGTTGATTTTGAAGTAGGCGCAGGTTTTTTTAGCCAAAAACTATGCTCCTTTTCATCGAGAAGAGGAACTGATTCTTCTGGAGTTCCCTGATCCAGAATACAGTCTGAAGATGGTTAATGTGCGGGAGGTGGTGATCGTATATGACAGGACAGCAGCGCTTTGCTCTTGTGAGGCATTGTTTATCAATCCAGGGCCTCATTGGAAAAGTGGGTAGCTTAAAACTGCAACTGCAAAGCATAGGTGTGGCGAAGATGATTTTGAGATCTTTATAAATGACTGGTTTACAACTGTATCTTCTGGTTCAGCGTTGGCCGACGAGAGGAGTGGCAGCATACAAGGGGATGAATCTAGCATTCCACAGAGAATATGTGTATGAATGTAGAGGTAATGAAGAGATTTCTTGAAGTGATTCCCTTCACACAGCATTCCTCTTGAACACATTTCCTGGGGAGATGGGATGAAGTTATGCCTGGAATGCTACGGGGAGTAGGAAGTAGGAGGGCGGGAAGCACTCTCTTATAGGCAGAGCCACTGGAATTATGCGATTTTGTGGCGGCTGCAGTATTCACATATTTATAGATATATATACTTATACGCATTTGCCACATAATCCATCATCTTCTACATAATCTGCAGCTATTAACAAAAAATTGTTTCTAGCTCAGTAGTTCAAAAGTTACTAATAAAGCGGCTACACGTGTTGCTGTGAAGTGGGAGGCCCTTTGCAAAGGTTGGCTGGTCAGCTTTATGTTGCTTATTGCTATATTTGGGTGTTAAACTGGTACTAATGTGGTGCACTCAATACCCCGACAGTGTTAATTAGAATAAAATGTGCAAAATAATGAAGACATTCTATCAAAAAAATATGCTGCATTACGCGGCATAATTTGCCTTTTGTCCTCACATAAATTACTCAACCCTGCCGCATAATATGGTCCTCTCCTGCTGCATAATTCCAGTGGTCCTACTTATTAGTCAGGGGAGAGGAGTGGCCCTAAATGAAGGAACTCCTTTTTTTAAAAGGAAAACATAAGCTGTGAAGTGAAGCTTTGGACTTCCAGGGAAGGTCTGCCTGGCGTCACCATACTTCCACTCTAAGGATTATGATGAAGAAGAAAAATGCGATGTAATTAGTGAGCGCAATGTTCTTCTTTTTTGCGAAATACGTATATTTTCGCAAATTTTCAAGTAACTTGTCTCCGCAAGTGTATAACTCACAAGGGACTTTTTAGAGAGGAAAATGTCTCTCAGTACGATATGTTTTTTACTCTAATCCTGTAAACAGAAAGTAGACAACATTTCTTGTTAAGCAAAACCACGGCACAAATTTCGCATAACACGATATTAGTAAATTATGCAACGTTACTCCGCCATAACAAACATTACGCACAGGCCTAACTGTAATGGGGATTACCTCAATAATGTATCTTTAAAAATGTCCTCATTGTAGATGGAAAAACAGATTTTTTCTGTAAGTCGAGTCACGACGGTAACAGCACTGCATTAGATGTTTTGACTTGCATTATCGTGAATAGAAAAAAATCACACCTATTTGTTTCTGATGCATTATTCTCTTTGTGTCTCTTTGTTTCTTATTGTGTCCTACGTGCCTTCCCTTGCACATTACAGCACGCGCCATTGATTTAATGTGGACTGTTGTGTAACACAAGATGAGCTGCTCCACCCGTAATGGACTCTTTGGTGTCCGGATCCCCAGGCAGACTGTGATGCAGAAACCGTTACAGCTTGGATGCAGGTAGCGTTATAGAGCCTTTGACCATTGCTAAAAATAAAGTACTTCCATCAGCCAGGCTTTTGCTTTAGTGCCCAAGAAACTGAAGTCTAATTCTATTACTGTAAATGAGAGGTTGTGGGAGCTGCAAGACAGAGCACTGCACCCCTTGTTCGGCCATATCTCTTGATATTTATCTTGCAGATATATATACTGCACTGGTATTGGAGATGCTTGCTGTTCACTGGTAGAGCCGCTGCACAGGGGAGGTGCGGCAGGATACTGCGGTTTGTCACTGGCCGTATATCACCGCAGCTGTGCCCTTTGATTACACAGAGGGCTTCTTCCGTCATTAATAATGGAACACACTTTTTTTTTCTCCAAGCGGCAGTAAACGCAGGGCTTCTTTATTGCCTTGGCTTTTCAGGAAAGAGGGAAACGCAAATTATAGGAGACGTTTGTTTTTTATTTGCATAGTTCTATAAAGTAAGATAACATTTAAAAAGTGCAAGTTACATTTGTGCTCTCTCTCTCGCTCGCTCTCTCTCTATATATTACATAATATATATATAAAATATGTATTATATATTAGACTGATCTGTAAATGTATGTGTATCTAGCCCTCTCTTTAAACAGACACTGAAAAAAAATCTGTTAAAGTGACGTTATAGTAAGGTGTTGGAATGAGACATGAGCCAGCCCTGTAGCACCCAAGCCCACTCTGCGCATGGCCTTTGGCCATGGGCAGCAGGAGTTGACTGCAAACCCGCATGGTCCCCTCCCCTTGCCGATTTCGGCCACTGGAACACCATCCTTCACGGCCCTGCCTTCTAAAAATTTTTAGGTGGCTAGGCGGGCCACACAGCCCCCCTACTCTGGCTGATTTTGGCCCGAGGACTCCACCCTCCTGGGCCCGCTGTTAATATATTAATTTTTTTGTGTGGAGGGATGTGTGGCCCCTCTCCCCTGGCAGATCTTGGCCCTGAGGACCCCACCCCCCAGAGCCTAGCCTTCTAAAAATAATTTTTTGTGGGGAAGGGGGTCACGTGGCCCCCATCCCCTGGCCGATTTAGGTCCGGGCACCTCTTCCCCCATGGCCCATCCTAAACACTTTGGGGGTTATTCTAACTTTGGAGGAGTGTTAATCCGTCCCAAAAGTGACGGTAAAGTGACGGATATACCACCAGCCGTATTACGAGTTCCATAGGATATAATGGACTCGTAATACGGCTGGTGGTAAATCTGTCACTTTTCCGTCACTTTTGGGACGGATTAACACCTCCTCCAAAGTTAGAATAACCCCCTTTATTTTTTTGGGGGTAGGGGGCCTGCGTGGGGACTCCACCCCCTGGGGGCCCAGACTAGACTTTTCATTTTTGAGGGGGGGGCAGGGGTGACACTGCCTCCCCCTCCCAAGGTCAATCTTGGCCCCAGGGACCCCATTCCCCAGGGCCCAGCCAAATGGTTGGGGACCACAGAGGGAACCTCAAGACCCCCATGGTCCCAACTGGCTGTCCACCTCCTGCAGGAGCTGGCATTGTTGTCACAGAGATGGAAATGCTAAATATGCAGCTCCCTCTCTGTGAGAGCAATTGTTTCCTCTGTTTCCCTGCAGCTCTACACACAGGGAAACAAAGGGAAACAAAGGAAACCTCCACTTATAGCAAATGAGAGCTGTTTGACTTGCTGGACTCATAGTGTTTTTTTCTGACTTGGAGGGAGCTGTCAAAGCAGGGGTAGGCACTCTGGGACATAGCAGGAGCAGGCCCTGGGGCTGGCAGTCCCCAGGGCCATTATTGGCTCCTCGAGAGGGGCTTCTCGGCCCCCCTCCAACATTACGATTTTCCCCAGGGAGGTGGTAGTCCCTGGGAGTCAGCAACGGAGCCCTATCTTATATAAATCCAGCCCGCATTTAAATCTATGTCTGGTTCCGGGTAGGTGGCAGTCCCCTGAGCTGTGCACCCCCCACACTTAACTGAATATTTGCTCCAGGAAAATGGTGGTCCCTGGAGACTGGGGGTTTGGGGGTATGCATGCCCCCCCCACACTTAATTGAATATTTCCCCCAGGGAGGTAGCAGACCCTGAGGCCATGGAGGGCCAGCTCGTGGCCCCAACATTTAAATCCACGTCTGACTCTGGGGAGGTGGCAGTCACCAGGCTGCTGGGGGAACTGGGAAGCCCCTGTACTTAATTGAATATTTGCCTAGGGGAGGTGGTGGTCCCCAGGGCCAGAGGGTGGGTGGTCCCCAACATTTAAATCTATGTGTGGCCCCAGGGAGGTGGCAAACACTGGTGCTGTGGGGGACTAAGCACCCCTCACATTTAATTCTATGTTTGCCCTGGGGAGGTGGCAGTTCCCAGGTCTGCACTCAGGCTGGTTTACCCCCCCACCCCCCTCTGCACTTGATTGAATATTTACCCCAGGGAGGTGGCAGTCCCCGGAGCTGCAGGGGGCCTTGTGGTCCCCCTGCGTTTACTTAAATATTTGCCCCAGGGACGTGTCGGTCTTTGGAGGCTGCAGGGGGGGTCACATAGCCCCCCACACTTAATTGAATATTTCCCCAGGGGAGGTGGAGGTCCCTGGGGCCACAGAGGGGGCTGGGTAGCCGCACACTTTTAGATTTATGCGTGTCCCTAGGGAGCCCACATGGCCCCCTGCACTCAAATGAATATTTGCCCCATGGGCATGGCAGTCCCTGGAGCTAGAGGAGGGGTTGCATGCCCACCCTGCACTTAAATTAATATTTCCCCCTGGGGAAGTGGCGGTCCCCGGGGCCGCGGGGGTTGGCCGCCCACATTTAAATCTTTGTGTGACCCCAGGAAGATGGTGGTCCCCAGGGCTGCAGGGGGCTGCCTAGCACCCCACACCTAATTGAATATTTGCCCTGAGGTAGTGGCGGTCCCCGGGGCTGCACAGGGACTGGACGGCGCCCACATTTCTTTGTATGCTTGCCCCAGGGAGGTGGCCGTCCCCAGGGCTTGGAGGATTTTGCAGAATCCACACTACTTAAAAGCATTTTGCCCTGAGGAGGTGGTGGTCCTCAGGGTGTGAAGGGCCATTTGGCCTCCCACATGCAATGTATTATTCATCCTGGGGGGTTGGCGGTCTCAGGGGCTTTAGTAAGCCCAGGAGGGGGCCCTGTGCCTCTTACATTTCTTTGATCCTTTGCCCCATGTAGGTGGCAGTCCCTGGGACTGCAGGAGGGATGGGGTGGCCCCCCACATTTAAATCTGTGTGTGGCCCTGGGGAGATGATGATCCCCATTGCTGTGGGGGACCAGGGTCCCTCCAGATTTATTTTATCTTTGGCCCCAAGAGGTGGTGTCCCCTGGGCTGTGCGGCCTCCCATCATTTATTTCTGTTTTTTCCCTGGGGATGTGCCAGTCCCTGGGGCTGCAGGGGGCTTCACGGCCCCAGCATTTAATTCAATATTTGCCCCGGGGGGGTGGTGGCCCCTGGGGCCACTGGGAAGCGGGCCGCCCCTGCATTTAAATCTATGTGTGGCCATGGGAAGATGGTCTCCCCTACTCAAATAAAAGCATTTTCCTCAGGGAGGTTGTGGTCCCCAGGACACAGGAGCGAAGGGACCTCCCACATGCAATGTAATAATCAACCTGGGAGGTGACAGTTCCCGGTGCTTCAGTAAGCCCAGGAAGGAGGCCCTATGCCGTGCCACATTTCTTTGTACGTTTGCCCGTGTGTAGTGAGGTCTCTGGGGCTGCAGGTGGGCTGGGCGGCTTTCTGCATTTAATTTCATGTTTGCCACAGGGAGATGGCGATGTTGAGCCTGCAAATCCGAATATTCTCCAGAACCAACATCTGGCATTCAGTAGTGTGCCCCTAAACAAATCATCTGCCCCTGCATGGGCCAATGATTGGTGTTGCCTTTGATAAATGTTTACTTGAGCCAATGATTGCTTTAGAAATCATATAGGAATCTGGGGCATGTGTCAATTTGTTGCCTGAGCTTGTGGCATCCTCATGAGTCAGACTGGATGTGGCCAGGTACAGCAGCCTCATGACTCAGACTGGGTGTAGCCAGGTGACTCAGACTGGATGTGACCAGGTGCAGCAGGTATTTAAATCCGCACAAATCTTGAAGTGATTGCTTGCTCTCAAAGGTCTTCAGATGTAAAGTGGGAGTCTCTGCTCCACCACGCTTCTTCCTGGATTGTCTATTCCACAGCCTAGCATCGCAGATGCCTATCCTAGAAAAGAACAGATCAAGAAGATTAGCATCATAAAAGGCGGTAACGGGCTGCATAAGCTTGAAAGGCTTCTTACCGGTTACCTCTGATAGTTGATTGCCGGATGTTCAGACAGGCAGCGCGCACTAGAAGGGCATGTTGTCAGTGTCCTTGGTTACTTGAATACTTGCTGTCTGCCGAATAATAACACTCATTGTTGTTAGCTTCTAATGACAGTACAGATTTCATTGCATGTTGGACAATTGTTATTTTAACGATGTACTATAAACATGTTTGTTATAGTTGAGTTTTATGTAGCATTTTTGTGATACCAGTCATTGCCTATGATAAAGAACACTCCGTGCTTGCCAAACGCTAGTTTCAATGTGAATCAAAGTTCTGTTATTTCCATGTTTAACTGTCACTGTGATGTAACAGTGATGTCACCAATTATATACCAAAGTGAGCTTTAGTATATTACCCTATGCTCTCAGTTTGATTAAAACACTGAACTGTCTTCTTTAAGATAATAACACACTGTGCTGATTAATCCCTGAATGTTTGAGAAATCTAAATACTTAAGAATTGGTTTTCACTTTTAATCGCCTCTTATATATATGTCTATGATTGTGAGTGTGACTGTGTGCATCCAACAAGCAAGACGTACACTGAATTTCTGGAACACTTTAGGTAGGTCTTCCAATGGGGCCACATTGACATGAGAACAAGGTGGGAATTCATGTAGATAGTATGGAAGGATAAACATTGTATCTGGCTGCAGGTTCCATACTGTTTCTTGAAGATCCCTAGAGAGAGGGGAGAACCATCAAAGGTGGGAAAGGGGACACTGACAGGCACACCTAGTTTGTGGAAATTGACGGAAATTGACAAAAAATAGTTTTAGTATATCGGTTACATGAAAAGTGTTGTTAACTAAATGTTTAATTCATCATAGGAGATATCTGCTCTTCGTAGACCACCGGTACCTATTCTGGTCCTGCCAGGTGATGTCCGTGTTTCTCTCTCTCATCCATCACCTTTCTCCCGGAACATTTACATGATGATCATGGACAAGTAAGTGGGAGGCACGCAATGTCTAGGTGGAATTGGAAACTGTTAGACGTGGAATCCTTGGCGTGGTCTCCCCTAACTTTTTGCCTCTGTTTCCAAGGTTGTTGATGTGTGCTGGACTCTGTTTTTGCTGTTTTTGTTACTCTGGGCACTTTAACCCCTGCTATCCAGTGCTAAAGTGCAAGTGCTCCTATGTAAAACGTATGTGTAATTAGACTTCCATGATTGGCATATTTGATTTACTGGTAAGTCCTTAGTACAGTGCACTAGAGGTGCCCATGGCCTGTAAATCAAATGCTACTAGTGGGCCTGCAGCACTGGTTGTGCCACCCACATTAGTAGCCCGGTAAACATGGCTCAGACCTGCCACTGCAGAGTTTGTGTGTGTGGTTTTAACCTGCCAATTTCACTTGATAAGTGTACCCACTTGCCAGACTTAAAGCTTCCCTTTTCTTGCATGTAAGGCACCGCTAAGGTAGGCCCTGGGTAGCTCCATGGGCAGGGTGCAGTTTTTGTTTAAGGTAGGACATATGCTAATGTGTTTTATATGTCCTGACAGTGAAATATTGCCAAATTCACTTTTCACTGTACAAGGACTATCTCTCTCATAGGTTAACATGGGGGCTGCCTTTAAATATTATTAAAGCGTAGGTGTCCTTTAGGGGTAGATGGACATCTGGAGTTTGGGGTCTCTGAACTCACAATTTAAAAATACATCGTCTAGTGAAGCTGGATTGAGATTGTGTGTTTGAAAATGCCACTTTTAAAAAGTAGGCATTTTCTTGCTTGAACCATTCTGTTACTCTGCCTGTTTGTGGATTCTCTGTCTGAGTTAGTTTGACGGTTGAACTGTTTGCACCTCTCTCTAGACAGTGACACAAAGGGACCTGGGGTGTAGCCTGCATATCCTGATGAGCCATCTGTGCTAGGAGGGAGGAGAGGAGTGGTCACTTACACCTGGAAGAGCTGTGCCTGCCCTCACACAATGCAGTCTCCAACCTCTGGTGTGTGTCTGGGGCCTGGCCAGGGGAAGGCAGGATCTCACAAACAAGAGAGACTTTCCTTTGAAGTAGGCCTACTTCAAAGGCAGAAAGGGGTATAAGAAGGGCAACCAAACCCTTGAAAAGTATATCACTTCTGGAATCAAGAGGAACCTCTGCCAAGGAGAAGAGCTGAGAAGTGCTGCCCTGCTGTGACTGTGCTTTGTGGAGCTATCCTGCAGTTGCTGTTTCTGCCTGTGAAAGGGGACAAAGACTGGACTTTGTTGTGCATTCCTGCTTGTGAAGAATCTCCAAGGGCTTGACCTGAGCTTGCCTCCTGTTGTTGAAGTCTCAGGTTCATCAAAAACGTCTCCTGCCAGCACCTAGACTCTCTGCTGAGACTCCTGCCCTGCCAAGTGGTGCCCTATCCAGTTCCTGGGCCCTTGAAAGGTGAAGCTGGTAAACAAAGACTGAAAATCTACGCACAGACCACCGTGCGGGGAAATTTTCGACACACCTTCCGTGACAAAGCCGATAAACAACACGCTGCCGGCTTCGTGGCTAAAATCAAAACTCTGCCTGCATCGCGGCTGGGAGATCGACGCAACATGGCTTGGAGAAATGACGTGCAACACCTGCTAATGAAGGCTGATAATGACGCAAACCCCATGCAGCATGGTTTTGGGATACCATGCGACTAGATTTTCAATGCAACATCGCTGGGCGCGGAAAAACAAAGCAAATCCTGTCCAGATCTTAGGTGCCTGTCCAGATTGACGCATCGCTCTCTTGCGGGAGAGGAGAAACGATGCACGCCGACCCGACCGGAGGAGGAGGAACAACGCATGGTCTCACTTGTGAGTGAGAAATCAACGCATTGCTGGCCTTTTCGGACGCACACTCGCCTGTGCAGTGTTATTTTGACGCTACCCAGGTACTTTTGTACGCTAACAACATTCTCATTGTTTTCTAAAGGTTTTCTAATTGATTTATTCTTTGAAAATTCATAACTTGACTTGTGTATGTTGGATTTTTGTTGTTTTGGTCTTGTTTTGTTTAGATAAATATTACCTATTCTTCTAAACCTGTGTTGTGTACTTTTGTAGTGTTTTCACTGAGTTACTGTGTGTGTTGGTACAAATACTTTACACTTTGCCTCTGAAGTTAAGCCTGCCTGCTTGTGGCAAGCTACCAAGGGGTTGAGTGGGGGTTAACTGAGGTTGATTCTTCTTTACCCTGACTAGAGTGAGGGTCCTCGCTTGGACTGGGGGTAACCTGCCTACCAACCAATGACCCCATTTCTAACAGGAACAAACAGCTGGGGTCAGCATTGTGTCTCCATGGTACAAACAGGTTAGTGCCTGACAATACAGCAAGCCCACATTTAATTTCCCACCCGGACACAATGGAGATGCTAGTGATCACCCTGGCCGATTTGGCAGACATGTTAGGAAACTTACAATGTGAAACCCAAGTGCTCTCACAATGATTGGATGCTCTGCTGGCCACGCCCATAGTCCAACCACCTTCTTTCTATAAAACTGCATTTTTTTGAGCCAAACCTAAGCAAACCCTAGATAACGCACAGTTTCAACAGTTCTTCGCGGGGACTGGTCAGGAACAGTCACCTGGTAATGCCTTAGTAATCCAGGTCACAATGCCACCCCCAGTACATTTTGCCCTTCCAGAGCATTTTGCAGGGGTCAAAATTCACAATATTGTTGAATCAATCCCACCATAATTGTTTATGTTGGCCAGCCTCTTTTCCAAATGAGCATTCTAAGGTGGCATTTGTCCTCTCGTATCTGGCTGGTATGGGTGCTTCATGGTCTATTATTTTAGTTGAGCAGGATGACCCATTATTATTATATGACTTTCAGGTCTTTAAAGCAGAAATAAAAACATTGTTTGACATGCATACGATTATGCAATCAGTAGACTCAGAACTGCTTAATCTAAAGCATGGGAATAAAGACTTGCTGACATATATATCTGCATTTAATAGATTGGTGGCTGAGTCAGAGTGGCCGTAAGAAAAGAGGGGTCCTTGTTTTATAGAGGGCTGAAAGATGAACTCAAGGACCTATTAGCGCAATTGGTAAATCCGCCCAACTCTGGTGGTTAAACTGGATCACCATTTATCAAAGAGAAGGAGTGACAAAGGTTGTACTTACAATAAGCTGTTCATAATCAGAGATAAGAAACAAGACGCAAGTAAAGGCACAAACAAAATTGAACCAATGTAAATTGGTTCCATTAGAGGCCCACTTACTAAGGAAGAATGACAATGAAGACGTGACCAAAACTTGTCTTTGTATTATGGAACTTTTTGAAGGTTTGTACAGTCAAGCCCAAACAACAGTCTATAGGGGCCAGGAGCTCTGAAAGAGAAAAGTTTGAAGGGAACTAAAACACCTGACTACGGTGGAGACATGTTGTTCGGTTGTAAAAAGACCAGACCTCTCCCACTTTTTGGCTCAAACTTGCTCCCAGAGAGAATTCCACAGTTTATATATATCCATATGGGTGAAATGGGTCTCTTCAGACCATCCCGTTTCTATCGAGCTCCTGGTGGATTCAGGGGCCACCAGAAATTTTATAGCTATTGCTGTTGCTGAAAAGCTAGGAATTTCACTTTTGCCTGAGATCAGTCCAGAGGTAGTTAAGACTATTGATGGTAGCCCCTTGTCTTCTGGTCTAGTCATGAAAGCTACTTGTGAGATGACAATGTACCTTTTCTCTAATCATTGTGAAACCATTCAATTGAATCTGATATATGCGCCCTAATTCAGAATCATACTAGGCAACCCATGGCTTCAAAAACATAACCCCATCATAAACTGCGTCACATAGAGCGTTACCTGCAGTCCCAATTCTGTAAAAAATACTGTTGGGTGGATGCTCCTCCTGATGAAGGTGTTGCAACAAGTATGGGGGATGCAGAAAAAGTGGAACATGAGTTACCCTCAGTATATCGAGATTTTGCAGAGGTCTTCAATAAGGGGAAGGCCACTACTTTGCCACCGCACTCTCCCTTCGACTATCAGATAGATCTATGACCAGGCTCACAAAACCCCTATAGTCAAATTTACCTTTTAACAGAGAAGGAGAACTCCAATTTGCACTAATACTTAGATGAAATGCTGGTTCTAGGCTTCATACAACCTAGCTTCATCACCACTATTTTTGTCCCTGAAAAAGGGTGGGGAACTCAGTCATTCTATTGACTATAGAGCCCTAAACAAGATCGCAATTAAAAACAGATACCCTCTTCTGCCTCTGATCTCAACCCTTATCGATCAAGATAAAAATGCACGCATATTCATGAAATTTGATTTGTAAGGGGCTTGCCATTTAGTAAGAGTCTGGGAGGGTGACAAGTTGAAAACAGCTTTCTGGACCAAATTTGGTTTGTACGAATACCTCTGCAATGCCCCTGTCGCCTTCCAGTATGTTATCAACAAAGCTCTACATGACTTCATCAATCAGTGTGCTACCATCTATAGTGACAAGGAAAGATCCGAAACAACGTGTCTGGAACCACGCCTGCGGAACGACACTTGCCTGAACAACGCAGGCCTTTTTCTCTGCCTCAAATACGCATGTGCTGAGCAATGCAAATGCGTGGTTAAGGCAGAGAAGAAGGAAGATCCATCGGGAGTGGGCATAGGGCAGGGTTGAGGATAGTTTTTAGGGGTGGGGCGGGGGTGAAGGGGTTGGGGTGCTTAGGTTTTTTAATTTTTTTAAGGGGTGGGGGTTGGTACTATGGTTTTTAGGGCAGAGGTGGGGGGCCGGGTTATTTTGTTTTTGGGGGTGGGTTGGGGGGGTCGGGTGATTTTGTATTTGGGGGTCTGGTTTTTAGGGGCGGGGTCGGAGTAATTTTGTATTTTGGGGGATTTTAGGGGCCGGGTGGGGCTCAGGGTAATTTTCTATTGGGAGTTGAGATAATTATGTTTTTAGGGTAGGTTGTTGGTGGGTTTTTAGGGGAGGGGTCGGGGTAATTTTGTATTTAGGGCACGCAGGGCGTTCAGGTTTTTAGGGGCAGGGTGAAGGGTTTGGGTTAATTTTGTATTCAGGGCAGGAGAGGGTCAGTTTTTTAGGGGCGGGAGTGGGGGTAATTTTGTTTTTATGGTTGGATAGTTTTATTTTTAGGGTGTGGGGGTGGTTTTAGGGCTCCGGGTGGGTGGAGAAGTATTGGGGTAGTTTTTAAAGGTGGGGTCGGGATACTTCTGTTTTTAGGGGTGGGGGGTCGGTACAGTTTTTGTTTTTAGGGGTTGAGTTGCTTTATTTTTGGGGGTGGTGGTTGGTTTTAGAGCTCAGGGTGGGTGGGGGGTATTGGGGTAGATTTTAAGGAGGGGGGTCAGGGTACTTCTGGTTTTAGGGTGGGGTGGCATGCGACCACCACGCATGCCGTTTCCACACATGCCTTTACAGCAAAAATCATTGTAAAGGCATGCGTGATAAAGGCATGCGTGGAAACAACACGGTCGTTGTTCCGACCGCGTTGTTCAGGCATGCGTGGTTGCCACATTCGTCGTTCCATTACACAACCATAGTGACAATATATGTAATTTATTCCAATACCTACAAAGAACATGTCACCCCTGTCAAAGCCGTTTTACAAGCCTTATGACAATATCACTTCTTCGCAAAGCTAGAAATTTAAGAAATGGAGTTCCTTGGGTATATCCTAACCCAAAATGGGGTACAGATGGACCCTAAAAAGGTTGAAGCTATTGCTCAGTGGAAAGCCTCACAAAGTGTCAGAGAAGTACAAAGCTTCTTGGGCTTTACCAACTTCCGTAGGCATTTTATCGATCACTTTTCCAACATTGTTGCTCCCATCACTAAATTACTCCGTAAAGGAATGAAGTTTCAGAGGGGGAGAAGAGGCAGGTGAGGCCTTCCACCAATTAAAAGTCAAGTTAAGTACAGTTCCCATTTTACAACACCCAGACCTAATGCAGCCGTTTGTGGTCGAAGCGGACGTCTCTCTAGTAGCAGTGGGTTGGTCTTGTCTCAGTGCAATCATGGGACCAGGGAGCTCCACCCAGTGGCTTACTTCTCCCAAAAAAATGGAATCCAGCCAAGACAAATTATTCAATAGCAGATCGAGAATTACTAGCAATAAAACAAGCCTTTGAGGAATGCAGACATTGGGGGTCATTTTGACCTTGGCGGACGGCGGAGGCCATCCGCCAAGGTACCGCCGCTGAATGACCGCACCGCGGTCAAAAGACCGCGGCGGCCATTCAGACATTTCCTCTGGGCCGGCGGGCGCTCTCCAAAAGAGCGCCTGCTGGCCCAGAGGAAATGCCCCTGCAACGAGGACGCCGGCTCAGAATTGAGCCGGCGTAGTTGCAGGGGTGCGACGGGTGCAGTTGCACCCGTCGCGTATTTCAGTGTCTGCTTAGCAGACACTGAAATACTTTGCGGGGCCCTCATACGGGGGCCCCTGCAGTGCCCATGCCATGGGCATGGGCACTGCAGGGGCCCCCAGGGGCCCCGCGGCACCCCCTACCGCCATCCTGTTCCTGGCGGGAGACCCGCCAGGAACAGGATGGCGGTAGGGGGTGTCAGAATCCCCATGGCTGCGGAGCACGCTCCGCAGCCATGGAGGATTCACAAGGGCAGTGGTAAACCGGCGGGAGACCGCCGGTTTACCCTTTCTGGCCGCGGCTGAACCGCCGCGGTCAGAATGCCCTCGGGAGCACCGCCAGCCTGTTGGCGGTGCTCCCGTGGTCGGTGACCCTGGCGGTCACCGGCCGCCAGGGTCAGAATGACCCCCATTATCTCCAAGGGAGTTTACATACAGTCACCATTCTGACAGATCTTAGGCATTTACAATTCCTTAAAACCACACGCATTTTATCTGTGCGGCAGTTGAGGTTGTCTCAATTCTTTGGTGATTATGATTTTCTGATCCAGTTCCAATCAGGTCATAATGGCATGGAAAAGCGGATGCACTTTCAAGAATAACACAGTCCACTAATGAAAAAGTGGAATAACCACCTTTTACTATCTCTTCAGAAAAAATTGTGGGGGCCATTATCCTTGAATCAGATTTTTTACAAGAGGTGCAACTAGAGTAGGAAAGGACTGCAGCCTTAGAAACCCTGCAACACCACACTACAGATGTCACTGGCCGCGAGGGGTTCAAGTATGTAGCACACAAATACAAAATAAGGCACACATCCTGAAATGTCCAGCACTGCAGTGTGATCTTCGCATTTTATTTTCATACTCATCTTCAGCTCAAGCTCCAGCCAACATGTGTTTCGTCTGGGATGTAAACCATTGACTTCATCAGGGCGGTGAATGATATATATACATAGCTTTGTAAAGTCAGCCCTATATACTTATGTCATAACCACATGCCAAATCAGTCTCCAGTGTGAACAGGTAGGAATCAATATGAACTAAATAACACTCTACTATGCTTGGGTATTCATGCCAACATGCTACACATGTTGACATACCCATAATACATCCTCATATATATTCATAATTTGTTGCATATGAGCCACTGTGTATTGAGACAAAAAAAGATAGACACAACTATTCTAAAAACCCCTAACAAAAGTGATATATACAGTGCTATATATGAGAGTCCAAAGCACTAAGTTTAGTTCATGCACCCACATGTGGAACCATCTATTACTTAGACACCGCTGTATGTTTACATTCTGTAACAAGTGATACTTAGATCCCATGAGAGATACCTGTATAAAAGAAACTCCATACAATCTGGAGTATAAGAGTTCCCATCCCTTTTTTCCAACTCTCCAAATTGCTCTGTATCGCTGCCAAAAATAACAAAATTGTCAGTGGAAAAATATAACTCAAAGTAGTACGCAACCTCAGTAAACAAAAGTGGTGGTCGAACAAGAAAAATTGCATTCAAAATAAACTTACCCCTTAAAATCCACACTAGTCTGTGATCCCAAATTCTTCAACAAATCATTCTCCCTTCATATTCGAGAAATCCTTCCTATAGAATTAGCAACATAACATCCCAATCCTCGGATAACAATACACTAACTTCAGATTTAAGTACTCATTCGCCAATGCCAATCCTGACTAACGTGGCATCCCCATGCACAACCACTAGCCCCGTATATTCCGTGTCATTACACACGCTTCCATGTATTCCCGCAAAAATCCAGACTACTGACACACTCCACCCTGTTCCTACTTCAACCAACCAATATTTGCCCTCCATATTATTTTAAATGCGACCTACCTACTATCGCTAAGCATAACGAATCCTCTGATTTGACTACAAGTTTCTAAAACTCTAAGCAATTCACCCGCCAACTCACCGGTAATCTCCAACTCAAATACACTCTGCGAGTGTGCCCACTGTTATCGATATAGTCAATTTTTTACTCATTCACTATGTACTGTTGTGCATCAGCATCAAAAGAGGACTATGTCCACACAATAGCAATAATCCAGATGACCCCTTCCTATCATATATATCTAGACACCAAACTCATTCAACCCACTTAAGGACATCTTATTATCAAAAAATTATTAGGCCAACTACTTACCAGTGATATTAAAGACCTATGAGTGTGCTTACTAAAAAAAATTCGTCCATCTTCCACTTGTTGTATTGTGAACCCATGTGTGTCAAAATAAAAGTAGGACTGATACCGCAAGTAGCAGATTATTGAGGCCAAATACCGCTACCATACTGGGGTATACCCTACTCCCAATAAAACTTGTAACCACTAGATGCCGATTATCACCGCGCCCTCTCACTAGTATATTATCTGGACATCATAATTATGTCAAATCTGCAGATATTCAACCGCCTACACCCCAGTGCTATTCTAGTCATATCCAACACGCTGCAAGTATGATCACTAATCCAATCACAACAAATGCAGTCTGTCCTGAACTCTGTCATAATATAAGTTCCTATATGCCAATGGAGATAGAGCAAATACCACACTACCAATTATTAAAGAAAATATTCCCACCCTGAAGAGATCATTTGTTTCTGACTCAACATATGCTCTGTGCCAAACTACAAAGAAAGAAAAAATAAAAATATGACAATTGCTGCATAATGGCCATTTGTAACATGAACTGCACAACCATTTTCCCATCAGCATCCTAGTCTTAACTACTGCATAATATAAGCATAATAAAATTAAGAAAATCACCTCAACCTCCCTATTCTCCCATTGGATATGAAAATTGCTATTGATGGATACCCATTATAATCAAAATTACCCAACGTTATTATTGTTAATTCCTCATGTGTATGCACTTCCCTGTGATTTAGATGAATTGCAGTCCATAGTCCATACGAGACCAATATAATTATAATATAATTATGATCTCCCAGTGCTATTGCTACTCGTTCCACATGTGTGTGCACTTAATTAAAATATTGAATAAATAATGATACATTGATTAACCAAACCATCATTCCAAATCTGAACTTCTACCACTATTTACATGCCTCACCATGTCTTCATACTATTTTACATACAAGTTATATCTACCCACAAGAAAATTACAAGACAACAACTGTAAGTGGTGCCATGCTAGTAAGCTTGCTGGTCACCCAGGGGGGAAAAAGACCCTAGAGATCCTCGAGTGAAATATTTGGTGCCCATCCATATCCTAAGATGCAAAGACTTATGTAGCAAATTGTGCTACTTGCCACAAGGGAAAAGTTCCCACCAAGCTCCTGCTGGTCTTTTGCAACCCTTACCTATGCCACCTGCACCCCAGCACACTGTATCATTATGCTTCGTGGTAGAATTACAAAAATCCCAGGCTGGGTTTACTACCATTCTAGTAGTAGAAGATAATTTGACCAAAATGGTGCACTTTATACTTCTAAAAACCTTACCATTGGCCTTAAAATTAGCTCAAGTTTTCTTGCAATCTATAGTTCGTCTCCATGGGCTTCTTTCGGTGATAGTTTCCAATCGAGGACAACAATTTGTATCCAAATTTAGGAAATATCTTTGCCAGGAATTTGATATGGATATCCACATGTCGTCCAGTCACCACCCACAATCAGATGGACAGACTGAAAGAGTCAACCAGTGTATAGAGCAATATTTATGTTGTTATCTTCTAAGCTCTGAAGTGGATTGTGCAAAGTGTTTGTGGGCTGCCGAAATTGCATATAACAATGTAATCCATGCATTGCCTGAATATTAACCTTTTTACTGTAATTATGGGTATCATCCTCACATGTTGGATTTCAATGTAGTACCTCCGTTACCCACTCCTGCTGTACAAGATTTCTTACAACAATTGAATGAAATTCAAAGAAATGCACAAGAAAAACTAAAATCAGAAAAACAAATGTACAAGACATATGCAGACAAAAAGAAACACCAATTTATAAGGAAGAACAAAGAGTATGGTTGTCAACTAAACATTGAAATCTGAAGGGGGCACGAAAGTTTCATCCAAGGTTTGTAGACCATTTCACCATCATCAAGAAAATTATTGAGGCAGCCATGAAACTAGAACTTCCAACATCTCTGCTGATTCATCCAGTGTTCCACGTCTCCTTGTTAAAACTGGTAGCAGACACCATGCACTGCTCAAAGGGACCCTCTCCAATGCTAGTGGATAGTCAACCGGACTATGAGATAAGGGCGGTACTAGATTCCAAATGAGTGCATAATAAACTCTACTATTTGTTGGATTGGAAAGGTTACCGACTGGAGGATCGTTCATGGGAACCAGCAGGACATGTACATGCTCCTCGATTGGTTTGCCAATTTCTTCACAGATACCCAACTGAAACCAATTGAGGGCACCACGGGAGGGGTGTACTGTCGGGCCTACAAACCTGAATATGCTGCAGAGCCCACATCTTGCATTTAGTAAAGTGTACCCCTAAGCAAATCACCTGCCCTCGCATGGACCAATGATTGTTGTTGCCTTTGAGAAATGTTTACTTGAGCCAATGCTTGTTTTAGAACTTGTGTAGAAATCTGGGGCATGTGTCAACTTGTTGCCGGAGTTTGTGGCATCCTCATGACTCAGACTGGATGTGGCCAGGTAGCGCAGCCTCATGACTCAGACTGGGTGTGGCCAGGTGACTCATAATAGGTGTGGCCAGATCACTTAACGACAGCACAAGTACTAGAGCTAGACAAACCCATAGAAAGTGACGAAATAAAGCAAGCATTGCAACAACTAGCCCACAATAAGGCTCCAGGGGGAGACGGACTACCGATCGAGTACTACCAGATTTTCTTATCACAAACGCTCACTCCGTATCTGACTATGTTACAGGAGGCATATGAAACAGGTCGTCTCTCAGATTCACAATGCGATGCAACGATTGTAGTCCTCCATAAAAAGGGTTGTGACCCACTAGACGTACGCTCTTACCGACCCCTGTCACTACTAAACACGGACTGTAAAATATTGGGCAAGGTACTGTCGAACTGGCTTCTCCCAATAATCTCCTCCCTGATACACCCAGATCAATCAGGATTCATACCCGGATGCAGCACTTCTATTAACATCAGGAACCTATTGCGTTTGATAGCTGAAACCCCTGACGCAGATTACTCCAGAGAGGCGTTCTCACTAGATGTCGAAAAAGCTTTCGACACAGTGGGTTGGCCATACCTGATGGCCACTCTGCAGTTAATGGGATTTGGCAAAGCGTTCACACGTTGGATATCTATCCTATACTCAGATCCCATAGCACGAGTTAAAACTGGTACCATCACCTCGGAAAAATTTGAGATTGGTAGAGGCACATGCCAGGGATGCCCCCTAGCACCACTCCTGTTCGCACTAGCCATCGAATCCCTCGCGGCTTAATTGCGTAATGAAGCCACAAGATGGGGCAAACACGGACGGCATGGAACACCGCATCATCTCCTTATACGCAGACAATGCATTAATATACCTACGCAACTACTCCGAATCCCTACCAAACCTGCTGCAACCATTGAATTCTTTCGGAGACATATCCGGCTTACGCGTCAATTGGGCTAAATCATGTCTATTCCCCATGCGCCGATTACCCGACACACAGATCCATATGCCCGCCGAGCACAATTTACAATGGACTTATAGCACTTTTAAATACCAAGGTGTGCACATATATCATGATGAATCTGACCTTAAGGAGGACAACTTAGACCGGGCGATTAGATCAATAAAAGGATCGTTGCCCTTCTGGTGTGCACTACCACTATCACCTATGGGCAGAGTGGCATTAATCAAAATGATCATACTTCCTCGGCTACTGTATTTTTTCACTGCCTTACCATTATGGCTCCCCAGCACTTTTTTTGCACAGCTGAATAAGCTATTGATAGATTTGATATGGAGCACTGGACGCAGTCGTGTGGCCTTGGCTAAGATCTGTCTACCGCTGGACAGAGGCGGGATGGGAGTACCACAATTTGAACTTTATTACGCAGCAGCTCAGTTGCACTGGATCCTAATTTGGCTACAAGACCCCACTCATCCTGAAAGCCACACTGTGGGCGTACAACTGGGTCGTTTAAACACACTGGAATGGCTTATAGGACACGTGGCCCTTCCACGCCATGGTAATATTCTGATAAAAGTGGCTGACCGTGGGTGGCGGCGCTACGTGAACAGGGGGTCTGGAAAACCACCATACTCGCCCAAGATCCCATTACTCGCCATCCCAGGTATACACAAACTACATGGCCGTGCATGCCTTATGGATTGGGCCACTAAAGGTCTCCAAATAGTGGAAGAATTCTTCGCAGAGGGCCAATTTATCTCCTATGAAGCACTTGCGACGACGTATACTCCTGGACAGGGCGGTTTCATTATGTACGGTGCACTGCAATCTTTAATACGTAACACTTGGGGGCACGGCAGCAGGGAACCACAGTCATCACCTATTCTACACGAATTGCTCTTAGACACCAGCATACAACCACGAATTTCATGGAACCACAACACACTATGGGCCAATCCAGAAGAAGTACAGTTACAAGCCAAGAATAAATGGGAAAAAACACTACACACACACCTTACAACACAAACATGGTCCATGGCTCTCACAACCATGCGCGAGGTATCGCGCAATGCCCGTTTCAGATATACCCAACTCAACTACCTACATCAGACATACTTGACTCCATACCGCATCCACAGCATATACCCTCAAGCTAGCCCTGACTGCCCAAGATGTGGCAACACGGAAGCTGATTTCTTACATATGACTTGGAACTGCCCACCACTACTCGCGTATGGCAAGACATCACACAACAAACTGCGACATGGCTGGGAATACCTCTAGCACCCACCCCTGAGTCCTTCCTATTGGGCATCCGGCATAGATGTAGCAAAGATAAACAAAAACATAAATGCGCAGATCTTGCATTTGTTATCCTCAAACGACTCATCGCCACACAGTGGAAATCACCTAGCGCCCCAGACTCCCGCCACTGGATAACTGACTTACAGCGATGGGCCAACGCAGAAGTACAGGTACTACATACATTGCGCGACATAGGGGTGGTAATCAAGGGCGCTGACATATGGGATTCCTTCGCAGATCAACTACAGGAAAAAGACGATACACAACCTCCCAAGACTGCTGGAATAATAATCACCCAAGACATTACAACCGACACATATCGCACGCACAACCACTCAGCTATGAACCTTAACTTGAACGTAGACAATAAGTATACAAACAGAAGCCCCAGATGAGCCGCTGCGAAGCAACACCCACGGTGGTACACTCCTCCCATGACAAACACACCCTGCTCAAAATTAATAACTCATATCCTGCTCGCCTCTTATGCGTGCCCCTTCCTCGGTTGCCTTGCCCCCTCCACCGGACCACCAAACATTAGACCCGCGACCATTCACCAAGCAAACTAAAAACTTGACACCCCCTACTATCTACTCTCATTTCCTATTCTGCTCCTATCTCTTTTAAGTATCTCAGTTGTATTGCTTAAATTGATGCGTTTTTGTTTCTGTCATAAATACAATAAACAGATTTAAAAAATAATAATAATAATAATAGGTGTGGCCAGGAGCAGCAGGTATTGAAAGCTACACCAGTCTTGTGGTGATGTTTTTCTGTCAGAGGTCTTCAGATGCAGAGTGGGATTCTCTGCTCCTCCTCGCTTGTTCCGGGATCATCTATTCCACAGCCCAACGTTGCGGATGCCGATCCTATAAAAGAAGAGATCAAGAAGATTGGCACCATGAAAGGTGGTAACACACTGAACGCGCTTGAAAGGCTTCTTACCTTTGATAGTTGATTCAGACGGATGTGCAGACGGGCAGTGCATACTAGAAGGGTATGTTATCAGTGTCCTTTGTTACTTGAATACTTGCTGTCTGCTGATTAATAATGCTCATTGTTGTTAGCTTGCAATTACAGTACGGATTTGAGTGTGTGTTGGACAATTTCTATTTTAACAATGTACTATGAACATGTTTGTTATAGTTGAGTTTTATGTAGCATTTTTGTGATTTCAATCATTGCCTATGATAAAGAGCATTCAGTGCTTGGCATACGCTAGTTTCAAAATGTGAATCAAAGGTCTGTTATTTCCATGTTCAATTGTCACTGTTTGTCACTGTGATTTAACAGTGATGACACCAATTAAATACAAAAGTGAGCTTTAGTATATCAATGCTAAGCTCTCTGTGTGGTTAAAGCACTGAACTGTGTCCTTTCCGATACTAACACGCTGCATTGATTAATCCCTGAATATTTGAGTAATCCAGATACCTAATTATTGATTTTCATTTTTTATCGCCTGTTATATGTCTATGATTGTGAGTGTGACTGTGTGCATTAAGACCAAACGAGCAAGACATACACACAGAGAGGGGAGAATCATCAACGGTGGGAATTGACAAAAAGTAGTTTTAATGTATCAGTTACATAAAAAGTGTTATTTGACTAAATGTTTAATTCATCATAGGAGATATCTACTCTTCTTAGACCACCTCTACCTATCCTGACCCTGCCAGGTGACGTCTTTGTTTCTCTCTCTCTCTCATCCACCCCCTTTCTCCCAGAACTTTCCCATGCTGATCATGTACAAGTGGGAGACATGCAACCTCTAGGTGGAGTTGGGAACAAGTAACTTGGGTCAGCATTGTGTCTCCGTGGGATGAACAGGTTAGTGCTTGACACATGGTCCCCGGGGCTGTGGGGGGAGCAGGCTCTTATTTGTATGCTTGCCCATGGGAGGTGGTGGTCCCAGGGGATGGTAAATAAAAGCATTTTGCCCCAGGTAGGTGGTGGTCCCTGTGGTGTGGAGTTCATGTGGCTCCCCATATGAAATGTAATAATCACCCACCAAGGATGTGGTCATCCCGAGGCAACAGTAAGCCCAGGAATGGGGCCCGGTGCACCCCCTCCTTATTTTGAACATGTGCCCATGACCTGCATACCCTAAGGCTTCATTAAAACAAGCGCAGGAACCCACTTTTTAAAAACATTTTTGTTGGATCTGTGGATCCGCTTTGGCCCTGGCAAAAAAAAGAAAAACTTTTTGCTCTGGGGGGTCCCTCTGTGACCCCAACACCAGAGCTAAGGGGTCAGGGTATCCTTGCCCTGATCTCTTTTCTTTTTGTTTTAATCTTTTTCTCTGGGACCCAGCTGTGTCCCGGCCTGACTGCCAACACTTTGTTGTTGAAGTGTTGACAGCCAGTCAGATCTGAGCACAAGATCGAGTGGGTTTGTGGGGCATTTGCATCCCTATATAAATCCATTCAATACGTTTTGAAATATTAAAGAACATCTAAATTTGCATAGCTGGGTGGAGCCTAAGGACAGATCTCATGACGAGATCTGATTGGCTGTCAGCACTTCAACCAGAAAGTGAAGCCATCTTGGGACAATATACTTGAAAACACCTATTGAAATGCAGTGTACTGAATGACAGGTTTTGAGGGTCACAAAAAGAGAACGTAAAAGGGTGATAACAAATTTTTGTTACAATATAAATCATTTGTTGATTGTACCATACTAATTTTAGGAATTGTGGTGTGTTCTAATGGGATTTTACTCAGTTGAAATTTCATGAATCATGTTTGAGGAAAACAGTTTTTTCATGATTTTCCCATAGAGGTTATGGAAGGGGCTCCAGAAGCTAAATTGAGAGCACATTTTCTGTAAGTTCACACTACCTTTCTCAACCATATGAGAATGAAGTCTGACATTCTCAGTAAAACATGAACTTCCAACAGGAGCAATCTATCAGTTGATTCCCTTGTGTTCTCCTGCAGACTCCCAGGGTGTTCTAAATAACAATTATGATACACATGAAGCCACCATGATTGACTCAAACTTGTAAAAGTTAAAACATTTAGGCCCTCATTCCGACCCTGGCGGTTTGAAACCGCCAGGGTGGAGGGCAGAGGAAGCACCGCCAACAGGCTAGCGGTGCTTCCTGGGCCATTCTGACCGTGGCGGTAAATCCGCGGTCAGAAAAGGGGAACCGGCGGTTTCCCACCGGTTAACCCCTGGCCCAGGGAATCCTCCATGGCGGTGCTGCTTGCAGCGCCGCCATGGGGATTCCGACCCCCTTCCCGCCAGCCTATTTCTGGCGGTTTACACTGCCAGAACCAGGCTGGCGGGAACGGGCCCCACAAAGATTTTCAGTGTCTGCTTTGCAGACACTTAAAATCGCGATGGGTGCCACTGCACCCGTCACACCCCTGCAAATCCGCCGGCTCCATTCGGAGCCGGCTTCCTCTTTGCAGGGGCTTTCCCGCTGGGCCGGCGGGCGATCTTTTGGAGATCGCCCGCCGGCCCAGCGGGAAAGTTAGAATGACCGCCGCGGTCATTTGACCGCGGTGCGGTCTTTTGGCGGTTGCCGCCCGCCGGGGTCGGAATGACCCCCTTAATTTGGAAAGGTCTAAAATGAGGGGTTCATTTTTTCAAAGAAAGTATGGTTATTGCTGTAGAAAGACAAATTAGGACACTTTTTTTGAGTTCTCAAATATCTTACTCTTCTAGTTCATTAAAACATTCTGACATGTAGACTGAAACATGCACTTTCAACACCAGCAGTAGACTGCCAGATAACTCTCTAGTAATCAGCAGTTTCTCAACAGAGTTCTAGTATGAAACTAAAGTGCTAACATTCTGAATTTATGCCAAAAGTGTAACACATCTGAATGCCATCTTGATGGAAGTTGAGAACTGAAAGCATTTTTTACTGAGGATACTGCAATAAATGAGATTAGAGAACTTCATAACATATAGGTCTATTAAGATGGCCACCACAGAAAAAAGAGCCGAAATGTAGCACAAATATTACCCAAGTGTAGCCTAAGTATAGCCCAATGACTGAAGTGTGCAAAAGATGTAGGGACAGATTCAAGAGCCCCTATCTCCTGTTTGCGCCACATTAGCGTCATTTGTTTACGCTAATGTGGTCCAATGAGGCCAAAATCATGTGTCAAATTTACAAAGTGGTGCAATCCCTCCATTGAGCCACTTCGTAACCCTTTGCGCTACATTATGCCTGAGCCAGGCATAATGTATGCAAAGGGAGCGTTTACCCATTGGGGGACCGGAAAAATGGCACAAAGAAATCTAAGCGATTTCTTTGCGTCATTTTTTTGGCACTTTTAAGGCCTGCTCAGAGCAGGCATTAAAAGTAGGCATGGCATCAACATTTTTGACGTTAATCCTGCAAAGCTCCAAACTAGCGTCAAACTTTTTTATCCTAGTTCCCTAACTACCGCCAAAGTGCACAGTATCTTAGATACGGCACACACATGGTGGCATTAGGGGGATGATAATAGGCGCAAGAAAAGTGGCTCTGCAGCGCCACTGTTCTTAAAGCTGGGCTGTAAGTCTTTGTTTTTTTGCAGTTTTGTACAGCGTAGACTTGACCCAAAGGTACTGGAGTGCTTTACATGAGCATCAGTTACATCCCAGAAGGCACATTCATTTTTGTTTTAGGCATGGGGAAAATAAGTGATTTGCCCAGAATCACAGGATGTTGAGCTAATGCTGAAACTCAAACTTTGTTGCCCAGTTGCAAAGTCTGAAACTATGGCCGTTATGCCATATCCTCTTCCCTAAGTGAAACATATAACCAAGTGATCAACTAGATAAAAAACATAAAGATAGCAAATATTTTAGATTTTCCTAGCCTTGGTGTCTGAAAGGCTAGATTTCATTAAAGACACAGAGGTGTGTATTATGCTTTCTTTTCCTGCCTTAATTAAACAGCAGCCAAAAAACAACAAAACCCAGACAGAAACACCTGGGAAAGAACTACAGTATTACATCACAATGGATGAACTAGTCATGCGTCAAGTATGCAGATAACTATCTTGACTAAGAGCAACAAGTCCTCTTTTCTTGGGTGAGTTAATCAGAATTAGAAGAGGTAAATACAGTCATGAAAAAACACAGAGGCAAAAATGCCAATAATAAATTCTTCAGGGTGTCCATAAAGAAAAAGAAAGGGAAGCTTAAAGTATTTGGAGTTGAATCAGGCCTCTGACAGGAGCAGTCCAATAGAGTGGAAGAACCTTGCGAACTAGGTGTACGCAGCAGCGCTGGTTGAGGGCACAGGGACTGCAGAAAAAAGTACAGGGTGGGTTAACAATCTGCAGTGGGATAGTACTCGCCTCTGTGCCTTTAATAAAATCTAGCCTTTCAGACACCAATGCTTGCTCAAAGCAAAGAAATCACAGATTCCGATGGGTGATTAACAGGTTTACAATAAAAAGTTCTAAACGTGTTAACGTTTGACCAATCTTCAGATCTGAGAATGTCATGTAAATTAGACACAGCCCAAAGAGCTCTAGAGGCCATAGCTCCTTTAACCTAATAGGCCCCAAACAAAGGGGTAGAAATGCTAGCTAAGGGCATGACCCATCTAACCCAATGAGCTAGGGAGGAGCAGATACTGATTTATGAGGCTTTTGAAAGGAGATAAGGAGTTGGGGCGAGGAGCGACTTCTGAGATCTGCAGTTCGAGAAATGTAAGATTTTAGACAATTACCAATGTACAGCTTAGGTTGGGAAGGAAAAATAGGATAATGAAACACTGCTAAATTATTTTTGGTATGCCTGTTAACTTGAAAATAATCACCGGAGGAGGAATAATGAAAAGAGGAAACATCAAGTGCCCTAACATCAGAAACATGTTTAATAGAAACTAAACACAATAACATAGTAAATTTGGTGGATAAATGTTTGAGAGATAAATCCACATTATTCGGCCAAGAGGTAAACAAATGTAAAACTAAATTAACATCTGACATAACATTATATTTGCGTAAGGGAGGTTTAGCAAAGCATACTCGCTTTAAAAGACGACACATCATAGGGTGTTCTCCAACGGGTCTTCCATCCTCTTTAATGTGTTCCGATGAAATTGTGGATCTGTAAGCATTACCCGTTCTATAAGCCTTACCTTTGGCAGCTACGAGGCAAGAAAATTGACCACTAAAGTGACATTTGCTGAAAGGGGATCAGAATCCCTGTCCAGACACCAGCTAGACCACACCGAACAGGCTGATTTGTAAACCTTTGATGTGCCTGGGGGCACAGGATTGTTGGATAAATTCTACTGCTTCCTTTGAAATTCCTGGGGTTCTTAGGAAGCCCCAAAATTTTCCAAGAAATGAGGTAGAGGGATCCCTCCAATGTGAGGTTGTGACGAAGGCCTTGAGAGTTGAGAAGTAAATCGGGAAAGGGGGGAATTAGGACTGGAAAGACTGCAGCTAGTTCCAGCAGCGTTGGATACCAAGGTTGGGATTGCCAAAATGGAGTGATGAGAGCTAGAAATGACAGTTGTCTCCGATCTTGTGATAGACTCAAGCGTTGAATAGGAACGGAGGAAAGGCATACAGAAGAGATTGAGGCCAAGGTTGAAGAAAAGCGTCCGTGGCCATGGACAAAAGATCTTGTCTCCAACTGAAGAAGAAGGGGAGTTAAGTATTGGTCCGAGAAGCAAACAGATCTATTGACATGTTGCCAAAGACCGAAGAAAGATGATTGAACATCAAAGGGTGAAGTTTCTGATCACTTGAGTTGCGCAGATGTCTGGAAAACCAATCGGCCACTACATTCAACCTGCCCAGAAGGTATTGATCCTTGACCAATATATTTATTGGAAGGCAAAATTTCCAAAGACTTTTGGCTAACGTTGTCAAAGGCTTGGATTTGATACCTCTAAAACGATTTATAAATCTGACCGCCGACAGGTTGCCCATAAAGAGCAGAACTGTGCATTTTACCCTGTCTTTCATAAAGGAGTGGATGGCGAAGGAACCTGCAAGCATCTTTAAACAGTTGATGTGCAGTGATGACTCCTGAATGGACCATGTACCCCCAGTCGAGAGATGACCACATCTTGAGCCCCATCCCATGTGACTTGTATCTGATTCCAAGACAAGATCTGGGGTGACAGAGAATATTGTTCTCCTGTTCCAAGCATCTAAGTGACTCCGCCACCACAGAAGCTCTTCTTTGGACTTTGGATCTAACACTACTGGGTCCGAATAAGCCAATCCTTTGCAGAGATGCCAAATCTTCAATCTCTGAAGTGCTCTGTAATGAAGTTGACCCAGGAAGATGGTCTGAATGAAGCAAGAAAGAAGGCCTACAAGACGAGCTAATACTCTGAGGGAACAGGGAGGAAGGGACAAGGTCTGACAAATATCGTTCTTTATTAGTTCCACCTCCTGTTGAGATAATTGCAGAATAGCCTGAGAGGTATCTATCATGAACTACAGAAAATTGATTCTCTGAGATGGGACCAGAAAAGATTTTTTAATATTTATTAGAAAACCTAGCCTTATGAACCAGAGGACCTGCGACTCTTTCTGGATAGCCTACCGCCCCAATCCATGGATACAACTACTCCGGCCCAGCCTCAACAATCACCTACTGACATTCGGAGTGCTCCACCCCCACAAGCCACCCTGGGGGGCATAGGCCACCATGCAACGGAAAATCATCTCAGAGACCTGGAGAGACTCGCAAGGACACATGACGACAGTGGACAAGTACTACAAGTGGTAGCACTCCTCACCCAGTTATCAGACAGAGACAAGTCTCGCTCCCCCCTGAAACCCACCTTAACTCCCACTTGAAACCACAGCTGGGATATGCGACGCTAGAGGTCCCGGAGACTCGTTCGAGGATCAGAGACATTGCCACTGATCCGTTAGGCGGCTGAGTATCTGACCGCATGTTGATGTTATGATGTTGCGATATTGTCAATTATGTTCTAGACGTGTGTTAAACAGGCTATGGATGTGCCTCATTCGTTTGTCATGCCTATTATAACACTGTTCGGTGCTTTAAATAGCACTGCCCCATTCTCACTGTTTTCAGGCATCTCTTCTTTCCCCCCTTGTCCACCCTACCCTCTGCCCCCCTTTTTGATGTGCTTACCGCCTTGTTGGTAAACCAGACCCCTACTAATGTAGAAGAGGAGTATTGAGGTCTATACACGATACCGAGATACATGGGAGTAGCAGGTTACTAAACATAATGGTAGGGCTACTGGGACAACGAAGAACGCAACACAACGTGCTCCAGGGTACAATACTACACTGCGACACATCTCCGTTGGCACGCCGTTTGCTCGTATTTACATCAGTCCTAGGACAACCATGCCCCCCCAGCCTTACCACAGCTGCTGCAACCACACAACTGTGTATCAACATTGTTGTGAGGGACTATTGAAGACACTTACGCACACAGGGACCATACCACTGCTTTCTAACCACCTGCCCCTGCCCTGGCTATAACTTACACAGGAGTTGCACCACTGCATGCTTCCTACCCCGCCAACCCGTCTCTCTCTCACCCTCCACCATTCGGCACAGTCCCGTATAATATCCCCACATGATCTACATATGGCGGTGGGCCGTGTGCGCCCCGCCCCTGATCAGGGCCCACTTAGCTGAGCGTGTGGGCTTCACAGGTTTGGACCTGCAGTCTACAGATCCAGACCTGTGGGGCTTTGCTCCTCTCTCGGATCCAGCAGCACTTCTCTCTTATCGGTTAGAATGTAGTCCTCTTCTTGCTCCCTCTTCTTCTTCCCCCCTTCTTTCTTTGTCACCTCTCTCTACTTTCTCTCTGTCTCATCCATTCTCTTCCCCTTCTCTTCTCTTCCCATCCTTCTCTCTTTCTTCTTCCTTCCCCCACCCTATACCTCCTCCCACCCGTCTCTGCTCCCTTCCATGCCTCTCCCTTGCACCTTCCCAGGTGGCTACCTGATACCGGGCAGTCACCCCCCATACCACCTTGACCCTACTCGCACCATCCCATACAGCCCCCCCCTTTTTTTCTCCACACATAACTCATCTCCGTTCACTTGCCCCCCCCTCCGGTACCATCTTGGCTGGTCCTGTCCCCATCGCAGTCAGCCCATTACAGATCATATCATGGAATGTTAATGGTCTGTCACATTTTGTGAAACAAAAGAAGATACTTTCCTACCTTCAATCTAAATGAGCTGACATAGCTCTTCTTCATGAGACACATCTTGATGATGTCGAATCCAGTAAACTGCACCGTGACTGGGTGGGTAAGATGCTCTTTAGTTGCTACACTGCACAGCAATTGTCAGAAAGTGGCGCCTCAAGGAAATGCGGGGTTGCAATACTGCTCCATAAGACATTGCCCCTAACAGTCACTAAATCATGGACTGACCCAGAGGGGAGATATGTGTTTGCCAACTTAAAGATGTGAGACTCCTCGATCTGTGTGGAATCCGTATATGCACCGACCAGTTCTAAACAATTGTTTTTCTTATGCATCAACCGCCTTTTAGCTGAAATAGGGGCAACCCGCTATGTAAAAGGGGAAGACCGGAATCTGGCCAGGGATGCAATGCTAGATAGGTCTGGTCCTCTCGATGTTAGTAGCAACCTTGACAAGGCTATTCTGACTGATGCGATGGAGGACACTGGGTTGGAGGACTACTTGAGGCTCACACACCCATCCAACAGACAATACACTTTCCTGTCGCCTGTACATGGTACTCTATCCCGATTTGATTATTTCCTTGTAACACACAGCGTAGTGGCCCATCTCCAAGACACCCGAATACTGGAATGTGGCCTCTCTGACCACTCCCTGATCCACCTATCTGTCAACACGGGCCTAACATCCGCAAGCCCTGGCGCTTTGCCGTCCATCACTACTGTTCCCTCACGGGCAAAGTACAACTGCAGGCCCACATATCCACCGATGCATGTCATGACAATGCCGGTACTGTTGACTCTCAGAGGGTTCTATGGGCTGCAGCTAAATCGACTCTGCGAGGACAAATGATGAGAGACGCGGCACAAGCCAATAGGGACAGAAAGGCCCAACAGAAGGCTCTAGAGGACAACATAAGACATATTACGCGACAATACACAACCCACCCATCTATCCCTACCAGCCACCGACTGGAATGTGCCCGAGTGGCCCTAAACGAGCTATACACATCTCAAGCCGAATATGCGTTACAACACCTGTAAGGATGTCACTACGAGCAAGGTGAGGAGGCCGGATGACTATTGGCGGCAAAACTCTGTCAGAGAGAGGCTGCCTAAGCCATCACGGCTATCATGTCCTCTAGCGGGGAGCTACTTAACCCGCTCGCAGGAAATTGTTAATGAGTTCACGACTTTCTATCAACATTTATATACCCCGGAATTGGTGTCCAGCCCCGCCCAAATAGAGGCCTTCCTAAATAACACTTGCCTGCCCCACCTCTCGGCTGACGGACGCGCCCTTCTTGATGGAGAGATAAGCAGGATCGAAATCGCACAAGCCATTTCCAACCTTCCTTATCATAAATCGCCAGGGGAGGATGGTTTCCTGTAGAATTTTATAAGTGGGCTGGCGAGAAGCTGGTTGGTGCTGTGCATGAGGCCCTCAGGGAGGCCTGCCGAGAGGGCTCTCTGGGTGCGATATCCATCAGAGCAACTATAGCGGTCATACCGAAACCAGGACGGAATCCCCTACTCTGCGGCATTTATCGGCCCATATCTCTCCTGAACGGAGATGTCAAGATTCTGACCAGCGTCCCAGTGGCCAGCTTGTGCAAAGTTATCCCGTCCTTGATTCACCACACTCAAGTGGGGTTTGTACCGGTGCGTACCTCTAGGAACCACCTACGCACTTTTTGCCATACTCTGCAGAATCTAGGAATCTACCAGACAAAGCTCTCGCCTTGTCCCTAGATGCTGAAAAAGGGTTCGACCACATTGAATGGAACTACCTGTTTGCGACTTTGGAAAAATTCGGACTGGGAGAACAATTCATTTCCAAAGTTCGCCTGCTGTATAATCACCCCATGGCGCAAGTCAACTGCGGGGGCTTTCTTTCAAACCCTTCCCCAATTGGTAGAGGGACATGGCAGGGTTGTCCTCTTTCACCACTCTTGTTTCTGCTGGCGATGGAGCCGTTCGCGGCTACAATTCGTCAATCTCAGTTGCTTTCAGGACTACCTCTGAAGGGGGGGACCTCAAAACTTTACCTATATGCCGATGACATCCTACTCACCCTAACAGACTTGGGGCGATCCCTGCCAGCCTTACTTGAGATTATTGATGGAATTGGGATCCTATCCGGTTACCGGGTGAACTGGGATAAGAGCGAGGCACTGCCCCTCTCACTAGTGTTGACAAGGGCTGCGATACATGGTTTTCCGTTCCGATGGACCACAAACCGCATTAAATATCTAGGGATACTTGTCAACCGAGGGCTAGAAAGGGTAGTGGCAAATAACCTGGACCCTCTCATTGCTCATATGAAACTGGACTTTGAGAAGTGGTCACACTTGGGCCTCTCCCATGCGGGGCAGAGTACAAGTGGTGAGAATGGTCACGTTCCCACGTTTTACCTACGTCTTGCGCATGCTGCCCCTACAGGTGCCCCTCTCGACCCTACGACCAATAGATGCAGCGATTAGAACCTTCATGTGGGGCCCCACATGTCCACAACTGGCGTTGGCTAAGTTAAGGGCACACTGTACTTACAGGGGTCTGGGACTTCCCTCGGTGGAACACTATGCCCTTGCCTTCCACCTGTCCCAACTGGTATACATGCTTCCCAGAGTTCCGGATCAACCACAATGGGTGGTCACAGAGAAATTACTGCTCTCCCATTGAGGCGTCCTTAGCAGACTGTACTGTACCAGCTCCTCTCAAACCAGCCCAACCAACTCGATCCTAAAGGCGATGCATGCAGCATGGTGCAGAGCACATCACCTACTCGGAATACATCCTTTTCTACACGCTTAGGCCCCACTATGGAGAAATGATCATTTGTGTGTAGGGTGAGCTACCCTCAGCTGGGCACAATGGTGCATGGCCGGTATTGGAAACCTGGTCCAGGTTATTGAAGAAGGAGTACTCAAACTGTTTGGAAAACTGAGGGAGGAGTGCAATCTCCACACACAGCAAGAATGGCGCTGTCTACAACTTAGGCACTGTCTCTGACAGAGTAGGGGAGCCGCCCCTTGGGGGCTCAAGCCCTTGCCAGTAGTTGCCTAACTTAAGACGAGGGGTCACCGTAGAGGTGTAATGGCAGGCCTCTACGAGGTAATTATGCAACATCTATATTCACAGCCCCTCCTTGAAACGCTACGCTCTAAATGGCAGGCTCGTCTACAGAAGGTCTATGATGAGGAAGATTGGTCAGACATACTAGATGCCCTGGACAGGGGCACTCGAGAAGCCCGATTGAAATTCTGTCTCTTTAAAATAATCCATGACTGGTACTGGAACCATGCGAACTGTTGGCGCTGCTCGGAGACCCGATGCGACTTGCTCCACATCATTTGTGAATGTCCATCGGTCCAGCCCCTATGGGAAGCAGTGAGTTCCACCTTAGATGCCTTCTTACCCCTCTGGTCACTGCCCTCCCCTTTTCCCATACTCTTTCATGATACAGGACCTCTCCCAGCCCTGTCACAGCCGCAACAGAGGCTGCTTCACACGGCGCTGGCAACAGCGAAGATATGCATCCTCTGCCACTGGAGATCGACCGTTTCCCCTGCCCCGGAACAGTGGATTATGGCAATGGTTCGGATAGCCGCACACAAACGTCTCATTTATAACTTACAGGACTGGGCAGCCCTATTTAATCAGGTATGGACTCTTTTCCTCACTGGGGCACATAGAATGCTCGCTACTGACCACCCTCACTTTTTGTCCCTATCCGTCAATGTAGCCATAGCTGTGACACCAGTTATCCTCCGTCCCCTCAAACCCTTCCTCCACTCCCCTTCCAACTCTTCCCCTCCCCCCACTCAGTCCTCCCTTCCTTGCCACCTCGAGCCCCTCCATGTAGCCAGTACACACAGGGCGCTGGGTACCCTCTAGCCCTGGATCATTGTCACTGTACTCCCCTACTGCACCAGTCCTCCCCCGCACCATATATCCATCGCTCTTAACATAATACCTCCTCTCTCTGTGGGCTCCTTACTCCTTGGAATCTAACGTATGCACTTTTCATCCCCCTTCCTGAAACCGGTCCCTCCCTTACCACCCAGTCCTTCTTTCTCCAGGCTACCCCTCTCCAATAAACTGGACTACTCTACCCTGCAACTATTGTACCCCCAAACCCCTCCAACGTACCGTTATACAGAGCTCCAGCTTCACTACTCTTACCATCATCTGGACCAACAGTGCACTACCCGTCTCTAACCTGTTCCCCCTGAATGCATCCACTTACCTATTTACCGTTAACACCTCCCTTCTGTCAGTTGCCCCACCCCCTTCCACTTCCCCCCTTTTTTCTTTCCTTTTCTCTTACCTTTCCTTCTTCTTCTTACTTCCTCTATTTTTTTTCTTTCTTACATCTCCTCCTTCTAAATCAAGTGCCCTCTACCAGCGCTGCTGCGGGTCACCTGTCCTGAAAAGCAGAAGTAATGACCCAATGGTACACCCTGGCAATGGTTGTTCTTCTCTGCACCCTATGTACCTATCCCAACCTCACCTGTGTCAAGTTCTCTGCAGCCCTCTCCTATTATGCCTTATGGTCTTCAGCATCTAGCATCTGACCTGAAGGACGGATAGGCCAGCCCACACACTGAGTATAGGTCTGCAGACATACTGCCTGTTTTAATCACAGAGAACAACTCACTATGACTATTCAGAATCCCCGGAACGATTATATCTAGGACGCAATTCACCAACTGAAGCGCACATTTCAAGTTTTTTCAGCCTCTGCTCCCTCCCCCTTCTCTCTCTTTTGCTTTTCTTATTCCCCTAGCCCACTTATCGCCAACCCCCACTGTTTTGAAAAGTTACTGATCCCATTTATCATTTACTAAATACATTTCTGGTGTGTTCTACTATGTTCTAAATCTGTACAGTTTTCTGAACTATTGCAATTTTCTAATAAACAATCTCAAAACAAAGAAAACCTAGCCTTGTCAAAGCTTGAGGTTAGCTAGGAGACAAGATTTGTCCTGAGCCATGATCAGAAAAGCATTGAGGTAAACTACTGGTCTCACATCTTGACCTCTGAGGAGAAATACCACAGGTCTGAGAATGTTGGTGAAACACCAAGGGGCATAGGTCAGGCTGAACGAAAGTGTCTTGAAACGAAAAGAAATAAAATCCCATTGAAACTGTGGAAACTTCCTGTAAGAGTGGTGGACTGGAACCATCAGATAAGCATCTTGAAGATCAAGGCAAACAAGCCAATCATTTTGAAGACAAATGTCCAGAAGATGAAGGATAGTTTCCATTTTTAAATGATGGTAAACCACAAAATTGTTAAAAAGTCTGAGATTTATAACCATACGAAGCTTTTTGTTCCTTTTTTGAACTAGAAAGATGGTGCTTAGGAAACCGGAAGGATCGAAGGAAGTTTGTTCTATAGCTTGTTTCATCAACAAGGCTTGAATTTCCTCTTGAAGCAAGAGAAATTGTTCCTGGGAAAAATGGAGAGGTTGAGGAAAAGATTTCTGAATAGGAGTTTGACCCAGGTCTATGCAATACCCTTATACAGCTTGAATTACCCAAGGATTGGCAGTTAGAGACAACCAAGCCTCGAGAAAATTTCCCAACCTGTCCCCTACGGGAGGAGGGCCAGAACCTGAAGTTCTTACCTGAGAGCTGTTCTCCTTTGGATCTCTAGCCCCTGTTGCAGAATCCACAGGATATTCCAGGATAAAACAGGGGTTTGTACCCTTGGTAATAGTCCTGCTGGAACTTTTGATTGAAAGAGTCTCTGTTGAGGGACTGTCCCCTGGAAGCATAACGGCCGGCAAATTGTCTCCTACTTTTGCCGGCCCCGACAAAAACCCGTTGGGAAAAAATCTTTTTCATCTAAATTTGTGCCTTGTCAATAGTGGCGAAGGTGGAAACATATTTATTCATCTCTTTAATAAAGGAATCCCCAAAGAGAACTCCTTCAGCCTTGGGACACTCTTCTTTGATTGCCAAGCTGTTCAACTTGGGATCAATCTTCAGAAGCAGACTTTTACGTCTCTCTTGGGGAATGTAGGAGTTAGCATTTTTAAACATACATATAGCCCAACTGGAGAGCATGTCAGGATCTACCTGAACTCCTTCCATTCTGGCTTCTTCAGCCAAATCCAGAATTCTGGTCATGGGACCGACCAAGTCCAAAAGCCTGTCTTGGCAGTTCGACCAGGCTCTATCCACTCCTTTTTTGGGATCCTTCCCAAATTTTGTAAAAAAACAACAACATATTGGGATTAATGTAGGGGGTGTCGGCCATTTTAGAAGGTAGGGAAGGGCGAGGACATTCAGATTTGTTTATTTCTAGTTTTTTTTATCAAGGGGTTGCCTTAAATAAAAAGAAACGTAATTTGAAACATGATCCAATGGGAACCATCTGGATGAATTGGGATGATGAATCATCATGGGGTCAAACATTGTCTCATCCTCATGGTCCACCAGGTCATAATACATTGGCTACAAAGCAGTGTCCGAAGATGAAATCTTACGAGTTTTCTCTGCAGGCCTATCATTAAAAGAGTCATGTTTATAAGAAGAAATTGACCTGATATCATCCAAAACATCATCCCAATCACAGTCAGCATCACATAGGGATACAATGTTGAGGGAGGGAAGAGGGAAGCCCCGGAACATTCGCCTTACCAGTGGGAGGCCCAAATTTAACAGAAACACCTTTGGAAGGCCCAAAAATAGGTACCACACGTTTCCTTCCTTTTTTAACAGGGACATCTTTAGAGCCTAATAACTTAGATATAGAGGCTTCTACATTTTTTTATATGTCTAACATTGAGACAGACACACCATGCTGAACTGACTCTTTTATAAACTATTTTAAACTGTCCTTAGTGGACTGGGCTTGCTCACTATCAGACATTATGCCACAATATGTAAATAATGAATTTAAATAAAAAAATTATTTCAATTAAATTGAGTTACTGAATATATTTAAGCAAAGGCAATATTAAATAGACTATGGGTTTAAAATAAGGAAATGAGTGTGCAAACAATGGCAAATCGAAGAACCCAGCCTTGAAGGGTTAATTAGAGGAGAAGAGCTTGGCGGAGTGTCCAACCGGCAAAGCCCACAATGGGTGTGACTGAGGGCAGGCCGGAGATCCCCAGAGACAGAAAAACGAAGCAAGGGGCACGCAGGCAAGCTGACTCGCTTTGAAACAGCACTGCAAAGCAGTCAGGAGAAGGGATGAGGGAAGCAGAAGAGGAGCGCAATGCTGTAATGGTTCTGAGAGGAAAAGAGAACTGCTAATGGCGTTATCACCGCACAAACGTGTAAACATTATAAATTCTAAAGGAAATGCTTTAGGTATTACAGTTTTGATTACATCAAGATGACGTCAGGCGTGCCGCACTCGTGTAATAAATATAGAATGTTAGCACTCCAGTTGTTCATTACAATATTGTGGATAGGCAGAGGTCTGGAGCATAGACCCGAATAATTGAGAGCAGTGAGGAGGTTGTAGAGGCAACAAGTTGATGACGATGGGCAGACAGGAGGGGCAGTGGCAGCACAACGGACCATGGATGGCAGTGGAAAGGCGTGGTAGGAGCAACAAACCAATCATCACTACAGGCAAAAGAGGCTCTGGCAATATAAAAGGCCATGGAGGGCAGAAGGAAGAAACAGTGGCAGTATAACCATACATGCCAACAGACCTGATTCAGGCAGGAGACTCCCAATGTTTTTCAGCCCAAAAGGGCTTTATTTTATCTGTCTCCTACCTAAAATTTCCTCTATTTCAATGTAAGTCAAAAGGGAAAATCAGCTTCCCGGGTGTCTTTTTCATAATCTTCCTCATACCAAGTTAAAAATGTTGGCAACAATGGTACATTGGATCATAAAGGGCAGGCGAAATGGGGTAAGGACATGGATTTGGATAATAGGTCACAGGAGGGAGATGGGCAGGAGCACCAAGCTGGCTTTACAGGGCAGGTGTCAGAGGTTGCGGCAGCACAATACACCACACAGGGCAAGCAGGATGGCAGTGCAGCACACCAGACCATAGAAAGCAATAGGGAATGGACATGGCCATGCACATGGACATGAGAAACAGAGGGGAGGAGGCAAGGGCAGCAAGCTGATCATACCGGACAGACAGCAGGGGCAGTTGCAGCATAACAGACCATGAAAGGCAGGTGGGAGAGAACGGGTGCCTGCACATGGAAAACAGAGGGCAGGGGGCAAGGAGGCAGGAGCAGACAGCTGACCATGGAGGGCAGACGGAATGGGTCCCGGAAGCCCAACACATCTTAGAGGGGCAACAGTGAGACTGTAATGACATATACACAGACAACAGAGGGAAGGTGGAAGAGGGTCAAGGGCAGCAAGCTGACCACACAGGGCAGCTGGGAGGGGATGTGGAACCACAGAAGACCATGTATGGCAAGCAGGAGGGGTAGTGGCAGCACAACGTCCATGGTGGGCAAGAGTGAGAAGGCAACGGCATGCACAACAGACCATGGAGGACCAAAGGAAGGAGTGGGAGCTGGACACAGACAAGAGAGGGCAGGGGAAGGAGCTTCACAATGGACTACTCTAGGCAGGCAGGCAGGAGGAGCAGTTGCAGCACAACAGAGAATGGAGGAAAGGAGGGGGGGGCTAGGGGCATGGAACTCAGGCAGGCAGGGTAGATGTAGGAGGGACCGGCGGCAACCATCAGACCATGCTAGGCAGGTGAAAGGGGAAGTGGCAGCTCAACAAAACACACAGAGTAGATAGGAGAAGCAGTGGCAGTTTTATGAAACATTGTGAGCAAAACAGAGGGAGCAGAGGCATGGTCACAGACATCGGAAGGCAAGGGAAGGAGAGTAGAGGCAGCCAGCCCAGCACAGAGGCTAAGCAGAATAATGTATCTATATACTTATATATATATATATATATAATAATAATTGCCTACTGGCGGTTGCCATGTTAATTTTCAATTGACCCAGTTTGTAGAAACCAGTAATATCCTCCATCCTTCTCAATCTGGTTTTCGTGCCGGCTATTCAACGGAGGCAACTTTACTGGGTGTGACTGAAAATATCCGTCAACAAATTGATAAAGGAGAAACAGTAGCTCTCATCCTATTGGATTTAAGCGCAGCTTTTGATACTGTATCTCACTCTTCTCTTTTAAAAACTCTTAATATCAAGGGTATTGGCGGCAAAGCCCTCTTGTGGCTGTCCAGCTTTTTATCCAATAGGACTTTTCAGGTTTTTTCTCACACAGCTTCCTCTCTGATTCATGCATCTCCTTACGGAGTCCCTCAGGGCTCCATTCTTAGTCCACTACTTTTTAATATATATGTCAGTCCTTTGGCAAGCATAGCAGAACAAGCTGGTCTAACTATCTATTCTTATGCTGATGATACTCAACTTATTTTTTCACTTTCTCCCAAAGAAACCTCTAACTCTTCCTCTTTGCAAATAGGATTATCTAAGATAGCCAATTGGATGCATTTTAATAAACTCAAACTTAATGGAGGAAAGACAGAACTCCTCATTTTTGGAAACAAAAAATCACTCTGGGGCCCCCAACATTGGCCCTCTGAGATGGGTGCCCCCCCAATCCCTTCTCTTTCTGCATGTAACCTGGGCATCATTATTGATGACCAGTTGACTATGAAACAGCAGGTGACCAAAGTAGCTTCTACCTGCTTTGCTATCCTGAAGTGGCTTCGTAAAATTCTCTGGATGCTTCCTGTGGCTGCTCAAAGAACCGTGGTCCAAGCGCTGGTTATTTCTAGACTGGACTACGGTAACGTGCTCTATTTGGGTGCGAATAAAGAAGTATTACACAAACTTCAAGTTGTTCAGAATTCTGCGGCCAGGCTTCTTTGTCAACTTCCCAGAATTGCTCCCACTTCTGGTGCACTTCGTGAACTACATTGGCTGAAAATTGAGAATCGCATCAAATTCAAAGCTCTATGCTATTTGCATAGAATTACTATGGGCCTAGCTCCCAACTATCTTAAAACTTTGGTCCAACTCTATCGGCCCTCTCGTTCTCTTCGATCCTCTAATCAACATAAATTCCAGGTGCCCAGATTCAGACGTACCAAAATGGGGGGACGTTCTTTTGCCTTCTTAGCTCCCTCTCTTTGGAACTCTCTTCCTCTTCATTTACGGCATGAAAGGGTGTTCATTAGATTCCGTAAGGAGCTTAAGACATGGCTTTTTAACCAGTAATCGCCCAAGTTGATCTCCTGACTCTGCCTTTTGTCTTGCATTGTCTTGGCGCCGGGAAACCTCCGGGTAGCTGTGCGCTATACAAATCCAATAAACAAATAAATAAATAAATAGTTATAGTTAGGTCTGCTTTTCCATAGTCAGAGCATTTTTCGGTTTGCTAACTTAGGACCCGGTTGACAAATCTTCACAAAACTTTACAAAAAAAAGTTCATCATCCACCCCAGCTCCTCCCCGGAATAATTTGAGGTGATCTGTGAAGCTAGGACTGAGAAAAAAGGGGAGAAAAGGGGGTCCCAAAACGTTAAATCCCCATTCATTTTCCATAGACTTCTTTAGACAAGGCTACAACAAAAACTGCTGAACAAAATTACACCAAATTCAGTAGGAAGCTAGATCCTGGTCCGCATATTGTGCTTTTTGTAATTTGGTGTAAATCCGTTCAGTAGTTTTTGAGAAATCAGTTAAAAATAGTGGTATATTTCGGCAGTTGGGCTTGCAAGAGTCACCAAGACTCACGTGAGAGAGCCAGTTTTAAAACTAGAGTGTGCTGATTGGCCCTGGAAACTTTATTTTCCCTTGGCCAACTTACACTCATGGGACTCTCACTCCCAGGACCGCTCTGATTGGCTGCCAGCAACATGAGGATGGTGGCCATTACAGGTCTCGGGGGCTTAATCTTCTGTCCTGAAGTTGTAACAAAAAAAGACATATTGGGCAGGGTAGAGATACCCCGACCACCTGGGCCCCAGGTGGGGCCCAGAGGGACCCCTGTGGCCAAAAAAGAAATAGAAACAGCAACAAAAAATGCAGCCATCCTACAGGACTCTACAGGGAACAGAAAAAAAGTAGTGTCTGGGCCCAATTTAAAGATTATAAGACTCAGGGAGTCAGCCCCCAATACAAAAAACAATTTATTTGTGGCCGTCCTCCCTGAACCATTAGCAGCACCGGGGAATCCACCCCGGGGCCCATGATTTTTATGGGGAGGTGCCCACACATCCCCCTCCCCAAACCTTGCATGACCTGGGGAGCCCACCTCTAGGATCAACATTTAGTATTCTTTAGTATAGCACTCCCCACGCCTTGAGGGTCCCTAGGAAGCTGGCCCCAAGGGCCAAAAATATATCATAAAAGTAGTGGGCCGTGTGGCCCTTCCTTGAGCCTTGAATTGCCCCGGGGAGCCCACTAAAAAGGCAGACTCACTGGCTATATCCCAGGGTGCCCACTCCTGGGACATAGCTGTCTCTCTGCCTGCACTAGCGCAAGCAGGGAAACCTGTGATTACTGTTGCTTTGCGGGAGCAATTTCATATCTCCCACCAAGCAATAGCAAGCACAAAGTTGTCTCCCATCTGGTGGGAGCTTTAGAAATGCTCCCACCAGCTGAGAGCAGACATTGGATCTATTTTTCTGCCCACAGTGATTTGAGCAGAGAAACAGAGCTGAATATTGCTCCCATCTGCAGCCTTTTTATCTGCAGGCAGGAACAATGGTGGCTCCCGCTGAATACGGGGAACTGGATGGGACTGCGGGGGCCTTATGGCACCCCATGATCCCCAACCAGAAAGTGGAGGATGCCTTGGGTGGGCATCAGGGCACTCACCCTTTATTGGCTGGACCCTGGGGGATGGGGTCCCAAGGGCTGAAATCGGCAAGGTGAGAGGGGCCACTGCCCCCTCCCCATTCAGCTAGGTTGTGGGCCCCTCGAAATGTGGCCCCCAGGACCGTAAATGGCCCAGGGAGGGGGGCCTGTGTCACCTTTCCTTTTAAAATGTGTCTCGGCCCCAGGGGATGGGGTCAATGAGGTCGAAATCAGCTTGGGATGGAGACCATTTGCCTCCTTCAATATATTGCTGGGATCCCGGGGGTGGGATCCTCAGGCTGAAATAGGCCCAGGGAGTTGTGCCTCGTGCCCCCCCCCCACATTCAATATAGTGGCAGACTTGGGGATGGGGTCCAGAGGGCTGAAATCAGCCCAGGAAGGGGGGGCCGTATGCCCCCTCTCCATTTAATGTAGTGCTGGGCCCTGAGGGATGAGGTCACCAGGGCTGAAATTGGCCCTGGAAGGCGGGCCACAAGCATCCTCCCCCTTCAAAACGGCACACAGCCCCAGGGATGGGGTCCCCAGGGCCAAGCTTGGCCCCCTCCTCTCAATTATAATGAGTGGCCCAGGAGGATGGGTCCCGAGGGTCAGGCCAAATGGCCACCCCACCTTCTCTGTGCATAGCCTTCGGTTGTGTGCAGCGGGTGGTTGGCCGTTGGCCAGGCCCTGCAGCCAGCCCTCCACCACGCACAGCCAAAGGCCATGCATGGTAGGAGGTTGCTTTTACATATGATAATTAATTATTAGGTTAAAACACCCTAAAGTTTCACTGAGAAATAACAAAGGTTAAAGTAATGTTAAAGTTAGGTGTAATAAAAATATGCCTTTTTGATGTTAAAAAACCTTAGAAATTCACTGAAAAAACCTTAAGGTTAAAATAATGTTATAGTTAGGTGAGGTTCTGGATGACAACGTTAAAGTTTTGAACTAACTATAACTTGCGCCCCTACCATGCACTGCTCATGACCTCATATGACATAACTCATAACATGTTCTATGACATCTTTTATGACACCACTGATAACATCTCCTTTTGGATGACACACTACAGTAGGCCTTGTCCACAGAAGTTCTGGAGAACCCTTGAAGGTCCCCCCAGTAGGCCCATCCCTCTACAGTCCTTCTCAGGATGTTAGGGGACCAATGTCTCTCACCCTGGAGAGGTGTACCAACAGAGTGACATACAGCCTGTGTCTATTGTACAGCATTTTGGGACATTCAATAATGGTAACTTGAAGTGGACTGTTAAGAGACCTCTCTGAGAGCCTGAAACCACATCCCCTAACTACTACAGTTGTCTGGTTCCTTCAGTCAAAGAAGGACCCCTTCTGTGATTGATTGTAGAGATCTGGCCTTCTCCCCTTGGGATGAAATTCCCAGGCCTGCTGCAGTGTAAAAAGTAGTTAGCATATGCAAATGTCATCCCCATCCTTTCCTCTTCAAAGGACAGGCCCAATCACTGGCAAATGGCCCAGTTGTGCAGGCTTGGTGCAGTGTAAAAAGTAGTTAGCATATGCAAATTCCATCCCCATCCTTTCCTTTTCAAAGAAAAAGGCCCAATCACTGGCAAATGGCCCAGTTGTGTGTGGAATCCTTTCATCCTCTGACTGGCCAGTAATTAACATGGCCAAGCAGGGGGGGTCAAAAGCCAAGAATCGAATTAGGAGCTGAGTAGAGAAACAGGATAAATCTTCAAGAGACAGAATCAATACAGAGATAACAAAAGTGACATGGAATCTGCACTTGGGATCCATGCACATTACTATAAGATTGGTGCATTACTCTAAATGCTAGTCCTAACTATGGTGAAATTGTACTTTGGTACAGATTTTGCCACCCTTTTCACTGAAACACTACAGACTTACACTATCAATGCCCCTTCACATTATAAGACCTACAACAGTTCAGTACCAAATCCTGAAGGGTCCCTTCTAATGTAGGCTACATGTGTTCAGATACCAGGATGAGCTGGATGATAGTTTCACTTGTACAGCCTGTACACATGTACACACATGTGTGCATGCGTTTATGTGCAACTAACCCAAAGACTCTAAGCTTAGATGTGTAGCATAATTTTAGAAGATGGACACTGGAGGCTAGCACTCCTGTTAGACCTGGCAACTTTTTAGTGTGTCTCCCCTGTCTTTTTGCCTTCTGACCTCCTGTTTTTATGGTATACTGGACTTTGGTTTTGCTGGTTTATTGTCTCTGCACACTTTACCACTGCTAATCAATGCTAAAGTGCAAGAGCTTCCTATATAAATTGTACTATTGATTGGTTTAATCATGATTGGCATATGTGATTTACTGGTAAGTCCCTAGTAAAGTGCACTAGAGGTGCCCAAGGCCTGTAAATCAAATGCTTCTAGTGGGCCTGCACCACTGTTTGCGCCAAACATATAAGTAGCCCTGTAAACATGTCCCAGACATGCCACTGCAGTGTCTGTGTGCAGTCTTGCACTGCCAATTCAACCTGGCAAGTGTACCCACTTGCCGGGCCCCATCCTTCCCTTTTACTACATGTAAGGCACCCCTAAGATAGGCTCTCGGTAGCCCCAAGGGCAGGGTGCAGTGTATATTAAAGGTGGGGCATGTACTGGTGTGTTTTACATGTCCTAACTATGAAATACTGCCATATTTGTTTTTCACTGTTGCAAGGCCTATCTCTCTCATAGGTTAACGTGGGGGTGCCTTTAATTATCCTTAAAGTGCAGTTTCCCTTTGAGAGGAGATAGAAATGTGGAGTTTGGAGTCTCTGAACTCACAATTTAAAAATACATCTTTTGGTAAAGCTGGTTTTTAAATTGTTTGTTTGAAAATGCATTTTTAGAAAGTGAGCATTTTCTTGTTTGAACCATTCTGTGCCTCTGCCTGCTTGTGTATTCCACGTCTGGGTCAGACTGACAGTTGGGCTGTTGTGAATTCCCTTTAGACAGTAACACAAAGGGAGCTGGCGTGTGGCCTGCATATCCTGGTGGGCCATGTGGGATAGAGTGGAAGGAGGACTGGTCACTTACACCTGAAAGGTCTGTGCCTGCTCTCACACAATGCAGTCTCCAGCTGCCTGGAGTGTGTCTGGCGCCAGGCCTGGGCAAGGCAGGATCTTGTGAACAACAGAGACTTTCCTTTGCAGTATGGTTACTTCAAAGGCAGAAAGGGGTATAAGCAGTGGACCCAAAACACCAATAAGGGGGGACCTATTATCCTAAATAAGTCAACAATTATATTTCTGTCCTCAATATTGTGTAAAACTGAAAATCACAGTGATGCTAAAATATTGCAGTTATCATCTCCATTTGGCAAAAATCCTTGATTTGTTTATTAATAAACAAGTGACTACCTTAATTATTTTTTCTGAGAGTTGATTATGAAAACTCTCTGCATATTGAGTGTCTAGCACAGTGACTGTTTGCCTTCAGTGGATGCAGTATCATATACTGAATGCTATTTGAAAAATAAAGCTTCACCTGCATGGAATGCCGGTCTCTGTCCACCTACTTTGGCTATAGGTGTTAGCCGGGGTCACATTAAAATCATGACACCGTCCTCTGGGTAATGGATAAAGGTACATTATATACCTGGAGAAGGCTATCCAGACATTAGGCAGTCCACAATCTGCAATTACAAGCCGCATCTATGAACAATAGCAGAGATATAAGAAAACGGTTGCAGTGGGCTGCTTACTGCGGGCATGTGGCGATGCTTTGGGAATACCTTTAGGTTGGACTCAGAAGAAGAGAGAAAATACTTTTCTTTTTTCCCCAAGGTGCTGAAGACTTTTCCCTTCAGTCAGAGCTACAGCTAAGTGACAATACTATCCTGGTGTGCATGCTAACTGTGTTTGAACAGGCAGTCCAACGGTTCTAGTTGATCCCCACACTCTGGACAGCCCTAGTGAATGCATGAATGCAATGTTTAATGTTTGATAAGATGGTATGCTATTTCGTGGCCTGTAACTCTTTTTGGAGAAAAAATGATTGAGATGTGAAATTGTTTGTGAAACTTCAAATAAGGCAATCTTTTCTCACAAAATGTATATATTAACATGATGAGTGTTTGGGTGTAGAACTCAATACCAAGTCATGAAGACTCTGATTGGCTGCAATTTATTAAGGTTCATTAAAACTTTCTGTTGTGTACAAAACTGTTTTGCATACACATTAATAATCTTAATGCTGCAATATGTTTCCTAGCAACATGTATTACATTTGGGGCACTGCATTCTGATATTTGAATGCTCACAGTAGATAACAGGGCTATTAGTTTAACATTAGGCTAAACCTCATTCACTGCGGCATAAACCCCTCGGTCTCTGTGTGGTCATTATGGTGTAAATATTTGTTATCAATTGGTGTGGTGTACTTGCATTCTAATCACGTATCATCAAGAGAAGAAAAAAACATCTTTAGGTTGTTTTTTTTTCAAATACAGTTGGGTTCTTCAGAAGAGAAAAAATAGGACCTATTTCGTTGTTATCAGGAAATGGTGACATACGCTCACAAATGCACGGGATCTTGAAAGTTGTGTTTCATATCGCCATTTATATTCCTGAAGAATAGACATCTCTCACACTCCGTGGCAGCGTCTACTGACATTTGGATTTACAATGCTCGAGTTTAAGTCTCTAGCCTCGTGCAGTCTGTCAAAAACGCCTCGACTGTCCATTTATAGCTGTCTTGAGCACTCAGTCTGAGTATCTTTCGTAAGTGTACCCTTGACGTCCCTCGTATTTCAGCAGCCGCTTTGTTTCTGGTTCTACCCTGCTCGTTCTCGCACAGCACATTATCTGAAGCAACACATTTGTTCCGTCTTGTCAATAGCAAGTCATGGCACACATCTGAGACATCTTTGACGTGACGAAGGTCATCATGTTGCTTGAGGAAATACTGGAAATACAGCATTTGTTAGAAGGCCATTTTTTATGGCGAGAAGGGGGGAAACGCAGTGAGATAAAGAGAGATCTTGTTTGACAGAGCATGTGTGAGAGTATATTTTGTGTGTGTGTTTTCTTTCTCTCTCTGTCTGTCGCTTCCCAAATGTGTGCGTCTGACATCCCTTGTGAGAGACATTTGTGCATCCCTATCTCTATTTGTCTCTTTCTCGGTGTATTCGGTGTATGCCTGTGCATGTGTGAGAGTCGTTTTATGTGCGTGTTTTGTGTGTCTCTGGCTTTATTTGCCTCTAATCGGTGTATGGTTGTGTACCTTCAGGTAATGTGATTACTGTAGAAAAATCGTATTTTGTTGGTCCAACTTAAGACAGCAAAACAGAAAGAGAGCAATTCAAAAATCGCCAACAAAATAATTTTTTTCATAGCTCTGTTGTACGTAATTAAACTTCCTCTCTGGTAATTGGCGAGCAATTAAAACCAGAATTACACGACAACGAAGATGCATCTGGTGGACACGCTTCTCATTACTGCGCCCATTTTGAGAAATTGAAAAGCGACTCTGCATAATGCATAATGTTTGCTTAAAACACCTTGCCATTAAAACACCTAAACGACTTTGGTGTATTTTGAGCACAGAAGTGCTTGATGAATGGCTTTGTATGAGTGCACTTTTGCATTTTCTCCTTTTATCGAGGAAAAAAATAATGAAAAAGTGTACACACAGAAAAGCAACACTGCTCCCTCCGGAGGAAAAATGTAAACTGGTACTTTTCCCTGCATAATGAGCAATAAAGCTTTTATTTTTGTAAACGCTGCATGTGGTCTAGGCATACATTAGTCTGGGGCAGTCTCAGGGGGAGCACACTGTGGCTTCTTCGCCAACAGGGAAAGGTTAGCTAATGAATCATGCTTTCTCATGTGGTGGCATTCTTGTTAATTTGCAGTGCCATTGAAAGGTTGCAAAATATTATCTGATTTTTTTTTCAAATAACGCAGAGTTCTTTTGCTTATATTCTCTCAAAATCATTCCGACTTTTACTGAAAACAAAATTCTAAACTTAACTCCACAATTCTAGACCTACAGTAGGAAATCATGGAAAACATGTTTTTTCCAGGAGAGATGGTAGCTTAGCGAGTGCAGTGTTATGGAGGTCTCCAGATGGCTTCCAGATTTTAGAGTACTTTCTCTCAGTGCCTTCTAAAGAGAGAAGATGGTCGAACCAGATGCAAAGGGGTTAGAAGATTCACTGGCTTTTGCATCTGAAACCAAGCCCTGAGCATAACGGATATATTTCCAAATATTAAGTAAAAATATGCTATGCACAGAAGTTCTTTTGCGCTTCACAATAGCCACTGTGAGGTGCAATGGGAACACTCTGTCCTTCGGTGACTTTTAAAGGTTACGGTATGTGTTCTTTTACCTGTGACCCGCAAATAAATCTGTCAACTCGGTTGCAGATTACTCAGTTTTCAAACACGGTTTAATTAGGCTGGGGAAGTGGTTCATGTTCGAGCTCTGCTACATACTAGCCATGGCTCAGGGATGAAAGTGCCTGCTTCCGCGAAACCTACCCAACAACATCATTCACTGTGACGTCAGCCCCTGTAAGGGTCAATTTTGTGAGGTAAATAAGGGATGGAAGCTTTCTCGTTCTGAGCTTTGTGACATTGTTAGTTTTTTTCCACAAGCACTTGGGCATCATCGAGGGTTACCAAATCAGTAAATATCTCTGAATGAATATAGCAAGGCGACAGTTTGAAGAAATGAACAGTAGTCCTGTGCAATTTAGCTTCATGATTGTGTATGTGGCTACTTAGGACACCCTAGTGGCCAGGTGTGCCCATTCTCAGCTCCTGACACATTGGATTGTGAGGGCAGAGTGGAAGTTGGCGGGCGAGCGATCGGAGCCATGAGCAGATGCTGCGAGACGCCGTGAGCAGATGCCGTGGCAGGGGAGGTGAGGAAGGCAGTGGCAACGAGGAGTGAGAAGATGGCTATAGGATAAGGACAGCAAGGAAGGGCAGTGAGCTCTGAGCTAGAGGGTGAGAGACTACTGCTGCTGTTATGGAACCCACAGTGTTTAGACCCAGAGACACCGCCATTATTATTGAGCAGTAACTGGAGGGTGCCCTTGGGCCCTGCCGTGCTCAAGTGTTTGAGCTCAGCTCCGCCTGCAGCCCCCAGCCAGCGGCTTGCAGGCCGCACCCGCACTCCGTACGCCTGATCTCTCCTGCTCTACCTTGCTTCACTGGGACTGCACTTAGCATACCGAGTCAGACTTTAAGAAGATGCGTTGGTTTCCGGTTATCGGTTGCCGTCGGTTGCTGTCGGCCTTTCAGCATTTTTGGTATTGTTACTGTGATCATACCGTCAACCTTCACTGTTGCAATCCGATGTTCACATCGGTTTTTAGACATCTCTTCGGCTGTGAGAGAAGAAAGAGGGGAAATCACCAACAGATAATTTCAGAGCATGGCTACAATTATTCATTCTCTGCCCCCACTGTGTGATGCGCAGCGGAAACGACCAGAGTTGCTCATGCCCTTTGGCCTGACCTTCTGTTCCAGATCCAGACACCGTATTGTCTTTGTCACGGGACAGACTCTACTGGCAGTGGAAGCTCCCAGTGGGTGCAATGTGACGACGATTGATATGTAAGAGGATTTGGGGATGGGTTAGCACCAGTTAGATCCGCGTGAAGGCGACTCCAGGGGGAACTTGCAGACGACAATAAGGGGTCTAACCAAAACATTTGATTCCTGGAGCTCTCAAAGGTTTGACATCTATCCCTGCTTGCTTCTCCAAAGCTGAGAAAAAGAGTGAACTACCTATATCAAATAAACAATGTATAAATATCGAAGACAAAGTGTACATATTAGGCTGCAAGGAACTCAGATAAATTAGCCCTCAATCAATACATAACGATTTAAATGGTGCACCTTTACCAGTTATTGCAGATTTTACTCTTCCAGATATTGACATTCACATTGAAACTGATGTCTCAATGCATATCCTTTGCGAATAACACCCACAATTGACCAAAAATAACTATTCATCTATTCAGTGGAATACCGAGCATAAAATAAGCTTCAATTCCAGAGTTATCAGTAACTTAAGAAACTGAGTTGCTGGCCACATGAAACCTTCCAAGGAACTATGTTGAATGCTCATAATCTCTTCACACCTTATGTTAGAAATTGGGTTTCTGTTTGGGAGAGGTATGCACCCTGTCCAACCAGGAACCACAATCCTACTCAGGGTTAGTCAGATACATACCATAAATTGACCTGTGCTCACCCTGTGGTAGATTTGCACAGAGCAGGCACGCTTAACTCAAGAGGCAATGTGTAGAGTATTTGTGCAACACAACACACAGTAACACAACAAAAACACCACAAAAGACTCCACACCAGGTTAGAAAAATGGAATATGATTTTATAAATAAATCAAGATCAAAACAACAAAAATCTAATAGGTAAAAGTCGAGATATGAATTATAAAAGAATAAAAATGCCTGTAACGCTTAGAAGCAATAAACACCATTTGGGGTTATCTGGAATGGGGAAAGGCAAGAATTCAGGCCAACTGCAATGGAACGCAGGCCAAATACAGGAGCTATACAGGCCCGTTGAACACAGTACTTTGATTCTGGCTGCAACAGCCAGATGCGGGGTGCAGCTGAGTGATGCGTTGGTGTCGATCCTGCAGTCGAGGTGATGCATTGATTTTCTTCACACAGTGGTGGCGATGCATCGGTTCCAAAGGCAGTGTGCTTAGCCAAGAAGCGTTGGTTTCTTAGACAATAAGGCAGGTTTCTCCACACAGTCATGGGGATGCGTCAATCTTCCCACACTGCAGCAGCAGTGATGCAGCTGTTCCGATGCACCAGTTCTTTTGGTGAACCGCTTGTCTTGCTCCCGCAACATGACAATGTGTCAGTTCTGCTTCTAGAAGACACTAAATGCATTGGTCTGACTGGAGCAAGTACCTGGGTCCACGCCTAATGTGCCAGGTACAGGATCAGGTGTTGAAACTTTGATGCCCCTGATTCTCAAGCAACAGCAGGCAAGATGCCAATCCCTTTGAAATCACTCTGCATTCCAGGCAGAGTCCAATTCTCCCTCAACAGGGTCGGAGAGCAGCAGGCAGAAGGGCAGCACAGCAGAAAAACAGTTCTTTCAGAACAGCAGTCTAGCAGCGTGACAGTCCTTATAGCAGCACACAGCAGTCCTTCTGACAGAGGTTCTTCACATGTTCAGAAGTGTCTGATTTGGTGGGGTTGGAGACCCAGTACTTATACACAGTTGTGCCTTTGAAGTGGGGGTGACTTCAAGAAGGGTTTTTGAAGTGCACCAAGGTACTTTCTTCCTAGCCCTGGCTACAGACTCACTACAGGGGGGTAATCAGCCCTTTGTGTAGGGACAGGAAACTGCCCATTCAGGTGTATGTGTCAGCTCCTCCCTCCCATCCTGCCAAGGATGAGCCACCAGGATGTAGATGGGCATTCAGACACGCCTAATCTTTGTCTGTGTGTGGCTGTCTAGAGGGAATACACAAAGTCAAGTTGTCACCTACCCCTGATGTGTATTTGAAACAGGCTATAGGCACACAGAGCTTTAGGAGCAGAGAAATACCATGTTTCTAAAAGTGTCATTTCTAAAACAGTAATGTTAAATCAAACTTTGCCAGCAAAGAGGATTTGTCATTACCATTCTAATGATATGGAACATGACACGGCTAATCCTTCTCAATCAGGAATTACAGTTTATGAGTGTCATTAGGAATTTCCAATGCTAACCTATGAGAGTAGACCTCACAGTAGTGAAAAACGAATTTAGGTGTTTTTCACTATCAGGACATGCTAAACTTAAAAGTACATGTCCTGCCTTTTACTAACAGAGCACCCTCCCTATGGGCTGCCTAGGGCCTACCTTAGCGGTGGATTATGAGTAATAAAAGGGTAACTTTAAGATTTGGCAAGGGTATGAAAAACCAAGTCGACATGGCAGAAAAACTGCACACGCAGACCAGCACTGGCAGGGCTGAGACATGTTTAAAGGGCTACTTGTGTGGGTGTCACAATCAGTGCTGCAGGCCCCTAGTAGCATTTAATTTAAAGACCTTAGGCACAAGTAGTGCTCTTTACTAGGGATTTACCAATTATTAAATATCCCAATTTTGGATAAGCCAATGTTACCATATTTAGGGGAGAAGCACATCCACATTACCACTGGTCAGGAGTGCGAAAGTGCTGAGAGTCCTAAGGCCAATAAAAAGCATCAGCAAAAAGAGGCTGTAAATAGGCAAAACATTTGGGAGAAGACCACCTTAAGGCTGAAAGGTGTAACACCATAGAAATAATTTTATCTTCATTTTTAACTTCACTGAAATGATCCACTTGTAGCTCTGATGATATTTTAGGTACTGTGTCTGTGATTCTTCACAATGTGGCTCCAAAAGCGGTAGAGGATTTTAACCAAAATTCAGTCAAATTAGAAAACTCCTCCCCAAAAAGAGCTATCATGAATGGAATCTAGAAGATTGATTAGTTCAGGAAAAATTACTTTATATCCTGCATGTTCACATATGAAAGTACAAGCCAGTTGACCTTGGTCATTGAAAACTAAAGAAAAGAGGAAACAGGAAATTCAGAACAACTCTCAAATTTATTAACAGAGAGGTCTGTTCAATTAATCTTGGATGATAATAATATAAACCCAGTTGTATCTCTTGCCCATTTCCCCATCTTTCAAAAAGGAATGATGGAAGACACACTTGAAGAAAGTGCAATCAATTTTGGTCAATAAAAGATGCAAGCAAGAAATAAGAAGAAAATAGAGCAGGATTAATAAAGGTGGAGTGAGCAAAATCAAATTTGCTCCAATGCCAGCTAATGTCACCACTCCAATGACTTTATTAAAAATTACTCTAATATTTGATTCCAGACAATAAATAATTCTATTACAGATGATGAGCAAAATGAATCATTAAGTTAACATGAAAGTACAGTCTTTGAAAGATAGTTCACCAATCATGAAAAATAAGAAAATATTATAGGATGTAGTTCTGAACTTAATACATCTTCAGCCCCTATTTTATTTGAAACACAAAAACATTATTTTACCTTAAAAGATGATAATGCTGCCAGATTTCCATCTACATCACATTTTAATATTCTCTTTGATAAACAGATTACTCCTCTGAATATATTTTTCCTGTCTGAAATACATGTGTTAAAATGGTGAGAAGTAGTAGGGTAGACCCTATTGTTCATGAATTATATTTTGGTAAGAATTCTAGAGTGACATTTAACTCAAAAATAATTGTGAATTTGATTCTGGAAAATTGGGAATATTTTCTCAAAGGGGAATTGATGTTATCCATTTTTTCCTTCCTAAAAAAAATAAACCCATGTTTTGAGTTGCAAAGGAATGTAGCATATAGTGACGATTGTCATATGTATGAAGAGAAGACATGCTAAATAGTGCAAAGGTAACAATGGTTTCTTTAGAGCTAGAATGGAGATGTGTCTCTATCTTACAACAGAACAAAGTATCCTTTACTTCCTCTAAAGACAACATTGGGACCGGTGAGCTGGCTCACTTAACCACAAAACCAAGTTGAGAAAAATGTTTTGCCATCAAGTTTACTACAGGTTTAAAAGTCCTATCCTGGAATAGGCAGGACACTTAAGAGATGCTCAAAAAATCGGGTTCTCAGACAGAGTAAATCAAGATATTATCTGTAACCGAGAAAAATGGTCTATAAGCGGCACTCAACTTGATAATTATTATGAGTTTAGTTGGCTGCCTAAAAATTCAGGATGGGACATGCCAGTAGGAGAATGGAAACTCAATTGAGTACAAATTATTCATGGTCTGATCATCTTTTTAACCATTTCTTTAATCCAGCGAATGTATGAAATTCACTAATAATGTAGAAGTAATTCAGAAAGTTTGTCAATGCTTTTGCTAAAAAATTACACCCCACTTGGCATAAAGAACCACCTCTCCTTTGCTAAATCTATTTTGTCATTTGTATTGCAAACTATTTAATCAGAGGTGTGGTCTTATAATCATGGTAGGTGCCTTTAATGTCAAAGTATCTAATCACTTCTGTGTTTCCCAATAGTAATAAAGTTGATAGGTGTGGGTTGTTCATTATAGAAATTTTGACTAATAGCAAATAGAAGATTAGAAATGGCTATTTCTGCTAATTACACTTATTCCAGCAACAAGGGGTCCTCTCTATTAGTTGACGTTGTTGCTTCATATTCTACCTTTGGCTTATTGTCTGATATGAATGTGATCGACAATCCCCACAGTGATCGTAAAATATTATTCTGCAGAATTGACTTTTCCCTAGATATACTTCTTTGTGATAGGACAGAGATAAGGTATGCATTAACAAATCTAATGGGTGAGTGCAATGGAATGCAAGAAAAATAGCTAATTTAAGTGAAGGGATAAAAGCAGCTATTGATGAAATTTCTGAGTCTGATCAAAATCCACATATAAAGTATGAATTGTACATTAAATCATTTCTGGGAGAAAGTTATCCAGTGTGAAAGACCTTTAGGTTCAAGCCAAATAATAAGGTTTCATTGCCTGAACGTATTCTTACTGGGAAAATAAAAAGATTAATAAAACACCAATTTGTATATTTCTTCCCCATGAGAGGCAAATTATTATGGGCCTGATTTAGGTCTTGGTGGAGGGAAATACTTCATCACAAACATGTCTCCTATAGGGATCGTAATACGGCGATGGGATATCGTCACATCTGTGATGGAGTATTCCTTCCGCCAAGACCTAAATCAGGCTCTCAGGGCCTCATTACGAAACAGGCGGTCTTGAGATCTACAGCTCTGCAGTGGCAGTAGTACCGCCGCACTCCAGGGACTCCAACCACCACATTGTGACCCTGGCAGTTGGACCGCTGTTCCTGCCAGGAACATGGTTCCCGACAGGCTGACAGTGGTCGGAATCATGCTCAGTCACGCTGGCACCGAGTTCAGCAGCACTGTGCTGATCACAAGTCCAGTTTCTGCCAGCCTTTTCATGGTGGGTGCCCCACCATGAAAAGGCTGGCAGAAACCCAGTTCTGGAGGCCAGGGGGGAGCCTCTGCACTGCCCACAACCATGTCGCCAATGTTTCTGCAGAGGGGTCCCCCTGCGCAGCACCCTTGGAATGCACACTGTCTGCTATGCTATGCTATGCAGACAGTGTGCATATCAAGGGTGCTATGGGCACCCTCTTTGCAACAACAATGGCCTCTTCTCCATGAGGAGCTAAAGCGAATGCAGCTGCATGGATTCCACTGGGCTGACAGGTGGAAACTTCTGATTTCAGAGGTTTCCGCCTGTCAGCCCAGTGGAAACCTTGTAATAAGGTGTAAGGGGGGAATTAAGAGGAGGAGCTGCCACCTCCGCAGGAGTCTCCTCTCCATGGGTCTGGCGGTCTGAGTTATGGACTGCTAGACTCATAATGGGGCCCTTAGTCTTTTGAAAAGGAGGAGAACTAGACAATTAATTCTTATTAGCTCTAGGCCGATCAGCAATGGATTGATTTGCAAGAGGCTAGTGGTAATACATCTGAATCAAAGTCAACCTCAATTAACAATGAAGAGTAAGTTAAATATCTTTATGAACTATAGGCGTCTAATTCTGCTGGCTCAGTCAATAATTCAGCATCAACATGTCCCTCCATAGAAATGGAATATGCCCCCTTCAATAGCAAAGATCATGTTTTTTATCTTAAAAGCTAGATCTTCAGAAGCACTGTGCCCTGATGAAATCCATATTACTGTTATTAAAAGAGAAGCAACCCTCTGGTCTGCATAATTATCTCTTATATTCAGTCACTGTTATTTACATGTTGAAATTCCAAGTTCCTGGACTGGTAGTATCGTGGGCCTTTTAGCCAAAAGGTTCCCATGGTCTCCCAAACAACTGTAGATAAATACCCTTTTTAGATTCTGTAGGGAAAGTCTTCGCACTAAGTATATTAGAACATCTGCAAAGCTGGGTGACCAACATTTCAATAATACCAGTAGAACAAGTGAGACTTAAGGCAAATAGTTCAACTTAAGAAAATCTTGCCATTTTTCAATTCTTTAGAGGAAAATATGTAACTATCAGAGGTCTATTTGTCTATGTAGCCTTACATTTTTCAACTCCCTTTGACCACGTAGACTGGCCAATGTTGGAGAAAGCTGCAAAGCTTTGGAATACCCCATATTCCAGTTCAGCTAATTTTAGCCCTACATACTTCTACTTTGTGTCATATTGTATTAGACAGAAATCAAACCCTTTCATTCACAGGGTCTACAAAAATAAATTAAAACAGGGCTGCCTACTTGCACAATTATTGTTTTTTAAAAACTTTATGTATATGATTTATCGTCAGACTTACCTGCACCTGAGGGTGATGGTCCAAGAGTAGAAGAACGAATCTATCATGTTTGTCACATGCAGATGATATTGTAATGCTAGATTTTACTCCAAAGTACCATGAAACAAATCTAGATCGCCTCCAGCATTACTCTACAGAGAGTTTTCTACAACTAAACAGGACCAAAAGTAAAATTCCTATCTTTAAGGGCAAAAGGTATAAAAAAAAATTGAATGGCTTCCTGAAAATGAAATGCTTGAAAGTGTAACAATGTATTCCTATCTAGAGACAAAAGTATCTTCTAATTGAAATGACCAAGAATATATACGGCATTTGATCAGAAAAGCAATATCACATGCAAATATATCTTAAAACCTTTTATAATGCTCAAGGGCGTAGACACTTTATCCATCTCTTGACATAATACCGCCTAAAGATATCACCAAGTCTCATGTATGCACCAGAAATTATTAGTGTCCAAAAGGGGTCCTTAATGAATATTAGGAAGGGCAAAATAGTGGGTAATTTGTATAATTTGAATACCTGGGCTTCTACACAAGCAATTCGGTTAAAGCCTGACTTGGAACTAACAACGATGGTACTCTGGCGATATTGAATGATTCACTGTGATGAAAATGCTCTGAGTAATTTACTACGCTTAGAAATATTTATCCAAAAGAGAAAATGTTAGTGTATTTTGCAGACGTTTTTCATGTGGTTTGGAACAGTTTAAGGTCCAGCAAGCTGAATTGGAGCGTATGGACTTTTATCTTATATCAATTTCCCCTAGCCTTACTGTAAATTTAGGCACTGACTACCGCTCTAACAGGGCTAGATATAACATCATTATTTCATTTTGTTTTGAGCGAAAACCAAAGCCCTATCTGACATGGAATTTACAGCATTGAGGCTGTCGTCTTTTTGTGTTACTGACAATGAATACATTACCACTACGGATTGTTACAGTTGCCTGGGAAAAAAATAACGTTATGGATAACACATACGAGCAATGTGACACCGGGGTTTAGGATCTCAATCATGTCATCTTTATTTGTCCTGCATTGAACTTTATGCACCATCAATATTTGATGGTTATCTTTATTAGATGCAGCCACTGTCTGTAGAAAAGGCCCGTCAGTTTATATTTCCTGAAAATGAAAGGACGTTTTCAAAATGTTTCATTTTTATATGTTTCTGATTTGTATTGAAATTATATATTTTTCTCCCATGTATTTTTTCAAAAAATGAAAATGTCTTTGTGGATCTTTGTGAAGATCCACATGTCGTACACTACTCTTAAACATGAGTGGAAGTTAGGAAAAGCAGGGGGGATGTGCTGTAATCCAATCGGAAATTTGGAGGGATGACCACGAAAGTGGTTCTGGTGGCTTTTCATTGCGTGCTTTGGTTGCAGCACTTTAGGTTTGTAGCAAAAATGTAAATTAAAAACTGCGATGCACTCAAAAAAGTTAAGACAAATATAGCGAGAAAAGAAACGGTTTTAGGGTGGCCTCGTTTTAAAACAATATATCAATAATGTGAGAACTTGAGTTGTAGGTTGAGGGAGGTGTAAACTTACTCAAGCAATAGCCACAATCCTTGTCAGAGTGGCCCACAAGAAATTAATAAATTAACCTCTGCTTAACCCTCAGGCAGCTTGCTACAGAACCAGTCAGGCTTAACTTAGAGGTAATGTGTAAAGTGTTTATTCAGCACATATACAGTAATAATGTGAAAAAACAGCACAAAAAAGAAATCTCACGCCAGTTTAGAAAACTAGAGTAAAATGTAATCAATTACTTTACACCAAAAATGACAAAGATCTAATGAGTAGAACCATAGATATGCAAATTTGAAAGTTTCAGGTAAGTACAGCACCTAAAAGCACAAAGCTCCATTCGCAGCTGTCTGGTTGTGGGAAAATGGGTGGAAGTCACAAGTTCAGGCCAAATTCAATAGAGTGTTTTCTGGATACAGGAATGAGTTTATTACCTCTGAAAAAGTTATCTTCTAAAGTGCAGGGAGAAGAGTTCTGTTCACAATGGAGGAGGCCGCACAGAGCAAGGAGAACATTGTGGATGGTTGTCGCTGTAGCATGAAGAGCAGGCCGGGCACCATGGATGGTTGTTTCTTTAGCATGAAGATCCTGTCCAACATCACAGACGATCATTTCGGGAGATTCACGTTGCCGTCATGGTAGGCTGTTGCTGTAGCTCGAAGAATCGGGTTCACTGCAGTATTGAGCCATTTGCAGGCCCGGGCAGGTCCAGTTGGTGCAGGCAAGCTGGGAATTTGCAGAAAAGCCTCTGGAGCTTATTGTGTTCCTGTAGCGCACAATATGAGGTTAATCAGTTGACCCTTGGAGTCGCTGTAGGCCTGGGATAAAGGGTGCAGGTCCAGTCTTCTTTTTCAGTCAGCAGGGCGGGCCTCAAGCATTGGTTAGTCCTCTGTCGGCAGGGCATTCCTTCTTCTGTAGTATCAGGAGCGTACTGAAGAGTGGGTCTGAGAGTCCCTTGTTTATACCCGGTGCCCTCTTTGAAGTGGGAGAAGCTTCAGATGTTTTATTCCTACAGAAGTACCTGTAATTTCCTACTTCCCTGCCCTGTTTCCAGTCTGTCTAGGGCACAATAGGCCAGTGTGAAGTCCTTTGTGTGTGAGCTGGGCTAGTGCCCTTAAATTGCAAGTGTCATAGGAGACAGCTCTATTCCCTCATTAAGCCAGGATGACTCTTCATGCCAACACCCAGACCTCTATTGTGATACCATCTGGGAGGAATACATAAAGGCCATCTTCTGACTACACCAATGGCCTGATTACGATCTTGGCAGATGGGATACACCATCACAAACGTGATGGATATCCCGCCTGCCCTTTTACAAGTTCAATAGGCTATAATGGAACTTGCAATATGGTGGACGGTATATCAGTCACATGTGTGATGGAGTTTCCCATCTGCCAAGGTCGTAATCAGGCCCCAAGTCTTGTGACCCAGGAGCAGGCTACAGACAGCAAGCGGTTAAGACAAGAAAACAGCAACTTTCTAAGAGTGGCATTTTCAGAATTATGACTTAGAATCTGACTTTATCATTAAAGAGGGGTTTCAAATTACAATTCCTCAGACATAAAATATGACATTCTTACCTGCTCCCAATCAAACGTTATCTCTTATTAAATGTAGTAAGGTAACCCAATGTTGTTCTTTAGGAGACGTATGCCATGAAGTAGTGAAAAACGAATTTGAAAGTTTTCACTACCAAGACATGTAAAATATAAAAGTACATGTTCAACTTTTTTAAATACAGTGTACCCTGCCATGTGGGCTGTTTAGGGCCTATGCAAGGGAAGACAAATATGTATGAAAAAAAAAGGTTTAGGGCTGGCAAAAGGTTTATTTTGCCAGGTTGAAAATGCAATTCAAAACAGCACACACAGTTTTAAATGGCAGGCCTAAAAAGTGCTGCAGGCCCACTTGTGGCATTTAATTTTCAGGCCCTGGGTAAATGTACTACCGCTTGAGTAGGGACTTACAAGTAAATTAAATGTGCAAAGTGGGTGCAAGCTAATTTTAGCATGTTGAAATGAGACAGCACACGCACTTTAGCACTGGTTATCAGTAGTGGAGTGTGCAGGGCCCCAAGGCCAACAAAAATGAATTCAGCAAAAATAGGAGGAGTGAAAGCAAAAAGAAAGTATATGGTAAACCACACCTAGGCTGTCATTTCTTGTTGGATATTTAAAAAAAATGAAAAGTGTGAATTGTGAGGTGAGGTAAGGCAATTGTTCAGAAATAATTATTTTCAACAAAGACAACAAATCATGTAAAGTTATGATGTCAGATACTTCATTTTTCTTGTCCAGAGTCCATTTTATTGTCTCACCTGCCAACAGCACATGTGCTGTCTGCTGGGAGGTTTTATTTTTTACGATTAAGGGCCTGGAGCCCACCTATTGCTTCTCATTCTTTGCCTCATTAGCACTTTTCTTTTCTGCCTCCTAATTTTCTAGCACTTGCTGGGCATCACTTATTTTTCTGTCTATGAAGCATGAATCAAGCACAAATTGATTCATCTTAATTAGTATCCATCCACTGCTCGTGCCATGATTGAGATACAATTCCCTACTCACCCCCAGCCTCCTTGTCCATAGGGCTTCTTTGGACTCCCACCCACCCTTTCTCCATGTTGTTTCATCCCCTCCAACACCTGAAAGTGTCATCATAGAACGCCACAGTTTTCAACTCTGAAATATCCTTGATTTAAACCTCCAACAGTCTGTTCTGTTCAACGGCTCCCACAACAAGGTGGTTGTTACTTGCTATCATTCTCTGTCATGACTGAGTACTGAGCATGTCTGCTATTCCTGTTTGGAAAAAGCTTTTAACATTTGCAGCTCCACAACACTGCCATCTCTTTTATCCACAACTGTTGCTACCTCCGCCCCTAGCCCCTCTCAGTCTAAAACACATTTATTTGTAAACAAATCAGTTCTTACAGAAGAGATTACAAACTTACAAGCTCTTTCATTGGATCAAAGGCATCCAATGTTTACATAGATCGTACATTGAGATAATTGATAACAAATTGGATTATAATTGCATGTAAATAGCATGAGGCTTTGAAGTGGTTTGGGGCAATTCAGTGGCAACTCGTTCCACTCCACACAATGCTACTCCATGCCACACAATGCCACTCCATGCTGCACAATACCTCTCCACTGAACACCACTCAATGCCTCTCCACACCACACAATGTCACCCCACTCCACACAGTACCACTCCTCTAGATGCCACTCTATGCCACTCCACTCTACTACACTCTACTTTACTCAAAGCCACTCCAATCCACTCATCAGTAAATGTATTTATATAGTGCTTACTATCCCTGAAAAGGTATTGAGGTGCTCTCAACGACATGCCACTCCATTCATTTCCACACCACTCCACTCATTGGCACCTCACTTCATGCCACACAATGCCAGTCCACTTCATGCCACACAATGTCACTCTACTCCACTCAATGCACTCCACACAGTGCTCCCCCCTTCACCCAATGCCACTCCACTTCATGCCAAACAATTTCACTCTTCTCCATGCCACATAATGCCACTCCAGTCCATGCCACACAATACCACTCCACTCAGTGAAACACAAAGCCACTCCACTCCACTCAATGCCACTCCACTCAATGCCACTCCACTCTACTTCACACAATGCCACTCCACGCCATTCCATACAATGCCACCCTCTGCTCCAATCTCCATTACTCAGCATTCAATGCCACTCCACAGCACACAATGCCATGCCACTCCACTCCACACCAAACAATGCCACTCTTCTCCACTACATACAATAACACTCCACTCCTCACAATGCCACTCCATACCACACAATGCCACTCCACAGCTCACAATGCTACCCCACACCACATAGTGGCATTCCACTCGACTCCACACCACACAATGCCACTCCACACCATACAATGCCACCTCACTTCACACCACACAATGCGACTCAACAAAACACAGTGCCACTCTTCTCAATGCCACACCACTCCACTCCAACAAAGCCAATAGCTCTCACATAGACGAGGCCCTGCTTTGCTAATGCTTGTTATAATATGGAACAATGCTGGTGTCACTTCTGCAAAAATGTGGCCACTGAAAGGCACTATGTGGAGAGATGAGTGCAGTGTTGGATGGAAAGGGGCATTAGATGGAGGAGGAGCTCAGAGGTATTCCAAGGAGTTTCAACCGTTTGAAAAAAACACTAACAGCTGGAGAGGGGAGTGTGGGAAGGCAGAAAAAGTCTTGGGTGTCTGTAGGCACCCATAAGGGAACTGGGGATTTCCCTCCTTTCCATGGAAAACAGATGAAGATGAATAATTGAATGCGTCAACAAAAGGAAACTGTAATGCCAGCCCTCATAAGTAGACCCTGGTGACCAGGAAATTGTTATGCTCTGTCTTGAATCAGAAGGATCTATACCTTAGAGTGACCTTTTTACTAATGCTTCGTTCATGTAATATGCCCTCCGATTAGAAGGTGTTCTCCCTTAGTGAAAATGCCTGCCTAATTTCCCATGCCTGAAGGTACAAAAGATTGTGGACACAGTCACTTCTGCACTTTTCTGGTTTGTGGCATTGTTTTCTTATACATTGTTGAGGTTAGAGAGCTGCTATTAAGATTTATCTTTAGGCACATGCACCTCCTAATATCTGCACCTTCCCTGAGCAGGGCCATCACTGAACTCTGTGGCATAGTGGGAAGTGAGTAGTGTAGGAAACAATGCTGCTATGGGAAGCCACTCTACCTCAGGAATTAGCACCACACAATGTGTGGCTGTTCCCAACACCAAACCAACTGTCCACAGCAAAACCTCCGTGACCAGAGACGTAGCCATGGATATGGTCTCGAACAGCGTTGCAAGAGTGAGTGAACCAGCAGCGATGCACCCTTGAAGATGGCTCAGCAGTATATCCTCTGTATTGCCGAAGATCAGAACATCTACCAGACATCCACAAAATACTTGGACCAGGTAATCTGCTATGCTGATGATTAAGAGAATAAAAACCACAAAAGACATACGGAGCATGAACTTTCACTGCAGAGCCACAGGAATTATCACATTCTCTATACCCTTTCCAATGTATCAAGAAAAAAGAGGTAACCATGTCAGACTTGAAAAGTACACATTTTAGTATCTTCATAATGTTACTGATCAGACACAAACACAGGATTTGAAAAAGAAACAGTAGTTATGCGTTTGATCTTAAAAACATCAATACCAAGATGGATTTTCGATTGCAGTTGTTGATAACCTTCACAGTACTACAGTGTATAATCATCAAGATTAGAAATGACCAAAAAATGAGGAGCCAAATTTCTAGGATTTTCCATGGAAGATAAAAGTGGGATGACAACCAGATGTGTTCTGCCTACTGATCATCAAGAGTCTTCGTTCTTCTCTTGTTAACATATTCTTGCATATAGTTCTGAACTGCTGCAGATTATTTATTAAGGAACTCTGAATATGGTTTGATTCAGAAAAAGGGCTAGTGGTAGCAGGGACTAGGTGGTTTTCCATGAATTCACAAAACAACATATAGGGATGTGTGCCACACTTGGCAACAATGATGAAAATCCTGTAGCAGAATGATTTGCATTGTCATATGCAAATCTGTCAGACAGAAGAAGACTGTTGCAGCATGTCATTATAGGTGCTAGTGTTCTGTCCCCTTCCCTTTTCCAAAGCATGATAAGTGCCTGTCAGCCTGACATACACATGCCATGTCAGCATCTGGCAACCAGATGCCTTACATGTGCCAGTGGACAGGCGCCTGGTTGCCTGATACAAGGTTTTTGAGGCTAAAGACCCAACGGCCCTGAGGGCAATGACCTCATCAGCCTTGAAAAGCCCTGGGGGCATCGCTACTAGAGTCTACCCAGGCGCATCAGGTATAAGCACTGTAGAGCCCAGGGTTGCCTGTCTATCAATGACACCACATCGTAGAGTGGAGGGAAGTCAATAAGTCTCACTGACCCCACCACACCTTGTGACATGTTAGGGAAGGTCCTCCTGTCATTGGGTGACCCATGAAAAACTTAGCTGATGAGAGGAGTCAGCTGGATCTTCTGTTTTTCCCTTCCCTCTCCAAAGCCTTCAGCTTTTTCCAATGCCTTTGTGCTTCTCCCCACACTAACTCCTAGTCCTGCCATCACCACTGTGACCCAGTAAGTGCTTTTTGGAATGTTTGGGTGCGTGCATGTGTAAATGTATGTATATTTGCAAGCATGTGAATGAATAGGTGCAAGGGTATGTGGTTATGAATGCTATGTGAGGATATAAGGGTGTGGATTTGAAACGATCTATATGAGTGAGTGCTTGTAGATGGGTGAGTGTTAGACCTGGCATCGTTTGGCGTGTTTCCCCTGTCTTTTTGCCTTCGGACCGCCTGTTTTTATGGCATGCTGGATTCTTTTTTTGCTGGTTTATTGTCTGGGCACACTTTATCACTGCTGATCAGTGCTAAAGTGCAAGTGCTCCCCTATGTAAATTTGATTGGTGATTGGTTTATCCATGATTAGGCATATTTGGTTTACTGGTAAGTCCCAGGGCCTGTAAATCAAATACTACTAGTGGGCCTGCAGCACTGATTATGCCTCCCACATGAGTAACCCTGGGAACATGTTGCAGGCCTGCCACTGCAGTGTCTGTGTGTGCAGTCTTGCACTGCCACTTCGACCTGGCCAGTGTACCCACGTGCCAGGCCCAAAGCTTCCCTTTAGGTAGCCCCAAGTGCAGGGTTCAGTGTATGTTAAAGGTGGGACATGTACTGATGCATGTTACATGTCATAACAGTGAAATACTGCCAAATGTGGGTTTCACTGTTGCAAGGCCTATCTCCCTCATAGGTTAACATGAGGGCTGCCTTTAAAATATCCTTAAAATGCAGTTTCCCTTTGAGAGCAGATAGAAATTTGGAGTTTGGGGCCTCTGAACTCACAATTTAAAAATACACCTTTTTGGTAAAGTTGGTTTTTAAATTGTCTGTTTGAAAATGTCAGTTTTAGAAAGTGGACATTGTCTTGCTTAAAACATTCTGTGCCTTTGCCTGCTTGTGTATTCTACGTCTGGGTCAGACTGAGAGTTGAGCTGTTGTGAATTCCCTCTAGACAGTGACACAAAGAGAGCTGGGGTGTAGCCTGCATGGAGGGAGGAGTGGTCACTTACACCTGAAAGGGCTGTGCCTGCCCTCCCACAATGCAGTCTCCAACCTCCTGGTGTGTGTCTGGGGCCTGGCCCGGGTAAGGCAAGTTCTTCTGAACAACAGAGACTTTCCTTCGACATTTGCCTACTTCAAAGGCAGAACTGGGTATAAGTAGTGGACCTAAAACCCCTGACTTTTGGAACACTTCTGGATCAAGAGGAAACTCTGCCAAGGAGAAGAGCACTGTCCCTTTGCTCTGTGTGCTTTGCTGGGTTGGTCTACAGTTGCTGCTTTTGACTTAAAGAGGACAAAGACTGAAATTTGGTGTGTATCCTGCTTGTGAAATGTCTCCAAGGGCTTGGAGTGGAGCTTGCCTCTTGTTGAAAGTCTCAGGGATATCAAAGACTTCGGCTTCATCTGCCTACAGCACTGGGAACTGCAACAGAAGAAAATCTACGGCGCCGCTGTCAACGATGGCACTGACTGCACCGTGACCTGATGACGCCACACGGATCCGTGCCTCGAGTCGCACCGCAACCCTGGTCTCACTGACGCCATCACCGAGCCGCTGCTTGCACCGTGACCTGTGGGCCCTGCACTCTGCATCGTCTTGCGTGCACTGCAGCCTTGACATCCCCAATGAAGATGCTCCAAGCTGACACCAGCACTGCTGCCTGCACCGTGCCCTTTGGGCACCGCTCGTGAGGTACACAAAGCACTGTCCGATCCCTCACAGCAGCCCCGGTCCACCGCAGCCAGGAACATTGACTCTTCTGTCATCGATAGACAACCCTGTCTGCACCGCGACCCATGGATGCCGAACAGAGCCCGCCCCATAACACACTCCTGCCTTGGACCTACCAGTGACAGCGCTTCAGCAAACAACGACTCTGCCTTCACTGTGACCTGGAGACACCACAAGTCACACAGCCCCACTTCACACCACAGCCCTGGTCTCAACAACACTGCAGGATGCCGTCACAGAGCCGCTGCCTGCACGTGACCTGGGGGCACTGCACGTCGCATCGTCCCACTTCGCACCGCAGCCCCAATGCCATCCACGCCAGCACTCCTGACTCCATCATCAGCCCGCAGTTTGATCTGCAATGTGTGTGACTTCAAGGAACTGGCACCTATGACGCCAGCGATGCCGCACTCCGGATCTCATCAGCAGGACTATGACGCCCTACATTTCCAAGGTACTGTTTGTTGGTGTTGCCGACACTGTAGCTGGCCCATGGCGCTGCGGCTGGCCTGAACAGTTGGATTTGTTGTTCATGATGCCCTAATAGCCGCAGACAGAGGAATCGACTTCAAGGAACTGTACTTTTTAGTAATCCTTGCAAAATGTATATCTTTATTACTGTATGTTGGATTTTTCTCGTTTTGGTCTTGTTTTACACAGATAAATATTGGCAATTTTTTCTAAAACTGGTGTGGTGTACTTTTGTAGTGTTTTCGCTGTATTACTGAGTGTTATGTGCAAATGCTTTACATATTGCTTCTGAGATAAGTCTGATTGCTCGTGCCAAGCTATCAAGGGGGTGAGCAGGGGTTATCGGAGCTGGGTATCTCCCTTGTCCGGACTAGAGTGAGGGTCCCTACTTGGACAGGGTATAAACCGACTGCCAACTAGAGACCACATTTCTAACACTGGTCACAGCGGTGGGATTAGGACTTGCATTTGCACTTGACCTAGATTGATTGGTGTACACTACTACCATATCGCAGACCACTATGTGCCACATATACATTTTTGGTTATAGATATATCCTTTGATCTATTTTTGTTTCTTGAGTTCAGGTTGAACTTCCTACTACATCTTGTCTCAGTCAAGAGCATCATCAGTTACGTCCCTGGATATGGTTTTTGAGGACGACAGGTTGGAAACCTACACCGTGAAGGAACTGAAGTCAGTCTGTGAAAGCCTCAAAGTCCAAGTCAGAGGCCTCACCAAGAAGAAGGAGCTACATAAGGCGCTGAGGGCCTGGGTAGCAGCCAGAAATGCCACTGAGCATTCTGAGAATCCAATTGGGGAGACCGTGGAGCCAAATCCAAGGGATGAGGTGCTGAGGATGCAGGAGCTGACATGGAGGGAGGTATCCCCTGGGCCAGGCAGTAGTAATGTTTCCAATGGTCTGACCCTAGAAAAGATGGAGGACAGGAGGGAAACTAGGATACATCAGATAGAGATGGAGAGGCTAAAAAGAGAGGACCAAAGGGAGAAGTGAGCCAGGGAGGAAAGGAAGATGCTTTTTGACCATGAGCTCAGAATAAAGGAGCTGGATCAGAAGAGTAGATCCAGCAGCGATTGTAGCAGCAAAACCTCAGTGCACTGAGATAGCATAGTACATGTTAGAAATGGGGTGTTTTGTTGGCAGTCAGGTTACTCCCTGTCCAAGCAAGGACCCCCACTCTAGTCAGGGCAAAGCAGAAACGCACCTGGTTAACCCCCACTCACTCCCTTAGTAGCTTGGCATGGGCAGGCAGGCTTAACTCAGAAGCAATGTGTAAAGTATTTGTACCAATACATACAGTAATACAGTGAAAATACTACAAAATGGATGCCACACCAGTTTAGAAAAATAGTTAATATGTATCTAAATCAAACAAGACCAAAACTACAAAGATCCAATGTACACTAGTTAAAATATGAATTTTCAAAAGAATAAGGCCCTCATTACAACCTCAGCGGTCTTCCCAGAAGACCGCAGAGGCTGCGGGCGCCAGAATACCATCAGTGCTGGCGGTATTTCTGGCTCCCTATTGCCACTTTTCCACTGGGCCAGCAGATGGTAACAGTGTTACCGTCCGCTGGCCCAGCGGAAAAGTCACATCAACATTGCTGTGGGCCAGCAGACGGTAACATTGCTGCAGGCTCGTAGTAGAGCCGGTGGCAAAGCTGATGTGACTTTTCCGCTGGGCCAGCGGATGGTAACAGTGTTACCGTCCGCTGGCCCAGCGGAAAAGTCACATCGACATTGCTGCCGGCTCGTAATACAGCTGGCGACAATGCTGATGTGCAGCGGGTGCAGTAGCTCCTGTCGCGCATTTCACTGCTTGAAATTCAGGCAGTGAAATGCGCGATAAGGCTATGCCTGGGGGCCCCTGCACTGCCCATGCATGGGCAGTGCAGGGGCCCCCAGGGGCACCCTAAGTCCCCCTTACCGCCAGCCTTTCCATGGCGGTGTTTACCGCCGTGGCCAGGCTGGCGGTCGGGGGCGCATAATCACCAGGGCAGCGGTGCTTGTACCGCTGCCCTGGGGATTATGACCGCCAGGCGGAAGCCTGGCGATATAGTGGAGGGGCCGGCGGTATGGCCGTGGCTATTGCGCCATGGTCATAATAGCTGGTGGAACACCGCCAGCCTGTTGGCGGTGTTACTGCCAACTTACTGCCGGTCACCAGGGTCGTAATGAGGCCCTAAGAGTCTTGCTCCACAGAAAACAATAGAAACAATGATTTTCCACAAAGTACCCGGTTAGCGTGAAAAATAAAGCCGCACGGGCGAGCATGCGTTGGAAAAAGCAGCAATGCATTGATTTCTTCCTCGCAAGGAAGGCCGTGCGTCGTTTCTTTTCCAGTCGGCGGTGAGTCATTTTTCTTGTTCGCAAGAGAGCGATGCGTTGATTTCTGGACGGGGCACCTTGGATCCATGCACAGTCAGGTTAACTTTGACGCCCAGGGACAATGCGTGGATAATCCTGTCACACTGTGTTAGAAAACCATTTTGCATGGGGTTTGTGTCATTATCAGCAGCCACAAGCGGGTGTTGCGTGTCTTTTCTCAAGTCACGATGCATCAATCTCCCAGCCATGATGCAGGTGGAGCATCAATTTTAGCTGCCAAGCCGGTGGAGCATCGTTTATCAGCCACGTTGCAGATGTTGCGTCGAAAATGTCCAAACATGGCGTTCTGTTCGTGTATTTTCAGCTCTTGTCTGCCAACTTCACCTTTCAAGGGCCCAGGGACTGGATAGGACACCACTTGGCAGGGCAGGAGTCTGAGCAGAGAGTCCATATGTTAGCAGAGGAAGCCTTTGATGGGCCTAAGACTTCAAAACAGGAGGCAAGCTCAGTTCAAGGCAGTGGAAATTCGTCATAAGTAGGAATATGCCACAAAGTCCAGTCTTTGTCCCCTTTCACAGGCAGAAGCAGAAACTGCAGGCTAGCCCAACAAAGCACAGTCACAGGCAGGGGCAGCACTCCTCCTCAGCTCTTCAGCTCTTCTCCTTGGCAGAGGTTCCTCTTGGTTCCAGAAGTGATCTAATTTTTCGGTCCAATACGTGTACCCCTTTTTGCCTTTGACGTAGGCCTACTTCAAAGGAAAGTCTCTGTTGTTCACAAGATCTTTCCTTGCCCAGGCCAGGCCCTAGACACACACCAGGGGGTTGGAGACAGCATTGTGAGAGGGCACGCACAGCCCACTCAGGTGTAAGTGACCACTCCTTCCTACACTCTAGCACAGATGGCTTTTCAGGATATGCAGGCTACGCCCAAGCTCCCTTTGTCTCACTGTCTAGAGGGGATTCACAACTGTCAAACTGACCCAGGCAGGTAATCCACAAACAGGCAGAGTCACAGAATGGTTTGAGCAAGAAAATGCCTACTTTCTGAAAGTGACTTTTTCAAACCAACAATCTAAAAAACAACTTCACTAAAGGATGTATTTTTAGATTGTGAGTTCAGTGGCCCCAAACTCCATATTTCTGTCTGCTCTCACAGGGAATCTGCACTTTAAAGTTATTTATACGCAGCCCTCTTGTTAACCTATGAGAGAGATAGGCCTTGCAACAGTGAAGGCTGAATTTAGCAGTATTTCACTGTTAGGACATGTTACACACATCAGAACATGTCTCACCTTTAACATACACTGCACCCTACCCTTGGGGCTACCTAGGTCCTACCTTAGGGGTGCCTTACATGTATGAAAATGGAAGGTTTAGGCCTGGCAAGTGGGTACACTTGCCAAGCTTAATTGGCAGTTTAAAACTGCACATACAGATACTGCAGTGGCAGGCCTGGGCCATGTTTACAGGGCTACAAATGTGGGTGGCACAACTTATTTGATTTACAGACCCTGGGCACCTCTAGTGCACTTTACTAGGGACTTACTAGTAAATCAACTATTCCAATCATGGATAAGCCAATTGCACGTACGTTTTACATAGGAGCACTTACACTTTAGCTCTGGTTAGCAGTGTTAAGGTGCACAGAGTAACAGAAACAGCAAAAACAGAGGCCAGCACACATCAGCACCTGGGAAGCCGAGGGAAAAAGTTAGGGGAGACCACGCCAAGGATGCCAAGTCTAACAATACACATCCTAAGAATGTACAAAGGGAGTACAAGAAAGGAGATGATATCCAGAGGTGGTTTCAGGGATATGAGGCATCTATCCACATGAATGGGGTCCCTGAGAAGAATTGGGGAGCAGGATTGTGGAACTACTTCACAGAGGAGGGGAGGGACACTTTGTTAGCATTGGGTAAGGGGTAAAACCTCACCTATTTTGACATTAAGGAGGCCCTTCTCACCAGGTATGGTCTCACTCCTGACAAGTACAGGGATCGGTTTAGAGGGAGTAAGAAAACTGATTCACAGACCTGGATTATTTTTGCAGAGCACTGGATGGTTAGGTGAAGAGCAGTAATGTCACTGCTTTCAGGGGTTGTGCAACTTGATTGTCACTGCTTTCAGGGGTTGTGCAACTTGATTGCATGGGAGCCCTTGTCTAGTCTGTGTTTTGCAGAGCTGCGCCAGCACTTGACTGATAGTAAGCTGACTGACCCCAGGACGCTTTCTTTGGAGGCGGACTGCTGGGTGAGTACCAGGGTCCACAAGAAGGTGTATAGGGGAGAATCCACCAGAGGTGGGCAGGGTCCCCAGCAACAGAGTTGGGGGGATAAGGGTAAACAAAAGGAGTTCTCCAAAGGGCCCCAATCTAGTACCCAAGGTAAAAATTCCCATCCCCCAGGAGATAAGAAACCATGGGCCTCGTCAGGAAAGCCTGCAGCGGCGGGACCCCATAAATGCTTTGCTTGTGATCAGGTGCCTGCCGAGAGAAGGGGCAAGGGGCTTGGAAACCCACTCCTGAAGTTCCCACAGTCCGGGAGGAGGCTGACCTCAAGGGGGACGCCCCAGCACCTACTAGGGAACAAGTAACCGAACTGGGAGACCTACCTGAGCTGACCCATTGGCAGCAAGAAGGGGTTCTGACCAGGGAGGAGTTCTGTGCAGAGCAGAAGGTGTGCCCTGCTCTCATAGGTCTTAGGCAGCAGGCCTAAGTCCAAGACTCACCTGATCTATTGGGTGAATTGTCTCCTGAATAGCAAGCCTAAGGCTGCTGAGCTTGGAGCAGCCTGTGTGCTGGTGGTACCCCAGTGCTTCAAAGCCTTCCTACTGGGTTTGGCTCATGATGTGCCTCTGGAAGGACATTTGGGACAGGGCAAGACCTTTGACAGGCTTGTCACCCACTTCTACTGGCCTCAAATGAGAACAAATACAGATGCTTTCTATAGGACCTGTCAGACTTGCCACACAAGTGGCAAAATTAGAAGGAAATGTGAAGCTCCCCTCTAACCCTTTCCTGTCATGAGCACCCTTTTGAGGGGGTGGGCATTGACATACTAAGGTCTCAGGATCCCAAGACAGCCCTGGGCAAAAGGTTCATCCTGGTCTTGGTAGACAATGCCACCTGGTACCTCAAAGCTATCCCTCTGAGGACAGTGACTGCACCCTTTCTGGCCCAGGCACTGATGGGGACTTTTACCTGAGTGGGTTTCCCCAGTGAGGTGGTATCTGACCAGGCTACCAACTTTATGTACATAATGGCCATGTGGAAGGAATGTGGGATCAACTACAAGTTCACCGCTCCTTACCATCCCCGAAGTGACAGGTTGGTTGAGAGAATCAACCAGAACCTGAAAGACATAATTGGGGTCTGTCAGACTCCATGAGGCATAAGTGGGACGTCCTCTTGTCATGCCTTCTTTTTGCCAACAGGGAAGTACCACAGAAGGGGGTTGGCTTTAGCCCCTTTGAGCTGTTGTATGGGCACCTGGTCGGAGGATCTCTGAGTCTGGAGAACTGGGAGCAAGCTCCTACAAAGTTACCCCAGGATGTATTTAGTTACACGCTAGCCTTCAGAAACCAGACTGCCCGCTTCAGGAAGCTCGCTCAAGAGAACCTAGAGGCAGGCCAGGAGGACATGACTTGCTAGTACGACCAGAATACCACTCCGGTTGAGTTTCAGCCTGGCCAGAAAGTGTGGGTCATGGACCCAGTAGAGCCTTGTGCTCTACAGGACAAGTGGACAAGGCCATTTGTGGTAAAGGAGTGCAAGAGTGATGTCAGCTACTTGGTGGACTTGCAGACTCCAAGGAACCCCTTGAGGGTCATAAATGTGAACCGTCTCAAACCCCACTTTGAGAGGTCTGAGTTAACCATGCTTCTGGATACAGATGATGGGTGGAAGAGGAGAGTGAACCTCTCCCTGACCTACTGTCTGCCAGACAGCAGGATGGGTCATTAGAAGGTGTGGTCCTCTCCCCTTCTCTGACTCTAGAGCAGCAGAGTGACTGTTGCCAGTTACTGGGACAATTGTCAACTCTGTTCTCACTCGCTCCAGGTATCACCCATCTATGCACGCATGATGTGGCCACTGGGGACAGCCTACCTGTGAAACACAAGGTTTACAGGTTAGCTGACAGAGTGAAGGCCAGCATCAAGGAGGAGGTATCCAAGATGTTGGATTTAGGGGTGATTGAGCACTACATCAGCCCTTGGTTCAGCCCAGTGGTTATGGTACCTAAGGCCACTGCACCTGGTGCCACACCAAAACGTCGGTTCTGTGTGGACTACCATGGGCTGAATGCCATCACCAAGACTGACGCCCACCCTATCCCCAGAGCTGATGAGGTCATTGATCAGTTGGGGGCTGCCAAGTTCCTCAGCACATTTGATTTAACATTTGGGTACTGGTAGATTGTCTTAAATGATGGGGCCAAAGAGAGGTCGGCATTCTCAATGCCAGAGGGGCACTTCCAGTTACGGGTCATGCCCTTCAGGTTAAAGAACGCCCCTGCCACTTTCCAGAGATTGGTCAATCAGGTCCTAGATGGGCTTGAAAACCTCAGTGGCATATAGCTTGATGACATTGCTGTTTTCAGCTCTAGCTGGGAGGACCACTTGCACCACCTCTGGGAAGTGTTGAAGGTGCAGCAAGCTGCAGGCCTCCCTATCGAACCCAGTAAGTGCCAGATAGGGCAGGGGTCAGTGGTGTACTTGGGCCACCAGGTAGGAAGCAGCCGGGTGGTGCCCCTACAACTCAAGATTGATGCAATTCGGGCTTTGGCACCCCCCAGAACCCAGACAGAGGTGAGAGCCTTCTTAGGCCTCACCAGGAACTACAGGAGATTTGTCAAGGGGTATGGCACCATTGATACCTCCTTGACAGAGCTGACTTCCAAGAAGCAGTCTAGACAGGTGAACTGGAATGAAGTGTGCCAAACTGTGTTTGACACCCTGAAGGGGGCCATGTGCACAGTGTCCATGCTGCTGGCCCCTGATGTATCCAAGGAGTTTGTGGTGCAGACAGGTGCTTCAGAGAATGGTGTGGGAGTGGTACTTTCACAACTGAACGAAGAGGGCCTAGACAAGCCTGGAGTCTTCCTTAGCAGGAGACTACCTCCCAGGGAACAGAGGTGGAGTGCAATTGAAAGGGAAGCTTTTGCTGTGGTCTGGGCAATGAAGAAGCTAAGACACTACTTGTTTGGGTCTCACTTCCGGGTTCAGACCAACCACAGGCCCCTCAGATGGTTAATGCAGATGAGGGGTGAGAACCCAAGCAAGTAGAATGAGTAAGTGTTTGTTTTTGTTGAATGAATAGATCTGAATGAGTGTACTTATGGATGGGTGGGTGTAAGTGTGTGCACTTATGAGTGAATGGGTGGAAGTGAGTGTGTGCTGTGTGCCTCCTCGTGCCCACCCCACTATCCTTATAAAGTATACTGGAGTAGAGATTTCCAATCGTTCTGCATGGCATTCATCAAACAACTGACATACTGCTCCAGAGGACCATCTGCCCATTTCTCTGGGTGTTGACACCCTGATGACAAAGCCTATTGAATACTCAAATTTTGCAAACCACTTTCCAAAACAAAGAAATATACTGCACATCCTATCAAATACAATTTTCCATGGTAATCCATGCTAGTGAAAAATAATGCACAAGAAGAAAAGGGCCCTTTCTTGTGCATACTACACCAGGAAATACACTGAAATGTCCCATCTTGGTATAATAATAAGAAGCATTATCTTTATGATAGAAAGCCTTCATAAAATCTGAAATAAAATCAATCGAAATTGGAGACAAGAGGATATTTATAATTTCTAAAGGCTTTGAAGAAGCCTGTTGGGCGGTTAATGGGTATTTTTCCTAGTGCACAATTGGTACTTGAGGATGTACATTGCTCTACATCATGCCTCAATGAACGCCACGGCGACTAACGAGAGATCATTTTTACTGTCATTTTTATGTCTCTGTGACCTGGTGCAGGGAGATCTTGATACTTTTTCTATTATTTGTCGCTGTTCGTCAAGGGTGGATAACCACAATCTTTGAGAAACCAACAGTAAACTTTCATTTAGGAGTACACACTCGGAGTGTTGCACACAAAGCAATAATTCCTCTTTTTAATAATCTCAATATGCCTTAACATGATTAAATATGTGATCTGTAATTCATGGAAAGCAGCAAGAAGGATGAGCTGTCTTTTTTCATCTTCATGACTGAGTTGTGGATAACTACAGTATAACGAATCAGCTAATACTTTTTGAGTTCCAGGAAAGTAAGTAATATGTAATTTGAACAGAGAACAATTCAGCCCAACAGCTTTGTCTGCTGCTCATAGTTCAGATTTCTTTATTGAGTAGGAGGTTGTACTACACAAAAGTGCCAATGTAGTCACCATATATTATTTCTTATGGCCTGTCTGACCCATATGTAACCCACATCAAGGGCACATATTAAGAATAAGAGAGTACAGGATGAAATCAAGATAAACATAACCTTGGTTCCCCTAACAGGTCTGGTAACTCTTATCTCACTGAAGCACCACATTCACTTTCAGGTTGATCCACAGTGAAGGAGTCTCCATAAGCTCTCAACACAGTATAACAATTCAGAGCGTGTTGTGCTCCCAACAGTTCACAAATTATCTTCTGGGGCTTGGTTCTGAGAAACGCTGTGGGAATCCCAGCTGAAACCTTAATATGGGAGCTACTTCTTGGGATATCTAGGACTTCGATCCTTTAACAAGAGGTGATCATGGCACCTACAGCATTATCCTTGAAAGATTTCACCTCAGCTAACTGAGGTTCCTGTTCTTTTACGTGGCAGAAGGTTTGCAGCTTAGTATCTACATTTGTGTCTATTACAGGAATATTTCTTGATATGTCTCCTAGTAACTTTTACATTTCCATTAAAGTGGGTTTAATGGAGCAGGTTTCCTCTTTTAGGTCACTGTGAAGAGCATGTATGGACTTCAGTAATGTTTTCTCACCATGTGAAAAGTGCTTGTCTTGTCCTGACTGAGAGTTCAACGCCCTCCAAGACTCAAAAAAGTCCTCTCTGCTCCGTCTTCTGCTTGCCATCCAACCCCTGAGTGGTCAGATGTTCAGAGGATCACAACACTCTACCATGGGGCATCTTTAAGGAGCCTCGCTTTCCGACAGTTCAGAAGGACGTTTGAGCAGTAAGGGATAGCAAACCTGCCTCCAGCACCCATTCACAGGTAGGATCTAGACTTTATGCATAGCAATGAGCTGTTGAAGTTAGGCCTCTGGCTGCTGGGTAACTAACTCTCTTGCCAGCTTGTCCCAAAGCCTTCCAGTGGCCCCTGATGGATATCAAACTCCTGAATTGTGCCTTCGAATCTCCATTAGTTCTCACCACCCTGGCTCCTTCAGGGAAATGTACCATAGTTGAGTTGCCCTCCCTTCTTTCACCTGGAGGCCCTACACATTTACAGGGAAGTGCACCAGTGTGCCACAAGGTCTGCAATGACTTGTAATAAATTATAGCGATGTCATTAGGAATTGCTTCAAGCAAAGTTTTTTTTATTGGATTACTATGATAAAATGCGTGCTCTCTTGTTAGTTCACACTATTTGAGGTATATCAAATTATGCATTAATAAATATGAAGGTGATGATAGTAGTATGCTTTCTATCGTACCTCTGTTCGTGCAAGCAAAGCTATTACCAACGATATGTATTGCTGCAACCCAGCTCACGGGTCAAGTAACTTGACTCACTCAGCAGTACCGTTCAGTGCTCATCCGCTGTTCTGCTGTTCTCTGTTTCTTATTGCATACTATTTTTTGAGATCTTAAATGGAAGGGGAATTGAGCTCAGAAGTAAGAAACTGTTGAATGAACAGTAAGTAGCAAGGTACCTGGACCTAGTGATCTTTTCAGTCACTACAATCAATTACTTCTTGACCTTAAAAAACATAGATGTAGAATGCAGGCCATTGTTCGGAGGCATGGCGACAGCTAAATTATAGTGGAATTGTAGCAGGAGCACACTCCATAGATAAACTCATTGGTCCGATGCACCAATAAACATTGTGCACAGACAGCTCAGATTTTATGCATGACAACTCTTTCAACCAATCCCTTCTGAATAATGTCTGACAGCACCAATGGCCAAGGAGGTGAAGGGTTGGCCCCTAACTCTCCTTTTCAGACTCATTCATATTAGGTATTGGAAGAAGCCAGCTAACGCTGTCTCCAGACAAGACCTGTAAAGCTAGAGAGGAAACATTCCCTAATCTGTTGATCCTGAGCCATGCCACTGATTTTATATAGCTAATTTTACACTATGCAAGAAACTTTGAAGACAGAAGGAAGGAGGGAAGAAGTTGTCCCTTCACTTATCCGAGAAGCATTCCCAGGTGGTATGAAACAGAACGCTGCAAATGAAAATTGCCATGTAAATTAAATATTGTTGCTGCGTTCTCATTAGTGTATCTGGATACGTTGTGGATCTGGGAATAATAAAGTGGAATTTATGTATTTGAGCACTTTTTTAAATAATTTCATTTTATTAACTTTGGGTTGCCCCGCTCAAGGCATCCCTGTTGTCAGCTGAGACTTTGAAATGTTTACATTCTACATTTTATCCCCATAGAGGAAAAACTATGAAGGAATGGTAATCTAGAGCAGGCATTTGCAATGCAATGGGTCTCTCATTTGCTTGAGCTAGAGCTATTAGCGTTCTAAACTTCTAACCGGACTTTTCTTGCCACATAAATTGAAAATTAAAAGTAAAACAGTTTCACATAAGCAAGCCGATTCAAAGCCCCAGCCATAAGCATGAAGGAGACACAAAAGGAAACAAGCATTTACAATGCAACGGGTCTCGCGTTTGCTCATGTTAGAGCTGATCGCGTTGTAAACTCTTAACTCGACTTTTCACCTATCGGGCAAAAGTGCATTTATGTACATAACCCGAAAAAGTGAAATCAAGTATGCAAAGCGCTCGACTTCTGCCAAGCGAGATCGCGCTCGTAAATTACAGAAAAAAAGTCCACGAGCCCGATGGAAAACAGCGAGCATCGCATGTTTTCTGTACTTGGTCGCTGCGCTCGAGGAGGGCTAGCCACCGGAAAAGGCATGCCATATGCGTGCCTTCGACTAATGAAAGCAAGCAGATTTTATTAGGGAAGCCCACGAACCAATAAAAAACACTGTTGTGAAGTTGACAGGGCTCCGAGCTCTTTTCTAAATACAAAAGAGTCTCGCTGCGATACGCATGCGCGAGCGCATGCAACGCAGGCTCGACCCTAAAAAAAAGTTTGCTTGCAGTCATACCTATCGGCAAAAGTGCAGTTAGCAAGATGGCCAGTGCTGTAACAAAACTGCCCCAAGGAGGGACAAACTTAAAGCATTTACCAATTATAAGGAAGGATTTTTGAAGGGCAAGCCCTGAAATGAGTGATGGGTGTGAGGTGGGCATGGTTTAAAGCCCAAATAGATAACAACAGTCGTGAAAGCAGCTGCTATGCTCGACCTAAAAAAACATAAACCCTCTCTGAGCTACCCCTGTGGTTTGACCAAAACAATGTCGTTCTAAGCGCTTATCTCTACCTCCAGCTCAAGCAGCGATTTGGGAATTTTTCAGATTGTTAATAAAAATGCATTTTCTTCTGGATCGAAAAATTTATTTGACTTTGTCTTTTCCGGAGTCAATACCAAGGAAGAAGAATGTCCATACCTTCCCAGATCTTAGTTATAAAAATGTAATTCATAGAATGTGGCTCGCTGCTCGTGGTACAGTGGTCCGTGGTCATGAAGGAAAACGTTATTAATATTGAGTGCTGAAGTAAAAAAGCAATTTGCTTTATGTAGAGCTTCATACCACACCTCTGCCACATCTAAGTGCTGCAAAAACGCGGGGTGCCATCGTCCAGTTATATAGTGCGCCGTTTTACACACCATGAAAGAATGGGAAATCGAGTTGTCCATGTCAGGATTTGAACCTGTAATTTGTATATCACTACGAATGTCACAACGAATGTCGTCAGCAAGTGGTTACTCTCGGAGTCATCTTCCTGGCTTTATACATCTTTCTAAGAACTTGATAGGGCTGGCCAAATCTAAAGACAATATTTTGCAAGAGGTGTGCTCCATCAGGTTCCTCTCAATGACATTTCAATGAGAGAGTGATAAACATCTTGAAGACTATGAAAAATCAGACACTTGCACCGCAAATCTAGGAGAATACACAACTACAAATACATATCTGGCATCGGAATAAATCGCATAACTAAAACACACAAAATAAAAAGAGAGGCTGTGTAATTTACTTTTAATCATAGCCATCGTACCTAGGCCATGTGACATTGAAGGTTAGGTGGTAGCGAAGTCACCAAAAGAAGTATTGTTTAACCACTTCGCTGCCAGGCCTTTTCCCCCTCATGTGCCAGGCCTTTTTTTGCCTATTTGGGGCAGTTCGCGCTTAGGCCCGCATAACTTTTTGTCCACATAAGCTAACCAAGCCAAATTTGCGTCCTTTTTTTCCAACATCCTAGGGATTCTGGAGGTACCCAGACTTTGTGGGTTCCCCTGAAAGAGGCCAAGAAATTGGCCAAAATACAGGGAAAATTTGGTTTTTTTCAAAAAAATTGGAAAAAGTGGCTGCAGAAGAAGGCTTGTGGTTTTTCCCCTGAAAATGGCATCAACAAAGGGTTTGCGGTGCTAAACTCAGCAGCTTCCCAGCTTTCAGGAACAGGCAGACTTGAATCCGAAAACCCAATTTTTCAACACAATTTTGGCATTTTACTGGGGCATACCCCATTTGTGCAATTTTTTGTGCTTTCAGCCTCCTTCCAGTCAGTGACAGGAATGGTCATGAAACCAATGCTGGATCCCAGAAACCTAAACATTTCTGAAAAGTAGACAAAATTCTGAATTCAGCAAGGGGTCATTTGTGTAGATCCTACAAGGGTTTCCTACAGAAAATAACAGCTGAAAAAGAAAAATATTGAAATTGAGGTGAAAAAAACATCAATTTTTCTCTACTTTTTACTCTGTAACTTTTCCCTGCAATGTCAGATTATCGAAAGCAATATACCGTTACGTCTGCTGGACTCCTCTGGTTGCGGGGATATATAGGGTTTGTAGGTTCATCAAGAACCCGAGGAACCCAGAGCCAATAAATGAGCTGCACCCTGCAGTGCGTTTTCATTCTATACCGGGTATACAGTAATTAATTTGCTGAAATATAAGGAGTAAAAAATAGCTATCAAGAAAACCTTTGCATTTCCAAAAAGGGCACAAGATAAGGTGTTGAGGAGCAGTGGTTATTTGCACATCTCTGAATTCCGGGGTGACCATAGTAGCACGTGAATTACATGGAATTTCTCAAATAGATGTCTTTTTTACACACACCCCTATATTTGGAAGGAATAAATGTAGAGAAAGACAAGGGGCAATAACACTTGTTTTGCTATTCTATGTTCCCCCAAGTCTCCCGATAAAAATGATACCTCACTTGTTTGGGTAGGCCTAGCGCCCGCGACAGGATATGCCCCAAAACACAACGTGGACACATCACAGAAAACAGAGCTGTTTTTAGCAAAGTGACTACCTGTAGATTTTGGCCTCTAGCTCAGCCGCCACCTAGGGAAACCTACCAAACCTGTGCATTTCTGAAAACTAGAGACCTAGGGGAATCCAAGGAGGGGTGACTTGTGTGGCTCGGACCAGGTTCTGTTACCCAGAATCCTTTGCAAACCTCAAAATTTGGCTAAAAAAACACATGTTCCTCACATTTCTGTGGCAGAAAGTTCTGGAATCTGAGAGGAGCGACAAATTTCCTTCCACCCAGCATTCCCCCACGTCTCCCGATAAAAATGATACCTCACTTGTGTGGGTAGGCCTAGCGCCTGCGACAGGATATGCCCCAAAACACAACCTGGACACATCACAGAAAACAGAGCTGTTTTTAGCAAAGTGACTACCTGTAGATTTTGGCCTCTAGCTCAGCCGCCACCTAGGGAAACCTACCAAACCTGTGCATTTCTGAAAACTAGAGACCTAGGGGAATCCAAGGAGGGGTGACTTGTGTGGCTCGGACCAGGTTCGGTTACCCAGAATCCTTTGCAAACCTCAAAATTTGGCTAAAAAAACACATGTTCCTCACATTTCTGTGGCAGAAAGTTCTGGAATCTGAGAGGAGCCACAAATTTCCTTCCACCCAGCGTTCCCCCACGTCTCCCGATAAAAAGGATACCTCACTTGTGTGGGTAGGCCTAGCGCCCGCGACAGGATATGCCCCAAAACACAACGTGGACATATCACAGAAAACAGAGCTGTTTTTAGCAAAGTGACTACCTGTAGATTTTGGCCTCTAGCTCAGCCGCCACCTAGGGAAACCTACCAAACCTGTGCATTTCTGAAAACTAGAGACCTAGGGGAATCCAAGGAGGGGTGACTTGCGGGGCTCGGACCAGGTTCTGTTACCCAGAATCCTTTGCAAACCTCAAAATTTGGCTAAAAAAACACATGTTCCTCACATTTCTGTGGCAGAAAGTTCTGGAATCTGAGAGGAGCCACAAATTTCCTTCCACCCAGCGTTCCCCCACGTCTCCCGATAAAAATGATACCTCACTTGTGTGGGTAGGCCTAGCGCCCGCGACAGGATATGCCCCAAAACACAACGTGGACATATCACAGAAAACAGAGCTGTTTTTAGCAAAGTGACTACCTGTAGATTTTGGCCTCTAGCTCAGCCGCCACCTAGGGAAACCTACCAAACCTGTGCATTTCTGAAAACTAGAGACCTAGGGGAATCCAAGGAGGGGTGACTTGTGTGGCTCGGACCAGGTTCTGTTACCCAGAATCCTTTGCAAACCTCAAAATTTGGCTAAAAAAACACATGTTCCTCACATTTCTGTGGCAGAAAGTTCTGGAATCTGAGAGGAGCGACAAATTTCCTTCCACCCAGCATTCCCCCACGTCTCCCGATAAAAATGATACCTCACTTGTGTGGGTAGGCCTAGCGCCTGCGACAGGATATGCCCCAAAACACAACCTGGACACATCACAGAAAACAGAGCTGTTTTTAGCAAAGTGACTACCTGTAGATTTTGGCCTCTAGCTCAGCCGCCACCTAGGGAAACCTACCAAACCTGTGCATTTCTGAAAACTAGAGACCTAGGGGAATCCAAGGAGGGGTGACTTGTGTGGCTCGGACCAGGTTCGGTTACCCAGAATCCTTTGCAAACCTCAAAATTTGGCTAAAAAAACACATGTTCCTCACATTTCTGTGGCAGAAAGTTCTGGAATCTGAGAGGAGCCACAAATTTCCTTCCACCCAGCGTTCCCCCACGTCTCCCGATAAAAATGATACCTCACTTGTGTGGGTAGGCCTAGCGCCCGCGACAGGATATGCCCCAAAACACAACGTGGACATATCACAGAAAACAGAGCTGTTTTTAGCAAAGTGACTACCTGTAGATTTTGGCCTCTAGCTCAGCCGCCACCTAGGGAAACCTACCAAACCTGTGCATTTCTGAAAACTAGAGACCTAGGGGAATCCAAGGAGGGGTGACTTGCGGGGCTCGGACCAGGTTCTGTTACCCAGAATCCTTTGCAAACCTCAAAATTTGGCTAAAAAAACACATGTTCCTCACATTTCTGTGGCAGAAAGTTCTGGAATCTGAGAGGAGCCACAAATTTCCTTCCACCCAGCGTTCCCCCATGTCTCCCGATAAAAATGATACCTCACTTGTGTGGGTAGGCCTAGCGCCCGCGACAGGATATGCCCCAAAACACAACGTGGACATATCTCAGAAAACAGAGCTGTTTTTAGCAAAGTGACTACCTGTAGATTTTGGCCTCTAGCTCAGCCGCCACCTAGGGAAACCTACCAAACCTGTGCATTTCTGAAAACTAGAGACCTAGGGGAATCCAAGGAGAGGTGACTTGTGTGGCTCGGACCAGGTTCTGTTACCCAGAATCCTTTGCAAACCTCAAAATTTGGCTAAAAAAACACATGTTCCTCACATTTCTGTGGCAGAAAGTTCTGGAATCTGAGAGGAGCCACAAATTTCCTTCCACCCAGCGTTCCCCCACGTCTCCCGATAAAAATGATACCTCACTTGTGTGGGTAGGCCTAGCGCCCGCGACAGGATATGCCCCAAAACACAACGTGGACATATCACAGAAAACAGAGCTGTTTTTAGCAAAGTGACTACCTGTAGATTTTGGCCTCTAGCTCAGCCGCCACCTAGGGAAACCTACCAAACCTGTGCATTTCTGAAAACTAGAGACCTAGGGGAATCCAAGGAGGGGTGACTTGCGGGGCTCGGACCAGGTTCTGTTACCCAGAATCCTTTGCAAACCTCAAAATTTGGCTAAAAAAACACATGTTCCTCACATTTCTGTGGCAGAAAGTTCTGGAATCTGAGAGGAGCCACAAATTTCCTTTCACCCAGCGTTCCCCCACGTCTCCCGATAAAAATGATACCTCACTTGTGTGGGTAGGCCTAGCGCCCGCGATAGGATATGCCCCAAAACACAACGTGGACATATCACAGAAAACAGAGCTGTTTTTAGCAAAGTGACTACCTGTAGATTTTGGCCTCTAGCTCAGCCGCCACCTAGGGAAACCTACCAAACCTGTGCATTTCTATAAACTAGAGACCTAGGGGAATCCAAGGAGGGGTGACTTGCGGGGCTCGGACCAGGTTCTGTTACCCAGAATCCTTTGCAAACCTCAAAATTTGGCTAAAAAAACACATGTTCCTCACATTTCTGTGGCAGAAAGTTCTGGAATGTGAGAGGAGCCACAAATTTCCTTCCACCCAGCGTTCCCCCACGTCTCCCGATAAAAATGATACCTCACTTGTGTGGGTAGGCCTAGCGCCCGCGACAGGATATGCCCCAAAACACAACGTGGACACATCACAGAAAACAGAGCTGTTTTTAGCAAAGTGACTACCTGTAGATTTTGGCCTCTAGCTCAGCCGCCACCTAGGGAAACCTACCAAACCTGTACATTTCTGAAAACTAGAGACCTAGGGGAATCCAAGGAGGGGTGACTTGCGGGGCTCGGACCAGGTTCTGTTACCCAGAATCCTTTGCAAACCTCAAAATGTGGCTAAAAAAACACATGTTCCTCACATTTCTGTGGCAGAAAGTTCTGGAATCTGAGAGGAGCCACAAATTTCCTTCCACCCAGCGTTCCCCCAAGTCTCCCGATAACAATGATACCTCACTTGCGTGGGTAGGACTAGCGCCCACGAAAGGAAAGGGCCCAAAACGCAACGTGGACACATCACATTTTTTTATAAAAAGCAGTGCCTACCTGTGGATTTTGGCCTGTAGCTCAGCCGGCACCTGTGGAAACCTAGCAAACCAGCGCATTTTTGAAAACTAGAAACCCAGGGGAATCCAAGATGGGGTGACTTGCGGGGCTCTGACCAGGTTATGTTACCCAGAATCCTTTGCAAACATCAAAATGTGGCCCAAAAAACACTTTTTCCTCTCATTTCGGTGACAGAAAGTTCTGGAATCTGAGAGGAGCCACAAATTTCCTTCCACCCAGCGTTCCCCTAAGTCTCTCGATAAAAATGGTGCCTCACTTCTGTGGGTAGGCCTAGCGCCCACGAAAGGAAATGGCCCAAAACACAACATGGACACAACATATTTTTTCACAGAAAACAGAGGTGTTTTTTGCAAGGTGCCTACCTGTGGAGTTTGGCCTGTAGCTCAGCCAGCCCCAGGGGGGGGGGGGGCAGAAATGGCCTAAAATACATTTCTTCCCCCCAACCCCCACCCCCCCCGGGAGCGACCCTTGCCTACGGGGTCGCTCCCCCTGCGTGACATTGGCGCCAAAAAACAAATCCCAGGTGCCTAGTGGTTTCTGCCCCCTTGGGGGCAGATTGACCTAAAATCGGCCAATCTGCCCCCAAGGGGGGCAGAAATTGCCTAAATACAATTTGCCCCCCAGGGGAGCGACCCTTTCCTGATGGGTCGCTCCCCATCTCGAAAAAAAACAAACAAACAAAAAAAAAACACACAAAAAAAATGTGCCCTGGTGCCTAGAGGGTTCTGCCCCCCCCCTGGGGGCAGTTTGGCCTAATAATAGGCCGATCTGCCCCCAGGGGGGGCAGAAATGGCCTAAAATAAATTTGAACCCCCAACCCCCACCCCCCCCCGGAGCGACCCTTGCCTACGGGGTCGCTCCCCCTGCGTGACATTGGCGACAAAAAACAAATCCCAGGTGCCTAGTCATTTCTGCCCCCTTGGGGGCAGATTGACCTAAAATCGGCCAATCTGCCCCCAAGGGGGGCAGAAATGGCCTAAATTCAAGTTGCCCCCCAGGGGAGCGACCCTTGCCTGATGGGTCGCTCCCCATCTCGAAAAAAACAAACAAACAAAAAAAAAACACAAAAAAAAATTGCCCTGGTGCCCTGAGGGTTCTGCCCCCCTCTGGGGGCAGTTCGGCCTGATAATAGGCCGATCTGCCCCCAGGGGGGGCAGAAATGGCCTAAAATAAATTTGCCCCCCCCAGCCCCCACCACTTCCCTGGAGCGACCCTTGCCTACGGGGTCGCTCCCCCTGCGTGACATTGGCGCCAAAAAACAAATCCCAGGTGCCTAGTGGTTTCTGCCCCCTTGGGGGCAGATTGACCTAAAATCGGCCAATCTGCCCCCAAGGGGGTCAGAAATGGCCTAAATACAATTTGCCCCCCAGGGGAGCGACCCTTTCCTGATGGGTCGCTCCCCATCTCGAAAAAAAACAAACAAACAAAAAAAAACACACACAAAAAAAATGTGCCCTGGTGCCTAGAGGGTTCTGCCCCCCCCTGGGGGCAGTTTGGCCTAATAATAGGCCGATCTGCCCCTAGGGGGGGCAGAAATGGCCTAAAATAAATTTGAACCCCCAACCCCCACCCCCCCCCGGAGCGACCCTTGCCTACGGGGTCGCTCCCCCTGCGTGACATTGGCGACAAAAAACAAATCCCAGGTGCCTAGTCGTTTCTGCCCCCTTGGGGGCAGATTGACCTAAAATCGGCCAATCTGCCCCCAAGGGGGGCAGAAATGGCCTAAATTCAAGTTGCCCCCCAGGGGAGCGACCCTTGCCTGATGGGTCGCTCCCCATCTCGAAAAAAACAAACAAACAAAAAAAAAACACAAAAAAAAAATTGCCCTGGTGCCCTGAGGGTTCTGCCCCCCTCTGGGGGCAGTTCGGCCTGATAATAGGCCGATCTGCCCCCAGGGGGGGCAGAAATGGCCTAAAATAAATTTGCCCCCCCAAGCCCCCACCCCTTCCCTGGAGCGACCCTTGCCTACGGGGTCGCTCCCCCTGCGTGACATTGGCGCCAAAAAACAAATCCCAGGTGCCTAGTGGTTTCTGCCCCCTTGGGGGCAGATTGACCTAAAATCGGCCAATCTGCCCCCAAGGGGGGCAGAAATGGCCTAAATACAATTTGCCCCCCAAGGGAGCGACCCTTTCCTGATGGGTCGCTCCCCATCTCGAAAAAAAACAAACAAACAAAAAAAAACACACACAAAAAAAATGTGCCCTGGTGCCTAGAGGGTTCTGCCCCCCCCTGGGGGCAGTTTGGCCTAATAATAGGCCGATCTGCCCCCAGGGGGGGCAGAAATGGCCTAAAATAAATTTGAACCCCCAACCCCCACCCCCCCCCCCCCGGAGCGACCCTTGCCTACGGGGTCGCTCCCCCTGCGTGACATTGGCGCCAAAAAACAAATCCCCGGTGCCTAGTGGTTTCTGCGCCCTTGGGGGCAGATTGACCTAAAATCGGCCAATCTGCCCCCAGGGGGGCAGAAATGGTCTAAATACAATTTGCCCCCCAGGGGAGCGACCCTTGCCTGATGGGTCGCTCCCCATCTCTAAAAAAAAGAAAGAACAAAAAAAAAAAAACACAAAAAAAAAATTTGCCCTGGCGCCTAGAGGTTTCTTCCCCCCCTGGGGGCAGATCGGCCTAATAATAGGCCGATCTGCCCCCAGGGGGAGCAGAAATGGCCTAAAATAAATTGCCCTCCCCCCAGGGAGCGACCCTTGCCTAAGGGGTCGCTCCCTTTGCGTGAAATTCACGCAAAGAAAAAACTCCCTGGTGTATAGTGGTTTCTACCCCCCTTGGGGGCAGATTGGCCTCATCAAAATAGGCCAATCTGCCCCCAAGGGAGGCAGAAATGGCCAAAATATAATTTTCCCCCAAGGGGAGCGACCCTTGCCTACGGGGTCGCTCCCCCTGCGTGACATTGGCGACAAAAAACAAATCCCAGGTGCCTAGTCGTTTCTGCCCCCTTGGGGGCAGATTGACCTAAAATCGGCCAATCTGCCCCCAAGGGGGGCAGAAATGGCCTAAATTCAAGTTGCCCCCCAGGGGAGCGACCCTTGCCTGATGGGTCGCTCCCCATCTCGAAAAAAACAAACAAACAAAAAAAAAACACAAAAAAAAATTGCCCTGGTGCCCTGAGGGTTCTGCCCCCCTCTGGGGGCAGTTCGGCCTGATAATAGGCCGATCTGCCCCCAGGGGGGGCAGAAATGGCCTAAAATAAATTTGCCCCCCCCAGCCACCACCCCTTCCCTGGAGCGACCCTTGCCTACGGGGTCGCTCCCCCTGCGTGACATTGGCGCCAAAAAACAAATCCCAGGTGCCTAGTGGTTTCTGCCCCCTTGGGGGCAGATTGACCTAAAATCGGCCAATCTGCCCCCAAGGGGGGCAGAAATGGCCTAAATACAATTTGCCCCCCAGGGGAGCGACCCTTTCCTGATGGGTCGCTCCCCATCTCGAAAAAAAACAAACAAACAAAAAAAAACACACACAAAAAAAATGTGCCCTGGTGCCTAGAGGGTTCTGCCCCCCCCTGGGGGCAGTTTGGCCTAATAATAGGCCGATCTGCCCCTAGGGGGGCAGAAATGGCCTAAAATAAATTTGAACCCCCAACCCCCACCCCCCCCGGAGCGACCCTTGCCTACGGGGTCGCTCCCCCTGCGTGACATTGGCGACAAAAAACAAATCCCAGGTGCCTAGTCGTTTCTGCCCCCTTGGGGGCAGATTGACCTAAAATCGGCCAATCTGCCCCCAAGGGGGGCAGAAATGGCCTAAATTCAAGTTGCCCCCCAGGGGAGCGACCCTTGCCTGATGGGTCGCTCCCCATCTCGAAAAAAACAAACAAACAAAAAAAAAACACAAAAAAAAAATTGCCCTTGTGCCCTGAGGGTTCTGCCCCCCTCTGGGGGCAGAAATGGCCTAAAATAAATTTGCCCCCCCCAGCCCCCACCCCTTCCCTGGAGCGACCCTTGCCTACGGGGTCGCTCCCCCTGCGTGACATTGGCGCCAAAAAACAAATCCCAGGTGCCTAGTGGTTTCTGCCCCCTTGGGGGCAGATTGACCTAAAATCGGCCAATCTGCCCCCAAGGGGGGCAGAAATGGCCTAAATACAATTTGCCCCCCAGGGGAGCGACCCTTTCCTGATGGGTCGCTCCCCATCTCGAAAAAAAACAAACAAACAAAAAAAAAACACACACAAAAAAAATGTGCCCTGGTGCCTAGAGGGTTCTGCCCCCCCCTGGGGGCAGTTTGGCCTAATAATAGGCCGATCTGCCCCCAGGGGGGGCAGAAATGGCCTAAAATAAATTTGAACCCCCAACCCCCACCCCCCCCCCCGGAGCGACCCTTGCCTACGGGGTCGCTCCCCCTGCGTGACATTGGCGCCAAAAAACAAATCCCCGGTGCCTAGTGGTTTCTGCGCCCTTGGGGGCAGATTGACCTAAAATCGGCCAATCTGCCCCCAGGGGGGCAGAAATGGTCTAAATACAATTTGCCCCCCAGGGGAGCGACCCTTGCCTGATGGGTCGCTCCCCATCTCTAAAAAATAGAAAGAACAAAAAAAAAAAAACACAAAAAAACAATTTGCCCTGGCGCCTAGAGGTTTCTTCCCCCCCTGGGGGCAGATCGGCCTAATAATAGGCCGATCTGCCCCCAGGGGGGGCAGAAATGGCCTAAAATAAATTGCCCTCCCCCCAGGGAGCGACCCTTGCCTAAGGGGTCGCTCCCTTTGCGTGAAATTCACGCAAAGAAAAAACTCCCTGGTGTCTAGTGGTTTCTACCCCCCTTGGGGGCAGATTGGCCTCATCAAAATAGGCCAATCTGCCCCCAAGGGAGGCAGAAATGGCCAAAATATAATTTTCCCCCAAGGGGAGCGACCCTTGCCTACGGGGTCGCTCCCCCTGCGTGACATTGGCGACAAAAAACAAATCCCAGGTGCCTAGTCGTTTCTGCCCCCTTGGGGGCAGATTGACCTAAAATCGGCCAATCTGCCCCCAAGGGGGGCAGAAATGGCCTAAATTCAAGTTGCCCCCCAGGGGAGCGACCCTTGCCTGATGGGTCGCTCCCCATCTCGAAAAAAACAAACAAACAAAAAAAAAACACAAAAAAAAATTGCCCTGGTGCCCTGAGGGTTCTGCCCCCCTCTGGGGGCAGTTCGGCCTGATAATAGGCCGATCTGCCCCCAGGGGGGGCAGAAATGGCCTAAAATAAATTTGCCCCCCCCAGCCCCCACCCCTTCCCTGGAGCGACCCTTGCCTACGGGGTCGCTCCCCCTGCGTGACATTGGCGCCAAAAAACAAATCCCAGGTGCCTAGTGGTTTCTGCCCCCTTGGGGGCAGATTGACCTAAAATCGGCCAATCTGCCCCCAAGGGGGGCAGAAATGGCCTAAATACAATTTGCCCCCCAGGGGAGCGACCCTTTCCTGATGGGTCGCTCCCCATCTCGAAAAAAAACAAACAAACAAAAAAAAACACACACAAAAAAAATGTGCCCTGGTGCCTAGAGGGTTCTGCCCCCCCCTGGGGGCAGTTTGGCCTAATAATAGGCCGATCTGCCCCTAGGGGGGGCAGAAATGGCCTAAAATAAATTTGAACCCCCAACCCCCACCCCCCCCCCGGAGCGACCCTTGCCTACGGGGTCGCTCCCCCTGCTTGACATTGGCGACAAAAAACAAATCCCAGGTGCCTAGTCGTTTCTGCCCCCTTGGGGGCAGATTGACCTAAAATCGGCCAATCTGCCCCCAAGGGGGGCAGAAATGGCCTAAATTCAAGTTGCCCCCCAGGGGAGCGACCCTTGCCTGATGGGTCGCTCCCCATCTCGAAAAAAACAAACAAACAAAAAAAAAACACAAAAAAAAAATTGCCCTGGTGCCCTGAGGGTTCTGCCCCCCTCTGGGGGCAGTTCGGCCTGATAATAGGCCGATCTGCCCCCAGGGGGGGCAGAAATGGCCTAAAATAAATTTGCCCCCCCCAGCCCCCACCCCTTCCCTGGAGCGACCCTTGCCTACGGGGTCGCTCCCCCTGCGTGACATTGGCGCCAAAAAACAAATCCCAGGTGCCTAGTGGTTTCTGCCCCCTTGGGGGCAGATTGACCTAAAATCGGCCAATCTGCCCCCAAGGGGGGCAGAAATGGCCTAAATACAATTTGCCCCCCAGGGGAGCGACCCTTTCCTGATGGGTCGCTCCCCATCTCGAAAAAAAACAAACAAACAAAAAAAAACACACACAAAAAAAATGTGCCCTGGTGCCTAGAGGGTTCTGCCCCCCCCTGGGGGCAGTTTGGCCTAATAATAGGCCGATCTGCCCCCAGGGGGGGCAGAAATGGCCTAAAATAAATTTGAACCCCCAACCCCCACCCCCCCCCCGGAGCGACCCTTGCCTACGGGGTCGCTCCCCCTGCGTGACATTGGCGACAAAAAACAAATCCCAGGTGCCTAGTCGTTTCTGCCCCCTTGGGGGCAGATTGACCTAAAATCGGCCAATCTGCCCCCAAGGGGGGCAGAAATGGCCTAAATTCAAGTTGCCCCCCAGGGGAGCGACCCTTGCCTGATGGGTCGCTCCCCATCTCGAAAAAAACAAACAAACAAAAAAAAAACACAAAAAAAAAATTGCCCTGGTGCCCTGAGGGTTCTGCCCCCCTCTGGGGGCAGTTCGGCCTGATAATAGGCCGATCTGCCCCTAGGGGGGGCAGAAATGGCCTAAAATAAATTTGACCCCCCAACCCCCACCCCCCCCCCGGGAGCGACCCTTGCCTACGGGGTCGCTCCCCCTGCGTGACATTGGCGCCAAAAAACAAATCCCCGGTGCCTAGTGGTTTCTGCGCCCTTGGGGGCAGATTGACCTAAAATCGGCCAATCTGCCCCCAGGGGGGCAGAAATGGTCTAAATACAATTTGCCCCCCAGGGGAGCGACCCTTGCCTGATGGGTCGCTCCCCATCTCTAAAAAAAAGAAAGAACAAAAAAAAAAAAACACAAAAAAAAATTTTGCCCTGGCGCCTAGAGGTTTCTTCCCCCCCTGGGGGCAGATCGGCCTAATAATAGGCCGATCTGCCCCCAGGGGGGGCAGAAATGGCCTAAAATAAATTGCCCTCCCCCCAGGGAGCGACCCTTGCCTAAGGGGTCGCTCCCTTTGCGTGAAATTCACGCAAAGAAAAAACTCCCTGGTGTCTAGTGGTTTCTACCCCCCTTGGGGGCAGATTGGCCTCATCAAAATAGGCCAATCTGCCCCCAAGGGAGGCAGAAATGGCCAAAATATAATTTTCCCCCAAGGGGAGCGACCCTTGCCTAAGGGGTCGCTCCCCACCAAAAAAAAAAAAATGAAAAAAATAAAATAAAATTGTCCCTGGTGCCTAGAGGTTTCTGCCCCCCCTGGGGGCAGATCGGCATAATAGTAGGCCGATCTGCCCCCAGGGGGGGCAGAAAAGGCCTTCCCGAAAATATGCCCCCCCTGGGAGCGACCCTTGCCCAAGGGGTCGCTCCCTTTTGTCAATAACAATAAAAAATAAAAAAAATCCCTGGTGTCTAGTGGTTTCTACCCCCCTTGGGGGCAGATTGGCCTCATCAAAATAGGCCAATCTGCCCCCAAGGGGGGCAGAAATGGCCAAAATATAATTTTCCCCCAAGGGGAGCGACCCTTGCCTAAGGGGTCGCTCCCCACCTCAATTAAAAAAAATGAAACAAAAAAAAAATGGTCCCTGGTGCCTAGAGGTTTCTGACCCCCCTGGGGGCAGATCGGCCTAATAAGGCCGATCTGCCCCCAGGGGGGGCAGAAAAGGCCTTTTCAAAAAAATGCCCCCCCTGGGAGCGACCCTTGCCCAAGGGGTCACTCCCTTTTGTCAATTTCAATGAAAAAAAAAAAAATCCCTGGTGTCTAGTGGGGTTTCAAAAGCCGGATTGCAAGCAATCCGGCTTTTGAAACCCTCGGAGGGACTTCAAAGGGAAGGAAATACTTTTCCTTCCCTTTGAAGCCCCTCCGGGCCTCCCAAGTGATTGAAAAAGAAATGCTTTTGCATTTCTTTTTCAATCGCGCTGGAAGCAGAGCTTCCAGCGCGACTAGGGAGGCCCCTGTGACAAATCAGCGCGCGCTCGCGCGCTGACGTCACAGGGGGGGGGTGGGGGGGGGGTCGGGGGTGGAAGGGGAAGGGATTCCCCGGTCAGCCCTGACCTAGGGGGGTGGGGGGGCGGCCCTCGGGAGGAGCGCTAGCGCTTCTCCCGAGGGAAGCATTCAGGACGTAATGGTTACGTCCATGGCGCCACACGGGCGCTGCCATGGACGTAACCATTACGTCCGTGGCGGGGAAGGGGTTAAGGTTCCACTTCAACTACTTTATGAGACAGACCGACCCTGTTGTGTGTCTGTTTTCATTGCCAGCCTAAAACCTGTATCTAGGGATTTCCATAGAAATACAATTTCATCTAATAGTGTAGCACTTCTCCTCTGCTCGGTTTTAGTACACCTTATCAGTAGATTACATTTCTAATTCCCATGGTGGCTTGTCTTCGGAATTCTACTTTGTCAGCGTGAGCAGGAATCCATCCCATTTTTTACATCATTTGTATTTCCAACTTTCCTAAATTAAATGTTGAGTAATACCATGTTTTCTGTTTTTGCCTATTTATGTGCTTCAGTCAGCCAATGTGTAACTCTCAGGACTCACCAGGATTTCATTGGCACCTATCCATCAAATATTTACATTTGAGTTTCTTCTTTTGGTGTTGGTTTCTCAATCCGAGTAAACAGATATCTAGTTTCAGTAGCTCAGTCTCACTAGTCAGGTCTATAATAGTGTTGGTTACAACTTTCCAGTATTCTCCAATGACAGCCATTCTACTCTATGTGACAGAATTCAGCTTCAGCAATGCTACATCTATGGGCAAGTTTTGGTGGTGGGCGAATCCTTTCAATCAATCCTGGGGAGTCAGGCATGTTGTATGTAAATAGTTGTATTGCAGCAATTTAAATCTTGCATTTCTAGAAAGCATACTTAAGTATTTAAGAGCCAAGCTCCATTATGTCTGATTTATCACCCATCAGGTCTCTTGTGCATTTCCCTTTAAGTTATTCTTTGGTGCATTTGGAATGTTTAATGCAGGGTTCAGTAGAGTCATTTCTGCTTGCCCCACTTGTATCATATGTAGTACCTCATTTGTCGGCTGTGCCATCATACTACTCATAAAATTGCTGTGTATATTGCAAAAAATCATTAACATGCACAAAGGTGTAAACTCACCTTTGTGAATCAGGCCCTAAGTGAATTAGAATAAATTAGATGTGAACTGGTCAGTATAGAATTGTGCTGTGGTACCGGCAAATAATGATTGATTCAAGCCTCACACGTCTTCACCAGTTCCATTTCCTTTCAATGCTGAAAACAAATAATTGCAGCTCAACATATCAAAGGTTTCCACCATGTTATGTAAACCACAGCAGAAAAGATATTTGTATCTAGTGCAGCCTTGAGGACATGAAACAATTGTATTAGGTTCAATTACATTATTTGGTCTAGGATTAGACACATTTTGATCTGGGTGAATTATTACAGGAAGCAAAAGTTAAAGCGGTATAGTCAAAACAGTCAAACATTTCTCAGAATTTAATGAATGGTATTCAGCATCGAGACTGGGTGGTACAATTGCCTGCCCCATTGGTGATGTCATCAAGATTTGCAGAATAGAATTATTGTTAACTGTTTAGTAAAGTTAGACAGTATCCCACTGGACTACGCTACATAAGGATCCAGAATACCAAGATAAGAAGGATAAAATTTAGACGTAAGTCCAGCAATCCCAGCATTTTCCCCTGAAACAGCTCTTCTATTATCTGCAAATAATGGGAGTATCTAGTACATCCCTTTCTTATGTTGAGAATGCCCATTAGGTGGTCAATTCTGTGTAATTGCACACCTCACTCTCATTTGTGTCCATATAATTAGCATAAAGGAGGACAAAGATCTTTAAAAACAATTACTTGATATCACCTTCACAATCAATTCTAGCCAGGCATGCCAGCAGACCACCAGATGTATTCCCTTCTTCATGCTCTCTTGCTGTGTATTCCCTATAACATATGTTTTCATCCTTTCAGTAGCCCCATGTTTTCTACCCTTTTTACATTATTTCGTTTGCAGGTTGGGTCTAAACTGATTCTGTCATAATAGATCTTTCAGTCCATACTCTAATCTGGTCACCTGCTGGTTATACTAGAGATCACATTTTATTAATATATTAGCGGCATAAAAGTTAGCATATGATGACTCACACACCTTCATTTAAAAGTCTAACAGAGAAATTAACATGAAATGTAAAATGTGAATATTAGAATAATGGTGGACAATGTGGCCTCCATACATATTTGGCATCGCATTTTAACATGAAAGATATTGTGCATTTGTAATCAAGTGAAATACTGACATGAATTAATATTAAAACTATTAGTTTTAGAGAAACAGTAGAGAGGAGTATATTATGAATGTTAAATGAACATGAATTAATCATACTTATATGGATTTACATTAATTTATTGCACATTTATACTACTTCTAATATATTGTGAATAATGTTTGCAATTAAATAATTTGCTTTGCATAGTTGATTCAAATTGTAAGGTGTGCAATAGGTTTTATATGTATTAATGTGTTTTTAGGCTTTCTTAGCTAGACTAGGCCTGAAGATTCACTTGAAGCAGTGGAAAAAATGTATTTGTTTATTCTGTTTCCCTCTGACCTGAACTTTTTGCCCTAGTTTGCTGATGTGATGTTGAATGTCCTATTCTATTAGAGACAGAGAACATGTCTTGATAAATTAACAAAGTAACATTATTTGTTCTAGCTGTCGCACAAGACAGGCAGCGTTACTGATTTCATATGAGAATTGTTCAACTCATCCTGTGTACCGTGAAAAAGGACCCCAAAGTTACAACATACAGGGGGTCATTCTGACCCTGGCGGTAAAATCCGCCAGGGCCAACGACCGCGGGAGCACCGCCAACAGGCTGGCGGTGCTCCCTTGGGCATTCTGACCGCGGCGGTACAGCCGCGGTCAGAAACGGAAAACCGGCGGTGTACAGCCGGTTCTCCGCTGCCCTGGGGAATCCTCCATGGCGGCGCAGCTTGCTGCGCCGCCATGGGGATTCCGAGCCCCATACCACCATCCTGTTCCCGGCGGTTTTGGCCGCCAGGAAGAGAATGGCGGTATGGGGTGTCGTGGGGCCCCTGGGGCCCCTGCAGTGCCCATGGCATGGCATGGGCACTGCAGGGGCCCCCGTAACAGGGCCCCACAAAGATTTTCAGTGTCTGCCATGCAGACACTGAAAATCGCGACGGGTGCAACTGCACCCGTCGCACCCCTTCCACTCCGCCGGCTCCATTCGGAGCCGGCATCCTCATGGAAGGGTGTTTTCCGCTGGGCTAGTGGGCGGCCTTCTGGCGGTCGCCCGCCAGCCCAGCGGGAAACCCAGAATACCCGCAGCGGTTTTTTGACCACGCAGCGGTATTCTGGCGGGCCCAGGGTCGGAATGAGGCCCACAATTAGGTATTGTATTTTGGAGGAACTGTATGAAATCATTGAGATGACCATGTGTCTTCCCTGAGAAAATCCGGCAAAGTTTCAAACCTGATGGGAGTGTGGAAATCTTATTGGATATTGATCTTTGTGTGTACGATGAGCCCACCTGGAGGATCAATCAGAGACTGGTAGACATTTCTAGTTAGGAAAAGACTTTTAAGTTTTAGTTACTCCGCTAGAGTCTGCTGCTGTCTGAGAATTCTTCTTGGATGTTCATGCTGTCCCCTCCTCTCCCTCTTTGTCTTCTATCGTAGTTAACCTTTATGTTATGAGTTTCTTATTAGTCCTACATGTCCCTCTTACTTTACTGTTCAGTACTAATAGACCCAATACATTTTGAACTGCTGACTTGCCCTATATCCAGCCAGTGTTCTGCACTTACCTTTTGCTGCTGTCTACTGATGCAGCACAATGGTGAACATTCTGCTAAATGAAACTTCCTTGTCTGCTGTCCCACAAAGAGTGGTATAATCCAAAAGTGGTTTCTTGTTTCCTTTTCCAGCTTAGATAACTACAACAGTGTAATCTGATAGTGTCACCCTAGTTAGATGGTTTTTCTAAATTATTTTTGTCTTTCCTTTTGTTTTTGCCCGCATTTGCTAGCCCATTCCCACACATGCAAATCTAAATTTGTATTAGAGATAAGGATGGCCCAGTTCTAAAATTAATTGATATTATCTGAATGTTGATGATTTACTGATGTCACCATCATCCAGGTTGAGATCTGATTTTAATGTGCACATTATAGTATTTTTAATTTGTGTCATACTTTTGGAGCATTTAATACTATTGATGTTTGGTAGGCTTAATCTCTTTAGACGTTTTGGTCAGCCTATGGTTTTCATGTATGTTTACAACTTAGTTTTGTGCACCATTTATATTACATTAGCTTTGTGGTTGCAATAAATCTTTGAAATTTTATTCAGTTTGAAGTCTCGTTCTATTGGTAAATGTAGTTATGGTGTTCAAAAGTGTTCAAGTCTTCGATGTTATTGATCTAGGATAAATGAATCCAATTGCCACACTTCTCACTGAGTCCTAAGATCCAGTCAACTTCTGGTGGTGGGATAAATTATGGTGTCTCACCATAGCACTTGTGATTTTTGAACCCAAGGTGAGAAGAAGATCTCCGTGGGTACTGCAGCAGTTAATAATTCTTCTTACTCCTTAAGATGTTGTAATACAATGACTTCCACTCACCAGTTTGAATATCTCCAATTCAATAAGAACATTCTGTACTGATACTCTATTCTCCACACATTAGTGATGGATTAAATTGCTTATAGAGTTCTGAAATGCTGCATCTTCCTCTGCGGATGACTGCAATCATCCGGAGGGTATAACTAGGAGGGCCTTACCACATCTACACGTACATGTATTTGGTTTTGGTGTGACAGTGTTTTTCCTAGGTATTCAGCATTCTGTATCCTGATATTTGAATATTTAGTGTACTGTCTTTTATCCAAATTGACATTGTATGCCTGTGTAGAAGGACTAATCTCTCCTATGGGGTAAAGTATTTTCCAGGCTTCCACCATATCACAATCTTAAAATTACTAACAGAAACCCCCCTCACTACTCTTGCAATTGGAGGCCATTTTATGTAAGGAGGCATTCTAAACCCCTCCCGTTTTCAAGTAGAAGTGGTTTCCATATCTTTTAGACAGACCTCTCATGCTTTTGACATTCCACATTAATTAAATTGATTTGGTTAATTGTCTCATATAATCAGTGCTACCAATCAGGCATAAGTTCAGACTAACAGTGTGACAGTATATGTGCAGTGAGTTACCAGTACTAATTTCCCACTTTTTTCTTCATAAATATGATCTCCTGTTTTTAGGTGCTTGATTACACATCACTCATTTAGCTGTTGAAAACATATTGAAGCTTCTAATTGAACAATTCCCAACTTCCTGCAGATATTCATGAAAGAATGCTCTTCTCACCCAATAATAACCTGAAGTGTACATTCAGTTCCTCAGGTCCGATACCATGAATTTATGAGTGGGGTAGGCATTTGCCATTGCTATTACACCATCTAGGTTAAGCCTCAAGTACTGCAATGATTGTCTTTTTTCCTACTTGTACATGCGTCCAGTCTGTCTAATAGTGTATCTGTTCTTTGACTTCCATTCTCTCTATCTCTTTTGCTGTGAAAATTCAGTTTATCCTGCTGGGCGGCCTTCCTCTGTTGACTCAGTCACATGCTTACTTGGCCTCTGCAAAAAGTGTGTTTTCACCATCTATGACCTTTAATTTAACTATGTACAAAGCATATATGAGACACCCATGCCACAAAGTTCACCTCCATGAATGAGTTCCATCGATGATGGATTGCAATTGTTCAGTCTAGAATATCAAAATGCTACTGTTGCCATAATGGGGTCATTCTCTCTTGCCTCCTACAGTATCAAACCCCTATCCCTATAGTTCAGGAGATGTGCCAACAGTGGTTTTGTCGAGAACCCTAGTTGTGCCGTGACATTGACAACTTGTATGAATTTTGTATTGAAAACAATTTAGAGACCCCTTTGGTGGTCTGACTTCAATCAGCCATTGCCCTGAGTAAAGTTTTATGCTTTGTCTTTTCACATTTTTGGGTGGACCCATTATATGAATGTTGTTCCTGCTTGAGCACAATTCAGCCTCTATAGCCCTGTATTCTAAGAACGTTACTGTTTTGGTTAAGTCAGTTATTTGGGACTCCACACTTACGGTCTCAGGCTGCAACAATTTATTTGCATCTTCAGTTTCTGTCAGTCTTCCTACAATCTTTCTTTGATCAGTTCCGGCAAGGTAGATCTGTCATCACTATGCCAATGTTAACCTTCAGTAGTGTTGTTGGGCCCTGTAGCAAATCAATCAAATGTCTGAAGCAATATATTTTTCATGTTATTATCTTGGATTTGCATGCATCTTTTTGTGCCTTTCTGTTTGCCCATTAAACAATAAATATATGCAATATCTGTCAGCAAGTGGCATTCTGTTGTGTCATGCAGATTTGTAGAGTGCACTATCACCCAGGATAGTATCCTGACACTGAGCAGGTGTGAGTCTAGCCACACCTATGGTCTAGTTAGGCTACTCAAAGAGCAAGGTATTCACCTTGCAGATTTCAAGAAGTGAGGAGGAGGCTTTTATGTCTAGTGGGTGGTTGTTTCACACTTGATGAGCAATGTAGGATAAGGATCAACCACCGGATTTGGTTTTCTGTATATGTGGGATTTTTGCAAGTAGTAGTCCAGACAATCTGTGGGGTCTGGAAGCTTTGTGAAGGCAGATATGATTGTTGAGGTATGCTGGGCTAGTGCTATGTAGTGCCTTGAAAGTGTGGGTGAGGGGTTTGAATTGTGCTCGTTTATGAATGGGAGCCAGTGGAGCTCCTTCAGTTGTGGTGTGAGTTTGGTGTGGGAGGTTGAGAGTGATTCTGGCTGCCGAGTTCTGAATTGTCTACAGCCTTCTGGATATCCAGAATCTGGCATTTGTTTATTTTGTGCCTTATTTGATAGTAGTCCTGACAAGCAAAAACTTTATCTATACATATGCAAAGGCGGTGAGTTTAACCTTCAACATGGTAGGATCCCACCGATAGAAAGTGTAGTGTTGTAATTTAGTCTACCGTTGTGCATTCTTCATCAGTTCCTGTCTCTTCAGCTCAGATACCTTGTGAGCTTCATATCCCTCATCGTCTGCAGCGGCTCCATTGAGTATTGATATTTAATTTCCACGGCTAGGCGACTTGTTGTTGAACGTTCAACACAGTTGTTTTACCAGTCAATCTAGGGTCAGCACTGCGAGCCAAATGACCAGTACCTTAACTGATTTAGATGTAGAACTATTTTTGTTTTCAAACTGGATTGCCATGGCTAAAAACGTAGGACTTTCAACTGGATTCTTTTTAAATGTGATTCATACGAAGAGGCTAACTTTAATAAAACAGAGCAAAGTATTCAAATCTTTTCTCCCTTCCAGTGTCCTCAAGTCCTACTGCATTTCGAGGAGAATTCCTCTGTCAGCTGCATGCTTTCAGGCATTTGTCCTGGTCTATAGAAGTGTTCACAGATGGATGTGTCTGCACCGTAGTGGTTAATAATATAGCATTGCATGTTCATTCCTTTTCGGTGTCACTCTCGTGTTTCTCCACATTATGAATGTCAGCTGCACCCTCTATGCACAGTGTTGGATAATCAACTTTGCGAGATGTGTAGGTAAATGAACCCTGACCTTTGAATCCTGATTTCTTTGTGGCATTCTGATAGTTTTGATAGCAGTAAATATTTGCTTAGTATTTTTGCACCGGTTATGTTGGCCGAGGTGATTCTGTTGTATGAAATGTCACCCTGCTCTTCACAATAATATCATTTATTTGTTTAAAATATATTCAAGAATCTATGTCATGTCATGAAAATGCTACACTATTGCAAGTGCAGATATTACATATTTCATTTTCCAGATCCAGCTACACTCTTGGTGTTGATGACCATTTGTCCGAAAACAGACACAAGCTTTTATTCTCCTAGTAAAACTTTCAAAAAGACAATTTCTTGAGGGGCATAACCAAGCTGAGCATGATGGCTGATGCGCTCTAACAACGCTCCGCACCATCCTCCCTGCCATCGCCTCTTTATCTAACCGGGGGCCAAACATCAAAGATTGTATCACTGGGATACCTCACCGGAGCCCTGCCGCTGCAAGTTTATTGCATTCTGGTCCCAATATATTGCTGCAGAAGGCAAGGCCGCCCCTCGGTTCTGGCAGCCACCTCACACCCAACATGGCAGCCTACTAACTTCTCCCTTTGACAGCCGCTCCCAGCCCAAGGAATCTCCAACAGAAATGGATGACTGAGGATGATGTCAGCGGCTCAGGGCAGGATTATCTGTGGCTCACACTCCTGGCCAAACCCTTGGGGCCCTGGACAGCAGCAAGAGGACATGGCCAGCCTTGCTGTTTCAACGTGACCTCTCCAACCAGCGGACACTGTCTTGCATGCAACATGGTGGCAGTGAGGTGGACGGGGGAGTGATGCTTTCTGACTCATCAGTGAGCTTTTGCCTGCGTGAGATGCTGGAGCTATGGGGCACACCACATAGGAGACACCCCGGGGGAGCTATGTTGATGCTTGGGCCTCTGCCGGCCTGCAGAGCGATGGGTTTCACATGACTGCTCCCACCCCTTCACCTCCTGGACTATGGCAAGCGGAAGCGGCATTTGAACTGACTGGAGAGGAGGCCATTTTCATGAACCGTTGGGGGCTCAGTGTGATCTTCTCCCGTTTTCCCCTCTCGTTAGACAGAACTCACCTCATGACATAGGGGCTCAGACCCCTCTACTGTACCAAGTACACGAACTTCAGTGCTCACCGTGGAAAGGGGCCCCCCTTCAGACTGGAGACTTGGCACTTACTGAGGAAAAACAGCATGAAGGAAATAACTGACCTACTTTCCAGGTAAAGGCCTAGGGAACGCCAGCCTCATTTATGTCACATGATCTGTCCTCCCATCACCACACACCCTCTTCTCTAGGGGCTAGTCCTTCCTAAGATGCCCTTCTCCCAGTGTTGCCTTGGTACTTGGCTGCACTCTGCTACCGGCTGGGAATGCTTCTCTTACTGTGGGTCTGACTCAACCTGCTGCATGACCTAGGAATGAGTTACACCTAAGTGGGAGGAGCCCCTCTGGACTTCTGGAAACACATAAGACCCACTTACCCTCACAATAAGCAGGTCTGGAAGGAGTGTTTCTGAAGCCAAACTGATAAAATGCTGCCTATAAAACCAGGGCGGTCGGACTGCCGGGCCAGAGGTGAGCACCTCCGGCCAGCGGTAGCCATAATACCGCCATCGGTATTACAACTCTGCAGCCCCCCAGCATTTTCGTGGCGGTCGCACCACCACGCAAATGCTCCCAGTCATGCACCCAGCCACAGGAATCTCCATTCCTGTCGCCGGCAGACACACCTCCACACAACTGCACACCTACATTCATGCCCCCCCTCACTCCTGCTTTCACTTACATACACCCCACACACTCACACCCAAACACGTACTAAGATACACCCATTCACATGCACTCAGACACACCTCTTGCAAGCATGCACTCAAACAGACACACACACTCTCATGCACGCACTTAAACAGACACATACGCTCGCATGCACGCACTCAAACTGACACATACACTTGCATGCACGCACTCAAACTGACACACCATAATAGCAAATAATAGAGAAGAGATGACAAGCTCTAACGGTGGCTGTACATCTGAATGAAGACACTGTTCTCTCCGATGTGGACAGTGGTCCCCACATTCTTCTCCTCTGATGGCAAATCGGACTCGTCAGACCCTCCGCCCAACCCTCCGCCTCAGACTGCCAAAACCCTTATTTAACTTTTTGTTATTACTGTTACTTGTCTCTTACATGCACAGTTTTGATGTGTCAGATATTTTAACAAGCTCAGCCTATTTCATGGCCCCTCCTATCACTTGTATGACACAGCCGTACAGGCGCAGTATCCATATACCACTACGTCAATACTACTGGGCCCCACTATATATACTTATCGCTAATAGGGTGTTCTCCTCCACCTACGTATACTCCACACTATGGCCACCCGCTCTACATACGAATCATATTTCCTGACCCTGTTTGTACTTATTGCCTGTTGTAGGAAGCTCTCTTTGTTCACAATTACCTAGCCCTTCCCCTTCCTGCTTAGTTGCCTTTTAAGCACCACAGAGACACACTGCACACAGGCAATATTTTTTCTTCAGGGTACTGGCCAGGGGGACACACCACCACACGTTGTGACTGCACACTGCCCCCTACCCTTATTGCCTATCGTTTCTATAATAATGCCTGAAATCTCCACTAGATTTCTCACCCTCAATGTTAAAGGGATGCATACCGCAAGAAAATGCTACTCCATTTACTCTTACTTCAAATGACATTGCCCTCTCATAGTCTTCCTTCAAGAGACACACACTACTTCACAGGAACTGCCCTATCTCCAAAAAAGATGGTGAGGTTCCCTTTATGCTACCATGTATTTAGCATTCGCTAGGGGAAAGTTAATGTGGATCTGTCTGGGGACTCCTCTCCAGGTGCTTGATGTCATAATTGATGGGGATGGGTGCTATGTCTTCCTGGAAAGCCCCCTCAACTGCCTCCTGGTATTGCTCGGGAGTATATATGCACCCTGTCCTTATTACAACACTTTCTGGATGAAGCTGTCTGGTCTTTTACCCCACCTTCCCTGGATCTTGGGGCAAGACTGCAACTGCGTCCTCAATGTTTAACTTCATTGATCTCACCCACCCCTCTCATGTTCCCCTCCTCACTTCCAGACATCCAGGTTCAGGGAATGGATGCAACGCAGGTCGTAGATGCTTGGAGGACCCTTCCCCCTGCCACTCAGGTACACTCCTTTTATTCCCGCCCATGAATTGTATGTCGGACTGGACCATATTCTATGCTCCCAAGCACGAACCCCCTTCCTACAACTGGGCGACTACTTAGCTCGGGTTGTTTCCGATCACAATTCCCACACCATAGATATACATTGGGAACTCCCCATCCTCCCACCCACACCTGGTTTCTGCCTCATGAATGCTTGGAGGTCCCACCCTTCTTGGCCTCCTAGGCCTTCCACATTTGCCATTTCTTGAATGAAAATGAAGAAAGAGCCTTGAGTCCTTGAGTGGGATGCATTCTAGGTGGTCACCCATGGTGTTTGCCTGCAGGGGATTATAGGGTCCTTTGTACACTGATCGAGGAGATCAGGAACGTTGAATGCAGCTTGCCCCAGGGGGAACGTTGGGCGGAACAAGACTCTTCCTATCTTCCTATGCTGCAGAAGGCCAAAAATCAATATGCCTCTCTCTTAGAGCGTTTACACTGTTTCGATTTCTCTGCATATCTGGCTAAAACCCACATGTAGGGCAATAAATTGGGATATCTCCTTGGATAGATGATTCTCCGGGAACAAAGGGAGACCTCCATCCTTGAGCTCCACTCCCCTTCAGGAGCAGCGCTCCACATGCGGAGTGACATTCTCTTGGTCTTCCACGCGTATTACTCTTTTATGTATAAAATGCCTGAGGAGGACCAAGGAGACAATATTGCTGCGTTTCTGGACCGCCTTGCTATGTATACTATTGATGCACCTACACAGAATGCACTGGCTGCAGTTGTAACCTCAGCAGATGTCAAACATGTTATCCAGGACCTGGCTATGGACAAAAGCCCAGGCCTTGATGACCTCCACACAGAATATTACAGTGCATTTGTTGACATTCTTACACGTCATCTTGAGGCTATGTACAACAAGGCCCTCTGGCAGGGCGTTTTGGCATCCTTGCTACAGGAGTCTTATTAGTCTCTCCCCACAAGCCCCACTGAAACACTACTGAAGTTGTATCCTATCGACCCATTGCTATATTGGGGGTGGATTACAAGATCCTGGGAAAGATAGGATCTGCTGGTTATGCCCAAATCTTGCTGGATCTCATCCATTTAGATCAGAATGGATTTGCACCGGATGCCACACTTCCCACAATCTACACTGCCTCTTTCACGTTCAGGATCCGGTGCGCTATGGTTATCCTTTCCCGGTGTGCCTGGTGCTGGACCTCTAAAAGGCTTTCGATTCCCTGCATTGGCCGTACCTCATCTGTGTCCTTAAGCCCTCGTTTTCTGGCTTATACACAACTCTTATAGAAGAAACCACTTCACATGTGCGGGTGGGACGCCTTATATTAGGGACATTCCCAATAGAGTGCGGTACCTGACAGGGGTGACCCCTTTCACCTTTGCTTTTTGGAATGGCCATGGAGCCCTTGGCGATCCGGCTCCACATGGATGGTGATCAGTGGGTACTCCCCCTCGATGACAGGACACACAAGGGGTCACTGTATGCAGAAGACCTACTCCTGTTCCTCTGTGACTCTCAGATGACCCACACTCCCATCCACACCGCACTATGGTCATTTGCCAAGGTGTCCGGACTCCTGGTCAATTTGGACAAATCATCTATCTACCCTCTTCACAATACTCTTGCCTCTGTGGAATCATCATGGATGGCGCACCCCTTGCTTAGTGAGGCTCTGCTGTGTGTTATCTGGGAATCCACCTGTTCCACTCTCCAGAAGACCTTTTCGAAGGTAACCATCACCTGGTGCTGACCTCACTTAAATTCCTAGTATCCTTTTGTATAAAGGTGCCACTGCCACTGGCCACTACGGCGAAGATTGAACTGTCAAAGATGGTTATCCTACCTCGCCTTCTGTATTATTTTACTAAACTCCCTGTAATCCCATTCCTGGCATTTTTTTAAAGATCATGATTGTTGTTTTACCAAACTGATTTGGGGGAAATGGGGGCCACATAGTTGCCTTGCACAAACTGCAATTACCTCCAGACAAAGGCTGGCTAGGTGCTCCCTCATTTGAAATGTACTTTCTGGCAGCTCAACTACAATCGGTAGCTAGGTGGATAGCAGGTCGAAATCTGGGTGAAACTTGCCATCATTCCACCCCCCACACACTGCCCTCTATCAGGAATCTCACCTCCTGGACCTGTTATCCTGCTTTTCACAGTCTTTCCAAATACAAATAGCATGTAAATGTCTCCGAAGGCCCCACACTCTTATGGGACATGTTATCCCATACACTCCTGGATTCCCTTTAGTGGGCACCTCACACTATCCAGGTTCAAATTCTGCTGGGACATTACATGCCTGACAGAATCATTCACTTTTCCACAAAGATCTTTTCTTGGACGGCCATCTGCTTCATTTCTCCCAGCTCCAGAAGGACTTTGACCATCCTGCTGATAATTCCTCACCTGTTGCCACCTACACAATACTTGCTACAGGCTGTGGGGAACACTTGAGGAGGAACCTTCTGCACATAATATACTAGAGACCCTGCTTACTTTTGGCACTGTTCGACGTTTGATCACTTGGCTCCTCAAAGGGATTCGTAGGCACACCAGCGTTTCATTAGGTCCCCTTCATGATAAATGGGAGGACAACATCAGGAAGGTGTTCAATGAAAAGGAATGGGCTTGGGCACTGTTTTTTCCAGACAATATCTTGAGAAATGCAAAATTTTATAATATACAGTTTCATATTTTACTTCGGGCCTACCTCACCCCAGTAACAGGTATTTTCCCACAGGCAATTTCACCTGCCCCCATTGTAAATTAGATGAGACACATCTCTAACACATGATGTGGTCATGCCCTGCCATTCATGATCAATATCAACACCCTTACCCCTACTTCTACTATAAACCCTCACCATCCACGGTAGCTTTCAATGCCTCCTCACTCCCAGTTAATTTGATGGTATTTGTTGCTATGTTTTTTGGTCATGAGTGTGGATTTACAGGGACTTCCACTGTTCTTTAAACTAAGTGTATCATTTGCTAGGTCTGGTACTGGATGCTGCTATTCATGCCTTCAATAGATGTATTATCCTATGTTGCTATCCCTTGTATCTCTTTCACATTCTTAATAATAGCAATAAAAACAATAGTTTTTTGAAAAAAACTTGTAAACTTAATTTTTATTAAGGTGTCCATTTTTTTCTTTGCCGTAAGTGGAACACATGGATTTCATAAAATTATTTTTCTTCTCTTTCCAACAAAAAAAGGCTTGTTATCTCATAATAACAGTTTAACATTTCAAATAAATAATATTCCCAGCAACTCTCTCTCTCTCTCTCCAAAACGCCTCCACAGTATGGTCTGCCTTTGGGAAAGGATGGCATAGGCGGCACAAAGACCTTTTACTATGCCGTCTGAAATTTCCCAAAACAGGTAGGCAAAAATTATTGCCAGCAGAAAAAATGCAATAAACAAAAGTCTAAGAAGCAATGGTTAGTTAGCTGATGTGCAACAATATTTCAACAAACTGTAAAAGAGCCACCTTTCTTTCAGCTTACAAAAGACTCCTCTGCCAAAGCTATGTAGTACCCCAAAATGACGATCAGAAAGAGAAGGCAAAAACAGACAAAAGGGGAGTGCTTCGACATCCATAGCCAGACTCGGTGAAATTGAGGAAAGTTATTTAGCTTTTTTATATGATGTAAATAAGTATCTGTGTTTCATTAAAAAAAATCAACACTTTTTGTAATCTACGAAATTAATCAATAAATGGTTTGACATAATGGAGTTTGGAACAAACACTGATACATAGACTATATGAACATGAAATAGATGGGTTCACTCCCATTTCAGAAATGTGTGTTATGAAACGAGCCATGCAATAGTTAACATATAAACCAAATGTTAAAGGGATGTTATAGTTAGGTTCTGAATTTACTCTCACAAAACCATAGACATTCAACAGTTAATAGTTATCTCAAGTAACTATAATTTGTGCCCTAAGGTAACTATAACTCGTGCCCCTGTCAGGCAGAACTTTCTCAGCAATAATTTTATTGCATGGTGAGCATGGCTACCCCCGAGGAAAATGGCTGCCTAATCGAAGAGCTCTGCCATGCAGAGGGACAAAAATGGCCCTCTCTGTTGATACTCGGCCTCCAAGGAAACTTTAAACTGCCAAGCATATAGGAAGGTGTGGTGCTTTCAGCGACCCACTTTTGGCATAGAACAGCTATAATAACCAAGTGCTCGAGAAGCTGTCTCACAGTGCCTGACCCTAAAATGGCCAACACCAGGAATCTACGTGGGTGAATTTCTACTTGACTACCCCAGAGTCACTACAAACACCCTACCCCTAAAGGTGAGCACTTAGTGGTACTACTCTAAAACACTCTATAAGGGTAGGAGCCTATCACATACAAAACAAACATACCGACCAGAGCAAATATGACTCAGGCCCTCCCATCCTATTCCTGACTCTAAGATGGCCATCTCTATCTAATACAGCTGTCTATAAAACATGCTCCTGAACTTTTTCACTTCTAAACCATACACATTGGGATCCTGAATTTCTCCACCTCAACAGCAACCCAAATTGCAGACAGGAGGGGGGCTGAGAATCTCCCTTACACTCCAAAGTGCTGTACCTTGCTATTCAACAATCTGCATTGTGGCACCATACAAAAATGATTTAACTGTTACTAACCCAGGAAGGATACTGGCTTCTGCACCTTACCCTACCTCCCAACAATCGGCACCTCTGTCAAAAATCTCAAGGACTACTGAAATCCCACTAGGTGCAACCCATGTGAAGTATACAGTAAGGTCCACTCTCAAAATGGCAGACTCCAAACTGCACGACCCCAAAGAAGCGAGGGGAGGTCTGAAAGATACCAAACCAGCACAAAAGAGACACAAACAGTACCCCCTGGTCCCAGACTCCCCTATAAAATCTAAATCTGAGAACTCTGCAACTGTAGACCTAATTATGCAGAAACTTGACATGCTACACATGCTTGCTCAAACGACAAAGTCCACCACAGAAACTGTACAGAGCGACCTTGCATCTCTGAAACAAGAAATGATACATCTGGGTGGCAGAGTCTCTGCAACAGAATCAGAGATAAACCTCCTGGAAGATCACAAACACAACTCTTCTAAAACTTTATCAATCACCTCTGCAAGACAAGCTTGACTGGAAAGAAACATCGAAGATAGAAAAAGAAGGCGCAACTTGCACATTTGTTGACTTCCTGAAGGTAGAGAAAACCAAGCTCCATCCTGTGCAACCTTCATTGAGGAATGGATCCCCAAGTACTCAATATAAACTTAGCCAAGGACTTTGAAATAACCTAAGCTCACGAAGTGCCCACACATAACCCCACCAACAGCAAAGCTTCAAGAGCCTTCATTTTCAGACCCCTGTGCTGTTCACATACTGAAGCCATTCTCACACAGATGAAGAAAATACAGAGAATTAAGAGACAAGGCGCCTCCATTGGGATCTCTCAAGATTACTCCAAAGACACTGTCAAGAAACGAAAGGCATTCATTTCTCAAAAGAAAACTCTCAAAGATCTGTGAATACAATTTTTCTTTATTGGTCCTGCATGAATAAAAACATCTTACAGTGGCAAAATCATCATTTTTTAAGACCCTAAGGAACTAAGCGCCAGATGTATCAAACATTTTTGCGATGCAAACATGCATTTTGATATGTAACATGTCCAATTTGCGATTCGGTAACTTGGTACTGAGTCGCAAATTGGATTTGCGGCTACATACCGATTCGGTTTTAGGAAGGGGCGTGTCAAGGGCGTCCTTTCCTAATACCGAATCACAGAGGTATGTATGATTGTTTTGTGACCGTGAATGCAGTCGCAAAACAATTGCACTTACCATCTACTTCAAGTAGGTGGTAACCCATTCGCAAAGGGGAAGGGGTCGATAAGGGACCCCTTGCCCTTTGTGAATACATGCAAAAAAAAATTTAAGAGCAGGCAGTGGTCCCACAGACCACTGCTTACTCTTAAAAAAATGAAAAGAAAACTTTTCATTTTTCATTTTTAAACGCATCCCATTTTCCTTTAAGGAAAACAGGCTGCATTTATAAAAAATAAAATAAAAAAAAGATTGCTTTACTGAAAAGCAATCACAGACATGGTGGTCTGCTGAGCCCAGCAGGCCACCATCCCTGTGATTGTAGCCATTTGCATTGGGTCGCAAATTGCGACCTACCTCATGAATATTAATGAGGTAGGAAGATTTGAGAGCCCTTGCAAATCGCGGTATGAAACTCCTGGAGTTTCATACATTACAAAATCGATTACTTAATTGCGATTCGCTACAAATCACAATTAGGTAATCACTATTGTAAAAAATGATACATCTGGCCCTAAACTCCCATGTATTGGAAATTCAAGACCTGAAAATGACTTCTTAAAAACTCAGAAGGAATGGCTAACACTTAACATGAATCCTTCCTACTAACTTTCACTAACTTTCTACTCACTTAGTAACATATGATAATCAAGGCTGCCCACAAGCGGCCTAAACAAAACCCAGTTCAGTCCCATAACACTGCCGAACTCTGATTGACCTGTGGAATTAACACATGGGCATACAAGCTCATTCTTCCATAATAACTATAACAGGCCAAAATATTTGTTTGAGTTGCTTCCACTTCTTCAAACCAAGACAGAATAAAGTGGTCAGCAACATTAACTAAACTAACTAGCACCTACTAACCTACTACTAGTCTAACAATAAACCTAACATCCTACTCTTATCCCTAACGAATTGTAAGATTTCTCTTCTCTTCTTCAATGACTGGTACTGTATCGCTATAACGAAGTTCAACCTGCTCTGGTTAAATCAAATGTCTTATAATTGCCTTCAACCCGATGACGGCTTTACTGCAATGCTTCATCTTCTCACTTTCAACATAATCAAGATGTATCAATTCTCATATTGAAATTAATTAATATTGATACCAGCCTCACATTGATAATAATATCATCCAAATTTAGTGCCATTCAATGGGTGCTTAGCTGTTGTCCAATTGTTATCGAAATTGTGTTTTGGCCCTCAGGTTGGACAATACAAAAATCACTAACATGTGCCCGCACTACCTGCAACACAGTAACCTGTGATCACTTGACCAACTCACTTTGATATCTATTGAATCTATGCTGAGAATATGCTGGTACTGTAATGACAATAAGTGGAAAATTTATTGCAAGCTGTACATTGTACTCCATAATTATGGAATACATCGGGTACAATTTTTCAAAACCCTAACTGTTGACATAAAACTTAACTCAGCAGAAATAAAAGCATGTGTCACCAACTAACACCCACCCCACAAATAGCCACCTCACTCACTACAAATATTACACTTTCTATATATATTACAACTACTATACCTGCAAATACATTAATATAAAGAACAGAATACACATTATTACCAACTCCCACTAAGTGGCAACTAACTCACTAGGCACCATTATGGAGACAACGCCAGGCACTCAAGCCACCATACAATATAGGTAAACATACCATACTTAGGCACTGCCGTGACTCTTAATACACACCCCATTCTATACAGGGTGTGGCAAGACTGCACTCTGGACCTAGGCTTGACCACTAGTGTCCTCCATCACCTCTCTTCAATTACATTTTGTCAGATACCTTTAGATGGTATCTAGATTCTTATCACAAATATTTAATCAATCACTATACTATCATTTTTTTCTCCATCTTCTTTTTATCTTTCATATCTTTCTTCCTATCCTGTACTGTGCTACTCTACAATCTACTTTCCCTCCTCCCTACCCCAACCCCTTCCTCTCTCACCCATCCAGTTTCCCCCACCCATGTTGTCCCTTCAAACACACCCACTCACCTCCTCTCCTACCCCCACCTCACAGGCAAACAATAACTGGCATTTAGCTGGTTACATCAATAAGAAGACTCACCTCCCCAAAAAATGTAGGACATAAAAATTCTCTTTCTTAATTTCAAAGGTCTGAATGACCCAACCAAATGACAGAAAATCCTAGACTATACATACAAACTTAAGGTGGGGTCCCATTCTCCTTCAAGAAACCAAGATGGCCATGAAAGAGGCAATCCTCCTAAAAAAAGCATGGATGAGTGACTTATCATGCGCCCAAGCATGAACAAAAAAATTGTATGATCACCCTTATCTTGAAAGCCTCTGGCCTCACTATCCTGTCCTCAGAAGCAGACACCGATGGCAGATGATTCTTACTAAATTACAGAGGGACAACACTGAAATTATAGTCATGAACATCTATGCCCCCAATAACGATATCCCTACCTTTTGGAATAAAAAAAAAACTCTCAACTTTACCTCCCAAAAGTAGAATGATTCTTAGAGGAGATTTAAATGTACCCTGGGGCACCACTCTTTGCCTGAATTCTGCATGTCAATTTAAACTCAACAAATTCCATAAACAAATGCTAAACATGTGCAATTATTTTAAACTTGAAGACATATGGAGACTATTCAATCCCACAGGGAAAGAATACTCATTTTTCTCCCATCCGCACAATACATTCTCTTGCATCGATTATATCTTAATTGAAGAAATTCATGTCCCAGCCACCTCTTCCCTAACCATTGAACGAATCCTAGTCTCAGACCATGCCTGCATTTAATTACTCTACTCTAACTCTACGATATCACTTGCAATACATCAGGAACAAAATCATGGAACATGAATGACCTCCTCACAGAGGAACCCTCCTTCAAGGAACTAATCAAAAAAAGGATTGATGAATACATAGAACTCAATAGGTCTTCTGGTCCAAATGCACAAATTATTTTGGATGCCCTGAAATGCACTATCCACGGGCACATGATTAAGTTTATGTCAACGAGAAACAAACTAGACAACAAAACCTTAGACCACCTAGAACTAAAAGTAAAAAGCATTAAAGAAAGATCTCAAATGCACCGAACACAAAACTCTATAAACTCAAGTATGAATACAACAAGATTTTGAGTAACAAAGCCCACCTAGTAGTTCAAAACTACATAGGCATCAACTTCTGTTAATGTAATAAAGCTGACAAAATACTTGTGTCTTATTTAAAATAGACCCGTCAGAAGACAAGAATGACCTCTATAACCAATGAACATGGCGTCACATCAACAAACAAGAAGGACATCCTAAATACCTTCGAAAAGTATTACCATATCTTCTACTCCATAAGTAATAACACATCTTATGACAAATGCTTAAACTAATTCAACAAAACTAATGTAACTAACACAGGTGAATCAACAAAAGAATCACTAGAACAACCTATTTCTTGCAAAGCAATCATAAATGTAATCAAAACAGTGAAAGCTCGAAAGGCTCCAGGTCCAGATGACTTTCTGGCATCATTCTATCAAACTTGAGATACCTCTCTAATCACTCCCTTTTTTTTTTTTTTTTTTAAATATTTTTATTGATTTTATATTTCAAAATATAATACAAATTATTCAATTTGCAACCACAGGATAAACCAATAAAATAACTAATATCTAGGTCATTTAACAATCACACACCCCCCCAATATGCACTTCACGGAACACTTCAAGTTTTACAGTATCATTTCTGGCTGCACCCTCCATGGGTTTATCCTTTATTGTTTATTTTATATAGGCATTCGCTCGTGACCAGTGTGGGCCTTGTTTTGCATGTATGAGTTCCCTGGCTGCCTGAGGGGGGCACCATCTGGATTAGTGTATGCAGATGGCTACCCTGGTTTTCTGCTCCTCACGTGTCGCTGGGACTGTGGTGACGAAAATTTGATGAACAATTAGTACTAGAGAGATGGGAGGAAATTATGTGGGTGCGCTATGATACCTGGGTGCCGTATGAATTTGTTTCCGTAATGGGGGATGCAGGGGAATTTATGACGTGATTATCGCAATTGTATGTGCCCCAATTCAAGGAGGCTTCTCATCGTTTTTAGCCTCCAATTTTGTTACCAAATCCTCCCAAGTGGAGCATCCTGTGTGTTGTCACCCTTCGCGCACCATTCTTTTTAGTACCTGGTATTCAGTGCGAGTCCAGCGTATTATTAGAGAGTACCAGGATTTCAGATCGGGTGCCTTAGGGGCTTTCCAATGCATTGCTATTAATCTTTTGTACATTAAAAAGGCCAAGTCTATAAATTTGTGCAGGTGTCTCTGTTTTTTTGGTCTCTTCCTCAGTCCCAGCAGGCAGGACCCAGGGTCTGCTAACAGTGCAAGTCCCGTTAGCCCAGATACCTCCCCTACCACCTCCGCCCAGGCCGTTTGTATATTAGGGCAATCCCATACCATGTGGTAGAAGGGTGCTGACGGTATTCTGCATCTGGGGCATGTTGGTACTGAATCAGGGAACATGCGCTTTATTCTTGCTGGGGAAAGATATGTTTGATGCGTGTAATTGAATTGGGTATATCTAAATCTGGGATTCCTTGACACGCCTCTGATGTGAGACAAGGCCTTGGGCCAGTCTTCCAATGGGATCGGAGTGGGGAGAACTGCATTCCATCTACTCCATGCTTTCCCTGCCTGTGCTTCAGGAGTCTTGTTGAGGATTCTATACAGATAGGATATTATTTTTGTTTGATCACTGTATTGTAGAAGCTGGTGGAGCACTGGGGAGGTCTCTGGTTCCGAAGTGCCTATTCCCCATATTCTTCTGATTTCATGACATACGGTATGATATGTCAGGAACTGACCCGAATTTATCTCTGTGAGGGCCTGGAGAGCCTCGAACGTCATTAATTTGCCGTCTTCAAAGCAATCCCCTACTGTCTGTATTCCTGCTTCATTCCACAGCTTTACGGCTCGCATTCCAGCTGCAGTCCCCGCCAATAGATAATTTAGCAGTATGTGTGAGGAGTAAGGAAGCTTATCCGTTCCTCTTTGCACATATTCAACCCAGCACGCATGCGCGGCTGCAAGCAAAGGGTTAACCAGTACCACTTTGGGGGGCTTTGACGTCAGCCAATTTAAAAGGGGGGTCCCGTTCCGCCGAGGCTCTAGGCTCATGGGTTCTGCTTGCTCTGGTCTGTGGATCCAATATTGGACCCACTGAAGTTGTGCGGCAGCATAGTATCTTTCAAAATTCGGAGTTCCCAGGCCACCGTTATCCAACGGGCATTGCAATGTGGATAGCGCCACTCGCGCTCTACCACCTCCCCAAATGAGCTGCAGTAATGCTGTGTTTAAATTGCTGAAGAAACTTTTGGGAATGGTTATCGGCAGGGCCGCAAAATAATATAGGAGCCTAGGTAGAATCAACATGTTAGCAATCGCCACCTTACCGGGTGGCGAGAGCGGAAGCTTGTTCCAAAATTGTAGGGAGCCTTTTATGGAAGTTAGCGCCTTCCCCAGGTTCCCGTCTCTTAAGTCTTCTGTGGCATGATATATGTTTATCCCAAGATATTTAAATGTTGTCGGGCACCACTTTAGGTGCCCTACCTCTGGGGGGTCTTGGTTGTTGGGGGCCCTTTTTGCCAGGGGGAACACACAGGACTTCTCCCAGTTTACCACAAGGCCAGACAGGCCTCCAAATTCAGCCAATAAAGACATTACAGGTGGGATAGCTGCACAACCGTTCCTGATATATATCAAAGCATCATCTGCATATAATGAAATCGTGTGATGTAACCCATTCCTAATAACTCCCCATTCGTGCTCCATAAGGCGTACTTTTGCCGCTAACGGCTCCATTGCTATGGCAAACAATAGCGGGGATAAGGGACATCCCTGCCGTGTCCCCCTGGAAATCGGGAAGCTATCAGAAATCACCCCGCCTGACTTCACCCTCGCGCTTGGATTAGAATATAATGTACGGACCCAACGAATGTAATTAGGGCCTATTCCCATACGGGCCATCGTAGCCATCAGGAAGTCCCATTCCAGCGTATCAAAGGCCTTTTCTATGTCTAGTGAGAGCACCATTTCCTCCTGTGCAGTCTTGGGGGTGTCTCCTATTATACTCAGCAATCTGCGAATATTTAGGAAGGTGTTACATGATCTGCATGAATCAATAATTGCATGAGGGGGGCTAACCTATTAGCCAATATTTTGCCTAATATTTTGCAGTCTGTGTTTAACAGCGATAGTGGTCTATAAGATTTAACATCTGTGTGGTCTCGACCCTGTTTAGGGAGTACCACTATCATAGCTTCCCTTTGAGATATAGGTAAGCTTTCTTTAGTCCACGCCTCCTGGAACACTCCTAGCAGATGGGATTTTAGGCTGGGTAAATAGGCTTTATAGTACTCCGAGGGGAGGCCGTCTGCCCCCGGGGCTTTGTTCCTAGGCAGCTGTGCAAGTGCTAGTTCTATCTCTTCTGTTGTTATGGGGGTTTCAATTCCATCTCTATCTGTTTGTGGTAGTTGGGGTAGGAAGGAGTCCGCCAGGAAAGCCTCAAGTTGTGTAGCTGTGCACGAGGTACATTTAGTGTATAAGTTTGAATAGTAGTTCCTAAACGTCTCGTTTATTTCTACTTGTGTAGTAGCCATCTCATGCGCGCCCACCCGGATGGCACCTATCGGAGCTTGCTGTCTTTCCTCGCGGAGTAGCCACGCTAACATTCTACTTGATCTGTCTCCTTCCATTTGCAACCTGGTTAAGTAATAGTTGTAGTCGTGGCATCGGAGCCTGCTATCTGCCTCATTATATTTTGAGCGCTTTTCTTTGAGGACAGTGCTAGCGATTTCCCCCGTGCTACCGCTTTTTCCGCAATCCTTAGCTCCTTCTCTAGTTTACTAATTTCCACCTGTAAAGAACGTCTCACTCCCCACGTAGTGGACATGCATACTCCGCGTGCTACTACCTTGTGGGCATCCCATTCTATCGCCCGGGTTGTTGCAGACATAGCGTTTGTTTCCCAATATTGGCCTATTGATTTCCCCAATGTTGCGGCGAATGCTTGATCTTGTAGAGCCTCCGCCTGGAATCTCCAAGTGGGAATTGCCTGACGTGCCCTGCCCCAGTTCAGTGTTACTCTCAGAGGCGCATGGTCCGAGACTGTCTTTGCCAAGTATTCAGATTCAGTGATCAGCGCCCCTATTTCGCGGGTGCCCCATACTATGTCTATTCTTGTGTGGGTGTTATGTGGGACCGAGTAAAATGAATATTCTTTTTGTTCCGGATGGCCTAATCGCCATACATCATAAAGACCCATAACATTTGCCCATTCTTGCAGAGGACTTACGGGCTTCCTACTAGTTGGTGTGCTCGAGTGGGCACTGGTTCTGTCCAATGCTGCTGATGGGGTACTGTTAAAATCACCGCCCCAGATGGCTAGGGGCATGGGGTGGGACAGCAACGTTGGGGTGAGAGTGGTAAGAAAGCCCGAGATGCCACTGTTGGGGGCGTATACCCCGATCACAGCCATTTGTCTGCCGTCTAGTCTGCCCTCTACTACTACGTACCTCCCTCCCTGGTCTATCTTGTGTGCTGACATGAGAAATGGAACTCCCGCCGCTATCCAGATCAACACCCCTCTCACAAAAGCCAAGTACGTTGTGCCTATCAACTGGCCTCCCCACTTCGTGCGTAGGGCGCGTAGGTCCCCCTCTAGCATATGTGTCTCTTGCAGAATAGCGATATGCACTCCTAGTCTTTTAAGTCGAGCGTGCACTCTAGCCCGTTTGCTCAGCATCCCAAGGCCCCTGATATTCCATGTTAATATAATATACTGGTTTGTCGTATTATTTCGGGAAGACATCATATGGGGTACTGGGGATGTGTTGCTGTGTTGTGGATCTGGGCTTTGGTGTTGGCCCATCTGGTCTCTGCCTTTCTGTTGCTGATATTTAAATATAGCGGGTGCAGGTCTATGTTTTGTGCATTGAGTAATTCCGATTCTTGCATTGCTGCTAAACTGTTAGTCCCCACCCCCCTAATTAAACCCCCTATACTACTTACAACTACAGTGAAACTACAAAACTTAAAAGTGTGTGAAATAACTCTTATCCGGTTGGATTTGCATAGTGGGATTCTCATATCGTGCAGATGTGGCTCTTGTAAGGGGCTCACATCGTGCCGCAGACTTAGTCTGCCAATATCGACAGGCGCCCCCCCTTGGCATAAATCCGTTCCCTCTGGCCCCGCCCATCCGCCATGTACCACCTACTTATGCCCCCAATCACTTAGCTTAGTGTTTATATCAAAGATGCATATTGTTGAAGGCACTTTATCCCCACGTCTCGGCAGTGTCGCAGAGTCTCTGTAGATTTTCAAGTTTCAAGCATCGTCCCTGGTAGTCTCTCTGGGCCTGAACAAATAGTTTATAGATCGTCGGCAGTTCTTGGGGTGACCTTCGGCCCACCTAGTTCTCCTGTTACCGTGGATGCAGAGCTGGCTGTGTCTGAGTCCGATCCCAGCTCCTCTAGACCACTGGCAATTGTATTGCGGCTTTGCATGTGTAACGGCGTCTCTTTTAGCACTTTTGCTCTTTCCTCTGCTGCTTGCCAGACATTGGGCTGACCTCTGGTGCGCCGTTTGGATCTCTTTCTTGCAGCAGGTTTTTGCCATTTCTCGTCCCCCTCTTCGTCCTCCCGGGGGTGTGCAAGGCCCTTGGCGTGGAGCCATGTCCAGGCATCCTCGGGGTTGGTGAATATATGGGTACGGTCCTCCATCACTACCCTTAGCTTGGCTGGGAAGAGCAGGGCATATTTTATATTCTGTTCTCGTAAGCGTTGCTTGATTTTAACAAAAGAATTGCGTTGGTTCTACACCTCTTGCGTAAAGTCTGGGTAAGCGTTGATATTCGAGTCTTCATACTTGAACGGGCCCTTATTGCGAAATTGTTGCAATATTGCGTCTCGGTCTCTATAGTTCAAGAACCTGGCAATCAATGGCCTGGGGGACTGGCAGGGGGCCGGAGGTCTGCCTGGGATTCTGTAAGCCCTTTCAACTGAGAAAAACTTGGATGGAGCCCCATTTAGCACCTCCTTGATTAGCCACTGCTCTAGGGAGATTTCCGATTCCGGTTGACGCATACTTTCTGGAAATCCCAGGAATCTCTTGTTATTTCGGCGCGCCCTACTCTCCATTTCCTCCGATCTTCTCCAAAGTATCTTCAGCTCCTCGTCCATGCGTTGAATCTGTTTTTGGTTCCCTTGCGCTATTGGAGTTAGATCAGCTATTTCAGCTTCAGTTGTTTTCACTTTTTCAGCTAGGCTTCGATGATCCACTCGTAAAAGATTCAAGTCTTGCGCGACTGCATCAATTCTGCCTTCCAAGGATGACTTAGTGTCGAATATTGCCTGCAATACTTTCTCGAACTGAGCAGCATGTGCTAGAAGTGTGCTTTCCAGTGACTGTAGGGATGGGCCAGATTGTTGGTCAGTAGGCGTTATCACTTGGGTAGTTCGGTCTGGGTTCTTGGTTGACTTGGCTCTGCCGGCCATTTTGGCTGTTTTGAGATTACCTCCCAATCTGCAGAGATTACGCACTTTTAATCTTCCTGATTCGATGTTATAAACTTTAACTGAGTTGCCTGGGCATGGAGCGCACATCCGGTGTTGAGGGCGTGAGATTTAGGCGGCAAAGCAAGGGGACATTTAGGGGGTCATTCTGACCTCGGCGGTAAAAGGCCCTTACCGCCGGTCAGAAGACCGCCATAACACCGCCACGGCCACGGTTAACCGCCACGGTCATTCTGACCCACAACGGCCAAACCTCCAAAATTCCGTCCTCCACTGCAGGCCGCCACATCAGCGGGCATCGATAAACTGGAGATGACCAAACCTCCACCGTCACGCCAACAGAAATACGCCCATGCCATTACGACCCACGAATCCACGCGGCGGTCATTCAACCGCGGTATTCCATTGGCGGTACACACCGCCACGGTCAGAATACACACACATCACCAAAACCCAGCCTCATTGGACAATTTGAAATACACACACCTGATACACATACACACACCACTCCCACACAATCAACCAACTATAAAACACACACCCACATCACCCACAAACCCCTGCGACCAGAATTACTGAGAGAAGGAGAGAGAGACACAGCAGACAATTCAAAGCAAGACACACTGAGGCACACTACACCATCACACACACCACATAGTAGCACAAAGCACCACTCACCAACATACTTATCATCACATACACCACCCCACACCACACCCACACCACCCCATGGCACCCCAAAGGCACCCACGCTTTTCTGACCAAGAACTCTGGGTCATGGTGGAGGAAATCCTAAGAGTGGAACCCCAGCTCTTCGGCTCGCAGGTGCAGCACACCAGTATAGCTAGGAAGGCGGAGCTATGGCAGCGGATCGTGGACAGGGTCAACGCGGTGGGACAGCATCCCAGGAATAGGGAGGACATACGCAAAAGATGGAACGACCTACGGGGGAAGGTCCGATCGATGGTCTCCCGGCACAACATCGCGGTCCAGAAGACTGGCGGCGGACCCCCACCCACCCCTCCCGAATTCACATCGTGGGAGCAAGACGTCTTGAACATCCTGCATCCGCAGGGCCTTGCAGGAGTATCCGGAGGAATGGACTCTGGTAAGTCCAATCTCAACTACTATATCCCCCCCCACCCCACCAGCATGCCAACCCACACCCCCACCCTCACCCCCAACCCCCCAGCACACATCCTCCCTGACAATGTCTCACCAGCACAACCCACCCATCCCAACACCAACTCCTGCATGCCAACACAAATCATGGGCACCCATCACCTAAGCATGACCACTGCACTAACCCCCCCCCCCCTAACTACCCTCACAACACCTCCCTCAAGGGAATGCCTGCACTGGGGGACAAGGGCACCCATAACACGCATGCTATTGCACACACAGAAACAATAACCAAACTCTCTTACCCCATACATCCCACCCCCGGAACAGGCCCACACTGAGGATAGCAGCTCTGTCGACAGTGAACCTGATGACCAGCCCGGACCATCGGGGACCTCTGGGCAGTCGCTTCCCCTCAGGCAGCCACAGGTCACACCAGACCCGACCCCCTCTGCCAACACCAGCACAGCTCCCACCCAGCGGGCCCATGCCTCTATCTCTAGGACAGCTCAATCAGCGGTGTGTCCGCCACTACAGGGCACCCAGGCTAACCCAACACCCCAACAACAACAGGGACCTGGGGGCAGTGGTAGCGGGCACACCGGCCAGGGGACAGAGGCCGGGGGAAACCGGGCAGCTCGGAGGGCTGCTGTGCGACAGGGGGGGGAGGAGAGGCCCAGGGAACCCACTCTCCAAGAGGCCCTCACCACCATCATGGGGGCATACCACCACTCCCAAGAAACGATGGCGACGGTACTGGCCAGGTTCACTGAGATCCAGGCACAGCAGGAAGAACGCTACATGGGGTTCAGGGAGGAGCTGAGAATCATCGGGACCGCAATGGGGACCATCGTCCTGGCCCTCCACAGGATAGAGGACGCGTTGCAGGACCATGGTGCACCACACAGGGCCCCTGTCACTAGGCCGGACCAGGAACAGCCTACCACCTCCGCCGGCGCTAGTGGACAGGAGGTCCCAACACCTCGACAGCCCCCCAGAACCCCACCTCCTGCTGAAGAACAACCACCCCGTAAGAGGAGCCTGAGACCAAAAAAAAAGACAGAGTAGGATGTCAAGACCCCCGCCAGCAGGACATACCCCCTCAAGTCTTCCCACTGTCCCACATTGCCACCCTGTCCAACCATGAACTGCCTATGCTCCATCCTTCCACAGGCAAAAGAACAATGCACCTGTGAGACTGAGAACTGGACTCTGCCATGGATATTCCTCCACCCCCACCCATCACCCTTAGAGTCACATGTACCGATATCTAGCACTGTAAATAAATCACATTTTGCACACAAATCTGTTTTGAGTCATGCTGTATTATTAACAAATGTATTACATATTACTGTTCAATTTCTGTTCTGTCAATTAGTCATGACAACATACCAATGTCAATACGCTGTATTTCATGGGCGAACCAAGCAGAAGTCAGGTACTGAGTCAGACAGCACTGAGAAGGGAAGGGAAAGGCAAAAATCAATGAAAAACATCTGTGGGGAACTACAGAATGTACAGAGGCAGGAGGCTATAAGCAATTGTGAAATGGCGTGGGTGATTCTTACCTGGGTGTTACTGGAAATACTGTTGTATCACTCTGTCCCTATTGTCTGTGTCGTCCTCAGAGTCTTCCTCCTCTTCACTCTCCACAGGCTCCACGGCTTCTACAACACCACCATCTGGACCATCCTCCTGCAGGAAAGGCACCTGGCGTCGCAAAGCCAGGTTGTGGAGCATACAGCACGCCACGATGATATGGCACACCTTCTTTGGTGAGTACATTAGGGATCTACCTGTCATATGCAGGCACCTAAATCTGGCCTTCAGGAGCCCAAAGGTTCGCTCAATCACCCTCCTAGTACGCCCATGGGCCTCATTGTACCGTTCCTCTGCCCTGGTCCTGGGATTCCTCACTGGGGTCAATAGCCACGGCAGGTTGGGGTAACCAGAGTCACCTATTAGCCACACACGCTGTCTCTGTAGCTGTTCCATCACATAGGGAATGCTGCTATTTCGCATCACATACGCGTCATGCACTGACCCAGGGAACTTGGCATTCACATGGGAGATGTACTGGTCAGCCAAACAGACCACCTGGATATTCATTGAATGGTAATTCTTCCTGTTCCTGTACACCTGTTCATCGTCATTTGGGGGGACTAAAGCCACATGGGTTCCATCAATTGCACCAATGATGTTGGGGATGTGTCCAAGGGCATAGAAATCAGCTTTCACTGTAGGCAAATCACCCTCCTCTGGGAAAATGATGTAGCTCCGCATGAGTTTCATCAGGGCAGACAACACTCTGGATAAGATCTTGGAAAACATAGGCTGAGACATCCCAGATGACATGGCCACTGTTGTCTGGAATGAGCCAGTTGCAAAGAAATGGAGGACTGACAGAACCTGCACCAGAGGGGGAATTCCTGTGGGTTGGCGGATGGGGGACATCAGGGCTGGCTCCAGCTGGGCACACAGTTCATGGATGGAGGCACGGTCAAGTCGGTATCGTAGTATTATATGGTGTTCTTCCATTGTCGACAGGTCCACCAGCGGCCGGTACACGCGAGGATTCCTCCTTCTCATCGCTAGTCCCAGCGGACGGTGCCTAGGAAGGAGAATATGGAGTACAGAGTCAATCCACTCACAGGTACGTACAACACAGCTTGCACAGTACAGGTAAATGTATGGTTTGATATGTTTGTATGTGTGCCATTGCAAGGCCTAGGCCTGTGTGACGCATTAGAAATTAAGCCATGTGGGCCCTTGAAATGGCCGATGCCTGACCTGTGAAGTGGGACAATGGGATGTGAAGTCACTGCGCTGGCGGGGCGCACCGTGGCGGTAGGCGGTCGAAGACCGCTGTGCGAAGACGCATTGGTTAACATTGAAGCCTATGGGTTTCAGGAGCCAATGACGATGTGCGCCGGCGGTCGCGGGACGCACCGCCGCGGTACGCACCGCCGCGGGCGTGACCGCCATTTTCTATCAGCTCAATCATTCGAGACCTGATCATCCACAGGAGAGGACCTATACTGCAAGTGCTGCTGTGAACTCGGTCTGGAAGTGACAATGGCTGCTGCGACTGGGGAAAGGGCCCCCGCCTTCAGTTCAGAAGAGTTGGAGAAGCTCGTGGACGGGGTCCTCCCCCAGTATGCGCAACTGTACGGTCCTCCAGACCAACAGGTGAGTACACTCAGTGCACATTGAATGGGTTACGCCTGTGTGGAGGGGGGGGGATGTAAGTTGGTGGGGTGTGGAGGGAATGGGGAGTACAAGGCACGACAGATGAGAGAATGGGAACCATGACAAGGATGGGGAGGGGGGGGCATGTACTCCAAACATGCAGATATGTGACGGTTTCTCTTTCCCACCCTGTACATGTCAAACAGGTGAGCGCCCACCAGAAGATCGATATTTGGCGTGCCATCGCCGAGGAAGTCCGGAACTTGGGGGTCCACAACAGACGGGGCACCCACTGCCGCAAGAGGTGGGAGGACATCCGCCGCGGAACAAGGAAGACCGCAGAAACACTGCTGGGGATGGCCTCCCGACCTAGGAGGGGTGCCAGTCGCACCATGACCCCCCTGATGTCCCGGATCCTGGCGGTGGCCTACCCTAATTTGGATGGGCGCTTGAGGAGAGCACAGCAGACACAAGGGGGTGAGTATCCGCACATTCTCCCATCTGTATGCGCATTGGAGGCGTCTGGGGGGGGGAGGAGGGCTGTGGGTGACATTAGGCCCGGGCGCTCTCTGTAGTGTAGTCCGCTCCCTTAGGCATGGCCCTGTGCCCCCGCCCCCCACCTCTGTAGGGTGCCAAGTGCAGCTACCCATGCTCCAGCATCACCCATGTGCGCGTGTGTTGTCCCTAGACCTGTTTGCCTAGTCAGAGGTACTGAGTAGTGTACCTCAAGTTCGCGACTTAGTGCACGAGGCACCTGTGTCTGTCCTCTCCGCAAAGGGTATTGCTAAGGCATGCACTCAACTTTGTTTAATTTCTCCCCCCACCCTAAATCTTTGTCTTCTTGTGTTTTAGCATCATCCGGCGGAGGAGATTTGGCGTCGGAGCAGGAGGGAGCTGCAGGTCACCAGGCCCCGGTGGGCACTGACACAGACACCGAGGGCACCAGTGATCCGGAGGGCGAGGGGAGCACCACAACGGGGGCCGGTGGAGACACCAGCGACACGGACACGTCCTCGTTTGGGAGCTCCCTGGTGGGGGCGGCACCATCTGTGCCCCCCGCAACAACAGGTACAGCCGCCACCCAGCGCACCAGCACCGCCCTCCCAGCAGCCCCTCAGTCTTCGCTCCGTGGCCGCTCGGCCAGGAAGGCGCGCGTCTCCTTCGCCCCAGGCACCTCAGCCCCTGCCTCTGTTACCCCTGCTGCCCTCAGTGCGGAGCTCATTGACCTGGTGAGGACGCTCATTGTTGGGCAGACTACCCTTCTGAATGCCATCCAGGGGGTGGAAAGGGAGGTGCATCGGAGCAATGCCTACCTGGAGGGCATTCATTCGGGTCAGGCTGCCCATCAACGAACGTTCACTGCTCTGGCCTCAGCACTGACGGCAGCCATTGTCCCTGTCTCCAGTCTCCCTCTTCTATCTGCCTCCACCCTATCTCTGTCTCCTGTACCTCAACCTATCCCATCCACACCATCAGACCAGCCTGCACACACCTCAACACCCAAGGCCAGCTCATCCAAACATAAGCACCACAGAAAACACAAGCATTCACCCAAGCAACACACAGATGCAGACATATCAACAGTCACTACCACCTCTGTGTCCCCGTCCTCCTCGTCTCCCTCCTCCCTCCCTGTGACGTCTACACTCACACCTGCATGCACCCCAACATCAGCCAGTTCTTCCACCACCAGCAAACCCTCCACTACAGTCCGCACACCTGCAGTCACCACCCCCACTGGCATTTACACGTCCCCTGTGTCCTCTCCCACTGTGTCTGTCACCCCCTCTTCCAAGACACATAAACGCAGGCAGACACCCAAACAACAGCCAACCACCTCACCACAGCCTACGTCCCAGTCACCTGCACCCAAGGACAGCACACCTGGCTCTCATACAACCACATCCTCTTCCTCCACTTCTCTCACCACTACTCCTACCCCTTACCTTGGTCCCAAGAAAAATTACCTCTCCAGTTTTGACCTCTTTCCCTCCCCCGACCCACCCCCTCCAACTGGGAAAAGTCCCAAGGGCACCTAAGCCACCACCAGCCCAACTACTACAGTGCAAGTGGTGCAAGGCATGTGGAGTCCTCCCTTTGGCGGCAGTAACACTTCGGTGAGCAGCAAGGGGACAGCCAGCCCCCCCCCAGGCAAGAGGACTCGGAAATTGAAGGGCCGCCGTGAGCGGACAGAGACGGCTGCCCCCAAGGAGGTGACTCCGGCCACTTCACCGGCCACAGCAGCCAGGGGAGGCAAGGGCCCGAGAGCCCCATCTAAGGAGCGGAAGGACAGCAGGGCGGAGAGGCCAACCACCAGGTGCGCGGAGCAGGAGGGCCCCACAAGCCCCATCCCGGCTGCAATGGACAACACCAAAGGGCCCAGGACTCACTCCCCGAAGGGGCCTGACACAGCACGGTCGGAGGGCGACTGAGCAGGGTGTCCAGGCCAGGTATGACTCCCTTGACATACTGCAAGAGCACCGCTGAAGAGGGCCCCGCCGTGCAGAAGAGCACCGCTGAAGAGGGCCCCGCCGTGCAGAAGAGCACCGCTGAAGAGGGCCCCGCCGTGAAGACAGGTACCGCTGAAGAGGGCCCCGCCGTGAAGACAGGTACCGCTGAAGAGGGCCCCGCCGTGCAGAAGAGCACCGCTGAAGAGGGCCCCGCCGTGAAGACAGGTACCGCTGAAGAGGGCCCCACCGTGAAGACAGGTACAGCTGAAGAGGGCCCCGCCGTGCAGAAGAGCACCACTGAAGAGGGCCCCGCCGTGAAGACAGGTACCGCTGAAGAGGGCCCTGCCGTGAAGACAGGTACCGCTGAAGAGGGCCCCGCCGTGCAGAAGAGCACCGCTGAAGAGGGCCCCGCCGTGAAGACAGGTACCGCTGAAGAGGGCCCCGCCATCTCAAGCACCGCTCCGCTGGGCCCTTCCTGTCAAGCACCGCTCCGCTGGGCCCCGCCGTCTCAAGCACCGCTCCGCTGGGCCCTTCCTGTCAAGCACCGCTCCGCTGGGCCCCGCCGTCTCATGCACCGCTCCGCTGGGCCCCGCCGTCTCAAGCACCGCTCCGCTGGGCCCTTCCTGTCAAGCACCGCTCTGCTGGGCCCTTCCTGTCAAGCACCGCTCCGCTGGGCTCCGCCGTCTCAAGCACCGCTCCGCTGGGCCCCGCCGTCTCAAGCACCGCTCCGCTGGGCCCTTCCTGTCAAGCACCGCTCCGCTGGGCCCCGCCGTCTCAAGCACCGCTCCGCTGGGCCCTTCCTGTCAAGCACCGCTCCGCTGGGCCCCGCCGGGCCCCGCCGGGCCCCGCCGTCTCAAGCACCGCTCCGCTGGGCCCTTCCTGTCAAGCACCGCTCCGCTGGGCCCCGCCGTCTCAAGCACCGCTCCGCTGGGTCCCGCCGTCTCAAGCACCGCTCCGCTGGGCCCTTCCTGTCAAGCACTGCTCCGCTGGGCCCAGCCGTCTCAAGCACCGCTCCGCTGGGCCCTTCCTGTCAAGCACCGCTCCGCTGGGCCCCGCTGTCTCAAGCACCGCTCCGCTGGGCCCTTCCTGTCAAGCACCGCTCCGCTGGGCCCCGCTGTCTCAAGCACCGCTCCGCTGGGCCCTTCCTGTCAAGCACCGCTCCGCTGGGCCCCGCCGTCTCAAGCACCGCTCCGCTGGGCCCCGCCGTCTCAAGCACCGCTCCGCTGGGCCCTTCCTGTCAAGCACCGCTCCGCTGGGCCCCGCCGTCTCAAGCACCGCTCCGCTGGGCCCTTCCTGTCAAGCACCGCTCCGCTGGGCCCCGCCGTCTCAAGCACCGCTCCGCTGGACATCGCCATGTCATGCACCGCTGCGCTGGGTCCCGCCGTCTCAGGCACTGTTTATGGTTCACTGTGCCCACCATGCCTCCTCCTTGACCAGTGGACTCTGTAATCCACCTGAGAGACTGTGGCTTTGCACTCCCCAGGATGGTACAGTGGGCAACCCACCCACTGTAGAGACATTGAGAGACTGTGGCTTTGCACTCCCCAGGATGGTCCAGTGGGCAACCCACCCACTGCAGAGACTTGAGAGACTGTGGCTTTGCACTCCCCAGGATGGTACAGTGGGCAACCCACCCACTGCAGAGACTTGAGAGACTGTGGCTTTGCACTCCCCAGGATGGTACAGTGGGCATGGTGGCTCCTCGTGGATCTGGCGTCGTGGACTCATGTGGCTGTGGTGGCCACCCCTTCCCTTCCCCCTGAGGTGCCTGTAGTTTTGACATCGGATGCCCCTGCAGTGTTCTCTCCAAAGGACTCAGGTCTCGTGTGTGGGCTTTGCCCTTGTTTCGCAGAACCTTGGCCCACGGACATGTTAGATTCGTAGGATGTGCAGGACTTGTTACTTCAGTGATACACTGATGTGCATATATTTTTGTTTTTTGTAAATATTTTTCACGGTTGCTCAATTATTTCCAGGTGCTTTTTTTGAACATGAAAATTTATTCAAAATTTGGTTGTGTCATTGTATTTTTTAAGGGTGTTTGTGTGGTGTCACTGTGACTTCCTGCTCTGCATTGGTGTGTACATATTGGGGGGGTGGGGGGGTCGCATATGTATATGTCCGTAACCTTTCTTCCTCCCCCCTCCTGTGTGTCGTAGGTGCAGTACTCACCGTTGACGTCTGCGCCGGAGTTCGTACTCGTGGTAGATGAGCAGGTAGACGAGAGCAGGTATGATGTTCAATTCGGGTTCCATGCTGTCCGGATTCCGCGTGGAGTGTCTCGAGGTGAGCGTTTTCCATTGGAAATGTCTGTTTCCGCCGTGTTTTTATCGGCGGTGCTCCCGCCCCGGAAAAGGTGGCGGATTGGTGTGCCGCCTGGCTGTTGGCGGTGACCGCCGCGCTGTTTGTTTGTTCCGCCGTGGCGGTCGGAGTGTTAATGCGGCGGGCTGTGTTGGCGGTTCCCGCCAGGGTCAGAATTGCCTTTTTTTGACCGCCGGACTGTTGGCGGGTTGGCCGCCGCTTTATCACCGACCGCCAGGGTTAGAATCACCCCCTTAGTCTTATTCTGACTTATTATGGCCTGGATATTCAATGACAAATGCTGCTGTCATTAATGGATTCAATGTTCCAGCTATGAGTTCTTGTGGGGCTGTCTTCTGGGCCCACCGGAATATGCGGAGGGTGTAAACGCTGGGGGAGTACCCTCGTTTCTTCTTGTGTGGCGGGAGGGCTTGGTGCCAGAGGCTCCCTCAGATAGAGGGGAAAAGTGCTGGGCAGCCGGGAGAGGCGTCGACACGCGTGAGAAATCGCGAGTCGGGTGCGATCGCAGGGCGCCGCAAATTAACTTTGTGCAGCTAAGGACAGTCGCGGCAGGGACCCATTGCAGGGGAGTCCAGGGCAGGCCACCCGCCCGCGGTCCAACCCAGCCGTCCACTCTGCGTTGGTTGAGTAGTCCGAGCTCCCAGGAGCACGCGATCCACATCCATCTTGCCCTTTTGCGTAAATGGAGAGGTGGGGTGGAGGGGGGGGTGCTTGTCGTTCCAAGGGTTTTCACCTCAGCTTAGTTTTGGTGTCCCCCCCCCCCTCGTAGGTGCCCTCCTCACCTCGGTTAAAAAAAAAAAAAATCTGCACGGGGACCGCCGCAGCCTGCTGGCCCGCCGCCGCTGCGCGTCTTCTTTGCTGGGCCTCTTCTTTGTCCCTCAGCAGCTTACACACGTGGCTGCTGCTGGGCCTCTTCTTTGTCCCTCAGCAGCTTACACACACGGCTGCTGCCGCGGCAAAATTCAAGATGGCGCCCCAGTTCCTCGAGCCGGCTTCACGCGTCCCGGGGCGCCCAGTGAAATCAACCGTGCGGTCCGCTTTTGGACACGTCTCTTCAGCCCTCCCGGCCACGAGCAGGCGTGTAAGCGGGAGGCGGCCGCGCCCGGCGAAAGCGCGACCGGGGCCGCAGCCGCAGCTCCTTCCGCTCTGCGCCACACCCGGTGCGGACTCGCGAGTCCCAGCCCCGCCTTTCCCGCGTACCGAGGGGCGCCCGCGACACAAGTTGGGTGCCCCGGTCTCCCCCGGTCAAGCCGCCGTCACGGCCGCCGCTACCAGGCCGCGGGGGGGCGCCTTCCAGGATGTTTCAAGGTAGCCGGGAACAGAGCGCTCGGATCAAGCGACCGTCCCGGCCGCCATCTTGGCTCCTCTCAGCCATCACTCCCTTAAAAGACTTATTCACACACTTCACTTCCACTGGCTCAGTTGAGGGCTCTGCCTCTGAGGCAACCATAATTGTTTTACCCAAAGAAGGGAAAGACCCATCCATTCCCAGGAACTACTGATCCATATCCCTCATACACACAGACTGCAAAATGTACGCAAAGATCCTTGCCCTCAGAATAGAGCCCATTTTCAAAAACATAATACATCCCTCTCAATCAGGATTTATTAAAGGAAGATTCAGCCCTGATAACATCAGACTTTTTAGCCATGCGATTGAAATAGGCAAACTCCTGCACCAACCAACCTGCGCAATACTATCAAATGCAGAGAAGACCTTTGATACGGTGTAGTGGGCCTTCCTGCAAGCCTCAATCACCTCCTTCAACTTTGGCCCTGCTCTCTCAAAAATGATCATTGCTCTATACAAAGAACGGAAAGCTAGAATAAACATCAATGGAAAATTGTTTAGTTCCTTCTACATCCAGCAAGGAACCGGACAAGAATTCCCTCTCCCCCTGCTATTTGTACTAATGCTAAAACTCCTACTTACATTGATCAGAGAAAATCCATTAATCACCGGGATCCCTTTCTCATCAGGCCCACAAAACCAAGCTGCCTATGCAGATGAAATTTTCCTTTTTACCACCCAGGCAGAAAGCCTTGCCGCACATCACATCCACCATCAACGACTACTCTAAGATGTCAGGATACTGTCTCAACAAAGGTAAGACAGAGGTTCTTCTTCTCAATGTGTACTGCAACAGCTCACAGATCAGCCCCTATGGACACCTATGGGGCCCAGATCAGATAAAATAGCTGGGTATATGGTTAACCCATAACCTTAAATACTCCATTGAGCTAAATGAGAAAAAGATGCTAGATGACATCAAAGATAGCTTAGACAAAAATGGTAATCCAGGTTCATTACTTTATAGGGTAGAATAGAATCTATCAAGATGATGATTACCCCCTCATTAAATCTTTCATCAGCATGTCACGTATAGACCTCTCAGACACCTTTTTTACTAAAATTGGCATGTTACTTACCAAATTCCTCTGCAAGTCTAAAAAAAAACAGAATTGCCCTAAAGAAACTGAGACTTCCTAAAAAATTTGGCAGCCTAGACTTACCAGACTGCCAGAGATACCAACATGCATTCCTAGCAAAACAGGGGAGCCACTGGCTCCTAACCACCACCAACGCCGCCACGGCTTACAATTGAAACAGCCCTTGCTAAACCTTTATTCCTCACTTCATTTCTAACCATCAAAAATTAAAACACACCACTCTATAAACATTTTATCCAGCATAGACACTATGAAAAATTTACAACAGACTACCGAACAAAATTATACACTCATATCTAGCCTCGCTATGGCGCAATGAAAACATTAAAACTAGAAGGGAGAATGATATATGTAGAGAAATGAGCAGAACAGATATTTTCCTGGTGAGATATATAGGCCCCCCTCAGAACCCATACCGTTCTCTCAAATTAAAGACAAACTTGACCTGAACGACCGAGGCTTTTATCATTTTCTTAAAATAACATCACTTATAGCCAAACATAAACCTCCAACACCACCCGATCTACCCAACACATTAGAAAAATGTACCTGAGGCGGTCACCTAGTTTCCAAATTGTAATCACTCCTATCCCCCACAAAAACCTCACTAAATAAACTAACACAAGACAAGTGGGAAACTCTACTATCAGACTCCAACAACACTCCAAAGGTGTCACCAGACTGGCCATCTACCTGGAGTAACCTCACTTCCAACATAATAACCTCATCACTAGCACAAAGAAGAAACTGGATTACCAATATGGCCGACTGGACTCCCGCCAAACTTTATAAACTGCGTTGCCAATCCTCCGACAAATGCTAGTGCTGTGAGAAGGAAACAGGAGACTTAAAACACATGCTAATGGAGTGCGCGTCCACCAAAAAGACTTCTACTTTAGCCTCTACTACGCTAGGCATCCTCCCTACTGACACTAAACAGGCATTAAAACAAAGACGACTGTCTCCTACGGGACATTATGGTCACTACTGGCCTTAAAATTATCCTCAATGAATGAAAAGACTCATCTAAACTATCCTCCCACATATGGTGGTGATAACGCGTCCCGTCTTAAATAATTAATTAGTCTAGGACTCGTTTTAGGCCAATGAATCTTTTGAGCCTGATTGGAGACACCTTAGGAGGAGACAATTAATCAACATGCCAATCGATAGATCAATAACTTCATCAATATTCACAATAACAAATCAATTCAATTCATCAATGGGAATCAGAACACACCATGACCTTTCAGTCATGAATAACCACACAGGATTTATAAGAGTTAAGATATTTATTCCCTATTGGTTACAATCTACTAGCAAGTTTATTAATCTCAAAACCATAAAACACATCAACAATGTCACAATATGGCAACTCGAATAAGATTTCATCAAAGCAAAATCCACATTCATTAGAACAAAGCACAACGTCAACATGGATTAATCTTATCAGAGTATCATTACCGCATTATTCAACAAAGCATAGATTCAGTCATTTGTCTATTTGCGTCAGTTTAGTGAACTCGTTAACTAACCTCAAATTAGCATTAGCATGTTGGGCTTCTTGCAAAACAATTTAGCAACACAAATTTCGAAAACATCTAACTAGGGTCTCTATCAAAAGAAGCAGTTGGTACCTAGAAAGGAAAGGCAAACAGACAATTACAATTTCATTATCACATAGTTACCCTCCATAATGGGTCAGCATGGAGAGTCAGTCTTTGTCCTCAGGACATCAGTTGATTCGCCATCAGCCAGGAAACTCAGCAAAGTTCAGCAAGATCGGGCAATAAGGAATACCTCCCTCATAAGGAGGAAAAGTATAGAATGGGCAGGCAAGGGTAAGGATTGTTTGAAGAATTAAACAGCAAAGTATTTAAGCAGAGTAAGAAAGTGGCTGGGTGATAACAAAAGGCACGTAATGGCCCAGGAATGGCATAATGGCTAGTAATGGCTCCCCTTAATGGCTGATTTCCCCTCGTGTCCAACAATTATATCGATCTTGTTGTACAGTCCCCTAATTTCCAATTGGGCAAGTTTTGGTGCACCACTATCTCCATCCAATGGTTTACTTGTCACCTCATTAAGATTGTCACCCCATAACAGTTCTCACATAGTTTATTGGCTTCTGTAATTAACGTCTCCAATGGGTAGAATGTCAGGTACAATTTCATTTTCTCGCGGTCCTCTCGCAGTCCCCGTCAGTAGTTTCATTGTCTATACCAGTTCAGGCGACCTTGTACCTGTTGCAAGTTTACACTGTTGCATTCGGCAAGAATGTCCCCTTGAGCAAGTCGAGTCTCATGAGAAAGAATTTTCTACGGTTACACACATCTTCTAGCTTCTGGAAAAGTACAACTACACGTCCTTCAGCAAGTCAGCACATTGCACGTTAGAAAAACACATTGAATATGGAACCGGGCAGCTAGGCCCCAACTCATGCTAACTAAGGCCTAGTGGTTACTTTAGTAAAACCTTAACATGTAACTCTTAATGCTAATACAAAATCATTCATTAGTACATTAATATTTCATTACTAGTCAGTTTCCTTCATCATCGTATACGTTGGTGGCCACTCCCCGTGGGCACATTTCACACACACGTTTAGTAAAAGCACATTAATACATTTTCTATGCGGCATCATTATGCATTGGTTCGCAAACATTTCTTGTTAATTTTGATTATAAAAACTACACTCCAACAATCCCTCCTCTGATGACACTTGTCATCACACAAATCCTTTCCCTTCACAACATTTCACTTTCTTAGTTCGTTCATTTCAATTTCTTCCCCCATTTTTGACTTTTCGTATTTTGCTTTGAATATTTTCTCCCTTTTCTTTTCTTCTCTCCTCATATTGTGTTTTGCCAAATTTTCTCTAATTCTTTTACTAATTTTACATGATAACCATAATCCGAATAAACAAGCTAAAACAATCAATATTCCCTCTATTATTTTTGCAAATATCCCGTGCCAAATATTACTAAACCAACTTCCCACTTTAGCAAGTCCCTTTCCAACCTTTTCCCAAACTCCAGGTTCTTTCAGCTCCTTCAAATCTGTACTATCTCTTGTTAGGTTAGCAAGCATACTTCTAATCTCATTACTATTATCTGGAATATAAGCACAACAGTGGCGCTCATTAAGCATCTTAGAGACTCCGCCACTTTTCGCTAAAATAATGTCTAAAGCAAGCCTATTTTGAAGAGTCATAGCCCTCTCTGCAGGAAGTTCAGTATCCATCAGGAGTATAGCCCCTGTGAAGTTTGTCAGCATGTTATCCACAATAGTAGACAACTTTCGAATCTTTATGGAGTTTAAGATAACTCCCACTGAAGGAATTATTGCTCCAAATATATCACCCAGGACAGCAGCAGCTGTCTCTCTTTTCTGTCTAGTATGATGTAATTCAGACACTTTAGGAAACTTCCTTAAGTCATCAAATTGGTAAATCTTTGGAAAAACTATTCCCAAATAACATGTCCCATCCCATTCCTTTGGAAGACGGTAATAAGCATTAAGTCCACATATGTAATAGGTCCCTGGGATCGCTGGATCCTGTCCATTTAACATGACCGCCCACTTACTCTGAAACAAAAACACATGTCTGCACTCACTCGTTCCCACAAATAAAGTGTCATGGTAAGATTTTGGCCTATATATACAAAGCTTTCCTACGTGTAATGCATCTAAAGCTAATTTGCCTTGTGTCTTTATTGCACTATGAGCATAATCACTTGCAAACGTTTGTTTCTCTAATCCCTTTTCTAGCTTTTCTTTTAACGCTTTTCTTCCATCATCAGTGTGATCTAAAAAGCTCTTCTCTACAGGCGTTAGTAAGCAGGTTAGATTATTGTGATGCGCACAAGCTGTACCAAATGTCAGTGTGGGCTCAAAGAAACCCCTAACTATTTTTATACTATGATCTCTAGCTACCTTACTCAAATATTCATTTATAGGCACAAAAGAAAACACTACATCTAGATTAGAATAGAAGTACTGAATACATTCTTGATCATAAAACCTTGTTAATAACAAACTACAACTTATCCTGTATGTTAACGGCAAACTATGATAGGTAACCCCTTCTTGTACTGAGGAAGGAATTTTTGTGCACACATAACAATTCTTCACATCCATTGTTTCAACATAATCATTCAACAAGCGATACAGAACATTAGTAGATAGTTCCCCTTTTGTGTTAGTTTCCTCATGCAGATATTTCGTATCCTGCTCAAATCTCTCCCATGGTGTAAGTGTAGCAGTCTCAGGAATTGTAGCATTGTTAGTCGCACTCTTATCCACTAATGGCATTCCCACAATCACAGCTATGGATACTATCGTACACACAACACCCAAAATAATACCCAATCATCTACAAATCTTACTCCTCTTACTATTATCTCTAGTGTTAACCATGATCTGTAAAGAATCAGAAAGCAGAACAATATAAAGGCAAACAATCAACTGAGGAAGGTCTAAAGCTCTTTTTTTTTTCAAGCAAAGTCTTTCTTTAGCAAGTACTTACAGCGTTTCACTCACTCCCAGGATCATTGTCAAATCAGGTTAGCAGCGTGTCAAAATCAGTTTTTCAAAAGTCAATTCAGGTTAACAGTGTCACATCCGGTAATTTATCAGTCTCTTTTCTCAGGTCTCCCTTGATTCAATTTCAGCTTAACACAGTCTCTTTTATTTGTGACCAACTTCAAGCGCCATAATATTGACCTGGAACTTCTCGACCAAAACAGAATGCCAAGAACTCTTGTTGCCACTCGGCTGTTGTTGCCTAAGCCCATTGAGGACCTGCGTACCTTCTGTTTGCAATTCTCTTTCTTTTCAGTTTGCGATCACCCTGCAACTCTCCTTCACTCAGGTCTTCTTTCCTTGTGGTATCAACTTCTTCCTCTATTGTTTCATGTATAACCACTTTCTCCTTTGCAGCTTGTGACTCTGGCCACTTATCTCCCTCAAGTGTCCTTTTACTGTTCAGCTTTTCAGGTTGCTGGTCAATGCCCTCCTCTTGTGCTATGGTGTTTTCTCTTGATGGATCTGCAAGCGGCTCAGGAGGAGTCTGAACACTTTGACTTCCTTCTGTTTCACCTCATTCGCGTTCCGGGCCTGTCAGGGGTTCAATTTCAAACCTGTATCCGTCTGCTTCTGGGAGAACCTCTCTTTGGGTTCTGGTGCCTCAGTTGAGATAGGCTCACCGTCACCCTTCGGGATCTTGTTTGTTGTTTGAGTGACCAAGCCATCCTCAACGGGCTCTCCTTCAGTCTCAGTCCCCCTTTGATTACTCTCCGGCCCTGAGACTTCCTTTTCTGTAGCTGTTATTTTTAACAACTCAAGTTCCTCATCAGTTGGGCACGTCACCTTCTGTGTGTGACTGTCATGAATCCAGTTTGGAATTCCCTCACATTTCACAGTAGTAGTAGTTGTCAGTATCACTTGATACGGCCCCTTCCAACGTGGCTCCAAACACGACTTCCTCACGTGTTTCTTGACAACAACCCATTCACCGGCTTTCAGATTGTGACCTGGATCATTTATCGGTGGCAGGGTGGTTGCTTCCACCTGGTGAGAGAAAGAGCGGACCACGTCAGCCAGACCCTTGCAGTAGTCCAACACCATATCATCCGTGATATTCACAAGAGCATTTGCAGGCACTGCGGGCAACCTCATGGCCCGGCCCATGAGAATCTCATGAGGAGACAGTCCTGTTTTCTTGTTTGGAGTATTTCTCATCGACATTAGCACTAAGGGCAATGCATCTGGCCATTTCAAATTGGTAGCTGCACACATTTTTGCCTTTCTTGACTTCAAGGTACCATTCATCTGCTCCACTAGTCCTGAGGCTTCAGGACGGTAGCTACAATGCAGCTTTCGTTCAATGTTCAGTGCGGCACACAAGAGCTTAACCACCTCGTTGTTGAAGTGACTTCCTCTATCTGATTCTAAAGAGATCAGAAACCCGAAACGTGGTATCAACTCCCTAAGCAGCAACTTTGCTACTGTTAGACTGTCATTCCTGCATGTAGGGTAAGCTTCAATCCAGTGACTAAAGATGCACACAATCACCAACACGTAGCTCAGTCCTCCACACACAGGCATCTCAATAAAATCCATCTGCATCCTGCTAAATGGACCTCCTGCTCTCCCAATGTGGCTCAAATTCACCACAGTCCCATTCCCCGCATTCATCTGCTGACAGATGATGCACCTGTGACATATTACTTCTGCTGCTTGTCTGAATTTTGGAATGAACCAATCGATTTTGAACAACCTGATCATGGTGTCTCTTCCAATATGTGCTTGACCATGGTAAAACCTTGCAAACTGTGACAGGAGACTGTTTGGCAAAACCATTTTCTCCTCATCTGAAACCCACAAATCATCAGGTCTTTGTACACATTGCATTTTAAGCCAGGAACGTTTCTCCTCTTTGCTGGCGCGTCCCTGCAACAATTTTAACTCTTCCATTGTGTCAACCACCCTCAATGCATAACCTGTGCATGTCTCCTTTTCAGTTTCAGGTAACAATTCCCACAGATCCTTGAATGATATACAGTTCAATGCACAAAATCTTGCGACTTGATCTGCATACCCATTTCCCATTGACACAAAATCTTGCGATTTCACATGAGCTCTGCCTTTCACCACGGCAAATTCAAGAGGTAACTGAATCGCGTGCAACAACTCCTTAATTCTTTCACAATTTTTCACTGGAGAACCAGAAGAGGTCATGAAACCCCTCTGTGACCATAGCTGGCCAAAATCATGGACAATCCCAAATCCATATCTGCTGTCAGTATAGATAGTCACTTTTAATTTGTCAACGGAATGGCATGCCTTGATAAGAGCAACCAATTCAGCCACTTGAGCAGAGTATACTCTTTCAAGCCAAGACTCTTCTAGGATACCGGTTATTGTACACACGGCATATCCGGCTCTCAGTACTCCCACTGATTCTCTCAGGCATGAACCATCAACAAAGATAATGTAGTCATTTTCCTCCAATTGGGTATCTTTAATGTCAGGTCTCGGTTTGGTGTACAGTTCTGTTACCTCAAGACAATTATGTTCTACCTCTTCAGCATCATCAACATCTGTATTCTCATTAGGAAGCAAAGTTGCCGGGTTTAACACAGTACAGCGCTTCAAAGACACATTAGATGACCCCAGTATAATCATCTCATATTTGGTGAGTCTCGCATTTGTCATATGCTGGGTCTTGGTTCGGGTGAGTAGGATCTCGACTGAATGTGGGACCATTACTGTTAAGGGATGTCCCATCATTATGCCTTCACATTGAGTGAGGCTTTAACCAACTGCTGCAACGGCGCGCAGACACCCTGGTAAGGCTGCTGCGACAGGATCCAAAGTAGCTGAAAAATATGCTACTGGGCGGTTTGCACCTCCATGGACCTGCGTCAGGACAGACAAAGAACAAGCATCACTTTCATGACAAAACAGTACAAAAGGCATTGAGTAGCCAGGCCTACCTAAAGCTGGAGCCCTGCACATGCACTCTCTCAGTTCAATGAATGCCCTCATCTCTTTCTCGGACATAGTTAGGGTACCCGGGCCATCCTTAACCTTCTTAACTGTTAACCTCACCAAAGGCTTAGAGATAATTGAGAAGTTGGGAATCCACTGATGACAGTAACCCACCATTCCCAGAAACATCCTAAAGTCTCTCTTGGATGCCGAGGGATTCATCTGCAGTATGGCTGTCACTCTTTATTTGGATATTTTTCTTGACCCTTTCTCAATCAGATGGCCTAAGTACTTCACCTCTTTCTGACAGTACTGTAGTTTCTTTGGGGACACTTTATGTCCGTTCTTTCCCAAATGATTCAGTAAGGCAATTGTGTCATACCTACAGTCATCTTTCATTTTGGACGCAATCCGCAAGTCATCAATGTACTGTACTAAAGTCGAATTAAAAGGCAATTCCAATGCTTCTATGCCCTTCTTCAATATCTGATTGAAGATGGAAGGTGATTCTGAAAACCCTTGAGGAATTCGACACCAACTGTAAACTTTGTCCAAGAGTTTAAAACTGAAGAGAAATTGGCTATCCTCATGAAGAGGCACCGAAAAGAACTCTTGAGACAAGTCCACGACTGTGAACCATTCTGCATCACATGGAACCTGGAACATGATCACGGCTGGATTTGGCACTATAGGGCAACATTTTACCACTATCTCATTAATTTTTCTCAGGTCTTGGACCATTCGAACTTTCCCACAAGGCTTTCTCAAACCCATTATTGGCGAATTACATGGGCTGCTCATCACTTCTTTTAAGACCCCTTGCTTCACAAAGTCTGTAATTATCTGCGTCACTTATATGTGGACATCTTGTGCCATATGGTACTGTGGTACGTGGGGAAACACTGCATTCAGCTTCACATCTACTTTGAGTGGTTCTACTCCTTTTATCAGTCCTACCTCTTTTCCTGTCAAGTCCCACACCTTCTTTGTGACAGTTCCCTGTAATTCGGTTGGCAAATCGGTCACTGTGAACATCGGGAAGAAGCTTATCAAAGGGTACTCCTCATCTGTGGTCTCCGTCTCAGGTTCTGAGATCTGACCATCGTCCCCTTCATCATCACTGTTCGTCTGCACCTCAATCCCTTCATTGGAAGAGGTAATCGAACACCTCGTCTTACACAGTAAGTCTCTTCCCAGTAGGGATACGGGACTTGAATCGCAGACTACAAACCTGTACAATCCTTGAAAGGTACCAATCTCAACCTGAACCGGATCCGTAATCGGATTTGTCAGGAGCTGATTTGTTACTCCTACCACCTTTATAAAACGCCCCGAAAGCGACAATTTTGGAACCTCTGCACTTCTCACTGCAGAGCGTTTAGCTCCTGTATCACCCAGGAACGAAACCTTGTGACCCATCACCTTCCCTTGCACGTAAGGTCCCCTCTGATCTACTTCTAGGGACGCTGCAAGCCTGCACTCTTCACTATCTGAACAATCATCCGACCATTCATCGTTTATTCCATTCTCACCACGCAATGGGAACTGTTGTACTGTATTGTTTTGACTCATCGTTTGGCCTGTGACCTGTTAAGGAAGCATCACCTGTTGCTGTCCCATCGGAGCTAAAGGCAAATGCATTTGCTGTCTAGGTACCATGGAAATCTGCTCTTGTATTTGCTGCAACTGCGCTGGTTGAACACGTGGCATTTGCATTTGTTGCATAGACTGGAGAGCCTGCATCTGACCCATATTATTCTGGAAGTTCGGATTTGGACCCCTCATTCTTGGACCTCTTACATTTTGAAATGCACCAACATCATTGCTTTGTTGAACAACACCATCCTGCACCATCATCGGGCATTCCCGCTTACAGTGTCCCACGCCCCTGCATGCATGGCATGGTATCATCTTTTTCATCCCCTGCACATCATTTTGAACCACAACAGTATTCAAATCTGGACCACGGTTCACAAAACCTCCCCGACCTCTGCCTCTCGTTTGCGGCTGAAACATTCTGTTTCCTTGAGGTTGCTGTTGTACCATTTGCTGTACTCCATTTCCCTGCATCCCTGCCTGAGCTGCCTTAATTTGCATCACCATCACCTCCTCTTTCAGCTTTCTCTGCTTCAATTCAATCTCATCACTACAGTATTTCGCATACTGCAACACCTCATCAATCGGTTTCGCTTGCCAACAGATCAAATGATTCTTAATCATCTGGCTCATCTCTGGCCTCAACCCTTCAACAAACCTGAACACAAGGTGATTCATATCTTTTGGTTCTATGACCTCTGTGCCAATGTAATGCTTAAATGCTTTCAACAACCTCTCATAGTAAGCATGTATTGACTCTTTGCCTTCTTGTGCCGTTCGATCAATTTTCTGCCAATCAATAACTTTCGGTGACACTTCCTGTTTCAAAAACTCAATCACCTTATAGTAATATCTCATCACCTCAGGAGATCTTATACCTTGCTGGTTCCTCTGTCGGCCAATCCACACCTCTCTTGCACTCAAGCCACAAGTCAGCTGGAACTATAATCTCAAACAGAGTATTTAGGTCTTCCCAAAGACACTTTGCAGGCTTCACAAACCTGTCCGTCTGCTGATACCACTCTATTGGCTTTTCCCTCAACCTGGGATAATCATTTGTGAATGACAAAATGTCACCTCTAGACCACTGTACATAAACTAGAACCCCTCCAGCTGTCTCTCTCATTGGTAACATCTTTATTGTTCCTGTGTCTGGTGCAGCCTTCGTCTGCTGCGGTTCCAGGTAGTCACTGTTCCTTTTATCTCTCTTCTTTGCCCATCTGCCTTCCGACTTCTCTAATGCTCCCCAAACCAGCACACTCTGTAGTATCTCTTTGAGGTGTGCCTTCATCCCCGTAGATCTCATAAGGTCAAAATCTTTAGGCTCGAAGTCTAACCTATAACTCCTCTTCAGATGCTTAGTATTGTCTAAGTCTATGCTGTATTTGTCTGCCACGTTCGCTAACCTCTGATGCACCTTACTCACTTCTCTGGTTATTTTGGGGCACAGAAACCTCAATTCCGCTTCAGTGTATGATTCTAATCTGTTCACTCCCATAGTCCCTTCAACTAGCTCCGCTGCTTCCAGTCATTACTCCTTGATCACATACACTGGGCTTCGCCTGCGCATACAGCGGTACTGGTGGACCAACAGTAATCGGCAATGATATAGCAGCTGGTGTCTGTCCATTTCCCAAACCGGGTGGAGCATTAACTCCCATACCTTGATTCATCATAGGTGCTGTAACTGACTGCGGTCCTGCGACCGAAGTGTAATTCGGAACCACCTGTTGCTGCGGCTGGGGCAGCAATTGTGGAGTTGGCTCAATCTGCACTAGTTTTGATCTTGTGTATGCTGGATCAGACAGCACCATCAAACTCGTAGTTGTCTCTAATACTGGGACATCAGGATAGAGCTTCTGAATTGGTGGTGGCTGCAACTGTATCTGCGTTTCTGGTGCAGTGGATACACTAGCACCATTGTGTATCAGAGCTGATGTGATAACATTATTTTCCTGTGTTGCGCTTGTGGATCCCTGATTTTGTGTCAGATTTACAGGACCTGCACTAGTACTCGGTCTATTGTCATTCATAGCATATGGTTGCTGTCGATCATGTAACAACTGATTGAGAAACTTATCATCATCCGAATCCTCTGCATCTGCCCAAGACTTCTGAGTCTCCTTTTGCTTATTAGAGCCCTTGTCTGTTTTACAAGTTGCCTTTCTTCCCTGTGTTTCGGCTTTTTGAGTTATTGCCGGAAACATCCTAACTACGTCTATTATTTCCCTTCTCCACATCTTAGTCTCACTATCCCATCTAGCTTCGGCTAAAGTCTTTTCTGCTTTCCTCATTCTCCTCTCAAATTTCTGTTGCTTCTGTCGCATGGCCATTAATTCCCAAATTGCTAACGCCTCAAACTGAGCTGGTCTCGGAGGCGGCTTTTCCTCATTTAACGCTCTCCGCAAATCCTCTAGTATCCTTATGTTATAGGTTCCATTCTCTGGAAACACCAAACACCTATCTTTCTCTGTTAATTTGCACCATTGCTTTAGCCAAAGGCATGGCGCGACTCCCTTCTCCTCCATTACGGCATAAGCCAGAGTGTCCTCTGGCGGTGTAGGCTCCCCGACACTCACTGTAATGTACGCATCTCCCCTCAAAGCACTCTTTAAAGCCTTGAAAAACGTCATTTTTGCGTCTTTTATTTTGTTTAGAATCTAATCAGGAAGTGACTTTAGTTCCCAGAACACTCTTCGCCTACCTTCTCACCAATTGCCTCTCACAGACGGCTGCCAATCCATGCGCGACCCCTCTCGGCAACTAACCTATCCCAGTGCGGCTCCAATGACATCACACTTACACACTCTGTGGCTGACAAAGTCTTGCGGCTTGTCTTCCTCACTCCGAATCCACACAAACTAATGCAATATATTGCGAGCACCTTAACAACATAACCCAAATTTGCCGGTTTACTACATGAAGGGTAACACAATCGCTTCAGAACTTTACAGAGATTTCACTTGAAGCCTCGGCCGCTACTCTCTCCTTCTCAAATCCCGCACTCGCAAGCAGAATTCAACCCGCAAATCCTACTCTCGACTTGTCAATGGTTCGGTCTAGTGCACTTTAGAACTTGCCAAATCTCCATTGAAGGTTTTCACTCACACACTTTGACTCAAACTCGACTTGTCAATCACGCCTGATTGACCTATTAAACCGCGCAAATTACAACATAAACCAAGTGTCTCATACACTTACCAATATACTCTGGTGTCTTAGACCACGCCGGGTCCGTACATCACCAACAACCATGTGGACAATTTTTGAGCACAAAGCGCCACACTCACATGAAGTTCGCCGACTTCCCCACTCTCATACTGCGGAGTACGCCCACTCCTACTAAAACATTACCTGGCTTAAATTCTCACAAACCTCACAATTCACCTGCGATATGCATAAGCTGAGCAAGCGCAAATTCTACTTCACTCATACTATCACTAGAACACCGAGAACATACCCAACCCACTTCGGCAAGCTCTAAAATTCCGGGAAAGTCATTTGGGACTTAGGGGCACATTATACTTCCAATCTGCATGAATTCAAAATCAATTCTAAAACAATGGTCCCTCGCCCTAGGGCCCCAAAGGGCCTAAACCGCCCTCTGCTACCAGAACTGATAACGCGTCCCGTCTTAAATAATTAATTAGTCTGGGACTCGTTTTAGGCCAATGAATCTTTTGACCCTGATTGGAGACACCTTAGGACGAGACAATTAATCAACATGCCAATCAATAGATCAATAACTTCATCAATATTCACAATAACTAATCTATTCAAGTCTTCAATGGGAATCAAAACACACCAGGACCTTTCAGTCATGAATAAACACACAGGATTTATAAGAGTTATGATATTTATTCCCTATTGGTTACAATCTACTAGCAAGTTTATTAATCTCAAAACCATTAAACACATCAACAATGTCACAATATGGCAACTCGAATAAGATTTCATCAAAACAAATTCCACAAACATTTGAACAAAGCACAACGTCAACATGGATTAATTTTAGGAGAGTATAATTAGCACATTATTCAACAAAGCATAGATTCAGTCATTTGTCTATTTCCGTCAGTTTAGTGAACTCTTTAACTAACCTCGAATTAGCATTAGCATGTTGGGACTTCATGCAAAACAATTTAGCAACACAAATTTCGAAAACATCTAACTAGGGTCTCTATCAAAAGAAGCAGTTGGTACCTAGAAAGGAAAGGCAAACAGACAATTACAATTTCATTATCATATAATTACTCTCCGTAATGGGTCAGCATACAGAGTCAGTCTTCGTCCTCAGGACATCAGTTGATTCGCCATCAGCCAGGAAACTCAGCAAAGTTCAGCAAGATTCGGCAATAAGGAATACCTCCCTCATAAGGAGGAAAAGTATAGAATGGGCAGGCAAGGGTAAGGATGGTTTGAAGAATTAAACAGCAAAGTCTTTAAGCAGAGTAACAAAGTGGCTGGGTGATAGCAAAAGGCACGTAATGGCTCAGGAATGGCATAATGGCTAGTAATGGCTCCCCTTAATGGCTAATTTCTCCTCGTGTCCAACAATTATATCGATCTTGTTGTACAGTCCCCTAATTTCCAATAAGGCAAGTTTTGGTGCACCACTATCTCCATCCAATGGTTTACTTGTCGCCTCATTAAGATTGTCACCCCAGAACAGTTCTCACGTAGTTTATTGGCTTCTGTAATTGACGTTCCCAACGGGTAGAATGTCAGGTACAATTTCATGTTCTCGCGGTCCTCTCACATTCCCAGTCAGTAGTTCCATTGTCTATACCAGTTCAGGCGACCTTGTACCTGTTGCAAGTTTACCCCTTTGCATTCGGCAAGAATGTCTCCTTGAGCAAGTCGAGTCTCATGAGAAAGAATTTTCTACGGTTACACACATCTTCTAGCTTCTGGAAAACTACAACTACACGTCCTTCAGCAAGTCAGCACACTGCACGTTAGAAAAACACATTTAATATGAAACCGGGCAGCTAGGCCCCGACTCATGCTAACTAAGGCCTAGTGGTTACTTTAGTAAAACCTTAACATATAACTCTTAATGCTAATACAAAATCCTACATTAGTACATTAATATTTCATTATTAGTCAGTTTCATTTATCATCGTATACATTGGTGGCCACTCCCCGTGGGCACATTTCACACACACGTTTAGTAAAAGCAAATGGGCGGAACAGATATTTTCCTGGTGAGATATATAGGCCCCCCTCAGAACCCATACCGTTCTCTGAAATTAAAGACAAGCTTGACCTAAACGACCTAGGCTTTTATCATTTTCTTAAAATAACATCACTTATAGCCAAACATAAACCTCCAACCCCACCGATCTACCCAACACATTAGAAAAATTTACCTGAGGCGGTCACCTAGTTTCCAAACTGTAATCACTCCTATCCCCCACAAAAACCTCACTAAATAAACTAACACAAGACAAGTGGGAAACTCTACTATCAGAATTCAACAACAATCCAAAGATCTCACCGGACTGACCATCTACCTGGAGTAACTTCACTTCCAACATAATAATCTCATCAATAGCACAAAGAAGAAACTAGATTGCCAATATGGCCGACTGGACTCCCGCCAAACTTTATAAACTGCGTCGGCAATCCTCCTACACATGCTAGTGCTGTGAGAAGGAAACAGGAGACTTAAAACACATGCACGTCCACCAAAAAGTTCTGGCAGGACATCAGTAATACAATATCTCAAATACTTGATACAAAATGGACTCCTACTTTAGCCTCTACTACACTAGGCATCCTCCCTACTGACACTAAACAGTCATTAAAACAAAGACAACTGTCTCCTATGGGACATTATGGTCACTACTGGCCTTAAAATTATCCTCAATGAATGGAAAGACTCATCCAAACTATCCTCCCACATATGGTGGGAATGGGTCCAATTCACCAGAACTGTCTGTCAGTTGTTAAACTTACACTTGAAGACAGCACTAATGAAGAATGGTGAACTCTGGTGCAAACTAGACAACTTTATGTCTCACTCGTCTATGTAACCATGATCATCTGATCACTCGATCATTCATGCATTCACTCACTCATTCTCCCACCTTCATCTCCTCTCCTCAATCCCCCACCCCTCCTCTCCCGAACCACCCCCTTCTCCATGTACTCCCTACTTTTCATGCCATCATCTTCTTCTTCTTTTCTCTTGTCTACACTCTTTTACTCTGTCTCATTCACCTACAACTGAGGTACCTGAATCATTCACAGCAACCTAAAAAACTTTCTATGACAAAACATACACTGATTAACCTCACCTCACCATTTCAAACTAATAGACTTATCTCTACCGTCTACTTTTATAAATGTGGACCAACTCCTCATGCTATATCCTAAACTGCTGATCTTTTTTGATTGGATTATATTATACAATGTATTGTTTATTTTCATTTATGTTATTTAATTTTTCTATTGTATAAAATCCCAATAAAACCCTCTTGAAATAAAAAAAATATATTTTATTGCACATCTTGGGGTGATAGTATCAATGATGTCATAAAAAATGTTGTGACTGATGTAATATGTGGGGTAATTAGCAGTGCAGGTTGAGGGTGCGAGTTAGAGTTACCTTAGGGCACAAGTTATAGTTACTTGAGATAACTCTAACCATAACTGGTGAATTTCTATGGTTTTGTAAACTTAAAATGTGAGCCTAATTTTAACGTTCCTGTAAGCTTTGCTTTTTTAAGTGAACTTTTATGGGTTTTTTAAATTCTATTTCCATACTATAATGTCCCTGTAACCTTTGTTTTTTCAGTGAATTTCTATGTTTTTTGTAATGTAAAGTGATTTTCATTACTATGGAGCTCATTATGACTTCGGTGGATGGAAAAGCCATTGGGACGCCCCCATTTTTCTCCGTCCCCGCTTAACAGAAGACCCCAAAACTTTCCAGACACACACACTGAAGTAAGCGCCATATTTTCTTGGAAACTTTTGTGAACATTCATCAAATGGTGGCAAAGTTATTAGCAAAACAATTTTTTTTCTAACTTTAACTTTAAATACCTATTGGGACCACCACTATATATATATATATATATATGTATATATATATATATATATATATATATATATATATATATATATATATATATATAGCGGTGGTCACCATTAGGTAGTTATATATATGCCTTGTTACCCATGCAGTAGGCAGCATTTTGAGCCCACCTGATTTGCTTGTAGTGTGTGAATGCATGTTCTCATGAATTTAAAACATTTTCCACCACACTATAGGCGAGAGAAAGTGATCCTGCCTTTTTAATTTGCCATCTACCACTTTAACTCTGGTAAAATGCTGTTAATAATCTTTTTATTTTGTTTTATTTTTTAATAAGGTATGCCTTGATAATGTTGCTGGCTGCTTTCTTGTTACCACCTAGGATTAATCTACCAGCCTATTTTAGATATGGAACTTTATGTTGCTCATTTCCTAAATAATAGAGGCTTAGCATTAGCTCGACATATAAATATAGACACATTGTAAAAAAACAATAAAGACAGTTTACAAATATACAATGACATGCAAATCAAATGCAAAAACATGTGAATTGCATTTTCAATGTTCAACTGACTCCGGTAGTAGTACTGAAGTTCGTGGCAGAAATCCCCAAATCCATCATACCTAGACGCCTAATCTATGTTAAATGGTAATCAGGCCAGATTGCATACACATTTACAATTTAATTTGCAACATTTGAGCTTTGGAACACTGTCTAAAGTAATGGAATTCTATCACATATCAGTTAACAACAGAGATAAATATTTAGTTGCCACCTGGAAACCAACTAGGGTGCTGGCATGTTACGTCAGGGAAGCGACTTTACTCATTCCTCTTTGCAATACATAAAATGTTAGGTGTTTCTTCCAATAGGAGGATACGGTGCCACAAAACAGATAATCTTGGAACCAAAACAATTTATACCACAAATTGTCATGATTTGATGGTTAATCAGCGTATTCCTGAAAGAGAAATGTGTTAAACAAAGGGTGATGGCATTTTAAAGAAAACAAAGGAGGTCATAGCTACCTGCATTACCTTATATGGACCATACACTGAACATGAACTATGTTATTGGATTTCATTTTTTTTTATCATTGCAAAAGCATTTTATTTATGATCACTTTTAGGGTACGATTACTTTTGTGATATGTAATAACTATAATTAAATATGGCAACAAGTCATTTTAAATATGTTTTTTTGTTTCATTTCCTATTTAATCCTGAGAGTGCACATTGAACTACTGAATTTATCTATTTTGCAAAACTGAAAGGGTAATGCCCTGGATTCCAGTGCAAGTTAACGGAAGTAAACAGTGTCCGTTAGAATACTGTTTATATTCTGTTCCTAGCACTGCTTTTGCTACCTCTAAGGCCAGTGGTTAAAAAAGGTAGTGCCAGAGGTTTCAAGAGACAAGCATGATGTAGCAGGTGCCATCTTTAGAGACTCTAAATAATGTCCATCAATGAAAAAACGATTCCAGTCTCTTTTTGTTTTCAAACTTTGCTTTGGGCATTGTTTTAGTGTTGCTGTAATTAAAGTTCGGAAGCAAATGTAGAATAATATTTTCAGATACGCAGTTCATCCTTGTAAAATATTGCATATTTAACCAGCCTAAAAATGTAATATTTCAAGTTAACGAACAAAATCATGTACAAAAGGAAGGCAGATATTTTTGCTTTACTCAGACTGATTGTAGGTAGTTAAATGAAAGCTCCCAGTAAAAACAATTGAAATAGGTTCTGAACTGTCCAATTAAAAGCAATTAAGAGCCATTTGTGGTATAGTCCTGCTATTAGGCACTTTTACCTCTTGTTAAGTCTTGCCGATCAGTTAGCACAAGCTCTCTGGTTGCTAAAGACTTATTGTGAACTTACAATGGGTCCAGCCACTGGTTATCGTTGATTGTCTTTATTGTCACTCTTAATTGTTTGCTTCTTATTCAATGGCTTACCTTTGTCATCTTGCTGAGGTCCATTCCTAGAGCATAGTCACTTTATGATCCTCTTGTTTGACTGACTTACATCCTTACACTGCTTCCATTTGGGAATTACCTTTTTCTTTTACATTCAGCACTCCATGAGAGTGGATGTGCTATCCTGCTCTCTAACTTATGTGCTACTTCATCTCCTCAAATAGCCATCCCTGTGCTGTTTCACTCCCCACCCCAAACAACTTGTCCATAAAAGCACTGCACAATGGTTATTTATGCAGGGGTACTGCTCAAGAGCAGACTTTAAGAGTTAGGTTTGTTTTATCTCCTGAACATCACATACTATATGAACCCAGATGCTTTCCCACACAAAGGTTTTTATGGTGCTAGAAGAAGGGCCATCTGCTGCACTCAGCTGGCATCCTGGGCAGAAGGTGTACTTAGCATGACATTTCTCCTACAAATCCTTCACCTACAAATCTGTTAATTGGCTACCTCAGATTAATAAATGTGTGAACTCTGCAGAAAGTAAATTAGGCCTTGCCAAGCTTTTCATCCTTCTGCTGGCTGGGAACCTGGAGGAGGAGACGATAGCAGGTCCATCAATCTCCTCCTGAATGGCTAGGGGACACCACAGCTCAAGTGGGCAGTGGATGACTACAACCCCTGCCACCTTAATCAACTTGTCGCCCCCGTCCCCAAAGAGGTCCCAATGCTGTTGAGGGCATGGAGACCATAAGCCAGGGACAAGAGGATGTGAGGAGGGAACACAATGATGTAAAAATAGTTTAGAGGGATATTTACATTACAGAGGGTGGGTTTTTTGTGGGTGGGAACGAGTTGGAGAAGGGGATGGGTAGCATAGTGTTGTTGGTTTGGATTTACAGAGGGGTGGTGCTGTTGAAGATTATGTAGGTGCGGGTGAGTTGGGGAAGGGGTAGTATAGAGTTGTGCTGTTGTTTAAGGTTTGCGGTGACTGTTCATGGTGGTGTGCATGGCAGGGATTTTACTGTTTTAAAATAGTAATTTTATAGTACCAAATGGTCTCTTAATTTGTTAATCTATAGGCTTGCTTTATGTATCCAGTGTGAACAATGAACGGCTCACCTACACATTGTCAGAGGTCCAAACCTGGTCTATCAAAATGAACAAAGAAGTTACTTTGCTTTCGCTGTAAATGTCTACATGAGCTCCATTTCCATGCCACCCCCAAAGTGAGCCTTCACCCTCCTGCAATCAGCACTGTCAAACTGGCTATTCATAGGTCTCTCCTTTGTGACCTTTTAACTTGAGCCCACTTCTCTTAATAAAAGCTGTGTACTCTTCTCCGAAATCACTACTAAGTAGTAGTAAACACAGAATAGATACAATATTCTGACAACACCAAAACCCAATCCTCCACCCACTTACCTGAGTATGGTGACAGTCAAATCTACTCTCCTGTGAGCAGGTGTTGATGCAGGCAGTTTGCGGGCTAACCACTGACAGTTCTCACAGGCCCAAATAGGGAACAGGCAGAAAGGACTTTGCAACTTGAAGAGAAATTGAGTGGCAAATCATAAACATCTGCCAACATTAGTCATATTGGTAGACAGAGTCATTTTTAGTAAATCAAATTTTCTGTATTTTTCAAACACGAAAGTAGTCTCTTAAATAAAGTTATATAAATTATAAGCAAAGTATGGATTATTACACTGTACACCTGTGTCAGGGCCTCTGGCAAGGACTGGTGTCAAGAAATACAAAGTAGGCAGAATATTGGGTACAGAGTTGCCCAAGATCACAAAGAGAGTCAGAGGAGAAATGGGATCTAGGGCCATATGTACTAAAGCATTTTCCCATAGACACAGAGTGGGTAAAATCCTTTGGTACATCTGGCCCCTAAAGGGGAAGCTCTGCACAAGGAAACAAGAGAGTTAAGGCTCAGAAAGGCAGGCACTCAAGAGGCAATTTTATATATATATATATATATTTTTTTTATATATATATATATATCAGTATATATATATATATATATTTTTTTTTTTTTCTCCAAATGGCCCCTATCAGAGCGCGTTCCATTAAGTCGGTGCTAGTGTCAGGGACGGGCCAGCCGTGTGAACACTTTCCCACCAAATGACACAAGGTCAAACACGGCACACACAGGGAACCTTGTGTTTGAAAATGTATTCTTTCAACAAAGATGAGTAACCCAAACTCCAACTATATATATATATATATCAAACGGCACACACTCGTGCAGATCGTGCTCCCATTACGAGTGGAGTGTAAATAGACGAACAACTGGTACCGCTTATTGAAAGCCCGAAATATTCCAGAAAACACTCTCCCAGGCGTGGAACTGAAATCATAAAAATCTAATCACCTTCATGACGCGTTTTGGCCGAACAACGGCCTTGATCACACAATCACTGTGTTATACACCAAACAATTTAAATCAACTCCATAGTGCAATGAACATTAAAAAAGGACTCGATAATTCAATCTCATCTAAACATCAAGGCCAAAACACATCATGAAGGTGAATACATTTTTGTGATTCAGTTTTACGCCTGAGAGAATGTTTTATGGGATATTTCGGACTTTCTCTCTCTCTCTCTCTATATATATATATATATATATATATATATATATATATATAAAGATATAGGGGGTCATTCTAACCCTGGCGGTCGGTGATAAAGCGGCAGCCAACCCGCCAACAGGCCGGCGGTCCAAAAAATGGAATTCTGACCCTGGCGGGAACCGCCAACACAGCCCGCCACATTAACACTCCGACCGCCACGGCGGTACAGACAAACAGCGCGGCGGTCACCGCCAACAGGCAGGCGGCAGACAATGTACCGCCCACACTATCACAACTCACCAATCCGCCACCTTTTCCGGGGCGGGAGCCCCGCCGATAAAAACACGGCGGAAACAGACTACGGACAGGAAAACGCTCACCAAAACACACTCCACGAGTACGGAGGACAGCATGGAACCCGAATTAAACATCCTACCTGCACTCGTCTACCTGCTCATCTACCACGAGTACGAACTCCGGCGCAGACGACAACGGTGAGTACTGCACCTACGACACACGGGAGGGGGGAGGAGGAAAGGTTACGGGCACACACATATGCGACCCCCACCCCCCCAAACTATGTACACACCAATGCAGAGCAACAATGCACAGTGACACCACCCAAACCCCCCTGAAAAATGCAAAGACATAATTAAATTGTGAACCAAATTTTTATATAAAAAATAGACTCTGAGACGTATCGGCAACTATGCAAAATATCCATAACAAAATAATACTATACACACTGCCATGGCGAACCGAGGCAATTAGTCCGCTACATCCAAGTCAAATGGAACAATCCGTGGGCTACAGTGTAGCGACACAAGGGCAAAGCCCACACAGGAGACCTGAGTCCTTTGGAGAGAACACTGCAGGGGCATCTGATGAAAATACTACAGGCACCTCAGGGGGAAGGGAAGGGGGGTGCACCACAGCCACATGAGTCCACGACGCAAGATCCATGAAGGGGCCACCATGCCCACTGTGCCATCCTGGCGAGTGCAAAGCCACAGTCTCTCAAGTCTCTACAGTGGGTGGGTTGCCCACTGTACCATCCTGGGGAGTGCAAAGCCACAGTCTCTCAAGTCTCTACAGTGGGTGGGTTGCCCACTGTACCATCCTGGGGAGTGCAAAGCCACAGTCTCTCAAGTCTCTACAGTGGGTGGCTTGCCCACTGTACCATCCTGGGGAGTGCAAAGCCACAGTCTCTCAAGTCTCTACAGTGGGTGGGTTGCCCACTGTACCATCCTGGGGAGTGCAAAGCCACAGTCTCTCAAGTCTCTACAGTGGGTGGGTTGCCCACTCTGCCATCCTGGGGAGTGCAAAGCCACAGTCTCTCAAGTGGATAACAGTCTCCACTGGTCAAGGAGGAGGCATGGTGGGCACAGTGAACCATAAACAGTGCTTGAGATGAAGGGGCCCAGCGGAGCGGTGCTTGAGACGGCGGGGCCCAGCGGAGCGGTGCTTGAGATGAAGGGGCCCAGCGGAGCGGTGCTTGAGACGGCGGGGCCCAGCGGAGCGGTGCTTGAGACGGCGGGGCCCAGCGGAGCGGTGCTTGAGATGAAGGGGCCCAGCGGAGCGGTGCTTGAGATGAAGGGGCCCAGCGGAGCGGTGCTTGAGATGGCGGGGCCCAGAGGAGCGGTGCTTGAGACGGCGGGGCCCAGTGGAGCGGTGCTTGAGATGAAGGGGCCCAGCGGAGCTGTGCTTGAGATGAAGGGGCCCAGCGGAGCGGTGCTTGAGACGGCGGGGCCCAGCGGAGCGGTGCTTGAGATGAAGGGGCCCAGCGGAGCGGTGCTTGAGACGGCGGGGCCCAGCGGAGCGGTGCTTGAGACGGCGGGGCCCAGCGGAGCGGTGCTTGACACGGCGGGGCCCAGCGGAGCGGTGCTTGAGATGAGGGGGCCCAGCGGAGCGGTGCTTGAGATGAAGGGGCCCAGCGGAGCGGTGCTTGAGACGGCGGGGCCCAGCGGAGCGGTGCTTGAGACGGCGGGGCCCAGCGGAGCGGTGCTTGAGACGACGGGGCCCAGCGGAGCGGTGCTTGAGACGGCGAGGCCCAGCGGAGCGGTGCTTGAGATGAAGGGGCCCAGCGGAGCGGTGCTTGAGATGAAGGGGCCCAGCGGAGCGGTGCTTGACAGGAAGGGCCCAGCGGAGCGGTGCTCTTCTGCACGGCGGGCCCTGTTCAGCGGTGCCTATCTTCACGGCGGGCCCTGTTCAGCGGTGCTCTTCTGCACGGCGGGCCCTGTTCAGCGGTGCTCTTCTGCACGGCGGGCCCTGTTCAGCGGTGCTCTTCTGCACGGCGGGCCCTGTTCAGCGGTGCTCTTCTGCACGGCGGGCCCTGTTCAGTGGTGCCTATCTTCACGGCGGGCCCTGTTCAGCGGTGCTCTTCTGCACGGCGGGCCCTGTTCAGCGGTGCTCTTCTGCACGGCGGGCCCTGTTCAGCGGTGCCTATCTTCACGGCGGGCCCTGTTCAGCGGTGCTCTTCTGCACGGCGGGCCCTGTTCAGCGGTGCTCTTCTGCACGGCGGGCCCTGTTCAGCGGTGCACTCCTGCACGGCGGGCCCTGTTCAGCGGTGCTCTTCTGCACGGCGGGCCCTGTTCAGCTGTGCTCTTCTGCACGGCGGGCCCTGTTCAGCGGTGCCTATCTTCACGGCGGGCCCTGTTCAGCGGTGCTCTTCTGCACGGCGGGCCCTGTTCAGCGGTGCTCTTCTGCACGACGGGCCCTGTTCAGCTGTGCTCTTCTGCACGGCGGGCCCTGTTCAGCGGTGCTCTTCTGCACGGCGGGCCCTGTTCAGCGATGCTCTTCTGCACGGCGGGCCCTGTTCAGCGGTGCCTATCTTCACGGCGGGCCCTGTTCAGCGGTGCTCTTCTGCACGGCGGGCCCTGTTCAGCGGTGCTCTTCTGCACAGCGGGCCCTGTTCAGCGGTGCACATCCAGTAGGTTGAAGGGAGCCAGACCTGGCCTGGACTCCGTGCTCAGACGCCCTCCGGCCGTGATGTTCCTGGGCCCTTCGGTGACGGAGTCCTGGGCCCTTTGGTGTCCTCCTTTACAGCTGGGATGAGGCATGTGGGGCCCACCTGCTCCGCGCTCCTGCTGGCTGACGTCTCCGCCCTGCTGCCCTTACGCTCCTTAGATGGGGCTCTCGGGCCCTTGCCTCCCCTAGACGTTGTGGCTGGTGAAGTGGGCGAACTCTGCTCCTTGGGGGCAGCAGTGTCAGTCTTCGCACGGCGGCCCTTGTGTTTCCTGGTCCTCTTGCCGGGGGGGGGCTGGATGTGTCCTTGCTGCTGATGGAGGTGTCACTGCTGGCAAAGGGTGGGCTCCAGAACCCATGCACAACAGTGACACCCGAAGTTGGGCTGGTGGTGGCTGTGGTGCTCTTGGGACTCTTTGAAGATGGAGGGGTAGGTCATCGGAGGGGAAGAGGTCAAGATTAGCCAGGAAAAGTTTTTTAGGGCCAAGGTAAAAGGTAGGAGAAGTGGAGATGGAAGTGGAGGAAGAGGATGTGGTTGTAGGAGAGTCAGGTGTGCTGTCATTGGGTGAAGGTGCAGGTGCTGTAGGCTGTTGTGAGGTGGATGTCTGTTGGGTGGGTGTCTGCCTGCGTTTGTGTGTCTTGGAAGGGGTGGTGACAGACACAGTGGGAGAGGACACAGGGGACGTGTAAATGGCAGTGGGGGTGGTGACTGCACGCGTGCGGACTGTACAGGAGGGTGTGGTGGTGATGGAAGCACTGGCTGATGTTGGTGTGCATGCAGGTGTGAGTGGAGACGTCACAGGGAGGGAGGAGGGAGACGAGGAGGAGGGGGACACAGGGGTGGTAGTGACTGTTGGGATGTCTGCATCTGTGTGTTGCTTGGGTGAGTGTTTGTGGGATCTGTGGTGCTTGTGTCTGGATGAGCTGCCCTTGGGTGTTGAGGTGTGTGCAGGCTGGTCAGATGGTGTGGATGGGATAGGCTGAGGAACAGGAGACAGAGACAGGGTGGAGGCAGTCAGAAGAGGGAGGCTGGAAACAGGGACAATGGCTGCCGTCAGTGCTGAGGCCAGAGCATTGAACGATCGTTGATGGGCAGCCTGACCCGAATGAATGCCCTCCAGGTAGGCATTGCTCCGATGCACCTCCCTTTCTACCCCCTGGATGGCATTCAAAAGGGTAGTCTGCCCAACAATGAGTGTCCTGAGGAGATCAATGACCTCCTCACTGAGGGCAGCAGGGGTAACAGGGGCAGGGGCTGAGGTGCCTGGGGAGAAGGAGACGCCCGCCTTCCTGGGTGAGCGGGCACGGAGCGTAGGCTGAGGGGCTGCTGGGAGGGCGGGGCTGGTGCGCTGGGTGGCGGCTGTACCTGTAGAGGCGGGGGGCCCGGATGTTGCCGCCACCGCTAGGGAGCTCCCATCCGAGGACGTGTCGCTGTCGCTGCTCTCACCAGCGATCCCCGTCGTGGTGCTCCCCTCGCCCTCCGGCTCACTTGGGCCCTCGGTGTCTGTTCGTGTGCCCACCGGGGCCTTGTGGCTTGCAGCTCCCTCGTGCTCCGATGCCAAATCTCCTCCGCCTGATGATGCTAATGCACACATGCACAAGAAGATGAAGAAGAAGGGTGGGGGGAGAAAGAGATAACCTGGTTGAGTGCATGCAATGTCAACACCGTTGGCGGAGAGGACCGACACAGGAGCCGCATGCACTAAGCCGCGCATTCGGGGCACACTACTCAGTACTTCTGACTCGGACAACAGGTCAGGAGACGACAAGCGCGCACATGTGTGAGGCTGGACCATCAATAGCTGGACTTGTCACCCTACGGAGGTGGGGGCCGGGAGCACAGGGCCATGCCTAAGGGAGAGGACTACACTACAGAAAGCGCCCTGGCCTAATGTCACCCCCAACCCTCCTCCCCCACCCAGACGCCTCCACTGCGCAGAAAGATAGCTGAATGTGCTGATACTCACCCCCTTGTGTCTGCTGTGATGCTCTCAAGCGCCCATCCAACTCCGGGTAGGCCACCGCCAGGATCCGGGACATCAGGGGGGTCAGGGTATGACTGGCACCCCTCCTAGGTTGGGAGGCCATCCCCAGCAGTGACTCGGCGGTCTTCCTGGTTCCGCGGCGGATGTCCTCCCACCTCTTGCGGCAGTGGGTGCCCCGTCTGACGTGGACCCCCAGGGCCCGGACTTCCTTGGCGATGGCACGCCAAATCCCGACTTTCTGATGGGCGCTGACCTATGTGACATGTACAGGGTGGGAAGGAAACAATCATCAACTTACTGCATGTTAGATGTGATTGGCCCCCCCTCCCCAACCTTGCAATATAGCACATGCTCTCATCTGTCGTGCGTTGCACTCCTCATTCGCCCCCCACCCCACCAACTTACATCCACCCCACTCCACACAGGCATCGCCCATTCCATGTGCACCCTGTGTACTCACCTGTTGGTCTGGAGGACTGTAGAGTAACGCATACTGGGGGAGGACCCCATCCACGAGCTTCTCCAAGTCTTCAGACGTGAAGGCAGGGGCCCTTTCCCCAGTCGCAGCAGCCATTGTCACTTCCAGACCGAGTTCACAGCAGCCCTTGCAGTATAGGTCCTCTCCTGTGGATGATCAGGTCTCGAGTGATTAAGCAGATAGAAAATGGCAGTCACGCCCGCGGCGGTGCGTACCGCGGCGGTGCGTACCGCGACCGCCGGCGCACATTGTCATTGGTTCCTGAAACCCATAGGCTTCAATGTTATCCAATGCGGCTCCGTATAGCGGTCTTCGGCCGCCTACCACCACGGTGTGCTCCGCCAGCGCAGTGACCTCACATCCCATTGTCCCACTTCACAGGTCAGGCAGCCGCCATTTCAAGGGCCCACATGGAATAATCTCTACTGCGACACACAGGCCTAGGCCTGGCATTGCCACACATACACGCCTTTCAATACCTAGATAACCGTGTGCCATGCAAGCAGTGGTGAACGTACCAGTGATTATCTTGACTCTGTGCTCCATGTTGTCCTTCCTAGGCACCGTCCGCTGGGATTTGCGAGGAGAAGGATGAATCCTCGCGTGTACCGACCGCTGGTGGACCTGTCGACAATGGAAGAACGCCACATCATACTACGATACCGACTTGACCGTGCCACCATCCATGAACTGTGTGCCCAGCTGGAGCCAGCCCTGATGTCCCCCATCCGCCAACCCACAGGAATTCCCCCTCTGGTGCAGGTGCTGTCAGTCCTCCATTTTCTTGCAAGTGGCTCATTCCAGACAACAGTGGCCATGTCATCTGGAATGTCTCACCCAATGTTTTCTAAGGTGTTGTCTAGAGTGTTGTCTGCCCTGACGAAACACATGCGGAGTTACATTATATTCCCAGAGGAGGTTGATTTGCCCACTGTGAAGGGTGATTTTTATGCCCTTGGACATATTCCCAACATAATTGGTGCCATTGATGGGACCCATGTAGCCTTAATCCCCCCAAAAGACGATGAGCAGGTGTACAGAAACAGGAAGAGCTACCATTCTATGAACGTCCAGGTGGTCTGTTTGGCTGACCAGTACATCTCCCATGTGAATGCCAAGTTCCCTGGGTCAGTGCATGACGCGTATGTGATGCGTAATAGCAGCATCCCTTTTGTGATGGAACAGCTACAGAGACAACGTGTGTGGCTAATAGGTGACTCTAGTTACCCCAACCTGCCTTGGCTATTGACCCCAGTGAGGAATCCCCGGACCAGGGCTGAGGAACGGTACAATGAGGCCCATGGGCGAACTAGGAGGGTCATTGAAAGAACCTTTGGCCTCCTGAAGGTCAGGTTTAGGTGTCTGCATATGACAGGGGGATCCCTGATGTACTCACCAAAGAAGGTGTGCCAGATCATCGTGGCCTGCTGTATGCTTCACAATCTGGCATTGCGACGTCAGGTGCCTTTCCTGCAGGAGGATGGTCCAGATGGTGGTGTTGAAGCAGCTGTAGAGCCTGTGGAGAGTGAAGAGGAGGAAGACTCAGAGGACGACCCAGACAACAGGGACAGAGTTATCCAACAGTATTTTCAGTAGCACACAGGTAAGAATCACACACGCCATTTTAATTTTCCTGACTGCCTCGTTTTTCTCAACTTTGTCTATGACCCCCCAGTTATTTGAAACTGATGTTTGATTCTCCCTTCCCTTTTCAGTGCTGTATGACCCACTGCATGACTTCTGCTTGGTTAGCCCATGGACTAATGCTTATTGATCTCAGTATGTGTTCAGCACAAAGTTTACAGAACATAATTGATCGGTAATGTGTTTTACATTTGTAAATAATACAGCCTGACTCCAGCATGATTTCAGTGCATTGAGTGATTTATTTTTTGTGCTAGATAATGGTACATGATATAAACACGGTGATGGGTGGGGGTGGAGTAATGGCCATGGCAGAGTCCAGTTCTCAGTCTCACAGGTGCATTGTCCAAATGCCTGTGGAAGGATGGAGCAGGGGCAGTTCAAGGTTGGACAGGGTGGCAATGTGGGACAGTGGGATGACTTCAGGGGGTATCTCATGCTGGCGGGGGTCTTGACATCCTACTCTGTCGATTTTTTTGATCTCAGGCTCCTCTTGCGGGGTGGTTGTTCTTCAGCAGGAGGTGGGGTTCTGGTGGCCTGTCGTTGTGGTGGGGCCTCCTGTCCACTAGCGCCGGCGGACGTGGTAGGCTGTTCCTGGTCCGGGCTAGTGACAGGGGCCCTGTGTGGTGCCACATGGTCCCGCAACGTGTCTTCTATCCGGTGGAGGGCCTGGACTAGGCTCCCCATGGCGGTAGAGATGTTGGTGAGATGATTGTTGAACCCCATGTAGCGTTCCTCCTGCTGTGCCTGGATCTCCTGGAACCTGGCCAGTACCGTCACCATCGTCTCTTGTGAGCGGTGGTAGGCTGCCATGATGGTGGTGAGGGCCTCTTGGAGAGTCGGTTCCCTGGGCCTCTCCTCCCCCCCCTGTCGCACAGCAGCCCTCCGAGTTGCCCTGTTTCCCCCGGACTCTGTCCCCTGGATGGTGTGCCCACTACCACTGCCCCCAGGTCCCTGTTGTTGTTGGGGTGGTGGGTTAGCCTGGGGGCCCTGTAGTGGCAGACACACCGCTGATTGACCTGTCCTAGAGACAGAGCCATGGGCCCGCTGGGTGGGAGCTGTGCTGTTGTTCCCAGAGGGGGTTGGGTCTGCTGTGGCCTGTGTGTGGGGAACCGACTGTCCAGAGGTCCCCGATGGTCCGGGCTGGTCGTCAGGTTCCAGGTCGACAGAGCTGCTGTCATCACTGGGTGCCTCTTCTGGGGGGGGATGGACATTTCTGGACCCTCCTGGCCGGTGTGTTGGCGTTCGGGTCCTGCATGGGGTAAGAGAGTATGGTTATTGTTTCTGTGTGTGCTATTGTGTGCGATTTATGGGTGCCCTTGTCCCCCAGTGCTGTCATTCCCTTGGGGGAGGTGTTGTGGGGGTGTTGGGGGGGGGTATGTGCAGTGGTCATGCTTAGGTGATGGGTGTCCATAGTTTGTGGTGGCATGCAGGGGTTGGTGTTGGGTGGGTTGTGCTGGGGAGACATTCTCAGGGAGGATGTGTGATGGGGGGTTGGGGGTGAGGGTGGTGGTGGGGGTTGGCATGCTGGGGGGGGGGTGAAGTAGTTGAGATTGTACTTACCAGAGTCCATTCCTCCGTGTACTCCAGCGAGGCCATCAGGATGCAGGATGTTTAGTACCTCTTGCTCCCATGCTGTGAATTCGGGTGGTGTGGGTGGGGGTCCCCCGCCAGTCTTCTGCACTGCGATGTTGTGTCGCGAGACCATCGAGCGCACCTTTCCCCGTAAGTCGTTCCAACGTTTGCGGATGTCCTCTCGATTTCTGGGATGCTGTCCTGGCTATAGTGGTGTGCTGCACCTGTGAGCAGAAGAGCTGTGGTTCGACTCTTATGATCTCCTCCACCATGACCCGGAGTTCTTGGTCCAAAAGCGTGGGTGCCTTTGGGGTGCCATGGGGTGGTGTGGATGAGGTGTGGGGTGGTGTATATGGTGAAGAGTGTGTTGGTGTGTGGTGCTTTGTGCTTCTATGTGGTGTGTGTGATGGTGTAGTGTGCCTCTGTGTGATGTAGCTCTCTATTCTGTGATGTGTCTCTCTCTCCTTCGTCTATGATCTTCGGTCGTAGGGGTTTGTGGGTGATGTGGGTGTGTGTTTTATAGTTGGTTGGATGTGTGGGAGTGTTGTTTGTATGTGTGTCAGGTGTGTGTATTTCAAATTGTCCAATGTGGCTGTGTTTTGGAGCTGTGTGTGTATTTTGACCGCGGCGGTGTGTACCGCCAATGGAATACCGCGGTTGAAAGACCGCCGCGTGGATTCGTGGGTCAGAATGGCATGGGCGTGTTTGTGTTGGCGTGACGGTGGAGGTTTGGTCATCTCCAGTTTTCCGCGGCCCGCTGATGTGGCGGCCTTCCTTGGATGTCGGGATTTTGGCGGTTCCGCCGTTGTGGGTCAGAATGACCGTGGAGGTTTACCGCGGCCGCGGCGGTAGAATGGCGGACTTCTGACCGGCGGTAAGGGCCTTTTACCGCCGAGGTCAGAATGACCCCCATAGTGTGCAAGAGAGAGTTGTTTGTACACATTGGATGAGTACCTGTTTTCCTTTATGCAATCCTGACGTTGTGTTCTGACTTCTTCCGGATGATGCAATTGTATTTTTTTTTGCTTCGTTTTTTTAATTTTTGCTTATTGGCAAATGGTTAGGGACATTTCCATGCCTGTTTCTGTATTTCCTGACGCATCCCACTCCCCTATATTAGGTACACGCTTGGTACTCCTCTGTTTTTACACCCTTCCTTTCACGTGCAATGTGGCCCTCTTTGGTATGATATATATGATGTGGATACATATATGTCGTGTTTTTACTTTGCAGCGTTGTATTTGTTTTTTTCAAAGGACTCCAGTTTTCAAGCAAGGGGGAGGCAGGCATGTTTGATTAGGTCACTTGACCTCAATTTCAAACAAGTGATTTAATTTTCTTAAACCTTGATGGTTTAAGGGTGGGCTTATATGATCTTAGGTCACTTGACCTTAATTCTGTTTCAACCTGAGTCTCTAATGCGATGATGTTTAGACAATATAGACAGTATGAACAATCTGTTTTTTTATGTGTGATTATGACAGTATTTACTATTTTTGTGTAGTCCTTATCTATAATATGCAAATATGAGTCCCTCTCCCTTAATGCCTTTGGTTGGGAGTCTGTCTTCAGGCTCCTATCAGGGTCTGCAGTCTATGTTTATGAGGACAATGAAACGTTGTGTCTGTTTTCTATGTTCACTATTGTCGAAACACTTATATGGTGAAATGACACTTGGTGGTTTTAGGCTGTGACAAAGACCATAAGGTCGAAACGAGTTTCCAGTATGAATAAATCTTTTTTTCAGAAGGTGATCATGGAGTGTGACTTTTTTTGCATCCCTGACTAGGGGCACAGATATATATACATATATACTTTTTGGCTATTTTTCTCCCAACCATACACAATCCCTGTGGCAGCCGTCCCGTGTTTTCTTTTATTCACTGGGTTCGATTTATACATATATATATATATATATATATATATATATATATAGACACACACACACACACACACACACATATATATTTTTTGTTTTGTTTGTTTTTTTACTTAAAAAATCAAAGGTTACAGTGAAGTTATAGATAGGTTCTGAATTTACCCGTACAAAACTTTAGAAATTCACCAGTTATAGGTTATAGTTATTTGAAGTAACTATAACTTATGCCCTAAGGTAACTATAACTCGCAACCCACCATGCACAGTATTTTTATGAATAATTTTAAAACAAATGTTACAGTGATATTATCAATGATGTTATAAAAGATGTCTTGTTTGCTGTAATATCTGGGGAAATTAGCAGTGCATGGCAAAGGCACAAATTATAGTTATCTTAGGGCACAAGTTATTGTTACTTGAAATAACTTTAACTATAAATGCTGAATTTCTAAGGATCTGTGCGAGTAAATTCAGAAATGAACTATAATGTCCCTGTAACTTTTGTTTTTTTTAAGTGAATTTCTATGTTTAAAAAAAATTCTATTTCCTAACTCTATTGTCCCTCTAACCTTATTTTTTTCAGCAAATTTCTATGTTTTTTTAACATAAAGTATTTTTCATTACTATACGTTAATCCAACTACTGCCATGCCCTGCCTTTAGATGTGCACAGCGGGGATTGTCTGCAGGGTTTGCCGCCGACCCCTATAACCACCCAACTCTAAGAGAGAGAGAGAAAGTGAGAGATTGAGAGAGAAAGAGCGACTTAGAAAAAGATTTGATAAAGAGAAATAGAGAGATAGAGGTGCGTTAGGTTTTGATGAATGATATATGATAATAATATATTCAAAATTAGATATTTCTTGACAAATTGAAAAGAAAAATGTTTTTGACAATTAAAAAGAGTGAGATCACATTTCAATATGTAACTTAAACATTTATAGTTGAAAAGAAACTAAAGCAGGAAATGCTGACAGACTCACCTAGACTGGAACCCTTAACCTTTAGTGTGCAGGATTGAAACCTTAACCACCAGGCCAGAGGTGAGTCCTTACTGTGCTGTGTAGAGACTTAGATATGACATTAAACTTACAGATTTTGATGGGAAAAGGACTTCAATGTTCCATCACTAGGAAGGTTTAACAGTCAAAATACTAGAGAATAAACAGACACACTGTCATGAGATACTAGGCTTTGAACGTTCAACCTGCTGACAGTCCCAGAGCTTTACCATTAGGCCAGAAGTGACCCTGGTCTGCTGCCCATGAAAACTTAACTTTACTATTTGCGCCAAACATCTTGCTAGTTTGATGGTTTGAAGTCATGTAAAGGAATCTCTCTCTCTCTTCCATCCGATTATGGGAGAGAGTGACAGCACTACAGGGGGATCCTCAAGGCTACCATGGTCCTAGCCAGCTCCCTTACCCTGCAGGAGCTGGCATTGCTTAACACAAGGAGGGGGCTACTTGAAATAGAAGCTCCCTGCTTGCAGGGCAAATGTTGGTGTCTGTTTCCCTGCATGTATATTTGGGTACAGGGAAACAGATGAAACCTCCACATTCTGTAAGCAGGAGCTGTTTGACAGCTCTGATTGCATGCCTCTGGTGTAAGTAGGCGAGTACCTGCCAGCCACAGGTGTGCTCAATTCCTCCACCATCCTTGGTCTGTAGGGGTGGAGACAACACAGTGAGCAGGGAATTATGGGTAGTGAAGTTTTTAGCATGAGCAAAATGGTTTCCACACAACCCGGCATGAATCACTTTTTTTTTATCAGCACGTGCAGTAGCACTTGGCATATAGGTGTCTGGATTCCAGTGTAAGCTAATTTCCAGCCTTTTCCCTATCTGAGTTGCAGTCCCATCCACCTGGAAGCAATTATACATAAGAAGGAAGAAAGTTAGGCTAGCTATTCTAGTAAATGCAGTACATGCCATCATAACTACATTATATCCATGTATAAACTCATTGTTTTGTTAGACAAGGCACTGGTTAGACAAACCTTAACGTAACACAGCATAAGAAGTAACTGGTACCCCTTCAGGCCTATGAACCTCCCTGTGAAAGCCCTAGGGAGGCTGGAAAAAAATGGACTAAATTAATTACCAATCATAATAAACATTATCCGGGGTTCCTAATTCATTTGGCAAACCATGTGGAAAAAATCAAAAATAAGAAAAATAAATACCTGTTGTCCTCCTTCCCACATCCCAAGAGCCCAAAGGGCCCATATCACAGCCAAAGTTAGGTTGGCAAAAAATTATTAAATAAATAAAAAAGAATAATACCATTAACTACACACTACAAAACCCAGCCCACGAACACACAATATAATAACATTAAATATATACAAAATAATAGAAAGATTCATAAAAAAATTGGTGAGCTCTTAGAGGGTGATAGCATATACAATCTTCCCAAAAGAAGGATTTAAAACTGACATGAAAAAATGAATAATCAATGGTCAGACGCACACACTGGTTTAAAAAAATGGTGGACAATCACATGGCTTGGAAAGAAAATTTTGCTCTATAAGGCACAAATTTGTTTCACAAAGTGATGGATGAGCACATGGCTTAGGAAGCCAGAAGGCATATTGAATACTGTCAGTATAGCCTCCTGTGAGGTACATACTGGTTTCACAAAATGAAATGGGGGATGAGCTAATGGGTTATGAAGGCAAATGCAATAGAAAACAAATACAAGGACATCGCCTGTAGGGGAGAACCTTGCTTCACAAAATGGTGGCTAGCACATTGCAAGCATGAAGGATGTATGGAGGACAAGAGGATGAGACTCTCAGCCCTGGCAGAAGCACTTTCCTTGCACCTCCCTCCCCAAAACATACACTTGCAGCTTTGGACAGAAAACATTGCCAAATATAGCAAAAATGTGTCTGGGGCCATATATGGGCGAACGTGAAGTAGCAACAAGAATGCAAACAATAAACCAAGATGAAAAGCAATCACAGCAAAGTACCAAGGAAAGTTGCAAAAAATGTTTTAAAATATTTTTATAATTATCCAAACAGAGTCCTAGGCAATAATACCCTAGCCAAACACTTTTCCACATTAACCAACTATAACACAACCACACTACATGGTATACAAGCACATGGACAAAAAGTGAATTGAGATCAAAAGAAAATGTCTAGCTATGTGGGCCTGGACTCCAGAAAAGTTCCAAAGCTGGGTAATGCAGCAGAGATTTCTGAGATCAGTGACGCTTTCCCTCTAAAATCCAAATCCAGAAAGATCAAGGGCTCAAAAAAGAACAAGGAGGAGTCTTCAGGGCAGGAAGAAGAAATCAGTAGTTGTATATACAATAGCCTCACTATCTATGGCACATGCCCTGTAGAAAGCAATTAAAAAAAATAAAAGATGCATTTAGCACTAAACCATTTACCCATGTGGTCTGCATGAATATAAATCAAACTAAAAATAATATTGAGCTGATTATTGGTGCCCAGCATTAAAATATAAAACAGATGCTCATGCTTGTTAAATCCTTATAGCAGTGTTCCTGCCATAAGTATTTTATGCAAACAAAATAATCTTTACCTGGTGCCTTCTTGGGAATTATGCATCACTTTTGTAACACAGAATACTTGATTAAGCAAGGTTAAGCCAGTGTGAAGGAAATTTCAAAGAGCTTACTTGTATCTTGCCCACTTCTTTTCAGTGGAGTACTCTATATTACTATCTCTCCTTATAGTCTCTTCACTAGAGTACGCTGTAAAACAAAAAATCCTTTCATTAGAGTTTTTCGGATGGGGATATTCCATTAAAATGGGGTGGATAGGACGAGTGGTGTCACTGTTCCGGCAATTGTAGGACTGCCAATGGGGGGGGATATGTAAATAGTATGTGTGATTAGAAAAAGCTAGATTCTTGCAGAAAAGGAAATCATCTAATTTGAACTAATATAATATTTCTGAAAAAAAGAAGCAAAACCACTTTTGGATGGTGCTCAAATTGCCTTACGTTTTGCAGATCATTTATTTGAGTAGGATAGACCACACAGCCACTAGCAAGTTACAATGCTATTCTTTATTGTATGTGTTAGAAATGGGGTCTGTGGTTGGCAGGCAATTTGCACCCTGTCCAAGTAGGGACCCTCACTCTAGTCAGGGTAAGGGAGATGCACATCTTAGATAACCCCTGCTCACCCCCCTGGTGGCTTGGCACAAGAGGCCAGGCTTATCTCAGAGGCAATGTATTAAGTATTTGTACAAACACACACAGTGACACAGTGAAAACACAACAAAGGACTGCACACCAGTTTAGATAAATAGCCAATATTTATATAAAACAAACAAGACCAAAACGAAAAAAATCCAACATACACAAGCAAAGATATGAAGTAAAAAGTGTCTTAATCCATAGTTGTCAATAGATGCATTGTTTCAGCACAAAGTACCTGGTATGCATCAAAAATAAAGCCGCACTGCAAGCATGCTTCAGAAAAGCAAGTGATGGTTTGATTCCTTACTAACAAGGGAGGCCGTATGCCGTTTCTTTCTCCACCGGACAATCGATATGCCGATTCTTACCTTGCAGGGAAGGGATGCGTTGATTCTTGGACACGCAGCCTCATGTTAGTGCAGTGATGTTGAAGATTTTGCAGAGTCAATGCGTGGAAAATTCAGATGCACAACAGCAATGAATCCGCGCTGAGCTAGCGATGCATCGATTTTACCGGTTCTGCACTAATTTTTCAGCTGCAGTGCAGGCACTGCCTCAATTGTTCTGCTGCTCACACATCAGTGCATGGATTTTCCCTCACAAGATTCCAGCTTCCACTTCCAAGTGCCTGGGTACTGGATTTGGCAGGACTCTCAGCAGACACTGGCAGATGAAGTCTTTGATGTCCCTGAGACTTCAGAACAGGAGGCAAGCTCAGTCCAAGCCCTTGGAGAAACTTCACAAGTAGGATTTCAGAAAGCAAAGTCCAGTCCTTTCCTTATTAAGGTAGAAGCAGCAACAGCAGGCCAGCACAGCAAAGCAACAGGCAGAGTGGCAGGTCATCCTCAAGCATCAAGCTCTTCTCCTTGGCAGAGGTTTCTCTTGATCCAGAAGTAATCTAAAAGTCTGGGGTTTTGGGTCCACCACTTATACTCACTTCTGCCGTCAAAGTAGTCAAACTTGAAAAAGAAAGTGTCTGTTGTTCACAAGATCCTGCCTTGCCCAGACCTGGCCGCAGACATACTCCAGGGGGTTGGAGCCTGCATTGTGGGAGGACAGGCACAGCCACAGCCCTTTCAGGTGCAGGTGTCAGCTCCTCCCTCCCCACTCTAGCCCAGGAGACTTATCAGGATATATGACACACCCCAACTCCCCTTGTATCACTGTCTAGAGGGATTTCACAAACAGCTCAACTGTCAGTCTGACCTAGACCTGGATTCCAAGGACAGGCAGAGGCACAGAATGATTAAACAAGAAAATGCCCACTTTCTAAAAGTGACATTTTCAAATAGACAATCTAAAAAACAACTCTGCCAAAAGATGTATTTTTAAATTGTGAGTTCAGAGACCCCAGAACCCCACATCTCTATCTGCTCCCAATGGGAAACTGCACTTAAAAGATATTTAAAGACAACCCCCATGTTAACCTATGGGACACATAGTCCTTACAATAGTGAAAACTGAATATGGCAGTATTTCATTATCAGGACATGTAAAACACACCAGTACATGTCCTACCTTTTACATACACTGCACCCTGCTCTGGGGCTACCTAGGGCATATCTTAGGGGTGACCTACATTTGATAACAGGGAAGGTTTGGTCCTGACAGGTGGGTACATTTGCCGGGTCGAATTGGCAGTGCAACACTGCACACACAGACACTGACGTGGCAGGTCTGAGACATGTTTACAGGGCTTCTCATGTGGGTGGCACAATCAGTGCTGCAGGCCCACTAGTAGCATTTGATTTACAGGTCCTGAACACCTATAGTGCACTTTACTAGGGACTTACCAGTACATCAAATGTGCCAATCATGAAAAACCAATTACCAATACCTTTTAGACAGAGAGCACTTGCACTTTAGCACTGGTTAGCAGTGGTAAAGGGCCAAGAGTATCAAAACCAACAAAAACAAATTACAGCATGGGTCCAAAACAGAAGGTCAGAGGCAAAGAGTACATGGAAAACATGCCAAGAGCTGCCAGGTCTAACAGTCTTGCCTACTCTCAAACCATGCGTCTGTGGGAAATTGTATCATCCATAAAATCACTCCTTTAGCCTATGCTTGACTGTCCAACTCATCCCCAAACTTCCTACCAAGTCCTTGGTGCATGACGCATCCTGTATCATGGCTGTGGACGGAGAAGGACTCTGTCAAGGAGGGCATTAGTATTCTTGATTTGGCATTGTCTCCTTCCTTACAGATGTCTTTACATGCATCTGCTCTTGCCAACTCGGGTTCTGTTGAGTGAGTCGAGATGCGCGTATTGGTGGGGATGTTCAAATTCTCGTATGGTTCCAGCTGACATTGTAATTTGAGGCCTGTAGCTTGTGGATATGTTGTGTCACAGGAATATAGTGTAATGTTCTCAGAGGTGAATGTGCTTTTAGTTGTCTCCTGGGATGATCTCCTGACCAGAGTGTTTAGTTGCAGGATAGTTTACATGACCGTAATGTGACTGCTGAATGAGTTGAGCCCTGCGACTGTGATGACATACTTTCTCAGTACAATGAATTCTCAGGAGATGATTCAATTGATTCAATGGAATGTGGTAACATGGTTCATGAGCCTTAGGGTGTTTTTTGGATGGTGATAACATCTTTGCACTCATATCTTCTTCTACCTGGTACAACGCTTGAAGCTGTTGAATATTGTTTGGTACTAAAAGACTCATGTTTTTTTCTCATCTGGTCTGGTGATTGTTGCTGTAGTTGATGGGTGCCTTTTCATATTTTAGGGTCTTATCCACATTACACTTTCATAAGCTTGACTGCTGCATCACAGATCTCTTTCTCACATATATCTGTATTCTGATTTCTGCTATCCTGTGACTTTAATGGAATGTATGATGCTTAACACAGAGTCAGTGAGGCTGATTGCGCTTGTGACAGATGGCTCCTACATGTTTCTGCAACTCTACTTTTCTAACTTCTGCGTGGTCAAGACCCTATACATTTCTTTTCTTCTGGCGTGTGCATCAAATGACATCATTGTGTACCACATCTTTGATTATGAAGCCTCTTGGCTGGCCAGTCTCTGTTTACTTGAGACCTTTCTTTGCTATCACTTGCCTTTACTTTCTCTATCTCTTCTGTCTCCCTCGATTGCGCTTACTTTGTCCTTTCTTTCATGTTCTCTTCTTTTGTATTGAGGTGTGAAACTTGGTCTTTAAGCAGCTCAAAGGCTCTGACCCTTTTTCCCTCTTGAGGATTCTTAATAATAATAGCACTCTTTCAAGACATTTGCTTTGCATGCTTGGTGCAAGGAACCCACAAGGATCTGCAGTGGAACTGCATCCTTGTTTCATAAACGTGTGGAAAGAAAGTGCATTGAAAGCAGGGATCTCTGGCGCTTGTGTAAGGATTAGGGCACTAATTTGTAATATCTACTGCTGTACCAAAAGAAGAGTGGGCCTCACATACCTTGGCATCTTGTTGTATCAGTCACTCACTGTAGGTAATACCCGGAGGAAGATCTGATCTGTCCAACTTATTCATATGGTACATAGCTAGCCCCAAGGGTATGCTGATATTGTAAAGGGAGATGCCAAGCCAGTGAAGCTACACTTTAAAGCAAAGAAGACTGGGAAGGCCACTTCACAGACTGGGCAGCACCACTGCAGGAGACTAAAGAAACCACAGAAACCGATAAGATACAATTGCTCCTGAGCCACATGCAACAAACCCTATCTATTGATAGTAAAATAGATACTCTGACCACCAGAGTTGATGCAATAACTGCTGCACTGAACAAGCAGGCCAAATGGATTGCAGCTGCAGAAAAGTGAATCTCTGCTTTAGAGGATGACACAGCAGGCACTCATTAAAAACCCCTCAACACAGCTAAAGATCTGAGTGTAAGCAAGAAGAAAATTGAAGACCTGGAGGTCAGATTGAGGCAAAATAACCAATGCTTGGTGGATCTCCTGGTATCAACAATCAGAGGGAACATGGCAGACTATTTAGAATCTCTCCTTACCAAACTGTTTGGTGCAGATGCATTCTCCCCCTTGTTTGATGTGTAGTGAGCCCCTCACTCCATGGGAAGTGGCCTCCACCTTGGGTGCCTCCAAGACCCATCATTGCTTGGTCCAGAGATAGAGACATGGTGCTACGATTAGCTCAAGGGTACTACCCTCTCCTTCCTTCTGGATTTCACCCTTTAAGTGAAAGATGCCTGCTGGGACTACCTGCCACTCAAGCATAAAGTTCAAAAAGTGCGCATATCCTATGCCATGTAATACCCAGATCATCTCAGGATCTCCTGTAGCAGCAAACTTCACATCTTCATAAATACCCTGACTGTGTCACCATTCATGAAACATACTCCTCAAAAATTAAAGTGACATCGCTGCAAAGATCATAGTCCTCCGAAGCAAGCCTGAGTGATGTGGAGTAACATGAGCCTAAACTGTTAATTGAGTAATGATTTAGCCAATCCACACATTGACTAAAAAAATCCTGACCGATTTGGACAGACAAACCCATACTATACAGACCCCCAATTTGTGCAGGAAGTGAAAAGGGGCATGTTGGCACATGCTACATATGCCCTACAGCCTGTGACAGGGCAATGTAGTGCTCCCAGGACTTCCTTTGTGGGCCATAGTGCATGGGAGCCCCTGTGGACACTATTCTGTCTCCCCACACAGCATCAGTCTGTTGCCCCAACCCAGTGCCTACTATCCCAAAAGCACCTTTCCACTTTAGGGGTATAGTAAAGCCAACACTCTAGACTACCCCTGGGGGTAAGCCCTATACAGTAATTATTTAATGATGTTGTTTGTTGGAATTTTGTTCTTCTGATTTGATGGAATGGTATTAATAGGGGAGAGTACATACATTGGCTGGTTTGGTTGGCTGGTGAGAGAGGGGGGATTAATGCAGTTGTACAACCAAGATATTATTTTACAATTGTAGTTGCAACACCTTATCTGCAAGTCATCTCCAACCATGGTGGAATAGATTCTGTTCCCTTCTAGAGCATATCATCAATATCCATCCCTGATTTCCTTGTCACCAAACATGGGTGTTCAACATGACAGGGACATGACCATTCCTTTTTTAACGTGGAATGTGCATGACTTGAATAACCCTCACAAAGTCAAACAAATACTGCTATCCTTAGTCTGCCATAAGATTGATGTACCCTTCCTACAGGAGAGGCATCATTGGCAAATTACTCAAAAAATGAGCTTAGAGCAGCCATCCTGGTTCAGCAAGGACTATCCTTTACCCTCATGCACGAGGTAAATGACATTCGGGTACATATAAGCCAATAATGTGAGAGACACATAACATTATTCAACATGTTTGAGCCTAACATGGATGAATCTATGATTTTTGGGCTGATTCATTAGAAGGACATAGCCCCTTTGTCTAACAATATTTTGTGGGTAGGCAACCTTAACTTGGTAATGGACAAACATTTATATAGCTCACATGCTGAGGCACAGCCACACCACACTGCTGTGACATCCCTTCATGACTTCCTAACTACACAGAGTATAGTTGATCTTTGGAGGCATTTATACCCTAACATAAGAAGGGAAGGGAAGGCACACATCATACTCAGACCCCTCACCTATTAAATTGGTAATACAAACACCTGGATCAAAACATTTGTTGATTCACCAGGTGTCTCCAACCATTAGCACTGGTGGACAAAACCTTCAAAGGCGAGGTATAAGCAAAGATCCTGTCCTTCTTTCAAAGCAATGAGTCATCTGTCCAGTCTCTGGGTCTCTTGTGGGACACATTTAAGGCATACATAAGGGATACTCTATGACAAAAAAACAGAGCATGGGCAGGGCCATTTGGAACAGACAGGACAGCCTGGAGTGTAACCTCCAAATGTTGGAACAACAGTACATGGCTTACTTCTCCACCAGGATCCTGGTGGAAATTCAGATTTAAATGTCAGAGTTCAAGAAAGATGCAGAACGTGTGGTCAGGCACTTGCATAAATATGCCATAGCAAGATCCTGTGGCGAGGCAGATAGAGCAAGCAGGACCCTGACACTGTTGATATGCCAGACATTCAGCCCAGATGATAACACAAGGAGAAAATAACTCAGATGACATATTATATGACTCCAAAACAATATTGGAAGAGTTTGTGAATCATTGTTCTAGATTACATACAGCTTACACATCCAGATCCCACAATGAATTAGCAGTGTATCTGGACAGCATAGCTCTTGCCAGGATTTGAGGGACTTGTAAACAGTTTCTGCCAGAACCCATCACACTAGATGAGAATACCACAGCAATCTGGGGTCTCCTCACAAGTAAAACCCCAAGTAACAATACATTTCCATCTTAGTACCATAAAGCCGTTGCTTCCTCACTGGTTCCATGCCTCCAGCACATATTCGAAGAAGACCTATGTCAGGGCACACTTCTCCCTCTTTCAAGGAAGCCCTCTTGATTACACTCTTAAAGCCTTGGAAGTCACTAAAGGAAACCAACTCATATAGACTGCTGTCAATTATAAAAAATGATGCAAAGATCTTTGCCAAGGTACTGGCAAACAGACTGCACCTAGACCTGGTCCTCCCTGACGAGGTGGGATTTATGGCTGGCAGATCAACAGCACATAATATAAAACACTATTCACACTTATTCACCAGCTAGAACTGGATCACAAGGCGGAGGCAGCCCTTCTGGATGCCACCAAAGCATGTGACTCCCTGGAATGGCAATGTTTATTTGTTGTACAGGTGGTCCATATGGGATTTCCTCCAAGTTCCATTAAACTCAAACGTCTATTATATGCTAGCCCCTCTTTTCAGAGTGGACCATAATGGGCTACTATCTGACCCATTTTCCATTCAGTGTGGTACTTGTCAGAGTTGGCCACTGTCCCCGATGCTGTATGCCTTGGCATCATAGCCCCTGGCTGGCACTGTTCATCAGCTGCAGGGACGGAGGGAATATAGGGACCTTGCTTTCTCCCCTCACAACCTTATTGTCCCATTACAGGCTGATGATATTACACTATATCTGTGCAACCCAGCTCAAAACCTTACCCACCTGATCCACATTTACCTTATTCAAGGCACTCTCAGGCATATCAATCAGGAACAAATCTACCATATTCCCACTGACACCAGTGAGGAAAACCTGGTAGCTGAAGATTCCTCTCCCATGTTGCCTAACATCTGTTAAATATCAGGGGGTAAATCATGACAGGTACACAAATGGATCTGGCATCCCCTATCATTGCATGGCAGGATTGTTCTGTTGAAAGTATCAAATGCTAAAATTAGTGTACTTCTCATGCAGTATCCCTATGCCACTTACTAAGCATTTTTTCAAAACACATAAGTCCCTGGTGACCACACTCGCTTGGGTAGGTAAATAAACTGGACCTCTCTCACCGAGACACATCTCCCAACACCTGAGGACCCTCCACTGGCTACCAGTTGAGAAGCGAATCACCTTCAAGCTTCTCACCCACAGGTACAAGGCCATACACAATGCAGGAACAGCCTACCTGAACCACCGAATCTCCTTCCACACCCCGCCAGATCCCTCTGCTCCACCCAGATGGCCCTGGCCACTGTCCCTCTCATCCGCAAAACCATCACCAGAGGACGATCTTTTACCTATACTGCAGCAAAGAGCTGGAACAACCTCCCCCTGCACCTCAGTCAAACCCCGTCACTCACCATCTTCAGGAAGAACCTCAAGATGTGGCTCTTCAGATGAGGTCCCTCCCCTTCCCCCCAGGGCCTTGAGACCCTCAAGGGTAAGTAGCCGCGCTTTACAAATACTGATTTATTGAAACTTGAATAAAATGGGAAACCCTAAAGTTGCCATACAAGCAAAGGGGACTGGCATTGCTCCCTCACCCTTCAAAAGCCACTTGGCTATCAAACTTGATATTGCCTTTCACATGTTTCTGGGAGCCTTGATAAGGCAAACCCCTCCAACAGCTGATCAGAGATCAACACAGTGGTGAGCACAAAGTTAGCTGGACACAGTCTTCTGAGCTTCCACAGGTGTCCCATTCCATATATTTACTTGACCAATTCCTTATACATTGCCCGTCATAATAAGTCACGAGTGATACAGATATTCTCCATGATACTGGCTAAACTGGGGGTCAAAACTATGTGTGACTTATTTCCGAATACTGGCATCCTCAAGGCTGCAATTGCCAATGGTGGGGCATCCACTATACTTCATACATTTCTATATCTCCACCTTAGGGCGCTGTGCAAAGCTAGATATCCATCCTTCACACAGGAACCAACCATATCTAGATTGCTGACCATATTCCTTACTGCCCAGTGCAACAAGCAATTGGTAAACAAGCTGTATTCAGAAATGCATTCAGAGGCCCCCATAGTGGCACTCAATGCCTGGTCGATATGGAAGGGGGACCTGGGAGAGTCAGTATCTGACAAGGATGGTCATGTGGTTGTGGGCATCTCAGGGCCCTTTCCAAAAATAGTACCTCTGGCTCAAAAACTTTAAGTTTCCACAACGTATATATCATACTCCCCTTAAATTCTATAAATGGAAGATAGGTGCTCACTGCCAATGCACCCATTGTGGAGCCCCTGACGCAAACTTCATCCACACAGCATAGCGCTGTCCACAGATTGCAGGTAAATGGCCGTAGGTGCTGCAAATTCTTTCAGACGTGACTGACTCATAATGCTAACCCAAAAATGCACATCCATTAACAACACTCATACCATTCAAACGTGCACGCACGCACCAAACGTTCATTTTAAAAGATCGCACACACTCATTCTTTCACACACACACGCATGCATGCACATCCATTAACAACAATCATATCACTCAAACATGCAGGCGCTCACCAAACATTCAATTTAAAACATCACACACATACACACACACACTTACCTTCAGCCTCGAGGTCCCAGGAGGGTAGGGACTGCTGCCTTCCTTCATTGGCTGACCTTAGGCCAGCCAATGAAGGAAGGCAGCAGTCCCAGCCTTGTCACAGAGTGGTATGGGGTCAGTGTGACTGCTGACCCCACCCCACTCTGTGACGAAGTGTCACTGATTGACACTCGCCCTGGGCACTTCAGGGCTTAAACCTGAAGCGTCCAGGGAGAGTGTCAATTGGTGACGCTTTCCTCGTCACCCAGGGGAGGGCCTCGAGGCACCTTTGCTGAGCCGAGGAGGTCACGCCCATAGGAGCTGTGACCTCCTCAGCCCAGCAAAGTTCAACTCAGGCAGCCAGGAGTGTGCGCAAATCATGCATGTCTGCTCCTGGCTGCCTGAGCTGAACATGGAGAGTGTCTGTCAGGCTGATCTTTGTTCAACCTGACAGACACTCTCCATGAGGGGCAAAAGGTGGGGGAGCGTGGCCCCTCCGCCCTAAAGGACGGGCCGCCACTAATACATACTATGCTACAACCCCACTAGCAAATAGACACTGGGACGTTTGTGACTCATTGCCCTCCTGTCTACCCTCCTAACTGATCCCTCCCTCAGTTACTAAGGGCCTGATGTATCAAAAAAGTGGTTTGCGATTTCCTAATAAAACAATCCTAGTGATTCGCTATTAGGAAATTGCAAACTGTGATGCACAACAGTGTGTTTAACACTTTGCGATTCCCAAATAGGTCGCAAGAGACCTACCTCATTAATATTCATGAGGCAGGTCGCAGTTTGCGGCCCATTTGAGAATGGCCACAATCACAGGGATGGTGGCCTGCTTGGGGCAACAAACCACCATGTCTGTGATTGCTTTTAAATAAAGCAATAATTTTTTTTAATGCAGCTCGTTCTCCTTAACGGAAAACGGGATGCGTTTAAAAAAGAAAAATTAAAAGTTTTCTTTTCATTTTTTAAGTGAAGGCAGTGGTCCGTGGGACTACTGCCTGTTCTTAAAATATGTGTTTGCTATCATTCTCAAAGGGGAAGGGTTCACCTGGGACTCCCTCCCGTTTGCGACAGGGTTACCACCAACTTGAAGGTGGTGATAACTGACTCTTTTGTGACCGCATTCACGGTCCCAAAATATTCCTACATGCCAGTGTGATTCGTTATTAGGAAGGGATGCCCTAAACACGTTCCTTCCTAATACCAAATCACAAAAGCAAAATGCGATTCGGTAAACAAGTTATTGAGTAGCATTTTGCTTTGGTAGATAGAAAAATGCTTCGTACATCTGGCCCCAAGAGGAGACACTGTAAAACAAAGTCATTATAGACTACAGCTGAGAGTCGACCAACATCCAGCTATGACAACATCAGCATGGAATTGTCCATTTTACTTGAGAACCCTGGAAACCGGGCCAACTGGATGCGAGTATGAACATATGATTATCTGACTTTGCAATAATGAGGACTACGAACTGTATACCTGATGTAGAGGAGGGTTATAGTCCCTTCTGACACTGCCTTTCTCCTGTATAGAGGATGACCTTATTTATTACACATGATCATATATATATATATATATATATATATATATATATATATATATGGTACATTGTACAGTTAGAGGTAATGTTGTTGTTACACAATGAAATGATGAGAAATGTGGTGTACATAATTTATTAAAAGTAATTTAATCATATTTACAAAAATGTAGTTATTTGTAAAGCAAAACATGTATTAAAATAATTTGCAATTAAATTAAGCATATGTACTGTTTTTTTATTTTTTACATTAAATTATATTAATTATATTTTTAACTATTTTCATAACTTAATTTAACTTAATATTTCCTCTGGGTTTTATTTTAAGTCCCTATCTCCATTATTTTTAGGGCAGGGTGTTGCAATACCAGTGGTTGACCATGTGTGGTGCTGGACTTATTTAATCTCTGAGCTAGAGTATGTTACTAATGCTTTAGGTCTTTTTGTTTTGGTGCAGTAACTTTGTATATGCTGTTTACGAATAGCAATGGGCTTACTCTTTTGTGAGCCAGTACATGTTCCTCCCTAGTCACCTCCATAACCCTCCCTTAACTCTCCCTTTTCCTTTCCTTTCTAAGCCCCTCCTGTTTAGTAGTAAGTATTTCCCATTTTCTAGTCACTCCCCATGTCCCTCTCACACATACTACTAAAATATATAGTTATGTATGCAAATAATCTCCTGCTGGAGTGAAGATGGGGTAGAGATGTCCACACAGTAAAAAATAGGAAGAGCAGAGGCATAAACTCCGGACATTGGTTTGTAAACAGGATTTTACTATGTATGGCTCTCATAGAGAGCCTCTGTCATTTATTTCACTTTCTAAATGTCACAACTCACTGCTATGACATAGCAATAGTTGATAACAAAACCTGGCTACCAACTGTTGTGAGAATGCAAATGCCTTCCAGGCGAGGCTGACAAGGCTCTCTGTGAACCCGTCAGCTACCCCATTACTCCTCTGGTACAGTTGAAAGCACTTTCAGATAATTATTTGGGGTTATACATAAAATTACAGATGGGTAACAGTGGATTGTGGTAACCTTTTTCACCTCGGGGTTCTGAGTGACATCACAGACAACTCGAACTTCGCTTTCGTTTTCTATTTGATGACAATCAGAACACCTTGGTGAAAAATATCCTGTGATTCACAGTTACCTATTTATAAGTCTATATGTAGTTTGTAGTACAAGTGCTACGAAATGTACTACAAAATGTAGTTTTGGATAGGCCCCTTGGTTTCAATTTCTAAGACTGTAGGTGGCTCTTCAAGGAAGGGAGTCGAGTTCCATGAAACATTCTCTTGGAGCTTGGTGGTGTGGTCCCAGCAGCCTGCTAACATCCAGAGTCTGCTTAGAGAGTATCTTTGTTTGGACCTGCTTCTCTGTTCATAGCAGCCTGCATGAGCGTTTCGTGTTAATTATGCTTGTAGGAATTTCTTTAATGAAGGGTGAAGTTTCCGTGTCCTTGTACCTTTTGGCTATAGATTGCAGTGTCTTTTATTTTTCCTGTGGTATAGAGGTACTGTAGTTATCAACTTCGACAAGATGAGAGACTGAACTTGTCCTGTCAGGATTCAAACCTCCTTTCTCAGCAGCAAGTGTTTAACAGTCATTGCCCTTCTGTCTGCAATCGTTTAGCTGTAGCTCTCCACTCCTGACTCTTTCTTCTTCCAGATGTTTGGACTTTGCTCTAGTTCAAAGGGGTCTGTCTGCCTTCTGTGTCAATGGGCTGTTTGGTACCACTCTTCCAACATGTGCCTCAAAGCTGTTTCACACTCTCTTGTCAATTGTTTCCTGTGTTGTACTATGTTAATCTTCAATGTTGTGCAAATTTAATTTCTAGTCCACCTTGTGCTGTGTCACTGCTCTCTAGTGGTTTTCGTTGCTCAATGACTGACGGCGTACACTGTCCCTTTCTTTGTTCTGCTGTTTTGTCCTAATGCACGCTCTTTCTTAAATGACCCACTGATGTTTCACTTTTCTTTCAAATAAGCCTTTGTCACTTTAATCCTTCCTAATTTCTTTCAGATTTTCTTATGCATTTTTGTATACATCCATTCATTTATGAATTCTCATTATATATGTGTTTGATCTTCACAGAGTCCAAAGGGCCAGCTGTACTCACTCTTTATTCATGTGTGTAATTGGACCACTCCTTCTTGACCACCACACACCAGCTTTTTTCTTGTTTTTTTTTACAAAGATGAGTCATTTATGAAAGCCATTACGTGTCATGTTGTGCTTGCTGCTTATGTGGTGGGCATGCACGCAGGACCTCCCTGCTGCCCTGTGCTCAGTGGGGGCACCTACAACTCTTGCCAACTGCCTTACTGTTTCCATATGGGTGGGCATCCTCAGTGCACATGCTCTAAGCTTATTTCCCCTGTTTGTAAAGTGGGCCCTATCAAATTGCCACCAAATGGCGGTCCAGTACGCAAAGCAGTAATGAAAGTAGTTCTTGATGCTCAACTTCTTGCTTCCAAAACGGCAACCACAAGGAAATTTGGTGTCTTTGGGTCTCCATCCCCCATGCCTCACTGTGCATTGGACTCACTCACATAGATGGGTGATACTTGAGGATCTGGACAGCTGCAACCAGGGATCTGATTCTGTTGGCCTTCAGCAGTATAGTGGGCTCTCAACACACGTGATTTGGTTTGCCTTAGTTGACAGTTGTGTTGGGGGTATAGACCAAGCAGACACAAGTGAGTTGCAAGTTACTCTTTATTGTCTGTGTATTTTCATGTGACATTGTCCCTCTACGTCTGGGAGAGCTTGCCTCCAATAATTCAATCCCGCTATATCCTATTCAAGACTATCCTGTTCTTTTCCAAACTTCCTGTTCAGCCTCTGCGCAGGAAGTAGCGTCTTGTGCGAGTGTGACTGTGGACTTGGGAGGACTCTGTCTTGAAGAGCCGTTTTGTAACGTGGCAACGCAGAGGGAGTTCATGGAGGTTTAGTAGTTTTAGAACAATGCTAAAGTGCAATAGTATGTGTGCTCAGATTGAATAAATGCGCTCTACCTTCCTTGAATAGATTGGTAATGGTATTATAATTGTGCAGAATGTATTGCACAGTGAAGCTGGTGAATACAGTTTTTCTACAATGTTAGAAACCAGTAGGTGACCTGAGCATATGGATGGGTAGTTGATAATGATTGATGAACCTCAAGACAATACTTGCTTAAAAATTTAATCATGAAGAGGAGGTTGAAAGCTTCTGGAACGTTATGTGCCTAGGGAGCAACTTATATTTAGGGATGTGTGTAATTTTGAGGACATATGTGCAATCTAGCATAGACCATGGCTTCTGGCCTACTAGTATCTTGTGTAGTTTCCTGTGTTACTTCTGATTATGCCATTTGCATAGCTTTCTCTGAGTAGACTGTTGAAGCAGACATGCCTGGCAGGAACAGTGAAATGTATTTGTGCAGTGTGCGCTGGACTTTCAACGTTGACCACTGATCTTACAGGAAGTGGGCGGACATCTGCATCTTTCTCTCCGTGAGTCTATTTATTTAGCAAAAATCATGTTGGAGCACAGTTTCAATTGGACTGATACCTCATGCACAGTTTAAAGAACTGTAACAAGTTAATTCCACTTTACTCTTTTTAAGTTAGAAGGTAAAAGCATCATAGATAAGAGTAGCTGAACATGCTGAACAACCACAATCAGTTTCCTCTTCTTGCCATCCATACTTCTCCTCTGCATTTATTGCTGCCTTATTATTTTGGTTTTGAATACTGGAGAGAAAGCATCACACACCCACAGCCTTTTTTCACATCATCCCTTCATTATTTAGAAACCCCCCCAAAATACTTTTTCTTTTGATTACATTTCTTTTTGAGGAGCTGATATTTGAGGGGGACATTGTCACCCACCCACTGTTTTTGTTACTCCTTTTGGGGTACTTGTCTTTAGGTTTTTTGCTAGAGGAATTGGGAAGTGGCAATGCCAGCATGGCAGGGTCTAGAAAGGCCCATGCTGAGAGTGAAGGAAAATCCTTGCTTTTCCAATTCATCAGAACATGTGGCACAAACATAAGGGAAATAAGAGATTAATGGAAGAAAAACACCGGTATATCTGGCTCGCATGTGAACACTAAACTCTTTAACAGTGAAAAGTAGACCAACATATTCACATGATTGTACTAGAATTGTAACGAAATCACACAGACAAGGAACTGAAGGGCCAGATGTACAAAGGTTTTTAAGCCATCGTATTCGGTAAAATACAGGATTGCAACCGCAAAATACTTTTTACATGTCTACTAACCTAATTTTGCAATTCGGATTTGGTTAGAAATCATAACAGAATAGCATTGTGGAAATAGTGAGACATTCCTTCAAAACTGTGTTTGGTAACCCATATATCTATAGCTAGCAACTGTAATTCTGATTGGAAACCACTGCAATTACCGATTCCAAAATTGGGGTGGTAACTGATTCACAAAAGTGCAAAGATTCGTTTTGGGCTCACCCCCTTTAAGAATCAGAGTTGCAGCTTCAGGGGTAACAGACAGTAGTCCAGGTGAACAGTGTATGTTCTCAATGAAGTTTTCAAACCTGGAAAACTATATTTTCTCTTTTGGAATGAAATCACAGAAACAGTGCCCTGGTGTGCCTTATAGGCCGCCATCCATGTCATCGCAGCCAATCACAGGGGGCTGAAAATTATGACCTACCACATGAATATCAAACAGGCAGGTAATTCTGGGACCTCCTGCAATTTATTATTTTGTACATAGTGGTACATAGATTGGTTCACAAAATGTAATACTATTCGCAAAAACCTGTGTGCTACTAGCGACTTTTTTGTGACTACCACGTTAGTACACATAACCCTAAGGGTCTCATTTCGAGTTTGGCGTAGATAGGAGTATTCTCACTCCAATCTACACAACAGTAGGGTAGGTAAAGTGTTGAACTTTGGAAGGGTTACAGTTATTATTCCTACTCCAAACAATGCAACAGTAGGGAAACCATAGGTTTTTCCGAGAGGTAAAATCTACTATTCCCACTGCAGTCTCTGAAACAGTAGGGAAATCGCTGGGTTTTGTAGGGCTGAAATTTACTATTCAGAGTCCAGTCTGTGCAACAATAGAGAAAGCATTGGATTTCGGATGGGTGAAATTTACTATTACTACTATAAAAAGCACAACAGTAGGGAAAGTGTTAACCGTGTAGAGGTTTTTTTGACTACTCCTACTGCAGCTTAAGCAAGAGTAGGGATAATACTTCACTTCAAACACATTACATTTATGAGTAACCCCACCAAGGTAGAAAAAACATTAAATTCTTAGTCAAAAAATGTTTCAAAATTATCTAAATGTGTGTGTGTGTGCTTGTATACTAAAAACAATTAATTTATATAATTACTATTCAATATAAAATTACTTGTTAATAATAATTGTTATTCAAACATTAAATAACTTCCCCCCCTTTATCCCTATCAACCTAGAGCCCTACACTAAAAATATGACAAAAGAAATAACTATTTCATGGCTTACATATTTAAAATAAATTAAATAATTAAGTATTAGTAGTTAATTGTGAATTAAATATTATCTAGCTAACTTCTCTCCCTAGACCCCTACAAAACTAGCATCTCACCTAAAATAAAATGAAATTGAATGAGTATTCCACAATTTACATATTTAAAATTTAATTAAATTATTAGTTTCCAAATAATAATGAATAGTTAATTATTACCTAATTAACTTTCCACCCTACACCCCCACAAACCTATCATCCCACAAGTAAAATAAATCAGTATTTCATATTTTAAATAATTAAAAAATAGTTAGATAATTAATAAATAATTAATAATAAATAGTTAATTAATTATTACTAAATTAACTTTTCGTCCTACACCCCACAAACCCAGTAGCCTGCGCCTAAAATGTATGTAAAATAAATAAATATTCCATAAATTACATAATTAAAAATCAAATAAATAATTACTTAAAATAAATAATGACCTTCCCAACTTCTACCAACTTAACATACCACAACTAAAACATAAGTAAAACAAATCAGAATTCCATATTTTAAATAATTTAAAAACAAATAATAATTAATTAACAATTAATAAGTAGTTAATTCAATAATACTTAACTTTCCACCCTACACTCCTACAAATCTGGCAGCTTGAAACTAAAATCTAAGTGAAATAAATCCGTATTCAATAAATTTCATAATTGAAAATAAATTGCATGATAAATTAGCAATTAATAACTTGCCAATTAATTATTACTTAACTTAATTAACTTCCCACCCTACACTCCTACAAACCTAGCAGCCCATAGCAAAAATGTAAATAATATAAATAACTATTACATAAATTACATAATTACAAATCAGTTAAATAATTAATTAATCAATACTTGTTCATTAGTTTTCACTTAAATACCTGTTCTCCGCATACCCCTCCAAACCTAACAGCCTGCAAATAACATCAGTAATGCATAAATTATACAATAAATATGAATCATAGAATTAAATAAAAACTATTAAATAATTTCTCATTTATGATTACCTAATTAACTACCCACCCTATTAATGACAAACCCAACAATCAGCTCCAACACTATGAATTACTATACAAAATGTATAAAACAAATCTAAGCAACGTACAATTACAATCTATATTTAAAAAAAATATATTTATATAAACAATAGTAACATATAAAAGTAATATATCTACTAAAGCCCATTAAAATAATTAAAAGACACTATTTTAACCACTATATATGAAAATTATATTAACATAAATATTATTTAGAACAATATTATTTACCTCAAAAAATGATATTCTTGTCAACGATGTTTGTGGATATTTGTGTGTCATGATAGATAATTTCCAATATTTCCGCCCCCGATATTTTTAAATCAATATTTTATCCAAACTCGACTCTGTATAGAACCAGCACAGCTCATCCTGATAAGGCCCCAGCTGTGGCCGGTCCTTTGGGGCTGAGGTGCCACACCCGACACGACCCCCAACCTTTTGCCCCTTGTCAGGCTGAGCAAAGGTCAGCCTGACAGACACTCTTCATTTTCAGGTCAGGCAGCCTGAGCTGAACTCTGTTGGGCTGAAGAAGTCACAGCCCTGTGGGCGTGACCTCATCAGCATAGCAAAATTGTCTCGAGGCCCTCCCCCTCATGACAAGGGGAAACATCACTGATTGTTTTGGACCTGGGCACCTCAATTTAAAGCCCTGAAATTCCCAGGGCCGAATGTCAATCAGTGGCACTACGTCACAGAGTGGGATGGGGTCAGCAGTCTCACTGACCACTCTGTGACAAGTTGGGACTGCTGCCTTCTCTCATTGGCTGACCTTAGGTTAGCCAGTGAGGGAAGGCAGTAGTCCCAACTTTCCTGGGACCTCTGAGGCAGAGCTGAAGGTAAGTGTGTGTGTGTGTGTGTGTGTGTGTGTGTGTGTGTGTGAGTGAGTGTGTTTTTTTAAAATGAATGTTTGGTGGGTGCGTGCATGTATGTTTGAATATTTGATAATGAGTGTCGTAAATTGATGTGTGTGCACGTTTATGAATGAATGAGTGTGAGTGTGCATGTGTGCATGTGTGTTAAGCCTGCATCCCTTCCTTCTAAAATTACTGGCTGACACTGGAAAGCCCCAGGAGTTCAAGGCTGCAAGCAACTGTCACTTACAGCATTGTATGCAACTGACGTAAATCTGCTGAAGGACATTAGTGTAGTCCCAAAGCAGAACTAATACATGCTGTATCATAAGTCTATCAACTACCAGCATCTACAAACTGACCCCTCACAACACTTGTAAATGATAGCCATTGATGAATAACTCCACATTAATTAATTGAACGCAAGGTGAAAGGGTGAAGGAAAATGTGAGGTGTGGTGGAGGGTCAAATCTAGGCCTGGGCAGAGTTCGAAGAGTTCTGCAAAGCAGAACTCCACGAAGTGACCTAATGACTCAGCCGCAAACGCAGAGCTCTGCAAACAGCGGAGTGCATTAGGTTACGCTGTTCACGCTGATTTTTAGCACTGGGTGTTTGTCCCGCGATGAAAAATCTGCGCAAATGGCACCACATGCAGTGCAAGAGGGCGCTGCTTCCTTTCTGCCATTCGAGCAGCTTTTCTACTCGAGCAGCAGCTTCCTCAATGGGAACAGAGGGTTTCTCAACGAGAGCGGTAGTGACCATCCGCGACCTCCCATATTGAGAAATCTCACTGGGAGGTGGTCTGGAGTAAGATTCTCCTCTCTCTCGCGTGTCAGCTTGTTGAGATTTTTGGAACTCCATGCTAAGCAGAGCACAGAGTGGGAAAAACTCTGCAAACTCCACAAGTGGAGCGGAGTTCACCGCCCACCCCTAGTCAAATGGGATATTGTTGTGACCTTCATAGAGATGGGATGAGGAGGAGATACCTGTTGTTTAATCAGACTTGACCCTGTCCTCCCAGGACCAGAAACAAGCATCCTGAGACCGGTTTTGGGGTATCACTGTTCATCAGCCAGGCTGGCTTGAATCTATTCATTGGGTGGATTTTAATGGATTACATAGCTACATCTTGGTACAATAAACGCATGGGAGACTGCCTCCTCTTTCTTGTTAAAGAATGAGAGGGATTTGGTGAGCTGCATGGTGTTCCTCGCAGCATGGTGATGTTAGTGATTGGCAAGTTGTGAGTGCACTATACCAAAGTGAACTAAGCATGTACCGCACTGAAACCACGTCTAACTTTTTTCCCTGTAGTCAATTTTCTAGTAACATGCCACTATATCTAAATGTAAAAATAGGACCACAATTGCTTCATCTGTGGAGAAATAAGAAGGTGCCTTTGGATCAAATTAAACTGAGTCTCACTCATGACTGAAGAGCACGCCTGGTGTTATCAATCTGAGGAGAGCTAGGGTTTTCTGTACCTACGAGTACTTTCCAAGTGTCAGTTCTTATTTCTTTTGCATAAAAGAGTAATGTCATTGACTGAGGACTTGGTAGTATCCCCCCATTTAAAGTACCCATTAGGAATGTAAAAGCCAAAACACAGGATGTAAAGTGTATGTTTATAGCTCATCCGTCATATTTGCAATACTTAAAACAAGAATGAAACAAAATTAATTCAATTCGCAGCAGAAGCACTCATGGGATCAATAGCAATTAACAAATCTCAACATCTGTGCAATAGAGGAAGCAAATGTATAGATTTCAACAGATTCATGCCTTTAAATAGAAAAGGAACATCTGTTATGGGTATGAATTACCACAGTAATGCCCCTTGATCTTTGAAAGTCGTGGGCTTAACACTTGGGCTCAATCCAAGAAAATGAACAAAGCAATTGAGATGGAGGTTTTCTAGGTGTGTTCCCCAGTGAGGGGTTCTCCAACAGAGAACATTTTTAAACAAATAGTATGAAAGAGTTAATTTTAAATCAGAGTTTTTAAATGAATAGGCTCTGAAAAGGCACTGATGAAATATACATGATATGCCTACTGGTGCTAAGAAAGCTTGACACTCCCCTGGAGCTGACCCCATTAAGAAAATGCAAGTTTCGAAGAATTAAATTCAGTATGCAACGAGCATCATTTTGCCGTGGGCGCCCCTCTTATGCCAAGAATTGCATTCAATGACCCTATGCCAGAATTTTGCCAAAGATGCCTCCCGATATACTGTGGGTGTAGTATATATAGAATAAATTACCTCTGCTGTGCAAGTACAATAATTTATTTATTAGTTTCTCCATACCCTGGATGCCAAGAGTTACCTCCCATATGCCAGTACCAGCATTTTCCCATGAGTACCCTCATAAGCCAAAAATCATCTCAAATATGCCAGAGCATGTACTTTGCCAAGGAACACATATGGGTGACATGGGTGCCCTAACCTATAAACCAAGAATTACCTCCAGTACACCAGTGCCATAAGTACACATGCTAATATAACACATCCTATTTTCACATATACACAAACACACTATCACTGTCTCTAATAAACGCACATCCACTTACAGGTAAGTGCACAAAGGAAGGCAAGGATTTACTATTCTAAAATCCACATCTCTGTATATACATCACCAAGGTACTATGGGCCTCATTACGAGTTTGGAGGTCTCACGACTGCCATGTTGGTGGTGTCGATCGTACTGCCAACAGGGTGGCGGAGAAGACTTTCCAAATTATGACCATGGCGGTATTCCCAACAGGATATAGCCAAAGCACTGCCGGAACAGCCACTGAGGTCAGACCGCAATGGACGACAGAAGGCACCTGCAGGCCGGTGGATACCCTGTTACCGCAATACATATTATGAGGCAGAACAACCACAAAATCTCAGGTGGAAACGAACTACATAAAAAGAGACACTCACCTTCAGAAAGCCATACTCATCTGGAGCCGTCATAAAACCAGAACTACACATCATCCCGCTGCTCCTGCTCGCACAAAAACAACAGCATCTTTGCCTTCCCCACCAACAGCAACCGTAAGTACACACACCTGTAACTGTTGTAGATTGTCAATGTATATACACTCACGCAGTATACCATCGGGAAGGGGTGCGAGGGTGACAATCACACGCTGCTTCACACTGATCCACACACTCACATACAGCCACACGCACACCTGCTCATACACAGTACACACACTATGGCTAACACACGTACACACGTCTAAAACATACACTTACACACAGAAACACAGCACAGACCCAGTTACACACAATAACACACAACACCACAACATGTCACAATAACACCACAACCATACCATCATCAGTACATTGGTAAGCACTCACTATAGACACTATCCAGGGACACATGATACATACAACACAACCTACAACCAACAGGCAATGGACACACGCAACCACACTACCATACAACTTACCAATCAACATACACATCACACACAGCACATCATATATATCATACCATGCACTAAACATGCACATGGACATTGTCAAAGCACACCAAGTCACACAACACACCAACATGCACATGTCAACACAAAAACCACTCAATAGCATGACAACAAAGTGTTTTGAACAGACATGTGCTCATCACAGAACACAATATCAATGTGGGGCAAATTCACAGCACACAACGTCACATACTGCCCAAATATTACAGGTAGCACAAGGACCACACACAAGCAAATACTGATACACAACCAATGTCAGCAAATGTCAGCCATTAACAACTCCATACTAGGAAAAGAAATGCATAACAAAGATGTAACCACTAAACAAACAACAGGTTGGTTTAAATTTTAATTAGTTTTCAAACAATTGAAAAACAAAGGCCATAGGCCAGTCCGCAGACAACAGTTTTGAATGCACAATGTGCACATATGTGTGCCCCAAACTTGACTCCTGACTGCCATGTTACCTCCACAGGTAGGGGCATCAAGGGGGCAGGCAGGTACCTCAGGGATTATTGGGGAGGTGTTGGAGGGGGGGAGTTGGCCTTAGGTTTGGGAGGGGAGCCTTTGGGATGTGTATTGAGAGGGGGGAGTTTAGGTTTAGGCTTAGGGGAGGGCTAGACTGCTTGGCAGGGGGAGGGGCATGGGTATTTGTAGGGGGGTCAGTGGAGGCCTTGGAGGTGGAAGGGACAGACTTGGGGAGGGAAGCACAATGTTTAGGGGTCTCACATAAATACAAGTCCCTATCCACAGCAAAATAGTCAACCAAGCAATGGGTAATAGTGTTAACATTCATTTCAACATATCACATATAGAAATCCACAAATACCTACATTTGTAGCTGATGTCATGCACCAGGAAAGGAATCACATCATGTGGCAAACAAATGACAGCATGTTGCATACAAGCCAAAAACCATTTCATGTCACAGAGCCCACAACCTTCACAATTGACATTTGCAAACATGCAATAACTATACCTGCCTATTCAATAATTTGAGTTTGATAGAGTCTAAACAAATGTCAGCAAAACACGTCCCAATAGTCATGTATGAAAAGATGATACACTACTTTGTGGAGCTACTGATCTAAGTTATTCTCTGCCTGTAAACAAAGTCATGTATGCTTATAGGGGCGAACATAGCCCACAGGATTTACCCACAAACAAGCCCAGGCACCATACCAACACCTTAAATACAATAAACACCTGTCATGTGGATGAAGGGCACATTAAGTACAAATAATCATGATGAGTGGCAACATCAATAGCCAATTATTCAAGTGGAAATATCACTATCCACACTTAAGACATGAGCAATGTTACATATGTATATGAACATTACAGTGCCACAACACACTTCTGAGCTTAACATGATAGAGACATACACCTTGAGGCAAGCCAATTGAATGACTACCCATACCATTCCAACAACATGTGAAGGTAAAATACAACACCTGCAAAGCAATTCAGTCAGTACAAACTATGGGATTCCTTATCAAAAGTCTACATAACATATCCACAATAGCAAATGTAAGTGTGTTGGCACAATGTTGATATATGTCTGAACCTAACCATGTACACATGTTGTCAAAAAGCAGTTTAAATTGTACCAGTTACCAAGATGTTGTGGCCTATTTAGCATGCCCACATCTTATTGGAATAGGAAATTGCTGTGCAGCCACTTACCATCCAAAGAATGTTTACAGAGTACTAATATTCTGAGCTCTCATATCAATGATATGGGTTGCACTAGGAATCTAGTCATATCACCATGGTTTAGTACATGCAGGATGTCCATTCTGAGGAAACATCACACGTGTCAATGTTTAGTCCACATTTACCAATGGGAACACCTCCTAACAGAGCTGAGTGCAGCAAGTGTGGCATGTGAAAGCTCAGATTTAGATCACAGTCTCACAATAAGTTGACACTCATTGGAAACATCAGGAATAGTAGGCATGTACTCAACTTGTCAGACTCAATGTTGCACATAGGGTATTTGAATGGACAGAGGGCAAAGATGGGACAACTTATCATCAGGATATTGGGTGCATGGATCTGTAGGTGGCAAGGAACAACCATCAGGGTACTAAGAGCAGTATAGTGGTACACATATGACAGTGTCATATGTGAGGGGATGACATAGGTGAGTAATATGTCCCTATACACAATATAATGTGCACACCTATGTACCAATGTTGAGGACTCTACATCTAGGATAAATGTTATCTTTTGCAATTACCAGATTGTCACAGCTTAGAGTCTTTCACATCATACACTCACCTCACAGGGGAATGTAAATGAGTTTAGTCAGTGCTCACCCCCTTATGGCTGCTGTGCTGCCCTCAAATGCCCATCCAACTCAGGGAAGGCCACTGCCAATATACGGGCCAATAGGGGAGTCAAGGTCCAACAGGCACCCCTTCGTCCTTGGGAGGACATCTCCAGCTGGGCCTCAGAGGTCTAATGGGCCCAGCATCTCAAGTTCTCAAACTGCTTTTGACAGCGGGTGCTCCGCACTTTCTTGCTGATGGCACGCCAGATACCCTTTTTCTTATGGGCGATGACCTGCATGGATGACACAGACAAGAGGAGAAATTCATGTCAATATGCTCCATGCCAAAACAAGTATGATGAACAATCAAGTTATTGCAAGTAGCCAAACATACCCTCCCTCACACCTCAAACTCTTTTGCAAGTCACCCTCTGCAGTCAGGCCATTTGTGAAGTGGAGTCAGGCATACAACATGCATACCGAGTACCAGGTTTTGGCAATAAACATAGGACCAGACCACAAGTTGGTCCTTAAAATGCTACATGTCTACAAGTATTTGTCACACCAACATTGATGTAAATGCTTTAATGTACACATGTGGATCAGGGTACATACATCACACACTACCTGCTATATATCAGGGGTACCAGTCTTTCCATGCAGATGTGCACATGACCATCTACCCACACATGATAGCTCAATCCTTCTATAAGAAAACTGGGCTGATTGCAGAAGCCCCCTATCTTTTTGCCACCATTTTTCAGTTTTTGATGGTGTTTTGCTGACACTGATGGTGCTCTGGGTACTGCTAACCAGTCCCAGGGCCTGTGCTCTGTGTAAAATGAGTATGAAAATTAGGCTACTTATAATTGGCTATGTCAACCTACCTATAAGTCCCTAGTCTATGGTGGGGCATGTAGGTTTGGGGACCACAGCATTGGTGGTGCACCCATAGGTGCACTGCTGGGGTGCCCAGTGTCATTTTAAAGGCAGGCCTGCCTTGCTGGCTGTTTTTAAACTAAAGTGATAGGAAACTTTGACTTTGGAATTAAAAGTACTTCCAAAGTCTTAAACTACCTTATTTTTACATATAAGTTACTCCTAAGGTGTACCCTAAGTGCCCCTAGGGCTGAGTGCCATGTAACTATAAGCGGGGACCTTATAAAATTCGTTTATAAGCCCTGGTGAGGTAAAATAGCCAAATTTGTTTTTCCTCATTGTAGTGAATAGGCCCCATAGGCTAAAATGGGGAGACTTCATTTTAATTAATAAAGTCCCCATAGTAGCCAGATACTTTGAGTTTGGTATCAAATAAATTGTTATAATAAATTCCAGAACGTGCCATTGATAGATTTAATATAACTAGTTCAGGTAAAGAGTTTTGAAACTCTACCTGAAAGTTGCCAACTTTAGCTATGGAGTGCCCTTCTCTGATTGACCAGCCTCTGGCAGCCTAGCCAGGCTGCCTTGATGACGTGTGAAGTGGCCTGGGCTGAACATAAAGGGCGTGCCTGGGGGAGGAGATCTGCCTCAGCAGATGGTGAAACAGGATGGGGGGAGAGAAGTCAAAATTGTCTTCAAAGGAGGGAAGGACATTTGGAGCAGTTCAGGACCTCCCGCATTTCCTGCAACCCGAGACAATTAGTTGCCCTCTTGATTAAATTAGGAGAGGGGTGTGTTTTAGGATTTTTGGCCACACCAGTGGGTGGGCTCAGCCAGCTCTAACCTTCAAAAATAAGTTTCAGGCATGATGGATTTTTGAAGAATGTTGCTCCCTGGGATTGATTTTTGCCACACTTCCCAGGAGGTGGTCGTCCAAGGGGGAAGTGGCCTGCCTGTGATTGGACAGTCATCCCTGGGCCTATATTTTGTCCCTCGATATTGTGGTCACAATATTGTAACCCGTTGATATATGATATTCAAAAAGCCAATACCGCTAGAGCCTTTTTTTAATGAGACAGCCAAAGCATACATTTTAGCTGACTTGTTACAAGTGATTTCTATTGGCTCAAGCTGTTGCCATGGCATGCATATTTTGAAAATCTGCTGAATTGCTACAAAGAGAATTGATGTTCAGTTGCTTCTTGGAACCATCAGACTATAGCAGTGTAATGGCTGTGATTGAAATTTCAGGTGACCCTGCAATCTGTCTTGTTTTTCCACTAGATTGATGCAACTAAGTTCAAAACACCTATTGGCAAAGTTACCTCCTAAGTTTTTCCTAGCACCCTTGCTCACATAGTACAGAGATATTGTGCAAATAAATTCTCATAGAAACGTATATACAATATTATTCTTCAAACAAATCCTGCACTGCCAGCTATAAACCTATGTATATAATTTAAACTTACATAACGGTTGTACATAAACAGTAGATCCATCCCATGCATACACAAATCTACACAACATAAAGATATACTGTTCAATATGTAAGAAGGCAGAAAACATGTTTATACCCACAACACAGAGCAGGTTTATTTAACGTGAAGACGCGAAGGTCGTTTTAACATATGAATCTTTAGATTCTTCATTACATAGCTACTGTGAAAATTTTATATTAGCCTAAATAATGTATTTGTAAAAATGTGGAGATGGGCTGTAAATGAAATGAACGTGAAAATACAAAGGTTCATGAAGGCAAAAAATTACATCGCAGACATATGGAAAGCTGTATTTTATTTTTAAATAGAGTTTTGTGATACATTACACGTTCAGGAAAATATGTGCATGTATTCAATACTAAACTGTCTGGTGTGGGAAGTTTCCTTGTACGCCTTCGGGCCCTACTAGCCCCCAACCACCAATGACATCATTAGTCTTTCTGTCCTCTTTCTTTTTAGCTTTGAAAGTCTCCAGTCTTGTAGAAGTCTGTGGGATTAAAATCAATGACACTTAAAAATTAGTCAAATGTCTGGGCTGGACTGTTACCATGAGGAGCCAGGGTCAAGACTGATTTGCATGTGGCTCTGTCCAAACTGAGGTGGCTAGGTGGTTAAAAATCAGCGGATTGGGATGCGGCCTGAGTGATTGCCAGTAGCTGAGATTAAATCAAGCAATCCATCCATCACCTTGGTATTTTCACATTTGTCGGTCTAAGTGTGCCACATATTCCCAGATGTGGCTCCAGAGCTCACTGTGCCACTGGAACCAAGCTATACATGGCTGAAGATCCCTAACTGGAGCAAAACCAATCCTAGGTTGCTTGTGTTCTGGTTCAGAGAAGATAGGGCATAGCAGTTTGGGCTGGACTGTTCCTATGAGCAGCAGGGTCAAGTCTAATTTGCATATGGCTGGGTCCAAAATGAGGTGGCATGATGGGTCAAAAATGCTGGAATGTGATGCAGCTCTGAGTGACTGCCATTGGTTGAGATTAATTGAAGCATTCCCTCTCTCACCTTGGTGTTTTTGCAGGTCCACTAGAAGCATTTAATTTACAGGCCCTGCTTACAGGTAGTACCACTGTACTAGGGACTTACAAATAAATTAAATGTGCCTATAAGGTGAAAGGCAATATCACCATGTTTAAGAGAGAGATAATGAGCACTTTAGTACTGATTAGCAGTGATAAAGTGCTAAAGCCAACAGAACAGGTTCAGAAAACAGGAGGGGGAAGATAACAAATTTGGGGACGACCCTGCAGAGAGGGCCAAGTCCAACAAATGCAAGCTAGGACACTTATTTGGTTAAAAAACTGTTAATTATAAGTGACTGAAGCACTATCCCTGTCACTCATCAAGATGGAAAGTACTTTGTTTTGCTTTTGTAGAAGAAGAATGATATTAAGTACCACTGGTGTTGTTTTACAAAAAAAAAAAAAAAAAATTGTTTTACTCAACAGCTATTATAGATGCTCTAAGTAAGTTTGGGGATGTCTAAACAGTGTTTGATAGGAGAACTGGCATTTAGCTACATTTTATACAGCTTCTCACAAGTATATATATATTTTTTTTTGCAGGATCCAAAACTTCTGTTTTCTTATTCGTACCATGTTAGGCTTGTCAGCCTAGAATGGCTTTCCCATCAACTTTTGCTGTCCTCTTCCATTTTTTCTGATCTCGCTTTTTTCTGGCATTAGGACTCTGTAGACTTTACCCCTACTAACGAGCGCTAAAGTGCACATACTCACTCCTTAACATGGTAATGTTGGCTTAACCCCAACTGGCATATTTAATTTGCTTATAAGTCCCTAGTAAAGTGGTACTACATGTATCCAGGGCATGTGAATTAAATGGTTGGAGGGCCTGCAACACTGAGTGTGCCACACACTTAAATAGCCCTTTCAACAAGCTTGTCACTGCAGAGCCTGTGTGTGCAGTTTAAACTGCCATTTGAACCTGGCAAAATAAAGCTTTTGCCAGGACCAAACCTTTCTTTTTAATACATATAAGCCACCCTTAGTGTAGGCCCTGGACAGCCCAGAGGGTGGGGTGCAATGTATTTTTTAAAAGTAGGACATGTACTTCTAAGTTTCACTTGTCCTGGTAGTGAAAAGATCTTACATTTGTTTTTCACTGCTGCAAGGCCTGTCTCTCCCACAGGATAACATTGGAATAGCCTTGTTACATTTTATAAGTGTCATTTCCAAATGGGAAGTGATAATCATTTCATGTTTGGTGTCTCCAGAACCACAATTTGAAATTCTAACTTGTGGTGAAGTTGGATTTTAAACTACAATTCTGAAAAAGCCACTTTTAGAAAGATGGCATTTTCCTGCCTTATCTATTTAGTGGGTGTAACCTGTCCCTAGTCACATGACTGGGCGTAGCTGACAGACGCTGTGTATTCCTCCTAGATAGCCACACACAATGGGCAGCTTAGTTGTGTCTGGATGGACCATCAATGACAAGATGGGAAAATGGAACTGGGAACAACTCCACTGACACCTGAATAGACTGTGTCATTAATGCTCACACAAAGGGCTGCACACCCCCTGAGGTTAATCTGAAGCCAGGGAAGGCAGGATGCCTGAGGACTTCAAAGAGAAAAGTCCAGATGCTTATCCCCCAGTTCAAAGGCACAAAAAGGTAAAAATACTAGACCTCAGACACCAACTCTTCAGTATACTTCTGGACCCGGGCCAGGAAGAAGGACTGCTGGTCTGTGATGTTCTGCTAAATGATGTCTACTCTGCTGGACTCCTGCTTTGCTGTACTAACTTGCTGTCTGCTGCCCTCTTGCCTGGGTGAGAAGGGCTGGACCTGCATCTCTTGAACCCAGAACCCAGAGTGACTCCAAGGGCTAGTTCGCTGGCCTCCTGATTTGAATCCTCAGGGAAATAACAGGCTTCCAACAACCTTGTATCTGCACCTGGACTCTGCTATATGTGAGTCTACCCTGCCAAGTGGGGACAACCCTGTCCTAGACCCTTGGAAGTGGGCTTCAGGTACTTTGCCAGCCTCTGTAGATCTTGCGGAACTGACACATCTCCTCTGCTTCATGGTGCAACCCTTAGGCAGAAATGACACATCTCTGCTACTGCACCGATTGGACCCATCAGAAAGACTCACATTGCTACTCCAGCCTGCATTGCCTTTGGAACTGCTGCTGCGTGATGCATCCTCAGTGCAGGCCCTCACATCTCTCAGCGACGGCAGTCTTGACAATGACTCCAGACTCCACATCTCAACCTCGCAGATCCCCAGAACCAATACATCGTCCCAACTGAGTGACATATTTTTGCCTCCAGACTTCACATTGCAAGCCCTCATCAATCGGATCGTCAACATCGATGAAACAGGACCTCCCTCTGCAGCCTCACTGCATATTCGAACCAATGCATTGCTTCTGCTATGCAGCACATCTTCGATGTGGAGCCACACAATGCTCTGTGACCCAGGATTAAGGTACCTTGGTTCAGTGGGCTTACCTGGGTCCCTGTAGCCGGCCTGAACTCCATCACAGTTGGCCTGTACTTCTGACTTTCTCCCAGTCCAGCATAATCAGATATTCACAGTTGGCATTTTTCACATTTATGCACTATTTTGCCTAAAAACTTCAAAATTCAAGTGTTGCACAGATACTTTACACATTGCCTCTGGGCTAAGGCTAACTGTTCTGTGCCAAGCTACCCAAGGGTTAGGAACAAGTTAATTTGGGGTTTTCTTATACCTTACTCTGACAAAGATTGTTGTTGCTGCTTGACCACAAAGTAAGGTGTTCGTTTCTGTGTGTGGTGCTGCAGCTATCTCAAATAGTGACTGCCTGGGTTCATGAATGCCTATCTTTGGGTAGGGAGTTTCATTTTTGATTTCACAGTAAGGTATTGTTTCAATGAGTAGTCAATTGAGTTGTCGAGGGATACATGTTTGGTGTCTGAAGTACATCAAGCAACAGTGAAAAGGGGTGCGCTATATTGAACAGGGGTTAGAATGACCAAAGGTTTGGGACCTCGGGGTAGTGTGTGGGGTAATTGGCGGGAGTGTGTTAATGCAAGTCAATAGTGTTGTTGATGAGATTATGAAGCCGTGAGTGTGTCTGGAGGGCTGGAGCAATGTAGGAGGGACAGAAAGAGGCTGGTTTAGACAGCATTCTTTTAAAGTGTTATGTGATTTAAATATAAGTGACAGATCATATAATAAACATTGTGATGCAATGCTTATGATGAACCGGAGGTGACATACTTTTCACAGATCTAAGAGCCGGATGTTCAGTTCCATGCAAGAGAGTGGTGAGTGGGAGATGTGGGTGGAAGTGTCAATTTGGGTAGAGATTGGAGGGGTGATCAGAAGGCAATCCTTGCTGATGCAATCTCCCCCAGTGAAGTTACATGACGATATGGAGGGTAGCATATGTCTCGTCCTGCAATAAATGTTAGTGTGGAGCCCACAGTGAGGTTCTATGTATATGTTTCCAAGGAGTGCCATTCAAGGTGTTGTGTACTCTTTGTACACAACCTTACTTTTGTTGCAAAAATATCATCAGACACAAACATAAGGTCAAAAGGATTGTGATGTCAAGAATATTGTCTGACAAACTGTCAAAGGTAATAATATAATTTTGTAAGTGTTTAATATAGTTTTTAATGCACATGCATATTATATAACTTACATTATTTTGTTTTACAACTTTTTGTGCTATAAGTTAATATAATTGATTTTAACTATGTGTAATGAATTTGTTGGCATTTCTTATTTTATTTTGGTGGTATATGCCAAGAATTTGTTTTGACTTTATTTGAATTTATTGATTTATTGGTGGGTTTGTGTTGGAGTTGGGTAGGAAGTTTATGTAACATACGACTTGTAATTGTTCAAACATTTTTCATATATGTTTTAAGTTTAAAATTTTAAATTTGATTAATAATTATGTAATTAAATTTTTTCAATTAATTATTTATAAGGTTATTATAAAAGATTGTAATTAATTATTTTAACTTGCATTTGTTTTAACTGTTAATTAGTTGATTAGATTACTGATTATGTAAATTAACTAATTGCTTTACTTAAGTTTATATTCATTACATTATACAGCTTTAGTTATGTAATCATTACTTTTCTAGAAATAATATTATTTAATAATCTTGTACTGTTATTTATTTCTAGTATTCCTTTTTGTGGGTGTGCGTTTTTGTTGGTCATCCAGTGGGAAGCATTTTTTAAATATTTATATTTTGTAATGTTTGAATTGACAAATATTTCTTAGTATTCTCTTATTCATAATCTCAATTTTTAATGCACTATTAATAATTTGTATCTTTTTACAGTGTATGATGTTAAAAATAATGTATGTTTATGAGATTTTTTAAAGGTAAGAGTTGTGATAGTAAATTTCAAAATCCAACACTTTCCATACTGTTGATTACATTGCAGTGACAATAGTAAATCTGACCTCTCCAAAGTCCAACACTTTCCCTACTGTTGTATAGGTTGGAGTGGGAAGGGTAAATTTAAACTCTTCAAAGTGCAGCTCTTTCCCTACTGCTGCTTAGGTTAGAATGGGAATAATAAATCTGACCCGTTGAAACCAACACTTTGGGCCCAATTATGAGTTGATGGTCTTGAGACCGCCATCCTCGCAGGACCGCCGCTGCTGTGGTAGTCCGACCGCCACATTACGACCCTGGCGGTCATACTTCCAGGGTATCACCAGCACTGCCGGGATCACCCTGTTGATAACGACCTGTTTTTCTGCCAGCCTTTTCATGGCGGTTTCACCGGCATGAAAAGGCTGGTGGAGAACAGGTGAATGGGGCCACAGGGGGGGCCCCTGCACTGCCCATGCGCTTGGACTGAGAATAGTAAATCTGACCCTTCCAAAATCCAACACTTCCCTTGATGTTGCTTAGTTTGGAGTGAATTTCGTTTTATGTGCTGTATTTTTTACCATATATTTTACGTGATTAAATTGTAAAAGTTATTTTAGTTTGAATTTCATTTTTTATATAGTTATTTTATTTAGAGTAAGATTATTTTTTTCAATTTTTAATGTTTTCTTGTAAAGGTATTTTTTATAAAATGTATTATAAAGCTTTTAAAATGATTGGTAATTGTTATTATTCTTTATTTTGTTGTGTACTTTAATTTAACAATTTCATTTATTTTCCTATTATAATTACACATGTTTACATTTATTTGAAAGTAGATATTTTTGTTTTATTTTTGGAGTTATAGTATTTATGTACATATTTGCTTTATAATAAATGTGTATTTTAAATATTTTTACGTTCATATAATTTTTAAAGGTAATATATTGTCAAATATTTAAATTTTAATAGCCTTATATATTTAACAACAATATTTTTGTCCTCTATATTTTTGTAGTCAATATTTTTATATTTTATGTAGAAAGCTTGTAAAGTTGATGCTTGTGCTCTCAACATTTTTTGGGCCATATTTAGCATCACAAATATTTTTGTCTGTGCTATTATGACATAGAAGCGTACTCACATTGAGCAAGGGATAGTTAGAGCATAACTGTGTCTGGTTGGTAAAAATGATGTGTGGCTGGCAGTTTGCCTCACCAAGTTCAATTGGAATGTACTTTAGTGGACATAGAATGTGATGGGCAACTATGTACTAAGGGGCATATTTACGAGATTTTAATGTAGTGTAGTGCAGCAAGTCACGTTGCTGCACTGCACTCCATGACAGGTAAAGTGCAGGAACTGTATTTGAGTCAATACGGCGCATTCTTGCCTTTTCCCCTGCGCTGGCCCCTTTTTGACAGCCTAGTGCCAAAGTAGTCTCCCTTGCAGTATGGTGCATGGGTGCCTCTGTTGCATGCAGAATTGTGTTTGAGCAGGAGGGGGCACAGTTCTGCACAAAAACAATCCCCTGAGGTGTTTTCCTCTTTCTATGTGTACTGCAGAATGCAGAAACTTCCAGGGAGGCAAAGATTTTTGGCACATTCCCAGGTCTACTACTTCTGGTAAATCTGGGAAAATCCATGGATGTTGAATGGGAACATCCATGCAGCACTAATGGGAACACCTCCCTGGTGTGGAGTTATGCACGCAGTGATTTGCACTGAGTTGTATTACTCAAGATTTATGAAGCCATTCAGTGCCACACAATGTGGCCTTACTTAGCTTCATAAATTTAATTTTTCAGTTGCATAATTTTTGAACCACATTGCGTGGTGTAAGAGCGAACCAAATGGGCTCATAAATATGCCCATATATTCTAGTGCAGAACAGGAAACTCCATTAGTATGTTCCAATTAAGACCTGGGCATGGTATGAAGGGTCTTGGGCAAGCAGGAAATGGTTGCAGTACACCACCCAGAGACACTTTTATCTGGATGTAAAGGGACTAGGCAGGATAGTACAGTGAATACTGGAGTTGTAGGTGGGAGAAGTTACATGTGATCATGCTGAGGACATTGTGCAATTTCAAAGTGGGATTGCTAGTAGCACAAAATTGTGGCTAGTCTTGTGGGTGAGGTGCAAGGGTATTGTATACTACACTTCCAACAGCTCTTCTTTCTGACTACAACATGACTATAAACTAGCAAATAATGCATTAGAAACTGTTACACCTAGTTAGGTGAGAACCCTGTAGGTTACTGTAAGATGTAGGATGAGTGTAATTTGGAGTAGAGACTGGGGGGTGCGAGAAGGGTGAAGATTAATTTTCTTAGGGTAGGCCAGCCAGATAGATAATTCTTTGTTCTGCTTGCTCCGATAGGTATAAACAGGTATCCCCTCAACATAATTATGAGATACCCACTGCAATATTCTTTCAAAGTCCTTCCTATTTTGCCTTGCTCACTACTCCTGCCCACTTGAGTCTCCCAAAACCAATTTCACTGGGTCTCACATGTACAGTTTTCTTTGTCTCCAATTGTAGTTATAAAGGTTCCAGGAATGGAATTCCAAAACGTAGCTGTCTGAACAGAGAATATAAGTATACCAGTCCAAGATCTTTTGTATGGCCAAACTGTGAAGGTGGTGTAAATCCTGGGCACAGATATCTTGATTGTTGATATAATAGGAAGTTTTGTTGAAGGTTTATTAGGCCAGTACATTGTATCACCCATGTGCTATGCACATTGCTGTAAGATTATTCTTCTAGCTACTGGAAGCCAGTAAAGGGAGAAAATATTAGGTGAGATGAGGTAGTAATGCCTTGGCAGGTGAAAGAGCTATCACAAGTTGAATTTTGGATTCTCTGTTGTTTGTGAAGTGTTAGCAATGGAGGTTTGAAAGAAAGTCTAGGTAAGACAGAACAAAGGTGATGGTAGATTGGACTTATTGAGTGAAGCCAGATATAGGGTTTTATTTCAAAAACATCTCATTATGTGGAATCTTCTTTCGGGTAATATTTTGGAAACATTTGAAGTCCAAGGACAACCCTTGATTATTGACTTCTCACAAGGGGGCAGGTGAGGCTCCTAATTCATGAGGCCATGTGATCACTGAATGATGGCTTGTTTCAATTTCTGCATGCAATAATATCAGTTGGTACACTTTATGGTATTTTAGAAATAATAGTCAAGCGATAGGCATATTGGGAGCCTGGCTGTCAACCCGAGGAGTAAAATGCATAAGTGAGGAAGTTGTGCAACTGACTGATAGCAGTTAAGTTTTTACCACAGTGCATACTGTTCCTTTTGGAAGTTATTGATTTGTTGATGGTGTATGATGGGGTGTTGCTTGAGTCAGTAGTGCTTCTCTTGTTTTTTTGTCAGTAGGCATTCATAGATTGATTTCCAAAAATAATTTTGCTGCAACTGGATCTGGCAGTAACCATTTGTAATAGATGCACTGGAAATCAAAGGAGGGTTAGACCATAGATGCCAATTCACAAAAATGCCAGGGGTAGAGCAAGCAACATCACAGACAATTTGAACTTTACTTTCACTCATACACTTGCAGACACACACATTCACATATATACACCCGCTGTTTATCATGTAAGCACACTCTCACTTTCAAGCACGCACATTACATCCATTTAAAATAAAGTTGCAGGCCCAAGATGGTAGTGTGATAGGATGCACCCCCTGGCTGTACACCCCGGCCTGGCCGTAATCTGCTAATATCCCCTCACCATTCTGAGCAGCGACAATATCTACAGACTCTCCATGCCCCCACTGACAGGCACAAACAGTAGAGGTGCCTAAATTCACCTGGCAGGTCTTTAGTGGTAGGGAAAGGAGTGGCCCGAGGCCATCGACTGCAACAAGAAGGAGTACTTGGAACAAAAGGCATTGGGGGACACAAGTGGAAATCACATCAATTGTGAATTGAGGTTGTTGGGGAGGCCACAAGTGACCAGCAAGCAGATGATTCTGAGGCCCTCCCTTGTAATTTGGAATGGGCTTGGAGGCTGGGAGCTTGAGCAGCCTTGAGGTGGGAGACACCTATCCAGGCTTTAACGGAGCACAGCACATTAGGAGAGCAGGACAGCCTGAAGACTAATACCCAACCTGTTCCTCTGGCCTTGGACAAGAGGCCCAAATGGAGCAGAGGCTTGAATGGAGCGACAAATCTGCTAGGGTCCAACACAGAGACAGCTGGACTGGGTCACAGAGGCAGGCTACAGAGATCTGGCTACACTGGTGAAGTGTTGGAAATGGCCCTTTCTGCAGGATTATCCCCAAATGTTTTGTCTTTCTCCTCCTAATTTCCTGACCCTCTTTTTGTTGGCTTTAGGACTCTGGGCACTTTACCACTGCTAATCCATGCTAAAGTGCATGTGCTCTCTCCGCTACAACTTGGTATAGTTGGTTTACACCTGCTTGGCTTACATAATGTACCTATACGCCCCTTGTAAAGTGGTATATCATGTACCCAGGACCTGCAAATGAAATGTTACTAGTGGGCCAGCAGCGCAGATTGCGCCACCTGCAGAAGTAGCCTTTCAAACTTATTTTAGGCCTGCCAGTGCAGTGCCTTCATGCCCAGGTTACTGCCACACTGACTTGGCAAGCCAAACTACTTGCCAAGGCTGAACTCCCTTTTTGCTGCACCAACGTCACCCCTAAGGTAGGCCCTTGATAGCCCTGTGGGCAGGGTGCCACATGTAAAAGGTAGGACATATGTCTTTACATACTACATGTCCTAGTAGTGACAAACAGTCTTTTTAGTTTCTCACTACTGTGAGTGCTGCTCCTCTCAGAATATTGCATTGCAAATGCCTTTACAAATGTCTAAGTGGTATCTTATGATCTATAGGGAGTAGCATGGGCATGTTTAGCATGTTTGGAATGGTAGTGAGAAATCCTGCTTACTAGTGTAGGTGACTTTTATATTGCTATTTTAGAAATGCCACTTTTAGAAAGTTGGTATTTCTCTGTGCTTATATGTCTAGTGTTTTGCAGCCTGACTCCAATTCATATCTGGGACAGCTCCACTTGGTGCATAAATTCCAGGCAGCCATCACTCAGTAGGGGCTGGGTATGACAGAAGAGGCATCTACATACTGATATTCTTCTTGGGCTGGGGACAGAGAGGGTCACTCACATTTTACATGTGAATACGATCTGTCCTGCTCTCACACAGTGGACTTATTACCCCCTACTGATGTCTGGAGACATGGCTGGGTTGAAAGAGTGTTGGGCTTCACTTGAAAGGGCTCATTTGAAGTTACCTCCTGAACAAAGGCATTTCTGAGTGTAAGTAGAGGGGCTGTAGCCCCCTGATGAAGACAGCACTTTTGAAACATGGATCAAACCTCTGCCAGAGGGACTGCTGGAGTGCACAAAGGACTCATCTGGACTGCTCTTCTTTTGTTGCCCTGCTGCTTGGTGTCTACTGGGTGATCCAAAGGGCTCATCTGGATTGCTTTATCTGCTTGTTGTCCTGCTGTCAGCCTTTCCCCTGTCTTGGTCCCAGTTGAGACACTGGGACACTGTGTGGACTGGACACTACATGGTGCTGGAAGGACCTGCCAGGAACCGCCCTATGAACTACCCTGCTGATGTGCTGATCTGTTACCTGCTAGGTCACTAGAAGGACTGCAACTTTTACTTCCCAGGACCTTTGTGCTGGCCTGCTGACCTGTGCCCTGCATTGTTGTGCTCTCCCAGAGTCTCCATGGGCTGGGTGTTGTTCCCTAATTTCCCCATGCATTCAGCTTTCTCTAGCATGAGGGAAGCACTCTATCCTTGTCTTTAAGCATGTGAAGAGTGCTTTTCCCTCATCTCTGCACCAGCTCAAGGTGATTGCTGTATGGATTTCCGCCCGTATGTGGACAGAGTAGTTCAATGCAGTGGCACCAGGAGGGAAGTGCCGGGACCTTCCCCAGTGCAGGAAAAGTGGAGAGGATCTCGCCGGCAGCCTCTCATCAAGCGTGACTGAAGCACGCTCTCTTAAGTGCCACCGGAGCACAGACAGGCACCTTCTTGAGCGAAATTACCACTGTGGCCCGAGCCTCCCTCTGAGCGTGTCGCCTGAGGGAGAAGGAACTGCTGCAAGGTCTTGGGAATGGCCGTGTCTCCAAAGTAGAGGGCAGCTTCCTGCGGAGTGGCTTGGATCCAGTGGTGGCCACGCTAGGGACTCGCAGGCTGCTGCTTGTTAAGGAGTACCATTGAGGGGATCGGAAGAGGTCTCCCCATCCACAGAGAAGGTACAGGCTCTCTTTCATTGTTATCTCCACACCAGGAGAACTGTGGTTGTGTTCCCCTCTTGTCCAGTGAGGTCCCACAGGGACGAGTGTGTCCTGCTTTCCATTTCCCTAGTGGAACAGAACGAGGAGCTCTCGACAGCGGCCCTGTCCTGCGAGGAGAGGTTACCACATTTCTCATGAGAAACACGCAGGAGATCGTGCTCTCAGTCAGCTAAGGTGATCCTCAGTGAGATAGGACCACAGGAATTTTTAGCCTACATGTGCATAGTGTCAAATGTCGTTTTATGTTTCATGCTGGCCTTTTCATGCTCAGGAACTGATGTATGTCGTGTTTCTGAGAACAAGAGCACAGATCCTATGAAAGGGTCTGTAACTGTGCACAGTAATGTTTTGGTTTATGACATATGCACTATGGGAAGATTTCTGATATTTGCATTCCTGGTGATTATGGTGATGACCTGACAACTGCTTGTTTAGCAAGTTGTTACTGATTTATGTGATGATCTGACAACTGCTTGTTTAGCAGGGTGTTACTGATGTATGTGATGATCTGACAAATGCTTGTTTAGCAGAATACTACTGGTTTATGTCATGTTTGGTCTAAGGATGTTTTATGCAATACAGTATATTTTAATATAGTCTATTGTGGAGTTTTCCGTCTGGTGTATTTATTGTGTCACTGGGTTGTGTGTGTTGTGCAAAGACTTTACACATTGCCTCTGAGATAAGTCTGAATGCCCTGGCCATGCTACCAAGAGGATGAGTAGGCGTTATCTTGTGTGTGTAATTCCCTTACCCTAACTAAAGTGGTTGTTACTGTCTGGCTTAGGTGCCTACCCTACCCAACCAGGAACCCCATTTCTAACATGGAGAATACAGAAGTCCCTGAAAGGGTGGTTAGGGCCCCTAATTTCAGCCCATGGCCATAACATCTAGAGGCCCAGGCTGGGGGATCACGCACCAACAAGCTCCCCAAAAGGGGAGCAGTGCAGAAAGTGGGTGAGAGCTGAGCGATTCGATGAATTTGACCTCAGGGTTAGCAATACGCCAGCTGAGCACCAGTGGGGTAGTGAAAAGGCTGCTGGGACCAGAGAAAGTCTGAGCCCAGGGACACATCAGGACAGGTGCAAAGTGGCTGCAGGGATATCCTGCACCCTGCTGGAGGCATCAAAGCAAATCTGGCAATGAAGCTGGTGGAACAATTGAGAGGCAGGGCAGGGGTTGGAAGGAATAGCCTTCCTACCATCAAAACTCTAACAACCTATGCACAGTAAAACAGGAGCCCAGTGAACTTGCCTCTGATACTTACCCAGACATGACGGAAGACAGATTCAGGGGAGTTGTGTGACTGAAAGCAAGGATAGAGCCACAATGGACCACAGCCCAGCCTAGGACAGTGACACAGGATGGACATGGCATCAGGGAAAGAACACACAGTGGTTCCCACAGCAGTATTTCTTTTCAGACCCGACTAAAAAGGCTGGAGTAGTGATGCTCCTATTGCAGTCTTTTGAGGAGAGCATGAACTCCATAGCGGCAGACATCAAAGAAAGAGCATTATGACTGAGCCTCTCCCTTGATCTTCACAGTAGGCTTGGTGTATGCCCATAATGCCACTGAGAACAATTCTTGAGCTCAACATTCACTTGCACCATGCAGTTACCAGAAAGTGAGATAACAGTAAGAAGAGTTTTCAACTGGGTAATGAATAATGAATTGGACAGATCCCACAGAGGAAAAGACAAAGGGGCGAGTGGTCTCCAGAGGACTGGCCATGGTTGAGGGGGGTGGGCCTGACTGATATGTGGCAACACCTGCACCCTCAGAAACACAACTACACATACTACTATGGAGCACACAAGACATACGTAAGGCAGGACCACCTCCTGGAGAAGGACACAGTACTGCATAACTTCACCAAGATCGGGTGATGGCCTTGTCAGACCATCGCATCTCACAGCTGCAAAAACACCAGGGGTCTGGGTGGCACTTAAGGGTTCCTCTCCTCTACAGTGAGCAAAATAAATGGTTTATTAAACAGGTCATAGTACATTTAATACAGGAAAACAACCGGGGGGAGTTGGACCTCTGCATGGTGTGGGAAGCATTCAAAGCCACAATAAGAGGGCCCCTCATCATAATAACTGACTCCAACAAGAAGGACTGGGCTATTAAACACACACATTTCTGAGGTCAAGTCCACATGTTGGAGGGGGAGCATAGACAGAGGAGTACATCCAGGGTGTCGGTGGGCCCTGCAATCGGCTTGCACACAATTGAAAGCATTGGACATGGACAGAGCAGAATATGCTCTGTCCAAGTCAAACAGATATATTATAAAGGGGAAACAAGGCAGGCAGAATTTCTGCTTGCAAACTGAGAGCTTGCAAGATGTTTAGCCATATTATTTCTATCCACTTGATCCCCAGGATGACACACACTATGACAACAGCTATTGAACAGGCATTCGCCACATTTTACACCACACTTTACAGTGCAGATAAGTCCAGGATTCCTGAGTTGAAGGCATTCTTAGAAACCATATCCCGCCATGGCTCCCGGTTTCCCAATCATAAGCATTACGAAACCCCATAGCAAGAGAGGAAATCATCGCCACAATCTCAAGACTTAAATTGCAACAATCCCCTGGGCCTGATGGCTTCAAGGTGCTGTTTTATAAAACATTCTGCAGAGAACTGGTGCATATTCTTGTGAAACTGTTCAACGCAATAGGGAGCATGAATGTAATGACATTCATAATGCAGAAAGCAGTTATCACACTCCTACCAAAGCCTGAATAATGCTCTTCTTGCCGACTAATTTCTTTATTCAATATAGATGCATAACTTTTTGACTGGGATACTGGTGCAGTGTCAGGGGGTACAAGCACTATCTTGTGGAACCAGATCAATCAGGTTTTAACCTAGGCTGCTTCTGTGCCGGTAACACTAGCAGAATCTTACACTCATCGACAAAGCAAGGCGAGCAGGCTTTGATTGTGTCCACTGGCTGTTCCTCAAGGATGTCCTACAAAGAATGGGGCTAGGGTACAAATTAATCTCCATGCTTTTTAGCGGGTATCAAAACCCTAGAACATATCTCAATGTATATGATTCACTCACTGGACCCATGCATATACAAAGGGGAACACAACAAGGATGCCCTCTATCCCCTCAGGTATTTCTGATATGTATTGAGCCACTTTATATAACCATCCGAAAGAACAACGAGATAGCAGGGATCATTATGGAACACACAGAACATAAACTAAGCCTCTATGCCGATGATGTACTGCTGCCCCTGCCTAACACGGATCCTACACTGCTCGTGGCCTTATGAAACTCCACCACCTTGGGAAGTCTGGGAAGATTCAAAGTAAACCAACATAAATCACAACTGCTGGGCATTGCTCTGCTGTCAGAAGTACGAAAGAGGTTGCAACATCAACTCTCAATTCCCTTGGCAAAAGATAGTGTGCCATATTTGAGCTTTCACATTGCTTCTGCGAGTTGTACCACCGTGAAAGAAATCTACACCAGGCTCATTCGGCACCTCAAGAATGACTTTCTAGCCTGGCATTGCATAGGCCTATTATGGCTAGGTTGCACTGATGCAGCCAAAATGATTGCTCTGCCATGATCTTTATTTCAGGCCCAGGTGATGATACTCGTCCAGCCAAGGGAAATGCTATCGTAAATTCATCAGCCTTTTAACAACTTCATCTGGGCCAGGAAACACCCCAGAATTGCAGCCAAATCCGAGCACTGCTTTAGCTCCTGAGAAGGCCCCACCTGTGAGGTCTCGGGTTCTCCCTGATCACACATGCAACTGTACAGGGGGTGGGAAAGGGGACTGGTAAGGAAAGGGGTAGTCACAGTGCCCTCAACACTTTCAGCCATATTTGAGAACCCCAAGTTTATCCCAGGTCTTCAGGAGGATGGATTTACTGCTTGACAAGTAGCAGGGTGCAAGAGAATCAGTGACTTATTTGACCCAGAAGGGCCACACCGTTTGACCAATTAAAAACTGTAAAAACAGATTATGGAATTCCAAGAGGAGAATCGTTTCACTATGCGCAGATCCTACACTGGATATCCAACCCAGAGATCAAACAGTTGGCTTGTCGCCCACTGTTGTCACTGGAGAGATGGCTACTAAGTAAATCAGGGGATAAGCAAACACTCTCAGAAATATACAAAGTCCTGACACACAGGACTACTATAGGGAAAACTGCAGGTCCTCTGAGATGGGAATAGGAATTCGGCAGGACTTACGGGAGTGGGAAGGAGGGCAGTCTTTCAGTGTTTAACCTCAACAGCACACAGAGCAACCTTTAAAGAGACTCTTATCCAAATAGTGTCAAATTGGTACTATATCTCAGAACAACTATACGCTTGCAACACCAACAATGCTGGCACATTCTGGACGGGGAGTGAGCAGTCGGGATCACTACTACACCTGCTTTGGCATTGCTCCATGCCTACTAGATACTGGGATGAGATGTTAAATGATATAAGGAACATATTTAGCCCAAAGATATTGAAATACTGTGTGTATATAATGCTGGGGGTTGATGACACTACTGTTGGGTGGGGCTAGAAAGGTATTACTGAGCGCTTTGCGGGCACCATATACACCAGACCTTTGACAATTGGCTACGTAAGATGTGGTAACTGTTATTCATGGAGAAAATATCAATGACAATTTACCAAAAAGGAGGTGAGTTTGCGGAATGATGACAACCCTGCTTGAACTTCCTCTCGTCCAAGTTTAGAGAACTTAGGGCCAGACGTAGTAACCGTTTTGCATGGCGCAAACTGCGAAAATCTCAGTTTGTGCCATGCAAAACGTCCATTGCGATGCACATTCCCATTTTGTGAGTCTGTACCGACTCGCAAAATGGGAATGCGACTCGCAGATAGGAAGGGGTGTTCCCTTCCTATTTGCGACTCGCACTGTGATGCAGAATTGCTTTGTGACCGCGAACGCGGTCGCAAAGCAATTCGTAGTTACCACCAGTGTCACACTGGTGCTACATTTCTGCTACATCTGGCCCTTACTTGCCTACGTTACCTCAGGTCCTTAGACTAACTGAGCAATGGGGGAAAAGTGCTCAAGTGCCGGTTGTCGGATAGGGGATGCTACTCGAGGATAGGAGGGTGGGGATGGAGGGGGTAGGTAGTGTTGGTTTTCATTGATGTGTTTCTATGGTTATGCATGGACCTTCCCTCTTTCCACTAGCTTTATTTGGCCCGCCAGTCTTCAGGATGTGAGCCAAGCATGCTGTATACTTGTCTATCTCAAAAACCCAATAATAAAAAAAAAATCTAAAATCTGCCTGGGCGTGTCATAGGCCAGCTAATTGTACTCCATTTTTTTAATATAGCATTAGTCACTGCTAGTGTAATAAAAATTGACAGAAATGTGGAAAATGGAGCTCTATCCAGCATCCATAAGGACGAGTTGCCTCTGTGTTCTTGGCACTGATTTTGCCACCTCTGAGATCAGTAATCGAAAAGGCAGTTCAAGGGGCAAGCCAGGGATTGCAGCAGCGAACCCTGGAGACTCCTAAATGACGTCAGGCATCAAGTTCCGGAGAGAATAGCTTTGTGAATAATTGGCTCGATTCACAAAGGCCTAGGGAAATGTTCAAAGAGGATTTTGCCAAAATTTGAAGCTCATTTCTAATTTTATTGGATTCACAAAGAATCAGATGACTACTACTGGAAATCTAGCAAAATGTACACTGCATGAAAAATTCAGCATGAGTAAAGGATGTATAAATGTGCCTTAAAAAAGCATTTTTTTCTCCTCAAAGAAAATATTTTCCTCACTACAGCACCATGACATTGTGATTGTAATTGTATTTATATAGCGCTTACTACCCCCGACGAAGCGTTGAAGCGCTTTTCAGCGAGTAGCACGTTACTCCAGAACCTAAGAGGAATTAGTGGTGGATTACTATAGGGAAATATGAGCACAGTATCAGTATCATTATGAGTTAATTTGAGAAGAGGAAATGTCAGATTGCTAGTTGGGTTGATTAGAGGGATAGAGGAGGGAAGAATCCAGAAGTGTTAATTGGGAGTTTACAGTAAAAGGATGAGACTTGGGATGAGTAAAGGGAAGATGGAGGACAGGAGAGTCTGTGGAAAGGGGTTAGGGAGATCCTAATAGCAGGCGGGGGGTTGGATGAGACAAAGGTGAGATAAATGAGGGAGAATTTAGTAGGGTTGTTTGGGAGATTATAGTAGTAAAGTGAGGTTTGTGGTGAGCTAGATGCAGTAGAGGAGGGAAGAGCTTAGGCAGGATTATTTTGGAGATGAAAGTAGTCGAATGGGTTTGGGATGCGTCAGAGTGGGGATGGAGGATAGATTGATAGAGACATAGGGCGATGGGGAGACAGAGTAAAGCTTACGAGAGAGTAAAATTTATATTTTTTTTATTTATTTATTATTTTATTTATATATATATGTATATATATATTCATTTAATTGAATTATTTATATTTTGAATTTTATTTGTGAGCGGAGGTTTCTTTGTTGAACGTAATTGGTCATTTTGTTTCTGATGAAAAGCAGTCCTGTTCCATGTATAGCTTTGTGGGTGATACAAAGCAGCTTGAAGTGGATCTTCTGGCAACGGGTAACCAGTGTAGTGCTCTCAAGGCAGGGGAGATGTGGGCGTGTGGCTTTACATGTACTAGTAGCCTGGCAGCTGAGTTCCGAATATGTTGTAGTTTTCCATAATAGATAGAGATGATCCATGGTAGAGGCCATTGGCATAATCCAGGTTGGATTGTAAAAGAGAGATAGTAGCCTGTGTGGAAATCTAAGGTGGGGAAGATGCGTCGCAGAGTCTTAGAGGTGATGAAGCTTCATTGTGCTAATTTGTCCACTTGGGCATTCATTGTTAACTTGGAGTCCATGGTAATTCCAAGATTTTTAACTGTCTTGGATACTTGAGGAGGTGGTTCCAGACCATTAGGCCAGGCACACAGTGAGTCATAATTTTTCCAGTTGCCACATGCAAGTATTTATGTTTTGGAAGCATTCAGCATGGGATGGCTCCAAGTCATCCACTGATCAATGACTCTGAGGCAACTGAATATCTGTGAGTTTTCAATGTCTGTGGGGCATTCCAATTTAAGTAGTATTTGTGTGTCATCTGCATAGTTGTAGATTGTGAGTTAAAAATCATTGATCAATTCTGGCAATGCCATCATGTAGTTGTTGAAAAACACAGGTGAGATGATTGATCCTTGAGGGACCCCTGTTTTGTGAGGTAGGGTTTAGATGAGAAGGGGGAGAATAGATAATATTAGTTCTGTTTTGAAGGTAGGATGTAATCCAGTCGAGAGCAGTCCCTTCTAGGCCGGCTTCATGGAGTCTTTAAATTAGGGTGTCATGGTCAACCGTATCAAAGGCAGCTGAGAGGTCCAAGAGCAGTATGCAGCAACTCCATTGTGGTCAGCTGTGTTTTAAGATCATACTAGATTGCTTTGAGTGTCAATTCAGTGCCTCTTCCTGGGCAGAATCCAGTTTGGTAGTCTGAAAGTATGGAATTATCTTCAATGATTTGTGACTTCTGGGTGAATGCTGCTCTTTCTATCAGTTTGCCCAGGAAAGGCCAATTAGTTGTTGGGGTCCTGCGGGTCTAGGTTTGTTTTTTTAATAACAGAAATATTCATGCCTTTTTCAGGTTCTTAAGGAATAGTTCCTACAGTTAAAGAGTTATTGATAATTCTTCTTATAGCTGTGGCATCAGAAGTAGATAAAAGAATGTTCTTAAAGATGTGTGGTGGACAAGGGTCAGAAGGGCAGCCGGAAGGCCTGCTTGTTTTGACCATATCCATAAATTCACCTGCTGAGATTTGTTTAAACAAGTGCAGAGGCTGGGTTGGTTTACTCTTGGAGAGAATTTTAGGAAAGGGGTTGGTGTTGATGGTTTTCTTCTGTTTCAAATAGGAGTCCAATGTGTCTGCCTTGGTTGGGTAATGGGTTGCCAGTTGGTTTCTGAAATCTTGAGTAGTGGGATGACTTCCTTCCATGCATTTAGGTTTTTGAAATTAATTGAGAATTTTAATAAAAGTCTGTAGTTGCACATTTGGCATTTAGAATTCTGTCTGTATAGTACCTTTTTTTTTTGCTTTTTTGATTGATGATTTGTATATTCTGTTAAGTTTGTGTAGCTGAAGTTTGTCTTGAATGTTGTTTGTTTTTGAGCCTGGTCCATTTCAACCTTCTTATTTGTTGCTTTATCTTTTTAAGTTATGTGTAACTCAAAGGTGTTGGTTTTCTTTTGTCCTGTTTAGTTTTTCTGAGTGGTATTAGGATATCGAAAGCTTCCTGTAGTCACACACATTTTTGGAACAAAATTAATTGTGTCTAGATCTGTGTTGGCTATTAGTTGTGTTCTAAATCTTCAAAACTGAGTTTGCTCCATGGTCGATAGATGCATGTATTTAAGGTGCTATGGGGTGTGTTGTTTGTGGTGTTTTGTGTTGGAAAGTTATCAGATGGTGGTCTGACCATGTGATTGGCGTGATGCTTTGAATGGTAACTAGTTCAGGCTTTGCAAAAATGATATCTAGGATGTGTTCAGAGATGAGTGTGGGATTGGCTACAATCGGATGTAAGTTCACTGTGACTAGGCCAGTGGTGATAGCTTTTGGATGGGGCATATTGAGTTTGTCAAACTAAATGTTTAGGTCCCCAAGAATGCATAGGTTTGAGTATAATGCTATAAGGTTTGAGACTATGGGGGTCATTCTGACCCTGGCGGTAGACTACCGCCAGGCCAACGACCGCGGATGCACCGCCAACAGGCTGGCGGTGCATCCATGGGCATTCTGACCGCGGCGGTACAGAAACGGTTTCCCGCTGCCCTGGGGAATCCTCCATGGCAGGGGCACTGCAGGGGCCCCCTAACAGGGCCCCGCCAAGCAGACACTGAAAATCGTGACGGGTGCAACTGCACCCGTCGCACCCCTTCCACTCCGCCGGCTCCATTCGGAGCCGGAATGGAGCCGGCATCCTCATGGAAGGGGGTTTCCCGCTGGGCTGGCGGGCGGTCTCCTGCCGCCCGCCAAAGTCAGAATGAGGCCCTATATCTAGAAAAGTGTCTGGGAATGTTGAATTATTAGGTGGAGGTCTGTAAAGGAGGAGAAAGTTACATGAGGAAGTTGGAGTAGGGTTGCATCTGGTGAGGAGGGCCTCACAATCTTGTATGGAAATGTTGCCTGTTTTTCTGAGACATATTGCTTGTTTGAATATAATAGCTAGTCCACCTCCTCTCTTGCCTATATGGTTTTGTGTGATGGTTTGATAGCCTGGATGAATGTCTTCATGCAACACTGGAGCCATGTCATCTCCCAACAATGATTCTGTTACGAATAGTAAGTCAGGTTGTGTGTCTGTGAGCAGGCCGTATATGTGCTGCCTGTTTTTTTAGAGTGGTTGAGCATGTATGAGCAGGCAGTTTAGAAAATGTGTGTTTGTGGTTGTGTTGTTTTGTTCTGGAGAAGGGTGAGATGTATATATTGAGCTTGTAGCAGGTGTGTTGTTAGTTGTGATAACTGTGTGAGGGTCACAATAGTCCTTTTTACAATATAGTGTTGCTCTTCCAGCAGGCTTAGGAGGCATTTGTTGGGTCCGTGTGTGTTGGTGTTTGACTTGGTGGCTGAGTGTGACATGATGACTAGTTTTTTTTGTAGACTAGCCTTATTGTGTAATAGACAAGGGGATGCGAAGTTGTAAAGAGTGGCATGGTGTTTATTTTGTTTGAGTCTGTTTAGTGTGGAAGGAGTATGGGTTAGGGGTGGTGGAAGAGCATGTGGATCATAATGTAAAGCTCTAAGTTGAGCAATGGATGAGAGGCGGGTGAATGAATGTTGCTAAGTTGGGGTGCTTGTGGTAGAAATGTGTGAAGAGTGAGAATTTAGGAGTAAAGTTTGGGCAGGATTTGTATTATGTGTGTAATCATGAGGGTGCGATTGGGTGTGACTGAAAGTATGATATCCAATAGTGAAGTCAAGGGGTTCAGCATTTGATGAAACATGTGGAGAGCAGATTCTGTGGGCAGTAAGATAGTCTCTTACATTCTCATTCTGAATTGGAGTTGTCTGTTGTTTTCTGTCTATGTTATTGGGCCATAAAACCAGAGGAGTGGGGTGCCTTTAAGTTTACCCATGCATACTCAGACATGTCTGATCAGTCAGATAATATTGGGAATGGTAAGTTGGGGCACATGGCCTGAGGTTGTGGTGGAGAGAACCTACAGTGCAATGGTCTTAAACACCCCCTCCCTAACAAAGATACATCATTCCTCACTCACTCACTTACAAAAGTCGTCAGCCATTTGACCCAGCAGAGCAGCATAAGCAGGTGTCTCATTATACAGCTTTATACCCCTTCTGTGCCCATGGATTCCCACAGCTGCCCCCTTTTAGAGGTTTAAAGCTACTTTATCAAAACAGAAATTCCGGCCTGTTAGTCAACAACTTCGACAGTGAAGCAGCCAGCCGCTCAGGCTTCTGTAACATTGTCTAGCAACCAAATAGTCTCAGCCTTCAGTCTTTGTACTCATTGAACATAAGACTGTGACTTCTTTCATCTATAAATTCCACTAATTCTAAACAGTAAGCTTCTTTATGGAATCTGTATATTCATAAGCTTCAATGGCTAGGAAGTGAGAATCAAGGGTATCCAGTTTCACTCTCTTAGCATGGTCAGAGCCCCAGCCCAAGGCACTTTTAACCCACCGCATAAGGCATCATGCAGAAGCTAGGGAAGGTGACATATGCTTACATATGTTGAAGGCAGTTCTTTTGAGGGCTTCAAGCTAGTATTTTTCCTATTTTTAACTATCCTGGAATTTACAGAGAGGAGAACAGAAACACGGTGTTCTGCCTTAACCAGCTTCGGGGGAACGGAAGAGTCCGGGTCTCAGTAGTAACATCGCTTACAAGGCACTTTAACTCACGAGTCATCTTTGAAAGGGAACCACCATACTTGAGTACCCCCAAAGGATGAGTGATTGGTTTGAATAACCATGCAGGTTTGGGCTCAAAGGGGTAGTGAAGGAATGGAAAGGTTTTCTTAGAATGAATTTGAGGCAAAAGCCCTTTGCTGGGCTGTCTGTACTTCAGCCCGAGCACTGCCTTCGCCACCCATCTGAGCTATATACTCATCCAGTCACTAATGCAGGTGACCCATGAGTGAAATAACAAGAGCCATGCCCCTCTAACACCAGCTTTGTCCTCTATGTGACAACAAACAAGACTCTCAGAGAAAGCCAGTTCCTGTGTTAGTGCCACTTGCTCACAGCACATGCAGAGCAGTGAGTAAATGTTGGGCAATGAAAAAGAGACATATTAACGTGACTGATATAAAACTGGGAGAAAAGAGTGCAAGTCTCTCAAACCTTACAAAAGTCCACATGGGGAAATGGAAAAAACTGTGATAAACTATAGGAGCTACAAATGACAACCGCACCAATGCCTAACCAAATGCCCAGGTGTAGCATACCATCTAGTACCTGTCCTTAGAAATAACTGTTAGAGTCCTTGTCCAAAATATCGCCCTCCTCATAGAACTTTCCACTTTGTCCCCCAGCCTTAACCTGTTATATCCAAAAACGACAAAATATCTGCACCCTTATTTTGTCTATCCATGATTCTGAAGAAGTTAAATTGTAATTGAATCACTGTCCTTCCTGTTTTCCTGTAGAACGCTCTAACATCAATTTTTGTCATGTCTGAAAAATAAAAAATCTAAAAACTAAACAAAAATAAAAAATTACAGCAATCTGAGCAGCACCCGTGTGTTTAAGCAAGGGAGAGAAACACAGACGTCCAAATGGGTTTTATGAATGTGACAGTATTGGGGAACTGAAAAGATGTTGGTCTCTTCTCGCTCATGCTTTTTTGCGGTTTGGGTAACAATTGTGGCCTATTCGGAGTCTTTGGTTGTACATTTGGGTGAAGAGAAGTCGACAATAGGAGGGCTGGCTTTCGCTCTACTCTGGAAGTGATAGTTTTTTAGTTTGGGGCAGCTTGCATGATGTACTAATATTAGCAGTCGTGCTGCATTCTAATACCTTTAAGACATAGATATTTAGGCCTCTTGATAGCGTTCTTGCGAGGTTTTTAACATCCATAGCGTTAGACTCTGTGGCTTGTGGTAAAAATAATTAATCCTGCCTATGTAGATATGTAGGAAATGAAAGGTTTACTAAATTCTCATGATAATTGTGATAAGTTATTTTTATAAACAGCTTATAACTGCACTCCTGACTTTTTCTAAAAACTATAATCATCCAATGTTATTATTGCCTAGATTAATCGTACTCAAAGTAAGGACCTCGGAAGGATAGAAGGCAGTGCTGGGTTTTCCAAGATTACAGTTTTTGATCTGGGATCGCAGTAGATGTCACTAGCCAGCAGTAAGGGCACTGAAAATATGTTTGCCTATTTCTTCAATAACCACCCTACCAACTGTCTTTGTTTTTCATAGCTTCCTCTGCTTTAGTGTTTCACTTGCCTCCTCTTGCCTGCCTGTTTCTAGTTTGGATTGATGGACGTCCTCTTCTGGAAACCCCACACCCAAAAAACAGAAGAAAGCTGCTCTCATTTCTTCTCCAAGTCTATAACAACCTGCAATTCCGTGATATAACGGTGCTTCCGTCTCTTGCTGGTGGTCAGTTCGTAGAAGAGACTGTAAATCTAGATTGAAAGTTTAAAACTTTTAGTTGAAAATACATTGTATTTGACGCAAATCATTTAGGCCGACATTACAAACTCACTAGCATTTGGAGCGAATAACGGAGACTAAAGTTTCAAATGCCTGACAAAATCCACCGCCAAATTTAATCTTTTCTAAGTTTTTTCGTCAGAATGAGGAATAATTGCTTAGCCCCGAGATATTGGGTGCTTAACTATGCACATTATTCCAGTTCTCGAGAAAAACCTGACAGTTTCCACCTGCTCCTAGATGTGTTGTGCCACTGGCAATCTTTGCCAATACGAGTGGCTGGCTCATTGATTCACCACAATCAAATTACATTGGGTTGAAGGTGTTAGCGCAGGTGTTTTAATAAAAATTATTAATGGGTTTCATGTATTATGAGTAATGGATTTGTACAGAAAATATAATAACGTAGAAAAATAATGCACACATTTGAAAATGTGATCACGATGAGTGTCCGCCAATGTTCACGAAGTGTACTTATTAATAGTTTATTATTATGAAATGTTGAGTATATGTTTGATTAATGTAGTAATATGTGATAGGAGAGTTGTGGAGCAGCTAAGATGGCCGCTCGATAGCAAAGCTCCCGAGCTGCCGAGGACGTTTTTATATTCGAGGGAGACGTTTTTGGCAGCTGGCTGCTTTTTTTTCCCAGAAATGGATTTTGGAACAAGCAGGGAGCAGTACGGTGAGTTTTTTCTCTTTTAAAACTCTGGTGTTTTACAGAGTTTAATCTTTTTAACCTACTGCTCCCTTTCTGACAGGAATGCAGCCGCCATTTTGAGAGGATTTTTTTTTTTTCTAAAAAATATTTTCTTTTTTTGTCTTTTGGCTACTTGAATTAATGTGGAGATCTTAATACTTTTTGGACACTCTTGGAAGCCACTCTTGAAGCTGTTATAGTAATTTTAATCTGAATTTTCTTCTAAAATTATTAACATTTGTCCTCTGAGGTGACTTAATTGGCGTTACAGGAACATTAACTAAACTACTGTACTAAATACATACTGTGTGGCTGAAATGGAAGCCCCTCATACTTCCAAATTATCTGTCTCCTCTGTCTCTAGCTCTAATGGTTGTAAAGACTCTGGGGGCCACAAAAGAGTTAAAAAAGACCCATCCTCTCCAACTAAGTCTCCATTGCCCCCTACATTGGATGACATTATGGATGAGCTCAAGCTAATAAAGCCTTTTGTTATGGAGACGAATATTGCGCTACAGCGAATTGAGGAGAAATGGTCACGTCTGGATTCTAGACTTTCTGAGGTGGAACAGAGGATTAGTGACATACAAGATACTACTACTAAAGTTGATACCTTGACTGAGGAAGTCGCACTACTTAAAAAACAGACAGAAGATTTGGAAAATCGCAATCGGCTGAATAATCTTCGCATTTATGGCATTCCGGAAGGTTCAGAAGGCCAAGATATGATAACATTCTTGCAAACTCATATTCCAAAGATTGTTGGTCTTCAGAATACTACTGCTCTCAACATCCAGAGAGCCCATCGTGTTGGTCCTTCTTCTCCATCAAAACCGAGAGGAATTATTGCCTACTTCCTACAGTACTCAGATTTAATGACTATTTTGACTGCCGCCAAACAACGTAAACAACTGTTGTGGTCGGGCCGAAAGATTTTCTTTAGCCAGGATGTGGCCACGGCGACTGCCAAGCAAAAGAAGGAATTTCTGGATCTCCGACCAGCCTTAAGATCTATGAATGCTAGATTTGGCCTAATTCACCCTTGCTTTTTTAGGGTCACCTTCAAGGACAGAACAACTACTTTTGAAAATCCCTATGATCTGAAACAGTTTATATATACTCACAAAGGGGAGGCAATGGAACTCAGCAAGACTTGATCGGTTAATGTGTAATTCTTAAATTATTTATTTCTTCTGTACAGATATTGGAACCATTGAAATCTCAGGTTGAGAAAGTCCCCTTTCCGATTGTGTCTATATTCCTGTATATCTCGACATCATAGTGTTCTTTCCCTTGTTTGTAAGTCACGTCGTCAGTTGTTCATATTGTAATGTATTTATTTTGTTTCCTCGTCTCTCCTCTCTCTTGTTATACAATCATTGTAGTTCCTCGGGGGTACTGTTGCTGATTGGCCTCTATTTCTTTTCTTGCTCCTCCCTTTCTCCCATGCAAAGTATTTTTCTTCTCCTACAATGCAAGATTGGCATCAACACGCAATCTTATTTAGATATGTGTTCATATGTTTCCTTTCCACCTTCTTCTATGATTCACATGTTGTTTGTCGGTAAGGCTTTGTTGTCTAAATGTCTTCTACTAGTTAAATGACCATTCTTCGAATCATCTCATGGAATTACGTAATCCAGTTAAGAAACAAAGAGTGCTCCAGTATCTCTCTAAATTGACTTGTCAAGTTGCTCTTGTACAAGAGACCCATCTTAAAGAGCAGGATTTTAAAAGTTTGAATCGAAATTGGGTTGGTCATGTTTTTGGCTCCTCTGCAGCTCATAATAAGAATGGGTTAATAATATTGTTTCATAGATCAAGTTGTAGAGGAGACTAAAGATGATATAGGAAGATGGATTTTATTGACAGTTAAGATTAATGGTTTGCTGTTTTCCATTTGCAATGTTTATGGTCCAACTGGAGTAGAGCCTCAATTTTGGGTGAATTTTTTTTCTTTATTATTATCTTGCAACTCTGAAAATCTTGTGGTAGGAGGTGATTGCAATCAACTTATGGATCTTTTTATAGATCGTCGCTCCCAAACTCATTATATCCCTAATAAAATGCAAAAAAACATTTTATCAAGCAATCTCCCCCAGAGGTTTACGTGATGTATGGAGAATTGCTCACCCAGATGTACTAGAATTAATGTTTTATTCTCCAGTACATCACTCATATTCTAGAATAGATTATATATTTGCTACACAAAATGTTATACAAACAATTTCACCTGCTGATATTGGGTCTATTCTCTTATCATATCACGCCCCAGGAATAATTGATATGAGCCTTCTAGGAAATTCCTCCTTTTCTAATCGCTGGAGGTTTAATAACACCTTATTGCAAGATTATTTATTCATTGAACAATTTACAATGTTTTGTAAAGAATTTTTTATGCACAATTTACCTTCGGAAACTCAGATGAATTTTATATGGGATGCATTTAAAGCTACTGCTCGAGGCTTTATTATAGATTATCTTGCCATTAAAAAGAAAGAAAAATCTAAAGTTTCCTCTCAACTGCTCACACAAATAAAATGTCTTGAGCATGAATATTTCTCACCTAACAAACCAGACACCTTATCCAGGTTGATTGATGCTAAACTACAATACAATAAGCATTCCTTGGAAAGTGCATGTGGAACCCTACTCAAAATAAATTCCACATTTTACGGGGGGAAAAATAAAGCGGGCAAACTATTGGCAAATTATTTAAAGATCAAAAAACAAAAGTCTAAAATTACTGTTATCACAGACACATTTGGAAATAGACACACTAAAGATTCAGAAATCCTGTAATGCTTTACGGACTACTATACCACATTATATACTCCCGAAAAAACTCCTAATATGACTGAAGTGGATGCCTTCTTCCACTCTATTCCTTCGAAACAAAAAGTAGATTTGTCACCATTAGACTCTGACCTATCTGAAGCAGAAATTAAAAATGCCGTTACCAAGCTTCCTAAAGATAAGGCTCCTGGCCCAGATGGGTTTTCAACAGAATGTTACTCAACCTTTGCATCTATTTTAGTTCATAAGCTATTAATATTTCATATCAAAAGATCAAGCAAAGAGCACTTTTTCTGAAGCTATGTTGTGTTTGATTCCTAAAAAAGACAAGGATTTATCCAAATGTGGTCATTACAGACCTATATCCCTTATTAATGTTTATTGTAAAATCTTTGCAAAAGTCCTAGCCTTACGGATTAATCATTTTATCCCAGACCTAATAGACATTCATCAGTCAGGTTTTGTTAATGGGCGATACATATCAGATAATTCTAGAACTTTTCTCAATATTATCCATCTTGCCTCTAAGTCCAGGGATCCTATAGCTGCCATAACTCTAGATGCTGAAACAGCCTGTGATCAAGTTTGTTGGGATTTTATGTTTGGAGCATTAAAATGGCATGGTTTTAGTCCTCATATTATTAAAATTATTAGACTTTTATACTCTTCACCCTCTACATCAACTTTAGTCAATGGTAAACAATCTCATGACTTCCCCATACACAGAGGTACTAGACAAGGTTGTCCTATATCACCTCTGTTATTTATATTAGCCCTTGAGCCCCTTCTAGAGAAAATACGTAGGCCATCTGATTTTTATGGTTTTAAGCACAAAGATACTGAGATTAAATTCACAGTTTATGCTGATGATATTTTACTTTTTATCTCTGATCCTCACAAGACTATTCCGGAATTTTTTTAATTATTACAAGAATACTCAAGTGTCTCAGTTTATAAGCTTAATGTAGATAAATCAGAGGTTTTGCCATTAAATGCTTACTGTCTACCAGACATGTTTAAAGATACTGGGTTTAAGTGGAACTCTAAGCATATCAAATGCCTGGGCATATCCTATTCCAACTCTCTTAAAGACACTATTCGAACTAATCTCAAAGAGGTAGAGTCAAGGATTGTGAAATTACTTGATAGATGGTATCCTCTTTATTTAACTTGGTGGGGACGACTGGCCACGATTAAAATGATGTTGTTGCCCATTTAAAATTTGTATTTATCTATGCTTCCCGTTAAACTTCCTTCTAGTTTTTTTTTTATTATAAATGCATTATTTATGAAATTTTTATGGAACAAACGTAAATCTTGTATATCTCTAGTCAAATTGCAGGAACCTAGAGACAATGGAGGTGTACAGTTTCCATGCCTTAGAAGATATCACTCTGCATTTGTTTTAAAACAAATATGGTTGTCCCTCTCTCCCACTTTTCATAAAGGGACCTCTCTATGGAGTCAATTGGAATACTCACAAATTACACCATTTATATTTAGAGATGCAGTTCAGCTTTCAAAACCCCCTAAATCTCTTTTATCTCCGATAATAACTCAGTCTATTTGTATTGCCAGTCCATTACTTCTTGCTTCTCACTCCTCATATGAGAACCTTAGGCAAACTTCTATATGGTACAATAATGATATTAAATTTCATAATAGAACTTTGGTATGGAAAGAGTGGATGCACAAAGGCATTATAACTTTAGATCAGTTAATTCTAGATAATGCTGTACTTGAATTTCAAGATATTAAATGGACATTTCTTATCTCCACTTATTACGCTGTGAAATATCAAACTCTCTATGCTATACTTTATAACTTATTGTCACAATCTTTGGAGGCTCCCTCTTCTACACAGCCTAATTCCCAACCTTATAATTTTTCCTCACAAGTCCCGGCGTCTTTTACATACAGAACCCTTACACATACCACTCTTGTGAGACCAAAATCTAAAATAGAATTAGCATGGGAGCAGGATTTCAATCAAAGCATTCCTATATCTACATGGAAAAAAATATGGTCCAAACTCCATACAACATCCTGTTCAGCATCTACAACCCAAATGTTATTTTATTTTTACAATAGGTTGTACTATACTCCTGTAGACCTTTATAAATTTAAACTTACTACAGATAGCAAGTGTTGGTCGTGTTATAAAGAAAACAGTCATTATATGCACATGTTTTTTGAGTGCCCTGCAGTTCATACTTTTTGGGAACAAGTTTGGGATAAAGTTAATCAGATTTTCTCCATCAATGTACCTTTCAATGTATTACATGTTTTTTTGGGTAGTACTTCATCTATTTGGTATTCCCAACCACTGCTTGGTAAATTGGCTGATTTGCTCATTGCTGGTGCACTGCAAATTATAACTTCTAATTGGAAAGATGCTACGAAAATATCTGTTGTAACTTGGTGGAATCTGATCTGTTAAAATCATAGAATGGATCGAGCAAATGCTAATAATACTCAACTGTTAATTAAAAGGGACATGCTTTGGTTTCCCCTCACCTCTTTCCTTTCACAACACAAGACTTTACATACTACTGTTAATAGTTAATGGTTGCTTTATTGTAACTGTGTGATTTTTAACTTGCATTGTTTTACTTTTTCTTTCTTTCCTTTCTCTCTTCTCTTTCTTTCTTTACTGAAACATAACAAAAAATGCTATTATTCTACGGTACAATATTACAGTCTGGTTGTGTATACAAATTGTTTTTTATAGATATAATTATCTTTATGATTATGATTAATCCTTTTTTTTTTATTGTTTTTTTCTTCTGGTTGCAAATGTATTTATGCTATTGTACCAGTGTATGCTAACTTATTCAATAAAGCATTATTAAACTAAAAACAAATGTAGTAATATGTCATATTAAGGGTTATTTCTTATGTATTACCTTTATTAATTGTAGGCCTTAATTTAGCAAAGGTCTTGGCCTAGTTGCCCGGCTTCCTGTCAAGCTGTATTTCTTAACGTTTAATAAATGGCTATCCCGGAGAGTTAAACTGTGATTTTCCATTGTATTGTTTAAATGTGCTCGTAGCTAAAAGTTTTCTCATGTGAACCGATTGCTAGAAGATGCTGTTCTTGCTAAATGTGACATTATGTGTGTAATGTGTGTGAGACTAACTTTCTCAGGGGAAGAACAATGGAGATATTGACTGGGGTAGAAGCTGCAACAATGTTGTTACCTGAAGAGCCGGATGATGGGGAAATTGCAGGAAAACCCAATCAGCAACATGTGAACGGAGTAGTGGTAGAATTCATAGATTTGAAGCTTTAGTTTTAGTTTTATTGGACAAAGTGTGACTATGTGATCCCTTGACCAATATGGACCTGGAAAGTAGTTTTAGGAAATTTAACTTAATGGGACTGCACTGAGAAGAAACCAGCATTCTGCATTTGCCCATTGTCCATTTTCTTTCTGGGACGGAAGGTCAATATTTTCTTGTGCGTCTTGACAAGAGACATGCTTAACTTTAATCTTTAATGCCTAAAGACTTTGCGTTTCTGAAGTTTGATGCTGAGTCCTGATACCTCACTGACTGAACTGATATCCTGATGACGAAGATTATTTTAGCTTGCCGATCCAATTGAGAGGGGTATTATTGTACCCATGTGTATGTTATGTCTGTTTGCCTTTTCTTTCTAGGTACCAACAGCATTGTTTTGATAGAGCCATTGTTAAATGTTTTCCACATGTGTGTTTACTAAATTGTTTTGCATGAAGCCCAGTATGCTGATGCTAATCTGATGTTAGATAAGGATTCTCACTAATGAAAGGTCTGCCAATAGGGAATAACGTTTGATGAATTTCTCTGCTGAATCCAAATGTATGTGATATCGTTTGTGCAATGATTCTTATTATTAATTTGCACCATAACCTTAGAATGTGTAATAGTTCAAGCTTTGATTAGATTGCGCTTATATTGCAGGTTTGGACAGCCAGTGTTGCTTCTGTATGTATATCATTTGATCTTGAGATTATTTTAAGTGACTTTAGCATTGTTAACATATGGCAATAAATATTCTAACTTTTACTAAAGGTGTGGTTATTCATGACTGAAAGGTCATGATGCGTGACAATTACTGACTCTATTGATTATTAATGTTGTTGATTATCATTGATTGTTGATGTTATTGATTGATTATTGATTTTCATGTACTGGAGATATGGTAGGATCATCTTAATTCCGAGTCCAATGGTTCATTGACCTATTCGCGTCCACTTGTAACTTTACTTATTAAGGTCAGACGCGCTAACAGATGGTTCCCTTTTGCTCGTATTAGTCAAGGATGGGGTGTTCCTTCCTTTTTCCTACCCTGGAAAGGTATTTACTTCAGCCTTTAAAAGGAGTACATTTGGGGATTGTTCTATCATTTGTGCAGCAGGTGTAATGGCACCAAAGTCAGGGGTGTGGGATTCTCATTGCACCCAATTTAGGCCCACATTTATACTTTTTTAGCGCCGCATTTGTGTCGTTTTTTTACGCAAAATCTGAACAAACTTACAAAATACAAAAAATGATGCAAATGCAGTGCTAAAAAAGTTTAAATATGGGCCTTAGTGCCTAATGTTGCAGTAGAGGCACATTTTCCTTGCATATATATTGCAAGCTGCCTGGAAAGGGTATGAGGTACCCACCACACTTACTGATTTTCGGCATTAGTAATTTAACTTTTGGAAAATAAAATTCTATCAATGTGGATTTTCATATGAATACATTGTTATCTTGCTCTCCAAAGAGAATAAATACATTTATAAATCGGACCCTTTGTATTTTAATATATGGTCAAGAAAATGGAATGGCTTGCTCGCTGCAATCTGTGAACCTCCTGAGAGCACAAAATACAATTTCCACTTCAACTCAAATTATGTACCCATAATTTTTTTTCGCAAATAGTCATCAAAGTCATTTCAGCTTTGATAGACGCGGAGAGCCACCATAAAATGGCGGTTCTCCTAGCCTGTCAAACCCTTGGTTTCCCAACCACATTTACATGTGAGAGAAGGGCCAGGTTTGCACCAGTGGAGCCTTGTGGCTCTGCCACTACACATATTTGAAATCGTGGTCTGTCCGCAGCTAGATAGGTTACCCATTTAAGGATGAACTAGAGCTAGATTTCTTTCCAGTCACTAGATTTTCTCTCTGGCAAGGTGGGCGCAAGTAGGCAAATACATTAATGGCCCTCAGGTGGAAGAAGAAACCTCCCTGCTTAACAATTTTTAGTTTTTGATCAACAAGTCACTACTTCAGGAATTGTTTTTGGAAAACAACGTTATTTTTCAAACGGAAGTGCAACAAATATGGCACCCCCTCGGGTGAAACTGACACATCGATGGTTCTAATGAAGGTTTTAGGGATAACTGCTCAGGCGGTAGTGAGCCTTTAATTACGGCGGACGGTCTACCATCAAGAGAGTGGAGGCCATCGCCTCTGTTGAACCAGCAGGCCAATCGGGCTGCGCCACGGTCTAATTGTCCCTCTTAACTTCAGTACATGCGCCATAAAACATACAGCTACAGCTGTACCGTAGACTCTTGTGCTGAGCTACCTAACACAACTAACTAGCTTTAAAAACACGACTCATTGATTTCCTCACTCAGATCAGCGAGAACGTGTTTGTTGCCTATGAAGATAAACGGCATATATTAAATGTGTTTATAAATGTGGCAGCTCGTGCATTTAACAAAACAACAAACAGATTAATTAGCAATTAAATCAATTAATGCAATCTTTACATGCCTTTTCACTGGCTTTCACCTTTTGAGGCCATTACATCTGCTGCGATAAGCCAGTGTGCGCCCTGTATCCATTCTTTTTCTCCATGCATCACAGTGAGCTGTCTTTAAAGTGAATATTTGACGAGGAGTGATGCTTTTCTGAAGGCTTGCTAGACACACAAAAATGAATTGGCGCCATCCTGTTGATCTACATCAGGCAATTTATTTAAACAATGCAATGTAGTAGAAGATAAAACGTAAGGGCATTTTGCAGCTTCTGAGAGCTGTTATCGTGTTAGGTTTATTTGTGTATCTTTTGCAGCTCCATCATTAACACATTACTAAGTCAAGTGCACTACGGGGACAAATAAGTTGGAGCATAAACATCCACAGCGCAGCATGGTAGGGGAACAACAGATTACATTATTTTAAGGGTTTAAGCAAGAAACTGTCATCTGTCAGTGTCCAATATTGTATGCCACGAGTTAAGCAGCTACTTTATTTACAGGTTAGAAAAAAAGAATCAAGTATCCGAGGTCTACTATTCCTTTTGCCCTGCCCGTAAATTGCGTATTTTCACCTGCCTCTATCAATTGAGAACTGTTACTCACTGGCTTTTACCATGCGTGAGCTGGGCCCATGCCCGTGGCGCCGACCTCCAGAGGGGCATTGAAGTGTTCTGTAGTTTCCACAATTTTGCAATACCACTATTAAAATCCCATCTCTAATTTTTTTGTACTCAGCAACTTTGACGTACCGAGTCGCCTATTATAAAGAAACGGCATAGCCACTCAACTGTAATAAATTATTACAGTTGAGTTCCAGAGTCACAATGCCTGCAGCCAGAGCCAGCAGCAGAAGAGAAAAGGAAGGTCAGGTCGCGGAGCATAACTGAAGCATCTGTTTAAAGTATGAAAACGAATTATTGCTTGTCTTTCTTCTGCTTATTTTTTATGTTTTTCTAGCTGTACAGTGACACACACATTTACAGAAACGTGTTTTTTTCTGCACTCAGGTAATTACAGAAAAATTGAAATCTTTCTGCAAGTTTCTTCACATTCTGAGCTACTCACCTTTTTTGTATTAAAACTGACTTGTATTAAATTGATTAAATTGATTCTAAAATCTTTTTCCAACAAATATCTAACACCGTTTTGATCTGTTTAATTTTGCGCTAGATATTCTATTTGAGTGTGGCACAATGTGTAACTTGCCCCCTTCCTGAAAAGATTTGTGACAACTTAAAGTATGCGGATCACCCACATGTAGCTCTTTTATTCCAGTAAAATACGTTAAAATATCATATAGCATATGCTACCTGTAATCAATCACCCAAAGGCCCCCACAAGGGACAGCAGAATTCAACAGACAAATACTTAAGGTATCAAAGATATGAAAGATATGGCTTCAAGCATTTTACAAATTTTTACAAGGACAGCAGACAGCCGATTGGTTACAGCACTCATGGAGACAGTCTCTTGCCACTAGGGCTACAGTGTGCATTGTGCCAGCAGGCTCCAACACACACCATCACCCAGGCTTTTAAGTAAATCAGCAGAGGACATCACCATAACGCAATTGGCATAACAACTTTTGGCCTCCCTCCAATCCAGAAGTGTGCTCCCAGCAAATCCCAGGGCACCGCATAGCGCATTGCCCCGTACGGGGTGCCTGAACACAGTCGTAGCCCCCAAAGTTCCAACCAGGGATCCAGGGTAGGGCAAAATATT